>NC_070602.1:129194173-130602298 GCF_027172205.1 Podarcis raffonei | reverse complement strand
TCTAGTTTTGTCAACGATCAGTGCCACAATCTGGTTTGTAAACTTGCTTGTTTTTGTTTTCTTGTTTAGCTGCACAGAGTGAAGAGACGACATGTGCATTTAGGGACCAGTACCAAAATGATCATGGAATTAGCGAAAGTCGAATTTCTCAAGAGAATGGTACAGTTTTGTGTATGAAAGGCAACACCTGCTATGGTCTGTGGGAGAAAACACGTGAAGGAGAGATCCATCTTGTGAAACAAGGTAACATTCAACAATAATGGCATTCAGCAATAATGACAACAAACATAACTTAATCTATTTGTCACAAAGGTCTTAATATTCAGAGGCAGGTAGCAGTTTTTTTGTAAAACTTTTCGACATGTATCTTCTCATAAACCACAGAGCCTAGGGCTTGCCGATCAGAAGGTCGGCGGTTCGAATCCCCGCGATGGGGTGAGCTCCCGTTGTTCAGTCCCAGCTCCTGCCAACCTAGCAGTTTGAAAGCACGTCAAAGTGCAAGTAGATAAATAGGTACCACTCTGGCGGGAAGGTAAACGGCATTTCCGTGCGCTGCTCTGGTTTCGCCAGAAGCGGCTTAGTCATGCTGGCCACATGACCCGGAAAAACTGTCTGCGGACAAATGTTGGCTCCCTCGGCCAGTAAAGTGAGATGAGCGCCGCAAATCCCAGAGTCGTCCATGACTGGACCTAAAGTTCAGGGGTACCTTTACCTTTACCTTAATACCTCCGCGAACGTCCGCCCTATCGACCGTCCATTTCGACAAACATCCGTGGCAAACCCAGAAGTACCGGAACGGGATACTTCCGGGTTTGCCGTTCGTGCACATGCACAGAGCGGTGCTTTGTCGAGCATCCCTTTCGTTGAGCGTCCAGGGCTCTGGAACGGATCCCCGACTCAAAACAAGGTACCACTGTACTGCCTTCTGATCACAAAGGAATCTACAAACAAATGTCCCTCATTTTGAAGAACAGCTGAGTGCAGACATAACTCTTCTCAGTTCTCTGCTGCCACAAAGGCCAGGGCTGCACTTAATTTACAGGAGACTATATTTTATTTGAACATTATGAGAAACTTATTGAACAGTTCAACAGTGGGATCAATTACTTAGAAGAGTGGTGAGTTCTCCCTCACTAGAGTTCTTCAAGCAAAGGTTGGCTAGCCATATATTGAAGATGCTCTAGTTCTGGGACTCTTGAATTGAGCAGGGGGTTGGACAGATGGTCTGTGACACACCCTGAAAAAAGCTCTGATTCTCTTAATTGTATGACTCCTGACTCCTTCCCAGTTCATTGTTGCACCCCCCTCTCCTCATCAAGCTAAAGCTAACTACAGTTCTATCTTCAGTGGTGTTAAGATGACCATAAAGGTAAAGGTACCCCTGCCCATACGGGCCAGTCTTGACAGACTCTAGGGTTGTGCGCCCATCTCACTCAAGAGGCTGGGGGCCAGCGCTGTCCGGAGACACTTCCGGTTCACGTGGCCAACGTGACATCGCTGCTCTGGCGAGCCAGAGCCGCACACGGAAACGCCGTTTACCTTCCCGCTGGTAAGCGGTCCCTATTTATCTACTTGCACCCGGGAGTGCTTTCGAACTGCTAGGTTGGCAGGCACTGGGACCAAACAATGGGAGCGCACCCCGACGCGGGGATTCGAACTGCCGACCTTTCGATCGGCAAGCCCTAGGCGCTGAGGCTTCTACCCACAGCACCACCCGCGTCCCTAAGATGACCATAGTTATCAGCAAATTTGCAAAGCTGCTTCTATCCATTGTTGCAAATGGTGGTTAGCATTAATGTAAGTTAATGGTCGATGGTCAAATTGAAAAGGTGGGGGGATACCCACTTGGGAAAGCCGTGTGCATGCCCATAGGGCATTCCCAATAGCTTAATCATGATTAGGCTTCTGGGCAACATTACAATTATGCCAAGCCACAATTTTTTCAAGCATACTTTATAGAAATTTTTAATACATGACAGTCTAAAGTTTGATATGCTAGTGATTCATAGTATAAACTTAATAGAGCTGCTAAGTAGAAATAGATAAAACTGTACAAATTACCAGAAAGCAAAAACAAGGTCATAGTGCTTATGTTTAATGAAATTAGTAATAGGTAATAACAACGAATTAGAAGTGAGCATAGAGGATAGTCTCTAACAGAACACTGAGCAGTCTTGGAGAATAAGGATGATTAAATGAATAAGCCATACGAAAGAAGAAAGTTCCATTACTGATCATTAAGGGCCCCGGACTCTGAACTTCCATTTCTTTTTTTAAAAAAATAAGTCTCTAGCCCTCTCAGAAGGAAAGTTATGAAGGAAAATATGTAATTAGACCCTAAAACTACATACAGTAATGAAAAAAAGAAGTTTTTTGGGAGCAGGGGATGGGAACATGCAAAAGTGGTGTAAATACATGGTATCTCCCTTAAAAGCTGAAATGTTAGATACAGTTTCATCAACTAAATCAAAGTATGATATTTAAAGAACCAGCATAACCAGAAGTTGTTGGAAACCTGAAGGCAAAATGCCAGGATAATGCAAACTCGCTTACACAGTTGGGAATGCTTCACCTGTGGTTTGTTTCAGAGGTCAACAGTTCAGGAGTCTTGATAAATTTTAGCCACACTATTTTGCTCACTGTCTTAGCTCAGGACGAATCACTGCATACTTTAATTGAATACTGTGCTCTGTCCACTTCCTGCATGCCAGACATGATGACCCCTGCAATTGTATGTGTAATCTGTTGGTCTGGTGCGGTAGAGAAATGAATCAAGAACATGCATTAGTTTCAAAAAACATGCATCAGCCTCTGACTAACCCTTGAACACACACACACACACACACACCCGAACACACACACCCCTGAAGTGGAATGAAAGGACTGGTATGCAGCTGATAATGTAAATAAGTCACAAATCAGTAAACCAATGAAAAATTTGAAGACACTATGGTGCATTTGATATTTTGCCAGGACCAGGTTGTTACGGTCATAAGACTGTTTAGTTTTGGGACACAGACATTGGTGGAATGTAAAGAACCACCACAAATATGTTTGTGTAGGCTTTTATCTGCTTTAATACAACTTTTCTTACATGAAATTGAATCTGTTTTCAGCATTAAAGCATCAGTACAAAATGCAAGTCTCAATAGTGAAATCCACCCACATATGAGAATGCAGTTAAATTGGCTAAAGAAAGTACCGTATTTTTTGCTCTATAAGACTCACTTTTTCCCTCCTAAAAAGTAAGGGGAAATGTGTGTGCGTCTTATGGAGCGAATGTAGTCTGCGCAGCTATCACAGAAGCCAGAACAGCAAGAGGGATTGCTGCTTTCACTGCGCAGTGATCCCTCTTGCTGTTCTGGCTTCTGAGACTCAGAATATTTTTTTTCTTGTTTTCCTCCTCCAAAAACTAGGTGCGTCTTGTGGTCTGGTGTGTCTTATAGAGCGAAAAATACGGTACATAGTCCAAGTCACATAAAACCCATTTAAGAAAAGGAGCATATATTTAAAAGCAGAGGATGAAAGAAAAATGTCCTAATGTCAAAAAGTCATGGAGCTGCAAAAGACCCTACCCATAGTCCCAGCAGGTGACACTTCTCTTAGGGAAAGGATTCAGAGCAGTGTGTCCCTGGTCTTAAAAGGCAGAGGGGTTTTTCTAGGTGAGAGACAATCCAATACGAGCATGAAGTTGAGGAGCAAAACATGTAGAAAGTTTCACAAGCTAAATAAATAGCCAAAAGAAATGCTGCTATTTGATTTACAACCTTTTTTTCCTCCAGGATGCTGGTCTCATATAGGAGACCCTGAAGACTGTCACTCTGAGGAGTGCATCGTCACAACCACCCCTTCCTTGGTTCAGAATGGGACATATCGTTTCTGCTGCTGCAGTTCCAACTTGTGCAATCTCAACTTCACAGAGAATTTTCCACCAGCAGACCCTACCGATGGAACGCCTTTCAGTGAGTCAGAGTGCTTCAGGCTTTGTGATAATCATGATTTAAGAGCAACTGAGAAAGCATTGCTACTAATAGACTCCACATGCAATGTACTGCTGAGAACTTAAAGATTGAAATTAACTTTGTTTTTCTATTAGTATGTAAGCTATCTGTTGTATTATACAATGTTTCACCTTAAAAATAATTTAGGCTTCACTTGTATATCCTTTACAACATTGTGGCAATATTATTTTGCCATGGTCATATTCTCCATGCAGAGGACCTATTTGTTCTTCCTCTTGCTTTGAAATAGCTCAAAATACCCTTTTTAGTCTTTTAACCTCTCTTGCAAGGTTGAGCTTGGTTCTGAGCTTTAGTCCTCCTGACCTTCTCCCTGAAAGTGTTGGCGTCTTCTTTATATCCTTCCTTTGTGATTTGCTTCTCCCATTATACATGCCCCTTTTAAATCTCAGCTCATCTAAAAGCTCCTTATGCAGCCACACTGGTTTCTTTAGATGCTTCCTACAGTACTTCTCTTCCTTGTTGGAATTGTTTAGATTATGCCTTCAATATTTCACCTTCAAGAAACTCCCAGCCATCATTAACACTTTGCATATTTCTAAAAATGAGACCTCACCCTGTAGTTTCTGGAGCTGGCACAGTGGTATTTTTTAAAAAAGCCCCCCCCCTCCACTCTAGTTTTGACTCTGCACTGCATGATTGGGGTGGCTTTGGAATACTTCAAACATGGGCATCTGTGAGGCTACTGCAAAGGAGAACACAAATCATAACCACAGCAGTACAGAATTGTACTAGGCATATGGAGGTTACATTTTGCATTGCAATGTTGTTTTTCCTACTTCTGTTTAGCTATAATTATGCTGAGACTGGGTTCACACTGATAGAAAATATCTGTAATGGCAACACGACCCAAAGCTCTCTTTTACTTCCAGGCTAACGGGAGATAACTGCCTATATATTTACAATCATTTATTTGCTATCTATCTCCAGTGCCCAGCTTTAGATTTAGATTTTTTGAATTGCAACATTGGAAGACAATTTAGACATTGCTCTGGCTTGTGTGTAGATGTCAAAAAACATATAGTCCTGGAAAACAAGTAATGCTCCTAATTAGCTGCAAATGCTGTATATTAACATAAGAGCATATGTTTTCAGACATCAACACAGAATTTAAATTTGTGGTATTTAATATAATCTGCATATAACCATTAATATTGTGTAGAAGGGATTATGTTTTTATAGTGAGAGAGCCTTAAGGCAACATAGGATGAAATAATGGAAATCTATTGTGTGGTATTTAAACAATGTGATTTCAGAAACTGGGATGTTTGACAGCAAGAAAGGAATATTGTTCAATGTTCTATATGTATAAATTGAGGCTTCGCAAGGAACCACGAAGAGGATAAATTATTTGCAGTAAGAATCTGAAATAGTCTTCTTTGGGTTCATATTCCCTGTTGCTATTCCATCTCATTATTTTCATTATAATTTATATTGGAAGAAACTGATATTACTAACCAGTACTGAAGTGCAGGTAGAGGGATGCGGGTGGCGCTGTGGGTAAAACCTCAGCGCCTAGGACTTGCCGATCGTCAGGTCGGCGGTTCAAATCCCCGCGGCGGGGTGCGCTCCCATTGCTCGGTCCCAGCGCCTGCCAACCTAGCAGTTCGAAAGCACCCCCGGGTGCAAGTAGATAAATAGGGACCGCTTACTAGCAGGAAGGTAAACGGCGTTCTGTGTGCTGCGCTGGCTCGCCAGATGCAGCTTGTCACGCTGGCCACATGACCCGGAAGTGTCTGTGGACAGCGCTGGCCCCCGGCCTCTTAAGTGAGATGGGCGCACAACCCTAGAGTCGGACACGACTGGCCCGTACAGGCAGGGGTACCTTTACCTTTACCTTTACTGAAGTGCAGGGCTAAACTGAACTTTCATCTTAAAAGAACAAAATAAATATTGCTCTCCATATCTGCTGGAAATTGATAGTTGTGGAGAGTTAAATGGTATACAAATCATGCAATTTGGACTTACTAGTATTCCCTAATATTCCCTAACAGGCAAATGCTGAGTAAGCATCCTGCAAGCCCCATACTGTAAGACTGTAAACCTCTCAGAACAATAATTAGGCCACATATGCATTGTTAATGTTTTGCAAGAGTGTATTGCATACCAAAAGGAAATTTCTAAATCTGGAGCAGAATTGTTTCTTTAATAGTTAGATGATTTATGATCAGTAGCTGTGCTTGAGAAACAAAATGAACATACAGGAGCCTTAAGGTTGGAAGGCAGAAAGAAAAGTAGGTGGGAGACAAGAGGGGGGTCACCATAGTGCTGGTGTTTCATTGGCTGAAGAGCAGCATGCTACTCTGTGACTGCCAGTTTTGCCTCTCTTTGTCCCCGGCTTGAAAAGCTACTGTGCTGTGATCTGTTTTCCTATGTGTTTTCCCTTGCTCTACCCCTCCTTCCCTTTCCCTCCCTTACTTCCAGGGTGTGGGAAAGAAAGAAACCAACAGGTCCCCCTTTCTTTCTGTTTTCCCTTCTAAACTTTCAGCATGCATTGTCGGATGCACTTGGGGTTTGTAAAAAAAAGTTTAAGAAAAGAAAGTTTAAGAAAAGAATCCCTTTGTGCAGCGCTTGGTCGGTCTCTTCTCCTGTACTAGGTGGCAGCACGCAATTGATATTATTCTTTCCCCTTTTAAAAAAGCTCTAACAGAACAAGGTGAGGTCTTGGTACACTGCAGATCAAAGTTGCTCTCATGTCCCCCATCCTATTTTCCCTCTCTGGACCTGCATGACGTACAGAGACACTCCCGGAAAATGACATGGCCAGCATAATTGCAGCTTTGCTCTACAGCAGTGATGGCCAAACTTGGCCCTCCAGCTGTTTTGGGACTACAACTCCCATCATCCCTAGCTAACAGGACCAGTGGTCAGAGATGATGGGAATTGTAGTCCCAAAACAGCTGGAGGGCCAAGTTTGGCCATCACTGCTCTACAGCATGCCTGTACGACAATACTGCATTTCTGTCCTAACAAATAAATAAATTGAAGGCGGGCATGTTCTCTTCCGGGCTGCCGTAGTATAAAATTTACTTTTCAACTTTTCTTCTGCTTCCATCACTGCAGCTTCAAGTCAGGAAGGGGGAGTGTGTTTTGAGTAGATAGATCCTGGCAAAGAAGGCTTTTTGCTGAAGGAGTAAACTAACAAAGATAAGCAGAGGGTTTTAAAAGCTTGCCTGCAGTTTGGAGAAACTTTTAAAAGTTCCCAAAGTTCATTTTGAAGTCCAAGCTTGGGGACTTTTGTTTGCTAGCATCTTGGCGAAAAACTACAATGTAAACCTTGTTTTAATGCATTGCTAGGACCATTCAGAGATTCAGTGTGCCATCTGGAAACCAATTAATGCATTGCAATATCCATTCCCTGTTATTTTGTCTTGGTTTATCTCTTGCGGTACATTCTCTAGTTTGCCAGAAGTTCTAAATAAACATTAGTGTTGTAGTTAGTTTACTGATACCATCTTATGAATAGCTAAGGACTGTATTTCACGCTACTACAATTTCCCAAAGTTATGGGTACTGGTAGATGAGTTGAAGCAGCAGCTGTGTAGACTTAAGACAGCCCTATTTCTGCCTCTGTTTACAGCAGCGTAAAAAATTGTATATTTTTCTCTTAACGCAAAGATGGAATTCTAAAGGAAAGTTTCATACACTGATGGAAATTATGGCACTTGTCTGAGCCTGCTTCATGCTCACTGCATAGCTGGATTTTTAAAGGCTTATTCACATTGCACTGTAGCCAAGCTAGTGTGGGATCTAAGGTAATAAAACAGATTTTAATAAAATGTTTGGTATGAATTAAGGTGGTTCAAAATATTTTTCAGAATTTAAACTTGCAAACACAAGTTTAGCCAACAAATATTTCTGATTCACACATCACACATGAGGGTTTTAACACCATGTGGAATGTTAGTTAAATTATGATATATACTGAAATCATTGCCTTCATGGCTAAAGGATCCCTAAGATCTTTCTCCTCATTGTTATCACTTTATTAGGTGGTGGTCCTTCTCTGTTCTATTCCCTTAGAAATATACATAGGAATTCCCTGTTACTTGTTTGCTTACATTTTAAATGGAATATATCCATTTAAACTTCAGTTTACAGTGAAAAAAACCAATTTCCCCCTATTGCTCCAGTAGCACCCATCCTAGCATAATAGTTAAAAAGTAAACTTGCTGAGCTTTGTATGCTTTGTGTTTGTACATACTTTGGAAATATGAACTTCAGCACTGGAGAAATGAATCTGCAATCTTCAAAGAATTAAGCCTGAAATTTTAATAATGAAAAAGCAAAATTTGCATAAAATGTACATACCTGTTTAGTAAGCCAAGTTATGAATGAACCTAGTGTTCCTGTATGCAGCTACTTTATGTGAGTTGGCAAACAAGGCAGACCGTCTTGACTCTAGTTTCCCATTATGTCCAAACCAGAAAAGTATGGTTAACAGCTTGGGAGCACTCCAAAATATTAATTAAGCTGCAGTTTAAAGTTAGCTTAATATTGTGGCATGTTTCAAAGCTGTTACCTATCATTTCCTGGTTCAGGCGAAAAGGAAAACTATAGTCAAGGGAAAACTTACACAAAGGCAGGAGTCAAACAGTTGTGTATTGGGGGAATATATCTGGTTAATAAGTTGAGATCTGATTGTCGAAATGCTACTGGTGTAGTACAGCTTTGCTCCAGGGGAAAGCTGCTTTTAACAGCTAAAGGAGCAGCTTGTGTCTGAATTGCTCAACTTTGGCAGTAGTATGAGAGAGCAGCAAACTAGTCATCATCTCTAATTATGTTGCAGGCACTAACTTCACAGTACTCAGCAATCGTGCTCAACAAAGCATGCACAATTGTAGCTGATGTCCCAACTAATAGAAGAATGTCCCCTCCACCCCGGCAACAAGATGTCAGGATTAAACTGCAGGTGGAAAATGTAGTATTACAGCAACAGAAGTACTAGCCCAAAGAATGACTCCTGTGTCCCTATCGTAATTGAGTAACACATGCACATTTTATGATGAAAAAAAACCCCTGGAAAGGCCCCAAGAGGCTTTTATTTACATTCTCCTGTCAATGACTTGAATTCATTACCTCTCCATAGCTTCCACAATTTGAACATTTTCAGCCCTCCTAGAGATTATGCCTAACTAGTATTGTGTTGTACTATTCTTGGAATGCATCTTGTGTTTTTGCAAATAATATTTAAACATAAATAAAAGGCACATTGCTCAGTTGCTATAGAAACCAAGATCGTATTAGCAGACTATGAGCCATTTTGTTCGCTGTGTTTTCTCTTAGCGCTGGCTCAGTGATGAGAAGTGAGATACTTGTTTTATGGTTCTTGAATTTTTTTAAGAATGGGATTTTGGCTATTATTAGAAGATGAAAAAATCTTTCAGATTAAGAATAAATGAATATTTGTATCAGACTTTTTTAGGAATGACTGGGTATAATCATGTTGTGCATTCCAATATTAATCCAACCAAGTCAATATTTAAAAAATTACAGATTTATTAAATGTTATTTTAAGCCTTACCTGAAATAATATGTCTAGATTATTTGATATTCACATACCACCATTCCATAAAATTGGTAGGTTGTATAGCTGACATAATTTAAGCATAGTTCCATACAAGTTTTTATTTATTTATTTGTATTACTCATACAAATAAACAATATTAGGTAGCAGACATCTTAAGCCTGATAGTATATAGTTCAGTATGGAGAATGACCTGAAGGCTGTGGAAACTTCTGCATATACCGAATAGTCTTTAGGGCATTTTCCATACTGAACCATATGCTATCAGGTTTAAGAGGTCTGCTACTTAATATCATTTATGTTTATGATTAATACAAATAAATACAAAATACTTGTATAAAACTATAATAAGAACCATATGGAAAACACAGAAAGACTGTGAAAACTGTTCAGGTTATGAAAACCAGAGGCAGTTTTGCTTCATTCTTGTTTTGCAAGGCTAACAGCGTAACAGTTCATTTTTTCTTTTCACTGTCACTAAATTGCTAAGCCACTATGTAAATTTGGGCAGTTTAAGAAGTGCATCCGTTAAACAAAGCTAAAAATGCATGACCTGCAGTTAACAATTGAAACGGAATTTCCTTTGAAACGTTTCTTCAGGACACCAATAAAAACTTTTTAAGGAAGAGGTAAAACGATAGCTTCTATATAAGTATTGTATGCTGTAAAAATACAGCATGCCGTTTGAGTGCAGTTGTTGCATAAGAAAATAACGTATGTCTAAGGGGTGCAATTGAAATATGATTCTTTTTCTTTTGTATGAAATAACGAATGCAAGTGTTCTTGCCTATGAGTTAAATGATTTGGGGGGCAGGCCAGCTCTCTCCCCCCACCCCATATTTCTCAGGGAAAGCGTAAATTCACTAATCCGTAGACTACCTTTCTGAGCGAGGCTGTGAAAAAAGGAGGGAGCCCCAGCAGTTGCATTGTCTTGAAACCATCCTTTGCGGAAAACACAGCAGGGTTGTTCTTTCTTTGACACAGTCAAACCAGACAAAGGCTGAGTGTAGCAAGGAAGCAGACGGCACGCCTCCAGCCAGTGCCCCGGCCTGGCTCCAGGATTTGTAAACAGAAACATCCCAGGCTCCAATAAGGCAGACGGCGGCTCTCCGTCTGATCTGCATGCAGGAAGTGCCTGCTTGTACAAGTCTTGCCATCGCATATAAGCACCCATGAGCTGTTTAAATTTGCCAGAGCTGCCTTTCTATGAACACGGGAGAAGCCAGGGTGTTTTAACTGCTTAAAGGAACACAGCATGCTTTATATGCAGCATACAGTGGTACCTCGGGTTACATACACTTCAGGTTACATACGCTTCAGGTTACAGACTCTGCTAACCCAGAAATAGTACCTCGGGATAAGAACTTTGCTTCAGGATGGGAACAGAAATCGTGCTCCGGCAGCGCGGCAGCAGCAGCAGGAGGCCCCATTAGCTAAAGTGGTGCTTCAGGTTAAGAACAGTTTCAGGTTAAGTACGGACCTCCGGAACGAATTAAGTACTTAACCCGAGGTACCACTGTACTTAAATGTGAAAGACCATGCAGTCACATGAAATGTTCAGAGGTGCATGGGCGTATGTATTTTAGTGGGGATCAAGCTTTATGTTTGGGGGGAGGGCAGAAGCAAGTTATCTGCGATGCAATCAGTCAGCTAGTTAAATATTTGTATTTATTTGCTTGATTGTGGGGGCACCTGCCCCCAACCCCCCCTGGCTACGCCCATGCAAAGGAATTTGTGTGTTTTCTCTTGGAGTATAAAAAATCCACACGCACTCAGATTTTTTAGGAAAGTTAACTTGATCAAGCTCAGCCTTTAAAATTCCAAATCTGTTGAACAAAAGAAAACAACTTACAACAAAAGGGCAAAGTGTGGTACATTCAGTTCCTTAGTATAACAAATTACATAAATCTTATCAGCGTTCAAATCATGCATATAGAGGTGGTGGGGTTTTTTTAAGTAGCAGTACTTTCAGATTTCCTTCTGGCTAACTTTGGTGCACGTATCCAGGAGGAGAGCTGAAACTATTTAAGAAAGCCCATCTGTCTTAAGTGCCTGTGTGCCTCGAAGTTCCGTCACGTGGCTTGCTTTGCCTTTTCTCACTACTCTTTCAGCAGGAAAGATGTAGCTCAATGTTTACTTCTCTGGAGGACAGGTCAGCTGGAAGGAAGAAGCTTAGCTTGAAGCCTCCAGGCTTCCCTAAGACTAGTGGTAAAGCACTCTCTGACTATGGAAAATGATTGATTGATCTTGCCGTCATGGAAGGGAGACAGTTGCTGCTGGCTTGGTAATTTGCTTTTTCCATGCTCTTTAACTATTTGAGGCCACTTCACATTGCAGTGCTTAATTTTGAGAGGTGCTGTGAATAAAATCTGCAGCTGTGCAAGCAAGCAGGTATCCTTATCGTTAGATAAGAGGAAATTGGGTATGATTACTCCAGGAGTAAAAGGCGCACTGTGTATGCTCTCAGCTACCATCTTTATTTGAGCTACTTCATGTGTTTTGTAGCCATTCTGTAGTAGTTCCAGCCTTCCTGTAATTCAGATTCCAGAAACTTGTATTCAGGTACTACCACTTAACCCTTTGGCTGCATAGATCATGATACGTGATCCTCAGAGTCCCTTCCAACTCTACAATTCTATGATATACCGTATTTTTCGCCCTATGGGCCGCACCGGCCCATAGGGCGCACTTATTTTTTGGGGGGGGGGGATAAAGAAAAAAAATTATTTCCCCCCCCCCCGAGCCCCAAAGAGCAAAGAAGCCATGACAGCGAGCTGTCTTGGCTTCGTTTTTAGCCTCAGGGCTGGGGTCCGGGAGCGAAGGCGAGGTTGCGCTCAACCTCGCCATCTCTCCCGAAGCTTGTCGGGCTGGGGGCGGGGGAAGCCCGAGCTTCCCCAGCCCCCAGAACGGGTCCGGGAGCGATGGCAAGGTTACGCTCAACTTCGCCATCGCTCCCGGAGCTTGCCGGGCTGGGGGCGGGGGAAGCCCAAGCTTCCCCCAGCCCCCAGAATGGGTCCGGGAGCGATGGTGAGGTTGCACTCAACCTCGCCATCGCTCCCAGAGCTTGCTGCTATCCGAAGCCCGGGGGCGCGGCGCTGTAGCCCGCTGCGCACCCCGGGCTTAGGGCAGCTATCCCCAAGCCTGCGGCACCCGGTGGGAACTCCCGCCAGGCACCGCAGGCTTGCAGATAGCTGCCCTAAGCCCGGGGTGCACAGTACCGCGCTCCCCTGGCTTCGGGCTGCAGGCAGCTATCCACAAGCCTTCGGAGCCCACGGGAGTTCCCGCCGGACTCCGCAGGTTTACGGATAGCTTCCTGAAGCCTGCATTCGTCCCATAGGACGCACACACATTTCCCCTTCATTTTGGGAGGGGGAAAAGTGCGTCCTATAGGGTGAAAAATACAGTATATAAAAACTGACTGTGGCGTAACATTGTATTGAAACTGCTGGGAGAGATTATCTGGAAGCTGGATGCTGGTAACCTCAACTCAAGTCTCTTTTTCATAAGATTCCAGAAGGCAGTGGGAGGTTCTGAACTGGAATTTGATGGGTGAAGAACTGATGATTTAATCCAGACCAAGTGGAACTGGTGTAAATGTTTTTTATGCTGTGCTTATGCTATCTGGAGTTACCTGTTTAGAATGCACATCCCTGAGTCTTGTTTTCTTATTGTGGCACATATCACAGTCTGTTTTGTTCTGCCTCTAGTAAGCCACCAGGCCTCATCCCCTAGTCCCGCTCATGGGTGTCTCTGTTTTTAAATTTGTGAAATGTCAGAGACCATATAATTACCATACCACCAAGCCTTACTAGAAGAATTACTGTACAGGTCTGAATATAAGCTGCCCTAGAACAGGCTTCCTCAACCTCGGCCCTCCAGATGTTTTTGGCTACAACTCCCATGAGCCCTAGCTAGCAGGACCAGTGGTCAGGGATGATGGGAATTGTAGTCTCAAAGCATCTGGAGGGCCAAGGTTGAGGAAGCCTGCCCTAGAATATATACTGAACCCCTAATATGAGGTCTCTTTGAAAGGAATGTACTGTATATATACCATAAATCTTGGACACCATCCAGTGCTTTTACAATTTAGAGAACCTGTGGAACCCCTTGGTTCTCCTACATGTCAGGCTTCCAGCACCACCTGTTGAGTAGAGCAAGTGATCCTTTTACAAAACTACTGAAGGATAGAGTTTCAAGTATCAGTTCCATCCAAGGTCTCATCTTAAATCACAGCTTCTCTACCTGTAAGAGCGCAGTTATCAGCTGCGCTCAGATTTTATACAAGCCTCCTTTTTTTTAGGGGGGGTGTGGCCTATATTCAGACTAAAAAAAGGTAAAGGGAACCCTGACCATTAGGTCCAGTCGTGGCCGACTCTGGGGTTGCGACGCTCATCTCGCTTTATTGGCCGAGGGAGCCGGCGTACAGCTTCCGGGTCATGTGACCAGCATGACTAAGCCGCTTCTGGCGAACCAGAGCAGCGCACGGAAACACCGTTTACCTTCCCGCCATAGCGGTACCTATTTATCTGCTTGCACTTTGACGTGCTTTCGAACTGCTAGGTTGGCAGGAGCAGAGACCGAGCAACGGTAGCTCACCCCATATTGGGGATTCGAACCGACGGCCTTCTGATCAGCAAGTCCTAGGCTCTGTGGTTTAACCCACAGCGCCACCCGCGTATGGTGCTATTCTACAAACTCTTCTTTCCAAGCAGTTGCATCACCAGGAAATTTCATTAGGCTGAGGCTTAGAGCTAGGAAAAGGCTGCTTTGATAATGAATAGTGTTTTACGCAAGGGACGCGGGTGGCGCTGTGGGTTAAAGCCTCAGCGCCTAGGACTTGCTGATCGAAAGGTCGGCGGTTCGAATCCCCGCGGCGGGGTCCGCTCCCGTTGCTCGGTCCCAGCGCCTGCCAACCTAGCAGTTCGAAAGCACCCCCGGGTGCAAGTAGATAAATAGGGACCGCTTACTAGCGGGAAGGTAAACGGCGTTTCCGTGTGTGGCTCTGGCTCGCCAGAGCAGCGATGTCACGCTGGCCACGTGACCCGGAAGTGTCTGCGGACAGCGCTGGCCCCCGGCCTATAGAGTGAGATGGGCGCACAACCCTAGAGTCTGGCAAGACTGGCCCGTACGGGCAGGGGTACCTTTACCTTTACCTTAGTGTTTTACGCCTTCTGGCATGTGCCTAGCAGTAGGCAGATTCGATGACTGAAAACTGAAACAAGAGAACTTGTTGCCACAATTAAAAAAAAAAGTCACAGCATTTTGAACTAAAAAAATCTTGGGTCAATTTCAAATGAGCATTTCCCCCTCTGTTGTGTTGTTTAGTTGTTTAGTCGTGTCCGATTCTTCGTGACCCCATGGACCAGAGCACGCCAGGCACTCCTGTCTTTCACTGCCTCCCACAGTTTGGTCAGACTCATGCTGGTAGCTTCGAGAACACTGTCCAACCATCTTGTCCTCTGTTGTCCTCTTCTCCTTGTGCCCTCCATCTTTCCCAACATCAGGGTCTTTTCCAGGGAGTCTTCTCTTCTCATGAGGTGGCCAAAGTACTGGAGCCTCAGCTTCAGGATCTGTCCTTCCAGTGAGCACTCAGGGCTGATTTCCTTAAGAATGGAGAGGTTTGATCTTCTTGCAGTCCATGGGACTCTCAAGAGTCCCCTGTGTGGAATAAGGCAAAACCCACACAAATTGTACAGGAAACACCTATGAGCAGGAATCTTAACACCTTGCTTGGAAAAATCTTCATTGATGTTACATTTTGATGGTGATTATTTTGCAGTGAGAAAAGTTGTTATGGAATAGGTCATTTATACTTGATGCAACACCCTTCTTAATATATTAGGGTAAACTTAATTTTGCTGACCATATTTTCAGCCATATGATATAACTATTAGTTCAAAATAATGCAAACAAAGTTCAGTGCTAAATCAAGCAGTGCCATAAAACACTTTACAACAGTAAATTTGGTATAGTATAACGTATCGTCTTTGTATCCAAATATCTATAGTACCTTAGAGAATATGAGACTACTGCATGAGATCAAGGCATAACGCTAAAGCAAGAATTAATGTTACGACAGTGAACTGGCACAAGCCTTGGGCTTGCACATTCCCCACTAACCCTTCCCCTTCTCTCCTTTGTACACAAAGAGAGGAAGCCTGAGAACGTCAATTTACTGCTTGGAACAAACAGTAGCTTCCCATAATAAAGTGTGACAGAAATTGGAGTTTGTTCCAAACAGCAAACAGAATCTAAGGTTTCTAGACACTAACCCAACGATAACCCAAGCGGTGCCCTCCAGATCTTGCTGGAAATCAGTTCCCATCTGTCCCAGCCAGCATGACCAATGTGGTTTGTGTTTACTCTCCAAACTAGAATTGCAAACATGGTTTGAAGCCTTTTTGTCATTCTGGTTTGCTGGGGGAAGCGCAGACCATGGCTTGCTTGTTCCAAGTGTGTTGGCAAACCAGTTGAAGCAGAGTGTGAAAGAAGAGAAGAGCATGAGTGCAAGGCTCCTGTAGCACAAAAGCATGATTCAGCATTACATGTGAATCATTTCGGTATGATTACTGTAGCTCCATGTGTGAGAGTAACAACTTTTTTGTAGATATGCTAGTAACCTTTCCTGAAGACGCACAAAGTTGCAGCTGATATATTAGCTAAACCTGTTGAAATGAAAGTGCAAGAAACGAGAAAATACTTCACAGTGTGTAAGCGTTTCAAATAATTTAGTGAGTCTTTTTTTTCGGCATCTCAATTTATTGTATTGCATATAGTCCTCTTTACTTGATGTTCTGCTTCATAATAAACTGCACTCACTTAATTAAAAATAGCTGCAATTAGCTTGGATTATAGTGAGAAGAAGTGCCACCAGGTGTCCCAGAATGCAACTATAATCTGACTTTGGTAGAAGCTCAGTCATAAGTATGGGGTAATGGTTTGAGAAACTGGATTTAATTAAACTAAATGTTGCACTGCTTCACATTATTAAAACTGTGATAAACTGGTACCTCTTTGTACGTGAATACTCTTCATTTTGATTGAAATCTAGTTTCATAAAACATGACACAGAAGCAAATGAAGTCTTAGGGTGAAGCTCAGATGTTCCAAATCCAGGTAACCTCCCTAGTTTTGTCAGAATGGTTAGATTGCGGAGGAGCTAATTAAGTCATTTCCATACACACACACTTGCATTCAAAGAGCCAAGAAGGCAGTACAAAAACAAAACACATGGTTTTGGATCTGGCCATAGCTTTGCACAAGAGGCCTGATCCTGAAGCTAGTGTAGCAAAAGCTTCCTAGCACCATTTTGGGCTGCTCTGCCCCTGGGATACCGGGAACAAATTCAACATGAGCTTTTAACGAAAGGACTTGGAAACTGAGTCTAAACCATTGTCGTTTATCAAAGAAGTAGCCACTTAGGTTGCTATGCAACACTCATCTGACGCAAAATATACAACATCACTTTGCTTTTTCCAACATCCTTTTGTCGGTAACATCTCAAAACCATTTCCAGAACTCGCAGTCACAGCCTGTCAGATAACTCCCTTTTTCCTGTGGTACTTCTGTTGTATTCAAAATTAATCCTTCAATACAACAGGATACTTATTTCACTCACAATAGAGCTATACACTCTCAGTGCTTTTACATGTACATCTGTGTGTTTAAGAAAAAAATAAAAATAATTCCATGCCCCAGGTAGTTATGAATATGACCCCAAATTGCTCCTTATGACTTCCTATTCTGAATACTTTAATTCTACGAAATTGCGCAGAGTTAGTTTTATTCCACATGTCATTTCAGACAAGTGGTTTGGGGTTAATGTTTCCTATCCTGCCTTTTTAATTTTATTGCTTCAACCTATCCTGCTATCTTTCTCCCTCCATGCCTTTATTGTCCAGCTGAGATTTTAAAAAATCTCATCACTTTTCCCCTGGGCTGGTGGGTGACAAGTAGAACTAGTATCAAACGTAGACTTCTTTCTTGGCCGCACAAAAACTCACTCATGTTGATTTATATCCCGTCCAACCAAAGGCAGAAATTCACTGATAGACAGAACAGGGGTTGCCAAGCTTTTTAGGCCACTGGGTACATTTGGAGTTTACAAAAAGTGCCAAGGAAGCCATTGACAAAATGGCTGGGCTGAAGTGGGGGTGTGGCATAACGCAAAACGACTGCCATATCTAAAAGAGCAGGAAAAGTGTCAGGACCGCAAAATGGTGGAGGGGTGCTTCTCCCCATCAGCTGCGTAGGAGAAAAGGTACCTGCTTCAACCACCACTACAATAATTCACAGATAAGAGTGCATCTTCTCTACTCAGAGCAGGTTGTTGTTTTTTGGCGGGGGGAGATGTGTACAGTTCTGGCATCCCTTGATGCGTGAGCAGTGGTGAAGCTGCATGCTCTGGCACCAGGGGCGGAGAGCAGGTGGGGGCGTGGCTGGCGTGCATCCTGGGGGCGTGGCGCATGTCCCAGGGGCGTGGTGTGCGTCCTGGGGGCATGGTGTGCTGCGCGGTGGGTGGGGGGTGCACAGCACGTGTCAGGGCGGCCGCGATGGTGCCCCCCTCCCCGATCGTGCTGGCGGCAGTGCGCTCCCCCCCCCCCCCGTTCCTCTGCCAATGTGGGTGAGTATGTTTAAGTATGTGTGCAAATAGAACTAATCAGGAACAGCAAGCGGTTTTTCATTCATTGTAGATTTTTGAGGAGATATTTGTTTAAAGCTTATACTGGAACGGGTGGCGCTGTGGGTTAAACCACAGAGCCTAGGACTTGCCGATCAGAAGGTCGGTGGTTTGAATCCCCGCAATGGGGTGAGCTCCCGTTGCTCGGTCCCTGCTCCTGCCAACCTAGCAGTTCGAAAGCACATCAAAGTGCAAGTAGATAAATAGGAACCGCTCCAGCGGGAAGTTAAACGGCGTTTCCGTGCGCTGCTCTGGTTCGCCAGAAGCGGCTTAGTCATGCTGGCCACATGACCCGGAAGCTGTACGCCGGCTCCCTCGGCCAATAAAGCGAGACGAGCGCCGCAACCCCAGTCGGTCACGACTGGACCTAATGGTCAGGGGTCCTTTTACCTTTACCTATACTGGAACACGTGAGCACAGTGTGGGCCCTGCATGCCCCCCTCCCGAACAATATGCAGTAGAACACTATGCATGTAATACATTGTAGAAGAAGTAATGCAGCACTTGCAAGCCAGCTAGTTGATTTTTTTTCCCTCTTGACATTTGTTAAACACTTATCAATAGTTTGCGCTGGCTGTAATTTATTTAATCACTCATTTAAAAATCTGAAGGAAAACTACAGTTGAAATATTGAGGGAGCAGACGCATAGTACTCTGCATTTAGTTTAAAGGTATGATAATGATAGCAATAAACTACTGTATTTTTCGCTCCATAAGACACACTTTTCCCCTCCTAAAAAGTAAGGGGAAATGTGTGTGCGTCTTATGGAGCGAATGCAGGGGGGAGGCAGGCAGGAAAAGCCCCCAAGAGCCACACACAAGCTCCATGCGGCTCTTGTAGGCTTTTCCCCAGGAGGGAGAAGGGACTGACACGGCCAGTCAGTCCCTTCTCACTCCTCATAGAAAAGCCCGCAGGAGCCGTGCGCTCCTTAAAGGGTGCGCGGCTCCTGTGGGCTTTTGTGGGAGTATTGCCAAAGCCGCGGGCAGCCTCTCCCGGCCAGAGAGGCTGCGCACGGCTAAAGAGGAAGTCAAGACAGTCTTGCCTTCTTTGCTCTTTGAGGCTGGGGGGGAAATAAGATTTTTTTTTCTTGATTTCCCCCTCTAAAAACTAGGTGCGCCTTATGGTCCAGTGCGCCCTATGGTCCAGTGCGCCTTATGGAGCGAAAAATACGGTATATAACTGGGGGTGGGGAAGCTTAGGCTCAATACTCCAAAATGCAGTAGAGGAGATGGATAGAGCATCCATGAAATTATTTTTGCTATATATGCTTGTAGAAGTAATACATTTGGGGTTTAGGTGCTGGAAGTGATTCAAGATTTCTGATGAAGTTTTATTTCTGCAGGGAAGTGGCTAAAAAGAGGAAGGGCAGGAGGCCTCCAGAACTCTTTAATAGCATACTTAATCGCCATGATCAAGACTATGAACCAAGGATGTTAGGGGAGAAGATTATGTACAGTACAGTATGTAGCACAGCAATGAAGGTAACAGGAGTTTAAAATTTGAGGCCTGTTGGGTAATCTGCCTCTGCCATAGTTCAAATAGGACAGCACATTTGATATAGTCTCTTGTTCTGCTATAATGGAGTGACATAGCTGTCAACGTTTCCCCTTATTTAAAGGGAAATTCCCTTATTCCGAATAGAATTCCTCGCAAGAAAAGGGAAAAATTGACAGCTATGTGGAGTGACAACCCTACTTGTAAAATTGCTGCCACTGAATAATTGCTGGATTGGTATGGTACAGTGGTGGAGAAATGCAAACTTTCTGCATAGACAAGAGAAAATGACTCCTTATCACTTTTTGAATATTGACTCACTATACAGTACAGCGGTACCTCGGGTTAAGTACTTAATTTGTTCCGGAGGTCCGTACTTAACCTGAAACTGTTCTTAAACTGAAGCACCACTTTAGCTAATGGGGCCTCAAGCTGCCGCTGCACCGCTGGAGCACGATTTCTGTTCCCATCCTGAAGCAAAGTTCTTAACCTAAAGCACTATTTCTGGGTTAGCGGAGTCTGTAACCTGAAGCGTATGTAACCTGAGGTACCACTGTATAATATTTGTACTGGTCGGTCACACTGCAACAACAGTCTCAGCTGCTAGACAGTGCAAGAGGTACACTCAACTGAGCCAAGACTCAGAAGCAGAATCCCAAAGGGGCACTTTGGGAGGCATATACACTGCCATGGCCGGATTGGGGGCAGGGAACTCTCTCCCCCTCCCCATTTCTCCCTAGCGATGAGGGAGGCCTTTTCTGGCAGGGGTATTTTAAGTGTGTGTGTGTGTGAGAGAGAGAGAGAAAAACTGGGTTGTGGAAAGAGATCATTGTCCTTTGGGTGCAAGAGGATATGGGGTGGGTGTGGGGGTAAGGTATTACAACCCTTCTGTAGGTTCAGAACCTGAGGAATAGAGAAGAGGTTGTGGTCTTGTTGTTGTTTATTCGTTTAGTCGTGTCCGACTCTTCGTGACCCCCTGGACCAGAGCACGCCAGGCACTCCTGTCTTCCACTGCCTCCCGCAGTTTGGTCAAACTCATGCTGGTAGCTTCGAGAACACTGTCCAACCATCTCATCCTCTGCCGTCCCCTTCTCCTTGTGCCCTCCATCTTTCCCCACATCAGGGTCTTTTCCAGGGAGTCTTCTCTTCTCATGAGGTGGCCAAAGTATTGGAGCCTCAGCTTCAGGATCTGTCCTTCCAGTGAGCACTCAGGGCTGATTTCCTTAAGAATGGAGAGGTCTGATCTTCTTGCAGTCCATGGGACTCTCAAGAGTCTCCTCCAGCTAGTGAGGGGGAATTGAGGCAGGCAGGGTGGAGCTATTGTCCTGGAGAAAGATACTCTGGCAGAGGGAAACAAAGGCAGCGGAACGAACATAATATTTCATATACACGTTTATCTAAACTAATAATTGTAAACAGTATTCTTGAACATGCTGTAAATAAAAATAAACCTGCTTCATTATAATCGCAGTCAGAATAAACTAATACGGAAACAAAATTCTTTTGCCTTAGGGATTTTAGCCCAGATGATTATTCTACCTTGAGCATCTTAACGTACTAACAAATGAATTGCAACTGCAGTACAAAAACAGTTCGAATTAAACTAAACACAAAGCTTCTGTTGGTCATTATGCTTTTCTCAACTACTTTATTAGTTCTGAATCAGAAATAAAATTGCAATGAAAAGATCAGTTAGTTTTATTCTGTAACTAGAAAATCAATTTATTGCTGCAGAATCTTGGACAAAGGCAGGATTAGAACTGATTTTAAACTTCATTTTTCTCTGAATTTACTAGGAAACATTCTTAAAGCCCAATATACTATAATTTTCTTCCTTCGTGAGCTTCTAACAAATATGAAGACACAAATAGCCTTACAGTATGCCTAATCCAAACATAATTCAAACCAAGTTAACAACTAGGAGCATTGTTTTACAGAGCAGCTTTATACCAGTGTGTTATTTTATGTGAAGGTCATCCTGCTAGAGACTGGCTGTGGACTTTGTTTAACCCCTGAAATAATTTCAAATTACTGCCCTGTGACCAGGAGGAGAAGTCAGCAAGATGAACAGTCAGCTTTGTAGTCTCTCCCTTGTCAATTTAGGATTTAAGATAACTGAAAAAGAACTGCATCATGATTAGCTCTGAACATTTCAGTTAGTCTACACGAAGCTGAAGGTGTTGGGTATGGAAAGATGTTGGCAAATAGAAGTAGCTAATAGCTATTTGGAATGGGGGGGATAGGTGGTAGCTCTGTGACCAGCTCTGTGGACAGAAAAGGCACATACTTTTGTAAGCTAAGAAAATAATAATAATAATAATAATAATAATAATAATAATTATTATTATTATTATTATTATTTATTATTTGTACCCTGCCCATCTGGCTGGGTTTCCCCAGCCACTCTGGGCAGCTTCCACAGAGACCAAAAATACACTAAAATGTCACACATTAAAAACTTCTCTGAACAGGCTTGCCTTAAGATGTCTTCTGAATGTCAGGTAGTTGTTTATTGCTTTGACATCCGATGGGAGGGCGTTCCACAGGGCGGGTGCCACTACCGAGAAGGCCCTCTGCCTGGTTCCCTGTAGCTTTGCTTCTCGCAATGAGGGAACCGCCAGAAGGCCCTCGGCGCTGGACCTCAGCGTCCGGGCAGAACAATGGGGGTGGAGACGCTCCTTCAGGTATACTGGGCCAAGACCGTTTAGGGCTTTAAAGGTCAACACCAACACTTTGAATTGTGCTCGGAAACGTTATGGGAGCCAATGTAGGTCTTTAAAGACCGGTGTTATGTGTTCTCAGCGGGCCCCCCCAGTCACCAGTCTAGCTGACGTGTTCTGGATTAGTTGTAGTTTCCGGGTCACCTTCAAAGGTAGCCCCACGTAGACCCTTGCAGTAGTCCAAGCGAGAGATAACCAGAGCATGCACCACTCTGGCGAGACAGTCCGTGAGCAGGTAGGGTCTCAGCCTGCGTACCAGGTGGAGTTGGTAGACAGCTGCCCTGGATACGGAATTGACCTGCGCCTCCATGGACAGCTGTGAATCCAAAATGACTCCCAGGCTCCTAGTCCTTCAGGGGCACAGTTACCCCATTCGGGATCTTTAATAAAAATTATTTTTAAGAAGAAAATTAAATGCAAGCCTTTTATTAGCATCTGAAGAGTCTTATTGGCGCCAAGGAACCAATATCAGCTATTTCGTGGGAAACGACATTGAGAAAACATGGTGATGTGATGTTCTGCATGCAATTAATGGAGGAAGGTTTTACCTCCACTGCCCAAGACATTATGCCTCTGAATGTCAGTTCCTGGGAATGGCAAGAGGGGAGGGAGACTGCTGTTGCACTTGGGTAATGGTTCCGGGCTTCCCATAGGCATCTGTGAGGATAGAGTGCTGGACTAGATGGGCCTATGGCTTGATCTAGAACTATCAAAACAAAAAGACCAGATAGCTGTCAGCTACGATGATCAAAGCCTGTCCACATCAAAAGACAGCAGCAAATATCAAAGCCACGCAAGACGATGGTGCATCTCGATAAAAGGAGCTCTGGTAAAACACTTGCATGTAATTCTTTCTGTTTTGTTCTGATCTGTTGAGTGAAAGCTGATTCATAACTAGAAACTGAAATCCAGTTTTAATTTCTCAAAAGTCTTTCACTTTTTTATTTTTTTACCTTCCCACAGTAGGCTTGCAACAAGTTGGCAGGTTGCCTTTTCTGAAGACCGTAGTTTTGTCAGCATCTAAAAATAGTATTCCAAAGAGCAGTATTGTTTACCTTGTGTGTCTTCAGAAAGAGCTATTGGACTTACTAAAATGATTAACAGCTAGATCCTTATCTTTAATTGAAGCGATTTTAACATAAATAAAAAAATTAGGGGTATGTGATATAATCACCAGAGTAATACTTCAGTCTCATTTGTTTTCTACTGGGTATCCTAATTCTTTCTGAGAAACATGCCTTGTATGAAGAAGCCATAATACATAGTTTTCTTTCTTTCAGATTCATCATATTCACTTCGCCGAGATGAGACAATTGTCATTGCTCTGGCATCAGTATCTGTATTGGCTGTTCTGGTGGTTGCCTTTTTCTTTGGATACAGAATATTTGGAGGTAAGCTTTGATGAGTGTGTTGTTAATTTTCATCTTTTGTTTATCTTATCATGATCATTCCCGAGTTGCTTACTCTTTTGTTTAGCAATCCAGTTTTTTAAATATAATACACATTAAAACAAAACGTCCCCATAGCCTACCCAGAGATCAGAATGCAGGCAGCAATTTGCTGCCAGCTTCAGTAACATTCAGTCCATTCCCTTTTCCCTGTGAGGGCCATGTTCCCAAAGCAAATCTCCAAGCTTTACTGTCTAGAGGGCCTGTCACATGCACCTTCTCTATTTTTCAGAGAGGTGCTACACAACTACTGGAGCTTTCTGGTGGCAGTTGATGGTAACAAGAAAATTCTTCATAGTAAAGGGGATGCACGTGACAAGGTGTTTTAGATTTTGCAGATAGGAGCTTTTTTCCCCAAAAAATTTTTTATTGGTTTTCACAACATTATAAACAAACAAACACATAAGACAAACAAACATAAATCATAGCCTTATTGAAAATTACACTTATTAACATTGTTAAGTGACTTCCTCGCTTCCCCTTGGTTGAATTCCATTGCATATCCTTTTAACGGTTTTCCAAATCACAGTTCTTATAAAATTTAACTTAAACGTTAACATCCTTAAATCTTCACATTATGAAATTAAACATATAAATTCATCATTTAACATAAATAAAATCCTAAGCCAATTAAGTATCTGCAAGCTGTTTTCAGTTAATTTAACTTGACATATTTAACTAAGTAATCATTAATTTAATCCATTCTTCCTGGTACTCGTCCTCCTTCGTCGGCTAGCTCCGTAAAATCCCTCATCTTTATCTGCCATTCTTCTATCGTTGGTAATTCTTGGGTTTTCCACTTTTTAGCTAACAAAATACGAGCAGCAGTTGTGGCATACAAAAATAATTTAACATCTTTCTTGGGCAATTCCAAACCTGTTATTCCAAGAAGAAAGGCCTCTGGTTTCTTTATAAATGTATATTTCAACATTTTTTTCAATTCATTATAAACCTTTTCCCAGAAGTCCTTCACCTTGGGGCAGGTCCACCACATATGATAAAAGCTTCCTTCCTTTTCTTTACATTTCCAACATAGATTGTCACAGTTATGATATATCTTTGCTAATTTTACAGGAGTCAAATACCATCTGTACATCATTTTCATTGTATTTTCCTTTAACACAGTACATGCGGTGGGATTTTGCAGATAAGATCTTGAGGAACACAGCACGTTAGCTGTCCCAATTAACCTTGGCATAGGGAAAGTAATGTGCAAAACTCCATAGCTGGCATCCATTGGCCATACTAATATTGGTTCTTCTAAAACTGCCACTCTGTCTAACTCTTTAAGTTGTTTGCAAGGTGTCTCCTGGATAAGTTTGTCCGTTGCCAAGACATTGTCAAGACCTCGGACATTTTGATGTGTAACACAAACTTTTTTTCCTGGCTCTTCTTTCATCAGGAGATCATAAACAAGGTATGCACAGTATAGACATGATGGAAGCAGCATCATCTGAACCCTCGTTAGATCTTGATAATCTGAAGCTACTGGAGGTAACTATGCCATTTGAAGTTTCTAGGTCTTTACTCTTCGCATGAATTATGAATCACCTGATCAATTTAGGACAAGATGTTAATGCTCACTTTACATACATACAAGTTAGTATTTAAGGATTTTTGCAACCACACTGATAATCATTTAGCTAGAAGCTACTTTTTTGTACCTGACAACTAGGCTATTCATTCATTCATTCAATATACTGACCTTCATCTTAAGATCGCTTTGTCCTATAACATTATCACTCGAGTATTTCTTCATAAACAAAACTGCTTGTATTCTCAGCTGGTGTTTAGAAAGACAAAATTAATATTATGGTGGTGATAATCTGCATGCATGAAGCCCCATTTCTATTTTAATTTAATTTAACAAAGCCATGCCTCATAAAGCCAAGCTTAACATGAGCCATGTCTTTGAATCCTGTTACTGGGTTCTTCCTCTTCTTCTTTTTTAAGTAACAACAATTTCCACTTGTATATATGTTTCTTTAGTTACTAAGATGAACTATATGCTCTGCCATGTCAGAGTGAACTGTAGCACTGCAGTTGAAAGGCCCAAATCCATGGACAAAACTCAGTGCTCATGCTCACTGAAATCAACAAATTTAAGTGAACTGTGCACTGGACTGTGGCCAAAATGTATATCGTATTAATGTGAAGTTCATCAAATGGTTACTTTTTTAAATTTCACAGCTTATTGGTCGAGGGCGATATGGAGCAGTTTACAAAGGTTCCTTAGATGAGCGTCCAGTGGCTGTAAAAGTATTTTCTTTCACTAATCGTCAAAACTTTATCAATGAGAGGAATATATACAGAATCCCACTTATGGAACACGACAATATTGCCCGATTCATTGTGGGAGATGAGAGATTCACTGCAGATGGACGGATGGAATACTTATTAGTGATGGAATATTATCCCAATGTAAGTAATAATTTAAAGAGAGTTACTTTATATACCTTTGGGAAGATAGAAAATTGATTTAAGTTACAATTAATATAAAAATATTCTGTGGGGATTTTACCTTACTGTATTTTTAGTAACAACAGGTCAGGTTCATTCATTCGTTTTATTTCTATGTTGCTTTTCCACACACAAAATCAGGCTTAAAGCAGCTTACAACAAGGAAATGGAAGCATTTCAAACAAATGCTACAAAAACATTTTCACAATAACATAGCAAAACAATAACATAGCAGCAATTTCATAATAACATAGCAAAGCAATAGCAAAGATAATGATATACAACGCCCCCCCCGATTCCAGTACTACAAATCTAAAAAGACTATTTAAAGAACATG
The DNA here is from genome assembly GCF_027172205.1 of Podarcis raffonei. Lineage (NCBI taxonomy): Eukaryota > Metazoa > Chordata > Lepidosauria > Squamata > Lacertidae > Podarcis > Podarcis raffonei. The sequence goes on along the minus strand of NC_070602.1, from coordinate 130,575,612 downwards.
CAGAATCGAACAGCAAAAATAAGAAGGGAGCTTCATAATTTCACCTTAGTCCTAGAAACACCCATCCCATGATGTTGCTCACAGTCGCTCTGCTGCAACAGCTTCTTATAAGGCTTCCACAGGCAAAGGGTGGAAATACTCTTCCCATGATATTAAAGAAGAAAATGCCAGGAGCTGCATTATATACACATGAAAGGTTCTGTCACATTCTGGCATCACATTCTGAATCTAGAACAAGAAGTAGAACCTAATATAAAGGTAAAGGGACCCCTGACCATTAGGTCCAGTCGTGACCGATTCTGGGGTTGCGCCGCTCATCTTGCTTTATTGGCCGAGGGAGCCGGTATACAGCTTCTGGGTCATGTGGCCAGCATGACTAAGCCGCTTCTGGCGAACCAGAGCAGTGCACGGAAACGCCATTTACCTTCCCGCCAGAGTGGTACCTATTTATCTACTTGCACTTTGACGTGCGTTCAAACTGCTAGGTTGGCAGGAGCCAGGACCGAACAACGGGAGCTCACCCCGTTGCGGGGACGCGAACCACCGACCTTCTGATCAGCAAGTCCTAGGCTCTGTAGTTTAACCCACAGCGCCACCTGCGTCCCAGAACCTAATATAGGGCTTTACAAATAGGAGCATGCTTAACCATGAATGGTTGTGTCACTGGAGCCTGGGATGTCCCCAGATATCTCTTTCCTTTTCTCATGTTGTTGTTGTTTAGTCATTTAGTCGTGTCCGACTCTTCGTGACCCGTTTGATTAAAGCTGCCTCAGAAAATACCATTTCTTTTGCCATCTTGAAGCACATCTGGTGGACATGAGTGTCATTTTTAGATAAAGCCAACAGTAACCACAAACAAACTGGCACCTCTCTTCCTGTTAATAAAAGCAATAACCTAGGTCCACAAATTTTGAAATGGAGTATTGGAAATAAATGTTGATTAAAAGGGACTACAAGGGACTGATGACCCTAATAACATGCACTGTTTATTCCCTTTCCAGGGCTCTTTGTGCAGGTATTTGAGTCTTCATACTAGTGACTGGGTGAACTCATGTCGTTTGGCACACACTATAACTCGAGGTCTGGCATATCTTCACACAGAGTTACCTCGAGGAGGTAAGGCCAGGGGTCTGCAGCTTTCCATAAAGATACTTTAGGATTTTCTGTTTGATAACAGAATCAAAGGATTTTTACAGATTTTTATTTTATGGTGATGCAAATATTTCTGCCATTAAAAATAAGCAACTCTTCTATACACTTTTTTTGCACCCATTGTGCTTTATGTAAGTTCATTTGGAGCCTTCTTAAATAATTACTAACTATGATGAGGTGTCTTAATTTTGGCACTTGATTTAAAATACATTGTGCTTTATTTGCTTACATGCTTAAATTATTTTTACCCTTCTCTTCAGCTGAAAAATGGCTCCAGTAAAAGTATACTCTAAATGCTGAGCAATGTATGATTGAAAAAGTAGCACAAAGTCTGAGAAAAATGGCCTGAGATCGCAAATAAAAATATATAGAACTAAGATTTTTTGAGTCATATGTTACCCCACAGTAACTTTGAAGGCTGCTTTTGGGGGGGGGGGGAATTGAGCAGAAATACCAAATAAGAGCAGGTACAAAAATTACAGAATTACTCAATGTTTCTGACTCAGGCAACCAGATATTATGAATCAGAACAAGGAGGAATGATAGCTCAGTTGGTAGACCATGATACTCTTAATCTCAGCATTGTGGATTCAGTCCCTTCGTTGGGCAAAAGATTCCTGCATTGCAGGGGGTTGGACTAGTTGACCCTCAGGATTCCTTCCAATTCTATAATTATATGATATATATGACTTCTTTGTGCATGGGGAGAAAGAAGAGACACTATTTTTGCCATATTTTTCTATGCTATTTGGTTGTATCTAACAGTATACATCTGCTGATCAAAATAATCTGTTGTCATGGCCTGCCCCAGGTAAAGAAGCACATGTCTGATAGTTTGCACTTTGTCTGCAAGAGAAATACTTACTACAATGTCTAGCCTCTAGGCAGCTGTCCACAGGTCTGGGTCCTATAGAGCAGTGGGCCCCTTCCCCTCCTCCAGCTTATATACCCTCCTCTGAAAGCTGGAAAGCTGGATTTAGGCAAGGCAGATCTACCATAGATCACTGTTTTGTCTTAGCACATCTTATTGATAAATACGCCAAGAAAACCTGTGGGGTCTTATATACAGCCTTCATTGATTTGAAGGCTGCCTTTGATTCAATTTCACAAGTAAGACTCTGGGCCAAAGTGATTACATCCCGTATAGATAAAATATTATTATTTTTATTCGTGGCCTGTATAAAGATACTGTGCTGTACGTAAGATCTTCCACAAATGGCCAACTCATAGGCCCTGTACCAGCCACCAAGGGGGTTAAGCAAGGCTGCATTCTAGCCCCAGCTTTATTTAACCTATATATCAATGATATGGTTTAAAGCTTAACATCTCCGGAGTTTCATGCTCCTAAATTAGCCACAAACCCTCCTCTGACGGGTTGCATGGCCACAACCTGAAACATCTCCTGCATGGGCATCAGCACTGCTCTTCCCTTTTCAAGCCCCACCTGGTTCTAGGAGACAGTGGGGCAGGGGAATGTTGGGAATCCACTGACCTGTCCCTCGCCTGAGCTATCCCTTCTTCCTCCACCACAACCTGCGCACCTCCCTCCATCTCGGACTGCCTTGATTCTTCCTCCTCCACCTGGTCTGGCTCCTGCCTGACAACCTGCATCAATCCCCATAAATCACTGGCCTCCTGACCCCCTGCCTCCGCCACACATTCTTTGGAGCACTGCCAGTCTATCAGCAGAAAGCTGAGGGAGGCAGTTATTGGTGATTCCCCTTTCCTCTCTGTAGCCCCTCCATGTCCCTCTGAATTTCTTCTCAAGGGTCCCCCAACTATTTTTCGCAAATTTAGGGGTACCCATGGGCTGCTGGGAGGAGAAAGAATATTTAGAAATTACCTCTCTTTTCTTCCACTGACAGACTAGAGACACACTTGTTCTGTAAAACAAAACAAAAAATGTGATACTATATTATTTTAGTACTGGCATAGATATTTATTCTGAAGTTTGCAGTTTGTTGCTTTTTAAAAACATCCATGATTATATAACAGATTCTTCGATTCATAATAGTATAGTATAGCAATCATTTCATAGTATATGGACAGAAACAATTAGAAATCCTAAAGAGGGTTTTCAAATGTCCAAACAGATCACTACAAACCTGCCATCTCCCACCGGGATTTGAACAGCCGTAATGTATTGGTGAAGAATGATGGAACATGTGTTATTAGTGATTTTGGACTCTCCATGAAGCTAACAGGAAATAGACTAGTGCGCCCAGGTGAGGAGGACAATGCTGCAATCAGTGAGGTAAGTATGGAAAGGGAATGCAATGGTTGGACACGGTTAAATTATGCACAACAGAAGGATTCCCTTCAGAAACCTCTTCTAAGATCTTAAGGAAGTTCATGGAAGGAAAGTTTCCCATCAACTCTCCCCTGCAGCAACCTGATTCTGCTCCCCTCCATCCCAAAAAAGCATCTCCAGCCGTTGGGAGTGGGCTTCTGAGACAGTGTGGAACAGGACATGAGGAGGGGATGCAGGGCGAGGAACAGTAACAGAGAGCCAGTGTGGTGTAGTGGTTAAGAGTGGTATACTCGTAATCTGGTGAACCGGGTTCGCTTCCCTGCTCCTCCACATGCAGCTGCTGGGTGACCTTGGGCTAGTCACACTTCTTTGGAGTCTCTCAGCCTCGCTCACCTCACAGAGTGTTTGTTGTGGGGGAGAAAGGGAAAAGGAAATTGTTAGCCACTTTAAAACTCCTTAAAGCAGTGGTGTCCAAACTTTTTTCAAAGAGGGCCAGATTTGATGAAGTGAAGGGCCGTTGGGCCCAACCAAAGTTGTTGACCTTTTTTAAGGATTGAAGTTGTTGAGGTTTTTTGAACCTCAGGAAAATAAACTGTCACAGGGGCCAGATTAAACACCGACCGGTGGGCTGGATTAGGCCCCCAACGTTGGACATTCCTTCCTTAAAGGGAGTGAAAGGCAGGATATCAAGTCCAAACTCCTCCTCTTCTTCTTAACTGAATATGAGACTTGGATCCAAAAATAAGTTAACAAGGATGTTCATAGAAGGATTCTTTCTTTCTTTCTTTCTTTCTTTCTTTCTTTCTTTCTTTCCTTCCTTCCTTCCTTCCTTCCTTCCTTCCTTCTCTCTCTCTCTCTCTCTCTCACACACAATCACATCTCACCCCACATTGTTCAGCAGGTCCCCCAAACTTCCAGAGGCTTTCCAGAGGTCACAGGCAAAGCAGAGATGCTGATGGGATTTTTTTCTTTCCTGAGCTTCCTTGACTCCTGTTAGAACCCGAGCCAATGAGAGTTCTCTACTCTACCTTGATGTGACTATCATGAAGCAGAAGACCCTGGCTGTTTTTTTAAGGGACACTTTTTTTCAAGCACAGATCTTTAATCAAAATGTTCACAGAAAGGGCCCCAAATCTTTCCTGGTTGCCCCTTGCTTATAGAGATGCCAAGTCCTTCATCCCTGATACAATGCATGTGTATAATCTTGATTGGTTTGTGGCAGAGCTCTGTGGGTTTGTCTGCCTCTCCTTTCTGGTTACTTCCTAACATACCTTTCCTTAACCACATTCGAGGACTGTGTACTGTATTTTTTGCTCTATTAGACTCACTTTTTCCCTCCTAAAAAGTAAGGGGAAATGTGTGTGCGTCTTATGGAGCGAATGCAGGCTGTGCAGCTATCCCAGAAGCCAGAACAGCAAGAGGGATTGCTGCTTTCGCTTCGCAGTCTTGCTGTTCTGGCTTCTGAGATTCAGAATATTTTTTTTCTTGTTTTCCTCCTGCAAAAACTAGGTGCATCTTGTGGTCTGGTGCATCTTATAGAGCGAAAAATACAGTAATATATGAACTCAAACAAGAATGCATTGAGAAAGGAAGAAATATATCTGCATTGGATTTAATTAAATAGGTTATATACCTTGCTTAAGGATTGTATATGATGTACATCCTGGACTTGATTCGTATGTTAGGAAGTAACCAGTAAAGAAATTTGTTACAAACATTACCATTCAGCCTGTTGTGCCCATTATTTGTTTGCACATGTCAACAGACCTTTCCAACACCTCCAGTAACGGCTGTGTGTTTAACCTGAGATTGAAATCCCCTCTACAGGTAGTACAGTAACTAAAATTTATAACTGAATCTGAAAAGGAGAAATTGAAAGAGAATTAATCCCTGCTTTTTAGTCCAAGATACATAAAAATCCCAAGTGCCTCAGTATATCATGCATGGTTTTTATTTCTTTTTAAAGGTACAATGTGAATTTTGTATCTGTATAACAATCTAAAGGATAGCTGTTCCCAGAATACCAGATTTACTGTTTCACTTTTTACAGTGAAAGGAGGGATGGTATAAAATGCTATAGAAGGTCATTATTTCACAAAAAGGTTTTTTTAAAAAAACAGCTCCTCGTGGTTCCTTTTGCCAAATGGAGGTGGAGAAATGGTCTGATCCTGTCACCTGCTCAGTGTGAATGAATAAATATATCTCTAAGACTATCTGCCCTACATGCAGCTGTTGCTCTTTATGCTTCTGCTGGAAATAAGAGAACCTTTATTATTAATTTTGAGGTCAAGGAAATACTGAACTTTTTAGCTAAACGTTGCTTTGCTCCTGTTCCACTTATGGCTATAATATTATTTTAAATGTTATTATAAATGAGGTTAATAAGACCAGAACAAGGCAGTATGGCCTTGAAAAGGCTTTCTGTTCCAGAGATTCCACCCTGAGAATGGAAGCGAACATAAATGGGGAGGGGTAGTTCTACTTAATTCCTTTTAAAGATAAGGGCAACAGACGGGATTTTGTAAATACTGAGCTAATGTAAGAATGTCACAACATGTTTCTGCAGGTTGGTACAATCCGCTACATGGCCCCCGAAGTGCTGGAAGGAGCTGTGAATTTGAGGGATTGCGAATCCGCTCTAAAACAAGTAGATATGTATGCACTAGGCCTAATCTACTGGGAGATTTTTATGAGATGCACAGACCTGTTCCCAGGTAATAGAGGAATTGCTGGAATTCTTCTACTCCGATTACATCCACTGGTTTGGGGTCTTGGAGGGGGGGGCGGGGGGTTGCTATTGAGATCTGTAAGGATTGGCTGTAAATCCCAGTTCTCTTGTTTGTTTCCCACAGTGATCTCAGTGCCATCTAGTGTTTCAGAGTTGTATTGAATGTTATAATTCATGATGAAATACATAGCCTTGGTGCCTGATAAAGTAATGTTGCCGATAAGCTTTAGGTATTAAAGAAAGCTTAAACTTTGCACCAATCCAAACGTCTTGTCCACATCCTCGGGCCGCATCATTTTTAGTGATCCATGTCATATCTATTGAACTTCCCTAGATCATTCTTAGGATTTTTCAGATAGATTTACAAGATTGGGTGGAAGAAGAGGCAAAGAATGTCATACAGTTGCTTTTGGGTCAATGTAGGAATGGATAAAATAACGCATCCATGAACTTGTAGAATACTACTACTACTGCTACTATCCTTTATTGACATAAGTTAAAACAGTAAAATCATATAATAGTAGTAGTAGTAATAATAATAATAATAATAATAATAATAATAATAATAATAATAATTTATTATTTGTACCCCGCCCCTCTGGCTGGGTTTCCCCAGCCACTCTGGGCGGCTTCCATAGAAACCAAAAATACACTAAAATATCACAGATTAAAAACTTCCCTGAACAGGGCTGCCTTAAGATGTCTTCTGAATGTCAGGTAGTGATTTATCGCTTTGACGTCTGATGGGAGGGCATTCCACAGGGCGGGCGCCACTACTGAGAAGGCCCTCTGCCTGGTTCCCTGTAGCTTTGCTTCTCGCAATGAGGGAACCGCCAGAAGGCCCTCGGCGCTGGACCTCAGCGTCCGGGCAGAACGATGGGGGTGGAGACGCTCCTTCAGGTATACTGGGCTGAGGCCGTTTAGGGCTTTAAAGATCAACACCACCACTTTGAATTGTGCTCGGAAACGTACTGGGAGCCAATGTAGGTCTTTAAAGACCGGTGTTATGTGGTCTCAGCGGGCCCCCCCAGTCACCAGTCTAGCTGCCGCATTCTGGATTAATTGTAGTTACCGAGTCACCTTCAAAGGTAGCCCCACGTAGAGCGCATTGCAGTAGTCCAAGCGGGAGATAACTAGAGCATGCACCACTCTAGCGAGACAGTCTGCGGGCAGGTAGGGTCTCAGCCTGCGTACCAGGTGGAGTTGGTAGACAGCTGCCCTGGATACGGAATTGACCTGCGCCTCCATGGACAGCTGTGAGTCCAAAATGACTCCCAGGCTGCGCACCTGGTCCTTCAGGGGTACAGTTACCCTATTCAGGACCAGGGAGTCCTCCACACCAGCCCACCCCCTGTCCCCCAAAAACAGTACTTCTGTCTTGTCAGGATTCAACTTCAATCCATTAGCCACCATCCATCCTCCAACTGCCTCCAGGCACTCACACAGGACCTTCACCGCCTTCACTGGTTCTGATTTGAAAGAGAGGTAGAGCTGGGTATCATCTGCATATTGATGGACACCCAGCCCAAACCCCCTGATGATCTCTCCCAGCGGCTTCATATAGATGTTAAAAAGCATGGGGGAGAGGACGGAACCCTGAGGCACCCCACAAGTGAGGGCCCAGGGGTCTGAACACTCATCCCCCACCACCACTTTCTGAACACAGCCCAGGAGGAAGGAGCGAAACAGTGTATAACAGTGCCCCCAGCTCCCAGCCCCTTTAGACGGTCCAGAAGGATGTTATGGTTGATTGTATCAAAGGCCGCAGAGATCCAGCAGAACTAGGAAACAACTCTCACCTTTGTCCCTAGCTCGCCAGAGATCATCAACCAGCGCGACCAAGGCAGTTTCAGTCCCATGATGAGGCCTGAATCCCGATTGGAAGGGATCCAAATGGTCCGCATCCTCCAGGCGTGCCTGGAGTTGTTCAGCAACCACGCGCTCAGTCACCTTGCCCAAGAATGGAAGATTTGAGACTGGGCGATAGTTGGCCATACTGGCCGGGTCTAAAGATGGTTTTTTAAGAAGCGGTTTAATGACCGCCTCTTTCAGCGGATCTGGGAATGTTCCCTCACAGAGGGAAGCATTCACCACCCCGCAGAGCCCATCGCCCAGCCCTTCCCGGCTTGCTTTTATTAGCCAGGATGGGCAAGGATCAAGGAGACAGGTGGTTGGTTTCACGCGTCCAAGCAGCCTGTCCACATCCTCGGGGGTAACAGATTGAAATTGATTCCATGCAACTTGACCAGACAGAGTTCTAGCACTCTCCCGCCCCAGCTCTCCCGTCCCTCCCACGGTGGTGTCTAGCTCCTTCAGAATATGAGTGATTTTATCTGCAAAAAAACTTTGCAGGAGATCTTGGGGTCTTTACAAGGCCCCGGTGGTAAAGGTGGTTCCGTTAAATTGCGAACCACCTGAAAGAGTCTCCTGCTACTATTTTCTGCAGATGCAATAGAGGCAGTGAAGAAAGTCTTCTTCGCCGTCGCTATCGCCACTTGGTAGGCTCGACGTTGAGCTCTAGCCTGTGTCTGGTCAGATTCGGAGTGAGTTTTCTGCCACCGACGCTCTAGCCGTCTCAGTGATTGTTTCATCGCCCTCAGCTCTGAAGAAAACCACGGGGCTGTCTGGGCTCCATGCAATCAGAGAGGGCGCTTTGGAGCCAGACAGTCGATAGCCCTGGTTAACTCCGCATTCCAGCGGGCCACCAGGGAATCAGCTGAAAGGCCATCAACATGGGATAAAGCATCCCCTACCACTCTCTGGAAACTGTTTGGATCCATTAAGTGGCTGGGGCGGACCATCCAAATTGGTCCCACCTCCCTGCAGAGGGGAAGGGTCACGGAGAAGTCCAGTTGCACCAGGAAGTGATCTGACCATGGCACTTCTTTTGTTTCACTTTTACTTAGTGTCAGATCACCCACGTCACTAGAGGTGAACACCAGGTCTAAGGCATGTCCATGACTATGAGTTGGGCCAAACTTATTCAGGGACAGCCCCATGGAGGCCATGCTTTCCACGAAGTCCCGAGCAGCCCCTTGTAAGGTCGTGTCGGCATGGATGTTAAAATCCCCTAGGACAACCAAATTAGGTGTCTCCAGGAGAAAATCCGCCACGACCTGAAGCAGCTCGGACAGGGAATCCTTGGTGCAGCGGGGAGGTTGTTACATCAAAAGGAGTCCTGTACTGCCCCTATTGCCCAACTTCCAGAACATGCACTCAGACAACTGGATCTTCCCAGTAGGACGCCTGGTGCAAGCTAGTGACTTCCTAAAAATCACTGCAACCCCCCTTCCCAAATATGATTGTTCCAAAGATCCAAATACGTTGTAGAATAGTTAGGATCAGCATGCAGGATGCACTATCTGGTTTCCTTTAAATATCTCCTGGTCCTCAAGTAGGCAAGGTCCCTTAAATGCTGCTTTTCTTCCTCATATGTTAGGCATAACATATTTGCAGAGCTTAGGCAATTTTGTCAATCAACTTTGCAAAAGAGCGAGATTAAGCCAATAGCACATGCAGCTCACAGTACAACTGGACCAAATATTGGTTCAGATGCAAGAGGAAAAAATATGATAGGCATCTTCCTGCTATGCCTGGGCATTTCAGAGCTATTTGGACTTTTTGTTTACGTTTAAATTATTATGTCTGTAAACAGGAGAATCAGTGCCAGAGTTCCAGGCAGCATTCCACGCAGAAGTTGGAAACCACCCAACTTTTGAAGATATGCAAGTTCTTGTTTCAAGGGAAAAGCAACGACCAAAATTCCCAGAGGCCTGGAAAGAGAACAGCTTGGTGAGAAAAGCTATCTCTGCCCCCCCCCCTTTTCATTTGGAAATCATATGTAAGATGCTAGATTATAGAGTTGGGAGGCATAAGATTGGTTTAATATGTAAGTTGCTGTCTTTAGAAAACTAAACTAAAATTAATAAAAAGTAATATTTGAGTGCAGACGCGGGTGGCGCTGTGGGTAAAACCTCAGTGCCTAGGACTTGCTGATTGTAAGGTCGGCGGTTCGAATCCCCGCGGCGGGGTGAGCACCCGTTGTTCGGTCCCAGGGACGCGGGTGGCGCTCTGGGTTAAACCACAGAGCCTAGGACTTGCCAATCAGAAGGTCGCCGGTTCGAATCCCCACCACGGGGTGAGCTCCCGTTGCTCGGTCCCTGCTTCTGCCAACCTAGCAGTTCGAAAGCACCCCTAAGTGCAAGTAGATAAATAGGGACCGCTTTATAACGGGAAGGTAAACGGCGTTTCCGTGTGTGGCACTGGTGCTGGCTCGCCAGATGCAGCTTTGTCACGCTGGCCACGTGACCCGGAAGTGTCTTCGGACAGCGCCGGCTCCCGGCCTCTTGAGCGAGATGAGCGCGCAACCCTAGAGTCAGTCACGACTGGCCCTGACGGGCAGGGGTACCTTTACCTTTACCTAATATTTGAGTGCAAGATACAAATATGGGCTGGACATTTCATGATGAGGTCAGTAGCGTATTCTATCTTTCCTGTCTGTGCTTTTTAAATGCCCAGTTCACTGTCTTGATCACTACGCAGGACACATCAATGTGCTTTAAAATATACTTTATTATAAAAGTTTAATGTGTTATTTCAGGCAATGTCAGTCCAACAGACTGATGGATACAATAAATTACCATACTCTGTTTTTGGACTAGACTCTGTTTCATTTGCTCAGTTTCTTAATTCATTAACATTCACAATAGAAGTAAGAGATGTAAGCACCCTCATTCTCAGTAATCTGATTATAGCTACCATGTCTGTTTAGTAAGATTCGTATAAAGACCTGAAACCCTTTTTATCAACCTCTACCACCCACCTTGTAACATATTTTGAAAACATGTAACACGATTGAAAATATCTCACTGTTGCAATCAACACGTTTAGAATAATTTCTGTTTCCCTGTTTGTGAAATCATATAGTTCTTTTATCAACTCTGTTGTCAAACGACCCTAGACCAAATTGCTTTTAAAGAGAATCTTAGCTGCACCAGATCACGTAATAACATACCTTAGTACAGACAAGATTACTTACTCATTGTAGTATTTTTCTAAAAGTTTTACCTGGGAGATGCCCCATTGAAATTAGTAAGGCTGGCTTTTGAGAAAATATACACAGGATTGTGTAACATTTCTTGACCCTTTAGAACACAGGCTATGTAATTTTGAGGTTCAGTTTCATTGTTTGGTCTTAGAATGTGTGTTGAAGTATAGCTTTAAAAGGGTGCAGAACATAATGCTGGTTTACTTTATAGGCTGTGAGGTCACTGAAAGAGACAATTGAGGACTGTTGGGATCAGGATGCTGAAGCTCGACTGACAGCCCAGTGTGCTGAAGAGAGGATGGCTGAACTCATGATGATTTGGGAAAGGAACAAATCTGTCAGCCCGACAGTCAACCCTATGCAGTCTACAGCTATGCAGAATGAGCGGTAAGTAGTACTAAGTGTGTGTTGTTTTCACAATCTGGTTCCAAAAACCAATGAAACTTTTTAAAAAGTACATTCTACATACACTTAAGTGTCCCATTTATTGCTTTCAGTTCTCATCTCAGGGTTGAACTTTGATTTCAAGAATGTCACGTTTTCCCTGAACTAAAATAATGATAATTCAGTACTTGGGATAATGTGATTCTCCCTTAGACAGTGTATCTCTGTGTAAGTCATCTGTCACAGCGCTGTCCAGCAAGGAATGTCCAGAGTGAGGAATTACCATATTTTTTGCTCTATGAGACGCACCAGACCATAAGACGCACCTAGTTTTTGGAGGAGGAAAACAAGAAAAAAAATATTCTGAATCCCAGAAGCCAGAACAGCAAGAGGGATCGCTGCGCAGTGAAAGCAGCAACCCCTCTTGCTGTTCTGGCTTCTGGGATAGCTGCGCAGCCTGCATTCGCTCCATAAGACGCACACACATTTCCCCTTACTTTTTAGGAGGGAAAAAGTGAGTCTTATAGAGCAAAGAATACGGTAACACTTTCTTGACAAAAGTACACTTACAAGTTAGGAAAAGGCATGTCCATCAGTCCTGCGTCTCGCAGCTACTCCCAGATGTGCACCCAATGAGGCAAGAGTAGCTCACCCCGACCTCCACTTATGTATCTCCCCCACCCGAGTGGTGCACAAGCAAGTGAAGACTATACCTGTGTGTGGCCTGTTTCTGCTCCTCCTACTTGAATCATTTTCCGGTCCTGAGAGACAGTGGGGCAGGAGAGGTGGGGGCAGGAGCAGATGTGAAAGCCCTCTACTCTATACCAGCCTGACCTATCTCTTCCTCCTCCTACTTGTGTTCTTCACGCTCCAATACTGCAGCTTCTGCCTCTGACTCATCAGATCACTGATCCTTTCTTCCAATCCAGTCTCCCGGTACCCATTCATCAATATCCAGCCACCACTCCTCAGTGTCCAGCCAGTCTATGACATCAACTAACTTAGGTCCATTAATTTCAGTGGATCTGCTTAGAATATGAATAGTTAAATCCAAGGGCAAGTTGACAACAAATTTATTGTGCAGTAAGTGCAGCTACAAGGGACGCAGGTGGCGCTGTGGGTTAAACCACAGAGCCTAGGACTTGCTGATCAGAAGGTCGGCGGTTCGAATCCCCGTGACGGGGTGAGCTCCCGTCCTGCTCCTGCCAAACTAGCAGTTCGAAAGCATGTCAAAGTGCAAGTAGATAAATAGGTACCACTCCGGCGGGAAGGTAAACGGCATTTCCGTGCGCTGCTCTGGTTCACCAGAAGCGACTTAGTCATGCTGGCCACATGACCGCCGGCTCCCTCGGCCAATAAAGCGAGATGAGCGCCGCAACCCCAGAGTTGGCCACGACTGGAGCTAATGGTCAGGGGTCCCTTTACCTTAAGTGCAGCTACAACATGATCACTGAGGCCATTTCCAGACAAAAGTCCAAAAAAGCACTTGTCAAAGCCAGTATTATGCCTGTTCCCACATTTGGAACAGTGTTGAAATAATAGTGCTACGAATGCGATAAAATTAAAGTAGGCATATGTGTGCTAGAATGGTGACATACAGCTTCTGAAGGGGAAAAAAGTCTAGGCCATCACACTAAGGTCCATGACATAACAGCACTGCCCCCCCCAGCAAAATTCTCATGATAGTTCTGCTTGCTGCAGAAACTATATTGCATTTTTAGATCCTTTATGTTAGAAGAATTTATTGTCTACATGCTCTTAATCCTGCTGTCTTCTTTGTGTGTGTGTGTTTTTTTTTTAAAGAAATCTATCACACCATAGGCGTGTGCCAAAGATCAGACCATATCAAGATTACTCTTCGTCATCTTACATTGAGGACTCCATTCACCATCCTGACAGCATCGTGAAGAATATTTCGTCTGAGCTTTCATCGTCCAGCACACCACTGACGATTGGGGAGAAGAACAGAAACTCTATTAACTACGAGCGACAACAAGCACAAGCTCGCATTCCTAGTCCTGAAACTAGCGTCACAAGCTTGTCGACCAACACTACCACCACCAACACTACAGGTCTCACTCCGAGCACTGGCATGACCACCATATCCGAGATGCCTTACTCAGGTGAAACAAACCTTGGTGCTACAAATGGCATGCAGCCACTTGGGCCAACTCCTGTTTGTTTGCAACTAACAGAGGAGGACTTGGAGACCAACAAGCTGGATCCAAAGGAAGTGGATAAGAATTTGAAGGAGAGTTCTGATGAGAATCTGATGGAGCATTCCCTTAAGCAGTTCAGTGGGCCCGATCCACTCAGCAGCACTAGCTCCAGCTTGCTGTACCCACTGATAAAACTGGCAGTGGAAGCAACAGGGCAACAGGACTTCACGCAAGTTGCAAATGGCCAGGCATGTCTAATTCCAGATGTTCAGCCTGCTCAGGTCTATCCTCTTCCTAAGCAGCAGAACCTCCCAAAGAGGCCTACTAGCCTACCTATAAACACCAAAAACTCAACAAAGGAGCCTCGGCTGAAATTTGGAGGGAAGCACAAATCAAACTTGAAGCAGGTAGAAACTGGAGTTGCCAAGATGAACACTATCAATTCTGCAGAACCTCATGTGGTCACAGTTACCACGAATGAAGTGGCAGGAAGGAGCCATACAATAGCCTCTCATGCTGTACCAACCCAGTATGTGAATGGTACAGTGCCATGTGGCCAAGCATCCAGCTCAGGGGTCCATCGGGCCCAGGAAATGCTGCAGAACCAGTTCAGCGGAGAGGACAGCCGTCTGAACATCAACTCGAGCCCTGATGAGCATGAGCCCTTGTTGAGAAGGGAGCAGCAAGTGAGCCATGATGAGGGCATTCTCGATCGTCTGGTTGATAGGAGAGAACGCTCGCTGGATAATGGTAGAACAAACGCCAACAACAACAACAGTAACCCATGTCCAGGACAAGACGTTTCGGTCCTCCGTAGCCAGAGCACAGCACCAAATTCTGGACAAGCCCACACTAGAAGAGCACAGAGACCTAACTCGCTGGATCTATCAGCCACAAATGTTTTGGACGGCTGTAGTATGCAGTGTGAGTTTTTGTGGGGTTTATCAATGGATATTTGCAAAAATATTACAGAATTAAACTTCTTGACTTGAGTCACAACCTAAAAACCAAATTCTGCCCTCCCAACCCAGAAAGATTTAACCCCCAGTGCTGTGGTTTTGCTTGTACAGTGGTACCTCCGCTTACGTATCCCTCTGGTTATGAAAACTTTGGGATGCGTAAGCAGCAAACCTGGAAGTATTTTTCCAGGTTTTTGGCGCATGCACAGAAGTGCTCTTTCACCACATGTGCATGCGCAGAAGCGCTCTCTCTGGTTGCGAAAACCTCAGGATCCAGCCGGACCTCCAGAACGGATCCTGTCCGCAACCAGAGGTACCACTGTACCAATTGAATTATTTCTGTTCTTCCCAGTGAAGAATATCCCTTCAACCTTCTCTTTTTAGACTGTTACATTTAAAACATAAATTGGGAAGGATTTTAAAATATTTTTGGATTCTGAGAAAACTGTAATACTGCCTGAGGGGCTCAGCAATGCTTCTTTTGTTGACCTCTCTTAGAAGTGTGAGAACCTTGGTTCTTCAGATAAATCGGCGACTTGCAACAGTAGACTCACCTTTTTTAAAAGTAGCATGGTACTCTCCTTCAGCCAAAGCTTTCTAGTTGAATGAAACAAGGTTTGACTAGAAGATTTGTTACAGTATTTAGCATAACTTTCTACAACTAGTAGTGTATTCTAAAATTATTTAGAATGTATTATATTCTAAATTATTTTAGAGTTATTGTAGTAGCCTATTATTGGGAATTAATTAATTCACATTTGATAAAGCTTTCTTTTCTCAAGAGCTGTTCTCCATTGTTAAGTTGAAGATGCTCCATAATAAGTAAATGGAGGTTATGGATGTTGGTGCCACACATACATATAAATACACTCATACCTTGGAAGTCAAACAGAATCCGTTCCAGAAGTCCGTTTGACTTCCAAAATGTATGGAACTCAAAGCACGGTTTCTGATTGGCTGCAGGAAGCTCCTGCAGCCAGTTGGAAGCCGTGGACGCCCCGTCGGATGTTCAGCTTCGAAAATATTTTGCAAACTGGAACAGTCACTTCCAGGTTTGCAGCGTTCATGAGCCAAAACAGTCAAGAACTAAGCTGTTCAAAAACCAAGGTACGACCGTATTACTGCTTTGTTTAGTTGAATCCCACTATTGTAATTTGTTGTTACATATCTATGAAGTTGGAAGCTGAAAAGAAGACTCAAGTACAATATGGTTCAGTATTGTTAAAATAACTTTTATTCTTATTAAGGTAAGATACGATAGAATCGAGGCAGTAGTGCCTTCTTCCCAGTAGAATCCAGGTAGAGGTTGTATAGATTTAATTCATCCTTTGTGCCAACTGTGTTTTACACTTAACCATATTTAATAGCTCTAACCATAGCTTGAGCTCCAAACACAAGCCACAGTTTAAGGTACTTTGCTCTTCTTCTTTTTTTTAGCACAGCACACCAGTCTTTTAGGTTTGAAATTCTTAGGAGGCAGAGCAACAGCTGTAATTGGTTCACCAAACCCTGATTTTTAAATCCACTTCAAACATGGTTTCTAATTCTGGCTTGACCCCGATTGATCTATCATTTTCATTGCTAAGGGAAGTTTAAGACTTCAAATTAACACAAAGAAGCAGCAGTTCATTTTTAAATCTGCCATTTTAAATCTGATTCTTTAACAAGAACGGATCCGTAAGTATTGGGCTATGTAATCAATACACGCCCCACGCCCCCACCTGTTTGCTGCTCCGGGTGTCCTCCGCCACTGTCTGCAGCTAAGCTTTCAGACACAAAAGCAGGTCCAAGACAGCACATTAAGTCTCTAGTAAAATGTGGAATCCTTTAAAAAATGAAATCATGTACATAAAGTGACAGAAATGGCAATGTTGTTGTTGTTGTTTAGTCGTTTAGTCGTGTCCGACTCTTCGTGACCCCATGGACCAGAGCATGCCAGGCACTCCTGTCTTCCACTGCCTCCCGCAGTTTGGTCAAACTCATGCTGGTAGCTTCGAGAACACTGTCCAACCATCTCGTCCTCTGTCGTCCCCTTCTCCTTGTGCCCTCCATCTTTCCCAACATCAGGGTCTTTTCCAGGGAGTCTTCTCTTCTCATGAGGTGGCCAAAGTATTAGAGTCTCAGCTTCAGGATCTGTCCTTCCAGTGAGCACTCAGGGCTGATTTCCTCCAGAATGGAGAGGTTTGATCTTCTTGCAGTCCATGGGACTCTCAAGAGTCTCCTCCAGCACCATAATTCAAAAGCATCCATTCTTTGGTGATCAGCCTTCTTTATGGTCCAGCTCTCACTTCCATACATCACCACTGCGAAAACCATAGCTTTAACTATACGGACCTTTGTTGGCAAGGTGATGTCTCTGCTTTTTAAGATGCTGTCTAGAGAAATGGCAATACTTATGACTAATACTACATACAGTAGACCTAGTTCCCAGGATTTATTCTGAAAGGGGTAGTTACCTGGGCTGCTTTGTTGAAGTCTACCTATCCGGTCATCCATTGCTTTTGATAAGATTTCGTATTTTCTTTTTCTGCTTCTTCTGTTCTTTCCTCCTGTATGACACTATGTATATTCTGCTTATTTTTAGTGAGTGAGTCATCCCTAGATGGCAAAGGAGAAAAGATCAAGAAACGTGTGAAAACACCATATTCCCTTAAGCGGTGGCGCCCGTCAACATGGGTCATCTCTACAGAACCACTGGACTGTGAAGTCAACAACAATGGCAGTGATAGGGTAGTCAGCTCTAAGTCCAGCACAGCTGTTTTCCTTGTTGAAGGAGGTACTGCTACAACCATGGTGTCTAAGGATACAGGCGTGAACTGTCTGTGAATTGTTTAAAAGCTGACAAAAATGACATTTTTTGCATTCTGTTAAACAAACATGCAGAAGACCTTGGGGGGGGGGAGTTCCTTCTCCTGTCAGCACCCCTTTACTGAGGACTTGCTTTAAATAGATTTCAGCTATGCAGACGATTTTTAGCTTATGCTTCCATATTTTTAATTTTTTTTTTTTTTTTTGGAAACATTTTTTGCACTTTTTATTTAGTATTGCAAAATTACATCTTGTCTGTTCCCGACCACAGAATTATATATATGTGTATCGAATGACGTGGTCTCAAAATATTTTTTTTAAAAAACGAAAACAAAAAAATGTATTGCTGATAATCAGTCTGGACCGGGTTCTAAAGGTCACTAAACACACAAGCCGCCTGGCTACAGTGGTGTTTGCCGTTCATGTTTTGAGTTCTGTGCACAAGCTCGTTTGTATGTTTCTGTGTGACAGAGTGTATTATCTTTTAAACGCCCTATTTTTCACTTGTGTTATGTTGAAATGTGCAATAGTCTGTAGTTCACAGTATGCTTTGTGTTTCCATCCCTGCTACACAGTTCCCCTTTTGGAATTAAAGGGGTAGGGGTTTTTAATCTAATGATTTGGCAGCCAATGAAATCCAACTGTGAACTCTGCAAAGCATAATCAGCTTAAAGCAGCTGCTTGTATCTATCTGTATGTGTGCTCCAAGGTCACAGTTAATGCATGATTTTCCCTGCCTTAAAAGGGCTTTTTAAAAAGGAAGGAGGGGAGAAAAGAACAAACTTCTGCTTTCTTTCATCCTTCAAAATTAGCAAATTGCAGCTTTCTTCATAGTGGACAGTGCAGCTTTGGAAAACTCTAAGCAAGAAAGTGTCGAACAAAATATAAGGAATCAAAGGGTCAGTTTGTACAATCAACGGAGGTAGATACCTGCCCTAATAAGCTTGATGCTTGATAAACATGCCTCACCATTGGCAGGTTTACAAAGTTTAAAAGCTCTATATGGGACAGATGATCTGTGGTATCTTTTTTCACCAAGCCATGATGCATGTGCAATTTATAACTCTGGTATGTGTAAACTGACCCCAAAGGTCTACCATTTTATTTTATCTCTTGTCGTATACAATTTGAAAGTTAAATATGCTTTGTATTTATGTACATTTTTCCTTAATGAATGCTTTTGGTGTATATTGAAAAGAACATTTTTGCCTAATCTTGGTAAGTTATCTTAAATTTTTTACTGTAGGTAGGTTGGTAAGACAGGTTTTTGATAGACAAGCTAAAACAGGAACTCATTTGCATGATAGTCATGTGATGAGTTCCTATGCCTCTGTACTTTTACTGCCCAAATCTGATGGCCTAGTTCAGTGTTGCATCAGATTGCCTAGGTGTAACTGGCTGATTTACAGTGCATTCCTTTACATGTCTACTTAAGGAGTACATCTCACGGAGTTGAGGTAAGTATATCTAGTATTGCAGCCTTTGAATATTGTGAAAATACCCAGTTCCTTCAGAAATGTCCTGCTTACGCATTAATTGCCCCTTTAGTACCTATCATCACAACATATCAGGGTTTTTTTCTAAAGAAAACATTTTAGAATATTTTAGAATACATGTAAGTACATATTTGTGCATGACTATTAAAATATCTGGCCCCATTAAAGCACCATTTTGAAAGTCAATAAGGATATCTCCCTAGACAGAAATGAGTAAATATTTGCTTACTGGCCCTTGTCACAGCATGCAGCCCTGTTGTCTCAGTTGTTGTTCAGACTTATGTAACCTTAACAAGATATATATTTACAATCACTAAATAGCATCTAGTATGATATCTGGTTCTAAATAAAAGATTGAGTTCTGATTTATCATAATCCAAGACTTACATAACTGGTTTTTTGGGGGGCCACATAGCACAATCTCTACAGCACATTGTCCCCATGCTAGTTTCTGACGAATTGCTTCATTCTGTTTTTCAGACCTTTAAAAAATTGTTTATTTCCTTAATTCAGTTCTTATCAACTTTCTTCCACTTTAAAGCTCTGAACTCTGCACTCTTTTCGAAACACAGTAGAACCTTGGCTTACAAAAGTGGCAAACCTGGAAGTATTTTTCCGCGTTTTGCCGCATGCGCAGAAGCGCTTTATCGCATTGCATGCATGCGCAGAACAGGCACCTCCGGTTATGGAAACCTCGGGATCCGACCGGAGCTCTGGAACGGATCCCGTCCACAACTGGAGGTACCACTGTAGTTACATCCAGCTACTGAAGACTAAACCAACTTTTTCCACTGTATGATGTTTGATTAGATTAGACCAATGAAGGTAATAGTTCAAAGTGGTTTAAATGAAATGAAATCCTGGTCTAGAATATCTGGATGCTAAGTAAGTTATCATTTAGAATCTGTCATGGATTTGGCTCATGTTTAAAGTTTTCCATCAAATAAGATCACTGCTTTCATCCTGTGATAACCACATTGAAAGCCCTCTAATCAATTTTTCCCCATTCATAGCCCAGTTTTCATCATTTATCTCCCCCTGTGTTAAGTGATTATTTTACAACAATCTACTCTAGGCTAAGAAGGTTTCCAGCTTTTTGCCTCCTTCCCCGGGGCATAGCATCAAGGCTTTTTGAACTTTTGGCCTAAATTCATACAATGTGCTTTTACTGGAGTTATGGCCCTGCCACACTTTGTTTTAATTTCCTTTTAGCGTAGGCTTGAGATTAATATTTGCAGCTTTTAGTTTTCAAATCAGAAGTTGGACTTTGAACAGTGTTGAATCTTCCACTGAAAAAATTAGCCAATCAATATAATCATTGTTTTGGAGGCTTGTTTCATAGGGAGAAGCTTCACAACTTTGAAGCTCAGGAGTCCCCAAGGCAAATTCTAAAATGAGGCTCTGTGGCATCAGCTAAAGAGCTGCGCAATTCCCATGTCAGCCCTTAGGAGACACATTTTGGGAACTTTAGTTTTTAAAAGGCAGGTTATCCGCAAGGAGCTCTCAAGGAACACGCTAGAATAAGTAGCCTAGTTTTTGAAGAGGAAACTGAGCTGTGTGGTTTGCTTAGTTAGTCCCAAAGAGCCAGCAATCCTGCTTTGAGTAAACCAGATTTCAAGTGATCTCCCCTTTTCAAGTATTGGAAGGACTTAGGGAGGGCTCATTTGGTCCGGGAATTTCCCTGGGCTGGGCAACCATGCTATAGTTCAGGGATAGTACCGTATTTTTTGCTCTATAAGACACACTTTTTCCCTCCTAAAAAGTAAGGGGAAATGTGTGTGCATCTTATGGAGCAAATGCAGGCTGTGCAGTTATCACAGAAGCCAGAACAGCAAGAGGGATCGCTGCTTTCACTGCGCAGCGATCCCTCTTGCTGTTCTGGCTTCTGAGATTCAGAATATTTTTTTTCTTGTTTTCCTCCTCCAAAAACTAGGTGCATCTTGTGGTCTGGTGCGTCTTATAGAGCGAAAAATACGGTATATCTTCCACTCCAAAAGTTGGGCAGCTTCTCAGTGCATGTCCTCTTAGATCTTAACTTGGAGTTCACAACCACATTTTAAAAATGAACAGAAAGTGGAAAGAGGCTACTAAAAAATATTCAAGAGTGGAGTGTCTGTGCAAATGAAACTGTGAGTGATTTTGGGCTCCTTTTTATTTTAGACCTTTTTGCATGTCGAGACCTATTGCCAACGATTGCATGGTTTGATTGTGATTTCGCTAATGTCTCACATCTGTGTAGTTGGATGTGCCAAGTCTGAATGCTCATGACAAAAGGATGTCAAATCAACCCTCTCCATTCCCTGAAAATAGAGATTTGACCTTTGGATTATCTTTGCACAGTTACTGGAGGTGGGGTGTGTGTGTGTTCTCTTTCTTCAAATTATACTGATGTTAATATATCAGTCAATAGGCATTTAGGGAGAAAGAACCTCTATATGATATTTTGGAGTGAGAGTGTCTCATCGAAAGGTGCATTCTTTTGCCATGTTGTGAGAACAGCTTTCTAAAAAGGAATGCAGCAATGTTCTCAAAGTTCCATTCGTAAGCAAGTCAGAGACAATTTATTTTTCTAGTGTGGCAGTTGCATCTTTTCCCCCACAAAAAAATATTTACTTGTACTGTAATTCAAGGGAAGGGAAATAATGCACAAGTTAAAACAATTGCACTCTTGTAGTTGTGCTTAAGTTATACATATAAGCAAAGGATTTAAAATAAGTGGAAGATGTGAGAATTGGCTTTTTAATTCATGGAGGATCAGCGTAGAAAGCTTGCTTTTTGTGTTAAGATATAACAAATGTCAATTATTCATTCTGCCTTTCAGGTGTTCTGTTCAGTAGTAATATTTCTTTTACCTGAGTGAACTATATCACAAGTTTCAAGGTCACATACTTATTCTGCAGTACCCAGTGTTTCACAAAATGATTTTTAATCCTCTATGCCTATAAATTGGGGGGAGGGGTGGAACTATAGATATGTATCTGAAAGAAAAAGCCTACCAGCAATTTATTTGTGGTGTAGTAGTTAACAAGTCTTTTTGCACCGCTGCATTGCTAAGGGCCGTTGACTTTGCTTTTGTCCATATGGTTATCCCTTATGTAATAAATAATTGTAACATGCAAATGAATTTAAAGTTTATAAAAGGCTATTCCATCAGTCTATATAATGAAGAATATTTTATGTGATTTGCTTTTTATCATATTATGTATGTCTTTCAATGCCTTTTTTTCAGTAAACACATGCCTCAGATCTCTGTTGCAACTTTTTCCAGACACACCGTACAAAATATACTGATTGGAAATATTAAGCCTATAACCAATGACATAGCCATACAAAAAGATGAAGGACTCCCTATAAGATGGAAATGTGTCTGAGGGAGCAAGTTTTAGAGGAAACGTGATGGCTGGGTAAATGTTAAGCATCCCTTCCCTACCCAATCCTCTTCTCCTCCTATCTGCAACATTTTATTTTTTTAAGAGGAACATGTCATAGGGCACTGGGATGAATGTCCCTTTCATCTCCAGTGCAGGCTAAGTACTGAAATTCAGATAATAAAATATCATAGGCATTAGCCATCAGCTGTATGTGACATTCATTCAACTGTATTACACTATGAATTCCAATGGCCTTGCTAACTGGGAAGACAATTGCATTTAGCAGTAACAAAATCTTGCCATTTGAGCGCTGGTAAAATACAACATCACTGAAAGAGGTGTGCATATCTGAGGCAGACAGACTGGATCCTGTGCAGAAAAATGAGCAACAGCTGCACAGTTGCTGCTTTGTAAACTCGGTGCTCTGAGACGGTAGGATATCTGGAGTAAGCAAACTCTTGTTTTCAACAGGGATACACAAGCACCCTAACATTCAACCTGAAAAATACGCTGTTCAAGCACTCACAAAAGTGTAAGCCTTTTTTTTGTAAGTGTCCAGTTTGAGGACGTGCAAAAGGCTTGCTGGTCCTCACAGTGACCACTGCCTCCCATCTCACCAATCTGAATAATATATCTTGAGACTAGGGCAGGACGGTAGAAGAATGGAGGCAACGGGTGTTCTGGAGCCCCCCTCAGAGCCTTCTTCCCAGCAATCACTCATAGTATTACTGTATTTTTTGCTCTATAAGATGCACCAGACCACAAGACGCACCTAGTTTTTGGAGGAGGAAAGCAAGAAAAAAAATATTCTGAATCTCAGAAGCCAGAACAGCAAGAGTGATCGCTGCGCAGCGAAAGCAGCGATCCCTCTTGCTGTTCTGGCTTCTGGGATAGCTGCGCAGCCTGCATTCACTCCATAAGATGCACACACATTTCCCCTTACTTTTTAGGAGGGAAAAAGTGAGTCTTATAGAGCAAAAAATACGGTAAGTCCCATCCCCAATGAAGAAAGATTCTCTGCTGGGGCCTCTGGATGCACTTTGCTATCTTTGACTCATCCCACTGACAGAGGAACAGGTGTGCAGGGGGAGCGCACCGCCCCTGGCGGCATGATCCCGGTGGGGTGCCATTGTGCCCCCCCCTGCGCTGGGTGCCACGCCCCTGCAAGCGGCACGCCACACCCCCAGCACGTGTGCCACGCCCCTGCGGATGGCGCATCACGCCCCCGAGCCGTGCACCATGCCCCCAGGATGCGTGCCAGCCATGCCCCCGCCTGCTCTCCGCCACTGGCTCCCCCTGTCTCAAGGTAAGTAATTGGGACCTTGGGACAGGGGGAGGCAGAAGTGACAGTGGGCACTTGTCGGATCCAGATCAGCGAAGGAGCCCTGCTCACCTTGAACCTTTTTCAAGAGTTTGAACAGATGCGCTGTCTTCTGTGACCATTGAGTCCCCTGGCATGTGTTTACACCATGCTTAGCATGTGTGCTCAATTTTAAGTTCTTTCTGTCACTCTATACATTTTGCCAGCCACACAGATTTATGCAAAACAGCCCACTTCCCTTTGGGTCCTGCTGTTCATTTTTAAAG
This sequence comes from Podarcis raffonei, assembly GCF_027172205.1. Taxonomy (NCBI): domain Eukaryota; kingdom Metazoa; phylum Chordata; class Lepidosauria; order Squamata; family Lacertidae; genus Podarcis; species Podarcis raffonei. The sequence goes on along the minus strand of NC_070602.1, from coordinate 130,551,670 downwards.
AAAACCATTTGGTCCAAGTACCATTATTTTTTGCTCTATAAGACTCACTTTTTCCTTCCTAAAAAGTAAGGGGAAATGTGTGTGTGTGTTAATGGAGCAAGTGTGCAGCTATCCCAGAAGCCAGAACAGCAAGAGGGATTGCTGCTTTCACTGCGCAGCGATCCCCCTTGCTGTTCTGGCTTCTGAGATTCAGAATATTTATTTTCTTGTTTTCCTCCTCCAAAAACTAGGTGTGTCTTGTGGTCTGGTGCGTCTTATAGAGCGAAAAATACGGTGCTTCCAGTTCATCCTTTTACAAAACAAAACTTGTTCAATTAATTCATCCAAATGAATACATAAAAAGTTCAGCCTAAAATCAGCATTCAGAATGTCACAACCTGCTGTGCAGAACTATAGGGTCTAAAAGGAAATAGGGGTACACAACTAATAAGATGTCTAACAGACAGAACGTTAGCAAGTGAATCTTTTCAATTTGTGCCAGGCACACAGCTGTTAAAGGCATCATTCATTTTGTTCCTCTACCTGTTCTTCTCACTGCAAACTACCCTGTTGAAAAAGAGCAAATCTCTTCAGTAGGGAAGGTACAGGAAATGCCATACATTCCTTCCTTTTGATTACATAACAACAGTGATTAAGTTCCTGAGCAATCTTAACAACACCTCCATATCTGTCTAATAAGCCTCCATGGTTTGTTTTCTAACTTTCCTTATAGATGTCTGACTGACTGACGGGGGGGCGGGGAGAGAGTCTGGGCCTCCTGCCAGGCTGAAGAGAAGGGAATGAAAGTGAAGATGAATTAGAAATTTACTTCACCCAGAAGTTATGGGGACCACTTTCAAGTGTAGTCCAGAGGTTTTTGAACTAGTTCAGTGAACTTCGTTCAACCAAACTAGTTCATTCCAAGCACTGATTTCCTTGTTCCTTAGAACTTAAACTTTGAGGATATAGTAGTTGAGTATCAGTCTCATACTATTTGAGTAGTAACAGAGTACTTGCTTAAATGTTTGAAAGACAAAAATTAGATATGAGTCTTATGTGCTCTGCTGACATACACCCCACTGTTGCACATGGGACCGCAGGAGAAGATACATATACAAAGCTGCTTTATAAAATTCCTAAACTGGAACAAAAGAGCAACTAATCCTGAGGAACTTAAAAGACTAACAAATGCATTCTGGCATGAACTTTCATAGCTGCAATATAAATAGGCGTTACATGTCCTGTAAACTTGGTGGCCTTGTGTATACATGTTCACGTACCATGTACCATGGTTCGTGGTACATGCACAAGCTAGAATGAGCCAGGGCAAAACCACCAGCTTGCGTTCTCCTTCCACGTAGCCAAGAGAAAGACGTCTGCCATGTCTATTAATGGTTTCCATGAGTCTTGGCTTCTCATTACATATAAACTGGAGACGGTAGCAAAGAACACACCTGATCAATTTCAAAACGAGCCAGTTCCAAACTTTGGGTTATAAAGTTGGCTTCATTAACTATCGTCATGACATACCAGGATTTGTAAAAACTGAAGCCAGGTATTGCAAGAGGAGGGGAGGAAGAAATGAAATTAACAACATGTGCAAGCTCAAAGCTTTGCTCAGGCTCATCATAGGTCATTCATGTAGTACTAAATCATAGTTTAGCGTTGTGTGTGAATTAGTACAATGAGACTAAAGGGAAAATAAAACACATAAAATACTATACCACGTCAGAGTTGGGTGTGTGCCTTGGCTCACAGAGGTATACAAGATGCAATCGGAAATTAGGAATTATTCTTTTTCTCCCTACGATTTTAACAAGTGAAACAGAATTTTTTTATTATCTTAAAGCACACCATTCAGATTTGGGACCCTCCCCCCCCCCCGATAGGTCTATTTCCAGTTATTAGTATTTAATATCTGTTTCGCACAAAGACTGTGTTATGCACTGTGTATTTGGTAGCTTGAAACCAGGTTCTTTGTATCTTAACAGCATTATGGAAAATTCCAATGTAAGTTCCAAAAGAAACTGACAATGCAAATTAAGGAAATGATAATTCCAAACCTCTTTATTTGTGTCGCTTATACAGTATTGAGCTGCATTTCTTGTTTGCTTACTCAAGAGTGAGAGAAAAGGGTTGTATTGATGGTGTGTTGCGACAATGGAGATATTCCTACAACTTTAAACACGAAGCCATGCATAGCCTCAAATTGGAAAAACGAAAACACTGAGCTACATGGCATTCATGTCCACAGCGAGATTTATAGGGAGAAGGAGCCGAAGAATACTAGTCCTCTCAGAACTGTCTTATTGTAGTGCTTCTCACACATTTCTGCTGAAATGCCACAAATTTATACATGGTTGATTTTACTACTTTTGTATAAGCTGCCCAGTACTTTGCTATGCTGTTTAAGTTGCGCATTACAGGATAGTCTGACTACGAATGAAACATACCGCTTTTTTAAATCATCTGTGGATGCCACTATGAAAGCTGACATTCTTAAAAGCCACTTCAGAGTTTTCTATGAATACTTGTTATATATGAACCTATACAAAGAGACTGTATCGATACAAAGAAATTGGAACATTTAAAAACATTTCTTTAGGTTTGGGGGGAGTCTTGCTGTAAAATGATGCATTAATCCATTTAATAAAAATCACCTTCATGAAAAGAGCTGGGGGGTTTTTTGTGTATGTGTGTGTACGTTTGACAACTTTATGGTGTGACCAGTAGATGTCACTGCTTACTATTAAAAGCATGGGATTAAGATATATTTATCTGCTGGGAAAGAAGAACCATCTTCTGACTTGGCATGTTACAAGAGTAAGTTGGGGGAAATGTGCCTAAATTCAAGTTTCTGTATTATCTATTGCAATCATGTGTATACTTTGTTGTAAATCGGCTTATAAAGAAGAGTACTCTCCTGAAAGCCCATGATGAGTAAGAAGCTGCTCTTAGAATCATAGAATCATAGAATCATAGAGTTGGAAGAGACCACAAGGGCCATCGAGTCCAACCCCCTGCCAAGCAGGAAACACCATCAGAGCACTCCTGACATATGGTTGTCAAGCCTCTGCTTAAAGACCTCCAAAGAAGGAGACTCCACCACACTCCTTGGCAGCAAATTCCACTGTCAAACAGCTCTTACTGTCAGGAAGTTCTTCCTAATGTTTAGGTGGAATCTTCTTTCCTGCAGTTTGGATCCATTGCTCCGTGTCCGCTTCTCTGGAGCAGCAGAAAACAACCTTTCTCCCTCCTCTATGTGACATCCTTTTATATATTTGAACATGGCTATCATATCACCCCTTAACCTCCTTTTCTCCAGGCTAAACATGCCCAGCTCCCTTAGCCGTTCCTCATAAGGCATCGTTTCCAGGCCTTTGACCATTTTGGTTGCCCTCCTCTGGACACGTTCCAGTTTGTCAGTGTCCTTCTTGAACTGTGGTGCCCAGAACTGGACACAGTACTCCAGGTGAGGTCTGACCAGAGCAGAATACAGTGGCACTATTACTTCCCTTGATCTAGATGCTATACTCCTATTGATGCAGCCCAGAATTGCATTGGCTTTTTTAGCTGCTGCGTCACACTGTTGACTCATGTCAAGTTTGTGGTCAACCAAGACTCCTAGATCCTTTTCACATGTAATGCTCTCAAGCAGACTTAATTTAAGTCAGACAAGATATATTTTTCCATCGGAAGTAGTAGGAGTTTCTCTCTCATTATCTGTGGACCAAGATGTGTGTAGACAGAAAATTTACATCTAAAAATAGTATTATCCCAGTATCCCAGTAGACAACTGGGAAACACTGGCCTGCAAATGCTCCATTTGGAGAACAGCCTTTACCAAAGTGACATGGGTTTTGAAGACACTCAAACTCAGGACAAAAGGGAGAAAGGAATGTTTGGCAAACCCTCACTGTGATCAACTCCCAACCGGAAACCAATGTCCCACTGTGGAAAGAGGTGTGGATCCAGAATTGGCCTCCGCAGTCACTTACGGACTCACTTTTAAAACAGTATTTATAGAAGACAATCTTACTCGGCTACGAGTGATCGCCAAAGAAAGAGACAGAAAGTTTTGTAGGCTGGGAATGGACTGTTAGAGTGGTGGTTTATTATGGTGATGTAGCGAAATGGTAACTTGAAGAAACCTCTAACATCACACAATTTTGCCTAGCGCCAGGGTTCAACAGCTAAGTGATGTCACCCAGGGCTCTTTAGGGAGGAAGGGTGGGATATAAATTGAATAAATAAAAACTGTAATACTGTAATAGCTGCCATCACTTGGGTAGAAGATGCCACCCGAGAAAAGGAATGAGAATGGGAACGCTGCCTGAGCAGCGAGTTTTGAAGTCCTAGGCTGCCTGGACAACAAGACCCATCTCTTGGCCTTGCTGATGTGATTCAAAAGAAAGCAGAGTATACATTTGACACAAGCTGGGCTGCAGGAGTTGCCAGGAGGAGGCATACAAGGTGCCATCCAACCACCTTAGGGATGCCACTCCAGATTTGTGTAGGTTTTACTCCCTAGCTGTGGGTCAAACCAGAGAGCCTAGGACTTGCCGATCGGAAGGTCAGCGGTTCGAATCCCTGCAACGGGGTGAGCTCCCGTTGCTCAGTCCCTGCTCCTGCCAACCTAGCAGTTCGAAAGCACATCAAGTGGAAGTAGATAAATAGGTACCGCTCCGGCGGCAACTTAAATGGCGTTTCCCTGCACTGCTCTCATTCGCCAGAAGCAGCTTAGTCATGCTGGCCACATGACCTGGAAGCTGTATGCCGGCTCCCTTGGCCAATAAAGCGAGATGAGCGCCGCAACCCCAGAGTCGGCCACGACTGGACCTAATGGTCAGGGGTCCCTTTACCTTTACCTATAGGCCAAATGCTATGAATGTTCTACTTTATGTTTAGACCTTTACTCCCTACCCCAGGGGTCAGCAACCTTTTTCAGCCGTGGGCAGGTCCACCATCCATCAGATATTTTGGGGGAAAAACAAAAACGAATTCCTATGCCCAAAAATAACCCATAGGTTCATTTTAAATAAAAGGACACATTCTACTCATGTAAAAACACGCTGATTCCTGGACCATCCGTGGGCCAGATTGAGAAGGCGATTGGGCCAGATCCAGCCCCCAGGCCTTAGTTTGCCTACCCATGTCCTAGGCCATCATCTGTTTGCAATTAGGACCAAGGTCCTCCACCCAGATTTCTGGTCTGTTTGCTTATCCAGTTGACATGTTAAAAGTTACATTTTTTAGAAATGAAGTTATCGTCGTTCATATTGCAGTGATACACCATTGTTCTCAGAATTTTCTCTCCAAAAATAGTTCCTTCCTTTATGAGCTCACACCCTAAATAAGGGAGCAAGAGGAAACCTTTAAATAAGTCTTAATTGTCTGGGCTTGTCTGAACAAATGGTGAGAAGGAGCCAAGCTTTGTCATTCCAACTTCTCTTGCTAAGATCTGCAAATATTTCTCTTTGCACTATGCCCATGAGAACTCTCCTTTTTAGGCAGGGCCTGGCGACTGGAAAAGGGCAAGAGTGCCAGGCGATGTCTCTGTGCTGCAAGCTCTTCCTCTTCTTCTTTCCCTGTTGTACTGCAGCCACTTGCTTTGAAATGCATCTCTAAGTCTGAAGCTAACCAATGAAGATATCTGTGGAGAGCATTCCACTGCTGTAGTGCTAAAACCAAGAACATAAGAAACCTGCTGTATCAGGCCAAAGACCTGCCTTAATCCAGCATATTGTTGCCAGTGACCGAATCGATCAGAGTTTCCCAAACTTGTTTCTCCAACTGTTTTTGGACTACTGTTTCCACTATCCCTGTCCTGCTAGCTAGAGATGATAGCAGTTCTAGTCCAAACAGCTGGAGACCCAAGTTTGGGAAACCCTGAACTAGATGCTTTTGAGAGGCCAGCAAGCAGGACATGAGGAGTCCTCCTGCTTCGGGTTGTTGTTGTTGTTTAGTCGTGTCCGACTCTTTGTGACCCCATGGACCAGAGCACGCCAGGCACTCCTGTCTTCCACTGCCTCCCGCAGTTTGGTCAAACTCATGTTGGTAGCTTCGAGAACACTGTCCAACCATCTCGTCCTCTGTCGTCCCCTTCTCCTTGTGCCCTCCATCTTTCCCAACATCAGGGTCTTTTCCAGGGAGTCTTCTCTTCTCATGAGGTGGTCAAAGTATTGGAGCCTCAGCTTCAGGATCTGTCCTTCCAGTGAGCACTCAGGGCTGATTTCCTTCAGAATGGAGAGGTTTGATCTTCTTGCAGTCCATGGGACTCTCAAGAGTCTCCTCCAGCACCATAATTCAAAAGCATCCATTCTTTGGTGATCAGCCATCTTTATGGTCACTTCCATACATCACTACTGGGAAAACCATAGCTTTAACTATACGGACCTTTGTCAGCATGGTGATGTCTCTGCTTCGGGTACTTACACATTCTGCTTCATACTTGTTTTTCTTGGACGGTTAGAGAGAAAGACAGAAAGACAGAAGGACAAAAAGAAAGACAGAAAGACAGAAAGAGAAAAAGCTCATTCTGTGGCCCCTGTGCAAGACTGGGCTGGCAAACCCTGAACTAGGCCCAACTTAAACTGCCTTGGTAGACTGGAAAAACTAGCTTTTACTATCTATTAATTCATAATATATTCACACTCCAGTGCATGGCTGGCCTTCACAAGACTGGGAAGCCTCTCTGAGAGGCATTTCTCCTAACAGACTTGACTTTTTTTGTTCTTTTTAAAGCAAAACAAAGGATTTAGTTGGTTTTCAATGAAGGGCTCAGAACCACTGATCCAGCAGATTAGCACAATGGGAAAACAATTTCCAACGGGAATTAGACAGAATTAATAGGGTGGATGGCAAGAACCACCCTGATAAAAATGTCAGATACTTATCCACAAGCTAGCTGCTGAAAGCTAGCTTATCCCACGCCTAGGGAAGGACATATAAGGCAGCTGGGGCACTTATTTCCTTGAAAACACAAGTGTGTGTGTCAAATATGTCAGATAACAAATGAGGGGTCTTAAATCTGTATCTAGTTAAGCGAAGCTGATACTATATCAGTAGAATTTTAGAGCCATAATCTCCACACAAAAAGTACCATGCATGTCAACTATTTCCATGTAGTACAGCTTATGTTAAATACGTACACATCTACCAACCGCCATTCCCCTCCCCCCACCTGGTTATTATTTTTACACAATACAGTGGCACCTCGGGTTACATACGCTTCAGGTTACAGACGCTTCAGGTTACAGACTCCGCTGACCCAGAAATAGTGCTTCAGGTTAAGAACATTGCTTCAGGATGAGAACAGAAATTGTGCGGCGGCACGGTACCCCATTAGCTAAAGTGGTGCTTCAGGTTAAGAACAGTTTCAGGTTCAGAACGGACCTCCAGAATGAATTAAGTTCTTAACCTGAGGTACCACTGTATATGGTTCGGTTTTTATTTTCTGTATTTTCATCCGTTTATTTTAATTTTTTAACATAAGGTGATGAGCATTCTACATAAATGTACCATCTAGAGCAGGGGTCAGAAACCTTTTTCAGCCATGGGCCAGTCCACCGTCCCTTAGACCATGTGGTGGGCCGGACTATATTGGGGGGGGGGGAAATGAACAAATTCCTATGCCCCAAAAATAACCCATAGGTGCATTTTAAATAAAAGGACACATTCTACTCATGTAAAAACACACTGATTCCCGGACCGTCCGCGGGCCGGATTGAGAAGGCAAATGGGCCACATCCAGCCTTAGGTTGCCTACCCCTGATCTAGAGGTACAAAGGCATTACAGTGGTACCTCAGGTTACATATGCTTCAGGTTACATACGCTTCAGGTTACAGACTCCACTAACCCAGAAATAGTGCTTCAGGTTAAGAACTTTGCTTCAGGATGAGAACAGAAATCGCGCGGCAGCAGCGGGAGGCCCCATTAGCTAAAGTGGCGCTTCAGGTTAAGAACAGTTTCAGGTTAAGTACGGACCTCTGGAACGAATTAAGTACTTAACCGGAGGTATTACTGTATAGTTACCGCTGTTGTTTCCTTTCAGCTGTTGGAGCCTGTTGATCTAGTATTTTCAGTGGATTTTGACTCCAAGAACGTTTCTCTGGGCAGTTGTGATCCAATCCCTGAATAGGGTTAGCATTTTTTACTGCATTGTCTCACTTTCTACTTACAGGAAGGGTGTGTTCACATTATACCCATCTTAGTGCCCAGGTGGAGTTGTTGGCCATTGCCCCACCACCACCAGCTGTTCCTATTGGCACAGTTTCATTAGTGCCAGATTTCTATCTGATTGTGTTTGCACCATGGGGTCTTGGCAGGACAAGGATGTCATTATCCTATGCCAAGGTGTTAATCGTGAAACGTCTTAATCGGTGTGAAGCTGGTTTGAGAAACAATGCATCAAACAGTAGCATTTCATAGCAAAGTACAGGACGAACATGCATTTTGGATGATGTGTGAACACGGATTAAAAGCACTGGAAATGGAGTGAGTACATAGTAAATGGGGACGCGAGACCATATAACACCGGTCTTGAAAGACCTACACTGGCTCCCAGTATGTTTCCGAGCACAATTCAAAGTGTTGGCACTGACCTTTAAAGCCCTAAATGGCCTCGGTCCAGTATACCTGAAGGAGCGTCTCTACCCCCATCATTCTGCCCAGACACTGAGGTCCAGTGCCGAGGGCCTTCTGGCGGTTCCCTCGCTGTGAGAAGCCAAGTTACAAGGAACCAGGCAGAGGGCCTTCTCGGTAGTGGCACCTGCCCTGTGGAACGCCCTCCCACCAGATGTCAAAGAGAAAAATAACTACCAAACTTTTAGAAGCTTTTAATGTTTAATAGGTTATTATATTTTAGTGTTTTGTTGGAAGCCGCCCAGAGTGGCTGGGGAAGCCCAGCCAGATGGGCGGGGTATAAATAAATTATTATTATTATTATTATTATTATTATTATTATTATTATTTCCCAAACTTGGGCCTCCAGCTGTTTTTGGACTACAGTTCCCATCATCCCTGACCACTGGTCTTGCTAGCTAGAGATGATGGGAGTTGTAGTCCGAAAACAGCTGGAGACCCAAGTTTGGGAAACCCTGAACTAGATGCTGCCCTTCCCTAATGAAGTGCCCCATTGATGTTTCGCTGCTCCCTGTTAAGATCTCTGACTAGTCTTTGTCTCCCTTGTGCATATTTTGACATCTGTAGATGGCATCACTCCCAAGGCAATATGGTGCATCAGATCTCGTTCATTCTTCCATGCCCTCTACAAAGCGGTTACTGCTACACCCAGCCTTGCGGCAGGAAATTGTGGTTGGTTTGCAAAAAAGGGGCTGCATTTTAGTGGTGAATGAGCATTTACGGCGAGGACCAAGGGAGCACAGCCTTTTCTGGAAGCTTAGCTGTGGTGTGAACTGGCTCTGAAGAGGCCAAGCTGAGTTCACTGCTGACTTGCAAAATGAACCCAGGACTTCCAAGGCCCAAACTGAACACTGGACTGGATTAATAATTTTGATTCTACCCTCCACTCCCTTACTCCATTTATCATGTATTAATGAAACAAAGAAACACTGGCAGAGTGCCACAAAGAATTGTTTGAAGTTCTTCCAATCTCAGTGTCACGAGGAGATTGTTTTTGCTCTAGGACAGTCACTGAACTGTCTTGGCAGCCAGGGCTGCACTGTACATAAAATGATCTATAGTAATTGCTTCTGTTACCGTCATTCCCACGCTGCTTCGTAAAAGCAGTCAGGCCTGAACTGTCTTAGCTGTAAAAACACTCCTTGGCTTAGCTACTGAAGGTGGTCATGGAGCTATTACTAGCTCAAACAGATCTCCTATAGATTTAGGCCACAATCTTGGAAAGGCCCTACAAGTCTTAACAACTCTCCAGAGATAGCTGTTTCCTCTCAGTCCTCCTGCAAAAAATGAAAGGAGCAAAAATGGTATCTCTTCTTAACCAGGCAGATTAACCACATTAAATGAGGTAAACCTCAGTGCATAGCAACACCAGCTTGTAATTGCATGAGTCGAAACACAAAGACGTGCATAGTCAGATGCTATAGTAGACTCAAACAGGTTGCAAAGGGGAAGTGAAGAGTGTAAGAATAGTCCGCTGTGTTTGCTGAAAACAAACAAACAACTCATTTATTTATGTTTGGAAAGTAAGGGATTAATGTATTGCGGAGGAAAGGAATCAAAGCCGTGCTCCAAAAATGGTTCAATTTCACACACACACCTTTTTTGTACTATAGTCATACACCTATTAAAGGGACGCGGGTGGCGCTGTGGGTTAAACCACAGAGCCTAGGGCTTGCCGATCGGAAGGTCGGCGGTTCGAATCCCCGCGACGGGGTGAGCTCCCGTTGCTCGGTCCCTGCTCCTGCCAACCTAGCAGTTCGAAAGCACGTCAAAGTGCAAGTAGATAAATAGGTACCACTCTGGCGGGAAGGTAAACGGCATTTCCGTGCGCTGCTCTGGTTCGCCAGAAGCGGCTTAGTCATGCTGGCCACATGACCTGGAAGCTGTACGCCGGCTCCCTCGGCCAATAAAGCGAGATGAGCGCCGCAACCCCAGAGTCGGCTACGACTGGACCTAATGGTCAGGGGTCCCCTTACCTTACATACACCTATTTGCATTTGGACTAATGTCTTCTTGCATAGTTAGTTCATGGTTTGTGTGGAAAGCTGGCAGAGGGCATACCTATACAATTAAGGGTGTGTGTGTGTAAATGGCTATGAGAGCCAGTGTGATGTAGTGGTTAGGAGTGGTAGATTCGTAATCTGGGGAACCGGGTTCGCGTCTCCGCTCCTCCACATGCAGCTGCTGGGTGACCTTGGCTAGTCACACTTCTCTGAAGTCTCTCAGCCCCACTCATCTCACAGAGTGTTTGTTGTGGGGGAGGACGGGAAAGGAGATTGTTAGCTGCTTTGAGACTCCTTCAGGTAGTGATAAAGCGGAATATCAAATCCAAACTCTTCTTCTCTTCTAAATGGCACACATTACAGCATGTGGTGTGGACAACCAGAGAATCACAATGCACATGTGGAGTCTAGGAGACAGCCAGCAGTACTCTCAGTAAGTGGGAAAATTGCACCTGTCCCTTCTCCTGTGGGGCGTGGGTGAGATCATAATGATCAATAGTGCAGCTAGGTAATTTTAGCTCCTGGGCTTAATAGTGGAGGGTGGCCTTTAGTGGGCCATGCACATTACTTCCGTTGTGAAGCGCACAATTAACATTTCTCTTCCCCCCAGCTGTTCTATGCTTTACAACTGCTTCTACGTTCCTGCTACGTTAGAGCAAAATGCAAACAAATAAAAATTGCCAACCCTGATTTTTTCTCTTTTTTTTAAATGAATATTCTCAGCACATGCAGTTTCACATAATAAACTCACTTAAATTATAGCACCATGGCGACTGCAGGACTAAAAGGGAATTTGCTTCTGCTGCCTGGATGCTGAGTACATTTATCGAGCGATAAGCACTGTTTCGTTGTGGGAAACGCCAAGACCTATTTTTAAGTGGAAATAATGCAAGAAGAATCTGTAACCATGGGCATGTCTAGCCAGCTGCCCCCTAACTTTAATTTTTTAAAAAAATAAAATAAATAAGAATAAAGGATGCTGCAGTGACCGACATCAGCACTGTTTGCTGCTGCTGCTGCTGCCATCACCTGTCACTCTCCGGGGACCTTCAGGGCTGTGGCACTCTGAACCTCAGGGTTCAGTCTGAGTCGCACCACTGGTAGTGATGCAAAAAAGCTTTTGCTGAACAGTTGGCATATAAGAAGAGTTTAAAGGACAAGGCATTGGTTTTGATTGACAAGAAGGCAGAAGAGGTTTTCACCAGAGCGATATGGCAGTTAAGAGTGTTCATAGCTTTGGGCGTGGTTTCAACCTCTTTTTTGGCTGTGAAACGCGCAGATGCACTTTAGGCAATGTGTCTCAAACTAACCTACCTCGTAGGGTTATCGCGAGGCCAAAATTGTTGTTCTGAGATCCTGGGAGGAAGGGTGGGATACAATTATAACTTGCAGATGGTTGCTACAAGCTGCGACAGCAAGTTTCCCCTTCTATATATGGGGCGTCGCACTAGGCGTGGGAAAAGGATAGGGTTGCTTCTTTATCAGGTTTTAACCTGCCAGATTGTTTCCTTCTGTATTTCCTGGCCCCACACCCCTTTCTCAGCCTCAGGGTTAATGGGCAAATATTTAATGTGAGAAAGGACTGCACCCCAGGCTACAATGTGAGTTACGAATTAAGTTCATAACCAGAGGTACCACTATATAGTTACTAATAACCTTGACAACTGATGGGAGGGCATTCCACAGGGAGGACCACTATCTGCCCACAGTGATCCATGCGACGGTCATCTCCAGGCTTGACTACTGTAATTCGCTCTATGCGGGGCTGCCCTTGAAGCTGACCCAGAAACTCCAGCGGGTGCAGAATGCTGCTGCGAGGCTCCTCACAGGGTCTCTGCCATGGGAGCATATTCACCCAGTGCTTTTCATACTGCACTGGCTCCCAGTGGAGTACAGGGTCAGATTTAAGGTGCTGGTTTTGACCTTTAAAGCCCTTCACGCCCTAGGACCCTCGTACCTACGGGACCGCCTCTCCCGGTATGCCCCACAGAGAGCCTCTAGGTCCATAAATAGCAACACCCTAGAGGTCCCGGGCCCTAAGGAAGTTAGATTAGCTTCAACCAGAGCCAGGGCCTTTTCAACACTGGCCCCGGCCTGGTGGAACGCTCTGCCTCATGAGACCAGGGCCCTGCAGGATCTGATTTCTTTCCGCAGGGCCTGTAAGACAGAGTTGTTCCACCTGGCCTTTGGCTTGGAGCCAATTTGATTCCCTCCCTCTCTTTCTTTTTTCCTTTCCTTCTCCTCCTGCGATGAGGCTACATTTTAATATTTTAATGTTTCAATATTTTAATGTTGTATTTTAATGTTGTTTTTAAGTTGTAATCATTCAACTTGTTTTTATTATTGCTTGTAAGCCGCTCTGAGCCCGGCCTTGGCTGGGGAGGGCGGGGTATAAATAAAAATTATTATTATTATTATTATTATTATTATTATTATTACTGAGAAGGCTCTCGGCCTGGCTCGCTGCAGCTTTACCTCTTGCTATAGGGAACTGCCAGAAAGCCCTTAGAGCTGGACCTCAGTGTCCTGGCTGAACAATTGGGGTGGAGACGCTCCTTCAGGTATACTGGGCTAAAGCCATTTGGGGCTTTAAAGGTCAGCACCAACACTTGAATTGTGCTCAGAAACGTACTGGGAACCAGTGTAGATCCTTTAGGACTGGTGTTATATGGCCCCAGCAACTGCGCCAAGTCACCAGTCTAGCTGCTGCAATCTGGATTACTGTATTTTTCGCTCTATAAGACGCACTTTTTCCCTCCTAAAAAGTAAGGGGAAATATATGTGCGTCTTATGGAGCGAATGCAGGCTGCGCAGCTATTGCTGAAGCCAGAACAGCAAGAGGGAGAGCTGCACAGCGCTTCTTGTGATGCCTTAGCCTGATCCTCCCTCCTCCTTCCTCTTCAACAACATTTGATTCAGAATATATTTTTTCTTGTTTCCCTCCTCTAAAAACTAGGTGCACCTTTTGGTCGGGTGCGTCTTATAGACCGAAAAATACGGTAGCTGGTTTTGAATCACCTTCAAAGGTAGCCCCACACAGAGTGCATTGCAGTAGTCCAAGCAGGAGATAACCAGAGCACTTCATTCAGTCACTGCAGAGCTGAGCAGACAGTGCTGAACTGGTACATGGGACCAGTAGTTTGGCCCAGGAGAAGGGCAGTTTCCTATTCTCGTCTGTCTGCTGGCCCTTTGCAGCACAAACGCAGCCTTAAACATCACATCCAATATCTCCCATTTTGAAAACAGAAGCAGAACTACATACATGGACAGAATTTTATTTCAATGCCACCTTTCCACAGTTGAAACCATGCTCAAGACGGCTTACAGCACGAGCAAAAGCTCATAATTACAAAAAACATCAAAAAGTATACAACCAACCTGAAACAATTTCCACGTAATTCATAACATTTAAATAAAAATACAAAGATAAATAAATAAATAATAGCGATAATAGCAACAACTCTCTGCCCCCAATTTTGTGACTAGTTTGCCCCTAAGAATGTTGGTCCGAATACAGTATAACCTTTAGAAGACACCAGAAGGCAGCAGCGCTGTATAGAGAGTTTTTTTTTTTAATGTTTAATGTTTTATCATGTTTTTTATATATGTTGGAAGATGCCGAGAGTGGCTGGGGCAACCCAGTCAGATGGGAGGGGTACAATTAAAATAATAATAATAATAATAATAATAATAATAATAATAATAATGGGCAGGAGCCTTTCCCAGCACTGCAGGAACAGAAAACTAATGGAACGTGAGACCTTATGCATGCAAACCACATGCAATGGGTGTTTTCCATGCACAAATTTAATAAAAATGACATAAAAATAAAAAATTATTATTGTTGATCATCATCATCATCTAGTTTTCCATGATGGGGCGCTGTACCTTAAAACAAGACCCAGCCATGCCACCTGGCTTCCCACGCCCGCGGGTGAGGGCGTCACACGCCCGCGATGAAAAACACGCGTGCGGTTGCGTGGAATGCCTCCGCAAGCTGTCACTCAGCTCCCGTCTCGCCTCTCGCGACGCTGCTCCTTTAAGCCTCACCCCACCCCGCGACGCGGGCGCGCGCGCATACACACAGAGAGAGAGAGAGAGACGGACCCCCCCCAAGGCCACGCCCCTCGCCGAATCAGCGCGCTGTAGCGGCAGCAACGGCGCCGACGAGCTTCCAATAGGAGAGGCCGGTGCGGCCACTATTGTTGATGAGGCGGCCGGAGCGGTCGCATCGGCCGGAGCGGCGTTCCGCTCGTGTGTGAGGAGAGCTATATTGCTGAGGGGGGGCCTGGCTGACCGACCGACCGACCGACCGACTGACTGACTGACTGGCGGCTCCTCTTCCCCCTCCCCTCCCCCCTCCCAACGGCCGTTCTCCTCAGCGCCGTTTACCTCAGAGCCGGCCGAAGGATGGCTTCTCACCCGCCGCGCGTGAGGCGAAGCGGCTCGCCGACCCCGGCCACCTCCCTGGCGGCGGCGGCGGCGGGGGGAGCCTCGGCTGTGTCGGCGGCAGCAGGCGGGGCCGCCAGCGCCAACAGCAGCCGCCTGCAGCCCATGCGGGCGACGGTGCCTTTCCAGCTCAAGCAGCACGGCAGCCCCACGAGGGGCGGCGGCGGCGGCGGCATTTCACGCGCGGCGACGACGACGACATCCCCTCAGCCGCCGCCGCCTTCTTCTTCTTCGCCGCCGCCGCCGCTTCCTTCCTCGCGCACCGCCAGTCCGACGCGCCCGGCGCCCGGTAACGGCAGCGGCGCGCGCAGCGGCGGCGGCGGCGGCAGCCCTGCCGTGGCCACGCAGACCCCCGTCGCCGCCGCCGCCCTCCCTCCTCCTCCCCCGCCGCCGCCTTCCACGCGCGGCAGCCCCACGCGCGGGGCCGGGCCTCGCGGGAGCCCCCCTCGGCTGCACCAGCTGCCGCCGCCGCCGCCCCCCGCGCCGCCATTGCCGGGCTCCAGCCCTTCGCCTTGCTCCTCCCCGGTCTCGCCGCCTGTGCCCGAGAGCAGCGCTTGCTCCGCCGCCGCCGCCGCCGTGGTTTCTTCCTCGTCCTCCGGGGGAAGGATCCGGCACCGGCAGAGGAGGCGGTCGCCCGAGCAAAGCAGGGCCTCTCCGGAAAGGAAGAGCCCGAGCTCGCCTGTTTGCAGAGGTGAGGGGTGGGGTATTTTTTTTGGGGGGGGAAGGGGCCCTTAGGGTGGAGGAAACCGGAGCCCCCCGAGCTGCTGCCAACTGGCCCTAACCATACCGGTTTCCTGCTTTTCGTGTCGAGCAGATGGCGAGGGCTTTCCTGCAGAGCTGGACCACGAGGCCGCCAGGGCTTTGGGCATCTCTGCACTTCCCTTGTGAACTCCTTGGCTCTGCACCCCCTTGTTGGGGGGGGGGTTGTTGTCATTTCTCACCTGTTATTTGCAGATCCTGTGACTTGGCTGTGGTGCATTGAATAACTTCCTTACCCCCCATAATTTTTGGAGGCTGGCTCGCCTCCCTTCCTAGGGAGCTGTGTTTCGATGGCACATTGTACAGGGACCTGTGGAAAGGGAAGCGCTGCCAAGCATGGTGTGGTGCCTGAAAAGAGATCCGGGCAGCGAAAGGATGTGTCTAGACATGTTTCGCTTTAATAGGAGCATGGCAAGCTGCATGGTACGGAGCCCATCTAGTTCCATACTGTCTACCCTGACTGATAGTGGCTCCCTAGGGTTTCAGGCAGGGAGTCTGTCCCAGCTCTATTTGAAGATGCTGGGATTGAAACTGGGACCTTCTGCATGCAAGGCAGATGCTCTTGTTTCGGCCTGGTTTTACACTGCAGCTTTACAATATAATAATAATAATGATTATTATTATTAATAATAATAAAAATGGGACGTGGGTGGCGCTGTGGGTAAAACCGCAGCGCCTAGGACTTGCCGATCACATGGTTGGCGGTTTGAATCCCCGCGGCGGGGTGCGCTCCCGTTGTTCGGTCCCAGCGCCTGCCAACCTAGCAGTTCGAAAGCACCCCCGGGTGCAAGTAGATAAATAGGGACCGCTTACCAGCGGGAAGGTAAATGGCGTTCCGTGTGCTGCGCTGGCTCGCCAGATGCAGCTTGTCACGCTGGCCACGTGACCCGGAAGTGTCTGCGGACAGCACTGGCTCCCGACCTATAGAGTGAGATGAGCGCACAACCCTAGAGTCTGGCAAGACTGGCCCGTACGGGCAGCGGTACCTTTACCTTTAATAATAATAATAATAATAATAATAATAATAATAATAATGATAATAATATTTTTTTATTTATACCCTGCCCATCTGGCTGGGTTTCCCCAGCCACTCTGGGCGGCTTCCAACTGAATATTAAAAACAATACAGCATTAGACATTAAAAACTTCCCTAAAGAGGGCTGCCTTCAGTTGTCTTTTAAAAGTAAAATAGTTGTTTATTGCCTTGACATCTGCTGGGAGGGCGTTCCACAGGGCAGGCGCCACTACCGAGAAGTCCCTCTGCCTGGTTCCCTGTAACCTTACTTCTTGCAATGAGGGAACATTACAAAATATAATATAAGTTGATGGTAATTGAGGGTTGAAGGGGAGCTAGTATGTTATTAAATAATATTTTCTGATCTTTGAAAGCAATTGTTCAGCTGAGTGGGGAGGACTTAATTTTTTGCAGCAGACAGTTTGGGGTAGTTACGTGTGTCCTCCTTTACACTGGTAAGTTTCAACTAATGTGTCTTCTTATGCAAATTAGGTTTTGGAATACCTGAGCCCTAGTATTCACAAGTTTCTCTAAAATGAGTAGGTGAGATACTTGTATAGGATCTGTAGAATTGACACCAGGGTGAAAGTATTTGCTTTAGTGACCCTCCCTCTGTTGAGAAAACAGTGGCCTTGAGCCTCTCTGTTCACAGTTCCATGGCTGAGTACACACCATACATTTAAAGCACATGACTGATTCCTCAAAGAGTCCTGGAAACTAGTTTAATGGTACTGTGAATTGTAGCCCGGGGGGGGGGTAAACTACAGTTCCCAAGATTCTTTGGGGGAAGTCATGCTCTTAAACATATGGTGTGTACACAGTCTATATCTTTTTAGGTTCATGCTGTAGTCTATACACTACAGGACCGGTGCAGGGGTTTAATAGCAACCTTAGGGAAGGAAAAAGACCACAGGAATTTGACCATCTTGGTAGCATTCTCCATGCAGTCAAGATAAGAAGTAGGAGCAGAACAGTGCACTACTTTATCCAATGAAGATACAAAATGTTAAAGTCAATGACAATCATAGTGCCCTGGAATACTCAGCACCTCCCTAGGTAGGTCTGTTGTATACAGTACAATTGCATCTTACGCCAGTGGTTTTCAACTGGTGTTGGGGCGCCATGAATGATGGTGAGGTGCAGCACCATTTATTTATTGCTTTCCTACAATTGCTTTTTTTTTTTTAAGGCTGCAATCCAGTGTACAGTAAGAGTGAGCCCAAGGCAACTTAGTTGAACATGTCTGAGTAAATAGGTACAGTGGTACCTCGGGATGCGAACGGGATCCGTTCCGGAGCCCCGTTTGCATCCCGAACGGAACACAAGACGTGATGGCGCGCATGTCACGTTTCGGCACTTCCATGCATGCGCGTGGCGTCATTTTGAGCGTCTGCGCATGCGTGAGCGGCGAAATCCGGAAGTAACGCGCTCCGTTACTTCCGGGTTGCCACGGATCACAACTCGAATGCGCTCAACCCGAAGCACATTCAACTCAAGGTATGACTGTATAGAGTCCTGCTGGAAGGGAGCTGTGGACTCAAAAAGGTTGAAAACCTCTGTTGTACGCACATGTAATTCATGCACTTTCAACCATACATAGTTAAAGGCAGGCTAGTTGAAATTGCACAAGTTAAATGAAAGCAAGGCAAAGAGCTTAAAAGCACTTTTTGCACTGGGTCTGCTTGGGCTGCCTGGTGCTTTTAAGCACTCTGCCTTCCTTGGGCGGTGGCAGCAAAGCCTCCTCAGTTCATTGGTCCAGAAGGCTAGGGATGCTTATAAGTGGGTAGCTTGAGTATACATGTTTTTGCATATATGTAGAACCCTTGGGATCGAACCCGCACATATGTTGTGATTGTGTTGTATTTGAAACTGTTTACTAGACAGTTGTGAATGCAAAGAATAGGTAACATTTTTTATAGACAGGCAGGAACCATTCTAGGCAAGTGCCATTGATATGCCGGACCTTTTGAACCCGGAAGAGGGCGGGGCACACCTATGCATGCTCTGCTGTCGTGTATGGGGGCCTGGGAACAGAACCCCTGCACGAAATTGTCGCCGCCTGTAGTGAGATTGAGAGGTTATTTGGAAATTTGTACACTACTATTGTTTGAACAAGCATATAAATATCCACTTGCCTGGTTATCTTTGGGATGTTACCAGTGCTATTTTGCAACCACACAGGGAAGCTTCTATAAAATGGAGAATTCTCCTTTCTTGCACACATGCACACCCCCATTTCCTTCACTATGCCATGAAATACCAAACAGATGTGTGGGCAGATAGACTAGCAAAACTTATTGCGAAAGTAGCTAGATTGTGCTAAAGAAGCATATCCTAACAACTAAGGTACTTCCTTTATTTTTTTTTAAAGAATACTAACTTTTAAGGACAGAAGAATTTGAAAACATCATCCCAAAATGTCCTTATGAGAAAATGTGGTTAGGATTAGCCAGCATACATATTTTCTGCAGGCTTGTTTGATGGCAAGCCTCATTGAGCTTGGTGTGACTTCCCAGTAAGAATGCGTAGTAGAATCAAGCAGGTATGAATAATAGGTTTCTTTTCCTTACATCTTGGAAAAACTAGAAATGTGATCTAGAAAGGATCTGTCTTGAAACTACTTGCATGGATTATACGTTTCATCTTTGACCAGTCTCTCTATCTAGTCAAAGCTGAGCCTTTTATTGGTTGTTTCAAGTATCTTTAATGAACAATAAGACCCTCTCTCAACTGTAACATTGTTTAGGATTGCAGCCTTAGTCTTCAAGACAGTATTGACTTGTCATTATCAATTGCTATGGACTTTGGAAAGTGTGACTGCTTTTTAAGCTTTCTTTCAGCCTTGAAGAGAGCTATGAAAGAGTAATTATTCTTGAGGCCATTGTTCAGAAAACTCTTATGTCCTGAAGGCTCCTATTCATTGATATGTATAATTGATAATAGCACTGAGTCAGAATTTGTTACGGGAATGACTAGTATGATGTTGCCCCACCTACGTTTTAACTAAATTTTCAAACACTTAAGAAATTTACAGTTAATAGCTTTGTGGCATGCTGATTTTCCATGTGGCTATTGGAATGCCTTTACTTGACAGGAAATAGTCAGGAAGGTGAAAATAGAAGTTTGAAGGGTTATAACATATCTAGCAATTTTGTTTCCTACAGATACTTCTCAAATCATTAAATTGAATGCAAATAGGTAAATAACATAAATCTCCATTGATTTGGAAAGATGGACACTACTTAAATTTAGTATTTGCGGTAAAGTTAATACACTTAAGATTAATGAACGCTGCAAATAATAATATATGTGTTGTGTGGTATTTATCTACACATCCCCCAAGCATACTTTCAAAAGATTAATGCATTATTTCAGGGCTTTTATTTGGGGGAATGCTTTACTTTGTATATCATTTAAAAGAATGTGTTTGCCTATATTAGAAGGCGGGTTAAATTTTTCTGATATTAGTTTATACCACAAGGCAAAAATGTTAACACGTATACATGAGTGCCAAGTTTATTTTTTATGAATACTCCAGCAGGTAGGATTTGAGCACAAGAGCACTCTCCCCTCCTGTATTTTCCAGAAACTGATATTCAGAAGAATTACTGCCTCCAATTGTGGGAAGGGCAACAGCCGTCATGGCTGGTAGCCACTGATAGCCCTAATTTCCAAATTTTTGTTTAATTCTCTTTGAGAGCCATGAGCATCACTGCTTGCTGTAAGAGCAAGTTCCATAGTTTAACTATGTGTTGTGGGAAGAAGCACTTCCTTATGTGTCCTGAACCCAGCTTTCAGATTCATTTGATATCCACAAGTTTCTAGTTTTATTAGACAGAGAGAAAATCTTCTTTTATCCACTTTCTCCATGCAATGCATAATTTTACAGATTTCTATCACGTCACCTGTTGCTTACCTTTTCTTTAAATAAAAAGTCCTGCAACCTTTCTTCATGGGTGGGGTGTCACTCCATCCCCTTGATCTTTTTTATTGCTCTTTTCTGAACTTTTTCCAGCTCTCCAGTATCCTTTTTCAGTTGAAGTGACAAGAACTGTACACAGTATTCCAAATGTGATCGCACCATAGATTTGTTTAACGCCATCATGATATTGGCACTTTTATTTTCAGTTCCTTTCTTCATTATGCTAAGCATAGAATTTGCCTTTTTCATAGCTGCCTCACACTAGATCAACATCTTCACTAATCTATCTGTTGTGACCAAAAGTTATGTCCCCATGAGCATGTAAATGTGAAAGATTTTTACCCCAATGTGCATCACTTTGTGTTTGCTTACATTTAATTGCATTAGCCATTTTATCACCCATCCACTCAGTTTGGAAAGGTTCTTTTGGTCCTCCTGTGATCAAGTTTGTAATTTGTACACAAGGAGATTGCCTGGAAGGAATAGAAACCAGATAAACCAGATTATACAAGGCACTGGAGGAGAAATGGATAAGTTGTATGCATCAGAATCCCATACATAGGCCAGAAAGCTTACAACATAGGCCGAAAGCTTGCAACAGTTTGCAGATTGTATTGTTGAGGCTACATCTATTCCATTTTCAGGATATAACTTTTCACCACAGGTCAGATGACTGCAGTTTCTTCCATTGCCTGTGTGAATGGAAGGGAGGTTCCCAATTTTCATAAATAACAACCCCTGTGACTACAAGGGACTTTTCAGCTGGATCTAAACATAAAGTAGAACATTCATAGTATTTGGCCTATGCTTCATAGTAAATGTAAATGCAAGGCCTCTTTCAGTGGGAATATCTGCAAACTGAATCTTACATTTGACACCCTGGTATGAATCCTACCTAATCCAGGTTGATTATACCAATGGTTGTAGTATTTAGTATACAGTGGTACCTCGGGTTAAGTACTTAATTTGTTCCCGAGGGCCGTTCTTAACCTGAAACTGTTCTTAACCTGAAGCACCACTTTAGCTAATGGGGCCTCCTGCTGCCGCCGTGCTGCCAGAGCACGATTTCTGTTCTTATCCTAAAGCAAAGTTCTTAACCCAAGATAACATTTCTGGGTTAGCAGAGTCTGTAACCTGAAGTGTATGTAACCCGAGGTACCACTGTAGAAGCAAGAATAGCAGTAAACAGTTTTTGATCCTGATCAAGTAAATATAAGATTCTATAGAATCACTATGTTCCTAGAATTCTTCCATATGTCTAAAATAGGGCCCTCTTCCTCAGTGTCATTAAAGTCATCTCTAAATATGGCACTAGGATCTCTCTGAACTGTTGCATTTTACTAATAGCACTACTCCTACTTTCGGGGTCTATCTGTTTTTCAGTGAATCTCTTGACTTTCTCCCGGCTGCCAATTGAGCCTTGGAGCTTTTATATATATATATATACTGGATGAGCAATACCTAGATTTTCCAGAGGCTACATTCTGCCTCTTAGATGCTCTCTTGTCAATGCATAAAACGCTTTGCACATATTCTCCTCAGTCGTATCTCTGGATTGATCAGTGACTACTGGTTGAACCAAAGAATCATCCCAGTGAATGAGATCCTAGGGTCTAAATTCTAAACAATTTTTTGAATATGTATGCTTTAAAATGATGCATGGAATCTCCCCAACTTTATGGAGGAACCCCTCTTCCCTTAATATAGGGGAAAGTAGCTTGGGCTGACTAAAGGTTAACGAAACCCTAGTTCAACATCAGTGGGAGTTTTACAGCTGAAATTAAATTAACAGGTCCAACTGGCTTGTGCAATGGTATACTTAAACGTTCCGCAAAAAATATTGAACCCCAAAATGGAAAACAAAGTTACAAGACTTAAACTAGTTTTACCTATTTATAAAATAGTTATGGATGCAATTGCTCTTATCCTTTCTGACTTGAACGCCAATTTCTGCATTGTCCTGTTTTGCTGAATAACTTTGAGTTTGTGACACCTGAGGAAGTGGAAAAGATCCTTATTACAAGTGAAGGAGAAATCTCCATAGGTTTGAAGGAGCAGTGATGAGACCACTGGTTCAGAAACCCTCATTTGATTTCACATTTTAACAATTTTAGACAAAGGCTGCAGCTTGTGTACAACACTTGAGTGAGTGGATGCCCCTTCCTCTCTTCCCCGCTTGGACAGGGATGGCCCATTCTGTTTCACTGCCTGAGGTGAAACAGGAATGTGCCACTCCCCCCTCACACCCCAACCCTCCTCTTCCGCTGTTGCCAGAATGCCCCCCCCTTCACCTTGCTGCTTATCATCTCCAGCAGCTTTTGAAATCATCAACCAGGCTTCCACATTTTCACTCGCACTGTAGCATACAGTTGAATAATTTGTGGGGATTTTAAGCATAAATGGTACATTTTGGCTAGCTGATCCTAGTCAATACTTTATCAGCATACAACAGAAGTACACTAGAGGAATGGTTAGCATCATTTTTAAAATAAGATTACATTCAAACTATGCAGAAGCTACCATACCATTGGTGTCAGAACTTCCCATATTAAACAGTCGGACATGTTTTTGGCTAGTTGAAGCCCATTCTGAATTACTTCCTCCTATGTGGTGGTGATATGATACACACTTGGGAAGCTAGCATCTGTTACCAGCTTAGAGTTAGCAGAACTCTAATTGTGTAGCAGTTGAGTTACTGTTCTGCTGCTTTCCAGATGGCAAGCTTGAAGCTTAGGTGCCTAGCAAAAAGCCCTATCCCTCTTTGTGTACTCTGGCAGAAACATAGATAATGCCAACAAATATATATTGCAGTTACATTTACTTATTTACACCTTTTTGGCCAAATTACATTGTGAAAATTAAGGTGTGCATTAGATTCGATAGCACTTTTACATTTGCTAATAAATACCTTTTTTGGCTTCAAGGTTCTGAAAATTGAGGTGCTCATCAGATTCAATGGCACATTAGACTCTAGTAAATATGGTACTTAATTTTTTTATCATGTTTTATAGATTGTAGGTTTTTAACTGGGATAGAGATACTTCTCATCTTGAAACCTTTAACTGTATTTGTACTATTTTATGTGAATGCATTGGGCAGCAGACTGATGGAGCACAAACCTTTAATTGCCATGATATTTGCTGCAAATACAGTAGCAAATATCAATGTATTTTTCTGCTAATGCTGATAATAACTTGTAATTGACATAATTGATGTATCTGCACATATATTTTCAGAATATATGAGCACAGCAACCTAGTAATTGTTTGGATTCGTTGTTTTCCAGCCATGAAGTTGTGGAAGGATATGTCCATTCTCTCATCTTACATAATTTATGTTTGGCCTAACTTCTGGGTTCAATACTGTCTCACTTTCCTAACCTAAACTAATTGATGACAACTTGTTGGATATATAAATCATTGTGGAAATGAATCTCTAACTGTTAACAATGATAAGTTAAAGTTTATGGTATTTTCAAAAAGGAAGGCCAAATATTATTGGACTGTGGATGCGCAGAGGATAGGACAAGTCGATTCTTAGAAGTATCTCAGGATCTGGTTTCATGCCTGTTATCTGTAATGTACAGGGTAAATTAGCAAAGATCAAAGCAGAGTCTGCAGTAAAAACATTCTTCAATTTTCTACACAAAAAGAAGTAAATTTGTTCCAGCTGCTATATGAGTGCGCACTGTAAAAATTGTGACCCAGATTTTGTTTGGAGCCTCAGTATTGTTTCCAGAACTTGAATTTTCTCTTGAAAAATTGAACAATATTAAGGTTCCATCGGGGGCAGGGGGTGGTATGAGATTTTTTTCCTCTCTCTTATTTGATGTCATTGTAATTAGTATGAGCCAAATCTGACGAAATAAAGAATGAAAATATAGATGTGCAAAAGCTGGTTGCATTGGCTAATGGGCCATGTACTCCACAGTTGTTGAGTCTTAGCTGATCTTGTTCTAATAATTGAATGGCATATTTTAAATTTTCTGACAATGCCCAAGTGCAGAAGAGATATTTTATTGGCCCATTTTCAAGACTTTAGATAGCAGATTTCGTAGAGTTCCCATAAAGATAGATCCTGCCTGTATAACCACTCAGAGGTTGAAAGGGTGTCTAGTCATGTTTTACTGTTATTTTTATCAGATAACGCATAATTATGAGGTGATTTCCTGGTCAATTGTTCTGACTATATTCCATGATTACCAATAAGTGGCAAAAATATCTGAATGTTGTCATATCATGCCTCTTAGTTCTGCTGTGATCGTTCGTTCTTAGCTTGTCATTTTTTAAAACAATTGGCTTCATTGAGGCTGTGTTTTTGTATTTTTAGATTTTGTCTTACTGGTTGGTTGATCATAATAAACATCTGATTGACTAAATATAAGACCAATAACGAGTATCCTATAACGAGAACTTCGGGCAGAGGGAACACTGAATAGTTTTGGAACCATTGACTATAGTATAATTAAGTCTAATAAAATTAAGACATTTCTGAAATACCTCTATTGTTCATCAGCCCAGCTGTTGCAACTGCTATCTTGAAGCAAGTGCATCTCTTGTTATGTAGGTCACATCATGTGAAGCTAGCAGCTGAGCAGTTGTGGGAAAAGAAGGGGGGCTGAGTAGCAACACAAGGGAAGAAATGACAATGAAAATACTACACGATTTGCTGAAGAGCAGACAGTATTTTAATGAAATATTCTGAAATAGCCTAGGGAGCTAGATGTGAAAAATACATTGGATGGATTTAGAAAAAAATAATATAGTGAGAATATATATTTAAATTTTACTCTCCTGATAATGAGGATGAAATACCAGTATATATGCAAACCTTGTGCAGTTAACCATAGTATATGTTTTTATTGGGCTGATGCTAAAATATATACATGCATTTATCTGCAAATGGGAGCATTGGTCGTATGATGCTCAATTACATTATGCAGTATAGTGTACTACATGACGATGTATAATGCATTTTAAGCAAAACAGCTCAGTGTGTAATGCATTAAGCAAACTAGCTTCTAGGCTAATAAAATAATGGTAAACTTTGTGCCCTTGCCAGAGTTGTTGTGTGGGCATGCGCACTATGTTTTGTGTATTTTTTGTTTTTCAACATCTGCTCCCTGCGCATAATAAACTATTCATGAATTTCTGGGAAGTTTTAGAAGAAATTGGATGAAAAGAAAAAGTCACGTTGTGTGCCTGAGTGAGTTCTCTGAATAATAATGACTTTTAATTGTGTGTATGGATTGGAGTGTAGTTGATGGCTATACTGTAGTTGATTATATTTTTTATTCAGGAAACGGTAGCTCTGCTATTGTTGCAATTCTAGTGATTGCTTTCCCAGATAACTGATTCAGTATGTGTTTGTGATTTTTAAATTGTACAATCCCCTTTTCAAAAGTTTTACTAATGTTGAGGAAAGCAAAAAAGCAATATATTGGGGGGAAATGGAGTCTTGGGTACGTAGTAGTACTACTACGTGTGGGTACTACTACTCTGGGTTTGAGGCTTTTTTGGTTTTATTGTGCAACAGGGAATTAGAAACACAATTCCTAGTATTAAACAATAAGTTAATGGAGTGTAATTTATCTCAAAAAATGTAAATGGGGTGACCAGCTAGAAGGCAGATAGTGTATTTAACCTAGGACTGCCAATCAGTCAAACTGTAGTATATAATAGCACAGAGGGGAAGTTTGTCAGCCTATTCAGTTGCAGTTTAATGCAGCTGTGCATTTAAAAAGTCTTCAAGGCCTAAACTTTAAATATTCATTGTTGACAGCTGAGTGCTATGTTAGTCAGAAGTATATATATATTAAAAAAAACCTATACATAACAGCTTCATAAATAAGACGATTACCAGCTGTGTACAGTCCAAATGCATGATACGCAGAATGAAAATCTGTGTAACAGTAGGCTTTATTTCCTCTCAGTCATATTCTTTTTCTTTTTCTTCTTCTTATTTTAGTTGATAAGCCACGGCCACCTTCATCAAGCCCTTCCAGTATTGCTCGACGTACCCCTTCACTAGACCTACTCGCTGCTCCATATCTTGCTGGACAATGGCCTCGTGATAATCACGGTCAAGCTGCACCGTGCATGAGGGACAAAGCCACACAGGTAAGAGTTCATATATGCTAGGAAAAAACACTTGCCAGGCAGGGGTAAGGAATGTCATCACCACTCCTGTCTGCTGTGGTGGGTTCACAGAAGTTCAGCAGGGGACATTTTCTACTGAATTTATATGCTTAAAGATTTGAAGGCATTCTTCTTTGTTCATAACATTTGTTAAAATTTCATTGACGTTGGTCTAAA
Organism: Podarcis raffonei; assembly: GCF_027172205.1. NCBI lineage: Eukaryota > Metazoa > Chordata > Lepidosauria > Squamata > Lacertidae > Podarcis > Podarcis raffonei. Next base: position 130,524,585 of record NC_070602.1, on the reverse strand, counting down.
ATGTTAAAATGGAAGTATTGAGACCTTTACTATGTACATCATGAATTTCCAGTGCCTGGTATTAATCATGAGTTGATGAATTTTGTTGCTTTCCTTCTTGTATGCATAGATATTTCTCATGTAGTTTTTATGATACACGTATGTGGTACGTATCATACAGTGTGGTGTAGTGGTTAGAGTGTCAGATTAGGATCTGGGAGGCCAGGGTTCAAATCCCCACTCAGCCAAGAAGCTCACTGTGTGATCTTGGGCACATACTTTGTCACTGGTTATCTCTATGGCACAATCTCCCAAATTTGTACTTGATACAATGCATGTGGAGAGATGATTTCCAGGGCCCATGGGTAAAAAATTTACAACTGAAAATTACGGCAATGGGAATCTCCCCATCCAAATTACTAGAGCAGGATATAGTTCCAGCTAAAAGAACAGTAACCTGTAAACTAGAGGAGATGGACTTGCAGCAGAAAATGGTCTTGGGCAATGGTACCTGCTCACCTCTAAACCTTGGTTTATTACCCCTCTTAAGGCTCCCAAAGTATATGAATTCCTTAACTTCTTCGGCCCATAGATATGCCTTTGTAAAGGCAAGATTCAACACCTTCCCATCGAACGTGCTGAGAAATAGATTCTCCAATGGACAGATATCGCTCTTATGTGATTGTAATTGTGGGGCACCGGAATCGTTGCATCACATAATCTTTGATTGTGCTTTTCACTCATCGGCCAGGAGCAAGTTTCTTGCTCAATATCTAAAGGGAATTGCCGATGATACGAATGAAGCCAAACTGAGATATCTATTAAATGATGATGACCCCCTAAGATCACTCATGATTGCCAGATTCTTGATCAGCGTCCTATCCTTAAAGAAGAGAAACGGACTCCTGTGCGGCTCGGATAATCTCTTTAAACTATGATCTATGTTTTAGATGTAATTAGGTGATTTCACCATTGATGTCTTCTACTAATTTATGAGTAGAGGGCGATGTTTATGTTACAAATTTATTGTAATGTATGATGTTGGTCTTTTGTTTTTGTTTTGCTTTGGTTCTTGTCTGTTTTTTGTAAGTTTTGGCGGTTTTAAATTTGGAGGTTTAAGTACATTATGTTGGTATGGGAAACTGTCGTGTGATGGGCCAATGGCCGTAATAAAGATCAATACAATACTGTGTGATCTTGGGCCAGTTACTCGCTCTCAGCCTAACCTATCTCACAGGGTTGTTGTGACGATAAAACAGCCAGGAGAACTATATATATCACCTTGAGCTCTTGGGAGGAAAGGTGGCAATTAAATGCAATAAATAAAAAATATATATTTTTGAGAGTGCATAGAGCATTGAACATGAGTAAGCAATATCTTCTCTAACTATCCTTACCTTATTTGGTGTGTCATTTCATGTCTAGTATTTAACAAATTATATTGTGGCAGTTGTGGACATGGGTAACAGAGGCTCTTGACAGTTTAAGTCATAATTAATACTGTCAGCAGGCTTTATTTTAGTTTAATATTTAAGAAAGGTGATAGATGGCCCCCAAATAATAGCCCAATGTGTGTTTTCTTTATGTTCCTGCAAAAATGTACATGCATCTTCTTTTAAATAGTTTAGAACAATGGACCAAGGAGAGCCAGGCAGTGTCCCCAATCCAGACTGGATTTTGCAAGGGACATTGCACAACTGATTAACGTTTTGTTTTGAATTATTTTATTCAAAAGTATTTCAGCAATCCAACAGAAAAGTTGGAAGTTGGACTTGTTGATCTCTTATCTGCGTTGAATATGAGTGACAAGAGCCTAGGGAATAATAATAATAATAATAATAATAATAATAATAATAATAATAAAACCAACCCAGAGTATGTCCTCAGAAACAGCTACTGGGCCATTTCACAGGGGGAGTGCAAAAGGAGCAAATAACATTGCCTATATCTAAATTATATAAATAATCAACACCGTTCATTATTTATGTGATAATTTACAGTTCCTCTTACTACAAACTGTAAAAGGTATAAAAATAAGACATTAGAGAGCTCAAAGCTGCAAGAAATTCACAACAGCAAATGATAGCTTCCTCCTGCTCCTGGAGCCCTACAGTCGTTTGACAACTAGTTTCGGGATCTTTAGCCCCGATGGTGCTGAGTGCCATATAGCAACTGGTGTTTGGGAGACCCTTTTAACAGCTATTTTTAATTATTCTCAATGCTTCTTTCAACCTATTCTGATATGCCTCCTTTGGGAAAGACTGTAAGTTAATTCACGGGACTGGTGTGTCTTATACTACAGCTATACTGTAATAGTGATGTAAAATACTATACACACACACACACACACACACACACACACACACACACCGTATTTTTTGCTCTATAAGACTCACTTTTTCCCTCCTAAAAAGTAAGGGGAAATGTGTGTGCGTCTTATGGAGCGAATGCAGGCTGTGCAGCTATCCCAGAAGCCAGAACAACATGAGGGATCGCTGCTTTCGTTGCGCAGCGATCCCTCTTGTTGTTCTGGCTTCTGAGATTCAGAATATTTTTTTTTTCTTGTTTTCCTCCTCCAAAAACTAGGTGCGTCTTATGGTCTGGTGCGTCTTAGAGAGAGAAAAATGCGGTATGTTGCAATCTGGCCTTGGGGATTCTCCTTCAGATTGAATATTTTGGCCCTGCTATTTAATCTTTGCATAAATAATGTACAGTTGCATTGCTTGGTTCTAAGGGCCACACATATATGCAAAAATTGTATACAGCCAGAATTGATGTTTTTCTTGGTGGAGGAAGCCCTGCAGGGAGGCTTCCCCTGTGTTTCTACTATGTCCCCTCCACAATTGAAGGAAGGAGAGGGAAGGCAGAGAGAGACCAATGTGAAGGGAGGAGCAGAGATAGATAGAGGCAGAAGGGAAAGGTTTGGTTTTTTGGGGGGGGGTCTATAGAAACTCTACCTTTTTAATATTAATTAAGCTAAATCACTCACACAATCACCCGTTTCTTTTTTGGCTTCAGATAAATGGACGGATAGTTTACATAGGGCTGAGTTCATGTTTAGATAGTGATGCCATGTGAGTTCGTAGAACTTCAATTGTAAATTTCCAAAGGTGTTTCGGTTTTTCTCTCTTGGTTGCTGAAGCCTTAAAATGGTGGTTGCCCTGCCGTGCTTCCAATAGGAGAGAACTCATTTCCTTGTTGAATCATTGTTTGAAAGTTAGACTCGCTGTTTCTTTCATTCTTCTCTGTGCTGGTACGTGTACAAATATCTTTAATTCTCGAAGGGTTGGCCTTGGGAGAGGTTTGGAGGAGTAGCTTGCTTTGCTATTCCTGCTGCTTTAGGCCCAGGACTCCTGCTGTGTGGTGTTGGCATCAAAATGTACAGTTTTCTTCCCAAGCTGTCTATTGCTATTTCCTTTGCAAAGCCTGGGATGGTTAAATGTGAGTAGGGTGCAACTCAGCTGTAGTTCAGGAGCGCTCCCTGCCATCCACTCCCTCCCTTAACTGGCAATCAAAAAATTCCAGTACTGCTTGCTTTATGAAGATGAGATGGTTTTTATTTCATCATCACTAGGTCCCTGGATGGTCACAACAGTGCCAGTCATTTAAGAACCCGGGTTCACTTACCAAGAGGAGCATGGAGGTTGCGAGGTGGCAGGGAAGTTTGGGCTGCGTGGGTGCTGCCGGTCATTCACATAGCCTAATCTTCCCACTACTTTGCCCTCTTGCTAAGTGACATTGACTCCACTGACAGGAAGCTTGTGTTGTGGCTCTATCCTACCAGGCAAGCTGCTCCTGCAGTGTTGTAACAGTTGGATATTGAGTTGTTCAATTTCCCCTGAAGCATCAGCTCATAACATTTCTGACTGTAAAAACCATAATGCAGTATTTGCTGAATATGCAAAAATGGATGTTCAGTGTATTAATACTGTGTCCTCAATTTGGTACATTAAAATTAAATCTGACCATAAAAAGTCTGCTTATCTGTGGGAATTAATTTTTTTGTTAGCTACACATGCATTTACTCAGCTTAGATTTCAGACTTTGCCCACCAGATATCTGACAGGCAAATTTTTTAATAGACCAGTAAATGACTGTATTTGTATATGTGGATCAAACCAAATCAAAGGCATTATACACTGTATTCTGTATTGCCCCTTATATAGCTCATTTAGGAATAGATTCTTCTATTCGTTTCAGAATGATTTAGGGAACTAAACTTTTAAGGTCTGGCATGTTGTATTTCTGAAAATTATTTTGATCCAATCTGTTTCTAGTCAGCCTCTGATTTTAAATTTTTAGAATCATTTTTTTTTCTTTGTCCTTGTCTTAGACTGAAAGTGCTTGGGCTGAAGAATACTTGGAAAAGAAGAAAGGCTCTCATAAGCGATCGGCATCTTGGGGTAGCACAGATCAACTTAAAGAGGTTGAGAAACATATTTAGCTGTATTCAAGTCAATAAACACAATAGCTGCAAATGATTGTACATTCCTTACAGAACATGAGAGATATGTGATCTCTCAACTTTGTGGGTGGGGAACCTCAAGTTCCTGGAGGCCAGATGCTGCCCTTTGAGCCTCTCTATGTGACCCTTAGAACTTTCTCCAGATCATACCCCTCTGCCTTCTTTTGCCTCTGGCCACCACTGGCCTGTAGTCCGTGGAAGGTTGCCCTCAAGAAAATGCAGCCTGCAGGCTGACAAAGATTCCCCATTCCTATGCTGTACAGTTGATACCTCAGGTTATATACGCTTCAGGTTACAGACTCCGCTAACCTGGAAGTAGTACCTCGGGTTAAGAACTTTACTTCAGGATGAGAACAGAAATCGTGCGGCGGCAGCAGGAGGCCCCATTACCTAAGGGGGTACCTCAGGTTAAGAACAGTTTCAGGTTAAGAACGGACCTACCTCCAGAACCGGTACAGAGGTACCACTGTACTAGCAAGAGGAGCAATAAAACATGGGGTGCTCTTCTAAATGTTAACAAAGCCACCCATCTGACTGCTCAGAAGGTCAAGTTCTAGCACTTGAAATTGGTGCAGTAACATGTAATAGAGAAGAAGACATCATAGAGACATGCATGGTAAGAAGATGGCTAAGTGTCAGTTTCATCAGATTGATAACCATGGAGAACATACAGCCAAATTATTTTTTTATGTCAACTTCTCTCTTTTTAAAAAAACTGCTGGTGTTTGAAATACGATATGAATATTTGAGTGCCTGCCCTCACAGGGAGAAATACCCCATGGGTCTACTTCCTGCCAACCAACAAATCTGTGCAACCAAGGGGTACAGATGCAACTCAGTTATAGGCAGAGGGAATTTCTCTCAGCCCTTCCCTCTGCCACAGCCACTACAGCTTGTCTTGGCATAGCTCTTTCTCATGGTTCTTGCTCATTGTTGAGGTCAGGTGGTGGCAGTGCCCACCTGCCATATCATCAGTGAAAACAAAAGGCTGAATGGCAGGTGTCCAACGAGCCTTCTCCCCCATGTGGAATGGAAACACCAATGTTTCCATCAACGTTCATTCAGTTTTCACTGTGTGATGGAGTTCCCACTTGGTGAGGCGCACATCTTTCCATCCTGCTTTTTTAATGAGCTACACAGGCAGATTGGAGACAACTTCATTCTGCTTCCACTCCAAGCCAAGTAGGAGGCAAGAAAAGAGCCTGTAAATGATCGTGTTGGTACCTAGGCATCCCTATTCTTGCTGTGGTCAACATGTCTCTGAGGGGAGGGAGAATGCACATGTTACTGTTAGTAGTATTGTGCACTGTTCCTAAGTGGTTACTGTGGTAGTAACAGTACTTACTGTACATTTTGACATAATTGTTCAGACTTTACATTATAAATTTTACAGGGAAACTTAAAATGTTTGTCCTTTCAGATAGCCAAGCTACGCCAGCAGCTGCAAAGAAGTAAACACAGCAGTAGGCATCATCGGGACAAAGAAAGACAATCTCCATTCCATGGAAATCATGCAGCCATTAACCAATGTCAGGTACGATCACGATTGTTAATGTAAAATTTGGAAAGCGTTTGTCCCGGGATGTTTGCTGTATTTTAGGTGCTGTGTCAAACACAGAGAAACTCCCACAAAAAGTCTGGAAGCTGTCAGCACTCGAGGCAGAAAAATAATAATGACAAAATAAGTGACATCCAGCTTTATTGCCGAGCAAATGTTTGCTTTAGATTTGAGTGCCTTGCAGAACTTGAAGATCAGCATGTATACAATATCAGAGGCAGAGGAAGAAAAATACTAGGTTTGGGGGGGTGGTTGCTATGCAAATTATGAGCCCTAACACCCAAATCTGTTTTTGGTTCTGAGCCTCCAGCAGGCACAGTGTGGATAGAGTTACACACTCAAATGAAAGAAACATAAGTTGAAATTCTCAAGCCAAACACTATGCCCCAGGCACGTTGCAGGTGGAATGTACAAATGATGCACGATTTCCACCGCCCGGGTCTTTTTGGACCTGGAAGAGAGAAGATTGGGGGCAGAGTGGAGCATAACAGGGCAGGACGCGCTTATGCGCACTTTGCTGACACACGCAGGAGCCGGGAACGGAACCGCTGCGCAAAATGTTTGTCACCTGTACATGTTAAAATCTAAGGTATGCTCATAGTTTAGAAAAACAAATGCACTCGCTGCAGTTTATTATAGCATATTTTGTATTCCTCATCAATAGAAGATTCAAATCACAAGTGCTGAGCTATTTTGGGAGAGGAAGGAATGAAGTGTAATTTTTGAGGTGATGGGATAGAGGGATAGCATTCATGGCTGGGCTCTCATAGTCCATTTCAACACCTTACCAAAAAGATGAGGCATAAGTCAATTGGAAGGGAGTTCCGTAATTGTGGAGTCACCCCATGAAGTCTTTTTCCAATGTGCATACCAGCCTAACCAATCTTATTAGAAAGCACACAAGGAGGACATATGAAGCAGATCCTGATGTATGGGGAAGATTCTATGTATGAAGGCCATTTCTCTGATAACCTCGTGCCAAGCCATTTCAGGGCTTAACTTTGTCGTATTAATAGAATGTGAGCTGAGAGCTAAAGTTTCATTCGTTGTCCTATATTAAACTACAGAAATGTAGCATTTTTCAATTACTATTTTTGGGGTTTCTCTAGCCACCTGTCCCAAAGAGTGTGCTAGTTCCTGTGATACCAATTGCCAAGTCCACAGGATCACGCTTCCGTAACAGCATAGAGGGGCTAAACCAGGAGATCGAAATAATTATAAAGGAGACAGGAGAGAAAGAGGAACAACTTATTGTGAGTATACTGTTGCGATCAAATAGGTTTTAATTGCGGTCTTATGCTAGTATGTGAAATGGACGGAGTTAATCTTCAGAATATGAAAGAGATGAAATTCTTTTTAGACATAATGTTCCTGGTTCCATGGTTTAGAAAATCAGAAATCAACATCAGGCTCATGCCTTCATCCGTTGCTCCTCCCCGCTCTTTTTCACACCAGGTTTTTGCACTGATTTTGGTTGAATTAATTCATAGGTTCCTCATGTCTGAAACAGGACACCATGGTCTAATGTTAGTTTATTAACTATAATCTTCAATCAGGATCAGACCATGGTTTCAGAACCTGGGGTTATATTCAGTGAAGTGCTATGTAAACTCCCATTTCCACATTGGGACTCTGCCCCCCCCCCCAATTCTCCCAGATTTGTTTGGTGGGTTCCTCCAACCCTCCAGAGCAGATTGGGGGCCAGCAATTGGGAAGGGGTGGAGCATACATATTTCTACTTTCACAAAGTTTAGTTGAATACCAACCTTGGTTAATAAATTGGCATTAAATCACCATTTCGGATATAATGGGGCACTGTAGAGACTGCAATTTAGGCACCAAAGATGGCATGCAGGGGAAAGGTGAGGAGGGAGTATGCGAGTTGGATACTTGTTGCTGGCTTAATAGACTCTGGCTGAAGGGTGGGGAACCTGATTTCCTGAGGACTGAATATGGCGCTCTAGGCCTCTCTGTCTCTGGCCCTTGCTTTGTTTTGCTTTTATTTTAACTATTTATTTTGTGCTTTTAATGTATACTTTTATATATAGGGTATCTTCAGGTGAGAGGCGGTATATAAATTAAACTTTACAGAGGTTTAATTTGCATTTGTTGCTCTGCCCGCTTTTGCCTCTGATCCTCAGAAAGTTCCTCAGAAGGGAACGCTGACCTCAGGCTGAGACACGTTCCCCACTCTTTCTTTAGATTAAGCCAGGAGTGTTACTTCCAGGCCTTCCTGCTGTTTCTGAATATCCAAGTAATTGTGCATTCAACACTTCCAAGATGAAATACACACGTGGGAGAGTTTCTGGAGTCAATGAATGTCATTGGGAAAGGAAAATCAAGCAGACATTAAGAAGGGGGTCATTCATGAAGTACCCTGCTTCAGTCAATTTGGTTGCTTTTTGTACAAGATCATCCCTTTAAATCCTCTTAAGTAGATATATATTTTCCCCTTGCTCAGAATCCTTTACTAGACCTCAAATCTCCTTAAGTTTGACTTCCATCTCTCTCTCTCTATCTCTTTCTTTCTGTTGGAGTCTGAAGAATAACTAATCTTCTACTAAAGAGCTTTATTGATACAAAAGACTAAAGTAGTCTATTAACATGTAAAGTAATTTCTTATCCAGACAAGATTAGTGGTCTGCTGCATGGCAAGAAGTTTATACATACGTTTTTTTCTTCACAGCCACAAGATATTCCAGATGGGCACCGAGCCCCTCCACCTTTGGTGCAGCGCAGTAGCAGTACCCGCAGCATTGACACGCAGACTCCTGGCGGGGCAGAGAAGGGCAGCAACAACAGCAGCAGATCCCAGTCCGTGTCCCCAAGCTCATTCCTGGCCATTTCCAATGAGGGCAGTGAGGAGAGCCCATGCTCTGCTGATGACCTACTTGCAGACCCCAGAGATAAAGGTACCCGCTGAGAAGTGCTCATAAAAGCATATTACAGATTCCAGGCCTAGGCATCTGCTGAAGTGTGATGGGAAAATGGGAACTTGACATCTCTCCACAGGGCCTGCAAGACAGCTGTTCCACCAGGGCTTTGGTTAGGGCACAGCCTGACTCCCTCCTTTGGCAGTCTTCACAGAACTTTAGCCTAATGGTTGCCATCAATTTGATTTGAATTAATTTTATAATGAAATGATTTTAGAATGTTGTACTATTTTATTGTTGTTAGCCGCCCTGAGCCCGGCTTCGGCTGGGGAGGGTGGGATATAAATAATAATAATAATTATTATTATTATTATTATTATTATTATTATTATTATTATTATTTTATTATTATTAACTGAGCAGAAAGAGCAAGTAGTCTCTCCTGCATTGTGGACTTTTGAGGGAATATTTACTGATATTTCTCATAGCACTGTTGGGGGATATTGATGGGTACACTGGTATGTTCGGGAGCCACGTTCGAGGCCCTGGTTTTAAGAAATACCAGTAAGAGTGTGGGAGGAACAAGGGCAAGTGTACTGGAATGTTTTAAGGAACTAAATCTCTGTTCATTACAGAGAATGGAAACAATTCTCCTCTGCCCAAATATGCCACCTCGCCCAAACCCAACAACAGCTATATGTTCAAGCGCGAACCTCCGGAGGGCTGTGAGAAGGTGAAAGTCTTTGAGGAGAGCTTGTAAGTAGGACTGTACTTCATAGTTACAAAGTCTTAACATTTCAGAAATATCTACACTTTTGTTTTGCAACGCAGCTTTAGTGGCTAATCTCTGTATAGACTCTTCCTAAGGTTATTCCTTCAGCTCCATCGTTTTGTCAGTTCATAATTCGGTAATCATTTAAAACTGTTTGCAGTTGTCGTTGTCCCCCTTCCACTTCTTAGGGAATGCTTAGGTAACAGAGATCAGACCCAAAGCTGCTTCATAAATGAGATCTGTGATATATTGCTAACCTACCATGGCAACCGGCAGAAGGCAAATACTATTCTTTGGTCAGTGATTAAAGACTGAAAATGTACCATGCCACACAAATTGAGCTTTTTACTAGTGATCAGACTTGGTGATAAAGGGGTTTATGCTGTCTAGCAGCAAGGGATGTAATAGATCTGGAGAATGACCACATAGCTTTGGCACTGCACACAAAGCCCAAAAAGAGAAACTCCTAAAGTGTGGAATGTCTAGTTTTCTTAAAACATGAAAAACACTTTCTTTGCCTGCAGTTTTGCTTTAAGGAAAACTTATAAGGTAAAGGGACCCCTGATCATTAGGTCCAGTCGCGGACGACTCTGGGGTTGCGGCGCTCATCTCGCTTTATTGGCCGAGGGAGCCGGCGTACAGCTTCCGGGTCATGTGGCCAGCATGACTAAGCCGCTTCTGGCAAACCAGAGCAGCGCACATAAATGCCGTTTACCTTCCCGCTGGAGTGGTACCTATGTATCTACTTGTACTTTGACGTGCTTTCGAACTGCTAGGTTGGTAGGAGCAGGGACCGAGCAACGGGAGCTCACCCCTTGGCAGGGATTCGAACCACCGACCTTCTGATCGGCAAGCCCTTGGCTCTGTGGTTTAACCCACAGCGCCACCCTCATCCCATAAGGAAAACTTACCACAGGTTAATTTTCAAAATTACCCAGCCTTGAACTTTGGAGACTCTCAGAGCTCCTTCAGAGCTTAGCACAACTGTGGGACATGGCCCCATCCCTTCTCAGTTGCAAACTGGATAGAGAAGTGAAGACTTGGACCCTGCCAGCTTTCAGAGAACTTAGAACACCCTCAGTCTAAGGCAGGGCTGAGGACTTCTCTCAAACTCTGAGCTGGAGTGTGTCATTGTTGCACTAACTTTGGAGATGCTCTGAAAGCAGTGAAACTGTCAGACCCAACTTCATATCAGGGAGAACCCCATCTTCTTCTGAGCCTGTAGAAGAGCAGAATCTCATGAGCTTGTTTTGATTTGGAAACACTTGGAAAACCATGAAGTGTCACGTTACTTTCTGAGTTTGTCAGGAAATGCAAGACAAGGGAGAATCCCCAATTCTTTTAAGCTTTGGGAAAGGTGGTGGCTTTTGCCAGCTTTGAGTTCAGTTGTGGACTGCCTTATTTAGGATTAAGATGACAATCACCATTGCGATTCAGTAAATCATGGGTACTTTCAGAGAAGCCTCCAAATTGGACAGATCTTAGTCCTTGAGCCGTTTCCAGTAGCGACCCAGACCTCTCTCAAAATCACCTGCCTTTTCCTCTTGCTCCTGCAGCGCTTGCAAAGGTACTTCTACTCCTTCTGACACAGTGCCACAGCTAAATAGGGTTGTTTTTCACTTCCAGCAGTGGTGCGATGCCAGAGGGAAAAGATGTGTCTGTGTAAGTATATTGAGGGGGTTCCTTTTCACTGCAGGTGTTGGACTGGGATGAGCGTTGTAATGGGGAGGAAACAACCCCCACTCTTCTGCTGATCAAGAGAAGAGTGTGAGGTGTGTGTGTGTGCCCCCTGTACAATGTGGTGGGTATGTCTTGGCCCCGGGCATGTTCTGTGCTGGCATGCAGCCCTCAGAAGATCTGCCAACCTTCAGTACAGCCCTCTGGTCAAAATTTCTAATCATCCCTGCACCAAACTGCAGCTTGATAAATGTGAACCTATGTTAAAGTGATAGATACCACATCACATTACAGAGGAGTGGAAGGAGGCTAGCAAAAGGGAACTTTTTCATCCAATCAACCTCACCACTGCAGCCATCTGTTCTCCCTGTTCATCAGAGTTGAAGGACCCTCCACCCCACTGTTTTCTATCCCATGCCATTCAATAGTCACCCAGCTCACAGGATCAGGTTTTTGTTTTTTGCAGGGGCGGTGGGGGAGTCACCAGACTTCAGTGTGGAGAAAACAATAGGAAAGTCCCTTTCCAATAGCTTGTTTCTACTTGCATTTCTTGGAACCCAACCCGATAGTCCCAACACACATGGGATAACTGTGATTTTAAAATCTTCCATGCTTTTACATTGTTCATTTATTGATCCAGTAATGGAGAACCTGTTGACATATTTGTTGATCTCTGGGATCAGCACAACAAACACTGTAAGTCATTTAAAAAATGATTAGAAAAAAGAAAGGATAATTTTGTAGCATAATTAACTTTCAAACGTCCTCTTCCTTTCACACGCGTGCTAACATCCACATATTTAATTTTCATTGCATCTTGAGATTTGCAGTTAACATATTCAGAATGCTGGCAGTATTTAGCTTTCTGTACTAAACCTTGTTGCATTGTTATTCTTTCTTTTGTAGGCCAAAGCCCTTGCATGAAATTCCGGCCTTTTACTGTCCTGACAAAAATAAAGTAAACTTCATTCCTAAAAGTGGCTCTGCTTTCTGCCTGGTCAGTATCCTGAAGCCGCTTCTTCCCACACAAGAGCTTACACTCAAAGGTGCTACTCATAATCTGACCGTCACGCCTGGTATGACACCTGCATTGCTGCAGCCTATTGCCATGGCCTCCATCTCTGCAAGTGCAGTCCAAGAGCGGCTCCCTGGTGGAACAAACAAAATTATACCGCAGATGTCGGTGCTGCAGCAGTCGAGACATGGTGAAGAAACGGAAGGATAAACTTGGTTTTGTTAACTTTTAAGAGAACTTTATTGAAGCTAGTTGTGATTATGCCTTCCAAATCACATCTGTTTGCATCATGATTGCTGGCAATTCCATAAACAGGTCATACTAGTATCTTGATCTCCATGACCGTGACTGTTAGGCTGGCGTGAGATCTAGGAAAAGGAGTGGCAGAGAAACTGCTGTACTTGTCGTGGGAAGGCTCAAATTAAATCTCCGGCCTGCACTTTTTTTTAAAGCTTTGGTACAATAAAGGGAGACAGGTCATAACGCTTTACAATTTGGGAAGACCAATTTTTCTGATGCATTACCAATCTTCAGTTTTGAAGAAGGAAACATTCAAGGCATACCAGCTGTTCCTTGCAAAAGATCTGCAAGGGAGAAACAAGCAAATGGCACTGTATGAAGTATTAGTTCATATGAATCTTGAGCTTTTCGATGCATAGCAAGATGATCCCACTTTTCTTGCTACATCATTTCCACTCTTGGGACCAAAGGACTGAATCTTCTCAGCATTCTACGATGTGACCAGCATTCTGTGATGTGACCACATCCTCCTCCCACATAAGCTTAATCTCCTTCAGACCAAGAAGAGAAGCAATATTGGTACATTACCTGCATTGGGGCGGGAGGTCAAGCACTCACATAGAGGTACCTGTCTGGAAATTGTGTTTTAGAGCACTTCTGCCAATAGTGTAATGACTTGTTCCTAGTGTTGTGTTTCAGAACAATATTCCCTTCTCCCTCTCCCCCCAAAATGCCAACTAACCGTCACATCAGTGCCTCCTGGGACATCTTGGTTTGTTGTGTCGCTTTCAGAATCTAGAATTGCCTTTTGGCCTATACCCCAATCCTATCATGTCTTGCCACTACTATATAAAATGTGTAGTCATATGATCTTGAAATGGCCATGCATGGTTCTTCCTGCTTGTCAAAGTACTGTCTTGTGGGTCTCTTGAGGGTAAAGTTTGTCAGGCATGATGTTTGTTAAAGCAATTTATTTCAGTGGATATAGTCTCCTTTTTGACTAGCAATATTGTTAGGGTGTTAACCTAAGGATCGTTTGATTCTTTAATATTGGTCTACAGTTGTGGCCCATTTCATTTCTTTTGTGATCTTTCTAAAAAATAATTGTAATGGTGTAACAATCAAAAATGGGATGGAGTTTCCGTTACTAAATCTGTTTATGAAGGGTAATGAACTAATCTGGTAACGAAAGGAGATTTTACCGAGACTCATTAAACAACTAGAGCTAGAGCAGCTGCTTAAAGGCCACACGTTCAGATTCCAAAACGCCTCCAAAATGGCAAATTATCCTGGAAGGTAGACTAGTACTTTCAAAGGAGCTATGAGTACAGAATGATTCAAAATTAATTGGTGCCAAGCTATGCAGTTATAGGAAAGTTATTATTTTTAAGGGAGGCTTTCCTGGTATCTTTAGACTAACGAAAATATTGTAGCATTAGTGTGCCCATTCAGTTAGTGTGATTGAAAGGCATAGCAATACTGTTACTGCTGTTCATCTTACTATGTCTATTCATCCCCAGTAACCACTTGTTTGGAGTGGGTCACACCAACATCCGTTTGTTCTTGCATTCATTTTTGCTTGCTTAGTAATACCAGATATACCAGCTCCTACATTGCTTGGCCTTTTGGTTTCACTCTATGGCTTTTTTTTGTTTCAGAAACAAAAACACCTCTCCATACTCAGGGTATACATACCTACCTAGTTTGGTATACATACCTACCCAGCAAAGTAGGTTCTGGGCTACAATATACTTGTTAGTCTTTAAGGTGCTATAAGACTTTGTTGTTTTTGCTGCAACAGACTAACAAAGCTATGCTTCTGGAACTATTTTTAAAGTGTTCCTTCATCATTTTTGTACCTTGGTCCCGTATTGTACTTGCATATCTTTGTTTCCGCTGTGTTCTGCTTACATATTTTGTATTAGCACAGCAAGATGGTCTGATGGCCCCCCTCCCCCCCCCTCATCCAATTCCTTGATCCTAACTTGCCTGACATATCAAGTCTTCGGACTGCTTATTTTGCAGCAAAAACATTACCATTAAGGCAGCTGAGTTCGAGTGTTAAAATCAGGTTTTTCACTCCTTTTTGAAACAGGTAAGGATGAAATGGGAAAACAACGTAGTATTTTAAAACTAGGTCAATTGTCAAGCAATGTGTTTCATCAACGTAACTTCTGTGAACACACAGCCTTATTTTAAATTGAATGTTGTGGCTTTGTGAAACATGGGAAGGCAGGCTCCCTCTGTCTTAGAGGACTCTTTGCATTTAGTTTAAACCCAGTTCCAGTTCTTAAGTTAAACAGCAGCTTATAAGAGACTACATGAAGCTTCTCACTCAATTTTCCCATTGAGTACCTAAGGGCCAAATTACAACTTGGAACTGTGTATAAAACATAAGCCTTCGAAATTCATCAAAACTGAAGTTTCCCATGTCTTCAGAGCAAAAAGTGAGAAACACACTTCAGGCTGGCCTGCAGGTGAATATGAGAAAGCTGACATTTCAGCTTCCATTAAGAAAACAGTGTTTAGCCCTTGTAATAATTTGAAATTATTGAAAATTCTGAGGAAATGCAAACCATAAGCAGCTCTTTTTGGGCTAGTAAATGTCCACTTAAATGCAATGATATGCTCAACTGATCTGTACCAACATATATTAGTCCAGGCCAAGTAATGATTTAAATAAATAAAAAATGCTTACTGTTCTTTAACATTCCACTTACAAGTTCTCTCCAAGCCTTGATTTTGCACTCCACTGCCTACTTCTGGGTTGCTTTTACCCCTCTCTGACATTAGAGCAATTCAGCCCATGACTTTTAAGAGAGGCAGAATAGCCAGAGAGGACAGTGTTCATGGAAGAAATCAAAAGCAAAGAAGTTAGGACGAGGAAAAGGTCTAACAGAATAATGAAAATCCAGCTTTAGCTAGTTAGAAATAATGAGATCAAATTCATTATTGCCAGTTGCCAGGATTGCCGAGTGTCTATTAAACTGTAATAGCTATGCCATTTCCCCCCCACATACGTGGTGGGTGGATGTAATAAATATACATATACCGTATATACATTACATGTACATTCATGCCACTTGTTAGCATTCTGTTTGCTTCACATTGTTCTTACACAAGAAAAGGACCCCAGGAAACTTGGAAAATGGGGAACGATCAGCAGTGCATCAAAGATTCACTGCCTCTTTCTCAGTCTCACCTGCAGCGTGGGGGTTGGCTTGGAGGGGATTCACCCTCCATTTCCCACTCCCCCAAACCAGCTTGTATGTGTGGGGAAACAAATCTCCCCTTTCCTTCAAAGCTGCTTAGAGGAGACGGGTGGGGAACGATGCACTCCAAAGTTTTGTTGCCTTCCTCTCTCTTCCAAATGAAGCTATGGGAATAGGGAATTCCAGTTCTAGGGAATTCAGTTTTCATCATTTCCCTTGCCTCCCAACCAGGAGTTGACTTGGGGAAGATCAACAGAGGCTACTTCCTTCCCTGTTAGAATTCCAGCTCCTGGTTGGAGATGAGAGAAGTCCAGAAATGTAGAAGCAAAACAGAAATGTCTGCAACTCTGGTGAGAGCAAGAGAATTACTGCCACTAGCTCCCCACAACACTCCTAAAACTGTCGGGGGGAGGAGAATCTGAGGTCTCGCTACTCATATTGTGTCGTCTTGCTGTGTCCTGTTTCCATGGCTTTTCTTTCTGTTGTGGGGAAAGGCTGCAACAAGAGGCGGTTGGGGGGGGCGGTATGATGGGAAATATGGGGGAAAGCTAACCTAATGTGACATTTCCTTGTACCTATGAAAATAGGCATTCTGGTTTTGTTTATTTTACTTAATTCAATCTGAGGTGTTGCCGCTGCTTGTTGTAAGTTCTCCATCTGAAAAAAAAAAGGAACACCAGTAAAATTGTCTTTAAATGGCTATGTTTGTATTCAGGTGTAAACTGTTAGTGACATGAAACGGATCCTTTGGGGGAAGAAATGTATGTGTGGTTTTAGCTAGTTGTTGGTGTGGCTAAATAACACTGTATTGGGCAAGTTTCAAGGTATTGTCGACCATGATATGCATTTATCACTAAAAACAAAGTTGTTGACCATAATATGCATTGATCACTAAAAACAAAGTTGCAGAGAATTAAGATTGGAGCATCTAAAGGCCTCATCAGTCATGAAAGTCATATTTCCTTAAACTGATATACAAGTATATCTCCAGTACTAGGTAATGGAAAGGCAGATTACTTGTGTTGGTAACGAAGCATGAATGTTTTCTTTGACTTCTGATTTCATCTTGTTTGGCTATCAGTGTCCTATTTAGATCTGCAAATGGAAATGAAATGTTCCCCAACATGTATCTTTCCTACCATTCTAATTCTGTCTGGATATTGTGTAACGTGACTTTATCACAGCGGTTCACTGCCAGTGGCATGTGATATATTTCTCTTCCGGGTTCCCCCCTTGGCTAGAGACTGGCTGTCCTGTTTTATGCCAGTACTAGGGATAAAGACGTTATGGAGAAATCCACGCCTAATTTGGTAGACTGTATGGCTATATGCTATATTTGCAAAGCCAATGATGTTTGTTTATGTAAGACTTTATAAGAATCTTTTCCCTCTCAGTGCACACCAGTGTGTTTGGGCATTTCCTGTTTTTCTATTTTTTATTTTAATTATGTAAGATCTACGTCTGCAAAAAATTCTATTGAATTTTTTTACAAAAACGTTTTACTCACCTTTATGGGACTCGCACACTTTCAATAAATATTTCAAGTGAAGACTTGTGTGTTTGATTTCCCCCCCCCCACCCCCTGAAAGTTTCATAATGAAACATGAGCACTAACATGTGAAGCCAGACTTGCAAATGATGATCAACAGAGACATTTATTTTGGAAGTTCTTACCACACCCACTGGAAATCTTCATTCCATTTATCTGAAATTGCCAAAGGTTGTTTTACAGCGATCTCCAGCTAATTGACACTGCCTCTATTAAAGATTACTTAATTTGTAGAAGGGCTTGCCTTTGCACACACACCCCTCTCTGTTTGTTTTCTAGAGCCAGGGTTTTCAGTGGATAATAGTGTCCCAAGAGTTCTTGAGTCAAATCCTAGCTCTCGCAGAAACTCTAGATTACCGTATTTTTCGCCCTATAGGACACACTTTTTCCCCTCCAAAAATGAAGGGGAAATGTGTGTGCGTCCTATGGGGCGAATGCAGGCTTTCGCTGAAGCCTGGAGAGCGAGAGGGGTCGGTGAGCACCGACCCCTCTCGCTCTCCAGGTGTCTGGAAGCTCTCCGCAAGCAGTGGGAGAGCTGCGCGAAGTCGCGCAGCTCTCCCACCGCTTTTCGGAGAGCTGCCTGGACCCAGAAGCCATGCAGATATTGGGCAGCCCCACAAGCTCGGGGGACAGCGGGGAGGCGCAGCATGGTTTGAAGGCTGGCGGCGGGAAGGTGCGCAGCCTGGGAGTAATTTTGGACACAGCTGTCCACGGAGGCACAGGTTAATTCTGTGTCCAGGGCGGCTGTCTTACCAGCTCCACGTGGTACGCAGGCTGAGACCCTATCTGCCCGCAGACTGTCTCGCCAGAGTGGTGCATGCTCTGGTTATCTCCCGCTTGGACTACTGCAATGCGCTCTACGTGGGGCTACCTTTGAAGGTGACGCGGAAACTGCCATTCAGAATGCGGCAGCTACACTGGTGACTGGGAGTGGCTGCCAGGACCACATAACACCAGTCCTGAGAGATCTGCATTGGCTCCCAGTACATTTCCGAGCACAATTCAAAGTGTTGGTGCTGACCTTTAAAGCCCTAAACGGCCTCGGTCCTGTATACCTGAAGGAGCGTTTCCACCCCCATCGTTCAGCCCGGACACTGAGATCCAGCGCCAAGGGCCTTCTGCCAGTTCCCTCATTGCGAGAAGTGAGGTTACAGGGAACCAGGCAAAGGGCTTTCTCGGTAGTGGCGCCCGCCCTGTGGAACACGTCCCTTCAGATGTGAAGGAAATAAGCAGCTATCTTCTTTTTAAAAGACATCTGAAGGCAGCCCTGTTTAGGGAAGTTTTTAATATTTAATGCTGTGTTGTTTTTAACACTTGATTGGAAGCTGCCCAGAGTGGCTGGGGAAACTAAGCCAGATGGGTGGGGTATAAATAAATTATTATTATTATTATTATTATTATTATTATTATTATTATGTAGTTGGGTGTGTGCTGAGGACATGCCCTTGTCATTGTGAATTCATTCGCTCCTTCCATGTAGGCGTGTCACCGCTGATGCAGTCCCTGATTGGTTGTTGCCACTGGTGGTGTTTCCAAGGCCAGTGGAGGTGTGTCTGACATTTTCACTTCGTTTTCTTTGCTTTCTGGCGAGTTTCCCTGGTCTTCGCAGCTGACAGCATATAGAATGCAGTGGCTTTTCTGTCCCTCCCCACCCACCACCCTGGGTAATTAGAGTATAGGATTGCTCTGCCCGAGAACCAAATAAAACAAACCAGACATCAAAACAACAGAAATGAGACATGCCATATTGCTAACTTGTTTACTGTCTGCATGTAAGAGATTTGCTATAATGCTGGCATAGATTAAGAGGAGCACAGGCTTAACCCAACACTCTGAGTAGTCAACTCTTAACAGCATGCCTATTCCATAATTCTGCAAATCCCCTCTAATCCTTTTTCTGCCTATCTGTGGAAGAAATCTGACGGACAAATGATTGCACCCCATTTAGATATAAAGTGGCTTGTTCTGTATGAGAAACTGGCATCTGCGTTTCGGAAGACATCTCTGAATTCTGCCAGCCACTTAATCTATCTTTGTCCTTAATGTTGGTTTGGAAACGATGGAAGTGATGGCCCAAAATGGAGAGTAATAAGAATCTACATTCAAGCCCAGCTCCCATATATTTTTTAAGGTGCTGTGTCCTGTGCTTTAAAAAAGAATGTTTGCATTTACAGTGGTACCTTGGGTTAAGTACTTAATTCGTTCCAGAGGTCCGTTCTTAACCTGAAACTGTTCTTAACCTGAAGCACCACTTTAGCTAATGGGGCCTCCTGCTGTCGCCACGCCGCCGGAGCATGATTTCTGTTCTCATCCTGAAGCAAAGTTCTTAACCCGAGGTACTATTTCTGGGTTAGCGGAGTCTGTAACCTGAAGCGTATGTAACCTGAAGCGTATGTAACCCAAGGTACCACTGTAATTGGAAACTGTTTTTGTTATTCTTAAAAGCCCCTGAGTTTTAGTATTTTGCCTTCTTCCTAAATGCAAAACGACAGGCAAGAGTGAATTGTACTGAAAGTAATATACAAATAACAATGCAATCCTTTGCATATGTACCTGGAGTAAGCAGCACTGAAATCAGTGGTATTTCTCAGTAAATTTGCATAGGATTGTACTTCACATGTGCTTAGGGTGAGCATCTGCACTGCTTATGTGAGTTGCGAAAGCAAGGGACATTGATGTAATGTATGTTCAATTAATCCCATGAACATTCTCTCTTTGCCTCATATACACGGACAGCAAAACTTTTTTCGAACCTCCGTATAGTACAATACTCAGCATTCATGCTTTAAAAGCTCCCAGAGCTATGGATTGTATATGTGTATATCTATTGTGTATGCATTCTTCTGAATTGATTTGATGTGGCAGACTGACAATCTCCCTGCTCCCCACACCACCCCATGTGCCAAGGACTGGTATAATATTTGGTCCCCAAAGCCCCTTATCAACCTGGGCTGGTAGGGCCACCAATTTGATTAGCGCTGAACTAGATCACTAAGGATGAAGTCCTAACAGTCACAGTTCTCAGAGCCATTTCATAGTCACTCTTCCCAGGGAACTCGGGAATAGGGAGTCTCTGAACAACTCTCAGCACCTTAAAGGTAAAGTAAAGGTACCCCTGCCCATCAGGGCCAGTCGTGACCGACTCTAGGGTTGTGCGCTCATCTCGCTCAAGAGGCCGGGAGCCGGCGCTGTCCGAAGACACTTCCGGGTCATGTGGCCAGCGTGACTAAGCCGCTTCTGGCGAACCAGAGCAGTGCACGGAAACGCCGTTTACCTTCCCGCTAGAAAGCGGTCCCTATTTATCTACTTGCACTTAGGGGTGCTTTCGAACTGCTAAGTGGGCAGGAGCTGGGACCGAAAGACAGGAGCTCACCCCGCCGCGGGGATTCGAACCGCCGACCTTTCGATCAGCAAGTCCTAGGCTCTGGTTTAACCCACAGCGCCACCCGCGTCCCCCCTCAGCACCTTAACAAGCTGCAATTCTCAGGACGAGGTCTAAATCTCGCAGGAAGCAAAAGACTGCAAAGAGCCCCAGAAAAGGGTGTGCTGTACTTCAGAAGCCCAAAAAAAGTGATATAAAACGGTTCCTTACAGGCGCACTCCAAGTGGAGGAGTCTTTCTACTCACTCATATAAGGGATGTTAAAACGTAGCTGGGAAAAAGTTTTTATTCATAGAAGTATAATTTTTCATATCATCACATCTAGCTTTGCAAACTGCATTAGTCTCTTACTTTCCCAAAAATCCTTTAATATATCATACTATATAATGAAGAAGAATGGGACCAGAATTCCACAAAAGCAGCCAGGAAGTTTACATAGATAAGATGTGACACTAAACTAGGTCTAAATGCGAAACTTGAATGGAAATGTAACCATATTTGACAACAATAATCAACAAGTCTGTTGCAGAATAATACTATTGATGTTGTTTCTACTTTCAAACAATATTTATTACACTAATTGATTACCAGAATAACTAGCGAAATATATATTTTTTCTAATTAAAGGACACTTCCTGCTTTCTAAAAGTACTCACCAAATCATGACAATTTATATGAGATGGTTCTGTAACATTTTTTATTAAATTGCAAGCAATCACAAGTAGAAGAATGAGCTGCCAATTTAAATTCAAAAGGTGCATGTCTCTAAATAGAATATATCTTTAAATATGAAGCATTATGTATCTGTTAACATTTTACTATATAGAGAGGGGAGCTATACTGCTCACTGATTATTTAGAAATCAGTTTCCAAATAATGAACTTGTATAACAGATGAAAGATGAAAGCAGACTCAGTACTAGGTAGGTTTGCTTTCTTAAGTGATGCAAATAATTGATCAATACTGTGGAAAACAAATTGCCAATACGGGCAACCAATGTAGGGTTCTGGTGCTTTAAAATTCTTTTTCCAAGATAGGCGGTACATCAGCAGACAGCCCTTTTTAAACATTAAAAGCATGTTCAGGAGGGACAACAGAGACCAGAGAAGTGGCCAGCAAGTTTTCTCTCTGTGGTGTTTCTAGATGGGGGCAACGTGAATTTGGAACTCTTCAGAGAGAAAAGCAACAAGGAAACATTGGCCGGGAAGCATTTAACTTCACTTTTCTGGTCCTAATTACCCTCCAGATGCACCTTTTCTAGTTATAAAGGGCTTGCGGGGCTCTAGCTGGACCTCTTAGCATAACTGATCTTCAGTAGCTGCAAGATACTTGACTTATTTATCTATTCTGCTTCACAGGTACTTTAAAAATAGCTTATATGTGCAATATAGGGATTTTTACAATGTACTGGGCATTTTGAAAAAGGTTTGGAAAACTATGATGATATATGCATATAACTGTATCGTCTACACTGCTTGTCCTTCAAGAACAGATGAAATATAAGAAGGCAAAAGTCCAAGAAGTGATTAAGCAAAAATATGTGCCAAGGACTTAACGTAAGGAACACTAGTTATCTATCTGTAATGGGAAAGATAATATAGTTTGCCCAGCTTCCTATAACTTTCATTTATTGAATTTATGGGTGAAATCCTAATTAATTGTGTTGTAAGACATTTCTGCAGTAGTAATTAGTAAAGTTTTATAGCATTGGAAATGATCATGAAATCAAGAAACTTAGGTGGTCTTTACACTGCTGATATTCATGGGCAGCATGGATGTTCTTTATCTGCAATGATGTCTGCAACCGTGTCTTAAGGTCTCTCTTGGAAGGACACGGTAGTTTCATAGCAAAGTAGTTTTATGTTCTGGGTTACACTTAATCATGCAGTGAGGAGATCATCATCAGAGCGTCCAACAGCATCTGGATTTGAAAGAGGATCCAAGTCTGCAAAGGCACTAAACCAGGCTGACATGTCTTGGCTACTAGTCTTCTCCACAGCTGAAATACAGGTAAAAGAAACTGATTTCATTGTCTAACCTAGACCAACCATGTCCAAAGTTTGTTTTGGGGGTTTCACCCAGCCCTTGTGGCGGTTTATCTATTGGGGTCAAATCCTAAAATAAAATCATCGTAGAAAAAGTTCGGCCCTCATGCATGTTCACTTCATCAAATCCGGCCCTCTTTGAAGAAAGTTTGGGTACCCCTGACCTAGACACAGCTTTTAAGAAATATTTTTTACTGCTCAGACATTTTCTTCCTTCATCTTAATTAATGAGTGGATTGGTGATTTTTACTTTTTTGTACTGTATCCTTTTAAGCCACTTAGAAATAATAGCTGTTAATTTTAAAAACTATTTAATAAACAGACAAGTACAGTGGTACCTCGTGTTACATACGCTTCAGGTTACAGACTCTGCTAACCCAGAAATAGTGCTTCAGGTTAAGAACTTTGCTTCAGGATGAGAACAGAAATCGTACTCCGGCGGTGCGTCAGCAGCTGGAGGCCCCATTAGCTGAAGTGGTGCTTCAGGTTAAGAACAGTTTCAGGTTAAGAACGGACCTCCGGAACGAATTAAGTACGTAACCAGAGGTACCACTGTATTCCTAACAATCAAGGTCAATGGACAGTAAAACAAGTTGTCTGTTTAGTACTGCAAGCATTACATATAATTCAGTTACTTTTCGTTGGGAATTTTATTTACATAATGAAGCTACTGTGGCTGCCATTTAAAGTGGAAGACCAGAATGG
Source organism: Podarcis raffonei (assembly GCF_027172205.1). Lineage (NCBI taxonomy): Eukaryota > Metazoa > Chordata > Lepidosauria > Squamata > Lacertidae > Podarcis > Podarcis raffonei. Next base: position 130,501,114 of record NC_070602.1, on the reverse strand, counting down.
GGTTAGAGCGGCTTTCTTTTTCTACTGGAAACTGCCCTGTCCCAACGATGGTTTCACCTCATGCTCAGTGTGTGTGTGGGGGGGGGGGGATCCGCATTTGCATCTCTCCCTCAAACTTGCCTTTACAGTTTCTGTTTAAAGAGCTGATTTCTCACCCAGGGGAATCAGATTCCATTATGGTGGTCAGGATTACCTTCCTCTTCAGAAGCTAAGGTGAGGGTAAAGGGACCCCTGACCATTAGATCCAGTCATGACAGACTCTGGGGTTGTGGCGCTCATCTCGCTTTATTGGCCGAGGGAGCTGGCATACAGCTTCTGGTTCATGTGGCCAGCATGACTGAGCCGCTTCTGGCGAACCAGAGCAGCGCACGGAAACGCCGTTTACCTTCCTGCCATAGTGGTACCTATTTATCTACTTGCACTTTGAGGTGCTTTTGAACTGCTAGGTTGGCAGGAGCAGGGACCGAGCAACGGGAGCTCACCCTGTCGCAGGGATTCGAACCGCTGACCTTCTGATCGGCAAGTCCTAGGCTCTGTGGTTTAACCCACAGTGCCACCCGTGTCCCTCTACATTGCACAAAATGAACATGCACACCCCACAAAAGGATTTGTGTGAAATATATCACTCACACTTTTGTGGCGTCTTTGGTGAGGTTTGTGAAGGTCCTTGCTGCTTCTCAGGCTCTGGTTTGGAAAAAGGGTCTAGAAAATCTGACTGTGCGATCCAACCTCCGGGAGGGAAAAACAGGAAGATCGTCTTAATTTGACACAGTACCATTTAACACATGCTTCTCCACTCACGACTAAACCCAGATAATGATTAATTTCTTAATGCTTACAGCTGTTCAGGTAAGCCCACCTCTACACCATCAATAATAACTATGGCAAAAGTTTAGATTTTGGGGTCTAGCAAATAATCAAGGAACAGCAGGTGCATGCCTGCCAAGTGACATGGCGGGGGGGACAGGCAAATATTTCGCATGAGATCGCAGCGGCCATTTTGGGTGCTGCACTCTCACCTCGACAGGAGTTTGGTGGGTCATGTGAATCTCCTGGGAGCACATCCCAGAAGATGCATGTCCTGGGTTTTTTACCTGAAAACGTTGGGTGGTATGCAGGTGTCAATTAAGTAGGCAATCTGAGTCAGTAAACTTTTTAAATATATATATGTACATATCTATCTCCACCTCTCTTCCCCATAACTTTCTCCATCTAATCCCACATCTAAGTGCCTCCCTGGTGTTTCTGTTCGGGTGCATTATCATGCTCAATATGTCCAAGATCATACTTTTAATCTTTTCTCCCAAGCCCTTCTCTGTTCATTGACATTCTTTGTCCATTGACATCACCAGCCTGTTGACAGTCACATGGCCTTAGTATTTATCATTAGCTTCGCTGTCTTGTTCATTCCCCTCATTCAATCCATTGCTAAATCATGTTTCTCCTCCATTTATGTTACTAAAAATGCCTTTCCTAATACTTACTATGAAGGCCAAAATCGAGGAGCTGTGAAGGCAAAAATCCAGATGCATGGGCTAGGAATTTTGCCTCTGTTGCAGGTTCCTGAACAGGGAGAGCCATGAAGGGACTATCAGCTGCAGTTTGGCATTCCTGTATAATATTTCCTCTGCTTGAAGAACTGGGGCTTGATAAATTCTCCAGGAAAGAAAAATCTCCCTCAAAATCTTCTTCCAAAGAATCTGTTGGAAATTCCGAAATAAATGTAAAATAAAAAGATGATGGTAAAGAAATAGCAGCCTATTTCTTCCCCTTGGGGCTACTTATGCCTCAGAAAGTTATTTAGCAATACAGTCATTCTTTGTTCTCAAGTATATCAATATACAATAACATACCACAAATGATCTCTAATTTGCATAGCTCTCCAGTGATTGCACAATGTGATCCTAGAGAAACTTGCCCCATAAACCTGAGAAAATTGGCCCATAAGTAAAGTCTTCCTTCCTAGCCAGTAGCAAAGACTGCACAAGGTCATTTTAAAAATGAAAATCCTGACACTTGGCTGTTTCAGAAAGAAGTGGGAAATAGATACACACACCTGCTTGTACAACTAGCTGACAGAGTGTTTTGTCAGTTTTGTAAAAGAATCTGGGCACAGAGTCCGTTGCTACATGTGGACTGGAGTGAGAAGTGTGGTGGCTGACACAAATTGAACTTTCTTTCTACTTCTTACACAACCAAAGGTTGTTATTGCCAAGGCATTGTAGTTAATGTAGTCTTGCAGAGTGATATAGGGATGGAAAAGTCCTGGTACGTAAGAATTCGAAATACTTGATGGCTTGGTTATCATCTACACATTTCCCAAATACAGTGGTACCTTGGGTTAAGTACTTAATTTGTTCCAGAGGTCTGTTCTTAACCTGAAACTGTTCTTAACCTGAGGCACCACTTTAGCTAATGGGGCCTCCTGCTGCCGCTGCACAATTTCTGTTCTCATCCTGAAGCAAAGTTCTTAACCCGAGGTACTATTTCTGGGTAAGCGGAGCCTGTAACCTGAAGCGTATGTAACCTGAAGCGTATATAACCCGAGGTACCACTGTATTGTGTAAAAATAATAACCAGGTGGGGGGAGGGGAATGGCGGTTGGTAGATGTGTACGTATTTAACATAAGCTGTACTACATGGAAATAGTTGACATGCATGGTACTTTTTGTGTGGAGATTATGGCTCTAAAATTCTACTGATATAGTATCAGCTTCGCTTAACTAGATACAGATTTAATTCGTTCCACAGGTCCATTCTTAACCTGAAACTGTTCTTAACCTGAAGCACCACTGAAGCACTAACAGGGCCTCTCGCTGCCGCTGCAGAATTTCTGTTCTCATCCTGAAGCAAAGTTCTTAACCCGAGGTACTATTTCTGGGTTAGTGGAGTCTGTAACCTGAAGCGTATGTAACCTGAAGCGTATGTAACCCGAGGTACCACTGTATTAGTGTCATGAAAACAAACCAACAGGCTAATTGAATAGGTTGTAAAGTGACTCCGCGTGGCGCTGTGGGTTAAACCACAGAGCATAGGACTTGCTGATCAGAAGGTTGGCGGTTCGAATCCCCGCCATGGGGTGAGCTCCCGTTGCTCGGTTCCTGCTCCTGCCAACCTAGCAGTTCAAAAGCACGTCAAAGTGCAAGTAGATAAATAGGTACCACTCCGGCGGGAAGGTAAACGGCGTTTCCGTGCGCTGCTCTGGTTTGCCAGAAGCGGCTTAGTCATGCTGGCCACATGACCCGGAAGCTGTACGCCGGCTCCCTCGGCCAATAAAGCGAGATGAGCGCCGCAACCCCAGAGTGGGACACGACTGGACCTAATGGTCAGGGGTCCCTTTACCTTTACTAAAGTGACTTCCTTATTTCAAACCCCGAGAGAGCTTTCAACAGCAAGAGATTACAAACAACGTTCCTCTAGATCAGTTGCTTAAAAGATGGAAGCTATTTAGCACACCTATGAAGAAAAGTACAGCCTGCAAACGTGCCTCAGCCTGTAGGCAACTTGGGTCTAGTCTGCAGGGAGCTAGCTGGTGGCATACAAGTTTCTCAGGTTCAGCGCTGTGCTTGCCAGCCTCAGTCACTGGCAGATGCCGTAGCTGGAAGAGATCTGCTTTTAGGGCATAAGCCTGTCTTTGTGTGTGCTGTTTGGCTTGTGGCCTCAACAGCTGAGGATGCAGCAAACGCTATGGAACGGCTTTTGGCAAAGCCACTTTGCCTCCTGTGCTTCAGGAAGACGAAAACGAACTGGTATCAAGGAAAGTGAAATGAGTTGGATAATGCCTGGACAATCCTACATTTATGAAAAGGAGAACCTAAGCAAGGTATAATGATTGTGCCTGAATTCTCGACAAAGAAGACTGGGTGTGGTGAGACAGAGGGAGGATGTTTGGTGAGCCAGCTGCTGTCCAGTGTAAATGAATATTAGAGGTGGGTTTTCCCCCTAATCAAGTATAATCTATCACTCCTCTGCCCCTATTCAGGTACTCTCCTTTTCATGACCGCTTTATTTTCAATCATCCAGAACAGGATGCTGTCCCACGTCAACACAGCTGATAGCTTCTACTACTTTTGTAAAACATTGTGCTTAAAGGTAGCTATGGCTGCAAGCTTGCAGATACTTAATTGACTTAGGATTTTATTTATGTTAAGTGATGAATTAATATGTTTAATTCCATAAGGTGAAGATATAAGGATGTCAATGTTTAAGTTAAATTTCATAAGAATTGGGATTTGGAAAACCGTTAAAAGGACATGCAATGAAATTCAAGCAAGGGGAAGCAAGGAAGTCACTTAACGAAGTTAATGAGTGTAATTTTCAATAAGGCTATGATTTATGTTTATTTGTCTTGTGTGTTTGTTTGTTTGTTTGTTTATAATATTGTGAAAACCAATAAAATTTTTTGGGGGAAAATAAAATAAAGGTAGCTATGGCTGGGCCAAACAAAAAACAGCTCAGTAGTGTTCTAGCCAGCATTCCTACTGCTGCTATAAATTCTAGTGTAATAGCAGCAGCTGTAGTACTTTTCTGCTAAGTTCAGGGCAGCTGGGCCACTAAACCTTAAGTGACAGGGGAGGGAGAAATGGAGACGATTGCAAGTGGTTACTCAGCAACCATAGAGGCATCTACTAATACTTCCTGTTAACTGAGAAACGACAGGGAATGACTGCTTGGTTGTCTAGCAACCGCAGGGAAATTACCCGTATTTCCTAGTCCCTTTTCCAACTTAAACTCCGCGAGCCTGAAGCAAGCTGGTAAGTTGCAAGACAGCTGCTGGTGTGATGGGATTCCTCAGGTCAAGAGGAACAAGAGAGGTTGGTGGATGTTATAAATGTGGAGTTGATAGTGGAGACCAAAAGGCCGCACTAATTCATTAAGAGATAGTAAAAAGAAAGAGAAGCTTAAAACCACAGAAGAGAAGATAGTCCACTAATTCACTCCTTTAAAGAATGCGCAAAAAAAAAAAGAAAAGAAAAAGGAATTGAGGCAGAATTGTAGAGAATGCAACTAAAAAGATCGCAAAAGGTATTAATGAATTCACCAAATTGTTGTTAAAACAATCGGGCATTAGAGAACATGGCGTCTACCTCTGTCCTCCCCCTTTGCTTTTTTGTATACACACCCACCCATCATCATATTTACTATATGAAGCAAGCTGTATAGCCCAGGCCCCCAATATCAAAGGAAAAATGCAATCACACTGTCCTTAATGCATCACAATACAGCTATTTTCTGTACACAGAGAGTGCCATTGTGAAAGGAAAGTGTTAATATATTAATTTTCTATTATTTTCTATTATTTTATATAGCTATTTATATTAATATAGCTTCTTAAAAAACCATCTTTAGATGCGGCCACGATGGCCAACTATTGCCCAGTCTCAAATCTTCCATTCTTGGGCAAGGTGATTGAGCGAGTGGTTGCTGAACAACTCCAGGCACGCCTGGAAGAAGCGGACCATTTGGATCCCTTCCAGTCGGGATTCAGGCCTCATCATGGGACTGAAACTGCCTTGGTCGCACTGGTTGATGATCTCCGGCGGGCTAGGGACAAAGGTGAGAGCTGTTTCCTAGTTCTGCTGGATCTCTCAGCGGCGTTTGATACCATCGACCATAACATCCTTCTGGACCGTTTTGAAGGGCTGGGAGCTGGGGGCACTGTCATACAGTGGTTCCGCTCCTTTCTCCTGGGCCGTGTTCAGAAAGTGGTGGTGGGGGATGAGTGTTCAGACCCCTGGGCTCTCACTTGTGGGGTGCCTCAGGGTTCTGTCCTCTCCCCCATGCTTTTCAACATCTATATGCAGCCGCTGGGAGAGATCATCAGGGGGTTTGGGCTGGGTGTTCATCAGTATGCGGATGATACCCAGCTCTACCTCTCTTTCAAATCAGAACCAGTGAAGGCGGTGAAGGTCCTGTGTGAGTGCCTGGAGGCGGTTGGAGGTTGGATGGCGGCTAACAGATTGAGGTTGAATCCTGACAAGACAGAAGTACTGTTCTTGTGGGACAGGAGGCGGGCAGGTGTGGAGGATTCCCTGGTCCTGAATGGGGTAACTGTGCCCCTGAAGGACCAGGTGCGCAGCCTGGGAGTCATTTTGGACTCGCAGCTGTCCATGGAGGCACAGGTTAAATCTGTGTCCAGGGCAGCTGTTTACCAGCTCCATCTGGTACGCAGGCTGAGACCCTATCTGCCTGCGGACTGTCTTGCCAGAGTGGTGCATGCTCTGGTTATCTCCCGCTTGGACTACTGCAATGCGCTCTACGTGGGGCTACCTTTGAAGGTGACCCGGAAACTACAACTAATCCAGAACGCGGCAGCTAGACTAGTGACTGGGAGCGGCCGCCGAGACCACATAACACCGGTCTTAAAAGACCTACATTGGCTCCCAGTACGTTTCCGAGCACAATTCAAAGTGTTAGTGCTGACCTTTAAAGCCCTAAATGGCCTCGGCCCAGTATACCTAAAGGAGCGTCTCCACCCCCATCATTCTGCCCGGACACTGAGATCCAGCGCCGAGGGCCGTCTGGCGGTTCCCTCACTGCGAGAAGCCAAGTTACAGGGAACCAGGCAGAGGGCCTTCTTGGTAGTGGCACCCTCCCTGTGGAACGCCTTCCCACCAGATGTCAAAGAGAACAACAACTACCAGACTTTTAGAAGACATCTGAAGGCAGCCCTGTTTAGGGAAGCTTTTAATGTTTAATTTATTAGAGGATTTTAATATTTTTTTGGAAGCCGCCCAGAGTGGCTGGGGAAGCCCAGCCAGATGGGCGGGGTACAAATAATAAATTATTATTATTATTATTATTATTATTATTATTATTATTATTATGTTTCATACAAACCATCCTGACATTTTATTGCAATCAAGCAGCATATATTATTTTGGTAAATAAATAAATGAATCAAATGAAGCCTTAATTTTTTTGCAGATTGAGAATTATTACCTTTTTCAGGGATGCATGGATCACCAGATTTGCTCATCTGACAGAGGTTCTCTTTTGTTTCATCTGACCCTGGAATACCAGAAGAAAATATCATTGGAAATACTTGTATCAAATATAAAAGTACTGTCCATTATAATACTGCTTATGGTGTTTCATCATCTCAGTGAATATACTACTATAGTGCAATAAATAAAATCGGACACAAAAACAGCTTCATATTGTGGGATGTAATTAGCTAAGTCATATTCGGAGTAGACCCGCTGAAATCAATGGGCCTAAGTTAGTAAAGTCCCTGATTTTAATATGTCTAATGAGCATGACTTAATTGGATATAGCTCTTAGTATTTAATAAACTTATTTTGTATTTTCTTTAGTTTTGTCTTTGCAACCTTGGGAAACAAATCTGTACTCAGAACATATTACTCAGAACATGCCATGCTACATATTATACCTACCTTATCCCTATCCCGTTTTTCAATTTTATCACATGTAACTTATACTGCAATCCAATGCATGTCTGTCTAGAAGTAAATCTATTGAGTTTTATAGTACTTACGTCCAGGTAAGTGGGTATAAGATTGCAGCCTTAGGTAAGCCAAAAAGAACATTCTATTTTGCCTAAAAGCATAGGGTTGTATTCAATGTAGCAATAAGCTTTTCCGTTTTTAGCGTTTTCTATTTCATATATGTTTTTGTATTTTTATCTGTAAACTACCTTGAGTACCAGACTGGGGAAAAGATGGGATATAAATGTAAATTTAATAATAATATAATAGGAGTGCATTTTGCCAGCTTTGGCTTGTGTGCCAAGTAGGATTGTCTTCCATTAACACGGTTTTAACAATGAGTCCGTGACTGTGGAGGCCAATTCTGGATCCACGCGTCCTTCCACAGTGGGGACATTGGTTTCCAGGTGGGAGTTGATCATGGTGAGGGTTTGCCAAGCATGCCTTCCTCTTAGAATGTTTCTCCCTTGCGTCCTGAGTTCGAGTGTCCTCAAAGCCCATGACACCTTTGGTCAAGGCTGTTCTCCAGTTGGAGCGCTCGCAGGCCAGTGTTTCCCAATTGTTGGTGTTTATACTACATATTTTTAGATTTGCCTTGAGACAGTCTTTAAACCTCTTTTAGCTGACGGGTGGTGTAAGTGTACCTTGCTCAAGGAGTGGACAGTAGTTTCTATTCAATGGAAATCACTTCTCCCTACCAGCACTGCTCTTTGAACCTCCAAAAACCAAAGGCTCAAACAGGGTGAGGCTGTTTCAAAGCCCTTTGTTAAATATCCCTGCTCTCCTCTTCAAACCTCTGATTTTTGGAGGTTTACGCAGCCGCACAGGGAGCTTACAAAGGGCCATGGTGTCAGGTGACTGACAGGTGTGCAATTTCACTCACCTGCAAACTTTTGCCCATGAGGGCCATTAAGATCTGGCCCACTCGCCAGAAAAGGCTCCCTCCCACTGCTAAATGTAGCCCTGGACCAGGGTATCTGAGAAGCTGCCTCTCCCCCTATGCACATCCTTATCACTTAGATTTGGTGATGGTGCTGCATGATCCTGCAGTAAACCATACTGTGACTCAAGTACATGCTTTTATCTATGATAGCCTCGTTCTTTTTGACTTCTTAGACTAGCTTATTTCTTGAAATATACTCGGTCAAGAGTGGATTTCATGCTCTTTATTCAGCTCATAGTAGTGAGGAGGAAATGGAAGTTCCCCCACAATATCTGCTTTATATACATTATTTACACAATGGGCTGCACGTGATTGGCTAATTCCGGGATTCTCCTGTAGGCCAATCAGGTTGTGGATTCACTTCCACCTGGAGCTGGATTGGGTGGCTCCTGCGGACCAATCAGACTGCTGCATTCTGATGCCTATTGTTCTAGGACCAATCAGACTGCTGCATTTTGGATCCTATTCAACTCAGTACATAACATTTCTGAAGCTTTTTTATTATTGTTGGCTTCATATTTTTCCTTTATTAGTAGTACAGTGGTACCTCGGGTTACATATGCTTAAGGTTACATACACTGCAGGTTACAGACTCCACTAACCCCAAAATAGTGCTTCAGGTTAAGAACTTTGCTTCAGGATGAGAACAGAAATCGTGCTCTGGAAGCTAAAGTGGTGCTTCAGGTTAAGAACAGTTTCAGGTTAAGAACGGACCTCCAGAACGAATTAAGTACTTAACCCGAGGTACCACTGTATTATGCTCTACTTTTGTACACCTCTTGAATATTCTAGAAAATGTGAATTTGGAAATAAATAAATATTACAGTAGGTTGACTTATTCTGATTTAGCTCATTGGTCCATCAAGCTTACTTAATGTCTGCATTGACAAGCAGTGAGTCTCAGTCTTAAGCCAGGACTCTTTCTCAGCCCTTCCTGGAGATGCCCGGAATTAAATCTGGAACCTTTTGCATGCAAGGGGGAGAATAATGGAGTGGTGAATCCAAAATGCTCCCCCCCTAATATTCATCATCATCTGGGGGCCCTGAAACACAACAAAGCCTTTGTTACTGGTTCCAGAGATATCTAACCAAATATTTGGCATCTTACCTGAGTCTGACAGAATTTCAGAGGCATCTTCATCCAGTAAAATCAGCCTTGAGTAAAAATAAATAAAAGTCAGTCATATCAAGTTTATGGCACTGGAAGCATTTCTTTGCGGTAATATTTGTAAAAATAGGGATGCCTCTTAACAGTGCAAGCCTATATACATATACCTTCTCTAAAGTAAATCCCAATGCGTTCAAAAGAGCATATCACCAGGTAAGTTTTCTTAGGATTCCAACTTTTATTTCTGAATTCATATGGTCAAGATCCAAGGAATAATATCTGCACACAATAGTTACTCTATTTCCCTTAAGCAGTGCTTTTTCCCCCCTAGAAAAAGAAGTGCAGGAACTCACCACAAATGAAACCCTTGTTCTCTTGTAATGGCAGTGGTGCCTGCGAGTTCTGGCTGGAAAATGCCCTGCCCTTAAGTATTATGTTAGTCCTAGATATAAAAAGGTAAAGGTAAAGGTAGCCCTGCCCGTACGGGCCAGTCTTGCCAGACTCTAGGGTTGTGCGCCCATCTCACTTAAGAGGCTGGGGGCCAGCGCTGTCCGAAGACATTTCCGGGTCACGTGGCCAGCGTGACAAGCTGCATCTGGCGAGCCAGCGCAGCACACGGAACGCCGTTTACCTTCCCGCTAGTAAGCGGTCCCTATTTATCTACTTGCACCCGGGGGTGCTTTCGAACTGCTAGGTTGGCAGGCGCTGGGACCGAGCAACGGGAGCGCACCCCGCCGCGGGGATTCGAACCGCCGACCTTTCGATCGGCAAGTCCTAGGCGCTGAGGCTTTAACCCACAGCGCCACCCGCGTCCCTTGTAGTCCTAGATATAATTTATTTTAAAAGCTGAAAACCCACAGCCCGGGTTGTAAAACCAGTGGGTGTTGTTTGTCTCTAAATGGGATATGGGGGGTGGGGAGGGCGTAGCTTGGTAGCTTCCCATTGCCACAACAAGGTATTCATGCTCTCTGGATTCACCTAGTTGATCACATCTGACAGCCCTTGCTAGTACAGTGGTACTGCGGGTTACATATGCTTTAGGTTACATACACTTCAGGTTACAGACTCCGCTAACCCAGAAATAGTGCTTCAGGTTAAGAACTTTGCTTCAGGATGAGAACAGAAATCGTGCTCCGGCGGCGCGGCAGCAGCAGGAGGTCCCATTAGCTAAAGTGGTGCTTCAGGTTAAGAACAGTTTCAGGTTAAGTACAGACCTCTGGAACGAATTAAGTACTTAACCCGAGGCACCACTGTACATGCAAAAGATACAGTGCATCAAATATTTAGAGCAGGGGCCAGCAATGGCCCGCTGAGGTCTTTTGACCGGCCCCTGAACCGAGTTGCCCGCTTGCCAGTTTAGCGCAGCGTGGGGACTTGCTTCCACAGTGTTGGAAATCGTATCTGCGCAGACGCAGACCCCAAAAATCACATCTGCACATGCCAAAATTTGCGGGCGCGTGCACAATCTGGCCCAAGCAAGATAAACCTTGCTGACCACTGATTTAGAGAGTAACAGCAGCTGTGTGTACCTGCTTGATCCAGCACATAGAGAGGATCTCTCTTCCTCCCCACCCCCCATGCACTAGTGTATCCAACTGGCCTGGCAGCACATGAATTCCCGTCCTACACAGAGCATCAAGCAGTCCAGGTGCTCATGAGCAGACTCTTCTGTTCATTTCAATTTATTTATTTAGCATCTTTATAGCCCATCTTTCGCATCCAGGCACTGACCATGCTCAGAGCTGCTTAAAGGTAAAGGTACCCCTGACCATTAGGTCCAGTCGTGGCCGACTCTGGGGTTGCGGCGCTCATCTCGCTTTATTGGCCGAGGGAGCCGGCGTACAGCTTCCGGGTCATGTGGCCAGCAGGGCTAAGCCGCTTCTGGCGAACCAGAGCAGCGCACGGAAACGCCGTTTACCTTCCCACCGGAGTGGTACCTGTTTATCTACTTGCACTTTGACATGCTTTTGAACTGCTAGGTGGGCAGGAGCAGGGACCGAGCAACGGGAGCTTAGCTTCTGCAAAATGGTCCTCAGTTGTTAAAGTGTACCCTAAATGGAACAGAGGAGAGACACTGGCAGGTCCCCACTCGAGAACTGTATTCTGCTCTGGTCAGACCTCACCTGGAGTACTGTGTCCAGTTCTGGGCACCACAGTTCAAGAAGGACACTGACAAACTGGAACGTGTCCAGAGGAGGGCAACCAAAATGGTCAAAGGCCTGGAAACGATGCCTTATGAGGAACGGCTAAGGGAGCTGGGCATGTTTAGCCTGGAGAAGAGGAGGTTAAGGGGTGATATGATAGCCATGTTCAAATATATAAAAGGATGTCACATAGAGGAGGGAGAAAGGTTGTTTTCTGCTGCTCCAGAGAAGCGGACACGGAGCAATGGATCCAAACTGCAGGAAAGAAGATTCCACCTAAACATTAGGAAAAACTTCCTGACAGTAAGAGCTGTTTGACAGTGGAATTTGCTGCCAAGGAGTGTGGTGGAATCTCCTTCTTTGGAGGTCTTTAAGCAGAGGCTTGACAACCATATGTCAGGAGTGCTCTGATGGTGTTTCCTGCTTGGCAGGGGGTTGGACTCGATGGCCCTTGTGGTCTCTTCCAACTCTATGATTCTATGATTCTATGAGATGAATCACACTGAGAACCAGCTGAGGAAATCTTTATTCACTTGCAAGAGCCTGGAGAATGGAGGAAGGGAGTGGGCATGCCAGTCTCCTCCAGAGACCCTCAGCAACCAGGATGGTAACAATTATGATGTCAAGAATTACAAGTTGCTCTGACCCCTTTGACTTGGTCTGCCTCTTTCTCCCCAACACCATGCGGCCTCCAGCAAATGAAGTAAGCCTTGCTCCCTCCCTGGCCTTACCTGGCATGCAAAAAGCTGGACCATGTGCTCAGTTTTGGCTGTTTAGTTCTCTGACATGTTAAACCATTAAAACTTACTTATCAAGCATTTCAGGGGTACTCTCTTCCTCCGCATTCTCCTTCTCTTCCTCAGTAGATTGGTTAACAAGCTTCTGCAATTGCTCATAAAATTGTTATTTAAAATAAAATTGTCTATAGTTTGATCCCCTCCAACAAGACTTGTATTAGGCTAAGACTGGTTGTGTAAGAGTATTAGCTTTCCTATACATATAATTGTCAGGCCACCATAGTAAAAAAACAGAAAACCTTAATGTGATTTGTTTTAAACAAGTACTGCGCATGCTGAAAGCTTGCTGTTGATATTAGAACATTGCTAAGCTAGTAACCCATCTTCTAGGGAGAAAGAATAAATACTATGCTTCGTAATTAGATTTATTTACCTATTGACTTATATTGGACCCCTTCCTTATCACAATTACACTGGGGCTGGACGATGCCACCAGTGAAACGTCACTGTATCAGTATGTGCTCTGCACAGGACAAAGAGGAAGAGGCATGTAAAAACACAGCAAAAACGAGCTGTGCCTCCAACGTCCTTGACAACAGCATCACTGCCCCCCAGTCACATGACATGAGAGAGGCACTGCTCTTATGCTGGCCACAAATGGAGGAGTAAATCCACACTGGCTAATCTGAGGGTATGGCAGGGCGATGCGATGCCATCTCAATATGCACAAGACACAAGCCCGCAATACCACAACACCCACCATCACACGAGTCAAGGATACAGATCTCTAGATGCCCCAGGCACCCCTGCAGGCTAGCACCCCAGTCCCAGGACCTAATTGGAATCCTCCTGAGAAGACATGGAACCATGCCACAACCATCCATCTGCTAAGCTGGTGCTGCATCTTACAGGCCTACCCCTATCACACAACCCTGTTCATATTCACACACCCCTTGTGCACCTGTCTTGACAGCGGCTTTTATGTACCCCACTGGCTTCTACCATAATAATAATAATAATTTATTATTTATACCCTGCCCATCTGGCTGGGTCTCCCCAGCCACTCTGGGCGGCTTCCAACAAAACACTAAAATACAATAACCTATTAAACAGGGCTGCCTTCAGATGTCTTCTAAAAGTTTGGTAGCTATTTTTCTCTTTGATATCTGGTGGGAGGGCGTTCCACAGGGCAGGCGCCACTACTGAGAAGGCCCTCTGCCTGGTTCCCTGTAACTTGCTTCTCGCAGCGAGGGAACCGCCAGAAGGCCCTTGGAGCTGGACCTCAGTGTCTGGGCAGAACGGTGGAGGTGGAGACACTCCTTCAGGTATACTGGACCGAGTGCTAAGGTATACCAGGTGCTAAGGCCCCACAGCTGTAAAATAAAGGGCTGTACCCTTAACAATCATGGAAAAGGCAAGTGGACTCTATGAGCCACATATTGATAGAATAACCAAGCCTTGTTTCTTTTTCACATTATTACTATGGTCACAGTTAAGGCTTCATTTCCCCCTTTCCTTTCAAGATAGTCATGCATCTTAAAAGGCTTTTTGGGACACTTCTTGCCATGGAGGTGCTGTTGTTCCAGCAGGGACTTAATTAGTACAAATATCTCTCTCCAAACTGGAATAGCCCTTCTAAATGTAACAAAAAGAAGGCTGTAACATGAAGGCTGATCGCCAAAGATTTGATGCTTTTGAATTATGGTGCTGGAGGAGACTCTTGAGAGTCCCATGGACTGCAAGAAGATCCAACTTATCCATTCTGAAGGAAATCAGCCCTGAGTGCTCACTGGAAGGTCAGATCCTGAAGCTGAGGCTCCTATTCTTTGGCCACCTCATGAGAAGACTCCCTGGAAAAGACCCTGATGTTGGGAAAGATGGAGGGCACAAGGAGAAGGGGATGACAGAGGACGAGATGGTTGGACAGTGTTCTCGAAGCTACCAGCATGAGTTTGACCAAACTGCGGGAGGCAGTGGAAGACAGGAGTGCCTGGCGTGCTCTGGTCCATGGGGTCACGAAGAGTTGGACATGACTAAACGACTAAACAACAACTAATGCAACAACTAAAAGGACATTAAAATAATAGAGGAGAATATCATGGCAGTCATGATGTCCCCATGCAAGACAAACCACTACTTTCTTCCAGGTGATTGTAAGCCCAATCCTATTTCATAAGTATCCTAAGTTTTTTTGGAATTACACCTAAGGCTCAAACCACGTATTTCAGATAAAGAAAAGTCATAACTTGTGGATGGGGAAATTAATTACATGTCATTACATGTCTTAAGTTTTTTCACACTTCTGCCCCACAAGCAGCATAAGACAGGGAGATATTAATATGATGCTATCACATCACACGTTTTTTCAACTACACTTTGCTAGGAAGACACAGCTTGGCAGTGCCCTTCTATCTTTCCAAAATGAGTATTTTGGGCCTAAGATGTTTTAAGTATACACTTGAAAATACACTTCGAGCACAGAATATGCTGTGCTGACTGACCTAAATACTAAACAGTATATTTTGAAATACGGTGGAACCTCGGTTTTCGAGCGTCTTGGAAGCCAAATGTTTTGGACGCCAAACGGTGAAAAGTAACTGCTTCCGTTTTCGAACGTGCCTTGGAAGTCGAACGGCTTCCGTGGAGTGTTTTTCAATTTTCTCAGTGGAAATTGCTGACAGCCCTTTGTGCATATGTTGTTGAACATTTCGGAAGCTGAATGGTCTACCGAAACAGATTACGTTCAACAAACGAGGTTCTGCTATAAAACAGATACAAGCAAGGAAACACAACCCCAAACTAGCTACTTGCTAGACCTGGCGTGTGTTTTTTAATTGACCAACTAAGTGAAAAATATCTTTACCTCACATGCATTCTGATGATACGAGTGGAGATGTGCAAAGCCTTCATTAATTTCATTCATCTTTTGAACAGTCTTTTCACAGAAATGCAAAAAGCTCATCTAAAGAAAGCAAAGTAAAATACATTTACAGTATACGTATGTACGTGTGTGTGTGTGTGTGTGTGTGATAATATCTTTTAAAAATCATTTTGCGCACAACATTGAAATAGCAAAGGATATACAGTAAATAATGAATAGATGTCATTATTTTTCTATATGATTGCATTGAAATGGACAGGCTACA
The DNA here is from genome assembly GCF_027172205.1 of Podarcis raffonei. NCBI lineage: Eukaryota > Metazoa > Chordata > Lepidosauria > Squamata > Lacertidae > Podarcis > Podarcis raffonei. The sequence goes on along the minus strand of NC_070602.1, from coordinate 130,485,588 downwards.
CTTAAAATATCATCAGGAAACACTTGCCCTCCCGAGCTGTTATTTAGGGACACATTTTAGTCAATTATGGTTGCGCAGCTAGCTTGGAAAAAAGGTGAAATAGCACAGAGAGCAAGGGTGGAGTTGGTCTTTTTCTGGAGGAAAAAACAAATAGACTTTTTTTTATGAGTGTCCTACAGGAACTTTAAAAAAACTGATCTAATTCTAAGGTGAACAGGGAAAGCTTGCCTTTAACTACTCAAGGGCCCCATTTGCACTGTACATGTAGGACACTATCCTACCACTTTAAACATTCATGGCTTCCCTCAAAGAACTCTGGGAACTGTAGTTATGTTAAAGCTGCGGAGAGTGGTGAGGAGGTTTCTATTCCCCTCATATAGCTGCTATCCTCTGACTTGCTTTGAAAGCGTGATTAACTGTTAAACCAATCTCAGCACCCTGAACATCACTACAGCTCCCAGGATTATTTGGGGAAAGCTGTGATTGATTTAAGTGGCATGATGCTGCTTTTAAATGTGTAAGGTAAAGGTAAAGGACCCCTGGACAGTTAAGTCCAGTCAAAGGCGACTATGAGGTTGCGGCGCTCATCTCACTTTCAGGCCGAGGGAGCCAGCGTTTGTCCACAGACAGCTTTCCGGATCATGTGGCCAGCATGACTAAACCGCTTCTGGTGCAGTGCAACACTGTGACGGAAACCAGAGCACACGGAAACGCTGTTTACCTTCCTACCACAGTGGTACCTATTTATCTACTTGCACTGCCATGCTTTCGAACTGCGAGGTTGGCAGGAGCTGGGACAGAGCAACAGGAGCTCACCCCGTTGCAGGGATTCGAACCACCAACCTTCTGATCGGCAAGCCCAAGAGGCTCGGTCTAGACCACAGCACCACCCACATCCCATCCACAGATGGGACTTAGGTCATGTGGAAGTACCCTAATATATTGTTTATACTTCCATCAGTCAGCTGTTCTTAAGCATCCTATGCCTACTAGATCATTATGAAGACAGGAAGGGCCTACATTAAGCTTAACATGTTCAGCTTCAAAGGTCATTCATTAATGGCAGAGAAATCCTCAGGCCGTCTAAAACGGGAGCTGATACCTGGTAGACAGCAAGACAGTGTGACAGCATATTACAGCGGCTGGCTCCAAGAAGATCCACTTTCTGACAAACATCCATCTTCAGCTTATCAAACTGTGCTTTGGTATTTCTTACCTGCATCTGCACCTAGAATAATAAAAGAGGAAACTGAAATGATGTTTGAAAGCAAACAAATAAGCACAACACTCGTTTAGGTGCATGCTCTAAAATTCATTATTTATACTTAGCAGCCCAATCATATGAGCTTCTGCACAAGCACAGCAGCCTGTAAGATCAGGCTTGGCACATACTGTATGGGGGAACAGTTAACCTTGTATTAGTGCTATGGCCTGACAACTCCCATTAGCTTCTTTGTATGTTGTACATTGATCTATGTATACTTTTCATATTCCTCTCACGATGAAGTACTGACTGGACAATTCAAACAAACATAAGCAAAAGAATAAATTACTTCTGCAGTGATTATTTAGGAGGATGTGTCTTCCTATTCCTCCAATATTTACACAAACTCACACCCCAGGAGTTATTACTCTTAATTAAAGACAAGTAAGCCTTTGTTTCTTTCTCTTTAACTCCTTTCTTGAAATCTCAAAAAGTGCAGAACCAGGGGGATTTAACGTACAAATAAATATGGAATTCCCACTTCTTGGTGTGATGGAGCGTGGAAAGATTACAGAAGAGAGTGCTTGAAACTCATCACCAATCCTTCCCCAGATACAATCCCTGGAAGAAACAGGGCCTACAACAGTCTACTCCAACCTTTTGGATCACAATTCCCATTAACAGGGACACCGGCTTGCAAGGATGATGGGGGTGGGGGCAATTGTTATGTACTGAAGTTCTCACCCTGGGCCAGCAGGGGGATACTGTAGATAGTTATGCAAATAAGGGATCGAAAGTGGCGTTCAGTGATTGGATAGTTTTAGAAAATTGTTACAGTAACGTTGTGCTGGAGCTCTATATAAGCAGGCTGACTGAACCCTTCAGTTCAGTTCTGTTCTGGCCTGTGAATAAACAAGAGCTGTTTGAAGAATCGCTGTGTCGGCTGATATGTTCACCCACAACTTAACAGCAATGTTGCACACATGACATCAGGATGCATGGCCAATGGTCAGGGATAATGGGAGTTGTAGTCCAAAACATCTGAAGGGCAACAGGCTGGGGAAAGCTGGCCTAGGACATCTTAGCTTTGGGAATATCTACTTTTCTGAATGTTTCCATTTGTTTGCAAGTGTCTGGGTCCAGTTCTTGCGAAGCATCCTTCATCCACAGCAAAGCCCCTCTATACTCTGTGCGCGCCTGCTCCATTCGATTGATTGTAAGCAAAGTATCTGACACGGCCCTCCGACTAAAGGTTGCAAGTTCTTGTCCGAGGCGAGACAAAGCCGTGCAAAGAGCTAGCCTGAAGTGAGGGGGAAAGTGAACTGGATTAGTTATCACATCAAAACACCAGTGATATATGGCAGAGGATATAGAGGACAATGAGCAGTTCCAATCATCAATATTTGTATTGGAGAAAGGCTTAATTCATGTTACTATTTTAACGTCCTTGTTAAAAAGCAAATAAAGTTGAGGGTGTTGCATTCAATGATGTATGTACAACAACCATGAGTGATACTAAAACCCTACTTCTAAGTAAAATAATACTAGTCATGTTGTAAATAGTTGTGTCTGCCCTTACCTTATAACAAAGAAATGTGTTTTTATACTGAAAAGAGGTTTTTTTAAATTGCAGCCTGATTTCAAGGGGAGGCTCATGGGAAGTTGAGCTTGCATAGCAATAAAGAGCACCAGACTATTAATATCTTAAACATTATCCAACTGAGATGTACATTACATTTACTTCAAAAATACCATAAAAAATTGGAATTTTATCCATTAATCCTAAACACTATTTCGTGGATATCTTCATAGTGAGTCAAGTCACGTAATTTTGCAGCATAGTCTATTTTTGCAAATAATAACCTGAGCATATATGAATGCAATTTGAATTCTGCATGGGCACTTTTAGTCAAAATGGTCTTACTTTAACTTTGCAGAAGCTTCTTATGCAGACATTTTCAAAAACTGGCCTTACCTATCATGCCCAGTCAGATACAGCCAAGATCATACCCTCCCTTCTCCTAGTGAATTTCTATCTTGTCTGCAGATTCCAGAGAAGGCTTCACACATACAGTGATACACGCAAAGGCCCTCTCACTACAGACATTTGTGCTATATTTGCAGATATCAAGGGAAGAATGTGCCACATCAGGCATGAGGCTACTCGGTGCAATGTGCTCCTTGTTCTCATGTAGTTCAACATGGGAGTGAAGAACACCTAAACAGAGCTAGCAGAGAGAAATCACCATCTTTTTTGCTCTATAAGACTCATTTTTTCCCTCCTAAAAAGTAAGGGGAAATGTGTGTGCATCTTATGGAGCGAATGCAGGCTGCGCAGCTATCACAGAAGCCAGAACAGCAAGAGGGATTGCTGCTTTCACTGCGCAGTGATCCCTCTTGCTGTTCTGGCTTCTGAGATTCAGAATATTTTTTTTCTTGTTTTCCTCCTCCAAAAACTAGGTGCGTCTTGTGATCTGGTGCGTCTTATAGAGCGAAAAATACGGTAACACTTGTGGATTCATTAGTTTTTGAAGAAGTGTTCTTACTCTTGTCTCAATTCAAGTTATTTGCACTCTGGAACATCAAAAAAGGATCTGACACTCAGTCAGCGTATTAAGTAAAAGGTAAAGGTAAAGGACCCCTGGAAAGTTAAGTCCAGCCAAAGGCGACTATGGGGTGCGACACTCATCTCACTTTCAGGCTGAGGGAGCCAGCGTTTGTCCACAGACAGCTTCCGGGTCAGGTGGCCAGCATGACTAAACGGCTTCTGGCGCAACGGAACACTGTGACGGAAATCAGAGCGTATGGAAATGCCATTTACCTTCCCGCCGCAGTAGTACCTATTTATCTACTTGCACTGGTGTGCTTTCGAACTGCTAGGTTGGCAGGAGCTGGGATGGAGCAACGGGAGCTCACCCCATCGCAGGGATTCAAACTGTCAACCTTCTGATCAGCAAGCCCAAGAGGCTCGGTGGTTTAGACCACAGCACCACCCGCGTCCCTTAGTCGACATATTATTTTTATACAACACACAAACCTTTGTTGGGAAGAAGAACAGAGGGCCTGGCCTGTGGCATCAGTCATCTTGTCAATTTGAGCTTCACCCCGATCTGCTTGCAACTTTAAAAAAAGCCCTAGTTCGTTTTCCTGCTCAGACAGATCTACAAAAGGGAGATACATAATAAATCAGTTCACACATATTCACACAAATTAAAAGCAAGGTCAGGAAAGGAAAAGCATTCTTCTTAGTGACGTTGTTAGATCATAAACTATGTGAGGTTCTCTCTATTGCATGATACGCATGCTCATGAGAGTTAAACCCACCACTGAACCCAATGTGTTTTGACTATGCGATTTTGGCTTTAGGCATAGGCTTACTGTAGTTTTTCATAGCTGCACTGCTCTGACAACAAGGATATAATAAATTAACTACTGAAAGTAGAGATGGGCGCGCAGCCCTGTGGTCACATCGAAAAGGAACTGGGTCCTTTGACATTCCATTCCATGAGGGGATGTTTCAAGCATTCAAAAGTACATTCAAAGGGCCTGATTCACTCTGCTGCCTGCCACCATCTTCACAGCTGTTTAATATCAATCTCACAACCTGAAAGTGCAGGAATTATTAACTAACTTATGGTACACCTCTTGTTGTAAAGTACTATGAATAATATATGGCAAAAACTGAAAGCCTGAAAACATTCATCTCACTCAGTATAGAATATAGATCATATTTCACTGTAACATGGATTAAGGAATCTGACATCAAGCAAAGCATTATTATAAAGCAACAAACAGGTAGATTTTTGTCCATTTTACCACTAAGTCTCTGCTGGTATTTTTCAATTGTCTTCAGAAGATCTGTACAGGTCACCTGAATGCTGTGAAAAACCTTAAAAATAAAAGGTGTGTCAGCAAATTAATTTGGCCAGAAAAACAAATGTGAACATTGAAATAACCGTTGATTTAACTAGCAAACCTCCCAAATACAAGCTGAATCTATAACCATTTGATAAATTCAGCTAAGTTTTACTCAGCGTAAACCTACTGGAAGTAATAGCCCTGATTTAATTGTATGGTTCTACTCTGAGTAAAAGTTGTATGCCACCCATGGTATTATTAAAGAACTGTACTTATAAATGAATCTCTCTCCGATATATGTATGCATATAATTACCTCTATTTTGGCATCTAATTCTGCGTCAGATGCTACCACATGTTCATCTTCTTTCTTTCCTGTAACCTTTATTAAAACTTGTTTCGTTTTCCAGTATTTTTTCTGCATCCTGCTGACTACTGACTGGTCTTCCAGGTGACCTTGCTTGAAGGTGTCCATGGAGTGACTAAACCCAAAAGTAAATAGATGTCCACAAGTTCAATAAAGAAGTATCTAAGAAGATAAAATTGGGGATACGCTGTACCACTTCAGTGCATTTCTCAAGCTTAAAATATAGGAAGTGTAAACTTTCTTTCTTGGACGGGTTGAAAGGAAATACTGTACACAGTTTGCAAGATACAGTCTAAGTTTGCATTGGGATGCGATGCTTAGCAACTTGATATTTATGCTTGGTTTAACTAGATCAGTTTTCCATATCAGATTAAATGTCATTGTTTACTACAGTATTCCCTGAAATTTAAATTATTGAAGAGCTATTTCAGATTGAGATCCCTATAAATTTTTAAGACTCTTTTTTTCTTTTCAGAAAAGTGACAGCAACAGTCCTTTTTAGAATCAGAAGAATCTTTATTTGCATCAGCCACTAGCCATAGCAATAAAATAAAATACTATGTACTGAAGATAGAGGTAAAAACGTAACTATACAAAATACATTTTAGAGGTTTACATCAATAATCAAATAATAGATCTTATTCTAATTGCCCCCGCTAAAAACCTTGCAGTGTTTGCTGTAACCTGATCATCTTCATCTGCTAAAAGGAAGGCCACAGTAGCAATGGTTGAGCGACCTGGTGTGGAGAATAATAGAGGGGTAATAACCTCACCCCTCAAATCCTTATAAAGAGGGCAAGCCAGAAGCCCATGAGCCACTGACTCAATACTACCATCTCCACAGGGACGCAACTGTTTTTTCTAGATAATTTTTTTGAAATCAACCCTCAAATACAGCCGAAGGCAGTATATTCAATCTTGAGAAAGCAAAAGCGCGTCTGTATTTTGGAATTGTCAAATTTTGCAAACAGGGTGCCGGAGTGTCAAAATGACTAGGTGGAAAATAATAATACCATCGACAAAATTTCCTTATCGTGGCCAATTTATTCTGTCGCTCGATATCGTAAATTACGATATTGTAATTAAATTATTTGCTTTACTGAAGCCCAGTGTTAATAACTGTTGCGGTGATAAACAAGAAAAGTAAACCTTTTTGATTGACAGTTTTAGTCCAAGTGCTCTCAGGACAATCTTGCGATACTAAGGGTAGGAGACCGGTGGGGTTTAAATAGCAACAGTCCCTTTTCCTATGTTCCGTCATTTCAAATGAGGCATGCCCAGTTGTAGAGAACTGAAAGCCTATGTCAGGGCTAGGCAACTTAAGGCCCATGGGCCACAAGCGGCCCACAGGGGAAGAAGAAGAAGAAGAGTTTGGATTTGATATCCCGCTTTATCACTACCCGAAGGAGTCTCAAAGCGGCTAACATTCTCCTTTCCCTTCCTCCCCACAACAAACACTCTGTGAGGTGAGTGGGGCTGAGAGACTTCAGAGAAGTGTGACCAGCCCAAGGTCACCCAGCAGCTGCATGTGGAGGAGTGGGGAAGCGAACCCGGTTCACCAGATTACGAGTCCACCGCTCTGAACCACTACACCACACTGGTCATTTAACTGGACCATGAGCCACCCCCAATCTGAGCTGCCCGCCTGGCGAGTCCCCGCGCGCTGCGCTGAACTGGCACAGCACGGGGACTCGCTTCCACGGCACCGGAAATCGCATCTGTGCAGACGCAGATGCTGGAAATCATGGGCGTGGGCGCTCACACGTGCGCGCAATCTGGCCCACGAAGGGATCTCCACTGGAGTGAACCGGCCCAGGTGAGGTAAACCTCGTCGCCCTCTGTAGTCTAACCCTCTGCCATTGGGAGAAGACCAGCAGCGCTTCCTATTTGCCAAGAGGCTGTTGAAGCGGTGGTATTGGCGGGGTGGGGTGGGGGAGAGGCTACCAAAAAGGAGACGGATCTGGTCCCCAATGGTTGCTACCACCACAGTGATGGTTTTCACAAGCAGCTTAAGGCCATTCATGGATACCTTCAAGCCCTAGACATTTCCTTTTAAGCTTCAGCAAGTGGGACGCGGGTGGCGCTGTGGGTTAAACCACAGAGCCTAGGACTTGCCGATCAGGAAGGTCAGCGGTTCGAATCCCCGCGACGGGGTGAGCTCCCGTTGCTCGGTCCCTGCTCCTGCCAACCTAGCAGTTCAAAAGCACGTCAAAGTGCAAATAGATAAATAGGTACCGCTCCAGCGGGAAGGTAAACGGCGTTTCCGTGCGCTGCTCTGGTTCGCCAGAAGCGGCTTAGCCATGCTGGCCACATGACCCAGAAGCTGTACACCGGCTCCTTCGGCCAGTAAAGCGAGATGAGCGCCGCAACCCCAGAGTCGGTGACGACTGGACCTAATGGTCAGGGGTCCCTTTACCTTTAAGTCACCTGAAGACTGCCCTTGATCAGCTTTCAGGGCTTGAAAGGAGACTAACTTACATCCTTCAACACAAGGTTAAAAGTCTATATGCAAGCAGCTATGCGAGGCTGGTAAAACTTTGTATTTAAGAACTCTCCTGGTTGCTATAGGCAACTAGGAGTTCTATATAGGGAAGTGAGGAGCCTGGCTGAGGAGCGAAGGATCACTTGCCCCTTCCTCCTTGGCCAGCAAGGTGACGCAGGGGGCTCGTGGTGGACGGGCGCATATGATAAAAGGCAACTTTTTAAATGGACTGCTAAAGGAGTCATTTTTATCACAGCTGAAACAAAAAACACCAGTGTGCACCATGAACAGAGTGTGCACCAGAGAGTGATATTTATTGAGGATCTAACAAATGAGAAAATAAATAAAAACTTGGGTTTTTCCATGGAGCTCTACGAAAGGAATCAAAGTACTGTTGGAGCGTCGAGGGCTGTGGTTGCAGGAAACCAAGGTGGCGACTTCAGTTCCCAAAACTGATCTCAAAAAGGGGTTGTTTGTTTTTAAACCTCTTTATTGTTGCACTCTGTAAAGCTTACTTTGCCCAATGCCACACAGGCGAATCACTAACCCACAAAAGAGTATACCATAATAAATGTGTTAGGTCTGAAGTTGCCACCAGACTCTTGCTACCAAAGCCTGACATGTCCATTTATTTATTTGTTTGTTAAATTTCCCTTCCCACCCTTCCTCCCAAAGCAATTCAGGGTGGCTACTCTTCTGAAAAGCACCAATTTATAGTGATGGACATGCTAGAAAGCTCTTTATATGCCTGTGCTGAGGCAATGCCGGATTTAGGGTGCTGTGGGCGGTTCCCCGCCGCAGGGCAGTGAGCTGAAAAGACGCAAAAGAATAATGATAATAATAAAACCTATACAGTATTGATAGGGGTAGCGTCTGAGAAAACCCATAAAAAGCCACTGAACCAAAAGGAGTTATTGTGAAAATAAGAAATACTTAGGGGAGGAGGGGCGCCAAAATTTGTCCTCTCTCAGGTCGCCACATAACCAAAGTCTGCCCCTGGCTGAGCCTGAGGCAACTTCTCACACGGGAGAAAGGAAGAGTTGCAATTTTCGTTTATAACCCTAAATGCTGTTTTGGTGACCACAAGCACTTTTCTGCGCATCTTTCCAGGTCCGCCTCAGCATGTTTCTTTCATTGGTTTGAGGGAGGCACCTGAGTCAAGGGCATTAATAAGCAGGTGCCGCAGGTGGTGTGCCGCAGGTGCTACAGGCAGTGTGCCGTAGATGTGCCACAGGTGTGCTACAAGCAGTGTGCACAGGTGTGCCACAGGCGGTGTGCTGCAGAAGTGCCACAGGCAGTGGTGGAGATTCATGCTCCAGCACTGGGGGCAGAGAGCAGGTGGGGGCAGGGTGCGCGTACCAGGGGTGGAGTGCGCTGTCCGCAGGGGTGTGGCGCACATCCTGGGGGCAGGGCGCACTGCCTGTGGGGGTGGGGCACCCAGCACTGGGGTGGGGCAGCCGCGATGGCATCGCGTTGCCAGGGGTGGTGCGATCCCACCACACTCTTCCTCCACCAGTGGCCACAGGTGTGCTACAGACGGTGTGCCGCGGGTGTGCCACAGGCAGTGTACTGCAGATGTGCCACAGATGTGCTACAGGCAGTGTGCCGCAGGTGTGCTACAGTGTGCCACAAGTGTGCTACAGTGTGCTACAGGTGTGCCACAGGCGGTGTGCCGCAGAAGTGCCACAGGCAGTGGCGGAGCTTCATGCTCCAGCACTGGGGACGGAGAGCAGGCAGGGGCGGGGCTGGTGAGCACCCCAGAGCCGGGCACGCGTCCCAGGGGTGGAGTGCGCTGTCTGCAGGGGCGTAGCGCACATCCTGGGGGCAGGGCACGGCACCTGCAGGGGCAGGGTGCCCAGCACAGGTGGGGGGACAGCCGCGATGGCACCCTGGGGATCGCGCTGCCAGGGGCGGTGCGCTCCCACCGCACTCTTTCTCCACCAATGGCCACAGGTGTGCTACAGGTGGTGTGCTGCAGGTGTGCCACAGGCAGTGTGCTACAGGTGTGACACAGATGTGCTATGGGCAGTGTACCACAGGTGTGCTACAGGAGGTGTGCTGCAAGTGTGCCACAGGCGGTGTGCCACAGGCAGTGTGCCGCAGGTGTGCCACAGATGTGCTACGGGCAGTGTACCACAGGTGTGCTGCAGGCGGTGTGCCACAGGTGTGCTACAGGTGGTGTCCCGCAGGTGCACAAAACCCTCCCCCCGCTCCTCCCATGGGGAGGTTGCCACGGTGACAAGGACCTGCCCTCCTTTGTGACATCTCTTGCTTCTCCCTTAAAAGCCACCACTTGCAGGCAGCCATTGAGGCAAGTTGAGTAGTAGAGAGGAGTTGGTGGTGGTTGGAGACAAAAAGGAGAGGTATTCATTTGATTGTTATTTGATTTATTATTTTTATTTGATTCATTTGATTCTATTTATTTTTATTTTATGTATTATTTTACTTTTTCTTTTATAAGATATTTATTAAGATTTTTTAAGAAACAAAACGGAAAGATCATAACAAAAAAGAACATACAATTTTTTTTACAGAAAATACAACAATAAATGACTAAAACACATAGCAACACACACCAAAAATAATAATTAAAAAACAAATCAATTTTTCACATTTTTCAGAAATCTCATTAGCTTGTTTCTTTGACCTCCTCACACCTCCCTTTTTTGTATTCCCAATTGCATCATTAATTCAGCAAATCCTTACCCCTCTTTTTTATTATTATTTTACTTTTGAATTTTAACATTTTATTTTACTTTTTTATTTTGTGCACATTTTGTATATATTTATTTTGTGAATAGAGTAGTTAGGGGCAAGCGTAGAGTTATGGTTAGGCTTAAGGCTGGGGTCAGAGTTAGTCTTGGGTGGGCATTTTAGCTAGTTTAGAGAGGAGGGTGGGATTTTTTTGTGAACAAAATGTGCAGACTGTAAGTATTATTCCTTCCCTTTCTCATTCTCCTGGGGGTGGGGTGCGAGTCCTGGGGTCCTCTGCACAGCCTTAACTCACTGGAAATCAACCCAGCCAGTCTTCTCCAGAGAGCTCAGCTCCTCCACACTCGTCCCCTGCCTTCCCCTTTTCATTATTTACTAGGACATTCCTAGCCCACTCTCCTCCCAGGAGCTCAAGGTGGCCTTCATGGTTCTCCCTGCCACCAATTGTTATCTTCACAGCAGCCCTGCAAAGTAGGCTAGGCTGGCCCAAGGTCCACCAGGGAGCTTCATGGCTGAGTGGGAATTCGAACCCTACTCTCCCAGGTCCTCCTAGTCCATCCCTCCAACCGCTATACCTCTGCCTGGCTCCATTTTGCATCTCTCCAGCTGCCCTACGACCTCGGCCTTCTCCCCCTTCCTGGGGGTCTCTCTGGCTCCAAGGAAGACTCCACCACATTCCTCATGTTCTGCTCCTCTTCTGGGACACCTTGATGCTTGGAGGACCCTCCTAGGGATCTCCACCCTCTCCAGGAAGGGCAAGGCTGTCCTAAGACAACGACGCAGAGCAGCCCTTTAACAGCTGGCAATGCCTGTCTTTCCTTTGGGCTGGAGCTCTTGAACCCATAGCACTTGAGGCCTCCTTTCTCTATCTCTGGCAGCCCTTTGTGCTCTGGGCTTCCTCTTTCCAGCTCTGGTGATGCCCTTTCAGGTCACTGAACTGCAGAGAGATGGAAGGAATTGGGCCAGATGTCCCTCCTCACACACAAACACCCCCCAAGAATTGGGGCTGCCGGCTTCTAAGTCGCTCTTTCTGCTTGTCTCTTCTAGGTTCTGGTGATTAAGATGCCTGATCGGCCGCAGCAACAGGGTGACCCCCCCTGCAAGGCCCGGAGCAGCCCGTGGTGTCAGGGGGAGCAAGTGGCCCTCTGTTTGGGACAGAGGAGGGCAGGAATGGGCTGGGGGGCAGGTAGTCTAAAGAAGCACAGAGCCAGACGGCTGGATCCGACCCAAGGTCCATCTGGGCCAGCATCTGGAAAACCAACACGCCCCCCTAGCAACCACCCCGTTTTGTGGGGTCCAATGGTGGAAGCAGGGGGCTGGGCTGCAGGGCAAGGCGGGGGGGGGCAGTTGTCAGCAGGAGGGGCTCCTTCCCTGGGGAGCCATGTTCTGGGGGCAGGAGGCCAGGATTGGCCCCCAAGGCCTGGGGTGTCCCTCCTGTTGTAGGACTTGGAATCTAGGAGAAAACTCTTGGAATAGCCTTGCCAAGGGCTCAGGGATGAACTCCCCTGTCCCATAGCTGTCAACTTACAGATTTGAAAATAAGGACTCAGCAGCCTTGAAAATAAGGGATCAGCAGCCAAAATAAGGGATTTTCAGAGCACAGCTATGTTCGACTTCTGAGCCCCTCCGAGCCAAAGGCAGAAAGCCCAGCCAGCAGCCAAACGAAGCCTCAAGCGGTGGTTCCCACAGCGCAGCAACCCAGCAAAGGGGATGCAGCAAGGGAAACCACCGTCACCTCTCCACTGGGAAGCGCTGAGCAAAGGCGAGTCCCCAGGCAACGCGGCCGATTTGATTGGCACAAGGCATGCAAGCTCCACACCCCAGTCGTTATTAGACTCCTTATTGGGTGAGCAACGCAGCCAAGCAACACAGTTGGAGCCTCCCTCCTCCCTGGCTGGCAGGGAGGGAGGGAGGGAGAGGAGCTGCTTCCTTTGAAACCCGGGAAATTTAAGGGACATCATCAATAAGGCACAGCAGCGGGACACAGCGCTGGGATAAGGGAGTTTCCCGCCAAATAAGGGACGGTTGACAGCTATGCCCTGTCCCCGTGTCCTTCTCTTTGCAAATGTGCTGGGGTTCCACATCCCTTCCCTAGGGTGAGTATGGGATAAAACGAGAGCAGGGAGTGGATCCCTCCGACGTGCCCCCCCCCCCACTGCCCAGGCTCTTTGCCCCGCACTCTGCACTATCAGATGCGGCGGAGCCCTCTCCCCACGAGGAACCGACAGCCTGACTTTTGCATTTCAGCTGCTGGAGGAAGATCAGCTATACCTCCTGGAGGTCATCCAGAACTGCCAGGCAGATCGGCTCAGGAGGCTCCGAACCCTAAAGTGCTCCAAGCAGGATATGGTGAAAGCTATTATGGTGAGTGATGGGTGGTGTGAGGGACCCCCATGGGGAAGGAGGGGCAGAGAGGGGCTTTGGGGAAGGGCTTGTGCATCTGCTGGAGAGGAGGACCCTTCTGGCTTAGGGCATGGGGTTGCCAATCCCCTGGAAAGATAAGCCTGGCGTTTGGGGTCAGAGCCGTCCCCCAGAAGGAGCTGGACTTTGCTGTCTTCCAGCACATCTTTGGCCACTTGGAGCGCTTCAGGGATCGCCCCCTGAGCCTGGACCTGGCCTTGGAGTCCCTCCTCCAGATGTGGTGAGTCGGGTCTTTGGGGTGGGCGGGGCAGAACTCCACGGGGAGCTCTGGGTGGGCAAAAGCAGGCAGGAGGGAGTAGGAGGTAACGGAGACTTGGAGAAGGCAGCATCTAACCCCTTCCCTTTCTCTCTCCAGCTTCATGAGACCCCAATTCAGCTGCGATATGGTCAGTGCTATCCTGCATAGGACAATGGAGGCTGTTCTTGGGGGCGCAGAAAAGGAGGACGACAAAGAAGTATGCCCTCTGCTTTGACTTCCCTTTGCAGAGCTCTTCTTCTCGCACCCTTGCAAGATTTAACCCAGCACTCAACCTCTCTTTTCCTGCAGGAACTGGAGGCACTTCCAGAGCCTGCTGGGGGGGGGGGTTCCCCTTCTGGAGGCCCCCAATGCTGGCACCCTCCTCCAGCTGCTCACTGTAAGTGTCCTGATGGAATCAGGGAAATTGGGAAACACTGGCCTGCGAGCGCTCCTGTTGGAGAACAGCCTTTACCAAAGGTGTCATGGACTTTGAAGGAGCACGAACTCAAGGCGAAAAGGAGAAACGAGGCCAGAGGAAGGCATGTTTGGCAAATCCTCACCATGATCAACTCCCGCCCGGAAACCTACCGTATTTTTCGCTCTATAGGATGCACTTTTTCCCCTCCAAAAATTAAGGGGAAATGTTTGTGCATCCTATGGAGCGAACGCAGGCTCCTTGGCTTCAGCGAAAGCAACGTGAAACCTCCAAAGCACAGAGGGAGCGCTCCCTCCGCGCTCTGGAGGCTACGTGTTGCTTTCGCTGAAGCCTGGAGAGGGAGAGGGGTCGGTGTGCACCGACCCCTCTCGCTCTCCAGGCTTCAGGGATAGCCTGGACCTCATGCTGTGCTCCAAAGGCTTCGGGTTCCTTTTGCTGAAGCCGGGAGAGCAAGACTTCGGGGTTAGCTGCGCAAAGCCTCCGAGGGCAGCGGGAGGCTTCAAAGGCTGTCCCCGAAGCCAGAACAGCGAGACGGTGAGTGCTCTCGCTGTTCTAGCTTGGGGATGGCTGCGTGAAGGCACCCCGCTGCCCTGCGGTGGCTTCACAGGCTGTCCCAGAAGCCAGAACAGCAAGACGGAGCGCTGTGGAGTGCCTTCATCCTGCTGCCCTCCGGAGGGTTCGCGCAAAGGTAGACCAGCTATCCCAGCGGCTATCCCAGAAGCCAGATCCCTCTTGCTGTTCTGGCTTCTGGGATTCAGAATATTTTTTTCTTCCTCCCCCCCAAACTAGGTGCGTCCTATCGTCTGGTGTGTCCTATAGAGCGAAAAATATGGTGTATCCCCGCCGTGGAAGGACGTGTGGATCCAGAACTGGTCTCCACAGTCACTTACGGACACACCACTCAGACCGTGTTCATGGAAGGCAATCTTACTCGGCCACAAGCGATCGCCAAAGAAGAAAGAAGAAGAACACACTGCCCAGGCTTGAACCCTACACAGGTCACTTCAGTGCTGCTAACACAGCAAAAACAACACAGGAGGCAGCAGTTACAAGTTACCAGTCTCTGCAGCCACAGCAGATGCTGTGATTCTCCAGCAGTTTGACTTCACCCCCGGAGGCACACTCCATTGTCTCTAAAGATAGGTAAAATACCAACAAGAGGGAAAATAACAGGCCATTCCAATCACCAGACTGCAGTCCTAAATGGCCCACCACACCTGGGTTGTTTTTTTAAATATATACCTTGTACAATTTGAAACCCACCAGGCGTTTTTAAACCACGGAGCTTCACTCCATAAACATATCCCTCTTCAGGTTAAAAAATATGCAGCATAACAAACTACTGCTTAAATAAATGCAGATAAGAACCTAAGAGCCCTGCTGGATGCAACACTGCTTTATCACATTTATCTTTTCTGTGAACTGCCCTGAGACCTCTGGGTATAGGGTGGTATATAAATTCAATCAATCAATCAATCAATCAATCAATCAATCACCAAATGTCCATGGCAAGTCCACAAGCAGAACCCAAACATAACAAGCACAACAGAAGCACTTTCCATACCTGCAATTCAAGCATATTGCCTCCAGCCATGGGGGCAATCTAATGAGCCCTTGTATCTGAGGAACTAGTTGTACAGTCTTTTAGGTCCTAAAAGAAATCCGGAATTTTTAAAAAAGCATGTCAGATGGAATTACAACCATGTTAAGGAACACCGCAATTTTATTTCATTGAAATCTTGAGCATTCTCTGTCTGGCAACAGCTTCAATTGATTTTTCATGGGGGTCACCTGAAGTTCCCACTGAAACTAATGGAAGGTAGAAAGCTCAGCATGATGATTAACTAAAAAACTTAAATATACTTGCACAAAATAAAAAGGTTTTAATAAACGCATATTATGTTAATAAGGCTTAAACTGTTAAAACCGACCAACTCGAGTTCGTATGGCTTGTGTAGTGGGGAAAAGGTTTTAAATAAAAATGCCATAACCTGCTACCTCACCTCAAAACAAAGAACAGGAAACTAATGTTGCCCCAAGGTATAATATGCAAGATTTATAATACCATAAATCGCACATTTTATACAGCTGTGTGTGATAGCTTGCAAGCACATCAAGCAGAAGAGTTCATTCTCATTCTCTTTTCATTTGTTTTCATGCTCCATCATCAGAGGTGGCTACTCGGTATCTGTAGCAATAGAGCTTGTTGTCTGCACCACCACTCAACAGCAACTATAGAGCAAGGAAGAAAAATCTAGTTATAATGAGACAATATTCAGAAACATTCACTTCGTTTCAGAGCACAATTCAAAGTGTTGGTGTTGACCTTTAAAGCCTTAAACGGCCTCGGTCCAGTATACCTGAAGGAGCGTTTCCACCTCCATCATTCTGCCCGGACACTGAGGTCTAGCGCCGAGGGCCTTCTGGCAGTTCCCTTGCTGCGAGAAGCCAAGTTACAGGGAACCAGGCAGAGGGCCTTCTCGGTAGTGGCACCTGCCCTGTGGAATGCCCTCCCACCAGATGTCAAAGAGAAAAATAACTACCAAACTTTTAGAAGACATCTAAAGGCAGCCCTGTTTAGGGAAGCTTTTAATGTTTAATAGGTTATTGTATTTTAGTGTTTTATTGGAAGCCACCCAGAGTGGCTGGGGAAACCCAGCCAGATGGGCGTGGTATAAATAATAAATTGTTGTTGTTTTCCCCCCATCTAGACCAAGTAAAAACGTATATACAGTGGTCCCTTGATTCCCGAATGGCTTAGTTGTCGAACAAACTGGCTCCCAAACACCGCAAACCCAGAAGTAAGTGTTCCGGTTTGCGAATGTTTCTTGGAAGTCAAACGTCTGACGCGGCTTCCAATTAAGTGCAGGAAGCTCCTGCAGCCAATCGGAAGCTGCGCCTTGGTTTTCGAACGGTTTCGGGAGTCGAACGGATTAGGTTTGAGAACCAAAGTACCACTGTACCAGGAAAAACAATTTTTCATCAAAACTTCCATAAGAAATACAAGGCATGGTATCGCATATTTCCGGATGCTTAATGCAAAGGAAGGAGTATATAGGAAAAGGCTAATTCATATTCTGGCTTATTAAGCAGACATATGATTAATACAGCCACTTGTGCCTTGGAACTTTTGCCTGCCTTAATGTTAGGAACAGAAACTCCACAATGTCTTAAATCCACAATATAAAGAGAAGCAGCACAAAATGCTATAAACAAAAAACAACTGGTCATGTTGCATGATATCTAACATCAGCATCCCAAAAGAGAAAGGACTTCCACTTGTGCAACCAGACTTCCCGTCCCTGTCCCTTCTCTCGATCCATTCTGCAGGCTTGGGGAAAAACCCAGAACAGGTTTCGGGGCACACGGGGAGATGAAGTCTCATTGCACAGGCAGGTCTTTGCAGTAACAAGACTTTGTTGGACATAACCCAAAGTTTCTGCAAAATCACATACATTCTTTCAAGTAGTTTTAAGATAAATCACTTTCACAAGTTGAACCTTTGCTGTTCTGCACTGCATAAGTAATGAATATTTATAAATCACTACACATATCAAACTACATAAACAACATCTGCTGCAAAGATACTTCAGTTTCCACCCAATTCCTGTTCCTGACCAAGTTCTTACCCCTGCTTCTGTCCATTCCACACACAAAACCTTGTCTTCATGAGCAGCCAAGTCATAGAGAGGTGCCTTGCAACTACAGGAAGCAGAAAATAAGACAGCCATACTAGTTATATTACATGGAAATAAAAGCATTCTGATGGCTAATGGCTGAAATCAGACAGCAAATTCCTTCTACATAAACTTCCCTCCTACTCTCATTCTTCTGTCAACCTTTCGGTAAGATCCAATTGCAGAAGACGCCTATTGTCATTCAATCAAGAACTTCTGCTGGCACAAGGTTGGGGGTGGAGGGAGGTGGCGGCGATTTTGGCAGATATCCCATTCCTCCTCCATCCCCCTAGAAATCGGGACTAAAGAATTTGGGGGACGAAATGGGAGGTGGTGATGAACAGTGCAGGATGAATCAACTAAAATATCTTCCTCACTTCCATCAGTGGGAGAAAAATTCCACTCCTGGGGTGCTTCTGCAAAGTCTGGGTCCAAACTACAATTTCACTTTTGGAATTATGCACACTGCCTACATACTGTCTTTAACCATAAGCAAGTGCTGATTTTGACCTATAGAGCGCTATACTGCTCAGGACTCCAATATCTCAAGGACCATCTCTTCCCAATATGAACCAGACCAGACACTATGGTCTTCATCAAAGGCCCTTCTCTGTGTGCCCCACTCAAGGAAGATGAGGGTGACCACATATGAACAGGCCTTTTCATTGGTGGCCTACCATCCAATGAATGTTTTCAGAGGGAGATGTCCCTGGCATCATCCTTGTCGGTCTCTAGGTGCCAGGCTAAGACCTTTTTGTTTACCCAGGCCTTTGGCTACTTGATCTTGTTCCTCACAGGGATCCTCATCTTTCAGTGGGGTGGGTAAGACTTGTCCTTATTAATAATGTGTTTCTGGATGAGCATTTTAATGTATTTTGCATTGTTCACTGTTTTAATTCTTTTTATTGTTCTGAACTGCTTTTATGTATTGCATTCTACCTTGCCAAGTCACTTTGAGACTTCATGCTGCATAAAGCAATTGGTAAATGCAATAAATTAAAAAACCCACTGTCCTGCTGTGCCATAATCCTTAGAAAAACAGAATTGCATCAAACACAATGCTTAGGGAGACATTTGCAGGTGCAGAACTAATATGGATGAGAATATTGCTAAAATCAGACTTAAGATCTAGTCAGAACCCTTCAAATCAATATCAATTGCCCTAAATATTCAAATATTCAAGATATTCAATATCAATTGCCCTAAATATTCTATAGTGACATTTCTTCAGTTTGTGTGCCATCCAGTAACACAAATCCATATGGCAAAAGTCCAACAAAAACCCAGGACTTAAAGATTACCTTCGTGTGTCCCAGAGTTTGACAACGTTGTCTAAAGAACCAGAGATAAGCTGTTGCTCATGTGTTGGTGACCACTTCACTGATGTCACCCAGCCAGTATGTGAGGTAAGAGAAAGCAGTACCAAAGAACCATCTGAAAAGAGGCAGACAAGTCTCACTAGCCACAACTGATGTCACACAAGACACTTAAAATTTTTGCACGCATACAGCAGGGTGAAAGTGAGTACGCAATGGATACAAAAATAGTAATAGCCAGCATTTTTAGTAAATGTGCTGAAATCAAACAGAAAGTAGGAGACAACGACCACTCCCTAGGCCACTACTGAGATGAAATGTTTCTTTACAAAGACCAAAACAAATGTTTATTAAAAGTAGCACATTAGTGATATAATCAGTAAAAACAGGACACCTGCAAGCCATATGAAGGAATTAGGAAGTTGCCATATACCAGGTCAGATTTTTTTATCCGTCTAGCCCAAATTTGTGTACCCAGACTGGCAGCTGCTCTCCAATGTCTCAGGCAAGGGAATAATAACACGGGAACAAAATTTTTGTTGCATTGACACCTGCAGTTGTTCTAGCCTAAGTTCGACGTGCTGATTTCATATCTGAAGTTGGTTTTGTTCTGTAAGCTCTAGTTTTTTTGCAATTCATGTTTTTCACTTTTCACCATAATCTCAGTTTTTCACTATGCAAGAATTCAATATTTTATTAAACGCATAGCCAAAGTAGTACAATATGAGTAAAAATGTAAGTGACTCATATAGCATTAAACATGACATGTATAGCATTAGAAATGACATGTATATCTATGTACAGTTGGAGGTATGCAAAAAAATGCATTCCCTTGGGATAAACAGTATACTGGGGAACAATCCCCCCCCCATTTTCTTTTGCATGAGATTTTTCAACTGTTCTTATATGTTCTTTCAACTCTGATTTCAAATCTGGAATCCATTTTCGTGTACACGCTATGTTTATCTTTCAATTTCCAACTTTTGCCGATATGTCATATTTACACTGGGGATAAGTGGACACTGACACATTGATCTACCCTAACCACATGGTAATTATTGTTTTGCAAACTTAATTTTTCCTCATTTTTACAGTTTTGTAACCTAAATATTTGTATTTTTCAGATCAGACCATGGTTTCCTCAAGTAGACAAAAATGTGATAGAGAGCTTTACAAACGCTGCCATAACCACTGCATAGAAATGGAAGATTATAGCAACTCTCCCCGACTCCGGGTTACAATAGTATGCCACCAGCCAATCAGGGTTGGGCAGCCTCACCAGAAAGTTTATTCGAAAGCAGGTATGTATAGCTCAATAAATGCATGAAATAATAATAATTTTAAAAATGTAACTCGTGTGTGTGTGTGTGTGTGTGTGTGTACATGTGCACACACTATTTGCAAAAATTCTCTCAGGAATACAGTGGTACCTCGGGTAAAGTACTTGATTCGTTCTGGAGGTCCGTACTTAACCTGAAACTGTTCTTAACCTGAAGCACTACTTTAGTTAATGGGGCCTCCTGCTGCTGCGCCGCCGGAGCACGATTTCTGTTCTTATCCTGAAGCAAAGTTCTTAACATGAAGCACTATTTCTGGCTTAGTGGAGTGTGCAACCTGAAGCGTATATAACCTGAGGTACCACTGTATTGGATTTGTGACTGTTATGTTCATGTGCCTTCAGTAATACAGTTCAATAACCACTAATGTATCAACTGACTTCTCAGTGATGCTACTTTGGAATTCAAAGTACGTCTTCAATATAATAGAATGCAAATGTAATACAGTGGTACCTCAGGTTAAGAACTTAATTCATTCTGGAGGTCTGTTCTTAACCTGAAACTGTTCTTAACCTGAAGCACCACTTTAGCTAATGGGGCCTCCTGCTGCTGCTGCGCCACCGGAGCACGATTTCTGTTCTCATCCTGAAGCAAAGTTCTTAACCTGAGGTACTATTTCTGGGTTAGCGGAGTCTGTAACCTGAAGCGTATGTAACCCAAGGTACCACTGTACATCAATTATGTCAATTACAAGTTATTATCAGCGTTAGCAGAAAAATACAATGATATTAGCCACTGTATTTGTATTTGCAACTGGAGGTATCACTGTATACATTCTGTTCTACCCACCTTTCGTACGAGGGTCCCATAACCTAATGTGTCTGTCAGTGCTTCCAGAGGCTAAACGCCGACACAATGGCGAGTAGGATATAGAGTTGAACACTTTGTTTCCAGTCTATGTAAAAATAAGAGTAGAAAGAAGCAGGGTGGATTTAAATCGCTAGCCAGTAAGACTTGATTTAAATCAATTTTTTTTTACAGAAAGACTCATTCTTGCTGGCATAATCTTAATATTTACAACCAGATGAAAGTTTCATTTCTGGAATAAGAAATTTTCAGAGTAGTTTTTACAGCTATATCAAAAATTGCTGATTTGCTTATACTATTAGAAATACATAGACAGATAGTTATAAAGGGTTTAATGAGTTAACTGTTTATATTTTGACAACTTTTCTGCTGTACTTTATTGGAAGGAGAAAAACAATCATTTCCTTAATAACAATTTAAACAATTTATTTAACTAAAACAATAGCATTATAGCATATGTATCCCTGTTTGTTAACTGATGTGGTCAAACTATTTTTTAAAAAACTTAAACTGAGTTTTAGCACACATGAAAAACTTAAAACAAATCCTTATTTCCTGATGAATAGCCTTTGGACTATAATGTAACTTAAATAGAAAGCTATCTTTATAAATATTTTTCCTCCAATTTAAATAAAAAAATCAGATTTAAATTTTAAAAATCAATTTTTTTAAAAAAAAATCATTGATTTTTATCCACCCTGAGTAGAAGTAATTAATGAATTGCTCTTTAGACTTTGCACAAAACTCTTTGTTGAAGGCAG
Source organism: Podarcis raffonei (assembly GCF_027172205.1). NCBI lineage: Eukaryota > Metazoa > Chordata > Lepidosauria > Squamata > Lacertidae > Podarcis > Podarcis raffonei. Next base: position 130,463,973 of record NC_070602.1, on the reverse strand, counting down.
TTAAGCAATCTAAGAAATGGTGAACTTGGTTTGCAAGAGAACTCACCAAAGTGGATTTGAGGCCCCCTGTTTCAACATCCCACACCTTAATTGTGTGGTCCCATGAAGCACTGCATATTTCATCTGTATCTGACCAAAGTACAGAAGAGACCGATTCTGTATGACCAGAGAGGGTTGTAACAGGAGTCTAGACAGGAAAAATAAATTTTGGGAGGATATGGTTATTGAAATATTTCATTTTGTGAAACGAGCTTGTTCACTAACGTTGTTAAGTCTATACATATACAGTGGTACCTCGAGTTAAGAACAGAGGGCCTTCTCGGTAGTGGCGCCCGCCCTGTGGAACGCCCTCCCAACAGATGTCAAAGAGATAAACTACTATCTGATGTTTAGAAGACATCTGAAGGCAGCCCTGTTTAGGGAAGTTTTTAATGACTAATGTTTTAATGTATTTTTAATCTTTTGTTGGAAGCCGCCCAGAGTTGCTGGGGAAACCCAGCCAGTTGGGCAGGGTATAAATAATATATTATTATTATTATTATTATTATTATTATTATTATTATTATTATACCTCAGGTTAAGAACTTAACTCGTTCTGGAGGTCTGTTGTTAACCTGAAACTGTTCTTAACCTGAAGCACCACTTTAGCCGGCGCTACACAATTTCTGTTCTCATCCTGAAGCAAAGTTCAGGTAATACACGAGGTACTATTTCTGGGTTAGCCGAGTCTGTAACCTGAAGCGTATTTAACCTGAAGCGTATGTAACCCGAGGTACCACTGTACTATAGGAATTGCTCCCAACTAAATGTGCATGGGATTGTGCTAGTTCCCTCCATTTCAACCCACTGGAGTTGGCTCCAGGGCTCAGTAGACTTATTGCAGCAGCTATCCAATGTCTCCTCTCTCCCTTTGCAACTGCAGCTGCCATCTTACTCCCTCCCTCCCCCCAAAGCAATGCCTCTGTTCTTGCACTCTGGGCAAAAACAAGGCACACAACTGTGGCAATCGGCACATTTTTGTGTTCCTAGCTGCAGGACACAGATACCTCTGCGCAGTGAATGGCTTGCTGGAGGAGGCGACACTCTGTACATAAAAAAAATAACAGTACAGTGGTACCTCGGGTTAAGTACTTAATTCGTTCCGGAGGTCTGTTCTTAACCTGAAACTGTTCTTAACCTGAAGCACCACTTTAGCTTATGGGGCCTCCTGTTGCCGCCGTGCCGCCAGAGCACAATTTCTGTTCTCATCCTGAAGTTCTTAACCCGAGGTACTATTTCTGGGTTAGCGGAGTCTGTAACCTGAAGCGTTTGTAACCCGAGGTACCACTGTACAACAAGCTAGAAACGCCAAAATTGGTAGACCCCTCCACAGATTCTCTGTGGTTGACAATGTTGAGCCCCAAGAGTAATTTAGTACTAGGAAAGCACCATCTCCCAGCTGACAAAAATGTCCAAGCTGATCTTGAGATGGAGAAGGAACTCAATGAGGCATCCAGTAGGAGTAATTGTTAAGTAATGGGTGATTTCAATTACCATCATATATACTGGATAAAAGGGACGCGGGTGGCGCTGTGGGTTAAACCACAGAGCCTAGGACTTGCCTATCTGAAGGTCGGCAGTTCGAATCCCTGCGATGGGGTGAGCTCCCGTTGCTTGGTCCCTGCTCCTGCCAACCTAGCAGTTCGAAAGCACGTCAAAGTGCAAGTAGATAAATAGGTACCGCTCTGGCGGGAAGGTAAACGGTGTTTCCGTACACTGCTCTGGTTTGCCAGAAGCGGCTTAGTCATGCTGACCACATGACCCGGAAGCTGTACGCCAGCTCCCTCGGCCAATAAAGCGAGATGAGCGCCACAACCCCAGAGTCGGCCACGATTGGACCTAATGGTCAGGGGTCCCTTTACCTTTATACTGGATAAAGGTGTGTTCCAGTCACAAAAGAGGCAACATTTCTAGATAGCCTCAATGACTGTGCCCTAGGACAGCCGGCCACAGAACCAACCAGAGGATCAGTGACTCTGGACTTTTATTACGTGCTTGCCAGGACCTGGTAAGCTGCGAGGACCTTCGTTTACACTGGGGTCCAGGGCCGAGGGCTTTTTGGCGGTTCCCTCCCTGCGAGAAGTGAGGTTACAGGGAACCAGGCAGAAGGCCTTCTTGGTAGTGGCGCCCGCCCTGTGGAACGCCCTACCATCTGATTGATGTCAAGGAAATAAACAACTACAGTATCTGACTTTTAGAAGACATCTAAAGGCAGCCCTGTTTAGGGAAGTTTTCAATGTTTCATGTTTTATCGTGTTTTAATACAGTTGTACCTTGGAAGTCAAACAGCCTAGTTCTTGAACGTTTTGACTCCTGAAAGATGGACACCTGGAAGTGACTGTTCTGGTTTTTTAATGTTCTTTTGGAAGCCAAATGTCCGGGGAGCTTCCTGCAACCAATCAGAAGCCGCACGTTTTGGAATTCGAACAGACTTCCGGAACAGATTCCGTTTGACTTTCAAGGTATGACTGTATTCTGTTGGGAGCAGCCCAGAGTGGCTGGGGAAACCCAGCCAGATGGGTGGGGTATCAATAATAAAGTATTATTATTATTATTATTATTATTATTATTATTATTATTAAGTTGTTGATCTCTCTCAAAACAGTGATCACGGTGCTATCAAATCCCGCATATATATAAAAGGACAATTGCCAGGCACATCTAACTTGGATGGCACAAAAGGGGTTTAGACAAATTCATGGATGGCAATACCAGTCATGGCTGTGTACCAGCTTCAGTACTGAAGACTATATGCCTCAAAATACTGGGGGACACAAGCAGGAAGGAAGCTGTAGCACTCAAGTCCAGCTTGCAGTTTCCCATGTGCATCTGATTGGCCAGGATGCTGGACTACATGGGCCTTTGATCTGACTCAGCAGGGCTTTTCTTATGTCCAAGTGGAACTTATAGAGTACTGCAATTTGGGGAAACTAAGGCAAATGTCACAACTGCAGCCCACAGGTCCCTGGAGGTATAGCTGGCTGGTAATGCTAGGCCCAAACCCCCATCCCCTCAAAGGAATTTCTACAAAATCCAGGTTTATCTTACTCTTGTTAGTCCCAACTGCTCAGTTTTCTGCTTTTTCCTTGGTCTGTTTGCCGCCTCCTCCGTTTCCATTTCATCCTCTTCATCCGTAGGCACTGAAATAAAATTTTAAAAAATGGTCATTTTAACCATATGATCACTCACTGGTCAATCTCCTATTGCTATAAATTGGATTTTTGTAAAAAAAGAATACTGTATGTTTTGCTCTATAAGACTCACTTTTTCCCTCCTAAAAAGTAAGGGGAAATGTGTGTGCGTCTTATGGAGTGAATGCAGGCTGCGCAGCTATCACAGAAGCCAGAACAGCAAGAGGGATTGCTGCTTTCACTGCGCAGTGATCCCTCTTGCTGTTCTGGCTTCTGAGATTCAGAATATTTTTTTTCTTGTTTTCCTCCTCCAAAAACTAGGTGCGTCTTGTGGTCTGGTGCGTCTTATAGAGCAAAAAATACGGTAAATCTAATTATCAACAAATCTGTGATATGGAGAATCACTATTAGTCCTAATTTAAATGCTGGCCTGCGATTTGAACATTTTCCCTAAGAACACTGATCAATTGCCATATTAACTCAATTCCATGGAAGCAAGCATTTTAGTCATTGCGAGCAATCGAAGTATGAGCTAGATGTCATCCAATGGGATTAACTTCCAAATAAAAGCTTTCGGAATTGTGGAGCCATCTTGCTGTAGTCATACTAGTTGCCTAAGGTCAGGTGTGGGCAACCCTGGCTTTTTAGACATTGCTGAACTACACCACTTATCATCCCTGGCCACTGAACCTATTTCTTGGGAGCTGATGGGCACTGCAGTTCAGCGACATCTGCAGGGCCAAAGGTTTCCCACACCTGATTTAGGTCCCTGTGACATCTTAATTTTATTGTGGCAGAGGTTTTGGGGGCTTCTCTCAGGAACATGAAGTGTTTTGCCCGATTTTTTTTTTTGCATAAGATCAGTTCTCAGATTGAAGATCACAGCTGCAGAACTCCTCGCCCAAGCCTGCAGCTGCTGCTAAAATATGGTTTAGTACATCCAGATTTGTGGCTTGCTTCCCTCCAAATAATCCATGAGTTGTAACTAAGGTTTACGAGTGATACAAACCACAAGTCTGGACTCACTCTGATGCAGCACTTAACCCACCATTTCTCAAACCTGAGTCTCCAGCTATTGTTGATCTACAGCTCCCATCATCTAGCAGGACCATAATTAATAATTACTAAAATTAATAAATAATAATAATAATAATAATAATAATAATAATAATAATTTATTATTTATACCCCACCCATCTGGCTGGCTTTCCCCAGCCACTCTGGGCGGATCCCAACAGAATTAAAAGCACAATAAAACATCAGACATTAAAAACTTCCCTAAACAGGGCTGCCTTCAGATGTCTTCTAAAAGTCAGACAGGTATTTGTTTCCTTGATATCGGATGGGAGGGTGTTCCACAGGGTGGGCGCCACTACCGATAAGGCCCTCTGCCTGGCTCCCTGTAGCTTCACTTCTCGCAGTGAGGGAACCGCCAGAAGGCCCTCAGAGCTGGACCTCAGTGTCTGGGCTGAATGATGGGAGTGGAGACGCTCCTTCAGGTATACTGGGCCAAGGCCATTTAGGGCTTTAAAGGTCAGCACCAACACTTTGAATTGTGCTCAGAAGTGTACTGGGAGGCAGGACCAGTGTTATATGGTACTGGCGGCCACTCTCAGTCACCAGCCTAGCTGCCGCATTTTGGATTAGTTGTAGTGGTCAATAATGATGGAGTTATAATCCTACAACAGCTGAGGTCCCACGTTTGAGAAACACTGACTTAAACCAAACCATGGCTTAGCACTGGCTAATGATGGTGGCAGCAGGGCCAGCGAAGGAGCACTGCGGTTATGATCTTCACTCTGAGAGCCTGCACATTTACTTGTTTGCAATAGCTATAGTCTGGCAAACCAGGTCACCGTGGCCTGTCCTTCAATAGCCACTATTTCCTCATATGTAGCAGAAGTGAGGCCATGATCCTAGCCCTGATCCCAATGTTGCATCCTATTTTCCATGCTTCTCTCTGCCTTCCTGTTTTGAACGCAACATCTAACAAGGAAGCCCTTCATGTGAACAGCAGCTTAAGCACATTGGCTCCAGGTGAATTGGACATCCTCATAATCTGGCGACATTGAGATGGAAGCAGGCCCTGTTCCTACATGCGAGTTAAGAACATCAATAGGACTTTGAGGTATGTTTTCATGAAGCTACGAGACAGGTGGCCTGTGCAGTTCACACATTAATTGAACCTAACTCCTATGGCGAAACGAAGTATTCTCCAAACTCACAGGACTGATATACATGCACACGTGGGAATTTACAATTCTGCAACACAGCACCCCATTTTGAACTTCTCGTGCAGTTAGCAAAAGTATTTCCATGCAGCTTCAAACTGCAATGTCTGGGGCAGCTTCAGTTTGGGGAAAAAGGTGGTTCAGGTTCATGAAAAGAAGGGTGTGCCCACATGTAAACCACACAGAGGTTTCATTTACAAATAGGGAGTATACAAATCCTGTTAAATAAATTAATGTATCGTAAGCATGCAGTGTTGTAGACAAAGGAGCTGGGAGTTATTAGATGAAAGGTCAAAGGAAGCACATAGTTAAACACTGATCTTACCTGCAGACCAGATCTTTAGCATCTTATCCCAGGATCCACTGCAAAACTAAACACACCACAAAACAGTTTTCAACAAAAATGGCACATTTTAGCTAGCTATCATTTGTGATGGGCAAGTTACCAATGCTTGATTTCAGAACAGGCTTATACATGTTTTTCCATGTATAAGACGCCCACATAAGACGCCCCTATTTTTTTGAACACAAAATTAAGAAATCGGACCAGAGGCCTAGCCCAAACCTGAGTCTGGGTTACCCGTGCCAGAGCCCAAGTTTGAACCACAACCTGGGCCACCAGCACCACAGCTTGAACCCGAGCCCAGGCCACCCATACCAGAGCCCAAACCCTGTGCATTCAACATCCGTGTATAAGACGACCCCCAAATTTTGTCTAAAATCTTTTAGCAAAAAACATCGTCTTATAGATGGAAAAATACGGTAAAACAGGCTTGATTTGACTCCAAACCAGATTCAAACAGGACCCAGGGGAAGTTCCCACACCCTTTTGAATGAGCTTTTACATTTTATTTAAAATATCTTGAGGCTGAAAGGACCTTCCTCAGCCTTCGGCTAAACAATTCCTCACCAAAAAAAATTCCCATGGTTTTACTGGAGAATAGAAAATCAGGCAGTGGGGGAGGGGGGGGGGAGGGAAAGAGATGGATGCCCCACGCCATAATTTCACATCTCTGAGTGTTTACAAAGGGTGGTGAACACAGCACATGATATCATGGGCTGTCCCCTAAGCCTGCTAGATGACATCGCAAGGGATCGATGCCTTAGGAGAGCGAGAAAAATTCTCAGGGACGATTCACACCCTGGCCAGCACCTCTTTCATCTTCTACCCTCGGACAGGAGATATAGAAGTAGAATCAGTCGTACCAACAGGCTAAAAAACAGTTTCTACCAATGGGCTGTTAGGCAACTGATCGGAAAATACTAATAGTGCAACTGACTTTCGGGGTTGGTGTGTTGTGCGACAAGCACACAAAGTGAAATGAGATTGAGTGTTTGTGGCGGGGGGGGGAGGCTCGGTTAATTTCATTGTACACAGGTTGTACATTGACAATAAAGGTATAATTATTACTATTACTTCTTCTTCTTATTATTATTATTATTAGTGCAAGGCTTCCAGTTATCAGAAGATGCAGAGCAGATGCTATAGTGTTGCCTTTTATGTGAAACAACATCAACTGTCTCAGCTGCTTGGGTGTGTGGGAGGGAGGGAGGAAAGGACAGTCAATATAACTTACTTTAGTCCTTGAGCCATCCACAGCGACAGATTCTACGCTTCCTGCATGTCCTCTGCAGCAGTGAAGGGCCTTCACTTTGTTCTTTTCTACATTCCATTCCCACAGCAGGATAGTCTGGTCCATCGATGCACTAAGCAGCAGGCATGACAAACTATCTGAGGGATACAGGCATAGCAGACAGGTTCACACAGCAGTCTTTCCCCAAACCAACCCTCTCCTAATTCTCCCAACCCACTCAAATAAGATGAAGAGTTTACAAAACGATTATAAACAGGCCGAGGATGGGATCGATTTGGAGCTGAGGCAATGCAGAAGGATATCACAGGGCTGCTGGGAATGTAGAAGTAAACGGAATATGACCGTCACTCATACACATTCCCAGTTTAATGGCCATGAATGCAGTCGGAGGCCTCAGTATAACATCAGGCAGCCCGGTTTAGGGAAGTTTTTAACGCTTGAAGTTTTATTCTGTTTTTAATGTTCTGTTGAAAGCTGCCCAGAGTGGCTGGTGAAACCCAGTCAGATGGGCAGGGTAGAAATAAATTATTATTATTATTACCCAGTGGGACTTTGATCCTGAGGCCTTTGTTTCAACACAAAACTGCCACGTAATGTGGCAACAATTGCACAGGAGGAATTGCAAAGAAGAGTGGAATTTGAGAGGTGGCTAGGTTATTCTGATGCAGCGAAAGCAAAAAAAGTATTTCGATAAATTTGTTAAGTCTTTATGGTGTCACTTTCTGTGTTGGATTTCAGTTTGGAAATAACTGAACAATTCGGGGTGGTGAGCTTTCTGTGAAATTTATTGAAGCTGAAACCCCAAACAGAGTAAAATCCACTTACCTTTTTTGACCCAGGCCACATCTTTAACCACATCTACATGTCCAGCAAGCGTCATTACGGGTTTGCCCTCTACTGACCAAATCCGAGATGTCTGGTCATAGGAGCCTGTCAATATCCTACGGAATTTAGAAGCAAAAAAATCTGCTTGGTGGTTGTTTATAGTTCTTCATAGGACACATCTTCTACTTTATGGGCTTTAATCGAGCACTTGACACACTGTGCAATTTCAATTTCTTTGGAATATGATGCTGAAATATGATGTTTGTTAATGAAGAATCCTTTCCCAGCAAAGTACTTGGGCTATAGATACTGCGCACGGTTAAAGCTGCAAATCTGTAAGACAATGCCACCATCCATTCTCTGTGGGGACATCATACTAAAATGCTTACTATATTCACATATACTTACCTTCTGTGCGGTTTGAAAGTTCAAGTGGAGATTTTGAATGGGAAAAAATATGTTTATTTAAAAGACAGAGGGGAAAGGAGGAAAAGAATGGATAAACTGACGCTGTGCCTTCAACATGGTGAGTGAAATAAAACAAGACGAAAGAAAAATGGATACAAAAACTTACAGAATATCCAGAAAAATAAGAAACCAAGGTAACAAACTTTTTATAAAAGAATGGAAATGGTTTATTGAATATTTACAAATAAACTGTAAACAGATAAGGACATTGGCAGGATTACTGTAATAACCTGCAGTTTTATAAGAGGATATATTTAAAGCAGATGAATTAAATGAGTAAACTAAGTTAATTTGGAATATGCAGAAAATATATAAAAAAATTTTTTTAAAGGAACTGCAGAAAGAGAGGGAAGGAAGCCGAGTTTTGGAATGTTAAAATGATTGTAAAATCACTGAAATGTACAAAACTGAAAAATCATAAATGAAAAATGAAATAATGAAAGGCGATATCTTACAGGCAGGAAGTCAAACAAAAGAGATTAGGAAAGAAGTAGCATGTCTCCCTTACCATTCTTCTGTAGCTTCAATAGAACTGATCCAATCATCATGGAGCATGCATTCTTCAGGTTGAGGAGCCGTGTATTTTTCAACATACTCTATTGCTACTACTTCTTCCTGCGCACACAAAACACGTCAAGGGAAAGGATCAGCCACTGAGGCTTCAGAGGAAAATTTCCTCTGCAGCAGAGAGGCTTCACAAGGACTGTGGCTGCTACTTAGCACCGAGGGCTCCTCTTTTAAATTGTTTTTAAATTTTATCTGTGTTGCTTTAAATGAGACCACCTTGGCTCTGAGCCCTGGAAGACTTGCACCCTGCCTGGCTGGCCCTTTCCCATCTGGCCTGGGAGAGTGGAGTGCGGACTGACTCCAGCTACAAAAACTGTGGCTTTTGAACAGATTCTGGGGCTGGAGTATTGTTTACAGGGGGCTGAGAGAGCTTGTTGCTGTTACTGATATTATTGTTGTATCTTTAGTTTTAGATCTTATGATTTATGTGGAAATTGTTTTCATTAGTTTTTGTGCTTTTTGATGTGTTTTATTTGTTGTTCATGACTTCTGTTACGTTTGTAATTATGTAAGTCTTTTCATGTTGTATAGCATAGTTTCAGCTATGGAAAGGAGGCATACAAATAAAATGATGATGATCACCCTTGGCTCCTTCGTGCAAGACCACCTGCTGGAGATGAATGATACAAGCTGGCACCCACTCACTGTTAGCTTTACTGAGCTACACTGGCAGTCCTGAAAGGCTGCTATGTTCCAGGTGCAAACTGCCCAACAGGAGCGCCAGGCAAGAATGTCGAAGGAAAGACCAGAGAGAAAACCGTTCTTCAGGACCTCACAGATGCACTTAGTCTAAAGGGTAATGGGACCCCTGACCATTAGGTCCAGTCGTGGCCGACTCTGGGGTTGCAGCACTCATCTCGCTTTATTGGCCGAGGGAGCCTGCGTACAGCTTCCAGGTCATGTGGCCAGCATGACTAAGCCGCTTCTGGCGAACCAGAGCAGCACACGGAAACGCCGTTTACCTTCCCGTCGGAGTGGTACCTATTTATCTACTTGCACTTTGACGTGCTTTCGAACTGTTAGGTTGGCAGGAGCAGGGACTGAGCAACGGGAGCTCGCCCCGTCGCGGGGATTCGTACCGCCGACCTTCTGATCGGCAAGTCCTAGGCTCTGTGGTTTAACCCACAGCGCCACCCGCGTCCCGCACTTAGTATACTATATACTTATTCAAGATTATGATTTGTATGCTGCTTAGCAAAAGCCATATATAGATATTGAAAACAAAACAAGGTGGTCTCTTATAAGAAATCCTTATTTTCTTCCAGTTCCCTCTGCCCCCCTGAAACCAAGGGGGCAAATTACCTGCACCAGATCCTCGCTAATTCAAGTAAGGGACTCAATTCTGGGCCTCTCAGGAGAATGGAAGGGCTTTTTGGTCCAATGCATTCAAGGTAATCTCTGCTGCTGGAATGCCTCGTTCCAGGGCCTTACACTGGCTACTTCAAGAAGCAGGCCTGTGTTTTATGGGAACAACAGAGGCCTCTGTAGCAGACGTGGGCTCCCAACTGCAGATGCACTTTTAACCAATCCTAAGCCGTCTCTAGCTAGCAGCTCTGGAGGCTAGAATTGCTCTGTCATACATTTGCAAGCTAGACAGCCCGATACAATAACTGGGAGTTTTGCACAAATTTAAGTGGATGATTCTATATTTCTTACTCTCATTATCCAGAGCCTATACTCTACACACACAGAGACACACACAAACCCACCCCAATGACTTACAGTTGAGATATTTTCCACTTCCATGTGCCTCACCAGGGACATGCGCAAGAATTGTCCGTTGATAAGGAAATCAAATTCCACATATTTGTGGCCTTCTAGAGACAAAGAAAACACAAATTGTCAGGTTGCATAGCTTATATGATACACTCAGAAGCTGCAGTTTGCACTGTACATTTGAGAAGGCTTGGTGACTATGTCTAAAATGTAGCCTTCAGTTATTCCTGTACAATGCACACTCATATTACCAAATTATCACAGGAAACCAAACTTTATCCAGGAGAATACAAAAATTCTCAAGTTTTTTGTTAGCAGATAAGATTTAGCTCCCCAGAAGGTTTTCTATTGGGAATAGTACCAGGAAGTCTAAAGGAAGAAGACAAAACATTATATTTATATGCAACAGTAGCCGCAAGGCTATTGATTGCGAAAAATTGGAAAAGTGGTATTATACCAACAAAAATAGAGTGGCTTGCCAAATTATTGGAGTACTACAATATATCCAAAACAATGGGAGAAATTGGAAGGATCTCAAAAGAGAAGATAGACAGGGACTGGAAGGTGTTTAAAGGATACTTGCAAAACCATATTAAAAAATCAGAACTCCTATTAGAATAAACAAGTTCTGTTTTAAATACTGAAATACTAAATAAGATGGATAACAATGTGTAATAGAAAAAGAAGCATGAAATTGGGTTAAGGTGTGTGAAAGAAAGTAATAGAAGTGGAAAGAAATTGCAATTGAGTAGATTGGAAGTCTAACACAAAGGTGAGGTGAGGGGTGGTGGATGGTAATGGGAAAAGGAAATATCTTTGGGATTGAGTGTAGGTATGTTTGAACATTTTAAAGGATTGTATAAAATGTATGTTTGTATGCTTGTATATTTGCAATATGTGTGTATTAATGCTGAATTATTTTAACAATAAAAACTTTTTTTAAAAAAAGATTTAGCTCCCCAAACCAGAAGTTATATCACTGATACACATTACATATTCAGCAAATTGGATGTTACAGCATCTTGGTTCCAACTGTAATATTCTTTGAATCCCTAGACATAACACACTTTTCTGGGCAAGCAATCACGAGGAAACAAAAAATTATCAGAGATTATCAGAGATTGTGCAGAGATTTTGTCTATTGGAACATGTACCCAAGGAAGGCAAGGGCCAGCTTTCTGGACAAGAAACTTACTGTGTGAAATGGCCCTGTGACCACAGCAGGAATACAACTGGGTGCCACAGTGAGAGTCAGTATAATGAAGTAGGCAGTACTAATTTGATCTGTGGGACCCAGAATGGAGAGATCAAACCTCTCCATTTTGAAGGAAATCAGCCCTGAGTGCTCACTGGAAGGACAGATCCTGAAGCTGAAGCTCCAATACTTTGGCCACCTCATGAGAGGAGAAGACTCCCTGGAAAAGACCCTGATGTTGGGAAAGATTGAGGGCACAAGGAAAAGGGGACGAGATGGTTGGACAGTGTTCTCGAAGCTACCAGCATGAGTTTGACCAAACTACGGGAGACAATGGAAGACAGGAGTGCCTGGCGTGCTCTGGTCCATGGGGTCACTGTTATGTACTGAAGTTCTCACCCTGGGTTCAGATTGCTCCTTGTAAAGATCACTGGAGACCCTTGGCTAAGTCACTGTCTCCCAACCTAGCCCATACGACAAAAAAACTGCTCCAGGGATAACAGTGTTCTGACACTTTGAGATGAAGTGTGAACTACAAATGTGATAGATAAATAATACATACATAAGCCACAAATTGTCTTGTGCCCAAAATTGTGTATCTCCACTCTAGTTTGCTTTGCTAAACAAGATATGCTTTGGGAGGAAGGGTTGAATATAAATTTAATAAATTAATGTGAGTTTATACGGAATTTGCTAAGGTGGTATCCATAGCATCATGTGTTTAATTGCAAAAATTAATTCTGTAAAACTGTAAACTGTGATTAGTTGTATGTGTGGTAACCACCTCTACAGACTCCTGAAGGAGAGCTAAAATTAACTCTCGACTAATAGCAAGGGGGCAAACTTTTAAAACCATTTCCCTCAAACATAAACATACCATTTTTTGCTTCCAGCAATTTGTTGATAACATTACTGAGATCAGCAACTTCAGAAGCAGCTGGGACAGAGAAAGGAACATCATCTACTACGTATCTGTGGAGAGAAGACAGTTGCACACAGTATTCAGAAACAGGTAAAATCAATCTCAAATTTCCACCATCGTCTTCATGGGAAATATTTTACCTTTAAAGGGCAGACTCATGTACTATATACCATTGTATAGGTATGGTAAAGGACCCTAGGACGGTTAAGTCCAGTCAAAGGCAACTATGGGCCCCTGCCACCCATATCAAATCCCAGTAACATCTACCCCAACCTGGATGACCAACCAAACCCAAGAGAATTGTTTTGGAATCAAAACAAACAAACAAACAAACAAACAAACCATCTGTGGCACTTTAAAGGCACTCGGCACAAGATTTCCTGAACTTTTGCCCATTTTACAACATGCACAAATTGCTACTCTCGGGTGCCACAGATAGAAGCATGGTGTGAGATGGCTGAGGCAAAAAAAGATGAAATGCAAGCACATGGATACAGATTACACACATATACATATATCCAATCAACTAAGATGCTTTGCATATAATTGCTAATTACAGGTAGCAAGCTAATTGGTCTATAACTAGCTGGATTGGATGTAAGGCCCTTTTTGAATATAGGGATGACTTCCGATGTGGCCCAAACTTCGGGAAATAACCCAGATGAATCAATAAATGAGAATATTACCGCCACCAGGGAGGCCTATCAGTCGATGCTAGATTCTGGGGGTAAATAATCTACGGCTGGTGCTTTATTGCTTCTTAACTGTGAAATAAGGTTCTTCAGTTACAGATACTGGAAGCTAATCTGGTAAGTTTCTGTTATTTGGTTGACCCCATCACCCTGCCCATGGTAAGAATGAATGATAATATTGCATACACGTACATATATATCTATATGAATGAATGGCTGAGGCCAAGAGACCGTAAAGTGCAAGGGGCAGGCAGCCCAGCAATGCCAAAATGGACTTTGCTTAAGAGAAACGCTTCAGCCACAGTTGCCATTGCTGCGATGACCCAGTTATGCCCTTCCAGACCCCGGCGATGTACTTACTTCGTGTCCTCAGTGAAGAAGCGAGCCTGAAGCTGCGCCATTTCAAAGGCTGGGATATTTCTGCCTCTCCCCAGAATCAGCAGCGCCTCGTCCCACGTGGCTTCAGAGTTGCTTCCGCCCTCTGCCGGGGGGCCGATGGAGTCGCCTCAGCGAGCGATTAGTTGAGTCTGCCCTTAAAGGTAAAGAACCAGCTTTTATTTTCCTCCCTCTCTTCTCGCCCCCCACTTCCTACATAAGCCACGAAGTCGATGGGTTGTTGGTTTTCAATTGGTTCCTCCGTGCACACAAAAAGGCGTACACTATATTTTAAAAAAGTATATTTCCCTCTCCACCCCCCCATGAATCCTGGGAGCTGCAGTTCTGGAGCTACAATTCTCAGGAAATTAGTTCTCAGGGTGGGGGAAATGTGCTTTGTGCTGTCAACTTATGCTGGGTTTGCAGCCTGTTATTCCTATTTATGCCCATCTGAGTTGAAGGAAGTTGCGTAATATAAAAATAAAACTCATATATATCTATATCTATTATTTCTCTCTCTCTCCCTATATATGAGTTATTTTTATACTACCCAAATATCTATGTGTATATGTATGAAATGTTTATTTAATACTGCCCTTTAATGATCTCAGGGCAGTTCACAGCATAAAAACACAACATAAAGTTCATAATAGGAACAAAAAAGAAACAAACTCATAACACCTCCACCTTCCAAGATGCGTGTCTGCGCATACACAATGTTGTAAATAAAAATATGGCAACGTTTCCATTTTAATAACAGCCCGCAAAAGAGCATTCATTGCCATTCCGAACCTCTGCAGAACTGGGCACACCTGAGCGTACGGAAACCCTTTTTAAAAAAAGCACCTTCAACGTAAAGTAGTAGAGATGTAAAAACAATGTACGCGATAAAAATGTGATAAATACAGCAACTGGAGGGAGGGAGGGAAGTCAAGACTAGGCAGAGCCAAAGGGAAAATACTGTAATTGTATGGAAAAAGACTGATGAAAGAAGATTATTTAAAGGAAATAATAAATAATTTAATAATAATAAATAAATAAGAAATAATAAAAAATTATTCTGGGGAAAAATAAAAATAAAAGCACCCATCGGCGAACCCTCTCCCCCTTTCTGAAAAAAACCCACACAAACACGTGGATACTCCAGTACGTACTTCCGGGTTTTCTACGGTGCCCCGTTGGCGCCCTTCGCAAAAAAAAAACGCCTTCGCCTTCGCTTGCGGCGGCCTGGTGGGCGCGGCGCGTACGTGCTGCTGCGCCTGCGCCGTACGGGCGGTCTCCCACGGCGGTGCCCAAGACGAGGTTGAGTAGACTCGTTCTGAATTTTCCCTCCTCCTCCCTCCCCTCCCCTCCGCCTCCCTCTTCCCCCCTCCCCACCCCCCTGGCTGGGCTCGGGCGCGCGGCAGTCGCCGGTCGCGTCACTCACGCTGCCGCGCGCCCTGGCCCGCCCTGCCCACCTCCTCCTCCTCCTCAGGGAAAGAGGGAGGGGGACTGTTTCTGCCTGGCAGGGGGAGGGGCTCCAGCCCCCACACCCCAAATTGGGGCTTAATTCTCTGGTGGAGGGACGCCCCCTCCCCCCCACAAATTCCCCCCCCCCAAATTCCCTCCCCTCAGCTCAGCTTGTTGTGTGGGCAAAAGCCTCGACTCCATCATCATCATCATTATTATTATTAATATTATTTATTAGGGTCTTTCAGTTTTATCTATTCCAATAACTTTATAATCGTGTCGACAAATCCCCCCCCTCAGCTCAGCTTGTTGTGTGGGCAAAAGCCACGACTCCATTATTATTATTATTATTATTATTATTATTATTATTAGTGACTTTCAGTTTTATCCATTTCAATAACTTTACAATCATGTCGACAAGTGCCCCCGCCCAGCTCAGTTTGTTGTGTGGGCAAAAGCCTCAACTCCATCATCATTATTATTATTAATATTATTTATTAGGGTCTTCCAGTTTTATCCATTTCAATAACTTTACAATTGTGTCGACAAATTCCCCCCCCCCCCATCTCAGCTTGTTGTGTGGGCAAAAGCCTCGACTCCATTATTATTATTATTATTATTATTATTATTATTATTATTAGTGACTTTCAGTTTTATCCATTTCAATAACTTTATAATCGTGTCGACAAATCCCCCCCCCCATCTCAGCTTGTTGTGTGGGCAAAAGCCACGACTCCATTATTGTTGTTGTTATTATTATTATTATTATTATTATTATTAGTGACTTTCAGTTTTATCCATTTCAATAACTTTACAATCGTGTCGACAAATTCCCCCCCCCCATCTCAGCTTGTTGTGTGGGCAAAAGCCACGACAAGACTCCATCATCATCATCATCATCATTATTATCATTATTATTATTTATTAGTGACTTTCAGTTTTATCCATTTCAGTAACTTTACAACCGTGTTGACATTTCCAAACTCGGCTTCCTTCCCTCTCTTTCCTAGGCTCCTTACATTTATTTTTTAAAAATATTTTCTGCACACCCTAAATTAACTTAGTGTATTTTTCTGCTTTAACTTTACCACAAGACTAAGCCGCAACTCTTGAGAATAAAATGCCCCTCAACCATGTGCTCCCCTAAAAAAATGGGGGGGAAGAGGCAGCAATGGGTTTTTAATGCGCTATTCCTGGCCCCCAGTATATAAGATGCCCCCTATTTTGGGGAACTCAAAATTAAGAAAATGGGGGGAAGAGATTGCCCCCCCCGTATAGAAGACTACCCCCTCTTTTTAACATTATTTTTAGTAAAAAAAATTAGTCTTATACAGAGAAAAGTATGGTAACTTGTGCATTTATTCATCTGCTTTAAATATATACTCTTATAAAAACTGTATGTTATTACAATAGTCCTGCCCATGTTCTTAATCTGTTTTACAGTTCGTTTGTAAATATTCCATGAACCATTTCCATTCTTTTATCCTAAGTTAACTTAATCTGCACATTTGTTCATCTATTTTAAATATGTCCCCTTATAAAACTGCAGGCTGTTAACAATGGTCCTGCCCATGTTCTTAGCTGTTTTACAGTTTGTTTGTAAATATCCGATAATGCATTTCCATTGTTTTATAAAAAGGTTGTTATCTTGATCTCTTCTTCTTCCAGTATGTTTCACCATTTCTGCATATTCCATAATTTTTTGTATCCATTTTTCTTTCACTGGGACTACTTATTTCCATTTTTGGGCAAGTAACATTCTTGCCGTTGTACTGTAGTTGAATACATGAATAAATTTCTATACAGTTTGGGTAGTTCTGTCCCTGTAGTTCCCAAAAGGAAGGCTTCTGTTTTTTGTTCTTAAAAACGTTGTTTTAAAAATCTTTTTCAATTCATTATATATCACTTTCCAGTAAGCTTTAATTTTACTGCAAGACTAAGCCACAACTCTTGAGAATAAAATGCCCCTCGACCATGCGCTCCCCTAAAAAAAAGGGGGGGGGGAGAGGCAGCAATGTTTTTTTAATGCCCTAGTCCTGTACTTTTACCTAAAGAGCTGAACTGAGTGCAACTCACAGGCTTTTCGTATCTGTGGTTTGTGGTACCTAAGATCACATTTGTACGTGGCTCAAGCCAATCTAAGATGATGCTGATATAGCATTATTAATTAATTAAATTATGTATACCTTGCCCATCTGGCTGGGTTTCCCCAGCCGCTCTGGGCAGCTCCCAACAGAATTAAAAGCACAATAAAAAAATATTCATTTGTACCCTGCCTTTTCCCCTGATGCTCAAGGCGGCTTACAGATAAGAACTGCTTAAAACTTCAGGGGAGAAGGGGAAACAGCCATTTAACCCCCCCCCCACACACACAATTAAACGTTGGAGTTAAAAGTATGGAGGTACGTAAAATCTGTTTGCAAGCATATGAAATAATTGCAATTGAAAAAGGCCCTTTCATTGAAAGCAGCCAGTTCTGAAAAGCCTGTTGCAACTTTCAGTGGTGCAACTGTGGACAGTTTGCTGAAAGTAAGGTAAAGGTAAAGGGACCCCTGACCATTAGGTCCAGTCGTGACTGACTCTGGGGTTGCGGCGCTCATCTCGCTTTATTGGCCGAGGGAGCTGGCGTACAGCTTCTGGGTCATGTGGCCAGCATGACTAAGCCACTTCTGGCGAACCAGAGCAGCGCACGGAAACGCCGTTTACCTTCCCGCCAGAGTGGTCCCTATTTATCTATTTGCACTTTGACGTGCTTTCGAACTGCTAGGTTGTCAGGAGCAGGGACCGAGCAACAGGAGCTCACCCCGTTGCGGGGATTCGAACCGCCGACCTTCTGATCGGCAAGCCTTAGGCTCTGTGGTTTAGACCACAGCGCCACCCGCGTCCCTTAAATGTCCCTCTTACATTCTTCTAGTAAATGTGCATTTTACCATTCATGGTTAGTGTTTAAATCTGATTAGTCTTTAAGGTGCCTCAAGACTTTTAATAATAATTTTTAAATCATTTCTTAATTCTACCCTGCCCATCTTTTAAAGTGGTTGGCAAGGGGTTGGCTTGTTGTTCCCCATCTTAAGGCTGTTGCTGCTCTCCTCGCCCAATCTCACCCTTTTTTGTTTTTTTTCACAGGGTATGTTCAACCTCTTGGAAGATTTATAATAATTTGGTTTTTGGGGGGTGGGGGAAAGAAAAGCCGTTCGTTGCACGACTGCTAGGGTTTGGATTGGACCCCAATACTGCCAATTGGATGCACACACATAACTGCAAATATTTATAATTGTCAGAAATAGGATGTGACAGTAAAAGGTTGTCCTGCCACAGATGGATTGTTTGGCTTGCTTCAAAACACATATTTTTTCTAGAGACTGGAACTCAGATTTTAAAAATAAATCAATGTAGTTGGTATCCTAAATGCGTACTGTACATTACTCTAATGCAACTTCCCCAAATATTTATATTTTCCAATTGTAAGTAGTAAAGTAATTGGATCTCAGAGACTTGCAAACTACATCCAAAATTGTTTCTGATTGATTATTGGGGGTTTTTTGGCCATCTTGCTGCCAAATTTATTGCAGCAGTCCTGAGGACCAGAAACTTTTAAAAAGAATAGAAATTCTTACAGTTCCAGTGTATGCTTTCTTGCTAATCCATCATAGCATTATCTTGAGATTCTAATAACATGGAAGCTGCTTAATTATGTCAGAAAGTTCTGTTTTATGAAGGATGAAAAGTATTTTAGCCTTGGGAATGCCAAAGAGGGTTTGCAACACAATCGTACACAAATCTACTAAAAAAATAAATCCTTCAGAGTGCAACAGGTCTTAGTGCTTGATGTAGGATTCCAATGTTAACCACTAATTCAAATGAAAATAGGTATTGGTCTCTGAAATGTGAAATCTACCTAGAAAGGAGGAAATGCCAGAGGAAATTAGACTGTACTATGACAGAATACCAGGGTTCAGATTCTAAATATTTCTTTTGTAGTCTGTTCTGTAATGGAAGAAAATGGAGTTGAACATGCAGCCAGTATGGAGAGAGCTAGTGACTTATTGGTCAACTCTAATAATACTGAAGAGGTGGAAACTGAAGACCAAGTATTCCAGGTAAATGATCAGTCATATATTTGTTAACTTTCGTTGTTGTTGTTGTTTAGTCGTTTAGTCGTGTCCGACTCTTCGTGACCCCATGGACCAAAGCACGCCACGCACTCCTGTCTTCCACTGCCTCCCGCAGTTTGGTCAGACTCATGTTTGTAGCTTCGAGAACACTGTCCAACCATCTCGTCCTCTGTCGTCCCCTTCTCCTTGTGCCCTCCATCTTTCCCAACATCAGGGTCTTTTCCAGGGAGTCTTCTCTTCTCATGAGGTGGCCAAAGTATTGGAGCCTCAGCTTCAGGATCTGTCCTTCCAGTGAGCACTCAGGGCTGATTTCCTTAAGAATGGAGAGGTTTGATCTTCTTACAGTCCATGGGACTCTCAAGAGTCTCCTCCAGCACCATAATTCAAAAGCATCAATTATTCGGTGATCAGCCTTCTTTATGGTCCAGCTCTCACTTCCATACATCACTACTGGGAAAACCATGGCTTTAACTTTCGTAGGGTTGCCATATGCCCTCTTTTTCCAGGTCTTTTTCATGCGTAGAGTCATTACAGCGTTCCATAGTTAAAAGTAGAAGTTGGCAAATGTGTCCTCTTATTTACTGCTCAAAATTTGGCAACCCTGTGTGAATTGACCTCGCAGGCCAAATTTGTCGGTAATGTCGAGTGCTTTGCGGTCCCAAAGGTAAAGGTAAAGGGACCCCTGACCATTAGGTCCAGTCGTGACCGACTCTGGGGTTGCGGCGCTCATCTCGCATTATTTGCCAAGGGAGCGGGTGTACAGCTGCCGGGTCATGTGGCTAGCATGACTAAGCCGCTTCTGGCGAACCAGAGCAGCACACAGAAACGCCGTTTACCTTCCCGCCGGAGTGGTACCTATTTATCTACTTGCAATTTGACGTGCTTTCGAACTGCTAGGTTGGCAGGAGCAGGGACCGAGCAACGGGAGCTCACCCCATGGCGGGGATTCGAACTGCCGACCTTCTGATCGGCAAGTCCTAGGCTCTGTGGTTTAACCCAGAGTGCCACCCGCGTCCCTAACTCCTACGCTCTGTGGTTTAACCCACAGCGCCACCCGTGTTTGTTGCTAAGACAAAGTGACATCAGCTGGCGGGTGGGTGTGGTTTGAGTATATAATAATCTTTATTGCAGTCCAAAGACCCATAGAACAATTTCAGAACAAAATAGACAGCCAACCAGAAAAGAGAGAGAAACGAAGGCGGTCATTTTGTTTTGTCTCGAGCTTGATGATCTTTGCTTCTTTTGACTTCCGGAACAAACTTTGCCACGGCCAGTGCAATATCATTGGACCTATCATCCTAAAGATATTTAATATGGGAGGCTTCAGATTTTCCTGGCAGATTTGCCAGTAGGAGTTTGATCAGTTGGTCTCTTGCTTGCTTGTACTGCCCACAATACAGTGAGATATGCTTCATGCAATCGCCATCCTGAGAACATGAACAAAGCCTATTCTGATAAGTGATGCCTCTCAGTCTACCATTTAGCACTTCCAAAGGAAATACATTTAGTTTGGCTTTGGTAAATAAATGCCGATAGGTTGGTACAGACACGTTCCTAAGATATGAGGGTATCTGAAAGTTGTACCCATACAGTGGTACCTTGGGTTACATACGCTTCAGCTTACATACGTTTCAGGTTACAGACTCCGCTAACCCAGAAATATTACCTCGAGTTAAGAACTTTGCTTCAGGATGAGAACAGAAATCGTGCTCTGGCGGCGCAGCGACAGCAGGAGGCCCCATTAGCTAAAGTGGTGCTTCAGGTTAAGAACGGTTGCAGGTTAAGAACGGACCTCCGGAACAAATTAAGTACTTAACCCGAGGTACCACTGTATTGGATTCCTGCTGCTACCGGGCCACAGGTGAGATCGAGATCGCAGGTTGCTATGTGAAATGTCCCAAAGCTTTTGCCTCAGGGATTCAAGGAGCCCAGATGATACATGAGGCATGATGGCAGTCCAATCGAGGTGGCTTTTCTGGCCATAGTTTTCAGCCAGAAAACTCAGGTTTGAGTAGAAAATTGCCTCACTGGTCACCTTGGTACTAAGGTACCATTTGCTATTCCGAAGATTTTAAAAAAAGAAATGATTGGAAAGATGTCAATTATATTCTGTATGACAGCATCTAGCATACGTGGAAACCGGGGACCCATCCTTTGGGCCAAATGTTCCTCAAGCAGTCCTGCCCATCACAGCGCCCATTTTGGAAGATGTCTCTCAGTCACTGAATGCACAAGTGCAGCTGTCCCAGACGCTCCCTTTTTCAGCAGAAGGGTTTCAACTTGTACACCAGAGTGGCCATCCCCTTTATGAAGTACAATCCTCAGAGGGGTCCAGCACTCACATGGTGAGTAAATACATCTTAGGGCAGTTTTTGTTTGTTTAGTTTTCCCTCCAATGTATTTGAAAAAGGAACCCTGTGTTGAAATGTAATAATGCCCTGATCTGCGTTATGTTTTGTTGACTAAATAGCAGATGACGAATCAACTGAATATTTTTTTTAATTGCCAGCCTTAATAACACATTAGTCTTCTGTACTTCATAAACAGATATGTGGATTAAGTGTGTTGTGGCTTTGTCGAATCCCTATGTTAAGGGAACCTTGAAATAATGTTAATGTTATATTTTAATCTTGTTTTTTAAGTTGTATTTTAATCAACTTGTTTTTATTATTGGTTGTTAGCTGGCCTGAGCCCGGTCTTGGCTGGAGAGGGTGGGGGATAAATAAAATTTATTTTTATTTTTATTTTTATTTTTATTATTATTATTATATATCTGGGGCAGGGGGAATTCCATCAATATGTGGATCTTATCAGTAAGAACTTGAGTCTCTCTGCTTAAATTCAAACGTAGATCTCAGTGGTTTCTGATTTTTCTATAAAACAGAGATGAATAATTTCAGATTGGCTTGAAGTTTATTGGTATAAATCTATCTCTCAAATATTATATGATATTCATTATACCACCTAGAGGTTATTCAAAATCAGTTTTTAAGAGGGATATTGAAACTGCCCAACTGTGTAAGTAATACAGCGCTACGCATGGAACTTAATATTGTATCCCTGGAAAACGCTCTGTGGAAGCACATACTTTGTCACTGGTTATCTCTATGGCACAATCTCCCAAACTTGTACTTGATACAATGTATGTGGAGAGATGATTTCCAGAGCCCATGGGTAAAAAATTTACAACTGAAAATTACGGCAATGGGAATCTCCCCATCCAAATTACTAGAGCAGGATATAGTTCCAGCTAAAAGAACAGTAACCTGTAAACTAGAGGAGATGGACTTGCAGCAGAAAATGGTCTTGGGCAATGGTACCTGCTCACCTCTAAACCTTGGTTTATTACCCCTCTTAAGGCTCCCAAACTATTTGAATTCCTTAACTTCTTCGGCTCATAGATATGCCTCTGTAAAGGCAAGATTCAACACCTTCCCATCGAACGTGCTGAGAAATAGATTCTCCAATGGACGCATATCGCTCTTATGTGATTGTAATTGTGGGGCACCGGAATCGTTGCATCACATAATTCTTGATTGTGCTTTTCACTCATCGGCCAGGAGCAAGTTTCTTGCTCAATATCTAAAGGGAATTGCCGATGATACGAATGAAGCCAAACTGAGATATCTATTAAATGATGATGACCCCCTAAGATCACTCATGGTTGCCAGATTCTTGATCAGCGTCCTATCCCTAAAGAAGAGAAACGGACTCCTGTGCGGCTCGGATAATCCCTTTAAACTATGATCTATGTTTTAGGATGTAATTAGGTGATATCACCATTGATGTCTTCTACTAATTTATGAGTAGAGGGCGATGTTTATGTTACAAATTTATTGTAATGTATGATGTTGGTCTTTTGTTTTTGTTTTGCTTTGGTTCTTGTCTGTTTTTTGTAAGTTTTGGCGGTTTTAAATTTGGAGGTTTAAGTACATTATGTTGGTATGGGAAACTGTCGTGTGATGGGCCAATGGCCGTAATAAAGATCAATACAATATTCATTATACCATTTCTTTGTTTCCTTCAAAGATGATAGTTGCCAGCCAGTCTGAAAATGGGCAAGTGCTGCACGTTATTCCTTCTCAGCCGGGAATGGCACAAGTGATTATTCCCCAAGGTCAACTTCTGGATGTCACCAGTTCTCAGGGTAAGGTACATCGTGTCCCAACAGACTATGTGGAAGCAAGTTCCACTGAAATCAGTACAACATGCTACTAGCATTTAACATTCAATTTGTGAATTCTGGTGCCAAGACATACACCTTCATTGTGTAATTGTACAGTATTTCACACTCAGAATTAATAATTTTAATTGTAAACTTGGAATATGAAGAGGTAGGCTTTTCACAGGCTTTTTCTTGAGATGTTCCTTAACAGCAGACAGTGTGCTGCTGTTTGCAAAGGTCACAGCTGCTAGGTGCAAAGTACGGACTATATATTGTACCTGTAGCACACTGGAATAGGTTCTTTCCTTTTCTTCCTTTGACTCAAGATTTATTTGACTTGAGAACAGGAAATGTAGAATTTCGCAAACATACACAAGCAAGATTGAGCCCCTCTTTTATTCTCGGCGGCGTTGCTATACCAACTTTTAGCTGAGCTTGTGGTGGTTATGGAAAAGCACATTCTGAAAGCTGTGCCCTTAGCTCTATCAGAACAGGGCCTCTCCATTCTAGGAGGTTTCCAGGTCTGGCAGAGACAGATTCACATTTCAGTCTCAGGCTGCTGCTTGCTAATTGCTCACCAGTTTTCTGAATTGCACTTTCTTGGTTCTCTATGCACTTATTAAAGAGGGAGGTGTGTCCCCTCCCCCATCTTTTTCCTAAGATGCTTCAGAAGAGAGAAATGGTGGGAGTTTGCGAACTGTTGCAGTGGCTGCTGTTGCAGACGGTACAAGCAGATACATCCTTCACCCTCAAGCTTCTCTTACGGTGTCCAAAGCAACAGCCACCAGGTAGGTCAGAAGATGAGGAAATCTCTTCTCAGACAGACTGTGAAGTTCTGCAGTTTTTCCCATTGTCAGTATTTTAGCTGAACTTCCTCTATGAAATGGTCACAGGTTGCTTTCTAATGATTGACATAGGAGATTCCTAAACCATCTTGTCCCTGAAGGCTTGCAGCAATAAAGTGAAAGAGTAGGTTGTTGCTTTGAATGATAGCTTTTTAAATATTTTTTGAAGTATTGCAAATACTGCCTTACAAATGTTAACCACAAGAAGCGAAAGGAATCTGCTTCTGTCCTTAATATAGCAACATCGTCTAAATCTGCAATTACGTGTTTATTTGCATGGATTTGTTTTGACTCTATATCCCATTTTGCATTTATTGTTCAGGTTATTGGAAGACACTTTTCCAGTTTCCCCTCAACCGTTGTCCTCAAACACACCTACCTGGGCTCGCCGTCTCAGGAACTGTGAGGTGAGCTAAAAACAACAACTGAGCAAAGTATTAATCTCAAAAACTAGTATCGGAGGTGGCTACACTTCTTAGTTACTTGACGTTCGTCAGTTAAACTGTCTTGTAGTTTGTTCGGAGCCAAGGCAGTCTAGTGGTAGCCAGAGGGGGATTTAAGTGGATGTCATGGAATGTACCGTATTTTTCGCTCTATAGGACACACTTTTCTCCCTTCAAAAAGTAAGGGGAAATGTGTGTGTGTCCTATGGAGCAAATGCAGGCTCCTTGGTTTCAGTGATAGCAACGCGAAGCCTTCGAAGCACAGAGGGAGAGCTCCCCCCGTGCTCCGGAGGTTTCGCGTTGCTTTCGGAACTCCCACTGCGCTCTGGAGGCTTCAGGCGGCTATCTGCAAGCCTTCAGAGCGCAGCAGGAGTTCCCGCTGTGCTCTGAAAGCTTGCAGATAGCCACTTGAAGGCTGGAGAGCGAGACAGGTTGGTGCACACCAATCCCTCTTGCTCTCTAGGCTTCGCTTCGCTGGAGAGGTGCTGCACAGTTTTCCCTCTCTGCGCAGCGTCCCTTCAGCGAAGCGGGAGGAGAAATGGAAGGGGCTCCATTTCTCCTGCCACTTTGCTGAAGGGGCGCTGAGCAGAGAGGGGGAGAATTCCCCCCCCCCTGTTCTCCCCCTCCTATGGTCCGGTGCGTCCTATAGAGCAAAAAATACGGCAAATGGCCCTAGCAACTTAGTCAAAAGTGGGAAAGTAATTGTAATTGGTCTCTGGAAAAGGTAGGTTGCGTAAGTTTTTCACTAGTATCTTTCATGAAATGCAACAAGCAGAGAGGGATTGCCTTGCAGTCAAGCCCTTCATCTGATGAATACACTGTTTATGGCAAGGCTTTGCTACCACGAGTCATCTTCTAAACTGCCTTAAACTCCCGAGCAGTTCATTTGTTTTGGTTTTATTCAGAAAATTATAGACATACAGTAGTACCTCGCGTTACGTAACTCTCTGGTTACGTAAACTTCAGGATGGAAACGTGGCAAACCCAGAAGTATTTTTTCAGGTTTCCCCACGCGCGCATGCGCAGATGCGCTCTACCGTGCCACGCACATGCGCAGAACAGGCACCTGGTAGTGAAAACCTCAGGATCCGACCGGAGCTCCGGAACGGATCTCGTCCACAAACGGAGGTACCACTGTATACTGCCCTTCGCCAAAAGGCCATAGAACAGCTGACAACATAATATTTACATCTTTCTTGGGTGATGACCATAACCTTTAGCTTGCATACTTTTAAAATACAGTGGTACCTCAGGTTACAAACACTTTGGGTTACAAACTCCGCTAACCCAGAAGTAGTGCCTCGGGTTGAGAACTTTGCCCCAGGATGAGAACGGAAATCACGCTCCGGCGGCAGCGGGAGGCCCCATTAGTGAAAGCGCACCTCAGGTTAAGAACGGCTTCGGGTTAAGAACGGACCTCCAGAACGAATTAGGTTCATAACCCGAGGTACTACTGTACTTAGACTGATCTGATAACTTGTTACAATAGCACACAATTTTCCCAGGAGTTTTCTGTTTGGCTGTTACCCCATATAATATTGAAACTGCTTTATGCACTTGCCTGTGTTTTTAAAATAGTGTTTTGGGTGTTTGACATTAAATAGGTATATAAGGAGAATTATTGGAGATGGTGCACACTGCTCAGCAGACATTTCTCTTTAGAATCATGTACAGCAGTAAAAGTCGGCAGAAATGCAAAGCATTGCTTTCCAAAATAGCATTTTACCCACACTTGACACTGAGCTTTCACTCATATACAGTGGTATCTCTGGATGCGAACGGGATCCGTTCCGGAGCCCCGTTCGCATCCTAAAGTGAACACAATCTGCACCTGCGCGGGTCGTTATTCGCTGCTTCCGCGCATGCGCGTGACGTCATTTTGAGCGTCTGCGCATGTGCGAGCGGCAAAACCCGGAAGTAACGCGCTCTGTTACTTCCGGGTCGCCACGGAGCGCAACCCGAAAATATTCACCCCGAAAATATTTACCCCGAGGTATGACTGTACAGTTAAAGGGGGAACATGGAGTTCTGGCAAAACATAAAATGTTTAACACTGTTTGCAACAAATAAACCCAGAAACTGCATCTTAAACTCAGGAAAATTGGGAAGGGAAGAAACTCTTGGGGAAATTCTGCCTCCTGCAGATAACACACCGGATTGCCACAGGCATCTCGTGATGATACTGACTTCCTGAACTCCAAATAGCATTTTAGTTGATGAATAAATCCTATTACTTCACCTCCTCTTCATGCAGAAAATTGGGGATTCATACCGTGGCTATTGTTCAAGCGAAGCAGAATTAGAGAATATTCTAACAGTGCACAAGCAGCAAACACACAGCGTGTGGGGAACGCGCCAGTCTCCAAGCCCAGCTAAACCTGCCACGAGGCTGATGTGGAAATCACAATATGTTCCATTTGATGGGATCCCTTTTGTCAATGCTGGTAACTTTCGTTCTTCTTAATGGTTTTCACATTTATGAAAGAGACTGTGCTTCATTTTGCTTTGCAGAATATCTATAGGTATTGTGAAAGGTCACAAAGGGAAAAGTCTCAGTGCCTACGTTATAATGGTTTTCACTCATATTCTGCTGTGTGCTTGTGCGTTGGTACCTGTGTTCTAGTCTTTTGAGGAAAAATGTCATTTAGAACTCTTCACAGAACCCTTTTCTACCACAGATATAATCTCCATCGCATGTTTGGAAGCCACTATGGAGTTGCCTTTATATGCATACAATTGTGATGAAATAAACAGTTATGCCATCTTCAAATAAATAGTGTGCACGGGCCATACATTTTTTTTTTTTACCTATGAAAACTTTACTGTCATGGAACACACACGTCTCTTGCTCTCTAGCAGTGTTAAATTATTAAATCATTTGTTTTTAACAAAGTCTTAGGACTAGCCCGTGCATTTAGTGAGCTCCCGGTCAGGTGCGGTGTGTCTTGTTTTGCCGCCTGAGGCGAAACAGGAATGTGCTTACTGTCAGCTGCCGCCACCGCCAGCGGAGAGGTGGCGCTGGTTTCCTGTGAGCTCTCGTGTGGTTTACAAGATCTCTCAACTTTCTGTGAGATCTCATAAAATCTCAACGGAAACGGGTGCTTCTGCGAGCACTGGTTCTCCAGCGGTGCAGGTGGGCAAGGTATCTGCAGAGGTGCTGCCCCTTGCGCTTCTGCTGCCCGAGGCAGTTGCTCTACCCCACTTCAGCAGGGGCGGAGGAAGCGTGTGTGGTGGGGGCAGGCCACCCAGGTGTCACCACGGGGGTGGGGTTGACAAAATGCCAGGTGGCACTCACCAAGGGGCCTGCAGCGCGCCCGAGCCATGCATCTCTTCTGGGATTGATGCGGTGGTTTGGGCTCCCGCAGGCACTGCACTACCTGAAACAGTCCACCCGCCACCTCCCCCTCAGCTGTAGGGCGGCTGAGTGGGAGGAGGCAGGCAGACTCCTCAAAGCGTCCTGCCCCAGCTGGCCCCGCCCCTGGGCGCAGGGCACGTGCGCCGCCCCATGCCCCCAATCGGCTTGCTCTGCCGCTGTCCTTCAGCTGTGGCTTAGATTCAAAAAGTGCTGAATTCCAGCCGGAACATCAAAGATAGTCTTTCTTTGCAAGTGTGTGGCTTGAAGTTTGAATCCCCTGACTTTATATGGTGTCAGATTATTGATAGTTGGGTGTTCCCCCCAATTCGTCAGAATGGCCCACGGAGGGTTGGCCACTTCTGGATTTGGCTTTTTGGATGGATGTATTTGCCCCCATCCCTATCCCAAACTGATCTGCTGATCAAAATATCTGTCGCAATGAACATGCAGCGTTTCCCTCGAAACAGGAAGCAGAGCCATAGTGATGGAGTGCCAATATGGGCCCCGGAGGAAGGGTTTTCAGCCCAGGAAAACTGGTGAACAGGAGGACATTTCCTGCCAAGTGTACAAAGCCACCTGCCCTGCAAGGTAAGCAATGGATAGCCGGGAAAGTAGAATAATAATATTAATAATGAATAATGAATGTCCTGAATGGGGTAACTGTGCCCCTAAAGGACCAGGTGTTCAGTCTGAGAGTCATTTTGGACTCACAGCTATCCATGGAGGCGCAGGTCAATTCTGTGTCCAGGGCGGCTGTCTACCAGCTCCACCTGGTACTCAGGCTAAGACCCACCCTGCCCGCAGACTGTCTCGCCAGAGTGGTGCATGCTCTAGTTATCTCCCGCTTGGACTACTGCAATGCGCTCTATGTGGGGCTACCTTTGAAGGTGACCCGGAAACTGCAAGTAATCCAGAATGCGGCAGCTAGACTGGTGACTGGGAGCGGCCGCCAGGACCACATAACACCAGTCCTGAGAGATCTGCATTGGCTCCCAGTACGTTTCCGAGCACAATTCCAAGTGTTGGTCCTGATCTTTAAAGCCCTAAACGGCCTCGGTCCTGTATACCTGAAGGAGCGTCTCCACCCCCATCGTTCAGCCCGGATACTGAGATCCAGCGCCGAGGGCCTTTTGGCAGTTCCCTCATTGTGAGAAGTGAGGTTACAGGGAACCAGGCAGAGGGCCTTCTCGGTAGTGG
The DNA here is from genome assembly GCF_027172205.1 of Podarcis raffonei. Lineage (NCBI taxonomy): Eukaryota > Metazoa > Chordata > Lepidosauria > Squamata > Lacertidae > Podarcis > Podarcis raffonei. Next base: position 130,434,648 of record NC_070602.1, on the reverse strand, counting down.
CGCCCACCCTATGAAGGAAATAAGCAGCTATCTTATCTTTAAAGGACATCTGAAGGCATCCCTGTTTAGGGAAGCTTTTAATATTTAATGCTGTATTGTTTTTAACACTCGATTGGGAGCCGCCCAGAGTGGCTGGGGAAACAGCCAGATGGGTGGGGTATAAATAATAAATTATTATTATTATTATTATTATTATTATTATTACTACTACTACTACTACTACTACTACTACTACTACTACTATATAATTAACCAATATATTATTTATACCCTGCCCATCTGGCTGGGTTTCCCCAGCCACTCTAGAAGGCTTTGGACATTTTAGTAAATAGGACAAATGTTTATCTGATCAACAGCGTACAAAATTTTTTTGCAAGAAAATGTTACTACCAATATTATAAAAATAGATAAGAGCAGCTGTGGGGGGCAAATATGTTTTAAGGGGTCGTGTCACTCTTCCACCTCTTTAAATAGTTAGGTGTTTTTCATTCTAAAACGTCTTAATAGAATAAGAGAATGTGTTTGTTTGTCGTAGTCTCTGTGTTGTGATTCCTTCCCCTCCTTTCCTGTGGCAGGATCTATATTAAGAAGGTCCAGAAGTTCCCCCAGTATAGAGTTCCGACAGACCCCAAAATTGATAAGAAAATTTTACGTGTGGAACAGGAGAAAGCTTTCAACGTGCTGAAGAAAAACCTGATTGATGCTGGTGGGGTTCTCAGGTAATGTATGTCTTTCAGCTTGATTTGTTGTTGTTTAGTCATTTAGTCGTGTCTGACTCTTCGTGAACCTATGGACCAGAGCACGCCAGGCACTCCTGTCTTCCACTGCCTCCCACAGTTTGGTCAAACTCATGCTGGTAGCTTCACGAACACTACCCAACCATCTCGTCCTCTGTCGTCCCCTTCTCCTTGGGCCCTCCATCTTTCCCAACATCAGGATCTTTTGCAGGGAGTCTTCTCTTCTCATAAGGTGGCCAAAGTCTTGGAGCCTCAGCTTCAGGATCTGTCCTTCCAGTGAGCACTCAGGGCTGATTTCCTTCAGAATGGATGGGTTTGATCTTCTTGCAGTCCATGGGACTCTCAAGAGTCTCCTCCAGCACCATAATTCAAAAGCATCCATTCTTCGGCGATCAGCCTTCTTTATGCTCCAGCTCTCATTTCCATACATCACTACTGATAAGTTGGTATAACAGCAAGTACTTATACACAGATTGCATTTGCGTTTAACCCTTCTACGGCACTGTCCAGTTGTATACCTGTGCTAACTTAAAGATCATCCTAGCCCAAATATCACTCTATTGTTCCAAGTAAACAGCGAAACTTGGTTTTAAGGCCACTGATCCTCCTTTGCAGCGCAGTAATTCTCAACATGTATTTTAATAAAGCTTCAGCGCTGGATTTACGTATAAGCTAAACAAGCTATAGCTTAGGGCCCCACTCTCTTGGGGGCCCAAAAAAAATTTAAAAGAGAAAAAGAACTGGATGTGCATTTCCAAAATATAAGATAAGTTCAACAATTACTTTGACAAAATACATATTTTGCTATGTGCAAATGGCTTTCGATACCTATGAGGTCCACAAATTACCATATAGCATATATTCAACAGAAAAAACAGCGACAATTTGTTGTTGACAAAGGATAGCTGGACATATAAAGGGCCCCATTACCTTCAGTAGCTTAGGGCCTCATCAAACCTAAATCCGGCCCTGTGAAACATCTACAGTGGTACCTCAGGTTACATATGCTTCAGGTTACATATGCTTCAGGTTACAGATTCTGCTAACCCAGAAATAGTACCTCGGGTTAAGAACTTTGTTTCAGGATGAGAACAGAAATTGCGCGGCAGAATACCAGCAGAATACTACAAAGAAATGTTAAATGAATTAATCGACCTGCTAAAAGAAGTAATAGAGGAAGCAGTAGAGAAGGGGAATATTCCAGACTCTGGGACTCAAGGGTATATAACGCTCCTGCCAAAACAAGGTACGGATTTGGAATCTGTCTCAAATTATAGACCCATTTCATTGTTAAATTCCGATTATAAAATTTATGCAGGATTATTGGCTAATAGGTTGAAAAAAATTATAGGAAAAATAGTACATAAAAATCAGGCTGGATTTGTGGAAGGTAGACAAATAAAGGATAATATCAGAAATATAATAGACATAATGGAATATCTACAAGTAAGAAGAGACAAACAAGCAGCCCTGATTTCAATCGATGCGGAGAAGGCTTTCGACAAATTCTCATGGGAATTTATGAAAAAACTATTAAAAGAATTGTGTCTAGGTGAAAAATTCCAAAAAGGTATAAATGCAGTATATAACCAACAGAAAGCAAAAATTATTATTAATTGAGAGTTTGGAGAAGAAATCAACATTTTTAAAGGTACAAGACAAGGATGCCCCCTATCCCCAATGTTATTTATAATAGTATTAGAGGTTCTATTAAAGAAAATAAGGCAGGACAACCAAATAAGAGGAATAGCAGTTGGTGAAAAAAGATACAAGTTAAGAGCCTTTGCAGACGATGTTATGATCACAACAGAAAACCCCCTACAATGTACACCTAGAATATTGGAATGCATAAACGAATATGGCAGATTAGCAGGATTCAAATTAAACTATGGGAAAACCAAAATACTAGTGAAAAATATGGAAGAAAAAGATAAAGTGAAATTACAAGAAACTACAGGATTGGAAATTAAAAAGAAAATAAGGTATCTTGGAATAAATTTAACAACAAACACTATAGATTTAAGTAATGAGAACTATGGGAAAACATGGAATGAAATAAAAAATGACTTGCAAGTATGGGGAAAATTAAATCTTTCCTTACTAGGGAAAATATCGGTAATAAAGATGAACATTTTACCAAGGATGATGTTTTTATTCCAAAGTATCCCAATACTAGGAGGAGATAAATGTTTTAATAACTGGAAAAGAGATTTGGCTAAATTCATATGGTCAGGGAAAAAGCCAAGAATAAAACACAAAATAATGATAGATAAGAAGGAGAGAGGAGGATTTGGTCTCCCAGATATGGAGTTATATCACGATGCGGTGGGTCTGACCTGGCTAAAGGAATGGATCAAATTAGATGACTCGGATGTATTGGATTTAGAGGGAGTAGAGACGAGATTTGGATGGCATGCCTATTTAATAGATGGAAAAGTGAGAGTACATAAAGGCTTCCTAGGGCATATAGTCAGAAAATCTATATATAAAATATGGGAGAAATATAAAAGACTCCTAGAACCGAAAACTCCCTGGTGGGCATCGCCAGCAGAAATTGTTGCAGTGAAAAAATTAAATATGAAAGAAAATTGGGCTACCTATAAAACTGTATTAAAGGAAGAAAACGGAGAATTGGAATTAAAGGATTACACAGAAATCAAAGCTCATATTAGTGATTGGCTCCAATATATTCAAATTAAGTATAGATTAGCAAAAGACAAAAAGTTAGGATTTGAAAAAGAAATATCAAAATTCGATAAATACTTAATACAAGAAAAATCAAAAAATATATCTAAATTGTATAATCTGATTTTAGAGTGGGAAACAAAGGATGAATTGGTTAAAGCATCAATGATTAAGTGGGCGCAAGATATTGGGAAAAATATTATGTTTGAACAATGGGAAAAATTGTGGAAAGAAGATATGAAATTCACTATGTGTTATATACTGAAAGAAAATTACCTTAAAATGCAACATAGATGGTATTTAACACCTGAAAGAGTAGCAAAAATGAATAAAAATTGTAGCGATGTCTGCTGGCGATGCAACACGGGAAAAGGTACTCTGATACATATATGGTGGAATTGTTTAAACATCAAACAATTTTGGGAAACAATATATAATGAAATGAAAAAAATGTTTAGATACTCATTTAGGAAAACACCAGAAGGTTTTCTATTGGGAATAGTACCAGGAAGCCTAAAGGAAGAAGATAAGACCTTATATTTATACGCAACAGTAGCAGCAAGGCTATTGATTGCGAAAAACTGGAAAAGTGGTATAATACAGACAAAAACAGAGTGGCTTGCCAAATTATTGGAGTATTACAATACATCCAAAACAATGGAAGAAATTGGAAGGATTTCAAAAGAAAAGATAGATAGGGACTGGAAGGTGTTTAAAAGATACTTGCAAAATCATATCGAAAAATCAGAACTCCTATTAGAATAAATAAGTTCCGTTTCAAATACTGAAATATCAAATAAGATGGATAATAATGTGTAATAGAAAAAGAAGTATGAAATTAGGCTAAAGGTGTGTGAAAGAAAGAAATAGAAGTGGAAAGAAATTGTAATTGAGTAGATTGGAAGTCTAAGACAAAGGTGGGGTGAGGGGTGGTGGATGGTGATGGGGAAAGGAACTATTTGTGGGATTGAGTGTAAGTATGTTTGAACACTTTTAAGGATTGTATGAAATGTATGTTTGTATGCTTGTATATGTGTATTAATGATGAACTATTTTAACAATAAAAACTTATTAAAAAAAGAAAAAGAAAGAAATTGCGCGGCGGTGGTGCGGCAGCAACGGGAGGCCCCATTAGCTAAAGTGGTGCTTCAGGTTAAGAACAGTTTCAGGTTAAGAACGTACCTCCGGAATGAATTAAGTATGTAACCAGAGGTGCCACTTTATTAGGAATGTCTCAGAAACCCATTTAGTTTGATCGCTCCTAGCAAACAAACTTGGGTGCTGAGTGCTAACAGCTGTGCAACAGAATCAGGGCAACTTAAGAAACAAAAGGGAAGTATTGGATTGTTTGAAGGAGCTGCAAAAACAGTAGAAGTAAATAAATATCTATTCAGGGAGGAAAAACCATACAGGATCAAACCCTCACAACACAACCCAGTTGGGGTTGGACATTGTCAGGGGCCACAGAATAAAGAGTGTCCCGAGTCTTGAAGGAGCTGGGGAGAGAGCTGGAAACTAGCAGGGAATGGAATGAAGTATTCTGGAAGAGGATATAGTTGACTGGCCAGACCCCTGAACAGGAGTGCTCCACACCACATTTTGTTGATGTTTCCATTTGTGCATTCTCATTGGGAGATTTTTATGTGCTGACTTGGCTAACAAAGGTTGTGTGTGATTTTGGGAGAAGAAATAAGGCTGCGTGTGTGTCATTCCTCTATGAAAAAGGTTAATTATCAGTGTTAATCAGTGCTTTTTTTCTGGGAGGGACGCAGGGAAACGCATACCCCTAAACATTTTGTGAATCTAAGTTTGGCCTCATTGAGGGGCAGTATTTCAATATGAGTAGGAAAATGAGATACTCCTAAACATTTTTTTAGGAAGAAAAAAAAAGCACTGGTGTTAATGCTAGTCAAAGTTAAGGTTTTAATAACTGCATTTATATCCTGCCTTCTTCTCAAAAGAGTTCATGGTAGCAAGCACATTCACAACAACAACAAAACTAAAGCAGTTTAAAGCGTTCTGAAAACAGTTACATTTAAAATCATTATTTCATTATTTCAACCTCAGGGTTGCCAGGAACAGTATTGTTGTTATGAGTTTGGAGGTGCTGGGTGCCCCTAAAGTCCTGGACCTAGTAAGTGTTAGAAAGTTGTTAAGCCTTCTGAACTCCTAGATCCAGCCAGGGTTAAAATATAAACCAGGCTGGTTTTGTCATGAGGTGATCACCTGGGAGATGAGCCATTAAGAGAGAACAAAGGGAAAGGTGATGGACCATTAAGAAAGCAAAAGAGAGAGGACTCTGTGCCAGACAGCAAAAGGGCTGGAGCCCCTCCTTCAGCTCTGAGTTAGTTAAAAAACCAAGTGAGAGTTTGAAGCAGAGTCTTTAGAGTTTTGGTTCTTTGATGTGACCTACAGGAAAGAAGGTTGCAGGCTGTTAAAGGCAGCAAGCTGGAAAGAGAGTCAGAGCACAATGGTTGGTTTCTGTTTGAAACCATAGGCTGCAGATATGGGAGAAAGAAGACCCTTTTGGGGCGTTAATGTCATGAACCCCTCAATATTTAATGCTGTACTGTTTTTAACACTTGATTGGGAGCCGCCAAGAGTGGCTAGGGAAACTCAGCCAGATGGGCGGGGTATAAATAATCAATTATTATTAATTGTAGGCTCAGGTTGTATATATGTGTAAATAAACTATATATCATATAGACATCATTCCACAAACCCGGGGTAAGAGCCTGGAAACCCTGGAATCTCATACTGCTCGGATATTAGGGTGGCGTGCAACATTATTCAGGCAGCAAATGCCTGGATAAATGAATGTTTTCGGATTTCTCCTGGAAGTTAATAATGTTGGAGACAGGCACACCTCATTAGGGAGGGCACTCCACAAAGGGGAACCACTACTGAAAAGCAGGCCCCAGTGGTGCCGTCACCAACAAGGCCTCACCTGCCAGTCATAGGGTCTGAGATGGAAGGCGCTCTTTTAGGAACTTAAGTTCTAAGCTGTTAGAATCAGGCTCGGTAGATCACTGGCAGCCAGTGTAGTGTGATCAGGATCAGTGGCACATGCTACTTGACAGCATCACAGACCGCACCTACTCCAAGATAGTGCTACTGCCAGGGACGCAGGTAGCGCTGTGGTCTAAACCACTGCGCCTCTTGGGTTTGCCGGTCAAAAGGTCAGCGGTTCGAATCCCCACGACGGTGTGAGCTCCCGTTGCTCGGTCCCAGCTCCTGCCAACCTAGCAGTTTGAAAGCATGCCAGTGCAAGTAGATAAATAGGTACCACTGTGGCGGGAAGGTAAACAGTATTTCTGTGCGCTCTGACTTCTGTCACGGTGTTCTGTTGCACCAGAAGCAGCTTAGTCATGCTGGCCACATGCCTCAGAAAAGTTGTATGTGGACAAACACTGGTTCCCTCGGCCTGAAAGCAAGATGAGCGCCACACCCCATAGTCGCCTTTGACTGGACTTAACAGTCCAGGGGTTCTTTACTTTTACTGCCGTGGAGTGGCAAAGATAACAGCAATCTCTGTGGAAGTGGGTGATGCCCATGAGTTAGACCAGGCATGGGCAAACTCCGGCCCTCCAGGTGTTTGGGACTACAATTCCCATCATCCCTGACCACTGGTCCTGTTAGCTAGGGATGATGGGAATTGTAGTCCCAAACATCTGGAGGGTTGGAGTTTGCCTATGCCTGAGTTAGACCTGAAATATTCACTAGAGTTGGTTTCCCCCCTCCTGCTGGAGAAAGGAATTACTTTCTTGGGAGTTTCATCTTCCAGTTTTTCTCGCCAGGTGGTATGTGCAGTTACCTACTCAGCAGGCTCATCAGTATCATGAGCTAGAGATGTGCCTCCCACGATCGCCATTCTCCATACCTTCTTCTGAGGGAGAGGACGATGCAGGCAAAGACGAAAGCTGCCTGCTGCCCTCGCGACTTCACCCGCAAGTTGCAGATAAGATCCGAGAGCTAGTGTCTCAAGGAATAGAACAAGTCTACGCAGTGAGGAAACAGTTACGGTAAGTCTTTGTAAGTCTCTACACAACACACTTCTTCCACTTTGTGTGGGTTATGACACAGTGCCCGCTCCCCACCCCTGTCCTGATTTCGACATTTTGGCTCTTTTGGGAGTGGAATGTGGTTGCACAGATCCTTCCCATATATCAAGGTAGATGCTTTTCAGACCAATTGGAAAGAGCACCCCAGAGACCTGTAGTAAACCTCTAGTCACTAAGCCTATAGCATAGAAACTTACTACTTTATTATCCATACCTGAGATTATTCAAGAATCCAAAGTATAGGCTAAGTTGTAGTTTTTCTTACACTGCACAGAAGATAAAGCTTTACATATTGGTATTCTATATTTTCTTTACCAGTCTTCTGTTTGCCTGGTTGTTTTGTTTTTGCAAAGTTTTTGGATTTTTCCTAAGTAGTCCAGCAAAATTTCCAGTAGGAAAAGAATGGGTTAATCTGACCCTGGATAATCAGGCCAAATGTATGTTAGTAGAGTAAAAAGCAGAGACATCACCTTGCCAACAAAGGTCCGTATAGTGAAAGCTATGGTTTTCCCAGTAGTGATGTATGGAAGTGAGAGCTGGACCATAAAAAAGGCTGATCGCCAAAGAATGGATGCTTTTGAATTATGGTGCTGGAGGAGACTCTTGAGAGTCCCATGGACTGCAAGAAGATCAAACCTATCCATTCTGAAGGAAATCAGCCCTGAGTGCTCACTGGAAGGACAGATCCTGAAGCTGAGGCTCCAATACTTTGGCCACCTCATGAGAAGAGAAGACTCCCTGGAAAAGACCTTGATGTTGGGAAAGATGGAGGGCACAAGGAGAAGGGGGCGACAGAGGACGAGATGGTTGGACAGTGTTCTCGAAGCTACCAGCATGAGTTTGACCAAACTGTGGGAGGCAGTGGAAGACAGGAGTGCCTGGTGTGCTCTGGTCCATGGGGTCACGAAGAGTCGGTCACGACTAAACGACTAAACAACAACAACAAGAGTAAAACACTTGGGCTTGAAGGGGACTTCCACCAAGTCTTGCTTCATTTGTAGGCCCCTGCACCATTCCCAAGGATACCCCAGTCTCCAGACGCTTAAGGAAAAGGAGAGGCAGGAGACCTCCATCTGTGAATGTGAGCTCTACCCTGCTTGGGGAAGGAATGCTAACTTCCCAAGCCTTGATTGTATGTTGTTCGGAAGAGCGGCAGGTACAATAAATCACGTATCAACACGTGTGTAATCCTCTTTCCCCCCCCATTTCTAATACTCAACAGAAAATTTGTGGAACGAGAATTGTTCAGACCTGATGAAGTACCAGAGAAGCACAACTTGTCTTTCTTTCCTACTGTAAATGATCTCAAGAACCACATTCATGAAGTGCAGAAGTCGCTAAGAAACGGGAAGATATTATACAACTCAGAAACTATTCCGGCAATGGTAAGCGTGGACTCTTCTTTTTTCCTCTCTTTCTCTTTAAGCCGAGTTTTGTGGTCATTTTGTGGACAGTCTTCATTGCCTGCTCTTGCCTCTCCCAGGATAACTGTTTCAAAGGCATTAGCACAAATAATTTCCCCCCCTGAGTAAATTACAATTAAATTGCCTACTAAGGTGATTGATGCAGTTTTGTCAGAATGAGAAACAGAGTATAAACTATGATAAAACAAAAAAAAGATTGTTTTTAGTAGAGCAAATTTATCTACTCAAATGGTCACTTAATAGATATCTGATAGAACGAGTGACAAGCTTTAATTATTTGGGGTTGTCACTCAGCAAGTTCATGGCAAACTCCTAGCTAAGTAAAGGTAAAGGAACCCCTAACCATTAGGTTCAGTCGTAACCGACTCTGGGGTTGCGGCGCTCATCTCGCTTTACTGGCCGAAGGAGCCGGTGTACAGCTTCCGGGTCATGTGGCCAGCATGACTAAGCCGCTTCTGGCGAACCAGAGCAGCGCACAGAAACACTGTATGCCTTCCCGCCAGAGCGGTACCTATTTATCTACTTGCACTTTGACGTGCTTTCGAACTGCTAGGTTGGCAGGAGCAGGGACCGAGCAACGGGAGCTCACCCCGTGGCGGGGATTCGAACCGCCGACCTTCTGATTGGCAAGTCCTAGGCTCTGTGGTTTAACCCAGAGCGCCACCCACGTCCCTAACTCCTAGCTAGAACAACTCAAGTATCAGAGAGGACTACGAAGGTCTTACTAATATTCCACATGGCAGAAGGCTAGGCTTTTATTTCTTTAAACGATTACTTGACCAGGGTTTGTTTGACACCAAGTTAACTGTTTCTTAAAACCACAGAAGGGTTAAGAAGGAGGAATCTAAAAGATAAGAGTATAAGAACAAATAAGTAAATCTGCATTTCAGTTTTTGTCTTTTCACGGTGATTTGGATGTGTGTCAACACGTGATAAGAGTGTTGGGTTCTTTAAATGGCTCTTCTTCCTCTTTCAGCTTCAATGGACAACAGACAGTGGTAATATTCTTACTGAAACAGTGACTGTTACACTTGCCTCTTCACCTACTGAGGGTAGGAGCAAGCTGAAAACATTTATTTGTTGCTTATTTAATCCTAACGTTATGTATCCTTTATATAAGTGGTTCCCAAACTCCCCAACTTCTTTAATATCTTGGTGGGCCACTTAAAGATTATCCTGTTTGCGGTCACAATTGTAACACACTGTGCTAGATATTGTATGATTTTTAATTGTAATTTTATTACTTATTTTATTTCTTATGTAGTTTTCAAATTTGCATTGCATAGAATTCAAATTGTAATACAATAAAGAAAACAAATAAAATGCCATTAAAAATCAATAGAAATATTTAATGCAGAAATGCCATGGTCCACCTGAATGAAGATTGCAGGCCATTGATGATCTGCTAGACCACAGTTTGGGAACCCCTGCTTTATTTTATTAATCGTGCCAATTTCAGAGGCAGTTTCAATGAATCATTCCTTCACCAATTATTATTATTATTATTATTATTATTATTATTATTATTATTATTATTATTATGGGTTGGGTTTGTTTTTCATCTTACAGTTCATGCACCTTAAAAGTAAATGCCTTTTTTACAATTTATTGTTTAAATGTTGTCCTATGAATGATTCTTTGTGCATTTCCCTTTGCTATGGTGTGATGAGCCCTTTGGAAGTGATACAGTGGTACCTCGGGTTAAGTACTTAATTCATTCCGGAGGTCCATACTTAACCTGAAACTGTTCTTAACCTGAAGCACCACTTTAGCTAATGGGGCCTCCTGCTGCTGCCGCGCCACCAGGGCACGATTTCTGTTCTCATCCTGAAGCAAAGTTCTTAACCTGAAGCACTATTTCTGGGTTAGCAGAGTTTGTAACCTGAAGCGTATGTAACCCGAGGTACCACTGTAGTTGTGAGGCTGGGGAGCAAAAAAATAGCCTGGTACAGGAAGTTGCAGCAAGATCCTTAGGAATGTCACTAAGCCACGAGGTAGTGGGTCCTTGTGGATGCAAGGAGTCTGAAATACACAGAGGATCACCTATTGACTTATGTATGCAGCAGAGTGCCGTATTACGAGTGTAGAGTTTTCTCCGATATTGGAACGAATTCCTTGGGTGTGTGTTCTGCTCCAGAGCTTAGGACAGTATGCAACTAAATCCTTGTGTTAGTGTAAGGCTTCTCCTCCCCACAAGTTTTGTGGTGGGGGGAAGCCAGAACAGATTTAGGGGGCATGCAGCAAAAGGAGAGGAGAGCAGCATTAATCTTAGCACTGCATTAAGACTAGATGAGCCATTGGCTTGCTCCTATGTTCTGTGTTCTTTTTCACATTGAATACAACCCTTCAGAGACCTTTGGGTGGGATGATCATGTTACACTGAAAAATTTATTTCTCTGCTTTTCTATTTTATTTTCTTTCAGCTGGGTTGAATAATAATTCCAGTTGTGAGGGAATAGTCTCAAATCTTTGCTGCTTTGATATTCAAAACGTAACTGGCTGTGTTTAACTATATAAATTCTTTGCATATCATATAAACATAACTCTTTTCACATTATCTAATTGAGAGGAAGCAATTAAGGACCAACATTTAGAACAGGAAATACAAATGGATCAGTTCTTATATACGTAGTGTCCAAATAGAAGCTTTTGTGTTCCATGTATGTACAAATGAATCAGTTTTTTTAAACGTATGTCCAAACAATTTATTGCTATTCTTACCTGACTGATTCCTGATCCGTAGATTTGTTTTTATTTTAACACTTGTCCCCAGAAAAATATTTAAATAAGTGTGTGGCTTAGCATGCAATTCCTCATATGTTAGTTGGTGACCTAACCGATGCAATGTATTGCTTATACCAGTGTATGTATGGCGAATTGCACATTAAGCTGAGCCTTTTTCTGTGTGTGTTTAACTTGTATTTTAGCAACTCTTGAAACGGACCAATTGAACTGAAAAACACATCTTACTCCTGGAACTGGAAGGTAAGAATTTAATTGCTGGCAGCATAAGAGATCAGTTTTTTGGCCCTTGGGCGCTTAATTTGAAATATGTCCATATATATTCTATTCATCAATTAATTTTTACCCTTCAGGGAGCAGACATACTTATTTGCATATTTTTCTAGTAGCTGTTTTTTTTATTTATAGCTTGCTTCAAACAATTTGTGACTGCAAGTAATGTAGAGATTCTGGCAATAATATTTATCTCATTGATGCCACAAATTTGCTGCTAGCAAAGCTGATCCTAATTGTGTTGTGCTAATATATCTATTTGAAGTGTTGGTGTAATGAACCTACAAGTTGGCCTAATCCCAACAACTTTGGGGTTAAATCCTAAAAAAAGCTCAACAACTTTGGGTGGTCCTCACGCATGTTCACTTCATCAAATCTGGCCCTCTTTGAAAAAAGTTTGGCCACCCCTGAGGTACAGTAATTGCTGTATTTACTTGAGCCATTGCTTTAGCAGAAACCATGGCAAATGAATGCACATCAATACAGTACGGTATATGGTGTTTATTTAGAGATAAATCAGCATCAGCTGCTGCTTTTATTATTTTACAAATTCCCTAAGTGGGGCACTGCCACAAAGCAGAACACAAAACAATAAAACAAACATTTAAATGTATTAAATTATTAGTTAAATACAACTAAAAATATCAGATCAAGTTATATCCCCAGCACACTTAAAGCAGCAGTCCTGTACAAACTTATATGAGTGGAGCTTACGTTCTAAGTAGACATTCATAAAGGTAAAAGGGTAAAGAGACCCCTGACCATTAGGTCCAGTTGTGACCGACTCTGGGGTTGCAGTGCTCATCTCACTTTATTGGCCGAGGGAGCCGGCGTACAGCTTCCAGGTCATGTGGCCAGCATGACTAAGCCACTTCTGGTGAACCAGAGCAGCGCACGGAAACGCCGTTTACCTTCCCGCCGGAGCGGTACCTATTTATCTACTTGCACTTTGACATGCTTTCGAACTGCTAGGTTGGCAGGAGCAGGGACCGAGCAACGGGAGCTCACCCCGTTGCGGGGATTTGAACCGCCGACCTTCTGATCGGCAAGTCCTAGGCTCTGTGGTTTAACCCACAGCACCACCCGCATCCCCCACCTTAGAGACCAACTAAGTTTGTTATTGGTATGAGCTTTCGTGAGCATGCACACTTCTTCAGATACATGGCTGCCTACCTGTAACTAACCTGTAATGCTAACTGAGAAGAGAGTAAGCAAGTAACTCATTCATTTTCCTGTGATTTAATGTTCAACTACTCACTGTAATAGTCACTCAACTTCCTTTCCTGTTTTCTACTCCCTTGTTTTCTTTCAATATTCCTCTGTAGACTACTGACCATTCAACAAAGTACTTTATACTGCATGAGATATATCTGGGGATTTAGTTTGGATGGCTGATTGGATAAGCTTTTATCAAAGGTAAGACGGGTCCCTGCCCCATGTCACTTTGTCTCTGGTTGTTTTTGTAGGGAGCTCACCAGAGAAAACCATAATCAAAGTGGAATCAAATGGAGCAAGGGAGCTCTTAACTTCAGAGTTACTCCAGCCCATAGTATTTACCCAGCAAAAGGTAACTACTGTTTCTTTAACAACCTGTCAAAAAATTAGTAGTCTGGGATCAGGGAGTTACATGTACAGCACAGGACCATTGTATTATAGTTTGTGTATAGTGGTATCTCGGATTAAGTACTTAATTCGTTCCAGAGGTCCGCTCTTAACCTGAAACTGTTCTTAACCTGAAGCACCACTTTAGCTAATGGGGCCTCCTCCTGCTGCCGTGCCATCGGAGCACGATTTCTGTTCTCATCCTGAAGCAAAGTTCTTAACCCGAGGTACTATTTCTGGGTTAGCGGAGTCTGTAACCTGAAGCGTATGTAACCCGAGGTACCACTGTATTGGGTTTTTTCTTTAAATATCAGGGGAAATGTGCCCTTCTTTGCAGGAGAAGACAAGTGCACGTCTGAAGGGACACAAGCTGTCTGCTTTATAGATTTCACAATGCAGACTTTGTCCTAGAAGTGACACTTGCACAATTGTGTTCTGCATAGCACCATTCACTCCTGTTGAGGCAGTATCCAAGAACAAAATATTGTGACTTGACTGATAGTAAACTGTGATATTCCTACAGCATGCATTTCCTTGAAGAAAGACATTTTAGATCCCTACAACGCATGAGTAACTGCACTCAGTAACTGCTGGACACACACTTGTTGGCAACCTCCTGTTTACAGGGAAAGAATTGCAGTTCATACCTACACTTTAGGCATTGCTGGTCTGACGTGTGTGTGTGTGTGTGTTCTGGATGGGTGGGGTTTTTTGGGGTGTGTGTGATAGTACCACTCCATATATCCAAGTTAGGATTCAGAAACTACCCAACTTGAAGTTTGTCATGGAACTTCATTTGCTATTTTGCACTTTGGTGGGTGAACGCGTCAACGTTTTTTAAACAAACTTTTCCTTTTCTAGGGTTTACAGTTGCAATCATTTGATGAAGCAGCAGCCCTTCTGAGGGTTGATAGCAAAACACCTCTCCAGCCCGCAAGCCTTACGCATTCCACAAGGAGGCACTTAACCATCCGGCCTATATTCAATAAGGATAATAACCTTCAAGCAAGTTTCAGTCAAGCACAGAACAATGCTACAACATCAGCGCTTGGAGAACAACATGGACCAAATCAAAGGGTTGTGGCTTTGGGTCAGTTTGTAACTGTTGGCAGCTTGGGGGATGCTGAAGCTCTTGATACGAATCAGAGTCTTTTGGGAGATGAGCAGACCGTTCCCACACAGACGGCAGACAACTGTCCAGCTCTTAGTAAGTACAAATCTCTCTAGGTTGTCAACATGCAAAAAGTTCTACTTCTTAGCTATCTGTTTCACAAGGATGGTTGAGGTGACTGCTAGCTGGTATCTGACAACATTTAATAATGCAGCTTCAGGGTGTGTGCAGGCTTCTCGGAGCATTATATTTTGAGCTCATCCGGTGTATATACACATTCGTGGCAGATAAACATGCCCGTTGCAGGCTTTCAAACTCTGAATAGTTGCTAAATCCTAAAGCAGAGTCATACAGAAATATATCACCAAAGCGACTACTCCAGAGTAAGGAGTGTGGACAAGCAAACAGATAAATCACAGAAATAAATCACAGAAGGGGTCGTTTTCTTTAATCAACACCCAGAAGCTGTTCTGGGTACAACCAGTGTTTCTTCCCACAAGGTGTTCCCACAACCAGTGTTTCTTCCCATTATTGTAACTCGATCTACGTGGGGCTGCCCTTGAGACTGACCCAGAAACTCCAGCGGGTGCAGAATCCCGTGGCGAGATTCCTTACGGGGTCCTCGCTGTGAGATCACATTCACCCAGTGCTATACCAGCTGCACTGGCTCCCGGTGGAGTACAGGATCAGGTTTAAGGTGCTGGTTTTAACCTTTAAACCCCTATATGGCCTAGGACCCTCATACATATGGGACCGCCCTCTCCTGGTATGTCCCACGGAGGACCCTACGGACTTCAAACAAAAACATCTTGGAGGTCCTGGACCACAGGGAGGTTAGGCTGGCCTCAACCAGAGCCAGGGCTTTTTCGGCTGTGGCCCCAATCTGATGGAATGCTCTGTCACAAGAGACTAGGGCCCTGCAGGACTTGACATCTTTCCGCAGGGCCTGCAAGACAGAGCTGTTCCACCAGGCCTTTGGTCAGGGCACAGCCTGACTCCCTCCTTTGGCAATCTTTACAGAACTTTAGTTTATGTTTGCCATCAATTTGATTTTAATTAATTTTTATAATGTTTTCAGAATGTTGCACTATTTTAGTGTTGTTAGCCGCCCTGAGCCCGGCTTTGGCTGGGGAGGGCGGGATATAAATAAAATTTATTATTATTATTATTATTATTATTATTATTATTATTATTATTATTAAGGGGCTTAATCGTCGAGCTGCACAATGGAGTCTAGACAATATACGATCAATAGTTTAGACAATTGGACAAATCTGTCCCTTTGTGCATTTCTCCCATAAGAAGAACAAAAAGAGGCTATGCAGCCTTCTGTTTCTTAGCCTTTCCTAACCTTGTATCTATGGTTGAAGGCGAGGTGTTAGCTTTGCAGAGTCTTCAGCCTCAATATTTCACACCATGGAAATTATTGGCTCTGTGTTTGAAAGGAATTGCGTCAGCATGATCATGGTTGCAGTGTCTTTCTCCATCCTCAAAAGGAACTCGACTCCATAGTTTCTGTGCAGAACTCTACAAAATTACAAATAATGAGGAAGAAACTCTACTGAGAACTTTTAAAATTTAACTTGATTCGTGGCTTGTCTCGGTGTGTCGAAGGCATTGTTCATATGTATGTTTCTATGCAGTTAGAGTGAATAGAGGGGGGCGGGTTCCTACTATTTTCTTGCCTTCCCACATATATTATGATTTGCCGCTTCTACAAGTAGTTTAACTTGCATCCACCAGTTGTTAGAGCAGTACAGCTGTCAAAGGTAAAGGTAAAGGTAAAGGGACCCCTGACCATTAGGTCCAGTCGTGACCGACTCTGGGGTTGCGGCGCTCATCTTGCTTTATTGGCCAAGGGAGCCAGCGTACAGCTTCCGGGTCATGTGGCCAGCATGACTAAGCCACTTCTGGCGAATCAGAGCAGCGCACGGAAACGCCGTTTACCTTCCCGCCGGAGCGGTCCCTATTTATCTACTTGCACTTTGTGCTTTCGAACTGCTAGGTTGGCAGGAGCAGGGAGCGGGCAACGGGAGCTCACCCCGTCGCGGGGATGTCTTAAATCAGTTTTAACTTAAATGCTTTTATTTCCTTTTTTAGGAGAAGGAAGCAGCAGCAGCTGAAGAAGGGGACACTGTCTGCAGAGGTCAATAAACAAAAGAACAGGCACTATATCCAGAGATGGACAAATACAGAGACTTGCAAGCACCATCTGTGCTTGAGTCTATGAAGGCTGTTGAGAACTTGGAATGAAGATAGGTCAGGTTTTGAGAAGACATTATTTGATGCAGGCTCCTTATGACAATCTGTAATAGACAACTGCTTTGATTTACAGCTGATCTGATTCACTGCCAGTTCCAGATCGTTCCTCATGTGAAGCTACTCGTGTCTTCCTTCTTTGCATGATGTTTCAATACCCAAATGACCTGTTGTGGTCATATTTGAGAAGACCTTCCGAAATCAGATTGCTGAGGGGATTATTATTGGTTTTTTAAATAATTTTGAGCCCAATAATGTCTGCTCTCACTGATTCCTCTCCACCTGGGGACCCTTTAACTTGTCTCAGCACACACAAGGACATTTGCCTCGATAGCAGCAGCAATGGAATTCCAAGAGACATTTATTAATTGAGACCCAGCCAATTAGCAGCTGAAAAGGGGAGAAAACGATTTTCCTGGGGAAAAGAATTGGGTTGCCAGCAAAAAAACAACTGTTGAACTTGTATGATTAGCTGACATTGTGGAAGAAGGTTTCACCTGATACCTACAATTAACCTTCAGATTTATTGATGGTGTTGTCTTTTCTCATTCTGCACTCCATAATACTGAACGGGCCGGCAACCTATGGAGCACGGTGGCTAAAAAGAGCCCTTACATTTGGTGAAGAGTTACTCTTCAGTTGATCTCTCTCTTGTTACACTGTGCGCTGTACCCTTCGCAGAGAAGTGCATGGGATTTAAAGCCTACTGCTAAGTCATGCTCATTCATGTGGTAGAACAGACTTCTAAAATCCATAATGTGTCTTGGCTGTTCAAGAAATACATAGCAGTCCCATCCGTGAGTTAACGGGTAAGTTGAGCCTTCTGTGATCCCTCCAACCCCCTTCAAGAAAGCTTTAAGAATGCAAAAGAGAGTGATAGTTCTAATGTGAAGACTGCCAGTTTATTATTTGTTGAAGTTATATCATGCCCTTTCTCCTGAAAGCGACTAGGGTAGCAAACTGTTCCACACTTGTGGGGGGGGACTGATATAGTTTGAAAAAACCACTTTCTATCTGGTGTTCTTTGGGTTCCAGGAACAGTATTCTTCAGCTACTAAGTGTTTGGGTAAATGGGAATGTTTTCACATTCCTCCTGAAAGTTAATATTAATTTAATAATGATGGAGGCATGCACACATCACTAAGGGGAGCAAATGAAAGGAAAGGGGATTTCAGCATGGGGTATTTCAATCATCAATCATAATTAAAATTGCCCAGAATGTTATTGGGCTCCAACTACCAACCCTGGATGAGATCTTCACGTCTCGCACTTTGAAGAAGTCACACAATATCCTGAGAGATCCCACCCATCCTGCTCACAACTTCTTTGAACTGTTGCCTTCGGGCAGAAGATATAGGACAATGAAAACACGAACCACACGCCTTCTGAATAGTTTCTATCCAAGAGCTCTGATTGCACTAAATAATGATCTTAGGGCCAGTTGCAAGAAATAGCAAGCAGGAAGTAGGAAGGAATGAGATAGGTTTTAGGTTATGTTATGCCTTTAAATAGGTTATGTTATATTCTGGATTATGTTATGTTTTATAGATTATGTCTGAATAGGATGAGAATGTTGGAGATACGTGCAAATGTGTATGTGAACCCGGTCTTTGGGTGGGTGTTTGATTTTCGTTGTTGTGTATACTGTGTATATATGGACAATGACAATAAATTTATCTTATCTTATCTTATCTTATCTTATCTTATCTTTGTACTAAGCAGAATTCTGATGGCATTATTCATACCTGCAGGGTTAAAAAATGAAAGCACAGAAACAGTGAATTCATGCCAATTTTTTTTCTTTGCACATATAAAGCAGTAGTTGAAATTATTTCCTGTGAGCAATTCACACATCTGGGATTGTGTTCCGAATTGTGTCATGACTTGGTTCCCATTGATTTTAACAGGACTTAAGAGCCATTGACTTGTGATCCAACTCAACATTATGTGCGTGTTACAAATGAAGCCTTTTGTATAAACCTAAACTATTCGCCGCTGACAGTTTCTGATGTTTAAACTTGAAGGATCGATAACTTCTTTGAGCTGTAAACAATTTAATCATGTGAATATGAAAATGTTTTCGCCTGTGCAATTTTGAAGACAGGTTTTGTGTTGTACATACTCATTCTATAGTTTTCATATTAAAATGTTGGAGGATTTTTTTAAAACAAAAAGGGTGATGTTTGTGTTCTGTGTGTGATTAGTGTGTGGCCATAAACATATTCCTGAGGACTTTGGTCTGAGGAAGGTGACAGAAATCTGTGAGCACAGATTTCCTTCTATGCTTTTCCCCTGCTTATAAAATCAATTCTACATATTCAAACTTTGTGACATGCTTGCTACTATGTATGTTTCCGTGTAACACATTGCAACTGTATTTTATTAAAGGAAGAACTTGATTTGCTTGAAATCCAAAGCGGAACTGAAGGATGACATTAGTATCCGGTGGATACCCATTATAAAGTTTACTGGGAAGAATATCATCATCTTCTTCTTTGGTGATCACTCGTAGCCGAGTAAGATTGTCTTCCATAAACACGGTTTTAACAATGAGTCTGTAAGTGACTGTAGAGGCCAATTCTGGACCCACACATCCTTCCACAGTGGGGACATTGGTTCCAGGATGGGAGTTGATCACGGTGAGGGTTTGCCAAGCATGCCTTCCTCTTAGCACGTTTCTCCGTTGCGTTCTGAGTTCGTGAGTCTTCAAAGTCCATGACACCTTAGGTAAAGCCTATTCTCCAACTGGAGCACTCGCAGGCCAGTGTTTCCCAGTTGTCAGTGTTTATACTACATAGATTTGCCTTGAGACAGTCTTTAAGCCTCTTTTGTTGACACCAGCATTATGCTTTCCATTTTTAAGTTTGGAATAGAGTACAGTGGTGCCTCTGGATGCGAACGGGATCCGTTCCGGAGCCCTGTTCTCATCCTGAAGCAAACGCAACCCGCCTCTGCGTGGGTCGCGATTCGCCGCTTCCGTGCATGCATGTGACATCATTTTGTGTGCATGCACGAGTGGCGAAACCCGGAAGTAACGCGTTCCGTTACTTCCAGGTCGTTGCGGAGCGCAACCCAAAAACGCTCAACCTGAAGCAACTTTAACCCGAGGTATGACTGTAGTTGCTTTGGAAGATGATAATCAGGCATCTGCACAACATGACCAGTCCAACAAAGTTGATGTTGAAGAATCATTGCTTCAACACTGGTGAGCTTTGCTTCATCCAGTACACTGATATTAGTTCGCCTGTGTGGTGTGGAGCCAGTGTGGTGTAGTAGTTAAGAGCGGTAGTCTCCACTCCTCCACATGCAGCTGCTGGGTGACCTTGGGCTAGTCAGACTTCTCTGAAGTCTCTCAGCCCCACTCACCTCACAGAGTGTTTGTTGTGGGGGAAAAAGGGAAAGGAGAATGTGAGCCGCTTTGAGACTCCTTAAAGGGAGTGAAAGGCGGGATATCAAATCCAAACTCTTCTTCTTCTGTCTTCCCAAGTGATGTGTAAGATTTTTCGGAGACACCATTGGTGGAATCTTTTGAGAAGTTGTAGATGGCGTTTGTAGGTGGCCCATGTTTCACAAGCATACAGTAAGGTTGGTAGTACAATAGCTTTGTAAACAAGCATTTTGGTTTCCCTGCAAACACACTGCACTTCAGTCGGGAGAAAGCCGCACTCACAGAGCTCAGGCAATGCTGGATTTCGGCATCAATGTTGACCACTCACAAGGAAGAATATCATGAACAATATTCTTCATAAATTCATCAGTAGTATTAGCACATGGCTATGCCATATTTTTGTCGGATTACAGACTTGTTAAAAGGCCAGTATCTTTTCAGTTTCTGCACAGCCAGCTAAGTCTGTGTTAATGGTTCTGAACATGCCTGCTTTGAGCATGATTCTGTTTGTGGAAAGGCTGCATACAGTTGTTTTAAAAATAATGTTAATAGAACATGTCCTTTGATAGTAGTACTCCAGTGTATTCTGTTTGCCACCCTTGCCACCCTCCACATTGGGCACACCTATGATATTGAGCTTTATTTTGAGATTCATAATAACCTGAGACCTCCTTAAAGCATCAAATATCATCACTTCTCGGCCTTTTGGCTAAGATTAAGTGTAGTATCTATTCTTATCAGTTTAATATCTGATATGTCCTTTATTTGAGGACTATATATTAAATGGATTTTTGGAGCTGGGAGATGGAAAAAATTAAAATAAAAAATAAAGCATCAAATATCCTTCACAGTGTATGCACAGACTCCTCTACAGACCAGAACCAGACCAGACAGTTCCTTCAGTGCTGTATGAAGGGCCTTGTTCTAAGTCAACAATACGCATTTCCTTCTCCTTAATTCTTAAGATTACACGGCAGGCTTAATTTCTCACTGTGTTGGATCTGTTTTGCTTCAGTGAATCTTTTCTTAGTAGACAGCTGTGTCCTTGATGACATGCCCCCTGTCATAATATGCTTATTACCAGCAGCAGTGCTGTTTGTTGCCTCGGTAGAGACAAAAGGGCAAATTTAAGGTCTAATCTTCATTAGATTGTGGCTAGTTTGAGGGGAAACTCAAATAGTGGATGGGTTGAGGAGGGAAGAATTTGCCAAACACAAAACTAGCTGAGAGTATAAATTGGAAGAAGCTGGTCCGAATTAAAAACTTTTGATGGTTTCTCAATACACATTTTTTGGTGCAACCCTTGGCTTTGCCAAAACATATGTTTCATTTTAATGAAATAATCACAAAGCTGTTAGGTTTCTGTGTGTTGCTACTGTGCAGTCCTTGGAGTCACAAGACTCTGTTTTGCATTCCAGACATTCCAGGCTGTTGGAAGTCTCACGGAAGACAAGAGACGGATGTGACGTTACTGGTTTCCTGTTCCTTTGTGTTTCAGTTGCTCTCTGCTTTCAAAGAGAGAGCATGTATATCTCTGCTCCACTGTCTGCATAGTTAGAAATAAAACGCTCTTTGCAATGTAGCTCATACTATCTCGGCTCCTTCTCTGCTTGCTGTATACTCTGCGTAATGGGGGAACGTTCTTGGAGCCTCATCATAACTCAGGTCGTTAATCGCGTCGGAGGACTCGACCGGAAGAGTTGTTTGGTCGAATGCAAGTCTGACAAAAGCTGGCTTACCAAAGGCAAAAGAGGTGTCTGAAACTGCTGCAATTTCAAACTTGCCACTCAGCTTTCTGAAAATGCTTTTTCCTGGTGCTTGCCGTTCTGCTATTCACTCCCAGAAGATGGTGGTGCCACAGCCACAAGGCTGCCTTATAAGAAGAGAAAAGCCAAACATTGCTGTAACTTTTTGTCTCCATGTGTGTTATGTGAAGAGGGAGCCAGCTGGTGCCTGCTGTCTACAGCCCTGTCTCTATTTTTTAAAATTATTTTTTATTATAAAATACACAAACATTGCGAATATACAAGCATAAAAACATACATTTCATACAATCCTTAAATATATACAAGATAACAGACAGACAAAATGGAACAGGTTCTCCAAACTGCATTGCTGGCTATCTATGTTTTCTACCTTGGTTCTTGTTTTTAACAGTTGCATGCCATAAAAAAATAAAAGCTTTCAGAAGTGCCTGGGGTCATTTTCCTTCAGCTTAATACAATCTGAATATGTGAAGTGAATAAACATAACTGATTTTTTTATTTTTTTATTTTAAATGGGGGGAAATGAGGGCGAGGACAGGACTGCATGCAAAGATATCTCAGTTGGTTTTATCTAATTCATTTTTAATTTTACTTTATTTTTAATTTTAATTTTACTTTATTTTTAAAATAAAATATTACGTTGGAAATTAAAAGACGTCTGCTTCTTGGGAGAAAAGCAATGACAAACCTAGACAGCATCTTAAAAAGCAGAGACATCATCTTGCCAACAAAGGTCCGTATAGTTAAAGCTATGGTTTTCCCAGTAGTGATGTATGGAAGTGAGAGCTGGACCATAAAGAAGGCTGATCACCAAAGAATGGATGCTTTTGAATTATGGTGCTGGAGGAGACTCTTGAGAGTCCCATGGACTGCAAGAAGATCAAACCTATCCATTCTGAAGGAAATCAGCCCTGAGTGTTCACTGGAAGGACAGATCCTGAAGCTGAGGCTCCAATACTTTGGCCACCTCATGAGAAGAGAAGACTCTCTAGAAAAGACCCTGATGTTGGGAAAGATGGAGGGCCCAAGGAGAAGGGGACGACAGAGGACGAGATGGTTGGATGGTGTTCTTGAAGCTACCAGCATGAGTTTGACCAGACTGCAGGAGGCAGTGGAGGACAGAAGTGCCTGGCATGCTCTGGTCCATGGGGTCACAAAGAGTCGGACACGACTAAACGACAACAACATTACGTAGGAAGCTCCCACATTCTGAGGCAGACCACTGTCCCATCCTGTTGCCAACTCTTCAGTGACCTCTCCAGTGTGTCACACAGGGAACCTCCCAACACCCCTCTCCTCAGGTTCCAGGACCTGAACCCAGGACCTGAGTGCAACGCAGGCGCTCTGTCACTGAGCTATGGCTGGTTGAATATAACAGCTACTAAATGTGTTAGGTGCTTGCAAAACCAAAAGAAAATTGCTTCTGCCCTTGCATATTTATTATATGAACCACTAATAAATGCCATCTCCAACTCCTTGAAAGATTCCATCAACGGTGTCTGAAAATTTGCACACATTGCTGGGGAAGACAGGCGAACTAAAGGTGGAAGAAGCAAAGGTCACCAGTGTTGAAGAAATGATTCTTCAACATCAGCTTCATTGGACTGGTCATGTTGTGCGGATGCCTGATGATCGTCTTCCAAAGCAACTACTCTATTCCAAACTTAAAAATGGAAAGCGTAATGCTGGTGGTCAACAAAAGAGGTTTAAAGACTCTCTCAAGGCAAATCTTCTTTTAAAAATGTAGTATAAACACTGAAAACTGGCAAACACTGGACTGCGAGCGCTACAATTGAAGAGCAGCCTTTACCAAAGGTGTAACGGACTTTGAAGATGCTCAAACTCAGGACGAAAGGGAGAAACGTGCTAAGAGGAAGGCACGCTTGGCAAATCCTCACCTTGATCAACTGCCGTCCAGAAACCAATGTCCCCACTGTGGAAAGATGTGTGGATGCAGAATTGGCCTCCACAGTCACTTGCGGACTCACTGTTAAGACCGTGAGTTAATCTTACTCAGCTACGAGTTGTCACCAAACAAGAATGGAAACAGAACCCTAGGTGGTGTAAACGTTAGGCCCAGGCTAGCAAGACTGCTCTTGTGTTCTCTGCCTCTAGAAAATAGAACGGAATGTGGATTATCTTGAGAGTGTAGTTGCCCGATTCTATAGCTGTTGGTTCTGATTCTGTCACAGAAGGTCTTTTGGTGGGGGAAATCTAAGGCCTCTAAGCAAAGTGAGCCTCAGGAAGCCTCCCGCCATGCCTGCAAAGCTCTGGAGAAGAGAACTGTATTCTGCCGGATTGCAGCATATTTGGTTCAGTGAGTGCTGGGGAGTAGGACATAATGACCTAAGTCTCTTCCCTTATTCAGCAGGCGGGGGGGGGGGGGGATATATCTTCCTTGACCTGTTCCTGAAGGTCACATCTATGATCATCCTACATCCTCTTGTTGCACGTCTAACGAAATTCCTTTTCTACAGCTGCTCTCACTGAGATCTTCTCTCCAGTGTTGTGGCTTTGAGAGTGTGATTTCCTACCAACTTAGTTTTTATGTATAACCCCTTGTTCTGAAGATGGTCAGGGAGAGTTCTTGGGGCCCTTGTAGCATAACAGCATTGTGTTTCCAACAATGATTGGGCAGGTGCTTCTGGAGTCTGGATAGGTGTAAAGCAGGACTTGGAGATGATAAACAACAGGCTATCCCCTGTTGTTTATTGCCAACAGCTAGTATTCCAAGAGATAAAAAGGTAAAGGGACCCTGACCATTAGGTCCAGTCGTGGCCGACTCTGGGGTTGCCGTGCTCATCTCGTTTATTGGCCGGGAGCTTCTGGGTCATGTGGCCAGCATGACTAAGCTGCTTCTGGCGAACCAGAGCAGCACACGGAAACACTGTTTACCTCCCCACCAGAGTGGTACCTATTTATCTACTTGCACTTTCACGTGCTTTTGAACTGCTAGGTTGGCAGGAGCAGGGACCGAGCAACGGGAGCTCACCCCGTTGCAGGGATTCGAACCGCCGACTTTCTGATCAGCAAGTCCTAGGCTCTGTGGTTTAACCCACAGTGCCACCCATGTCCCATTCCGAGAGATACATCCTCTCTATTTATAGAGCTTTCCTTTTGACTATCACATAATGATCTTTTTTCTTATATAAACAAAACAGCAGCACCCCCACACAAGCAAGAGAGAAAAATAGTTGCGAGGGAATTCCAGAGTTTGCAGAATCGCAAAAAAAAAAAATTAGGGGAAATTCTCTCCCCCCCCCCCCAATTTTGGGAACTTGCCAAAAACAAAAACAAAGCAACCCATTGGAATGTTCGCTGGATACAGAATGCTGACTGACTGTTCTGAGAAACCAAATATTGGTCTAGAGAGGGAATAGAGTGGTGCATCCTGAACAGAAGCACTTCATGCTGCAACATTTTGTTGCAGATGCTTTGCTTTTCATAGCTAATAGCCACGGATAGGCCCATTGGAGCCTTGTCTCTTAGCGCTGGTGCAGCTGGTATATTTATATCGCACTCTTTCCCGTGGGCTCAGAACAATCTGTAAAATTAAAGTCAGGTGTTTGTATGTTTAAAAAAGCATTGCAGCAGTGGTGTGTATTGATGCCCAGTGATGCCAAGGGTGGGCATATTCCAAGCTTGCAATTGCCACTTTCTTTTTCATTCGCCAGGAGCACGTGCAGAGGAGTGAAGGCATGGGTAACCCAAGCAAGGGCAGGGATTTCAAATGCATGCAATTGTCACTCTTTTGGGTGGCAGGATCTAGAATCAATCTAGATTGAAAGCAGCATGCTGAGCACTTCCTGTTTGACTGCCATGGTGAACGGCTGTCCCATAACAGCAGAGCCCTTTCGTGTGGATAACGAGGATAATATGGGAGTAGTTATCCTCCTCCAAAAACCCCAGGGCCGGGGGGGGGGGAGCAGCCCACCCTCAGATCGTCTGATACCTGCTGCCTGTCCTGAATGCGGGGGGCAGGGGGCGCTGGGTGCAATGCACATGGAGACACGAGTGGCCCTGTGGTGTAAACCACAGAGCCTAGGGCTTGCCGATCAGAAGATTGGCGGTTCGAATCCCCATGACGGGGTGAGCTCCCATTGCTCAGTCCCTGTTCCTGCCAACCTAGCAGTTCGAAAGCACGTCAAAGTGCAAGTAGATAAATAGGTATCGCTCCGGTGGGAAGCTAAACGGCGTTTCCGTGCGCTGCTCTGGTTTGCCAGAAGCGGCTTAGTCATGATGACCACATGACCCGGAAGCTGTACGCCGGCACCCTTGGACAATAAAGCAAGATGAACGCCACAACCCCAGAGTCGGCCACAACTGGACCTAATGGTCAGAGGTCCCTTTACCTTTACAGGCATCATACTGGCTAACCCCTGCTAAGCTCAAAACAATACATTTTTGTGCTACAGATGGGTTAGTGTATATGCAGCTTCGGACTCACAACTTTGCCTTCAGGCAATTTTTTTACGGCAATAGCAAATGCATTTAGCTCCACAAATTACCTACCATTAGCTGCCATGCTCATTGCTACGTCAAGTCCACTGGCCATTGACCACCACTGCATTTCAGCAATTCATATAAACTATTCAAAGAGCTTCTGGGAGGCTATTCATCCCAAATCTCCCAGCTAGAGTCTACAGGGAGTAATAAAATGGGCTGAACCCACAAAGAGAAAGTGTTTAATGTGAAATTATATGAGCCTTGATAAGGCTATAGCGCTTTGCATGTCCACATTGGCTAGGCCATGGGTAGGCAAACTAAGGCCCAGGGGCCAGATCCGGCCCAATCGCCTGCTCAATCCGGTCCATGGACGGTCCAGGAAATAGCGTGTTTTTACATGAGTAGAAGGTGTCCTTTTATTTAAAATGCATCTCTGGGTTATTTGCGGGGCATAGAAATTCGTTCATCCCCCCCAAAAAATATAGTCCGGCCCCCCACAAGGTCTGAGGGGCAGTGGACTGGCCCCCTGCTGTAAAAGTTTGCTTACCCCTGGGCTAGACTGATGTCACAATTGAATTTTATTACCCCCCCCCCAATAATCCACATAAATTAGGCCCAGTAAAAAAAAAACCCACAGGAGGACAGCACAGGTAACAAAAACTGGACAGCAATGGTTTAATGAGGATGTCTTGTAGAAAATCAGTATACCCTGAAGTTCTACTCAAGATTGTGGGGTCCTCTGGAAGAATATGGGAGGCACCACAGCGCAGCTGGGAGAGGAAGCCCAAAAAAGCCAAACCAAAATTATCCAGAGATCTAGAAGGTACCTTCCCACCTGTCTATAAATTGAGGGAGAGGAAATGAACTTTTCATTCTCTTAACAGGTGGACAAAGTTCAGGTCAAAGATTTTAAGAACAGGCTGTGTAATTTTGTCTTAATAGATTCTAGACGATTTTCCAGGGGACGGCGAATTGCATATCAGGTATGTATTATTCCCTGCGTGAGACACTTAATTTTCTGTTTGAGCCCCTTGGAGGTAGGTAATGACTGGCAAATAAAATAAAATAAATTTAACGGGCTCTAAATGAAAGGCTGAAGCACACTAAAGAGGGAAGGAGTGTAAGAGAGAAAAATGTGAATCAGATGAGGAAGAGGAGGAGTATAAAACTGATTTATCAGAGAAGACCAAGCTGAACAGATGGATTTTTAACAGCCCTGATCTTTTACACGTGTCTTCTCACAAGTAAGTCCCAATAAATTTCATGGAGCTCGCTCCCCGATAAAACGTTTTTTAGGCTTGCCGTCTCTGCAGTTTGAAAGAGTAAAATTACAAGGTTCCGGTGGCCTAAGTCACCTGAAGAAAGAGCCTTATTTTCGGCCATAAAATTGGTTTTAATGGGAGGGGGGAATGCAATGTGGGATAAGAGGGAGCATTGATGGGTAAGGAGCAATGAGGGTACAAAAATACCTCAGAGGTGAGATGAAGCAGCATGCCAGCCCAATATATTTTGGCGCCTGAGGCGAACCACAAAACGGTGCCCCCCTCCCCTCCAGGGAAGAAGGGATTGAGTAGAGATCAACATCGGGAACAAAGGAGGAATGAAGACCTACATGGGGATCTGCCGCCCCTGTGGATTGTGCTGCCTGAGGTGGTCACCTCGCTGTGCCTCATGAGTGGGCCGGCCCTGGGTAGGACAAAGGAGTAACACCGTAATGGAAGGAAAAGAGAAAAATCTGATATTACGGTATATTAGTCAGTCTAAGAAGTGGAACATGGTAGTGTAGCCATCTGGTTTTGTGTGTGTGTGTAATCTAATCCATCTAATTATCTATCTATCTATCTATCATCTATCTATCTATCATCTATCTCTATCTATCTCTCTATCTATCTATCTATCATCTATCTATCTCTACTATCTATCATCTATCTATCATATCTATCTATCTATCTATCATCTATCTATCTATCTATCATCTATCTATCTATCTATCTATCTATCTATCTATCTATCATCTATCTATCTATCTATATCCTATCTATCTATCTATCTATCTATCTATCTATCTATCTATCTATCATCTATCTATCTATCTATCTATCATCTATCTATCTATCTATCATCTATCTATCTATCTATCTATCTATCTATCATCTATCTATCTATCTATCTATCTATCTATCTATATCCTATCTATCTATCTATCTATCTATCTATCTATCTATCATCTATCTATCTATCTATCTATCTATCTATCTATCTATCATCTATCTATCTATCTATCTATCTATCTATCATCTATCTATCTATCTATATCATCTATCTATCTATCTATCTATCTATCTATCTATCTATCTATCTCTATCCTTTCTCCTCAAAACAGAAGTGACACCATTGTTTTTTCCATTGCATTTCTCCTTCCCCCACCCCCAAAGAACTTCCACAGGTTTTTTAAGAATGTTATCCTGATGATCAAGGTATGTCGGTGCTTCCGGCGTGGACTGAAAGGATTCTCATGTTTTCACCTGGTAGAGAAAGACACTCGTGGGGCGATTGAGGAAGTAAGGAATATCGCAAAACACACACACACACAAATACCACAACCAAAAGTCTTGTATTTACGATTGCTCTCGTTCCTCATTGGTGCTTTTTCTATTTAATAAAATGATGATGATTGCCCGAGCCTTTGAAGCAGAGGTTGAGGAACCTGCTGCACCCAATGAAGTCGGCTTGTGCCGAAATCATAGAATAGAAACACAGTATGATTCTCTGTAAGTTGGAAGGGACCCCAAGTGACATCTAGTCGAACCCCCTGGGATGCAGTAATCTCAACGTGCCATTACCCCATCCAATTTGAAACTGCACCGGAGCTTGCGTAGCTTATACGTATAAGTCCTTAAAGGGCCATAAAGGGGTAAAGGTAAAGGTACCCCTGACCGTTAGGTCCAGTTGCGGACGACTATGGGGTTGTGGCACTCATTTCGCTTTACTGGCCGAGGGAGCTGGCGTACAGCTTCCGGGTCATGTAGCCAGCATGACTAAGCCGCTTCTGGCGAACCAGAGCAATGCACGGAAGCGCTGTTTACCTTTCCTCCAGAGTGGTACCTATTTATCTACTTGCACTTTGACGTGCTTTCGAACTGCTAGGTTGGCAGGAGCAGGGACCGAGCAATGGGAGCTCACTCCGTCGCAGGGATTCGAACCGCCGACCTTCTGAACGGCAAGCCCTAGGCTCTGTGGTTTAACCCACAGTGCCACCCACGTCCCTAGAAAGACTCTTTGCATTGGCCGGGAAACGAACCCGGGTCAACTGCTTGGAAAGCAGCTATGCTCACCACTATACCACCAACACTAAAGGCTCATAGGACTTCTTAATTATAATAAAATTCTTTAAAAGAGCTAACGTACTTAAGCTTTTTCTTCTTGTATGATGCATAATGAAATTAATTGCAGCTCGTTGTCTAACTTACAGGACAAGAAAACTGCCAATGCTGTGTTTGATCGCCATGAGTTCAGTGTTTCAAAGGTCAGGACAAACCATCTTTTCTTGCCCTTACAGTAACAGTAGGCATTTATGTTTGTGGGTTTAGTTCAGTTGCTTGAATATAACCGTTTGGTGTGTTTTGCTATTACTGGGGAAAGTGGCTTAATAAGCCAAGGGTGACACTGCTTCTTCCTTGAGAAGTGGTCTTTGCCTGCTTCCTCACCCGTGATGTTGCTCATCTTAGCACAATCCTGAAATGCTCTTTTGCTTCCCATGTGACCTCCTGAAATATACTCGGAGTCGAGAGTGGATTTCATGCTCTTTATTCAGCTCATAGTGGTGAGGAGGAATAGAAGTTCCCTCAGAATGTCTGCTTTATATACAATATTTACACAATGGGCCCCACATGATTGGCTATTTCCGGGATTCACCTGTAGGCCAATCAGGTTGTGGATTCACTTCCACCTGGAGCTGGATTGGGTGGCTCCTGTGGACTAATCAGACTGCTGCATTCTGGATCCTATTGTTCTAGGACCAATCAGACCGCTGCATTCTGAATCCTATTGTTCTAGGACCAATCAGACTGCTGCATTCTGAATCCTATTGTTCTAGGACCAATCAGACTGCTGCATTCTGAATCCTATTGTTCTAGGACCAATCAGACTGCTGCATTTTGGATCCTATTTGACTCAGTACATAACACCTCCCCATCATGAGATCAAAGCAGAGGCCATCTTGAAGCCTCACCATTGAATAATAATAAGAAAAGTTGAGAGATTGCAGGACCACCACGGTGTGATTCACACCCAAAGATCTACACATAGCAGGAGAGAGCGTCAGTCAGCAGTGCCATGGGGTAGGGCTTGGGGGCAGGGCCAGATTTAGGTTTGATGAGGCCCTAAGCTACTGAAGGTAATGGGGCCCTTTATATGTCCAGCTGTCCTTTGTCAACAACAAATTGTTGCTGTTTTTTGTATATGGTAATTTATGGACCTAATAGCTATCTAAAGCCATTTGCACACGTTCCCATGCAACCAGTCCATGCAGAATGTAGGCACCCTATATATAAAGGTAAAGGGACCCCTGACCATTAGGTCCTGTCGTGACCGACTTGGGGGTTGCGGCGCTCATCTTGCTTTACTGGCCAAGGGAGCCGGCGTACAGCTTCCGGGTCATGTGGCCAGCATGACTAAGCCGCTTCTGGCGAACCAGAGCAGCGCACGGAAACGCCGTTTACCTTCCCGCCAGAGCAGTACCTATTTATCTACTTGCACTTTGACGTGCTTTTGAACTGCTAGCTGCACAGGAGCTGGGACCAAGCAACGGGAGCTCACCCCGTCACGGGGATTCGAACCGCCACCCTTCTGATTGGCAAGCCCTAGGCTCAGTGGTTTAACCCACAGTGCCACTTGCATCCCTATTGAAGGTAATGGGGCCCTTTATATGCCCAGCTGTCCTTTGTCAACAACAAATTGTTGCTGTTTTTTGTGTTGAATATATGCTATATGGTAATTTATGGACCTAATAGCTATCTAAAGCCATTTGCACATGTTCCCATGCGACCAGTCCATGCAGAATGTAGGCACCCTGTATATAGAAATGAGCAAACCAGCAATTTTAGGGAGCAGGCTAGCAGGCGGGGGCCCATGACTTACATCATAGGAGCCTACACAACGCAACACTGTTGCTGTATTCAGGTTTTATTTTATTTGTGTGTTTTTTATCTTATATTTTGGAAATGTACATCCAGGGGTTTTTTTCTTTAAATTTTTTGGGCCCCCCAAGAGAGTGGGTTCCTAAGCTATAGCTTGTTTAGCTTATACGTAAATCCGGCACTGCTTGTAGGGCAGGAGTCCAGGGATGCCCCTAGCAGAGGAAACAGGAGGGCTCCCATATGTACTAGCTTCAACTCAACTAAAAATGACAAAGAAGTTGACAAACGGCTCCAAGTTGTGCAATCTGAGTAGCACAACCTGATTCCGACAGGTTGTGGCAGGTGTGTGGCCTTGATGCTCCTAAGATATGCAGACACCTCCTTCTAGATAGTGCTGCTGCCTCTGGTAGTTCTGATCACCGTTTCATACTTAAGAATCTCTGGATGGACATGTAAAAGGGTAAAAGGGTGTTGGGAAATGATTTAAAATGAATTGAACAAAATGTTTAAAATTACTCCCCTCTCCCGCCCAAACCAGAGTCCTTTCTGTTGGGAATAACCCAGACTGAAATTCCCAGGTGTCAGAAAAGGTGATTTATGTATGTAACAACCGCGCCCCATGTTTTGTTAGCCCCAAAATGGAAAATGAGCAAGGTCTCAAACATTTAAAAAATTGGCAACTTACCGTATTTTTCTGTGTATTGGACGCCCCCATGTATAGGACGCCCCCTATTTTTGGGGACCCCAAATTAAGAAAATGGGGGGGAATTGCCCTGACTTGTTGAAATTTGCGGAGGGGGGGGGTAGAGTGTTATGTACTGAAGTTCTCACCCTGGGCCAGCAGGGGGATACTGTAGATAGTTTTCACTCAGGTCCACATATGCAAATAAGGGATCGAAAGTGACGTTCAGTGATTGGATAGTTACAGAAAGTTGTTACAGTTACGTGGTACTGGAGCTCCTTATAAGCAGGCTGGCTGAACCCTTCAGTTCAGTTCTGTTCTGGCCTGTGATTAAACAAGAGCTGTTTGAAGAATCGCTGTGTCGTCTGATATGTTCACCCACAACTTAACAGGGAGGATTGCCCAGAGGCTAACAGCCCCAGGCATCTAACAGGCCGCCTATCAGCTGTTCCCTCATCGGCAATTGCTGAGCTTTTTTGGGGGGCGCAGAGTTGAGCTTTTTGGGGTGGGAAAGAGTGGTGAAGCTTTTTTTTTCAATCACTTTAAGCACTCTGCCTTCCCTACAACGGGGAGAGAGGCTGTAGGCAGTCCATTTTTGCCTTGCGGTATCTTCATGCGGCTCCATTTGTGTGCGGGCAGCGCAACGATACACAGGAGGAGCGCGGCGATTGACGTAATATCCCCACTCTGCGCCTTTAACACCCCCCCAAAAGCTTCTCTTCTTCTTATATTAAGGCACAATGTTTTGCTGATGTTAAAACCTCGCCTTATCGACGGAAAAATACAGTAAGTTGACAGAATATGCACAACTTGCAGACTTGACATATAGAAGAAGAAAACAAGAAGAACATACTTTTTAAAGAAAATGGGGAAATGTTTATTGAATATATGGAAATTAATTGTGTACAGCTGAAAACTCTGGCAGCATTAAGACAACAGTGTAAATAAGTTTTGATGGATGTAATAATGGAAAACCGATTGGTATAGTTTTTGTAAAATATGCAGGGATATAAGATATGCAAAATGAACCATGGAAAGAGAGGAAGGGATATCTTACGTATGTAAAATGTTTATGTGACATTTTAAAACAGAAAATTTAATAAAAAATCATAATAAAAAATGCAGCCATTGCTTTCTCAGTTGAATTGTGATTCTCAGTGTAAGACAATCTCATGGACAGCTGTATAAAATGTTCTGCAGGTGCACCTAAAATGCAAGAAGGAGTTCATTTGGTTTTATATCCTGAGAAAAATAATCATGCTCAAGTCTGTCGGGAGCATAGGAGTGCTTTCGCTGACCCACATAAATGTGCTTGTCTATTAATCAAAACGGTGTTTGGTATCTTCACAGGAGCATTTTCCTTTTAAAGCAATCCAAATCACCAAGAAGCCACCGGCGTGGAGGACTGATTCTGAAATAAAACATTTGCAGAACCGCTTGCAGTTCGTGGAAAGCTTTCGACAGTATAGTCCAACCCTGCAAAGTCTTCTGGCCAAAGTGATTCGCTTCGAACGGTAACCGGAAGGGTGGCGATGGTGGGCTTTGTAGCAATCCAATGTATTTCTGTAATTTGAGTCCATCTTTCTGAATTGTCCAGAGATCTAAATTCTAATACCAATACCCTGAAACGGGCCTGGTAGCCAGTGGCAGAGCAACATGCTGCAGCCTCCAGAGCTGAGACCAGGCGGGGGCATGGCTGGCACGCGTCCCGGGGCCGTGGTGCATTGCCCACGGGGGCATGGCACATATCCCAGGGGCAGCGGCCGCAATGGCACCCTTTCCCCAAATGGTACCTGTTAAGTTGTGGGTGAACATATCAGACAACACAGCGATTCTTCAAACAGCTCTTGTTTATTCACAGGCCCAGAACAGAACTGGGCTGAAGGGTTCAGCCAACCTGCTTATACAGAGCTCAACTACAAAGCAACAGTAACCACTTTCTGTAACTATCCAATCACTGAACGTCACTTTCAAATCCTTATTTGCATATGTGGACCTGAGTGAAAACTATTTACAGTATCCCTCTGCTGGCCCAGGGTGAGAACTTCAGTACATAACAGTACGGTGGTGCTCCCGAGTCCCCCCTTTGTACTCCAGTCCTGGTAGCGCACAGGCACTGCTTTCAGGATTGCTATTATGCCGTCCTTGTCTTCATTGACTATGCAAAAGCCTTTGACTGTGTCGACCACAGCAAACTATGGCAAGTTCTTAAAGAAACGGGAGTGCCTGATCACCTCATCTGTCTCCTGAGAAACCTCTATGTGGGACAAGAAGCTACAGTTGGAACTGGATATGGAACAACTGATTGGTTCAAAATTGGGGAAGGAGTACGACAAGGCTGTATATTGTCTCCCTGCTTATTTAACTTATATGCAGAATTCATCATGCGAAAGGCTGGGCTGGATGAATCCCTAGCCGAAATTAAGATTGCCGGAAGAAATATCAACAACCTCAGATATGCAGATGACACAACCTTGATGGCAGAAAGTGAGGAGGAATTAAAGAACCTTTTATTGAAGGTGAAAGAGGAGAGCGCAAAATATGGCCTGAAGCTCAACATCAAAAAACGAAGATCATGGCCACTGGTCCCATCACCTCCTGGCAAATAGAAGGGAAAGAAATGGAGGCAGTGAGAGATTTTACTTTCTTGGGCTCCATGATCACTGCAGATGGTGACAGCAGCCACGAAATTAAAAGAGGCCCGCTTCTTGGGAGAAAAGCAATGACAAACCTTAGACAGCATCTTAAAAAGTAGAGACATCACCTTGCCAACAAAGGTTCGTATAGTAAAAGCTATGGTTTTCCCAGTAGTGATGTATGGAAGTGAAAGCCAGACCATAAAGAAGGCTGATCGCCGAAGAATTGATGCTTTTGAATTCTGGTGCTGGAGGAGACTCTTGAGAGTCCCATGGACTGCAAGAAGATCAAACCGATCCATTCTGAAGGAAATCAGCCCTGAGTGCTTACTGGAAGGACAGATCCTGAAGCTGAGGCTCCAATACTTTGGCCACCTCATGAGAAGAGAAGACTCCCTGGAAAAGACCCTGATGCTGGGAAAGATGGAGGGCACAAGGAGAAGGGGACGACAGAGGACGAGATGGTTGGATAGTGTTCTCGAAGCTACCAGCATGAGTTTGACCAAACTGTGGGAGGCAGTGGAAGACAGGAGGGCCTGGCGTGCTCTGGTCCATGGGGTCACGAAGAGTCGGACACAACTAAACAACAACAACATTATGCCGTCCCATACTTACCCCTTGCAATAGTCAGGTGGGCACATTCTACTCTAGCTGCAGCTCCTCGGCTGTTTTGAAGCGCGGCACTTGCAGTGCCTATCGCGATAAACCATACTCGTGCGGTTACCAGGGGATGGATTACTGAAGCTGGTTCGATCCTGGTCCAAAAAGAGCTAGAGCTAGATCTGGAAGTCTCAGTTTAAAAAAGAGGCCCACTGGCGCCTCTGCCTGCCAGCCTTGAGGCCTAGCTGGCGCCACTATTGCTCACCAGCTTGGCAATCTGCTTCTGCTGCTTCTGGCAGTGCCAGTTAACATGGAGAGTCAGCCCAGCCCCGGGGAGAAGAAAGTAGGGGCTGGCAGGCCTCGGGCTCCATGGCAGCTGCCACCATTGCTTGGCACGAAGAATGGCAGAAGGAACAGTGTGGGTTTGAGGAAGGCGCCCAGAAGTGGCTCCCTGGTGATCTCATAGTCTATTCAGACTCTCCAAGTGCCTCTATTTCCCAGGGACAGTCCCCGATTTACAAAAGCCGTCTCAGTTTATGATTTGATCCTAAAACGTCCTTTCCTTAGGGCGTCGCTATTTTCGTCAGAGAAATGTTGGAGGGTATGGAGTTATTTGACTCCCAAGTCATCTGAAGGCAGCTCTGTATAGGGAAGTTGTTGTTGTTTTTTAAATTATTGTTTATTATGTTTTTATATACCTTGGAAGCCGCTCAAAGTGGCTGGGGCAACCCAGCATACCTGAAGGAGCGTCTCCACCTCCATCGTTCTGCCCGGACACTGAGGTCCAGCACCAAGGGCCTTCTGGCGGTTCCCTCGCTGTGAGAAGCCAAGTTACAGGGAACCAGGCAGAGGGCCTTCCTGGTAGTGGCACCCGCCCTGTGGAACGCCCTCCCACCAGATGTCAAAGAGAAGAACAACTACCAAACTTTTAGAAGACATCTGAAGGCAGCCCTGTTTAGGGAAGCTTTTAATGTTTAATAGGTTATTGTATTTTAGTGTTCTGTTGGAAGCCACCCAGAGTGGCTGGGGTATAAATAATTATTATTATTATTATTATTATTATTAATATTATTATTATTATTATGGGCTGAGTATCAATAGTAAAATTATTATTCTGGAATAGGATGTCCCTATTTTTATTGGAGAAATGTTGGAGGGTATGTCTATAGCAGCTGCATAAGATCTAATGGGTTACCAAGGAGGAGAGCAGGGAGCAGGGTTTGGCAAGCAGCAGAATCAGGGACTCAGCCCCCAGTTCAAACATAAACCGGAGATGTTGCTTTTTAAATTGGAGTCAACTTCTGTGCTTAAAAAGTGCAGGAGTGGTTTGCTCTATGCGGCAGACAGCATGACAAAGTGTGGATTGTACAGTTACTAATGGGATTTGTGTACAACTCAGTCTAGATGTACCGTTCCTACGCAGGTGGCACTGTGGTCTAAACCACTGAGCCTCTTGGGCTTGCCAATCAGAAGGTCGGCGGTTCAAATCCCCGCAACGGAGTGAGCTCCCGTTGTTCTGTCCCGGCTCCTGCCAACCTAGCAGTTGGAAAGCATGCCAGTGCAAGTAGATAAATAGGCATCACAGTGGCAGGAAGGTAAACAGCATTTCCATGTGCTCTGGTTTCCATTACGGTGTCCCATTGTGCCAGAAGCGGTTTAGTTATGCTGACCACATGATCCAGAAAGCTGTCTGTGGACAAACGCCGGCTCCCTCGGCCTGAAAGCGAGATGGGCACCGCAACCCCATAGTCGCCTTTGGCTGGATGTAACTGTCCAGGGGTCCTTTACCTTTACCTTTTTTTTTACCTATGTTGCTTCTGTAAGCAGACGTCTTTCAGTTCAGGTTTATTTCCACTAGCTAATGATCTTGTCTGGTTGTCTGCTTTCTAGGTTTGGTCGCAGGAGAGTCATCATCAAAAAGGGACACCAGGCAGACAGTTTCTACTTCATCTATTGTGGTTCCGTTGCTATCACTGATGACGAGGATGGTAGCAGCGCGTTTGTAGAAGCTGCTCCGACTACAGTTCGGAGAGGTGCTTGTTTTGGTGTAAGTGCTAATCTGTAATAATAATAATTTTATTTATACTCCACCCAACTGGCTGGCTTTCCCCAGTCACTCTGGGCAGCTTACAGGACATTAAAAATTATAAAACATTAGACATTTAAAATTTCCCGATACAGGTGATGTCTTTTAGATGTCTTCTAAAAGTCAGATGTTTGTTTATTTCCTTGACATCGAGTGGGAGGATGCTGCATAGGGCGGGTGCCACTACCGAGAAGGCCCTCTGCCTGGTTCCCAGTAACCTCACTTCTTGCAGTGAGGGAACCACCAGAAGGCCCTCGGAACAGGACCTCCGTGTCTGGGCTGAACGATGGGGGTGGAGACACTCCTTCAGCTATAGTGGGCCGAGGCTGTTTAGGGCTTTAAAGATCAGCGCCAACACTTTGAATTGTGCTCGGAAACCTACTGGGAGCCAATGTAGGTTATTCAGGACCGGTGTTATATGGTCTTGGAAGCCGCTGCCAGTCACCCATCCCAGCTGCCGCATTCTGGATTAATCATGCATATCAGAATTTATATATTGTTTTTAACGCATGGACCTTCACATCAACATGGAATCCCAGGATCTGAGTTCTGTTCTGGTACTCAGAACAAATTCTCAGATAGAGAGGGGTAGGGCAAACAGAAAAATTAGAGTCTAGGAAAGCAGAGCAGTAGCCAGAGAAGCAGAAAAACTGCCGTGAAAAGAGCAGAGGTGCTGTGGAAACAATGGTTTAGAGTTGTAAGCCACAGCGGGCGAGAGAAAAGCATACCCCCTTTCATTCTCCAATGAAAATAGGGGTGTCCTATTCAATAATATTCAATAATAGTGGGACGCGGGTGGTGCTGTGGGTTAAACCACAGAGCCTAGGATCAGAAGGTTGGCGGTTTGAATCTCCGCGACGGGGTGAGCTCCCGTTGCTCAGTCCCTGCTCCTGCCAACCTAGCAGTTCGAAAGCATGTCAAAGTGCAAGTAGATAAATAGATACCGCTCCAGCAGGAAGGTAAATGGCATTTCCGTGCACTGCTCTGGTTTGCCACTGCTCTGGCCACGTGACCCGGAAGCTGTATGCCGGCTCCCTCGGCCAATAAAGCAAGATGAGCGCCGCAACCCCAGAGTCGGCCGCGACTGGACATAACGGTCAGTGGTCCCTTTACCTTTTCCTATTCAATAATAATAATAATACTTTTATTATTTATACCCTGCCCATATGACTGGGTTGCCTCAGCCACTTTGGTTGGCTTCCAACATATATAAAGACATGAAACATTAAACAACTTCCCTGTACAGGGCTGCCTTCAGATGTCTTCTAAAGATTGTATAGTTACTTATCTCCTTTGCTCCGCGGTCGCATAACTCCATACTGTTAAGTTGTGGGTGAACATATCAGACGACACAGCGATTCTTCAAACAGCTCTTTATTTGTAAGCTGGAACAGAACTGAACCGCAAACAGCTCAGCCGGCCTGCTTTTATAGGCAGCCGGCTGTCAACATTGTAGTAACAACAACCCAGGGTTTCTCGCCTAAGGTAACTGACGTGGACCTGAGTGAAAACTATATACACGATACTCCTGGTGGCCAGGGTGAGAACTTCAATACATAACACATACCCTCCAACATTTCTCTGTTGAAAGTAGGGATGTCCTGAAGAAAAGCGGGAGGTGGATAAGGAAAGAAAAAATTGTGAGAAACTAGGAAGAGATAGTAGAACTATGCATTGCTGAGAACCGCAAAGTGAAGAATTCCATGCAGCTGGACAAGAAGAGAAACTTGAAAGATTTGAGAGTGTGGAGAAAGAGATATATGTTGTTTCTGAGGAAAAGGAAGGAGGAGATGTAATGTTGCAGATGACAAAGGAGAGCCAGAGGCCTGACATGATGGCTATAAAGGAAAATAAGAACTTGATGGTTAAAATTTGGTCTGAATTGGAGACTGAAGAATGGAGAGATCTCCTTATGTGGAGATCAGAAGACCCAAGGATTACAAATTTGATTAAGGTGGAAGTTGGAGCTTTGGGGACATTTGGACTTGAAAGGAGTAAGAAACAAGATTCAGGCTCCACTTTTAAGTATGGAGGTCTGGCTGGAAGAAACATGGACCCTATTGGACTAGTGCTTCTCCGAGATTTGGTGTTTAATACCAAGGATTATCAAAAAAACCGGCAGAGAGGAACCGAGAGAGAATTAAGAGCCTCGGACGTGAGATCTCCAGGCTGATAGTAGATTGATTGATGGACGTTTGTTGGGGATTGAAACCGGGAAAGGGGGGGGTGGAGTTTGGGAATCCAAAGGGTGTATAATTATAATCTGTTTTGTTTTTACTTTTGTTATCTGTTTGAGAATTGAGGAAATCGTGGAAGGGAATTTAGGCCGACTTTAGAAAAAGGTTTTAAGAATAAGCACTGGTGTATTACTATTGATGTTCATAAGGCAAAACTGGTTTTTTAAAATGAACTAAATATAAAAAGGTTAAAAATTAGGGATAAGAACTTGTTGAACCAACAATTTGAATTGGAATACAAGAGGGGGAGGTGTGGGGAAGTCAGGGAAATATGCTATTGAAAATAAGGGTTGTGAATTCTATGTGTTTTTAAACTTTTTTGTTTTTTCTTTTTTTATTTTAATGTATTACAATGGAAAATTTTAATAAATATTAAAAAAAAAAGAATTCTAGATTGACTTGAAATATCACTGGCTGTAGGCACCTACTATTGGCTGTGCTGCCCAGATTCATTCCTGTATTCCTGCTTATTATTAGGAAATTGCCCTTTTGCAAAACACAAAGAGGGTTGCCACTGTTGTCTGCCTGGAGGAAACGGAACTGTTGGTGGTGGACAAAAGTGACTTTTTTGCCTACGAGCTAGACAAGGAACTTAACCGAGAATTCAAAAACCGATATGAATTCCTGAGGTAACAAATCCCTGAGTAACTCTGTACCGCTTCTTCTCTGCACCATTCCTTTCCCCTCTCATGTCCCTTTGCCCTCTTCCCGGCTCCTTTAAAAAGCCGGGCTTTGCGTCACAACCTCTAATGACAATGTATATTTAAGCTTTCTCACCGTGAGTGCATGGAAGGTGGGTGGCACTGTGGTCTAAACCACTGAGCCTAGGGCTTGCCGATCAGAAGGTTGGTGGTTCGAATCCCCGCAATGGGGTGAGCTCCTGTTGCTCGGTCCCTGCTCCTGCCAACCTAGCAGTTTGAAAGCACCCCA
This sequence comes from Podarcis raffonei, assembly GCF_027172205.1. Classification (NCBI taxonomy): domain Eukaryota; kingdom Metazoa; phylum Chordata; class Lepidosauria; order Squamata; family Lacertidae; genus Podarcis; species Podarcis raffonei. The sequence continues at coordinate 130,393,845 of NC_070602.1, read as the reverse complement.
AAAAGTGCAAGTAAATTAATAGATGCTGGGAAGTTAAACAACGTTTCTGTGCACTGCTCTGGTTTCAGTGTTCTGTTGCGCCAAACGCGGCTTAGTCATGCTGGCCACATGACCCGGAAGCTGTACGCCGGCTCCCTTGGCCTGTAAAGCGAGATGAGTGCCGCAACCCCAGAGTCGTCTGCAACTGGACTTAACTGTCAGAGGTCCTTTACCTTTACAGTGAGTGCATCCTTATGTGATACAGTGGTACCTCGGGTTAAGAACTCAATTTGTCCTGGAGGTCCGTTCCTAACCTGAAACTGTTCTTAACCTGAGGTACCACTTTAGCAAATGGGGTCTCCTGCTGCCACCGCACTGTGGCGGTGCAATTTCTGTTCTCATGCTGAAGCAAAGTTCTTAACCCGAGGTACAGTGGTACCTCAGGTTACAAACACTTCGGGTTACAGACACCGCTAACGCAGAAGTAGTACCTTGGGTTAAGAACTTTACCTCAGGATGAGAACAGAAATCGCTCACTGGTGGCAGCAGGAGGCCCCATTAGCTAAAGTGGTACCTCAGGTTAAGAACAGTTTCACGTTAAGAATGGATCTCTGGAACGAATTAAGTACGTAACCAGAGGTACCACTGTACTACTTCTGGGTTAGTGGAGTCTGTAACCTGAAGCGTCTGTAACCTGAGATACCACTGTACAAGAATGATTTTGCTATGAAAAGTCTGAGTCAGCTGCTGTTCCGTTGTCCCAAGAAGCACAGTTCCAAAAAAGAGCTGCTTTAAAATAAAATTTAAAAAACCTCTTTCCCAATAAGGGCTGCTCATTCTGACCCAATATGCAGATTCCCAGCATTTCCCAGTCCTTTTTCTATTATTATTTTTCTAACACCTCCCTCCTCTCAAGAGTTAATGTGTGAAACAAGATTCAGGCTCCACTTTTAAGTATGGAGGTCTGGCTGGAAGAAACATGGACCCTATTGGACTAGTGCTTCTCCGAGATTTGGTGCTTAATACCAAGGACTATCAAAAAAACCGGCAGAGAGGAACTGAGAGAGAATTAAGAGCCTCGGACGTGAGATCTCCAGGCTGATAGTAGATTGATTGATGGACGTTTGTTGGGGATTGAAACCGGGAAAGGGGGGGGTGGAGTTTGGGAATCCAAAGGGTGTATAATTATAATCTGTTTTGTTTTTACTTTTGTTATCTGTTTGAGAATTGAGGAAATCGTGGAAGGGAATTTAGGCCGACTTTAGAAAAAGGTTTTAAGAATAAGCACTGATGTATTACTATTGATGTTCATAAGGCAAAATTGGTTTTTTAAAATGAACTAAATATAAAAAGGTTAAAAATTAGGGATAAGAACTTGTTGAACCAACAATTTGAATTGGAATACAAGAGGGGGAGGTGTGGGGAAGTCAGGGAAATATGCTATTGAAAATAAGGGTTGTGAATTCTATGTGTTTTTAAAAATTTTTGTTTTTTCTTTTTTGATTTTTTAATGTATTGCAATGGAAAATTTTAATAAATATCTTTATTTAAAAAAATCAAGAGTTAATGTGTAGGCCCATGCTTACCTCGACACCGAAATCACGGTTGCCAGCTTGAAACCCTTGCAGATGAAAGCTCTCCATGTAACCCTCCTGTTTTCAGAAGCGTCGACCTTTTCGAAACACTGCCTGATTCTTCAGTAGCGAAAATAGCCTCCTTCTGCAAAATCGAGAGGTTCCACTATGGGCAGGTGATTACTAGCGACATCACAGATACGTCCACGATGATATTTATTACAAAGGTGAGCTCAGCGTGTGATTAATCTTTCATAATATGCCTTACTTTCCCAACAGGTGGGGATGCCACTGTAGCCCTTGGGGGGGTCTGTTTCCTTTGGAGGTGAGCATATTGGACTTCAGTTCGGGGGGGGGGTTATATTGTTGTGAAGAGCATAATGACCACTCTTTTTTTAAAAAATAATTTTTTATTAAGTTTTCCATTTAACAATCCAACCATATCACATTAATTATTCCAAATTATACCAATACATATCATAAAGTCCAAATATTTTGCCAAATTATATATTTTGTTGGGGGTTCCCATGCTTCGAGTTCAGTAAGGGTCCAGTCATCTCATATTTCTGCTGCTTTTAGTGTTCACCAGTCCTATCTTTCAATTTTCTTGATGTTATCCTTTTTCTTCTTAATTGCCTCTGAGTTGTTTCTACAGGCGAGTTAAAGTAAGCAATATTATGCTTCTGTGTGAACTTTATAAGGCTCTCCCTTTTTTTTTTTTAAGCTGGTAAGTGTTTTATTTGCAATAAATTCTCACACGCTGATCCAAAAGTCCTTTGCGAGCGGCAGATGCCATCATTCTCAGCTCTGATGAAATAAAATCTAGGCGTTTGCTCATTAATTTTCCCAGACAGGTTGCATCATAAATTAGGCTTTCCAGGGAAGAATTTGCCAAGTCAAACTTAAAACACAAACATGATAACAAAGTAGTGGCTCGCCTCCCCCTGTGCCTATTAATCTCGCAACGAACTCTGTCTCATAATGGCGGATCCCGATTAAAAACTGCGTCACAAGAGAGCCTTTTGTTTTCTTTCCAGATCTTTCAGAAAACAAAGGCTTTAGTTGATATTTTTATTTCCACACAGTTTATTTTCCAATCTCTCTTCTTATAAGTTGTATGACGGTTCTTCGGGCGGCGGGGGGGTTGTTAGGTAATATTGTAATAAAAAGAAGAAAAAGTCCCCCCCTCCTTTCCGTTCCGTTTCAACATACCGCCATAGATGTTACTCTTTGATGTTATCTTCTGTCCAGTCCATTCCATCACTCTTAACTTCTCAGCGGCAGGCTTAATTAGCAGCTAACATACGCTTTTCTTTGCTTGAAGCATGTGCAATAACTTTTATATCCAATTTTTTATCTTAAGTAATGCAACTAGAGTCACTCTCAGAAACAACGTCCGGGAGATCCGAACTCACTCGAGGGCTTTCCGTCCAGTGCCCTCACCCCCTCCTTCTTTCGAACTCGGGGGTGATTTATGGGCAACCGCGGACGAGGCTGCATCTTCCCTTCCACCGGGAAGAATTTGGGAGGCTGATTTACTCCCATCATCAGCCCCTTAATTACCTCGTGCGAGCTGGAGAGATGATATTGTCGGCAATCTTCCAAGGCGCCCCTAGCGGCCCCCTTCATAATGACCACTCTTCACATCAAAAAGAGGGCGCCCTTTGCATGCCCGCGCACAGCTCCCCTCATCCCCCGTGACCCCCTGCAGAGTGCTCCTGGACCACCTCCCCAATTCACAAACCTTGAGGTTCCCACCAAACCTCAGTTCAAATAAAAAAAGTCAATCCTTTATTAGTCATAGCAAACCACACATTATCAAACAAACACCGTATACAAATTGTGCAAAATACGAATTCGGCATAGCAAGGTTTGTCCCTGTCAGATCTTTAACTCCAGAGAAAATCAATTTGCATAAATAATACAATATAACACTACCACATCACCGATCAATTAAGAACCACTAAATCTCTTTATAACGGCCCAGTCTTTCTACATGGACAGCACTCAAAAATTCAGCCACTATTAAGGTAATTATATGGCAAGTAGGAGGGACGCGGGTGGCGCTGTGGGTAAAAGCCTCAGCGCCTAGGGCTTGCCGATCGAAAGGTCGGCGGTTCGAATCCCCGTGGCAGGGTGCGCTCCCGCTGCTCGGTCCCAGCGCCTGCCAACCTAGCAATTCGAAAGCTCCCCCGGGTGCAAGTAGATAAATAGGGACCGCTTACTGGCGGGAAGGTAAACGGCGTTTCCGTGTGCTGCACTGGCTCGCCAGATGCAGCTTTGTCACGCTGGCCACGTGACCCGGAAGTGTCTCCGGACAGCGCTGGCCCCCGGCCTCTTGAGTGAGATGGGCGCACAACCCCAGAGTCTGTCAAGACTGGCCTGTACGGGCAGGGGTACCTTTACCTTTACTATGGCAAGTAGGAGTGATGCGGGTGGCGCTGTGGGTAAAACCTCAGCGCCTAGGACTTGCCGATTGCAAGGTCGGCGGTTCGAATCCCCGCGGCGGGGTGCGCTCCCGTTGTTCGGTCCCGGCGCCTGCCAACCTAGCAGTTCGAAAGCACCTCCGGGTGCAAATAGATAAATAGGGACTGCTTACCAGCGGGAAGGTAAACGGCGTTCTGTGTGTTGCGCTGGCTCGCCAGATGCAGTTTGTCACGCTGGCCACGTGACCCGGAAGTGTCTGCGGACAGCGCTGGCTCCCGGCCTCTAGAGTGAGATGAGCGCACAACCCTAGAGTCTGGCAAGACTGGCCCGAACGGGCAGGGTACCTTTACCTTTACCTTATGGCAAGTAGGGCAAGAATACATTAAGAATATAACAAGAATACAAAGCTGAAGCTGAATGAACTGCAGCTAAAATATTATGTTCATTTTTCACATAGTCTAGTCCTTCCCCTGCCCACCCGTCTAATATTCTTAAGAGGGTCTCTTCTCCAGTCTTCAGAGAGTAGCTGGAAGTGGGGAGGCAGAAAAGGGTCCTCCTTTCCTTCCACTCTGCAGTTTAATCTGAAATCTTAGGCACAGTCCTGTGCCCAGAGCTCAGAAAATGCTCGCGCTCATTAAATTCCCTCTTCCAAAATGCGCCTAGAACAATAGGAGTTTCAAACACTGGTATATTGGCACAGGAGGCAGGAAATCTCACAAGTGCCTCTCTGTGGCAGAATAACAGTAAAAACAACAAATTGCTGTCCGTTGATGATATCCAAGAAAAGGCCATCTCGTTCTGTCTCATACTAAGGCCAACCTTGGTGGAATGCGATGCTGGACAAAGGGAAAGAATTAGCATGGTGCCCTGGTAGAGTTAGAACTAAGCTTTCAGCTTCTAATTTAGTTAATCAATTCAATATCCTTTTAAACTCCCCCCTGCCAAAAAATGTAAATTATCTTCTTAAGAAGACACTGTAGATGGCAGTACAGTCAAACCTCAGCTTCTGGACGGCTCTGTTTTTGTTTTTAAAAAAATTGATTTTCCAAATTTATAAACAGACAAACAAACATAAATCCTAACTGTAATTATTCCACTATTATTAACATTGTTAGGTGTCTTCCTCAAATCCCCCCCCAGCTGAATTTCAATGTATATCATTGTAACAATTTTCCAAAACTAATTTCTCGTAAAATTTACTTAATCAATTAACTTCTTTCTTACTTTTCATATAAACTTTAAACATAATATTATACAAAAACACATATTTAAATCCTAAGCCAATCTGGTATTTGCAAGTATTTCTATTTAACTTATCTTAGCATAGCTAAATATTCTTTAAATTTCCTCCATTCTTCCTGGTACTCCTCCTCCTCCTTCTGGTCGCGGACTCTTCCGGTCAGGTCGGCTAGCTCCCAAAAGTCCATCATCTTCATCGGACGGCTCTGTTTTTGAATGATTCAGCTCCCGAACACCAAAACCCCGGAAGTAAATGCTCCGTTTTTCGAACATTTTTCAGAAGCTGAACATTCCTGAGTGCAGGAAGCTCCTGCAACCAATCAGAAGCCATGCCTTGGTTGTCAAATGTTTCGGAAGCCGAACGAGATTCTGGAACGGATTACGTTCAACAACCGAGGTTCGACTGTATTCTTTGGGAAACTTCCTATAAACTGTCAAGGTTTATTAGGTCAATTCGTTTTCCTCCTCTGCCCTCCTCTGTGTTCTAATCCTGGGAAGATGTGCATAGCTATGGGCCCATATGATCAACTCAGCAGTAGTTTTTTCTGTCGTTTCATCAGGGTGTGTGCGAGGTTTTGCGACTGGTGGATCTCAGTACCTGTCCATCTTACCACAAGTGGATCTCAAAACAACTGTGTTTCCCCAAACGCAAGCTACAGATGAGGGAGAAGCGCCGCATAGCAGCTGGTAAGTTACGACTTTGCCTTTTTACGCACATGTGATTCACCAGGACTTCTCAGCTGCCAGGATGGCACCTGGTCTCAGCGCATGGCCTTGCAGGTACACAAAGCTACTGCCTTGCTCAAGCTAAATGGGTCCAGGTCTGGTCAGCTGTTAGATTGGAGACCATCTGAGAACCACATATACAGTACACATTGCTGTTGAGTTCCATGATGGAAAAATGTAAATGTGAGAAGTAATGCAAAGAACCCCACATAAAATAGTATTAATCTTACTTCCCAGAGATGGTTGTTATGCTGGTTTCAGCGAAAGAAATTTCTAACATACACAGCGCTATTCTTGAAAAAGTGGTGCCAGAACTTGTCAGTTTGCATTTCTTAGTGCAGAAAGTACTGATCTGATGTGTAGAGATCTTTCCTATTCTAATTAGTTCCAGAGGGTTCTGGAAGCTGCATTTTGGATCCTATTCAATTATAAGTTATTGTAAGTTTAAGTTTAAGTCTGCTGCAACTGGATTTTTATGGACTCCGCCAATCCTGAATGTATTAGATTTGTGACCATTTGCCTTCAGTAGCAGTAAAGCTCTGTTGGATGAAATACAATTGCCTCTGGTCTATTTTTTGGGAATCCTGCAACGTGTTTAGGTTTTTACTCTGCTAACTATACGTTGGAATCGGTTCTGAGTAGGATTTAATACTGAGTAGCATTTAAACTCACCTTAAACACCTTCCTCATTCTCCTAGAAGGGCAATAGTACCCAACTGGAGGGGGCAGAAATGAGTTCCAGCAAATTCTGGCTTGAAAAAGCCCTGATACATACACCAAATCGTGGCTTTTTTTAATATGCAGAAGCAGAATCACCAATTTTGAATAACTCCCTCTTGTTTTAATATTTATTTCTTATATCCCAGCTTTCTTCCATTATGGACCTCCTTCAACAGTTTTTAAACCCACACTCCAAAGTTATATTGATTCCAATTTAACTATCACAATGGCCTCAAAAATTACCATTTCATGAGGGTACTGGGAGAGTGTTCTCAGCAGAGACCCCAAAATCAAGCAAAACGCCATAAGCAAGAGTTGCTTTCACATTCTGAGACCTCTCTGTTTGCCTTGGCCAATGTTCTAGGTCTCCTTTGCTGATCTTGGCAAGAAGGCCGTTCCAAGAAAGCTTGGAACCCAAGCAGTATAGGATGCGCCAAAGCTCTCTTTTCCCACGAAATGGTGCACTATGAAGAAGCGAATAGACATGAAATGGAATAAAAATAGCAAAACAAAGAATGGCTGTAGCTGGAAGCTCTCCTAAATCAAGCAGAAAAGAAAAAAAAACAGGCCAACCTTTGCTCATGGCTTTTCATAGATGGCAGCAATTGCATGGTTTCTATTTCTATGCCTCTATCCCTGGAGCAGATATAGCAAAAACTGTATGTAGGAAGCAGACTGGGAGGAACACACCAGTGCTTTTTTCTGGGGGTATGCAGGGGTACGCATACCCCTAAACATTTTGTGAACTGTTGGCCTCATTGAGGAGCAATATTTCAATATGCAGGGAGACAATATACAGCCTTGCCGTACTCCTTTCCCAATTTTGAACCAATCAGTTATTCCATATCCAGTTCTAACTGTAGCTTCTTGTCCCACATAGAGATTTCTCAGGAGACAGGTGAGGTGATCAGATACTCCCATTTCTTTAAGAACTTGCCATAGTTTGCTGTGGTCAACACAGTCAAAGGCTTTTGCATAGTCAATGAAGCAGAAGTAGATGTTTTTCTGGAACTCTCTAGCTTTCTCCATAATCCAGCGCATGTTCGCAATTTGGTCTCTAGTTCCTCTGCCCCTTCGAAATCCAGCTTGCACTTCTGGGAGTTCTCGGTTCACATACTGCTTAAGCCTGCCTTGTAGAATTTTAAGCATAACCTTGCTAGCGTGTGAAATGAGTGCAATTGTGCGGTAGTTGGAGCATTCTTTGGCACTGCCCATCTTTGGGATTGTCTCCCTGCTTATTTAACTTATATGCAAAATTCATCATGCAAAAGGCTGGGCTGGATGAATCCTAAGCCGGAATTAAGATCGCCGGAAGAAATATCAGCAACCTCAGATATGCAGATGACACAACCTTGATGGCAGAAAGTGAGGAGGAATTAAAGAACCTTTTAATGAGGGTGAAAGAGGAGAGCGCAAAATATGGTCTGAAGCTCAACATAAAAAAACCCGAAGATCATGGCCACTGGGTCCCATCACATCCTGGCAAATAGAAGGGGAAGAAATGGAGGCAGTGAGAGATTTTACTTTCTTGGGCTCCATGATCACTGCAGATGGTGACAGCACTCACGAAATTAAAAGATGCCTGCTTCTTGGGAGAAAGGCGATGGCAAACCTAGACAGCATCTTAAAAAGCATAGACATCACCTTGCCAACAAAGGTCCGTATAGCTAAAGTCATGGTTTTCCCAGTAGTGATGTATGGAAGTGAAAGCTGGACCATAAAGAAGGCTGATCACCGAAGAATTTATGCTTTTGAATTATGGTGCTGGAGGAGACTCTTGAGAGTCCCATGGACTGCAAGAAGATCAGACCTATCCATTCTGAAGGAAATCAGCCCTGAGTGCTCACTGGAAGGACAGATCGTGAAGCTGAGGCTCCAACACTTTGGCCACCTCATGAGAAGAGAAGACTCCCTGGAAAAGACCCTGATGTTGGGAAAGATGGAGGGCACAAGGAGAAGGGGACGACAGAGGACGAGATGGTTGAATAGTGTTCTCGAAGCTACGAATATGAGTCTGACCAAACTGCGGGAGGCAGTGGAAGACAGGAGTGCCTGGCGTGCTCTGGTCCAGGGGGGTCACGAAGAGTCAGATACGACTAAACGACTAAACAACAACAACATTTCAATATGAGTAGGAAAATGAGAGTACCCCTAAATGTTGTTTTTTAGGGGGGAAAGCACTGCATGGCGTACATTTAAATCACACTGCTTCCCCCACAAAGACCTGGAACTGTAGTTTATCCCTAACAGAGCTACAATTCCCAGCACCTTCACAATTCCAAGGATTCACTGGGGGACGTCATGTGCTGAATTTGCAGCGCATCATGTGAAGCCCATTCTTTCCCTCAATGAATTCTGGACCCTAGACGGTAGTTGACCCCTCACAGAGTTATAATTCCCAGCAGTCCTGAACAAACTACAGTACCCAGAATTCTCTGAGGGAAATAATAATAATAATAATAATAATAATAATAATAATAATAATAATTTATAGCAATTTATTATTTATAGCCCACCCATAATTTGTTTTAAGGGCATAGGGAGTAGGTACACCATACTGTCCAATATTTCTCTGATGAAAATAGGGATGTCCTATTCTATTATTATTATTATCATTATTATTATTTATTTTATTAAGCACCACTCATCTGACTGGGTTGCTCCAGCTGCTCTGGGCAGCTTCCAACAGATATAAAAACATAACAAAACATTAAAAAAAACTTCTGTGTACAGGGTTGCCTTCAGAGATCTTCTAAAGATTGTAAGATAAAGGTAAAGGACCCCTGGACGGTTAAGTCCAGTCAAAGGCAACTGTGGGGTAGTGGCGCTCATCTCGCTTTCAGGTCGAGGGAGCCGCCGTTTGTCTACAGACAGTTTTCCGGGTCATGTGGCCAGCAGGACTAAACCGCTTCTGGGACACAGGTGTTCCTTGCTTTTTTTTTGTGTATGTGTGCGGGGGGGGGGGTTGACTTTTAACACAACCTTCTTACAAGTTTCAAATTTTACAGAAAAATACCAGAAACGAAAAAAGCAGAAAGAAAAAAGTCTTACCCTTAACTCATCTACTACAGAAATCTAAACCCCTTGCATAAATTGGCCTTCACACATTAATGCATTTTTTTACACATTAAGTTCGAAGTAGCCCTTGTTTAAGTTTTTTTGGCAACGCAAACCTAAAGCATGCATTCTTACAATGTCCATTTGCTTTACAAATGCCTCTGTTAATCTTTCTGTTCTGCATTGGCCCTGACATAAATATTGCCGATGCACAAAGACAACTTCGACTGTAACCCTTACCTGCTCACCTGGGAAATAAGCACCAACGAATTCAATACGACTTACTTCTGAAAAGGCTTGGTTAGCATTAAAAACCTAATATGTGAAAACAGTGTAAATATATATATATATTTAAAGTAGGAACTTTCTGAGCTACTCCTATCCTTTAAAACATGCAATTTTATTGTGCGATAACTTTTTGAATTTTCCTTTAATTAAATTAAATTTAGAGGGGGGGCAATGGCTTTTTTACATAACTAGCTTCAGAGATGCTTTTCTTCCTATGCAGAGATTGCGTGCGTTGACAGATTCAAAAGCACGATGTGGAATTCCTTCAGTGGGGAGAGATTGAAGGACCTCAAAGACTACTATATCAGTCAGCGGAATGAACAGTATGACCAATTCATGAAACAGGACAGTCTCTTCAACAGGCAGCATAAAAGTGTTGTGATAAACGTGGACAAAAGGTGAGAGGCGAGGGGGCTTTCTGGGTTGTTTTCCTGGAGGCAGAGAGTGCAAGGGAAATGGCTGGTCGCGTAGGGTGCAAGTGGCAGGCTGCTGCCGGTGACTCCTGGCCAGTTGCCAGGAACGCACAAAGACAAGGAAATGTTTCTTACCATCCGCTTTTTATTCAGTATTTACAGAGAGAGGCTATAGAACCCAGCCTCTTGGATAATGGCATTGTCCTGAGTGAATCTCCACTCCCCGTCTCTCCCACTTCCTCATTTGTCAATCTAATCATCTCCTCTACGGGTGCTGCTACGTGCCCTCTGGATTACCGTATTTTTTGCTCTATAAGACTCACTTTCCCTCCTAAAAAGTAAGGGGAAATGTGTGTGCGTCTTATGGAGCGAATGCAGGCTGCACAGCTATCCCAGAAGCCAGAACAGCAAGAGGGATTGCTGCTTTCACTGCGCAGCGATCCCTCTTGCTGTTCTGGCTTCTGAGATTCAGAATATTTTTTTTCTTGTTTTCCTCCTCCCAAAACTAGGTGCGTCTTGTGGTCTGGTGCGTCTTATGGAGCGAAAAATACGGTAGTTTCTGTTATGTACTGAAGTTCTCACCATGGGCCAGCAGGGGGATACTGTAGATAGTTTTCACTCAGGTCCACATATGCAAATAAGGGATTGAAAGTGACGTTCAGTGATTGGATAGTTACGGAAAATGGTTACTGTTGCGTTCTAGTGGAGCTCTATATAAGCAGGCTGGCTGAACCCTTCAGTTCAGTTCTGTTCTGGCCTGTGAATAAACAAGAGCTGTTTCAAGAATCGCTGTGTCGTCTGATATGTTCACCCACAACTTAACAGTTTCCTTCTGCTAAACTGTCTTCCTCTTCCTCTTCCCTAGAAGGGTCAAGCTGGGTAGGCGGGCTCTCCCATTCCTCGTCTGCCCAGACCGTGACAGCAAGGGGCTAAACCTGTAGTGTGGAACCGCCAATCCATGGGTCTAATTGGGTCCACCAAACCTCTGGATTTGGCCTGCAATATTATTTTGGGCAAACCATGTCCACCTGTCCTTCACCTGAGATCACATGAATGTCAGATGGGGAGATCTCTTCACTCTGATCAGTGTGCAAAAATTCGAGATAAGGGTTCTTGTATCTCACAAGGCACAGTGAACCGTCAAAGAGCAGCCTGCATTTGGCACTTTTACAGGTGCTTCATAATACCTGCGCCGTGTTTGTAATAACCCAATCCTTTGCACTTTGGAACTCCTTGCCTGTAGATATCCAGCCAGGCACTTTCACTATATTCTTTTTGGTGCCTGCTGAATGCATTCATATTTAGATAAACCCACCCAGATTTTTTTTGTCTACAGCCAGACTACCCTGAACACACCTGATCTCATTTGATCTCGGAAGCTAAGCAGGGTCAGGCCTGGTTAGTACTTGGATGGGAGACCGCCTGGGAATACTGGGTGCCGTAGGCTTTCTTTTTTTTTTTTTAGGGATGCAGGTGGTGCTGTGGGTTAAACCACAGAGCCTAGGACTTGCTGATCAGAAGGTCGGCGGTTCGAATTCCCGCGATGGGGTGAGCTTCCGTTGCTCGGTCCCTGCGCCTGCCAACCTAGCAGTTCGAAAGCATGTCAAAGTGCAAGTAGATAAATAGGTACCGCTCTGGCGGGAAGGTAAACGGCGTTTCTGTGCGCTGCTCTGGTTCGCCAGAAGCGGCTTAGTCATGCTGGGCACATGACCCGGAAGCTGTATGCCGGCTCCCTCGGCCAATAAAGCGAGATGAGCGCCGCAACCCCAGAGTCGGTCACGACTGGACCTAATGGTCAGGAGTCCCTTTACCTTTACTTTACCCAGATGTTTAGAACATTTCGATGAGTTTTAAATTGCCTTAGTCTCTCTTATCCTGGTTTAACTTTTTGTACGTTTTAAATTATGGCTGGAAATTTTTTTAGTGATTTATCGTTTTATCGTTTTGTAAACAGCTTTGAGGTGGTGTATATATTTTATCAAACAAAGAAACAAACAAACAAACAAGTGTGCCCCCACTTTTCAATTTCTAGTTCATTCATTCAGAAGCATCATGGGGATGACGATCTGGAGGTTGTTCAAAAGATTATATCGGGAGAGTTCGTAAAGGAACCCACGTACTCTACTTCCTATGGAGAGATGCCAACTTCTGTTGCAGCAGCTGTATACATCAGAATGGATGAACTGCGCAAAGGAGAAATGATAGTAAGTATATTCTAGCTGTGCTGGTCCCGGGGGCTAACCAAGAGGCGAGGTCCGAGTCCAGTCCGGGGTCGAGGGTGCAGTATGGAGGCAGTCCGTCAAAGCTGAAGCTGGGTCCAAGGCAGGGAGTCGGGTGAGGTCGGGAGCTCCGGCAGAGAAGCAGGACAGGGTGCCAGCAGGAACAGGCTACCAACAATATTGCTCCCGCAACTTGGGACTGGGGCTGGCTGGCTTTTATCTGCCCCGAGGCATAGGGCGGCCCCGGTCCACAGGTGACTCGCCTCTCCTGGCCTGGAGGCGAGCACTCCTCCTGCGGGAACTTAGTTCCCTCCGCCTCTCTGCCCTGAGCCTCTGCAGCTCAGGAGAGGCTGGAGGGTTACTGTGCTGGTCCCGGGGGGAGGTTACCGTGGGGCGAGGTCCAGGACCTGAGTTGAGGGTCGGCAGACAGTCCTCCTCGGGCGAAGTGGGGTCCACAGCGAGAAGCCGGGCAAGGACAGGAACTCTGGGGGAACAGGACTGGATGCTGGCCGAAACAGCTCTTCAACGACGTTGCTCCCGCAACCTGGGACCAGGCTGACTGGCCTTTATCTTCTCTGAGGCCAGGGGCGGTCCCGGCCCCCAGGAGACCCACCTCTCCGGGCCTTAAGGCGAGCACTCCTCCTGGGAGAAACCAGTTCCCTCCGCCTCTCTGCCCTGAGCCTCTGCAGTTCAGGACAGGCTGAAGGGTTACTGGACCCAGGGGGAGACTCACTTGTAGGCACTGAATCCTCAACCACCTCCGGAGCCAGAGTGGATTCACCTGGTGCCTGCTCCTGAGGATCCGGCACAGGTGCAGGCGCTTCCGAATCAAGGCCCTGCCCCAGTTCAGCCGCCCCTGGAGGCGGGGACTCCTGTGCAGGCTGGGATTCCTCCGGTTCAGCCTCTGAATCGGATTCCCAGGCCATCACAGTTACCGGACCCAGAGGCAACCTCAGCTTCCCCTGACGGGGCTGAGAGTGGAGCACCTGCAGGCAATGGGTCCTCCATCACCTCAGGAGCCAGAGCAGACTCAGCTGGTGCCTGCACCTGAGGATCCAGCACAGGTGAGGACCCTTCAGGCTCATGCCCCAGCCCCGGCTCAGCTGGTTCTGGAGGCGGGGACTCCTGTGCAGGCTGGGATTCCTCAGGTTCAGCCTCTGAATCCGATTCCCAGGCCATCACACTAGCCTTATAGAGCTGGACATTTTTGTGTTAGGAGCATCCTACTCTCGTGTAGGACCCTGGGAGAGACACATGCCCGACTGGCATGTTCTCTCCCTCCTGGTTGATCGTTCGGGAGCTTCAAAAGCTTTCTTCTGCCCGAACATCACAGTGACTGTTGCCAAAAGACATTAGCACACTTAGGGACCTGCAGAGTATTCACAGTTTGTGTAACAGAACCAATAGCACAGCATTTTGGCTAATCTACGTTTATTTACATATAATACATTTGGAGCATTCTGACTTAGCTCCTTCCTCTTTCTCACCAGACAGCAAAGAGAGAAAAAAGAAAGGACAATAGTCCCACTTCACGGAACACAGTAATACCAAAACATCCTGTCTCCGTCACTTCCCACACTGTGGAATGAAAACATACACCGTTATGTGATAGACAACAATCCCATGACTGCAGACAAGGGGAATGAATCTCCAACATTTCGTGGCCGTGGTGGGACTATATAGCAGGGGTCATCAACCTTTTACTTGATCCCATGGGCACATTATGAAATTTGAGAGAGTGCTGTGGGCACCAGACACAAAATGGCTGCCATACAGGGGCAGAGGGGTGGGTTGCCCCCCAGATCGGGAGGTCTCGGTGCACGTGTGACATCATATTTGCGCTGCGTGATGTCACACGTGCCTCTCAATGCCGTGCAGGCTAGTGCAAGCCTTCTGCTAGGTTGCACCAGTCCCTGTGGAAACATCTGGAGATGCTGCATGGGTGGGTGTGACCCCCTGACACCGTTCAAAAGTTGTACAAAGATTGATGGAAGGATCTCCTCACGGTTTGCATTTCTTCTCAGGCAAATCTGCAAGATAGTCGTGTCATAGTTTTGGTCAGTCAGGGGGCAGAGATCATCCGTCTGAAAAAAGAGAAGGTTGAGGAATGGGCAGATGTTGCCACAATGACAAAATTTGGCAAAATAAAGATGAAATATCCCAGGTAAGCATGACTGAAGCATTGGGGTGGGCTGGCGCAAGATAGATATTGGGGGGTTGTGATGCATGGGAACATGCCTATTATATAATGAGGGAAACACAGGTGCTATGTTGTAGACTAAGTTTGAGGCCCCTTTGACAAATCTATTTCCCTGTATCTGTACGGAGTGTTCAAATATTATGTGGTTTGCTGGAGCCAATGAGAAGCTGGTTTAGAACAGAACCTAAACAGTACAGTCATACCTCGGATTACAGACTCTTCAGGTTGCGCGTTTTTGGGTTGCGCACTGCGCCAAACTCGGAAGTACCGGAACAGGTTACTTCCGGGTTTTGGCGCATGCGCAGAAGCGCTAAATCGCGCTTTGCGCATGTGCAGAAATGCTGAATCACGACCTGCGCATGCACGGATCATGTTCGCAGCCCGAGCATCCACTGTATAGAAATTTATTCATGTGTGCGACTACAGCAGCAAGAATGTTATTTGCACAAAGATGGAAAGAATAAGAAGTCCCGACAAAAGAAGAATGGATACAAAAACTTGTGGACTATGCAGAAATGGCGAAACTTACTGGAAAAATAAGAAATCAAGATAACCAATTAAAAGAAGCTAAATGACACCATTCAGTTTTCAAAACGGACCAATGGGGTTGTATTCAATTCAATTTTACTCTGAGCAGGCCCACTAAAATTAATGAACATGACTAAGTTAGGTCCATTAATTTCAGTAGATCTACTCTGAGTAAGACTTACTTGAATACTACCCCATGGCTTTGAGGTGGGGTAGCATATCCCAAGAGATGCAGTGATGGCCACCAAGTTGGATGCTTTAAAAAGGGATTAGACCAATTCATGGAGGAAAAGGCTATCAATGGATACTCAATATGTCAGCTGTGCCCTGTTGTGCTCAGTTTCTCCTTGTGGGCTTTTCCAGAAGCATGTGGTTGGCCGCTGTGAGAACAGAGTGCTGGACTAGATGGGTCTTTTTTCCCAGGAGAAAATGAGAACTGATGCTCTGGCATTTGCTCCAGAGAAGCAGTGCTGGATTTACGTATAAGCTAAACAAGCTATAGCTTAGGGCCCCACTCTCTTGGGGCCCCAAAAAAATTTCAAAGGAAAAAAAATGGATGTACATTTCCAAAATATAAGATAAAAATAAAATAAAATAAAACCTACATACAGCAACAGTGTTTTGTGTTGTGTAGGCTCCTATGATGTAAGTACAGTGGTACCTCTGGATACAAATGGGATCCGTTCCAGATCCCTGTTCACATCCTGAAGCGAACGTAGCCTGCGCCTGTGGGTCGCGATTTGCCACTTCCACACATGTGCGTGATGTCGTTTTGACAGTCTGTGTGAGTGGTGAAACCTGGAAGTAACGCGTTCCGTTACTTCCGGGTCGCCATGGAGCGCAACCTGAAAGCTCTCAACCTGAAGCATATTTAACCCGAGGTATGACTGTTCATGGGACGCGGGTGGCGCTGTGGGTTAAACCACAGAGCCTAGGACTTGCTGATCAAAAGGTCGGCAGTTCGAATCCCCGCGACGGGGTGAGCTCCCGTTGCTCGGTCCCTGCTCCTGCCAACCAAGCAGTTCGAAAGCACATCAAAGTGCAAGTAGATAAATAGGTACCGCTCCGGCGGGAAGGTAAACGGCGTTTCTGTGCGCTGCTCTGGTTCGCCAGAAGCAGCTTAGTCATGCTGGCCACATGACCCGGAAGCTGCACACCGGCTCCCTCGGCCAATAAAGCAAGATGAGCGCCGCAACCCCAGAGTCGGTCACGGCTGGACCTAATGGTCAGGGGTCCCTTTACCTTTACCTATGACTGTACAGTGGACCCTCCAGATACAAATTAAATTCGTTCCACATCCTGAAAAGTCTGTTGGCAGAGGTACTGCTTCTGCACACAAGTGCGGGGCAATTGAGAGCTTCTGCGCATGCGCGTGGCACACAGAACACTTCTGTGCATGTGCTAAACCCAGAAGTGTAACTTCTGGGTTTGCCGCATTCGTAACCTGAAAGTTACGTATCCAGAGCGGTACGTAACTAGAGGGTCCACTGTAATGGGCCCTGCCTGCTAGCCTGCTCCCTAAAATACCACTGGTTTGCTCATTTCTATATACAGGGTGCCTACATTCTGCACGGACTGGTTGTAACAATTACTTTGATAAAATACATATTTTGTTATGTGCAAATGGCTTTAGATACCTATTAGGTCCAGAAATTACCATATAGCATATATTCAACGCAAGAAACAGTGAAAATTTGTTGTTGACAAGGGACAGCTGGACATATAAAGGGCCCCATTACCTTCTGTTATGTACTGAAGTTCTCACCCTGGGCCAGCAGGGGGATACTGTAGATAGTTATGCAAATGAAGGATCAAAAGTGACGTTCAGTGATTGGATAGTTTTAGAAAGTTGTTACAGTTACATTGTACTGGAGCTCTATATAAGCAGGCTGACTGAACCCTTCAGCCCAGTTCTGTTCTGTGTCTGTGAATAAACAAGAGCTGTTTGAAGAATCGCTGTGTCGTCTGATATGTTCACCCACAACTTAACACCTTCAGTAGCTGAGGGCCTCATCAAACCTAAATCCGGCCCTGCAGAGAAGAACTGTTTGGCTGCAGGGGGATGCCACCCTATCCTCAATTTTCAATTCCCTTTTCAGTGATGACGAGCTGTGTCAAGTCTTCCTCAGACAGAACTCCTGGGAATCGTTTAAGAAAGATCTGCTGGGCGTTGTGATGCGTCCCAAACTCATGAAGATGGTCCACCCTCCTCATCCGTGCCCGACGGAAGAAATCTACGACCCTTGGTGCGTGAACCAAGCGGGCGTCTTGGACCTAAGCAAGATGCGCCACCAAAAAGAACTTACCTCGCAGAAGTATAAGTTCGTTCCGGTTGGGGCGGAACACGGAAAACAGAGTTTGCCAAATATTCAGCCAAGACTAATCCATAGCATCACAGTCCTCCGTTCTCCTTTGGACGGAGCCTTTCAGTGAGATGTTTCAAGGTTTTTTATTTACCAGTCAGCGACATGGTAGGGGGGCAACTCTAAAAAGATCATGGAGTGATTCTGGCAGTGTGTGTGTGTGTGTGTGTGTGTGTGTGTGTGTGTGTTCATACATAAATATGCATATACAGCTTTGCTTTATGTAAGTTTTCTTCTCTGTTAGAAAGCACCTTATTAATTTTTTTACAGTAGATCTGTGGTGTGAATTCTGAATCAGCACTTAATTTCATTTTCTTCCGGTATTGCCATACAGAGAATATTTTTTTCTCTTCAAGATTCTGTGTTTCTGTATCCCCATATATACATATATATATATATATATATATATATATATATATATATATATATATCAATAAATTATATTCAATGTTTAGTACTGAAACACTTCAGCATTTTATGTGTGTTTAATGGAACGCTGGGAGTAAATCCCATTGAATTCATTTGGATTTATTTCTGAATAGGGTTCTTCCTCGTTCCCATGAGCAGGATGTTATTCAGTAGTGGTCTGGAGCATATTCCTACCTGTTCTAAGGAGACTTCCAGGCTGTTGCTGTCATGTGGGTGGGAGCCAGTGGCATAGCAGCAAATTCAGATTGTGTCATTAAGTGGGTTTTGAGTTCCTTGAGAACCTTGCTTCAACACCCTCCCCTGCAAATATATATACCGGTAAGTACTACTGTAGATAGTACAGTGGTGCCTCGGGTTACAGACACTTCAGGTTGCAGACTCCGCTAACCCAGAAATAGTACCTCAGGTTAAGAACTTTGCTTCAGGATGAGAACAGAAATCGCGTGGCAGCAGTGGGAGGCCCCATTAGCTAAAGTGGTGCCTCAGGTTAAGAACAGTTTCAGGTTAAGAACGGACCTCCGGAATGAATTAAGTACTTAACCCGAGGTAACACTGTATGTATGTATATGTGTGTGTGTGTGCAACCAGAGGTACCTCTGGTTGCGAACAGGATCCATTCTGGAGCTGCGTTCGCAACCTGAAAGGAACTTAACCCGGTCTGCGCATGCGCGGGTTGCGATTCACTGCTTCTGCATATGCACGTGATGTCATTTTGTGCTTCTGCGCATGTGCGAGCGGCGAAACCTGGAAGTAACGCTTTTGGTACTTCCAGGTCGCCGCGGGACGCAACCTAAAAAGACGTAACCCGCAGCATTCGCAACCCAAGGTATGACTCTGTGTGTGTGTATACACACACACACACAGTAACGAAAATTGACAGGAAAATGCACTTCTCCCAAACTTTGTACACAAATGAATTGGGATGAATGTTCAGTAAACAGGTCATCTGGAAGCGACCTTAGAAAATCTAGCACTGAACATCTTAAAGGTAGACGTACTGTTTGATGTAGTGTTACTCTAATTTCAGTGCAGTGCGTGTGGCAAAAATTAACATCAGCCTTTCACCTTTTCTAATTGCTAAGATTGAAATCTAGCTAATGTGGTTCTGCTCTGTCAGCTATGCAGGTAAGCTACACAAAATATCTGGAAGCATTTCATTTTGGATTAGTTTCCTTCTGCTATCCCAGGGGTCAGCAAACATTTTCAGCCATGGGCCGGTCCAGAGTCCCTCAGACCATGTGGTGGGCTGGACTATATTTTGAAAAAAAATATGAACGTATTCCTATGCCCCACAAAAAACCCAGAGATGCATTTTAAATAAAAGGACACATTCTACTCATGTAAAAACACGCTGATTCCTGGACCATCCGTGACCTGGATTTAGAAGGCGACTGGGCCAGATCCGGCCCCCAGACCTTAGTTTGCTATATTATATGCCCTCTCGGTTAGGCTATCATTTGGAAAAAAAGGAAAGTCCACCGATTTTTGTTGTTTCTCTAGGATCCTTTTGCATTGCCTATTTACCAGCTGGAAACGACAGTCCTTTGTTTTTGTGACATTTTAATTGCTTACACGGCCACCTTTCCAAGTCAAAAGATTGTGAAGGCAAATGGCATGTGGGACAACGGCAAGCCTTGCTGCGTCAGTGAACCCATTTCTTGGTACGAGAGACAAGGCAGCCAAATAATGAGTCTTAAAATGTACAGTTTTGAAGCAACAGTTCTTTAAGCTCCTAAGGGATCCACATAATATTCATTATAATATTAATAATTATCAATATGAATTGGGATGAATGTTCAGTAAACATAATAATATTCATATAATTAATAAGGGATCAGCATAATATTCATTGGTCCATGTTACAGATTGGAAGACCGGAAGCAAAAAGCAACAGATACCCGTATTTTTCGCTCTATAAGACACACCAGACCACGACGCACCTAGTTTTTGGAGGAGGAAAACAAGAAAAAAAATATTCTGAATCTCAGAAGCCAGAACAGCAAGAGGGATCGCTGCGCAGTGAAAGCAGCAATCCCTCTTGCTGTTCTGGCTTCTGTGATAGCTGCGCAGCCTGCATTCGCTCCATAAGACGCACAAACATTTCCCCTTACTTTTTAGGAGGAATAAAGTGAGTCTTATAGAGCAAAAAATACGGTACTTTGTATAGTACTGGGTCAAATCTATACACTACATTTCAAGCTCTCTTATACCACATTCGCACTCATGGCTCCTCTGCCAAGAATTCTGGGAACTGTGATTTGTTAAGGGCGCCGAGAACAGAAATTGCACGGCAGCAGGAGGCCCCATTAGCTAAAGTGGTACCTCAGGTTAAGAACAGTTTCAGGTTAAGTCCTGTTTCCATGCGCAATGTTCCCTTCTCACATCCCTCTCTTGCCTCTCTTGCTTGACCAGATAGAAGTGTCAACTGAAATTTCAGGGAGTCCCCTTTGGCCCAGGGGGTCTCGGGTTGCCTGCCACAGCTGTACAATTGTGAGTCAAATGAAATGTCTGTCCCTCTACCAATGTTGGTTAGAGCGTAGTGGTGACAATGCCAAGGTTGCATATTCCTGCATTGCACATGATCCTCAGATTTCCTTCCAACTCAACGATTCCATGGGATTTATATGAGATTTGCAGTATGATAATCTTGGCAAGTGGGGACACGGGTGGTGCTGTGGGTTAAACCACAGAGCCTAGGACTTGCTGATTAGAAGGTTGGCGGTTCGAATCCCCGCGACGGGGTGAGCTCCCGTTGCTCGGTCCCAGCTCCTGCCCATTGAAAGCATGTCAAAGTGCAAGTAGATAAATAGGTACCGCTCCAGCAGGAAGGTAAACGGCGTTTCCATGCGCTGCTCTGGTTCGCCAGAAGCGGCTTAGTCATGCTGGCCACATGACCTGGAAGCTGTACGCTGGCTCCCTCGGCCAATAAAGCGAGATGAGCACTGCAGCCCCAGAGTCGTCCACGACTGGACCTAATGGTCAGGGGTCCCTTTACCTTACCTTTACTAATCTTGGCAACTGGAAGGGGAGAGGCAGGAAGTGGTGTCCAGCTCATCTTTTCTCCCTCCTTCCACAAAAGGCGCTGCGATCTATCGTCAGGCATCAGCAAACCTTTTCAGCAGGGAGCCGGTCCACTGTCCCTCAGACCTTGTGTGGGGCTGGACTATATTTTGGGGGGGGAAATATGAATTCCTGTGCCCCACAAATAACCCAGAGATGCATTTTAAATAAAAGCACACATTCTGCTCATGTAAAAACACGCTGATTCGCGGACCGTCCGTGGGCCGGATTTAGAAGGCGATTGGGCCGGATCCAGCCCCCGGGCCTTAGTTTGCCTACCCATAGTTTGTAGAAAGACCTTGTACTGTTTTTCAATACAGTGTTGGTTGCTCTGTTTGAGTTTGCTTTGTTAACTGGAATCAGGTAACTGCAAATGAGTAATCCACAGCAGACTCATCAGTATCCCTGACTTGTTTACTCCAACGTATAAACGGAGGATAAAAATTATATCAGCTCTGCTTACCTTGGGATATTGATTAAAGGTTTTAAACAGACTGTGGATGCGTTTCAAGGTAATAAAAACTGCAGTTGGCTGTAACGTAACTCCACATTGATCCTGAAACAAAGAATGACTTTGTGCTGCTCCCCTTATCTCCAGTTAGCAAAAGGGCAACCGACAATAACTGAAAAAAGAGGAACTGCTTCTTCCTTAGTAGTAAATTCTCTTCCCAGGTTAACAATCTTCTGCATGATTTAAAGTTTCAAGCAAAAAGACAAATTTTCCAGAAGCAAAAAGGTTAGAAATGTGGGACTTACCACAATTCTGTCTCTCTGCAGGGTTTGAAGTAACACTGTCTGGTATATGTGCTGAGAGGTTAAGTGCCAACATAATCCCTGTGCTATTTGGATGCAATCAGCACAAAGGGAAAGGAAGAGGTATAGGCAAATTCAGTCCTCCAGCTGTTTTGGGACTACAATTCCCATCATCCCTGACCACTGGTCCTGTTAGCTAGGGATGATGGGAGTTGTAGTCCCAAAACATCTGGAAAGCCGAATTTGCCTATGCCTGGAAGGAGTATGCAGAGTTTAATAGATTTTTAACATGTTAAGTGGCTTTTGAATAAATATAAATTAAATAAAACAGACTATGGGAAGCTTTTTAATACTATGGAACAGACTACCGAACCTAGGCTGCACCCCTAGAAAGAGAAGATTTTGAAAGGGAGCAAAATAGGTCTACACTGAAAAATAATTACAAAAAATTATAAAAGAAATATACTGACTGTGAAAGCTTTTCAGTTCAAAGGAAGAATTGAAGATGCCCCCCACCACCTGTGTAAGCAAGGTGCAATAGAAATTGGGGAGAGGACACAGTCAATTTAATAATAAAGTACCAAAGAAGGGGGCACTGAGAGAGGTCAAGCAAACACAGAATTCAGAACTACTCCAGTCAGATGTATGGTTAAATGTATAGTAGTGCAGGAAGGAACAGCCAATGAAATAATTAATTCCAAAGAGGAAAGCAGTCAAATAAGGAGAATTAACTTGTTGTTGTTGTTTAGTCGTTTAGTCGTGTCCGACTCTTCGTGACCCCATGGACCAGAGCACGCCAGGCACTCCTGTCTTCCACTGCCTCCCGCAGTTTGGTCAGACTCATGTTCGCAGCTTTGAGAACACTGTCCAACCATCTCGTCCTCTGTCGTCCCCTTCTCCTTGTGCCCTCCATCTTTCCCTCCATCTTTCCCAACATCAGAAGAGAAGACCAAACTGCGGGAGTCTTCTCTTCTCATGAGGTGGCCAAAGTATTGGAGCCTCAGCTTCAGGATCTGTCCTTCCAGTGAGCACTCGGGGCTGATTTCCTTCAGAATGGATAGGTCTGATCTTCTTGCAGTCCATGGGACTCTCAAGAGTCTCCTCCAGCACCATAATACAAAAGCATCAATTATTCGGCGATCAGCCTTCTTTATGGTCCAGCGCTCACTTCCATACATCACTACTGGGAAAACCATAGCTTTGACTATATGGACCTTTGCTGGCAAGGTGATGCCTCTGCTTTTTAAGATGCTCTCTAGGTTTGTCATTGCTTTTCTCCGAAGAAGCAGGCGTCTCTTAATTACAAGGGGATAGTAATTAAGGACAAACAGGAAGGCGTGATCAATTATTCAATGAATTGCAAGGGAGAACCAACTGAATGACAATCAATTGCTGGTGTGTGGCCACGGCAAATTACTTTATAATGAATGACAGGGAAGCACTGAAATGAAAGTAAGTCCCCAGGAGAGAATGGCACAAGGGGCTCTACTGACCCAAAGTCTGTTCCAGCCATCTCTCCTTCCACCCACCCACCACAACAAAATGTCAGCTGGCAGCAAGAAATTGTTCCCCAGACACTTCCCTATAGAGGCACAATTATAGGCGGCACTCAGGTTTCCTTGGGGGGGAGGATGGGAGTAAACCTGCAGTCTATATTTGGAACAATGCAATATATATTATAAGCTGTATGTGGATCAATCATCTCCCTCCCCATAGGTTCATAGCTGTCAACTTTCAGATTTGAAAATAAGGGATCAGCAGCCTCAAAAATAAGGGATCAGCAGCGAAAATAAGGGATCAGCAGCCTCACCTGTCCATTCTATCACCGTTTTTTAAATAAAGAGATTGATAATTTTGGCATCCCTAAAGTCTGCTGGGATCTCCTCTCCCAGATTTTTTCACCAAAGAAGAAAGAATAATAATGATAATAATAGAATCATCATCATCATAACAAATAGAATAATAGAAATACAGAGGAGTACTACTACTAAATATAATAAATAAATAATAAACAGAATAGAAATGATATTAAGATTATAATAATATAATAACATATAATAATAACAATAAATAATGAATGAATAAATAAATAAATAAATACATATATAAATAAATAATAAAGTGAGTAATGAATAAAATAAATAGAATAATAGGAATAATAGAAAAATACAATAATAATAATAAAAAATAGAACAACTATTATTGAATATGACAGAGTACTACTACCAAATATAATAAATAATAATAAATAGACTAGAAATGATAATAAGATTATAATAATATAACAAATAATAACAATAAATAATGAATAAATAAATACATACATACATACATAAATAATAAAAGTGAATAATAAATAAATAGAATAATAGGAATAATAGAAAATAACAACAACAACAACAATAATAAACGACTATTATTATTGAATATGACGTCTCTCTTTTCAGAAATGTTGGAAAGTATGCTTCCATTCTATAAGAAGCGGGGGGGGGTGAGGGCGAGAGTAAAGACTCTGCCAGGAGCCAAGATGGCTGCCGAGGCTTCCTTTCCCCCCCTCCACCACAATGTCATCTCCGCGCGCCTTCGCCAGAAGGGCGGACGTGGTTGCGTCGCGGGGCGGGGCGGAAGGAGGCAGCACTGGAATGTGGGCGGGGCGTCGGGGCGGCCGATGTGGCTTCCCATTTGCCAGCAGCGGCAGCAGCAGCAGCAGCAGAGGCGACCTCCTCCTGCTGAGCCGCCTCAGCTTCTTCCCCCGAGCTGGGCTGAGTCCGCGGCCAGCCAAGGCGCCTCTTCTCCGGGGTCCGAGGAGCCTCCCGCGTCCCCGGTGAGCGAGGAGCCCCTGGCAGGCTGTGGGGCGGCGGGGAGGGGAGAGCCGCCTGGCTGTGGGGCTGGAGGAGGGCGAGGTATTGGGAGGGGAAGGAAGCAGGGAAGCGGGGAGGGCAAATGCAATGAGAATAATCATAATTTCTCTCTCCTGAAACTATAATTTATTTCTCCTGAAACTACAGCATGGGGATTAGGGGTGGTGTGCCCTGGAAGGAGGGTGGGGTTGGGGGGGGCGAAGATATGGATGAGAAATTATTATCATTATTATCATCATCATTAAATTATTCATTATTATTATTATTTATTTATTCATTTTTTAAAAATGTGCTTTTCAGGTTTATGCATTTCACTAGTTTTGCAATCCTTTTAAACATTTCGGAACTCGACTTCCATCCCCCTCTTTCTGCGGTTCCTTCAATGGATTTGTAATATCTTCTGCATATTATTCCAAATTAACTTAAGTTGCTCACTTGTTAATCTACTTTAACTCGACTTCCATCCCCCTCTTTCTGCGGTTCCTTCAATTTATTTGTAATATCTTCTGCGTATTCCAAATGAACTTAAGTTGCTCACTTGTTAATCTACTTTAAATATACACTCTTGTCAAACTGCAGGTTATTACAACAATCCTGCCAACGTTTTTACCTGTTTACAATTTATCTGTAAATATTCAGTAAACCCATTTCCATTCTTTTATAAAAAGTTTGCTATCTTGATTTCTTCTTTTTCCAATAAACCCATTTCCATTCTTTTATAAAAAGTTTGCTATCTTGATTTCTTCTTTTTCCAATAAACCCATTTCCATTCTTTTATAAAAAGTTTGCTATCTTGATTTCTTATTTTTCCAATAAACCCATTTCCATTCTTTTATAAAAGGTTTGCTATCTTGATTTCTTATTTTTCCAATAAACCCATTTCCATTCTTTTATAAAAAGTTTGCTATCTTGATTTCTTATTTTTCCGGTAAGTTTCACCATTTCTGCGTATTCCATACGTTTTGGTATCCATTCTTCTTTTGCTGGCACTTCTTATTCTTTCCATTTTGGGGCGAGTAACCTTCTTGCCGCTGTAGTAGCATACATGAATAAGTTTCTATACAGTTTAGGTAGTTCTGTCTCTATAATTCCCAAAAGAATTTATTTATTTATTGTTGTTGTTGTTGCATCATTGTATTGTGCTGGGTTGAAGGAGAGGCGTCCTGTAAAAGGGGCAGACAAGTGAAGTTAGGAAAACAACTGTGTGTGAATTAGAGAAAGGGGGGGAAGAACCATCAGAAACAAGGTTTGAGGAGAGATGATCTGTGTTTAATTTTGGATTATTATTTTTTTAAAAAATATATCTTAAGTAGAGCGCAGTCGGCACTTTAGCTTACGACAGCTTTATCAGTCTACCCCCCCCCCAAAAAAATCCCCAGAAGTTGTCCGTTTTTCATCACCCTTTGAAAATGGTTAGGGTTTTTATAATTTCTAAGCTAGGGGAGACATTTGGACACTGGATACGTGAGAGGAGATGTTGGTGGTTCTATTGTGAAGAGGTTTTTTGTTTTTTTACTCAGCGATGCCCTTATTCTAATTTCTGGTGCATTCTTACGGAAGCAAAAGCAAGGAAATGAGTGTCCGAGCACTTTAAATTTTAAATTTAAATAAATTATTGTCAATTGTAGAAAATACCCAACATAGTGGGTACTTTTTTAAAAAAATAAATAAATCAGTCTTTATTTTGTCAGGTGATCTGTCAACATTGCTTTGCTGTTTGGTACACTGAAAAATATATTTTCTACCATGCAGTTTGTCACTGAGGGGGATGATGAAGACATGAGGTCAACAACATCTTACTGAGATTTCATCATTCAGAAACAACAAGAGCAGTTCCTGGGATCTCCTTCAGCACTCGTAATATGGAATTATAACATTTCCTTTCTTACGTCGTCTCACATCCTGCACGTTCCAGCCAGCACAATTTTCCTTTCAGAGGTTAATTCCAAAGTGCCATCGATGAAAAGGAGAGGGCTGATTGTCACCCTTAGCCGATTTAACCGTGCAAGAGTATTGGAGAAACTTGTTTTCCCCGTCCTTGATTGGATTGACGAATTAAAGCGAACATTTTGAATTGAAAGTGAGCATGATAGGATCTTGAGCATATGGTACTTCACAACTGAGGAAGGCGAACGATGGCGTCCAGAGAGAGGCTGTATGAACTTTGGATGCTCTATTGCAATAAGGTAACTTCTTTTTAAAAAATAAATAAAACCTGGGGGATGCTTTAGTTGAAGCTGTTTTGTTGAAACCAAATGGCTAACAGTGCACTCTTAAGCACGTCTGCTCAAAAGTAAGTCATCTTGAATGCATCGGGAATAGGATTGTTTTTTTTTATTGTAATCCTGATATGCTGGTACAGTTGACCAAAATGCCCACAGTTATGTGCTCCTATAGGACAGGTAAGGGACGCAGGTGGCGCTGTGGGTTAAACCACAGAGCCTAGGACTTGCTGATCAGAAGGTCGGCGGTTCGAATCCCTGTGACGGGGTGAGCACCTGTTGTTCGGCCCCTGCTCCTGCCAACCTAGCAGTTCAAAAGCATGAAGTGCAAGTAGATAAATAGGTACCGCTCTGGCGGGAAGGTAAATGGCATTTTCATGCGCTGCTCTGGTTTGCCAGAAGCAGCTTAGTCATGCTGGCCACATGACCCAGAAGCTGTACGCCGGCTCCCTTAGCCAATAAAGCGAGATGAGCGCCGCAACCCCAGAGTCGGCTACGACTGGACCTAATGGTCAGGGGTCCCTTTACCTTTACCTATAGGACAGGTATGACAAACTTTTGAATCTCCAGGTGTTGCTGAACTACAACTCCCATCATCACTGGCCGTTGGTCATGTTAGCTGGGGCTTATGAGAGTTGTAGTTCAACAGCATCTGGCTGGGCAAAGGTTCCCCATACCTAACCTAATCTGTTATATCTAAAACTTTAAATATTTGTTTCCTGGCCTTCTTTCCACGGAACCAAGACTGGATGCAGCCTTCCACTTGCGTGTATACTCATTATGCAGGGAGTTTGCCCAACTTGGGCTTGTGCAAACTTGATGGTGATGCTGAAGATGGTCTACAGTGAATCTCAGGCTACAGAAACGAGATGTTTACACCACCACCACAATTTGCCGGATAATCATAATTATTCTCGTTAGGCTCCGGTATTATTTCTTGTTCCTTTCATCTGAATTTTGCTTGGGTTAGGGTGGCGCTTTTTTCAGCAGTTTCCTTGCGCAAAAGCGCTTGGCATTTTTGTTTGTGCGTTGGTTGTTTTGTTGCAAAGAAGAACATGCAAAAATGTTCCTCTGAGCCATAAGATTTGGAGTTAAGGAATTTGCCTTTGGTCTGCTGCCTAAGCTGGTGAGCTTTTGAAACACAAATGTCCTATTGTTTAGAAGCTCAATATGACCGTGCTGATTGAGCTTTGTTTTGAAGTGAGTAGATACTTGGTGGCAGAATGAAAAATAGCACAAATGTCCAACGGAACATTTTCAAGTGGGACCTAAACTTTTATGAAGTTAGTACTGTTTTCTAACCATTCCTACCTAACAGTAAAGGGTAAAGGGACCCCTGACCATTAGGTCCAGTCGCGAACGACTCTGGGGTTGCGGCGCTCATCTCGCTTTATTGGCCAAGGGAGCCGGCGTACAGCTTCCGGGTCATGTGGCCAGCATGACTAAGCCGCTTCTGGCGAACCAGAGCAGTACACGGAAACGCCGTTTAGCTTCCCGCCGGAGTGGTACCTATTTATCTACTTGCACTTCGTACTTTTGAACTGCTAGGTTGGCAGGAGCTGGGACCGAGCAATGGGAGCTCACCCCGTTGCGGGGATTTGAACCGCCGACCTTTAGATCGGCAAGTCCTAGGCTCAATGGCTTAACCCACAGCGCCACCCGTGTCCCAGTCTACCTAACAGTACAAACCACCTAAACCTTCCATATGCTCTTAATATCTTTTGCCTCTGAACGCTTCCTCCAAGCTAACTATAGGAAGCCCTCTATTTACGGACATTCACCTTTTGTGCCTTCAGCTTTTACATGCATGGCCATTTAAAAATGAAAAGGGAGCAGGGGTCTGGGGTCCGGGAAAAATGACTTCGGCAATCCCACCCACCATTGAACCCAATGGGTTTTGACTATATAGGGCTTTGGCATTAGGTGGAAGCTCTGGAACGCAACCGCTGCATAATGCTTACTGTATTGTGCACGCGTGAGATGCGAGAGAAGGTAATGTGTGTTGCTGGGTCGAAACGGGTTACAATTTTATGGAAATATCTGGAAAAGTTGGTGGAGACTTGCTTCTTGTAGCACTGAGCCCAGCTGCTAGGTGGCGCGTTTGGGTATTTTAAGTTGTCCTCTACCAAGCACTTTTCTTCTCCCATCAGCTGTGAAGGTCGTTGGGGGAGCTTGGGCCAGTCACTGTTTCGTAGCCTAACCTGTCTCACACGGTTGTTGTGAGGACAAAATGGGGAGGGGGTAAAACCATGGATTCCCCTTTGAGCTCCTTAGAGGAAAGGTGGGCCATAAATCAAATGTATTAGTTGAGAAACCTTCAGTCCCAGGGTCAAATGCAACCCCAGAAGCCTCTCTGGAGGAGTGGTAGAACCTCACGCCTGGAGGCCAAAACAGACACTATTCTACCTACCAAAGTAAATGTTTATATTCCTTGTTCCACCCATAGCTGTCAAGCGTCCCCTATTTGGCGGGACAGTCCCTTATCCCAGCGCCATGTCCCGCTGCTGTCCCTTATTGATGATGTCCCTTAAATTTTCCGGGTTTCAAAGGAAGCAGCTCCTCTCCCTCCCTCCCTGCCGGCCAGGGAGGAGGGAGGCTCCAACTGTGTTGCTTGGCTGCGTTTCTCACCCAATAAGGAGTCTAAGAACGACTGGGAGGTGGAGCTTGCATGCCTTGTGCCAATCAAATCGGCCGCGTTGCCTGGGGACTCGCCTTTGCTCAGCGCTTCCCAGCGGAGAGGTGACGGTGGTTTTCCTTGCTGCATCCCCTTTGCCGAGTTGCTGCACTATGGGAACCACCGCTTGAGGCTTCGTTTGGCTGCTGGTTGACTAAAATCCCTTATTTTCAAGGCTGCTGGTCCCTTATTTTCAAATCTGTAAGTTGACAGCTATGGTTCCACCCATTGTGGCTTCTGTGGCCCCAGGGAGGTGGCCCAGAAAAGAGTGGATCCCTGGCTGCTTAAAGTGTTGTCATTGTTCTTTAGAGATATGGTGTGAATATGACCTAGGCAGCAAAACATGTCCCTGAAAGAAGGTACATTATGTGAATGGTTAAAATGAGAACCACCCCATCTGATATTGCCCTTTGCAAGGGCCCGCTTGAGATCTTGACATCCTAATGTACAGTGGTGCCCCGCAAGATGAAATTAATCTGTTCCGCAAGTTTTTTCTTCTTGCGAGTTTTTCGTCTTGCGAAGCACGGTTTCCCATAGGAATGCATTGAAAATCAATTAATGCGTTCCTATGGAGACCGCTTGCCAGGCTGGCGGTGCGGAGAAGGGCTTTTCTCCCCACCACAAGCCTTCAGGACAGGTACGGGAACAGAGGGGAAGGCGCGCAGCGCTTCTCCTCTGTTCCCGGGGCTTGCGGTGGGAGGAGGGTTTTTCCTCCCCACCGCCAACATTCAGAACAGCAGCCTTCCGAAGGCTGTCGCGGGGAGAAGGTCTCTCCGCCCCACCACCAGCCTTCGGAGGAGGTCCGAGGACAGTGGGGAAGACGTGCTGCGCTTCCCCGCTGTCCCGGAGATTTCCCTATGGGCTTTCGTCTTGCGAAGGAAGCCCATAGGGAAATTCGTTTTGCGAAGCGCCTCCAAAACGGAAAACCCTTTCGTCTAGCGGGTTTTCCGTCTTGCGAGGCGTTCGTCTTGCGGGGCACCACTGTATAAAGATTCTCCTTTTTTCAGCAGTTATGCCTGAAGGTGACACTTTCAGCCAGTTCTCTCCATGCTGACTCGAAAGTAGCTTCCACTCCCAATAATTCAGTGTGACTTACATCCTGGAAAGCATGTTGAGAATGGTAGCCTGGATTTTTTTTTTTTTAATAAATATTTATTGAAATTTTCAAAAAATAAAGAAAAAACAAAAAAACAATTAAAAACACATAAAATTTACACTCCTTACTGTCAATAACCAATTTCCTTGACTTCCCCACACCTCCCCTTCTTGTATTCCAGTTCCAATTTTTAGCTCAGCAAGTTCTTGTTCCCAAACTTTACCTTATTTTCTCTAATTCATTTTAGTTAACCAATTTTAACTTATAAACCTCAATCTTTATACATCAGTACTTATTCTTAGAAATCTTTTTCTAAGGTCGACCCCAATTCCCTTCCACGAATTCCCCATTTTTATATTAGTGGCAAAACAAAATTAAATGAAACAGAGTATAATTGTACACCCTTTGGATTCCCAAAGCCCCCCCTTTCCCGGTTTCGAACCCCAACAAATGTCCATCAGTCTATCTGCTGTCAGCCTGGCGAGAGAATGGTAGCCTGGATATGTGCTTACAAGTGCTGAATGACTGGAAATTCTGTTGTATCAAATCTAGCAGAACTTCTCATAATCTAGGAGCGAACCGTCTGAAAAATGCTAGGGAATGCAGGAATCACAAATGACTTATGGATTTTTTCCTTCCAGTAGCACCTTAAAGACCAACTAAGTTAGTTCTTGGTATGAGCTTTCGTGTGCATGCACACTTCTTCAGATACACTTCTTCTTGGTATCTGAAGAAGTGTGCATGCACACGAAAGCTCATACCAAGAACTAACTTAGTTGGTCTTTAAGGTGCTACTGGAAGGGAAAAATTTTTTTGTTTTGACTATGGCAGACCAACACGGCTACCTTTCTGTAAATGACTTATGGGTTATGAAAGTAGGTTAAGATGACATCTTTTATTGGACCAACAGCTGTTGGTGAGAATGCTGAAGCTTTTGAGTTTAAAAGCCTATCCAGGCAAAAACTACTGCTCTTTAACGCTTTAATCTATGAGTAGTGTATAGCTGCTTTGAAGCTGCTTGCAGCACAAAATGCAGCACCGGATCAGGTTTTGAGCTACCAGAGGAATATATATCAGTACTGTTTTGGTTTCTCTGCTGTCCTATATATGAGATTAGTGACTCAGATTCCAGTGATCATCTTGGAGTGACTGCAAAAGTCAACCTTTCACGGTACATCTTATTTGACTGAAAAGGAGCAGAGATAGTCTTATCCACGTAAAATTATTTCGTCTTTCATTTGCTGAAACTGTTTTCTTTAAACCCACAAATTAGAATGTAACGGTGAATGAATCAAACGTCTACTAAATTGTTTTATTTGCGTCAGTATTTAGATGACCTATTAATTTCACTTGAAATTGTATAGTCTTGCTTAGGGGGATTACAAGGCTGGAATTGTTACATAATAAGCTGTGCCAGTATGCCAGGGGCTACTTAGGAACAGAGCTCTGCCACTTCTAGGAAAAAAAGAGTGCGAAAATATTTGAATTGGTCAAACTATAAAACAGTTTCCTTCTGACTTTACTTTTTAATGAGAGACAAGACAGAGACCAATGGCACGTGGGTTGACTTGACACAATAAATTGTGTTATGCATATATATTTTTTAAATGCCACGTATAGTACTACCATCTGCTTTTTTGTGCTGAAAAAAATACTCTGGGCAGAAAGCGGCAGTAAAACTCATGAAAGCCAAGTAAAAAGCAATAACTGCTCAAGCTAAAATGGAGCCTCAATCCTGCTTCTAGCAGAGATTGAAGATCCCCATAAAACAGTCTTGCGGTGACAAACTTTGGGTACGATTCAACATGCAGCGAATCCTGTTTTGTTCCCAGTGGGAAGAATTCTGAGCAGGTGCTTGCCTCTCTGCCGAAATCAATAGCACGTAAAAGGGCTTCGCTGTGGCTGGAGCCGGCCCATTGTTTTTTGGATCAGTATGCCAAATTGAAATATGTGGGCTTCTTGTTTTGATACCGAGTTAATGACTGCATAATGCATGAAGCACTTCTGCCACTTTAGGGCACTTGTTCAGATGTCTGTTTTGACTTTATTGCATTCCTGTCAAGACGTCCGCA
This sequence comes from Podarcis raffonei, assembly GCF_027172205.1. NCBI lineage: Eukaryota > Metazoa > Chordata > Lepidosauria > Squamata > Lacertidae > Podarcis > Podarcis raffonei. Next base: position 130,360,945 of record NC_070602.1, on the reverse strand, counting down.
GAAGAAAAGTTTCATCCATTGAGTAAATGCCCTATGTGGAGGGGGAAAAACCTGGCAGAAGTTCCTTTGTTTGCTAACGCATGCTCATCTTCTGCCACTTAAGATTAGAAAAAAACTTTTCTGGCTATTGAAGGGAAGATTAGCTGGACTCATTATAGAGACAAATGCAGCTTGGCTTGGCACTGAAACAGCAGAAAATATCCAAGCTCTGTAAATTGTTCTTTGCGTGGCAGGAAGAAGATAGAATTTGGGGGTCATGTTTTTTGTTTTAAAAAGGCATTGGACCTACTGAGATGATCTTGCTGGCTACATGTAGTGGAGGAGCTGGATCGCGGCTTCTTGTCCAGATATGTGCTTTCCATGGTTGAAGTGATCCTACATGGAAAATCCATCATGTATAGATCTAAGCCACATACTGAATCTGTTCATACTGTTCTGTGTTGCTGGACTCCGTCTTCTGTCTGCCCCATTCAGGATAGGCAATGACCATTGGTGATGGGTGCCGCAGTCATAGAATCATGGAATCATAGAGTTGGAAGAGACCACAAGGGCCATCGAGTCCAACCCCCTGCCAAGCAGGAAACACCATCAGAGCACTCCTGACATATGGTTGTCAAGCCTTTGCTTAAAGACCTCCAAAGAAGGAGACTCCACCACACTCCTTGGCAGCAAATTCCACTGTCGAACAGCTCTTACTGTCAGGAAGTTCTTCCTAATGTTTAGGTGGAATCTTCTTTCTTGTAGTTTGGATCCATTGCTCCGTGTCCGCTTCTCTGGAGCAGCAGAAAACAACCTTTCTCCCTCCTCTATGTGACATCCTTTTATATATTTGAACATGGCTATCATATCACCCCTTAACCTCCTCTTCTCCAGGCTAAACATGCCCAGCTCCCTTAGCCGTTCCTCATAAGGCATCGTTTCCAGGCCTTTGACCATTTTGGTTGCCCTCCTCTGGACACGTTCCAGTTTGTCAGTGTCCTCCTTGAACTGTGGTGCCCAGAACTGGACACAGTACTCCAGGTGAGGTCTGACCAGAGCAGAATACAGTGGCACTATTACTTCCCTTGATCTAGATGCTATACTCCTATTGATACAGTCCACAAAGATGTGGGCAGTTTAGCCAGCCCTTTGATAAATGGCAGATTGTTTGTCCATAAGTCAAGTGTAGAAGAGTTGTTACATCCTAGAGACAGTGTTAGAAACTGAGATATGAAAGCTAGGAGCTTAAATGACACCTTAAACCTAGGCCATGGGCGCAACAATGCAATGTCTAGTCTCGCTTATTAAAAAAACAAAAATACAGAGCTGAAAATAAATGAACTGCAGCTAAAATATTACGTTAATTTTTCACATGCTCTAGTCCGTGGGTAGGCAAACTAAGGCCTGGGGGCCAGATCCAGCCCAATCGCCTTCTAAATCCGGCCCACGGACAGTCTGGGAATCAGTGTGTTTTTACATGAGTAGAATGTGTGCTTTTATTTAAAATGTATCTCTGGGTTATTTGTGGGGCATAGGAATTTGTTCATTCCCCCCCCCCCAAAATATAGTCTGACCCCCCACAAGGTCTGAGGGACAGTGGACCGACCCCCTGCTGAAAAGGTTTGCTGACCCCTGCTCTAGTCCTTCCCCTGCCCACCCCGCTAATGTTCTTAAGAGGGTCTCTTCTGCAGTCTTCAGAGAGTCGCTAGAAGTGGGGAGGCAGAAAAAGCTCCTCCTTTCCTTTCACTCTGCAGTTTTAATCTGAAATCTTCGGTGCAGGATTGCACCCAGAGCTCAGAAACCGCTCGCGCTCATGAAATTCCCTGTCGCAAAATGCGCCTAGGACAATGCAAGTTTTGAACACTGTCTGGAGATGGACATGTACCCCCAGTGAGAGAGGTCACAATCCTGTCCGCCCACCCACCCAGAAGGCAATATGACTTGCCTATAATATGTTTGGAAAAACAGCCTATGGAATTGTTGAATATCGGGGCAGAACATTTGGCGAGAAAGCGAGGAGAAGTAATTGAACTTGTTATTTTTTCAAGTATATTAATGAAAGATGGATAGAAGCATACATTCACCAGACAGGTGGACTTTCCACTTCACAAGCCCACTGATTCACTAGCTTAAATATTCCTCCACTTTGACGGCGTAATGTCAGAGTCTTAGGAGCTAGTTGTGGCTATATAGACAACTGTCACGTCAGGGATGTCCTCAGGTCATATTCTGCTTTGGGGCTTTGAAAACTAAAGGTCACTTTGGCAAAACAACAACTTGAAGTAAGTGTAAAACGATGAAGACCCCGTGTTTATAGTCACTTGCATAATCCGGTGGCGGTTATGGAGAAAAGTTTTACCCAAATGTTTAACAAACTGAGTTCTGCCCAAACAGGTTTTTCATTCACCTGACCTGCTGTGGTTACTGCTTCTTCTTCGTGAAACACAATAAGCCTTTTTTTAGGGGCAGACGACACCATTATTACTTCTTCTTTTTAAAAAATCGAGTCACTGTGGTTTGAAAGCAATAATTTTACTCTTCAGCGGTGAAAATGCTCTGCTTCCATGACTTTTACTTTTAAAAGTGCTACAAACTGAAACGGGGAAAAAAAGTGGTACATTTCTCTGGGTTTGGAACACCTTTCAGAGAGACGTTCCTTTGCCACAGCAACAGTGCAGAACCTGCAGCCCACGGTCAGAATCAGGCCTGCTAGGCCTCTCCATTTGGCCTGTGAGGCTGTTTGGGCCAAGCCATGTGCCGTTGTCCTGCTCCTAACATTGCAGGTAAAGGTGGAGCTGCCATGATGTTTGCAGGCCCTGCCAGTCAATTGATCTGCAAAGTACGGTGCCTTTCGGTTTCTGCAGGCAGAGGAAAACGGGTCACCTGAATTTACTGTGATTGTCAGGTGACTGACATGTGCACCCATCTGCCTATCAAAGTTGGCCTGTGCGGGTGGTGGAGATAAGAACAGGTCCACTTTCCCACCCCTGCCTTAGAGCCAAAACTTCCCGTCCTTAGGAAACCAACAGGCCAAGTGGAAATGGAGGCCAGGATCATTTGCCGCTCGATACGTGCAGGCTGTGTTTTCTTCGTCATGAAGAAAGCTATTTGAATGTGTAGTGGTTAAGAGCGGAAGTCTCGTAATCTGGTGAACTGGGCTCGCTTCCCTGCTCCTCCACATGCAGCTGCTGGGTGACCTTGGGCTAGTCACACTTCTTTGAAGTCTCTTAGCGTCACTCACCTCACAGAGTGTTTGTTGTGGGGGAGGAAGGGAAAGAAGAATGTTAGCCGCTTTGAGACTCCTTCGGGTAGTGATGAAGCGGGATATCAAATCCAAACTCTTCTTCTTCTAAAATGAAACACTTCCGGAGGTACAGTATGACTTGAAACCTACTTCAGTTCTTAGACATGGAGCAGTTTTCTTCCGCTGCAGCTATTAAAGCAGCAACTGGGTGGCCATGGACCTCGGATGCTGTGGTTGCAAGATTCCTACATTGAGTAGAACCGGGTAACAAATGTGGTGCTCTCTGTTGATTCAAGCCAGCAGAGCCAGCGAAGTTCAGAGGAAATTGGCCACCCTCCAGGTGCCCGGCTTGAATCCTTGTTGACCTCCCTGCCTGCGTTCCCCGGCAAGATCAAGGCGAGGTCTCCAATCGGCGATTCTTCCCAACGTAAAGAAGAACACACCATTCCTCCCCCTCCCATCGCCGGGGGGGGGGGAAGAGACAGACAGAAATATATTTACATGTCTTTAGTCCTGTCTTTCCAGCAGTACAGAGAAAACATGTCTGTACTCTCTCATCCCCAGCTGCAGAGAGAGAAAAACTCCACCCATGTACTTCCAGTACAGGGTCATGTGCCACTCTGAGCTAACATCCGGTGCTCAGTGCACTGAATAGACCGTCCCCTGTTCCCACGGTACAGTCCCATAACATCAGCTTCCTGTTTACCATTCCAGCCACCTGGAGCTCGCTTCTGCATTGCTCCTTTTTCGTAACACTCTCCCAGATGTTGTTGGACGACAGCTCTTGCCGATCGGAAGGTTGGCGGTTCGAATCCCCGCGACGGGGTGAGCTCCCGTTGCTCTGTCCCAGCTCCTGCCAACCTAGCAGTTCGAAAGCACACCTGTGCAAGTAGATAAATAGGTACCTCTATGGCGGGAAGGTGAACGGCGTTTCTGTGCGCTCTGGTTTCCGTCACGGTGTCCTGTTGCACCAGAAGCGGTTTAGTCATGCTGGCCACATGACGTGGAAAGCTGTCTGTGGACAAACGCCGGCTCCGTCAACCTGAAAGCGAGATGAGCGCCGCAACCCCATTGTTGCCTTTGACTGGACTTAACTGTCGAGGGGTCCTTTACCTTTTATCTCTTTTATAGCTCATCAGATGATGGCAGTTTCAGGAAGGCCCCATGTTGGCTACCTCTGGAGTAGAAGGTTGGATTTGATGATCTCCAGGGTCTCTTCTGACTCTAACATTCTGTCATCGTAGGGAGTGTAGCAGTTGTGAGAATAACTGCATACTTGAGTTATTTGACCTGTCTTTGAGGATAGTGTAGTGTGCTGATCTCTTGCAAGAAAATACATTTATTGTTTTAGCCATTACAAAGATATTACAGTGGTATCTCGGGTTACATACGCTTCAGGTTACATTTGCTTCAGGTTACAGACTCCGTTAACCCAGAAGTAGTGCTTCAGGTTAAGAACTTTGCTTCAGGATGAGAACAGAAATCGTGCTCCAGCGGCGCGGTGGCAGCAGGAGGCCCCATTAACTAAAGTGGTGCTTCAGGTTGAGAACAGTTTCAGGTTAAGAACGGACCTCTGGAATGAATTAAGTACCTAACCCGAGGTACCACTGTATAAAAAAAATACAGAACTCTTCCTGCAGTCATATTTTATGTACATAACAAAACATACATATCTAGATTTGCTTTTTACTGCTGTTGTTTCCCAGGGCTGATTCAGAAGCCCATAGTACTAGGTAGAAGCACAGAGATTTGGACAAAACCACCATAGCTTATGCCCTTACAAAAATGTTTTATTTTGCGATTTGCATTTCTTCTACTGCAGGGCCTAATTACTCCAAACCATCCATTACTGATTAGAATATACTTAAAATAGGTTGAAACATTTCTGCCTAAGCAGCCTGAAACAATTGGGCACTTGAGTGAGGAGACAATACTAGTACTTCAGTAATGATGTGTTTGTGATCTAAGCAATTAAGACTCCAGGAATAATTTACTTCGACATATTATGCTTCAGGGAATTGAAAAGAGAGAGAAAATAACATATTAAAGCTAATACATTCATGGGACAAAGAGTGAACCTTCTTTGAATTCTGTGGTTTTACCTATCAGCTATCATTTGTTGCTTAAAGGTAAAGGTTAAGGGACCCCTGACCATTAGGTCTAGTTGCGAACGACTCTGGGGTTGCAGCACTCATCTCGCTTTACTGGCCGAGGGAGCCAGCGTACAGCTTCCGGGTCATGTGGCCAGCATGACTAAGCCGCTTCTGGCGAACCAGAGCAGCGCACGGAAACGCCGTTTACCTTCCCGCCAGAGCGGTACCTATTTATCTACTTGCACTTTGACGTGCTTTTGAACTGCTAGGTTGGCAGGAGCAGGGACCGAGCAACGGGAGCTCACCCTGTCGCGGGGATTCAAACTGCCGACCTTCTGATCGGCAAGTTCTAGGCTCTGTGGTTTAACCCACAGCGCCACCCGTGTCCCTTTGTTGCTTAGCTTGTCTTAAAATTAGGTAAATACAACCTCAGATGAACAACAACACATGACACATTACACCGTAGTAGTGACTTTTACTTCTTAATACCTGATTTTGGAGTATCTTTTCCCAGTAAATTGCTAAGTGCTAATGAATGTTCATGACAGGTGGCTGTCGAAAATAAATTGCAGCCGAATCCTAGAAGTTTGTGAAATTGAGTGGTCAGAACAGAACAGCCATTACTGCAGTCACAACCAGGCATAATTGCAATAAATGCCCTTTGGCATACGCTCCATTTTTAATACAGTGGTACATTTCAAATGAGTGCACTGCGGACAATTTAAACAAGGAACATCTTTTGTTCAAGCGTTCAGTTTGGACAACAAGTACCCTGGCTTTCTATCAGTCGTTAAACGGACTGCCTGAAACGTTTCGGGCTCAAAATAAATTTCAAAGCAAAGCCCCCCCAAAGCAACTTTCGTCAAAACCGTAATACCAGTTCCATCACAATATAATGGATGCTTTAGCTGAGATTCCTGCATTGCGTGGGGTTGGACTAGATGAACCTTGGGGTCCCTTCCAACTCTACAATTCTATGATTATTTATAAAACAACATTAAAGTTCACACTAGCAAAACAGCAGAGGTTAGAACACGAAATGGTAAAAAGCAGTTTGAAATAAAAGAGTCTTCGGTTTCATTGAAAAGCCAATAGAGCTGAAATCATATGTTACCTCTCTAGGAAGGGAATTCAAAGAGCATAGGGCCACTGCTGAAAATGCCCCTTTTCCTGTGCCCTTAGGACATACCCAGTCTGCCCTTGTAGCTGTTAGTTTATGGCAAGGGATGCAAGTTAAAGTAAAGGTAAAGGGACCCCTGACCATTAGGTCCAGTCGTGGCCGACTCTGGGGTTGCGACGCTCATCTCACTTTATTGGCCGAGGGAGCCGGCGTACAGCTTCCAGGTCATGTGGCCAGCATGGCTAAGCCGCTTCTGGTGAACCAGAGCAGCGCACGGAAACGCCGTTTACCTTCCCGCCGGAGCGGTACCTGTTTATCTACTTCCACTTTGATGTGCTTTCGAACTGCTAGGTGGGCAGGAGCAGGGACCGAGCAACGGGAGCTCACCCCGTCGCGGGGGTTCCAACCGCCGACCTTCGGATCGGCAAGTCTTAGGCTCTGTGGTTTAACCCACAGCACCACCCGCGTCCCTGGGATGCAAGTTGGGTTTGTTTTAATCTGGGGAGTTGACAGTTCCCCATGGAATTTCTTAAAAGTTTAGTCATGCTATGCAGTCGGTTAAAATGCTTTTACTTGTATATAAAGAAGTACATTAATACATGGCAGCTGACAGCCTCTTGCAGAAGGAACCGTGAGGGTGGATTTTAATTGACTCGATATTCCGACCAGTGTTTAGAAGAGGAAGGAGAAAAAAATTCAGAGAGCGTTGCATTTATGAATTAAGCACATTTCAAGGTTCTGTTTTTCTTAGCTGCCTAGACCAAGTATGAGTGTTTAGTTGGGGTTCTCGGGACACGGGTACCAAAAACCTTGCCTTGAAGATATTCCATTAATCCTGAGATGTAGCGTTTATTTTGTGACAGTGCAAGACCTACCACCTCTCTGAGAGAGCGTGGGAAATGCATGGGCTTCTACTTCCGGATGATTTTTGGCAAATCGCACGGCACAGTTTCCCCCGAGAGTTTACTGACCGTGTTCTACTCAGTCACATGACTTATGACTTACTTTATAAAACATACTGTAAAAAGCCTAAAGGATTTCATTGTATGGGATGAGCAAGGCCGGGACAGTGCATTTTAAAAATGATTCTTGTATATGATATCTGTGGGAGATAAATTCCCACTGCTTTTATGTACCGAACTTGAAGCAAAAGGGTTTGTCTTAGTAGCTAACTGTGTGTCTCCTACAACTTGCTTGTTACTTTTAAAAAGATTTCTCAGCTGATTACTTTCAGCCTCTAAAGGGGGCACGACATAGCTGTCAACCTTCCCTTTTTTTGAGGGAAATTCCCTTATTCCAGTGCCGTTTCCCGCTGCTATCCCGGATTGTTAGATATCCTGTAGACTGTCCCCGGAACAGGTGAGGCTGCTGATCCCTTATTTTCAAATCTGCAAGCTTGACAGCTATGGGGCACGAGGAACCTTCAGCCACTTAGTTGTCGATGAACTACAACTCCCAGCATCCCTTGCTATTGGCAATGCACGCTGGGGCTTATGGGAGTCGTAGTTCAACAACACCTGGAGGTTTCCCCCCCACCTGCTCTAAAAGCAGTCTTAGGGCTAGTTCAGCCATGCACCTTTATTTCATTTATGTATTTATTTCATATTTACCCTTCCTCTGAAGAGCTCAAGGCGCCATACATGATTCCTAGTTCAGTTTTATCCATGTAACATCTTTGTAGGCCACCTGATGGACTTCATAGCCAAGTGGAGATTTAAAACTTGTTCTCCACAGCCTAAGGGAAAAACATTCCTCATCACAACACACTTGCTAAGTGATTTCAATCATGTGACAGCTTTCATGTGCGAATGGACTGTTGCTGCCGCCATCGCAGATGCTCCAACCAAAATGATTTTCAAATTCAGTCAGTTCACGTGCTCAGCTGCCGATCATCAACAGTAAATCATCAAGTGATGTGCTTTTAAAAAGTCTTGCTTTTCAGAGAAGGCAGTTATTATTAAGAGCCATAGATTTAGCCTGATTGCAGAGTATATATAACTATTTGTGAATGTTCACTCCAGTCCATTGTTAGAATAACGTCACTGAGTTGTATGTAACAATGTTTGATTCTAGCTAATAAGGGAGATGGCTGCGATTTACCAACTTCTGCTGGATAAACATGCTGAAAGTTACTCTAAAGAAATCAGAATTAACAGTATTTTTGCACTAGTTTGATACTCGGCTAGGATGGATGCTTTGTGACTAACGTAACGGCAGGTTGCACCACGATTCAGGTTTCCCATGGTTTCTGAAGTGAAGAATCCCCACCCCCAGTGTGGTGAATGCAGTATTGAAAGCTTCTACCGGCTGATCCAGCTTTTGTTTATAGCGGCCAGTACTTCCTCGTGTAGCTCTAAACGACTGAACTTTGCTCTTCCGGCTATTACCATCAGGTTGAGTTGAAGCTCAGTGAAGTCTCTTTGGAACTGTGCAGGCTTCTTTCCTCACTGCCAGCGTTGTAGTAAGATTCAGCTGCCTGTCCGATTGGCATTTATGTATGGAATGGGAGGACGGGCGCCATTTTGACGCTTGCCTCAGGTGGCAAAACAGCTTGGCCAGCACTGAATGATATCCACACACAATAAATCTGTTACTAGGGCCCAGAACAGGTGGCTTTAGTAAGGTCCTTCCTTTTCTCACATTTTGTATTTTCCATTTTTCATAAAATCAAGTGTGGGGGAACCTTTGACCCACCAGGTATTTCTGAACTCCAACTCATCCCTGGCCATTGACCATGCTTACAAAGGCTGATGGGAGATGTAGTTCAGAAATGTTTGCCATGCCAGAGGTTCCCCACCCGGCTGATGTGGAAAAACCAACAGGAGGTCTTGACTCAAGATGACATGTCACTGGGTTACATTTAGAAAAGTTTGCCTTTTGAGTCAGAATAAGACTGCTGCTTTCAGCAACCACTTATTTTATGTACTTGGATGCTTTTAGATTTTCTGAGAGATGCTTTAATCTTCCGAAAGCTAAGGAGTCAGCTGCAAAAGAAGCAGGAGAAGGGATACAGAAATAATGTGAAGAAGATTCGGCTAAAGTTTCCCAGTGGAATACCGTTTTTGCATTGCCTGATATGGGAGGAGACGTCGGGATGTTGCCTAGAATGGCTCTTGTTGTTGTTGTTTAGTCGTTTAGTCGTGTCCGACTCTTCATGACCCCATGGACCAGAGCACGCCAGGCACTTCTGTCTTCCACTGCCTCCTGCAGTTTGGTCAAACTCATGCTGGTAGCTTCGAGAACACTGTCCAACCATCTTGTCCTCTGTCGTCCCCTTTTCCTTGTGCCCTCCATCTTTCCCAACATCAGGGTCTTTTCCAGGGAGTCTTCTCTTCTCATGAGGTGGCCAAAGTATTGGAGCCTCAGCTTCAGGATCTGTCCTTCCAGTGAGCACTCAGGGCTGATTTCCTTCAGAATGGAGAGGTTTCATCTCCTTGCAGTCCATGGGACTCTCAAGAGTCTCCTCCAGCACCATAATTCAAAAGCATAAATTCTTTGGTGATCAGCCTTCTTTATGGTCCAGCTTTCACTTCCATACATCTTTACTGGGAAGACCATAGCTTTTACTATACGGACCTTTGTTGGCAAGGTGATGTCTCTACTTTTTAAGATGCTGTCTAGCTTTTTAAGATGGCTCTTACATTAGAAACATTCTGAATGTGCCATCGGAGTCTCTGTCTAGACTAGCCTCCCTCAACTGGGTGCTCTCCAAATGTTTTTGGACAACAACTCCCATCAGCCTCGGAAGCTGGCTTAGGTTGGTGGGAGTTGTAGTCAGAAACATACGGAGGTCTCCAGGTTGCAGGGGATGCATTAATGGGTCACTCCCATGAAATGGAGCGGAGGTCTTGGGCAGGCAAAGGAAGATGCTTCTTTACAGAATGTGTCCTGTTTAGCTGCTTCCTCTCCCTAATACATGGGTGGTGCTGTGGGTTAAACCACAGAGCCTAGGACTTGCTGATCAGAAGGTCGGCGGTGTGAATCCGCGCGACGGGGTGAGCTCCCGTTGCTCGGTCCCTGCTCCTGCCAACCTAGCAGTTCGAAAGCACATCAAAGTGCAAGTAGATAAATAGGTACCGCTCTGGCGGGAAGGTAAATGGCATTTCTGTGTGCTGCTCTGGTTCGCCAGAAGCGGCTTAGTCATGCTGGCCACATGACCCGGAAGCTGTATGCCGGCTTCCTTGGCCAATAAAGCGAGATGAGCACTGCAACCCCAGAGTTGTTCGCGACTGGACCTAATGGTCAGGGGTCCCTTTACCTTACCTCCCTAATACAGGGGTCAGCAAACTTTTTCAGCAGGGGCCTAGTCCACTGTCCCTCAGACCTTGTGGGGGGCTGGCCTATATGGGGCGGGGGGGGGAATGAACGAATTCCTATGCACACTGTGCATACCAGGCAGGCCCCATAAATAACCCACAGATGCATTTTAAAAGGACACATTCCATGCAAGAGCACCAGGCAGGCCAGACAGAATTGTAGATGATAAAAATTATTTTTTTCCCCTTACCTGCACTGATGATCGTCATTGTTTGGATGGGGGTCCTTGCCTGGGGTTAGTGCTGCATTGCGGCCTGCTGGGCCTCCTGCTGCCGGCACCTCTTCCGCACTTTGGGGATGAGATGGGGGCCCTCCTGCATGCAGTGGAGGCCAGATCGCCACTGTGCAGCCAGCGGGGAGAGCTCCGGACTGCTCACAGGAGCACCAGGGGGTGGCAGCAGCAGCGGAGGGAAGATGAGCGGCATGAAAGGGCTGGCTCTGGAGAGGGGCTGCAAAAAATGGTGCTCAGCCAGCTCAGCTCAGCCCCCTTCCTCCTCTAGGCAGGGCAGGGAGAAGCCAGGAGGAGGGAGGGAGGAGGCGCCGCTGTGGTGGGAGGGGGGAAAATGGCGATGCAGGGGGAAAAAATGAACAGAATCCCCACGCCGATCCACAGACAGTCCATGGGCCGGATCCTGAAGGCAATTGGGCCTGATCCAGCCCACAGGCCTTAGTTTGCCGACCCCTGCCCTAATGAAACTGAAGCTGCAATCCTAAACAGATTTAAATGGGATTTCCCCCTCCTCCCCCAGTAAACATGCATAGGATTGCAGTTCTGGGAGTGAGGGGCTAGAAAATGGTTGAGAGTCTCATCTGGGTTTTTTAAGCATATGTGGCAGGCTGTAAAAATGCAGAACGTGGGGCAGAAAATCTGAAGCTATTAGAATTTCAAGGCGTGCAAATTTTGCTGCTCTTGCATGCTCAAGCCGGCCAATCCTATTTGTCTCCTGTTTGTGCGTTATGTAAGACTCGCATGTGTGTTTTGCTGGGATTCTGTGGGAGTGCAAAATGTTGCATTCTCAGGCTCCTGAGTAGATGCTTGACTTTCATTTGAAAGGAAAGGAAGGATCTCGGTCTTACGTGCTTGTGAAAATATGTGGCGATGTCTGGTGAAAGGTCAGAGCCCAGATGAATTGTTGAATAAGGATTTTGAGTGGACTGGGGCAGGAATTTAGTCCCTTTCTTAGCTCCTCACCCCTTCCTGTCATAGCGGACCCCAAATAACAATAATTGTTATTCTGATATGCATACTATACAGTGGTACCTCAGGTTAAGTACTTAATTCGTTCCGGAGGTCCGTACTTAACCTGAAACTGTTCTTAACCTGAAGCACCACTTTAGCTAATGGGGCCTCCTGCTGCCGCTGCGCCGCCGGAGCACGATTTCTGTTCTCATCCTGAAGCAAAGTTCTTAACCTGAAGCACTATTTCTGGGTTAACAGAGTCTGTAACCTGAAGCGTATGTAACCTGAGGTACCCCTGTATATGATTGGTTGCATGCAGAAGGTTAACTTGGTTTTCTTAAAAACAACACGACGTGGCTTGTATTTACATAGAAACCAATAAAATTTATTTGGAAAAAAACCATGTGGAGCACACACAACCCTTTATAATTGTGGTACCTCGGATTACAGATGCTTCAGGTTACAGACTCCGCTAACCCAGAAATAGTACCTCGGGTTAAGAACTTTGCTTCAGGATGAGAACAGAAATCGTGCGGCAGCAGCAGCGGGAGGCCCCTTTAGCTAAAGTGTTACCTCACGGTTAAGAATGGACCTCCAGAACCAATTAAGTTCTTAACCAGAGGTACCACTATATTGGTGCATTTTGTATACAATTTCAAAGGAAAGTTGTTGGAATATGGGAAGTTAAAACTAAAACTTGAAATTGGTGGACCTGCATTAGCCATGTCCATTAATTTCAGTAGGTGTGCTCTGATACAACCCTGAAATAAGAACAAACCCTAAATTTCAAGTGTTTGACAATACACCCTTTAACATTTGCAAACCTCTTAAAATGAGAATTTGTCTTGTTTGACAGCAACAAAACAAGATAATTTTTTTTCTTTTTTAATCACAATCTTCGGTGCATCCCTGAGAGTTGAGCATTCCTAATTCTTCCCTCCTGGTATCTTGGTTTCTTTAGTCCTGGTCAGCAGATGACTGCCATCATATGATGCTTTTAACCCATCTTGGACAAAGATAGCTAGGCTAGGAACAGCAGTGGTCGTGGTGGCAGCACCGCGATAACAACAGGAGATAAGGGATGGATGGTACAGAACCAAGATCCTGGCGCAGGGAATGAACAGTTTGAAACGCATCCAGTATCATTTTGCCTGACTTTATTACCCAACCTGTTAGTTAAACAGCATTGTCAATATTAAAAATATACTGTAGCAGCCAGACGTTGATCTTTCTCACCCTCCCGTGTGTGTCACATACAAGTCCTAAGAATAAGATCAAAATATTTTTCAAGAATTGGTGGCTTTTGATCAACATCAGGCATAGGCAAACTCAGCCCTCCAGTTTTTTTGGGGGGACTACAACTCCCATGATCCCTAGCTAAAAGGACCAGTGGTCAGGGATGATGGGAATTGTAGTCCCAAAACATCTGGAGGGCTGAGTTTACCTATGCCTGATCAACATTGTCAAATGTTGGCGCAGCCCCTGTTATTTCTGCAGCGATCAAAGTTTCACTCCAGTTCCCCCATCCCATCCTGGCTTGGACAAACCATTGTTTGTCTAAGCCACAATTAGAGAACAAACTGAGTTTGTGCAAAACGTAGCTCAGTTTGAACGTAAGAGCATGCTATGGTTTTCCTGAGCCATAAAAGGACCCCTGACCATTAGGTCCACTCGTGACCGACTCTGGGGTTGCTGCGCTCATCTCGCTTTATTGGCCGAGGGAGCCGGCGTACAGCTTCCGGGTCATGTGGCCAGCATGACTAAGCCGCTTCTGGCGAACCAGAGCAGTGCACGGAAACGCCGTTTACCTTCCTGCCAGAGCGGTACCTATTTATCTACTTGCACTTTGACGTGCTTTTGAACTGCTAGGTTGGCAGGAGCTGGGACCGAGCAACGGGAGCTCACCCCGTTGCGGGGATTCGAACCACCGACCTTCTGATCGACAAGTCCTAGGTTCTGTGGTTTAACCCACAGTGCCACCCGCGTCCCTTCCCTGAGCCATAGGGAATCAATTAGACCATGGAAACCTGCATGGATTCAGTTGGGTCATTGGCATGTGAACCGAGCCATTGGCTGTGTTCACATGTAATGCTTAACCACATGTAACTGTTGATATGATCAGGAAGGCGCTTCCAGGAGCCTAGGGCCCTTACACCTCTCCCCACTGCACAGCTGGGAAGAGAAGAGCTTTGGCAGAGCTTCAGCTTCCACAAAACCTGGCCTCTTGTTGAGTACATACCATGGATTGTGGTTTAAAACAAACTCGGATAAGCTCTGAAACAAGCTAGCTTCAAGCCATGGGTTACGAAACTGGACTGTTTTGAAACTTATCAGAGAATCAGAACTGTAGAGCTGTAAGCAGTGTTAGAAACTGGAATATGAATGCTAGGAGCCACGTGGTCCCTGGGACCTAGGTTGTGGGCACCTAAACAAAATGTCTAGGTGCCTTTTTGTTTTTTTGATGCCCTGCAGCCCCGCAGCAAAAATGGCATCTCCATCCAGTTGCAAAAGGCTGGTTGCCAGTCGCAAAATGTGACCGGCGCCCTCTAAATTCGAACCCTGGTTGGAAGGATCACTGAGGCTCATCTAGTCCAATGCAGGAATATGCAGCGGTCCCATCATGGCTTAGTGTTGCTTGGAAAAGAAGCTGATGAGTTGCAGAGCCATTTCTGGGCAAATCCTGAATGTGTCCCCCAAACTGAAAAGCCATGCTTTTTGTCTCTATTTGGTGGAGTGCTTTTTCAGACCCTAAGCTTGAAAGAAAATAGACAACCTATTTATTATTTTTTGTTTCTTAGATGCAATGTCCTTTTGTTTAGGCAACTGCTCTACAAAATCCTTTAAAACATTATCTAATTACAGCTTTTGTCGTGACCTGTAATTCTGTAAGTAGCACTATGTTTGGATTTTATTTTACATTGTGATTCCAGTTTTGCCATGGCAAATACAGTCATACCTTGGGTTGAAGTAGCTTCGGGTTGAGCGTTTTCGGGTTGCGCTCCACAGCGATCTAGTAGTAACAGAACGCGTTACTTCCGGGTTTCGCCGCTTGCGCATGTGCAGACGCTCAAAATGACATCATGCGCGGAAGCGGCGAATCGCAACCTGTGCGCGCGCAGACATGGGTTGCGTTCACTTCAGGATGTGAACGGGGCTCCGGAATAGATCCCGTTCGCATCCAGAGGTACCACTGTAGTATGTATGAACTGAAGAATCCAGCTGTGCCTCTTTACAATATTGTAGTGGAGCACAAAATCCTGACAGTTCCCTTATAACCTCTTACTGAGCTAATGCCAAGCTTGCTGAGTGACAGGTATATTGTCTTGTGGTCTGTTGCTTAACTTTGCCTAGGAACCTCCACTTCCTGTTCAGGTTGGCAAACAAGGAAGACTTCTTTCTCCAACCTCGTGCCCTCTAGATATTTTTTGGACTACAACTCCCATCAGCCCTAGCTAGCACAGCCATGCCGTTTGGTAGTCCAAAGCATCTAGAGAGAACCAGGTTTGTAAAGGCTGCTTTATTATAGCCCATTGAAGCCCAGGAAATTAAAATGCCAAAGTCCTGTGAATTCTGAAATACTGTCCAACTGGTTGAATTAAAATCATAGCCATAATCATAGCCATAATAAGATTTCTAGTTATTCGGAAGAGCACGGCTCCAGTCTAGCTCTATGACTAAATTATGATCAAATTTGCATGATTTTGGACAGGTTGGAGTATTCAGGGTTTTTGGTGAAAAAATGTGAGCTGCTGAACTGCAGAATTCCTTTTTTTTTTTTAAAAAAAGAGTAAGAACATAACAGCTGTACTGGATCACACCAAAGGCTTTATCTCAGGGGTGGGTCATAAGGTACCCTCCAGTGGTGTGCTGTCAGTGGACTAGGGGGACTAGGCTGGTTCCCTAAATGTTCCCCTGGCACCTCCTTCCCAAAGCCTGGGAAGCTTCTGCCCAGCTTAGGGAGGGAGGCACGATGCTCCGACGGGTCCAAGAGCCTTTCCCGCCACCTTCCCAAAGCCCTCCTGCTTTTGGGAAGGAGGCAGGAGGGCTCCAGTATCCGGCCAGAGCCCTGGCGCCTCCTTTGCTAAGATTCCCGGCTTAGGGAAGGAAACATGATGCTGTCCCAATGTGCAAGGTCACCCTAACTGTTCCCCTACGGAAAAAAATTAACTGCATGCCACTGGTACCCTCCTGAAACTATCAGACTCAGCCCCAGCCAGCATGGTCAATGGTCAGGGATGATGGGCATCATAATATAACAGCTCCCCCTGCCTTATCTAGCCCACCATTCCCTCCCCACCATGGCCAACCGGATTCTTATGAGAAGCCTTCAAGTATGCCCATCTCTCTCTCTGCTGCATAATATACAAGATACAAGTACCCTAACAAGTTATATATAGCATCGCTATGAGGACTTTCAGAGATTCCAAGCATAGTTGTTTGGAGCTGTGTAGCACACTGCTAATTGCTCTTGCTGCTACTTGTTTCCAGGAAACACACCAAAAGGCACCCACTTGCCGTAGCTCAGCCTCTTGTTCTCTTTAACAAGCACTTAATGCATGGAATTATGGGTAACAATCCAGCCTGCAGCCCTGGCCACTGCTTCTCCCCCCCTTCCCCAATGCTTCTATTTATTAATTTTGACATACCTCTCGACTGAAAGCAGCTATACCACTTTCCAGGAGGTCACTAGCTCTGCTTGAAATTGGGAGCTTTTCTTCTCTAAATTAGGATGTGCCTTTTCTGGTTTTTGGTGACAGTAGGGAGTTTGCAAATGCAGACTGCCTGTTGTAAAACAGAAGCCCTATTTGGGTGCCCATTCGCCACCCTCCACCCTACACAACTCGATTCCAAAAGTGTGTCGGGGAAAGCGAGGCTACACTCATCGGTCCCACCTGCTGTTGTGTCCTGGGTAGAGCTGTGAAGGTCTGGGGGAAAGATGGACAGTTTTGGATGGAAAACTGTTTCCTCCCCAATTTTTCTGTTGCCTCCATATTTAGGACACTGGCAGAAGAATGGGAAAGTGTGTGTGTGCATGTAGATTCCCCCCCCCATACATTTTTTCCATCCCCTACCCCCAAGCCTTCACATCTCTAGTCCCCATTGGCTTGGCCTGCCAACTTGCATGGATTGATCAGCAAACTTCAAACTGCAGGGAAGCTGCTGTGCTCTTGTAGGAACCACGTGTGAGATAGAAACTTGATCGCGCAGGAATTATTTTGGAATCTAAGATGCTCCTTGAATAATCTGTGAGTCGATACTGGAGCAATGTGATTGACCTAGCTCAGGGGTAGCTGACATGGTACCTATTGGAAGTTGTTGTACTGTGACTCCTATTAAAGCATTGGCCATATTGACTGGGGCTGAAGAATAACCTTTTCAGATTACCTGTGTGATTTGCGACATCACACCCAGGAAAAGTAGCACCGAGCTTTTGTGGTGGTTACTATGACTGTAGTTCAACATTGGTTCATATTGAAACGGACCTGTGTTTTACATGGAAGTTTCCATTTCCTTAGGAGTCGAGTTTATTTCTTGGACACATTTCTGTGTTTGTTCCCTGCCACGTAGGTGAATGGGCTGATTTGTCAGCTGCGGTGGTCAGAAATGTTTTTTAAAAGCAACACAACACTCTAGTGAAGGACTCCTGTTTACTCTGGAAGTGAGTCACCCTCCTGTTCTGTTTTTCCTTCTTCTCCCGAAGAACTGTTTCTATTTTAGAATAGTCTTTTGATGTCTGTCCCTGTCTTTGAGCAAAGACTCCTTATATCCTGGTGGTTGATGCTGAGGGCATGACTACTTTTTATCAGTGAGAGGCCAAGAGATGCTTCAGTGGATTCTAGAAGGAGCACAAGTTCCCCATAATGTATAGAAGGAAATTTATTATATTTGCCTGTAGCCACTGCCTTGTGGGACATCTTTGAGAGAAGAAAAGGCTAAGACGTAAACCATATGAAAATCCAGAGTGGAAAGCCAAATATGGTTGGATGGTATCTTGTATACGACCAGCAGCCAAGCTGGTGCCAAAGGTATTGCTCTGCTTTCCTTTAGACCACATCTGCGAGGCCAAGAGTGGAGTTTTGTTGTCTGGGCAGCCCAGGACCTTCCTACACACTGCCTAGGCTTGCACCCTGGAGAGGTCACTTACCGTATTTTTCGCTCTATGGGACGCACTTTCCCCCCTCCAAAAATGAAGGGGAAATGTGTGTGCGTCCTATGGAGCGAATGCAGGCTTTCGCTGAAGCCTGGAGAGCGAGAGGGGTCGGTGCGCTGCGTTCCTCGAGCTTCAGGCAGCTATCCGCAAGCCTTCAGGCTCCAAAAGCTTGCAGATAGCAGCCTGTTCCGGGGCTTGGGCTTCCCCCGTCCCCAGCCCCGCAAGCTCTGGGAGCAGCGGCAAGGTTGCGCGCAATCTTGCCGCCACTCCTGGACCTGTTCTGGGGGCTGGGGTTGGGGGAAGCTCGGGCTCCCCCCCCCAGCCCCGTGGCTGGGGGGGGGGGGATAATTTTTTTTCTTTATTTCCCCTCCTAAAAACTAGATGCGCCCTATGGTCCGGTGCGCCCTATGGAGCGAAAAATACGGTAGATGCTGCTTATGCCACAGAAACAATGCAGGAGGAAGCAGCAGCTACGAGCTACCGGTCTCTGCAGCCACAGCAGGTGCTGTGATTCTCCAGTGGATTGTCTTCGCCCCAGAGGCACGCTCCAGTGGTCTCTCAAGACAGACGGGTGCCAACAACATGACTTTATGGTTGCAATTAATTCTCCTGGTCCTCGTGTTCCATACAGCTTCTCCTGAAATTCATATTGGAGTTGCTTTTGCTTGGGTAGATGAAGATGGTGACTCAAGGCTCTCAAACCACTTGAGAAGGGATGGGGATTTTGGAGGCGATTCGCCATGCGCTCGCAAATGCAAACCCGATAAAGCAGATTGTGGGACTTGCCAATGCCCACAAGTTTGAGAGCTGCTCCGCCCAAGTCTTTATGTGGTTGACTTCCACAGGAGCTACATCAGCTTTCTGCAAACTGCGTTCAGCTTCTTGCAGCAACGGTAGCGCTAAATCATGGCAGAGAGACGTAAGAGTAGCACGAGAGATTGCTGTGACTGTTCCACTCAAAGTGGTGGACTAGCTGTGGACTTGGCATGGTCCCAGTGGCCTGATTCACCCAGCATGGGAAACTAAAGTGGCTTAATGCACGAATATGTGGCCTTCTGGAGAGGACCCTTACAGCTGCTTTGCACCTCCCCTGTCTTTTCTACTCCTGCTCTGCTCCAAGCTAAGCTAAGGTTTGGCTTAGCGTGTCGTCCAAACTTGGGCTCATGCTTAAGCTCTTTGCTCACTGGCTATGAGCTGCAGCCAAAGTTTATTCTTGGCCACAATGATGTTTGACTGTCATTGGCAAAAATGACCACCTCGACATTCTCTAAGTCGGCTCTGCTCAGTTGCTCCCCAGCCTTCCCTTTTGCTCTTCCCCACTCTTTCTCTTATCTGCCTTCTTCCAAAAAGATGTTCTTTCTTATACCTTCTAGCTAAGTTATAACATCTAAGGATATGTTAAAGACAAGAAGCTGCGTCTACAGAGTCAGACACTTGGTCCACCTAGCTCTGCACTGATGCTGGCAGCAGCTTTGAGGTTTCTTGTTGATAGGTCTTTTCCAGCCCTGCTTCCTGAGATCTGTTGTCAACTGAAGAAAGGAGAGATTGACCTTCTGTCCTTTTAAGCTTGCATTTGTTCTACCACCGTAAGCCCGTCCATTCCATCTCATAGTGGCTGGAGAAACCCAGCCAGATGGGTGAGGTATAAATAATATAATAAATCAATACTAAAATGATGATGATGATGATAATCATTATCATCTCATAGCCTGTCTTGGGGACCTAACAGGTCAATGTCCTTGCCTTCCTCCCAATTTATTGGATATGGTTATAAAAAAGTTGTATGAAGTTGCTGATGTCATATTATGTTTTATTTTATTATTTTTGAGTGTTTGGGGAAGTGGAATCTCTGGGCAATGCTCAGTCTTGTTAGAGAATATCGCAGTGTCAGGAAGCAGAGTGGTATTCTGGGAAGTTTAAAGTGGCCTCAACACCAAGAAATACATGATTATGGCAGGAAACTTGGAGGGCAGGAATGGGGCAGCATTGGACGCACACATTTACAAATGCTTTTGGAAGAAAAATTAACTTTTAAAATCTGTTTGCCTTTGCAGAAAGACCCAGACTACTTGAAGCTCTGGTTGGACAGTTTTGTTTCTAGTTATGAACAGTTTCTGGATGTGGATTTTGAAAAGCTGCCCACTAGGTATGTAGAAATAATAGTTCTTTGTGTTGATGCCTAAAAGTGATATGGCTGATTTAATAAGTATGTGTGTGTTGATATATGTCATCTCTTTGGGACTGCTCTACATTGTGGCTGTGCTGTGTGCAGACATTTTGCTCGACAGAAGTGCAATGAAAACTTAGTGGCTGCATCCATATGATATACCGTATTTTTCGCTCTATAGGACACACTTTTTCCCCTCCAAAAATTAAGGGGAAATGTGTGTGCGTCCTATAGAGCGAATGCAGGCTGCGCGGCTAAGCCCTAAGCCAGAACAGGGAGACGGAGTGCTGCGGAGCGCTCCGTCTCGCTATTCTAGCTTGCGGACAGCTGCACAAAGCCTCAGCAGGGCAGCGGGGTGCCCTCACCCCGCTGCCCTGCGGAGGCTACGGAGGCTGTACGAAGGTGGGGGGAAGGGTGCAACACTTCCCCCCACCGTCAGCCCCACAAGCTCAGGGGGCAGCAGGAAGGCAGCACGCCGCCTTTGCGCTGCTCCCCAACCTGGTCTTTGAGGCTGGCGGTGAACGCACCCTGAACGCACAGAACGCACCTTGTTTTAGAGGGGGAGAACAAGAAAAAAAATTATTTTTCTCTTCTCCCCTTCCTATGGTCCTATGGTCCGGTGCATCCTATAGAGCACGGGTGTCAAAAACAAGGCCCGCAGGCCGAATCTGGCCCGCCAGACCTCGTCATGTGGCCCGTGTAGCCGCCGCCGGCCGCCAGCCTTCACCTTTTATTCTCGTTTTTTGTTTTTGTTTTACACAAGAAAGCCGCCTCTTCAGCGCATGCGCAGCAGCCTACAAGCCATAGAACGTCTGCCCTCTAGCGGCCCTTTGAGGGTGACCAAACTGCTGATGCGGCCCCCGATGAATTTGAGTTTGACACCCCTGCTATAGAGCGAAAAATACGGTAATAAACCATGGGTTTGTGTGACATACACAAGCTGGAATGAGTTATGGGCTTTCATGCTTCTCTCCTTTCCTCACATGGCAGGGTGGAGAGGAGTTAGGCTGTGTTTCCTCTTGTGGGTCACAAATTTAATAAGTTTCAGAAAGCAAAGAGTAGGAATGAGCGGATAGCAGGCTCTTCTTACGTTTTTTACATGGAATCTCCGCTTGTTGGGTGAACTATAGAGGGTGGTTTATTAACAAATTCAGGTTAATTAAAAAGCCAGCTTCAGAAACCACGGTTTGAAGTTCTGCCAAATTCCTGCTCCCAGGTGCTCATTTGGGCTCCTTCTGCCTTTATATGCCATGCCAATCTGGCGGCTAACAGATTGAGGTTGAATCCTGACAAGACAGAAGTACTGTTTTGGGGGGACAGGAGGCGGGTGGGTGTGGAGGATTCCCTGGTCCTGAATGGGGTAACTGTGCCCCTGAAGGACCAGGTGCGCAGCCTGGGAGTCATTTTGGACTCACAGCTGTCCATGGAGGCGCAGGTCAATTCTGTGTCCAGGGCAGCTGTTTACCTGCTCCATCTGGTACGTAGGCTGAGACCCTATCTGCCTGCAGACTGTCTCGCCAGAGTGGTGCATGCTCTGGTTATCTTCCGCTTGGACTACTGCAATGCACTCTACGTGGGGCTACCTTTGAAGGTGACTCGGAAACTACAACTAATCCAGAATGCGGCAGCTAGACTGGTGACTGGGAGCGGCTGCCGAGACCATATAACACTGGTCTTGAAAGACCTACATTGGCTCCCAGTACGTTTCCGAGCACAATTCAAAGTGTTGGTGCTGACCTTTAAAGCCCTAAACGACCTCGGTCCTGTATACCTGAAGGACCGTCTCCACCCCCATCATTCAGCCCAGACACTGAGGTCCAGCTCCAAGGGCCTTCTGGCAGTTCCCTCACTGCGAGAAGCCAAGTTACAGGGAACCAGGCAGAGGGCCTTCTCGGTAGTGGCACCCTCCCTGTGGAATGCCCTCCCACCAGATGTCAAAGAGAACAACAACTACCAGGCTTTTAGAAGACATCTGAAGGCAGCC
Organism: Podarcis raffonei; assembly: GCF_027172205.1. NCBI lineage: Eukaryota > Metazoa > Chordata > Lepidosauria > Squamata > Lacertidae > Podarcis > Podarcis raffonei. The sequence goes on along the minus strand of NC_070602.1, from coordinate 130,338,710 downwards.
CTGTTTAGAGAAGCTTTTAATGTTTGATGTATTACAGTATTTTAATACTTTTTTGGGAAGCCGCCCAGAGTTGCTTGGGAAGCCCAGCCAGATGGGCGGGGTATAAATAATACATTATTATTATTATTATTATTATTATTATTATTATTATTTATTACAAACTTTTACATCTCCAAGTTTGCTCCAGTCACGTTTGAGAGAACTGTGTAATTAACTTCCAGTGGAATCACTACCAATTCCTAGGTTTTCCCAGGTCAGCTGCTGGTTAAATCAAAGGGGAACCAGCAGTAACCCAAAGTAAATTTTCAGTGTGAATAAGCCCTGTGTTTACCTGTTTAACCCCCACCCCACTTGTTCCACACTGGTATTTCTTGATTGTCCTGGTGTTCATTCTTTAAAAATGGGCTTTGAGCTGCCAAATTACAGAGCCAGGTAAACATTCTTGTTTGCGGTGAACCAGGAAATGACCTCAGTATGTGATTTCAGCTGCATAGTCATAGACACATTTACTCAGAAGTCAGTTCCCACCGTGTCTAGTGGGGTTTACTCCCTAGGAAGGATGCTTAGGATCCTGGCCTTTGTTTGCTTTCGATGATGACCATTGAATCAACCTTTTGATTGATTAAACCTGTTAAACAGCAACAGCGGCAGAGACAGTTGCAAACCCAGCATAGATTACTGAGATTCAGAGGATGAGACACGTTACCAGTAGACAACGACAGGTGGACTAGGATGCTTAGCAGATTGTGAATACCTTTTTTTAAAAAAAAGATTAAATGGATTGTGTGTTTCCCCCCCTCTTAACTAATAGTATTTTTTTTTAAAGACGATATGAATGCATGAACAGTAGCTTCCATCACCATTACTCTCCAGTGCTGTTACCGAGTGCTCAGTATAAAATCCCCTGTTTTCCTCTGAGATTAATGACAGGATTAAACTTGCGACCTAAAAAGAAAATCGGCATAGAGGACTGGACTTTTATTGCAGCAGATGAACAAGGGAAGATATCTAGGCAGCTAAAGATGAGACTGTATAGAGTATTGGATAGCTGGCATCAAATAGCAAATTGTTTCCCATTATATCTTCTATACATTGTGTTTCAGATTACCATATTTTTTTTGCTGTCTGTAATAACCAGATTGCATAGGAAGAATGCCGTCTCTTAGAATACATTACAATGTAATGCTGACGAAGCATTGATGGTAGGAAGATTTGAAACGTGGGAGGACAGCAATTGATATGAATTACCGTGTTTTATACCTCGCTACATAGAAATCTAGTAGTTTCCTGTTGGTTTTCTTATTATTATTTTCTTTTGTACAGTGGTACCTTGGTTCTCAAACTTAATCCATTCCGGAAGTCTGTTCCAAAACCAAAGCGTTCCAAAACCAAGGTGCGCTTTCCCAAAGAAAGTAATGCAAAATGGATTAATCCATTCCAAACTTTTAAAAACAATCCCTAAAACAGCAATTCAACATGAATTTTACCATCTAACGAGACCATTGATCCATAAAATGAAAGCAGTAAAAAATGAACTGCAGTCACACAATCAATCAGTCAGTAGCTGAACTGGGTTCTATACAGTCACAAAAAAAAGAGCCACAAAAACGCAAAATAAATAGCAAAAACAGACAAACCTCAGCATAACACTCAAATCGGAAGTGTGGCACTCAAATCGGAAGCGTAACTCAAATCGGAAGCGTAACACTCAAACCGGAGAACGTTCAGCTTCTGAAAAAGGTTCGCAAACCGAAATACTTACTTCCGGGTTTGCAGTGTTTGGGTTCCAAGTTGTTTGAGTACCAAGGCGTTTGAGAACCAAGGTACCACTGTATAACAAAGGTGGGGCAGCAACCATCCATTGGATCATTTCTGTCTCGCAGACCGAATGCAGGATGCAACCAATTGCACGCACTCATCCTGAGGTTTGCAGGCTTTGCTTTCGCGTAGCCTCCTCACCCGCCAATCCTTTCTCTTAGCAATCTTAATGCACCCCAGTCCTGAACACATTTCAAGGAAGTAAATTCTCTTGAAACAACCAGATGCTTGTTTCTAAGAAACACATTTCAGGCCAGGATGTTTAGCATGTTGTTTGTGGCTGTTTCTGCAGCCACTGCTGGGGGAGGGGGGCCGGCGGCAGGGAGCAGGCAAGATTGAGCCCTCTGTGGTATAATAGATCTCTTGACAGCTGCGCTCAGGAGAACATGAAAGATTAATCCATTCTGCTGCTTTGAGTTTCCCAACGCAGCGATGGCATCTTGTTCTACTTACAATTGAAAGGATGAACCCTTGCCAGCTTGTTAAAAAAAGTCTGTTTGCGTTCCTGCAGGGGAACATTTTTCAGTTGCGAAAGGAATTTGAATATGCCAAGCCCTCGCCCTTCTAATTACGGTGTCAAGAGTATAAATAGAGAAATGCAGGTTTGCCTGCTATAAGGTGACTCGGACACTGACGTGCTTTTCTGGAATCGAAATCCACAGAGAAGTGACTAGTTTGGGGAACAATTGGCGGACGCAAATTGATTTTTACAACTGTAATTACCGTATTTTTTGCTCTATAAGACTCACTTTTTCCCTCCCAAAAAGTAAGGGGAAATGTGTGTGCGTCTTATGGAGCGAATGCAGGCTGTGCAGCTATCCCAGAAGTCAGAACAGCAAGAGGGATCGCTGCTTTCGCTGCGCAGCGATCCCTCTTGTTGTTCCGGCTTCTGAGATTCAGAATATTTTTTTTCTTGCTTTCCTCCTCCAAAAACTAGGTGCCTTTTATGGTCTGATGCGTCTTATAGAGTGAAAAATACGGTACTTCTGAAAACATTATATCTCATTGGACTTCTGGCCCTTCCAGTTAGCGTATAGGATTAGTATCCGGTCCGATCCATATTAAATTAAATATTTGAATTCTACAAGAGAAGTAAGCACATTCTCCACTCTCTCCCGTTGAAACCAATGGAATTGAAAAGTGCTGAATTTCATGTGGATTACGTCCATTGTTAACCTGTTATGCCTTCTTCTGAATCAACAGTTTGGCATTTGAGCCCTGGCAGCCTGTACACCTGCTTATGATCTCATAACCATCCTGTGCCAGAGTGAAGGCTTTTTTATTCTTAAAGTCAAATATTTGTTTAAAGTGTTAATTATAGGATTAAAGTGCAGGAGTCAATCTTACGTAATTTATTGGCATTATTACAATTTATTGGCCCTCTGGCAGTGAAATGTCTGGATACCATTGTATTGTCAAGTGCAGTAAAAGATTTTACGTGCATAAAATACGTTAGCGATTATTGCTGCTTGCCCTAGTGTGTGTTTTTTTTAAAAAAAGCTCTTGGCTTTATTTTTAGGGTGGATGATATCCCCCCGGGAATATCGCTGCTTCCTGATAACATCCTTCAGGTCTTGAGGCTTCAGTTGCTGCAGTGTGTCCAGAAATTGTCAGAAGGGCTGGAAGAACCACAGCAGGCCTTGTCGCTTCTCCTGGTCAAATTCTTCATTATTCTTTGCCGGTATTTTTTTTTATTATTATTATTATAAAGAAACCTAGATGACTTTTCAGAAGCAGGCTGGGGCGTGGAGTGTTTATGGGGAGATTTTGTTATCTTACCAATTCCCAACTTGTTAGGTGCCGGCATGGTTGCTCGAGAGCGAAGCGGCAAGACTCCCACCAACCTTTTCCAGGCTTTATTATTTGTACAAAAACATTTATAGTGCAGAGCGTCTCAAGCCCCCTTGCCCAGATTGTCCGGAGCTTTGGGCTGGGCTGTCACCGATATGCTGATGACACTCAGCTCTATCTGCTGATGGATGGCCACACTGACTCGGCCCCGGACACGCTGACCAGATGCTTGGAAGCTGTGGCTAGATGGTTTCCTGGGAGCCGATTGAAACTAAATCCTTCGAAGACAGAGGTCCCATTGCTGGGTCGGGATGGCATGGGGATGAGGGACCAACTCCCTTCTCTTGCGGGGCCCAATTAGTGCCATTGCCTTCTGTTAAGAGTTTGGGTGTAATCCTTGACGCCTCCCTTTCCATGGAGGCGCAGGTTAAAGCAACAGCCATTTTTCCACCTTCGCTGCATCAAGCAGTTGGTCCCTTACCTTTCCCGCCCCGACCTGGCCACAGTGATCCATGCGACGGTCACCTCCAGACATGACTACTGTAATACGCTCTACCGACAGCTTTCCCTTGAAGCTGTCCCAGAAACTCCAGCGGGTGCAGAATGCTGCAGCGAGGCTCCTCACGGGGTCTCTGCCATGGGGGCATATTCACCCAGTGTTTTTCCAGCTGCACTGGCTCCCGGTGGAGTACAGGGTCAGATTTAAGGTGCTGGTTTTGACCTTTAAAGCCCTTCACGCCCTAGGACCCTCGTACCTATGGGACCGCCTCTCCCGGTATGCCCCACGGAGGACCTTAAGGTCCATAAATAGCAACACACTAGAGGTCCCGGGCCCTAAGGAAGTTAGATTAGCTTCAACCAGAGCCAGGGCCTTTTCGACACTGGCTCCGGCCTGGTGGAACGCTCTGCCTCATGAGACCAGGGCCCTGCAGGACCTGATTTCTTTCCGCAGGACCTGTAAGACAGAGTTGTTCCGCCTGGCCTTTGGCTTGGAGCCAATTTGATTCCCTCCCCCTCTTTCTTTTTTCATTTTCCTTTCTCCTCCTGTGATGATGCATTGTAATATTTTAATGTTTCAATATTTTAATGTTGTTTTTAAGTTGTATTCATTCAACTTGTTTTTATTATTGCTTATTAGCCGCCCTGAGCCCGGCCTTGGCTGGGGAGGGCCGGGTATAAATAAAAATTATTATTATTATTATTATTAGTCCATGTCTGCTCAGTTGCTAGCAGAATCTGGGAGTGGGCGGTCCTTAAACTTTCCCCAGCATAACAGTCTTTTGACCCCCATCCTTCTCCTCCCCTCTCTGCGCATAAACCGACTGTGCAGGGAGGGCGTTGGCAAAGGGGGACCTGCCGCCCCTCCGCTTTGCTCAGACTTCGTGTTGAGGCTCTCTCTAGCATCTTCCGATCCCTGCATCCCTTCCCCGGAGGAAGAGCTGCTTCTCACGATCTTCGGAGGCTCCCTATAACCCAACTGTCCTTCCACCTCTCACCTCTGAGCTGATGGCAGTTCCCTGACACAACTGTCTCGTTTAAGCCCCCTGTCCCATACCTTCACTTTCTAACCTTCTCGATTCACTGCCCTCACCCCATGCTCCATTGTCAACAGCTCCTTCATCCTCAGAATCATGAAGCTGGGGCGAGGAACCCCAGGACCTCCAAACCTAAGGTTTCTCCCCAGGCCACGCCCCTCCTTAGCCACGCCCCCTCCTTAGCCATGCCCCTCACCGGCCCCTACCCTCCTATGGCATTTTTACCCAGCTGGAATGTGTCCTTCGGCTCTGACAATGCCTTTTGCTTCCCTGGGAGGGCTGTGTGAGCATTTGTAGAAACTGCCTTGCAGGACAAGGGTGTCAAATTTGCCTCTGGCCCCCACCCAGCACTGTCCTGTGGCCCCCCAGAAGTTTGTCTAGAAGGAAATGTGGCCCTCAGTCTTGGAAAAAGCTCCCCCAGCTCTGACATGGAGCAGGGTCCGTTCTACAGAATTAGAGGTGGCTGTGTCCATCAGTGACATATGGGCAGGACATCTGATGTGAAACAAGATTTACCCTGCTAAAGAGCAGGCTGAGATATGATTTGTTGTTGTTGTTTAGTCGTTTAGTCGTGTCCGACTCTTCGTGACCCCATGGACCAGAGCACGCCAAGCACTCCTGTCTTCGTCTGCCTCCCGCAGTTTGTTCAGACTCATGTTTGTAGCTTCGAAGACACTATCCAACCATCTCGTCCTCTGTCGCCCCCTTCTCCTTGTGCCCTCCATCTTTCCCAACATCAGGGTCTTTTCCAGGGAGTCTTCTCTTCTCATGAGGTGGCCAAAGTATTGGATATGATATGGATATGATAGCCACCTTCAAATATCTCGAGGGCTGCCACATGGGAGATGGAGCAAGCTTGTTTTCTCCTGCTCTGGGGGATAGAACCCAAAGCAATGGATTCAAGTTTTGAGAAAGGAGATTGTGACTAAACATTGGGAAGAACTTTCCGGCAAAAAGAGTTGTTTGGCATCGGAATGGTCTCCCTCGTGAGGTTGTGGACTCTCCTTCCTCAAAGGTTTTTAAGCAGAGGTTGGATGGCCATCTGTCATGGATGCTTTAGTTTTGATTCCTTCATTGCAGGGGGTTTGAACTAGATGAACTCTTTGGGTTCCAGCCAGCGCTGTGATTCTTCCCTTCTTCTGATTCTAGCCTCATCCAATTTGGTTCCAAATACCTCAGTTGGCTTTCTTCTGTAACTCGGGTGACCCTCACAAACGTTCTAAAACATACAAAAAGTTGTAAAACACACACACAAAATGGTTGATGGTCCATGTCAACATCTACATGCAGTGTTGCTGTGAACCATTTTGATGCTATTTGGTGATGGAAAGAGGGATTTCAATTCCATTAATGATACGGTTTGCCATCAAGCGGCTTTGATTGGCTATAATTTCCATATTTAAATACAACCTCTTAATGTGAGATTATTCTGTATTTTTATAACACGGTGCAGATTGTTTTGGGAAATCGTGATATACCATTCTTTTTCTGAGCGTTAAATCATATTAGACAGTTTTACCATGTCTTGCCACTCATGCCTTATTATTTCCCTTTCAGAAATTTGGCTAATGTGGAGGAGATTGGCACCTGTTCCTATATTAACCATGTTATTACGATGACTACACTGTATATTCAGCAGGTAGGTGAAGCTGTAATTTCCTTAAATTGCTTTCTAGTCAGAAACTGGTGCTGCACTGAGAATAAACTCACCAACACTTGACTTGGCTGTGTGTCCTGTCACCTGCAACACAATTCATCTCTTTATTTCCAAGTTCCATTTGGAGCGACAAAATTAATTCCACCACTGGAGTTCAGATTTAGTTGACTGATGGTAGTGAGGTAGAAATGAGTTTTACAATAAGTTTTGTGAGAATTCTTGATTGCTTTTTATTTTTGTAGCTGTACTGTAATGGCAAAGGAATGCCTGAAAATTAATTTAGGGGGTAATTTATAAGGTGGCAAAAGGTTTGCTATCTCAACATTACATGGAGACTCTACTCCAGAGCTTTCCAAACGTTTTGTGTGGGCGACACACTTTTTAGACATCATTTTGTGACATGGCAATTCAGTTTTGCATCATGTCGTGACACAGTAATTTAGTTTTACTAGCAAACCAGATGTTAAACAAACCCCATTCCAGCCCCGGGAGAAGCGTTTGTGCGATGCACCTACACATTGCAGCCAACACACTAATGTGCCGCGACACACAGTTTGGAAAGCTCTGCCCTACCAACTTGCCTAAAGTGTGTGGGGACTGCATGTGCCCCCCCCACCTCATTTTATAAAACCTACAATACTTGCTGAATGCCCCCGTTTTCTGTCTCATTAGAGTTTCTTCCTTCTTGTTTGTTCCTTCCTTCTCCTGATCACGAGTGTGCGACACTAAAATCAGAAAGGAATTATTTTCACTTGGTTTCTACAAGCGTAGTTATACAGGGGTACCTCGGGTTACATACTCTTCAGGTTACATACGCTTCAGGTTACAGACTCCGCTAACCCAGAAATAGTACCTCGGGTCAAGAACTTTGCTTCAGGATGAGAACAGAAATCGTGCTCCGGCGGCGCAGCAGCAGCGGGAGGCCCCATTAGCTAAAGTGGTGCTTCAGGTTAAGAACAGTTTCCTTGTTGGGTCGAATTGCAGCTATAAAGATGAATGTATTGCCTAGAATGTTGTTTTTGTTTCAAACATTGCAAATTGTGGACAAGATGGACTGTTTCAAGAAGTGGCAGAAAGATATTTCTAAATTTGTCTGGCAGGGCAAGAAGCCCAGAATAAAATTTAAGATATTAACTGATGCAAAGGAAAGGGGTGGATTTGCCCTGCCAGACTTTAAACTTTACTATGAATCAGCAGCGTTCTGCTGGTTGAAAGACTGGCTGCTTCTTGAGAACACAGACATTTTGGATCTAGAAGGTTTCAACAATGTTTTTGGGTGGCATGCATATTTGTGGTATGACAAGGTGGAAGCACATAAAGCATTTAAAAACCATATTGTTAGGAAAGCATTGTTTAATGTTTGGATTAGATATAAAGATTTATTGGAAAATAAAACCCCAAGGTGGTTTTCACCAATGGAAGCGAAAGCTCAGAAAAAGCTCAATATGGAGGCCAGATGGCCGAAGTATTGGGAAATTTTGGAACAAGAAGGAGATAGACTGAAACTGCAGAGTTTTGAGAAACTAAAAAACAAAGTGCAAGACTGGCTTCATTATTATCAGATAATGGAGGCTTACAATTTGGATAAGAAAGTTGGCTTCCAGGTGGAAAAATCTAAATTGGAAACAGAACTGTTAGAACCCAAAACTAAGATTTTGTCAAAAATGTATAACTTGCTGCTGAAATGGAACACTCAGGATGAGACTGTCAAATCAGCTATGATTAAATGGGCACAAGATGTTGGACATAACATTATGTTTGCTGACTGGGAACAGTTGTGGACCACTGGGATGAAATTTACGGCATGTAATGCCTTAAGAGAAAATATTATGAAAATGATATACAGGTGGTACATGACCCCAGTCAAGCTTGCAAAAATTTACCATTTGCCCGATAATAAATGTTGGAAATGTAAAGAAAATGAAGGTACATTTTTTCACCTTTGGTGGACGTGCCCTAAAATTAAGGCTTTCTGGGAAATGATCTATAACGAATTGAAAAAGGTATTTAAATATACCTTCTTGAAGAAACCAGAGGCCTTTCTCTTGGGTATGGTCGGCCAGTTGGTGTCAAAAAAGGATAGAACTTTCTTTATGTATGCTACAACAGCAGCAAGAATACTTATTGCAAAGTACTGGAAGTTGCAAGATTTACCCACTCTGGAAGAATGGCAGATGAAGATGATTGACTGCATGGGATTGGCAGAAATGACTGGCAGAATCCGTGACCAGGGAGAAGAGTCGGCGGAAGAAGATTGGAAGAAATTCAAGGACTATTTACAGAAATATTGTAAAATTAATGAATGTTGAATGATGTCGGATAGAAATTAAGGGGTTTTTAGCTGTAATGCTTTGAGATAAGGGTTTGCTGAATAAATAATTTGAATTGGAATACAAGAAGGGGAGGTATGAGGAGGTCAGGGAAATATGTCATTGAAAACTAAGTATTGTGAACTATATGTGTTTTTAAACTTTTTTGCTTTTTGTTTGTATAAAAATTAGAAATTTTAATAAATATCTTTAAAAAAAAAAGAACAGTTTCAGGTTAAGAATGGACCTCCGGAATGAATTAAGTTCTTAACTCGACGTACCATTGTATCGGTATTTTGTACTTAAAATTAAAAAATCCTCCATACCCTTTTGTTAAAAGAGTATATCCATCGAACTCAGTAGGGCTGTGTGCAATTGGGAATTTGGGGTAGCCATGGTGAAAACGGAAGCAGAGTGGTCTGAATTCTGGTTCTGCCCACCAGCAACTTTTAACCTCCCCCCCAGCCAGGCAGGAAGAGAAAGTTACCTTCCCTTCGGTAATTTTAGATATTTTAGAAGTGGTGTTTTTTTTTTGTTCAGAATATTTTAAGCAAACTATCTCAATCCTCATAAATAAAGCTGCAGGTCAGTGCTATTATTCCCATATTGACAATGGGGGCTGAGACCAAGAGAGAGTTGCTTTCCTAAGGCGAGTTCATGGCCGGAGACTTCTTGAGTAACAACTTGTTCTCATAGATGGTATACTACAGTGGTACCTCGGGTTACATACGCTTCAGGTTACATACGCTTCAGGTTACAGACTCCGCTAACCCAGAAATAGTGCTTCAGGTTAAGAACTTTGCTTCAGGATGAGAACAGAAATCGTGCTCCAGCGGCGTGGCAGCAGCAGGAGGCCCCATTAGCTAAAGTGGTGCTTCAGGTTAAGAACAGTTTCAGGTTAAGTACAGACCTCCGGAACGAATTAAGTACTTAACCCGGGGTACCACTGTACTTGCCAAATAAATAGTGGTCAATTTTATCTTTAATCCCCTCCCCCCATTAATTTTAAATATTAAATATGGTAGGATTCCCCCCCAAAAAAACTCATCACAGCTTGCTGACAGTCAAATATTCTTTTTTAAATGCAGCAATAACTTATAATAATTGACTTCCATCAGCTGGCCTCTAGTCCATTTTGCAGGTTTCCTGTGCAGAAGGGGATTCGCGGAATTCACTAACTTTTTTTTTTTAAAACCTCCCTCTGGTCACTCCCAAATTTAACAAGCAGTTTGGTGTAAGAACTGTGGGGGGAAATAAACAGAGAAAATTATACTGCGTGTGTGCCTCCAAGGCAATTTTCTCCTCCTGCTATTTTAGCTGTATAATTTTTAGCATGTGCTTTGTACTTATTTTTGGTTTTCTGCACACCCCTCTGATATTTTATAATGTGAGTGGTTTACACAACTTAAAAATAAAAGAATTACGGGAGCTCTCACATTGTATTTCAAATTTGCCTTTTGGGCCTCTTCTGATTATGGCCGCCTGGCAACCCTGTCAGATGGGTTGGCCACAAATAATAAAAATAGTTATTATTATTATATCATCATCATCTTGGGACTGGCCAATAAGGAGGCCTATAGGCAAAGGCGAAGACAGGGGAGGTAAAACCTCAATATCCCTTAATCGAGACGAAAGCAATATTGCAGCATTTGTTTCCATTTTTGCATGTGCTTCGGTTTAACTGCTCCAATCGGTGCTGATAATTACGTAGGGACTGGGAAGGGAAGGGGGTTAGATTTCACTGTAGAATCAAAAACCTTTCCAGTTAAACAGAACAACAACAGAAAAGTCGGTACATTTGGCAATGGTCTCACATCTCTATGGAAAAGATAGGAGGGGAAAAAAGACCTGGTAGGAGGGCATGCATGATTTTGTCCCCGATCCCGAAACCCCCGTCTTCCTTGTGCATCTGAGCCTGACGAACGTGGTATTTCACTTCTACGCAGCTCTCTTTGAAAACCCTACCGTATTTTTTGCTCTATGACTCACTTTTTCCCTCCTAAAAAGTAAGGGGAAATGTGTTTGCATCTTATGGAGCAAATGCAGGCTGCACAGCTATCCCAGAAGCCAGAACAGCAGGAGGGATTGCTGCTTTCACTGTGCAGCGATCCCTCTTGCTGTTCTGGCTTCTGAGATTCAGAATATTTTTTTTCTTGTTTTCCTCCTCCAAAAACTAGGTGCGTCTTGTGGTCTGGTGCATCTTATAGAGCGAAAAATACGGTACATTTCATTTCGTTTCCTGGGAACCACGGGTAGCTAGCTGCTTTCCACAGAGTCAGGCTGTTGATTCCTCTCAACTGGCAACAGCTCTCCAGCATTTCAGGCTGTGGTGCGATGCGTGCAAAACTGCAAGTGCTGAAAGTGTTTTGGTGACCGTCGTGTTTTTTGCTGTCTCTTCAGCTAAAGAGCAAAACGAAGGAGAAAGAAGTCGCCGACCAGACGCCCATAGAAGAGTTTGTAAGACACGCGCTGGCTTTTTGCGAAAGCCTGTACGACCCCTATCGCAACTGGAGGCAAAGAATCGCTGGGTAAGTGGCAATCGAGTGGGCGGTGTTTTATTGCTGCGCCGAATCTCTTTGCAGGACAAATGTCAGTGGAATGTGCCGACTTGCAAGCTCAGCGGACAGGCAATAGATGTGCATCTTTGCATTCTGTTGAAGAAATTAGTGGGCCAGTGGCTATGGGAGACAAATGTGACTCTTATTGTGTGCATTCCATGGGAATCTGAAACTGCAGTCAATACATGCAGTCAAATAAAGACGTGGTTGACCCTTATCTTTGGCCTAGTCAGATTGTCTTCCATAAACACGGTTTTAACAATGAGTCCGTAAGTGACGGTTGAGGCCAATTCTGGATCCACACATCCTTCCACAGTGGGGACATTGGTTTCCGGGTGGGAGTTGATCATTGTGTGGATTTGCCAAGCCTGCCTTCCTCTTAGCACGTTTCTCCCTTGCGTCCTGGGTTCGAGTGTCTTCAAAGCCCATGACGCCTTTGGTAAAGGCTCTTCTGCAATTGGAGCACTCACAGGCCAGTGTTTCCCAATTGTCACTGTTTATACTGCATTTTTAAAAATTTGCCTTGAGAGAGCCTTTAAACCTCTTTTGTTGACCACCAGCATTATGCTTTCCATTTTTAAGTTTGGAATAGAGTAGTTGCTTTGGAAGACGATAATCAGGCGTCCGCACAACATGTGGTTGTGTGGCACAACAAAGGAGCATACTGGCCTAGCTTGGACCAATATAAGTTGTAACATTCAGATCTTGGCTTATTAAGCCATATGCTTTCGGGAGCAGCTGCTTCACGCCTCCCGTTGCATGAGACTTGATGATGCCAGAACGTATTCTAAATCAGGAAACCATGTCTACCAGATTTGGAACAAGACCAGGATACTTAACCACAGTTTGACGGTGGGTCAAAATATTGGCGGGTTCGGAAGCTGGCAGTAGCCATTGTTTCCCAGTTTGGGCAAAACAGGAAACCGTGGTTTCCTTGAGACTTCCCGATTTGATTGTTTGCACCACAAAAGGACTGTGGCTAATGACTCATTCATTCTGTGGCGTATTAAGCTGAGATACGATCACTTAAACATGGCCACAAGTATATGTAGGTACCTACCAACTTGCTTATGTGAGACGTAGCCTTCTAAATGTATGGCAAAATGGGTCACTTTGAGTAGCTGAACTATCAATAAATCCTATTGTTTTAATTTACCAAATTTGTAGTGTTAAAACGGCATGTCCTTAAAGTCAATTGTGGGCTGGGTTTTGGTTTTGGTTTTATTTAAAAGTGCCTGCTTAGAAATAAAGTAGTCCAAAATAGCACCTTGGTAATTTTAAAAGTGCTGCAAATGTAATATGGAATAGGTATTTTATTGCATTTGAAGAAACGCATGCTTTAGAATAAATAAAAAATGTGTTCTGCAGTGTCCGCCTACAAATAAATCTTACCTCTTGGTTTCTCCTTTTTTTAAAAAAAAATATATAGACGAATTCTGAGCAGTGTTGAAAAAAGCAGGCAGAAGTACAAACCAGCTTCCCTTACAGTGGAGTTTGTCCCTTTCTTTTACCGTGAGTATCATTGCCTTGGTGTCTTAATGTTTCTAGTGCTTACTTCGGAATTTTTTAAGGGATAAAATTTATTGCCGCAAACTTCCAATCTCAAGGTGACGAATACAAAATAATTGCTCAGAACTGCTTCAGGACATTGTTGTTGTTTAGTCGTTTAGTCGTGTCCGACTCTTCGTGACCCCATGGACCAGAGCACGCCAGGCACTCCTGTCTTCCACTGCCTCCCGCAGTTTGGTCAAACTCATGCTGGTAGCTTCGAGAACACTGTCCAACCATCTCGTCCTCTGTCGTCCCCTTCTCCTTGTGCCCTTAATCTTTCCCAACATCAGGGTCTTTTCCAGGGAGTCTTCTCTTCTCATGAGGTATTGGAGCCTCAGCTTCAGGATCTGTCCTTCCAGTGAGCACTCAGGGCTGATTTCCTTCAGAATAGATCTTCTTGCAGTCCATGGGACTCTCAAGAGTCTTTTCCAGCACCAGAATTCAAAAGCATCAATTCTTTGACGATCAGCCTTCTTTATGGTTCAGCTCGCATTTCCATACATCACTACTGGGAAAACCATAGCTTTTACTATACAGACCTTTGTTGGCAAGGTGATGTCTCTACTTTTTAAGGTACTGTCTAGGTTTGTCATTGCTTTTCTCCCAAGAAGCAGGCGTCTTAATTTCGTGGCTGCTGTCACCATCTACAGTGATCATGGAGCCCAAGAAAGTAAAATCTCTCACTGCCTCCATTTCTTCCCCTTCTATTTGCCAGGAGGTGATGGGCCCAGTGGCCATGATCTTCATTTTTTTGATGTTTTTGGATGCCAAACCATGCCTTAGTGCAAATTCCCCCATTCCTGCTGTTGCCATGCTATCTAGGGCTAAGCCATGGTTTGGCTTAGTGTTGTATCTGAACCCAGGCTCATGTTTTGTCTCCCCCCAACCCTGACCAACTACAAGCAGTAAACCTTGGTTTGAACAAACCTTGGTTTGTCTGGGGCAGGACAAACCATGAGTCCTTGGTCAGACATAACTAAAAATTAATTTCTGCGGTTTTCCCTTATACCCTAACACAAGTCAAAGGTTGCTGCTGTGAATACAAATTAAAGGTTAATTGCCAGGACCTCAAAAAGATAACTGTGATTAAATAAGCTGAGCCCAACCCATTAACTGCCCTTCCCCAAACCCACCCCATATGGGATTTCATCTTAGGAAGCTTACAGCAGGTAATAATACTTGTTTGAATCAGGGTAGATTTGATTTAAATCAAATAGATTTAAATCACGATTTAAATCACTAGTCAGTAAGACTTGATTTAAATCATTTTTTTACAGAAAGACTCATTCTTGCTGGTATCATCTTAATATTCACAACCAGAAGAAGGTTACATTTTTGGAATAATAAATTTTCTGAGTTGTTTTTACAGCTATATCGAAAATTACTGATTTGGTTATACTATTAGAAAAAATAGCCCAATATTTATGAAATTATTGTGAGGTTTAATAAGTTAACTGTTTATATTTGGACGACTTTTCTGCTGTGCTTTATGGGAAGGAGAAAAATAATCATTTCCTTAAAAACAATTTATTTAACTAAAACATTATAAACATTATAGCATATGTATCCATGTTTGTTAACTGATGTGGTTAAACAATTTTTTTTAAAAAAACCAACAACTTAGACTGAGTTTTAGCACACATGAAAAACTTAAAACAAATCCTTATTTCCTGATGAATAGCCTTTGGATAGATAGAAAGCTATCTTGAGAAAGATTTTTCCTCCGAAAGCATTTTATTTTTAAAATCTGATTAAAAAAACCTGATTTAAATTTTTAAAAAAACCTGCAACTACACAATTCAGGCAGTTTCAGACCACTTTCCCCCAAAGAATCCTGCAAACTAGTTTGTTAAGAATGGTTGATAAGTGACCCCTGATCCTAGATCTAGCGTTCTCAGAGTTCCCTAGCGACAGGTTGTTGTTGTTTAGTCGTTTAGTCGTGTCCGACTCTTCGTGACCCCATGGACCAAAGCACGCCAGGCACTCCTGTCTTCCACTGCCTCCCGCAGTTTGGTCAAACTCACTTTAGTAGCTTCGAGAACACTGTCCAACCATCTCGTCCTCTGCCGGCCCCTTCTCCTTGTGTCCTCCATCTTTCCCAACATCAGTGTCTTTTCCAGGGAGTCTTCTCTTCTCATGAGGTGGCCAAAGTCTTGGAGCCTCAGTTTCAGGATCTGTCCTTCCAGTGAGCACTCAGGGCTGATTTCCTTCAGAATGGATAGGTTTGATCTTCTTGCAGTCCATGGGACTCTCAAGAGTCTCCTCCAGCACCACAATTCAAAAGCATCAATTCTTCGGTGATCAGCCTTCCTTATGGTCCAGCTTAGGGACAGGGGTTGACTGTAAAAACAACTCTGGAAATTACAGCTAACGTGGCTTCCCCCTAAGCTATTTACCCTTACGTAAAGCTTTTTTAAAAAAGTTCCAAAATGTAGTTTTTGTCTCAATAGCCAGCTTGTTTTAAGACTTGGGCGTCTCCACCGCCAGCTTCATTTAAAAATGGTGACATTTTAACAGTGCTGGTTGGTGACATTACTCAGAGATTTTTATGGTGCTAATTTCAAACAAAATAATCTTGTGGCTTTGGCAGCAGCAGTTCAACTGCGTAAAGTTATTGCTATGGTAACAGCTTCCAGGTTAATGTTTATTGCTGAGAAAAATTCCTTAGGCTACTTGTAATTCCCTTCTGCCAGGTATGCTTTGAGCAAAGAATACAGTGTAATGATTTTTCAATGGAAGGGGAAGATTTTGGGCTCGTTCTACTTTTTGCCAATAGGAGGTTTTTTTGTGCGTTTTGGGCACTGTGAATGTTTAAGAGTTTTTTGCTGCATAAAATTTTATTGGATCTTATGTCAGTATATAAAATCTCTGTGCACCTAATAGCACCTTTTAAATGGCTGCATTTTCACATAATACTAAACTACGATTTAGCATTATGTGAAAAAAATGCGGTGAGCGTCAGACTTTCATGCTCCCTGCCTCATCTCCACTTTTGTCCTCTGGCACAGCCTAGAAGAGATGTCCAGAAATGGCCATTTCTCTTTTAGGCTAACTACAGCTTGTCACAAAGTCTGAACTGGGACAAATGTTGGTTAGTTTTGACAGTAGTTTGTGGAAACAAGCAACTTGAATCCATAGTTTATGAAGCTGCCTTGTTTTCGCTAACCACGGTCAAGGTTTAAATGTGACACTAAACTGTGGTTAATCTGAGATGAAAGCAGAAGTTTCTAATCTTCTCGAGGCTGTGTTCAGGGAATCTTGGTGTGTATCCTTACCGCTCGTATATTGACAAAATAGAGAAGAGAAAATGACTATGCTTTGATGTGTTTTAGTGCATCCTTTTGCAACTTGGGGTCCCTAGATGTTGTTGGACTTAAACTCAGCGTCATCCTATAACATTAGCTAATCTAGCATCTGAAGACCCAAAGTTGAGGAAGGTTGGTTTAGTGAGATGTGAACACACCTAACCTCCTCCTCAGTTCATCTGTTGTCTCTCTCCTTTCCTTCGCCAACATATCTGGGAGGAGGCGTTTGGAATTTTTGCTTCTGCATTTGATTAATCGTACTTTGCGGTGTTCTTTGTACCTTTTAACCTGTGCTTAATCTTAACTGGGGACGCGGGTGGCACTGTGGGTTAAACCACAGAGCCTAGGACTTGCTGATCAGAAGGTTGGCGGTTTGAATCCCTGTGACGGGGTGAGCTCCCGTTGCTTGGTCCCTGCTCCTGCCAACCTGGCAGTTCGAAAGCACGTCAAAGTGCAAGTAGATAAATAGGTACCACTCCGGCGGGAAGGTAAACGGCGTTTCCATGCGCTGCTCTGGTTCGCCGGAAGCGGCATAGTCATGCTGGCCACATGACCCAGAAGCTGTTCACCGGCTCCCTCGGCCAATAAAGCGAGATGAGCGCTGTAACCCCAGAGTCGGCCACGACTGGACCTAACGGTCAGGGGTCTCTTTACCTAATCTTAACTGGGGTTAGTTTAAACAAGTGAGCTTCTGAAACCATGGTTTGGAACCAACTGTAGTTAAAATGATCCACAGTTTGTATGCTAGGAGAACATTGGAAAGGTGGATTTAACTGAAATGGTGGCTTAATTTTACCACTACAGTGGTACCTTGGGTTATATACGCTTCAGGTTACACACTCCGCTAACCCAGAAATAGTGCTTCAGGTTAAGAACTTTGCTTCAGGATAAGAACAGAAATCGGGCTCCGGTGGTGCGGCAACAGCAGGAGGCCCCATTAGCTAAAGTGGTGCTTCAGGTTAAGAACAGTTTCAGGTTAAGAATGGTCCTCTGGAATGAATTAAGTACTTAACCCGAGATACCACCGTATAACTAAAGATTGATAATAGGCCTTCTGGTCAAGATGGTGTTGAGCTAGGCAGCTGGTCCCGGAGCTCCCAGATAACGCAGTTTTAATTTAGTTTTAATTGGGCTTGTTTTAAATCAACTGTTTTTATGTCTTAAAAAAAGGCAGATTTGATTATAGATTTGAGGGTTGACTTCATTATGAAAAGAAAAATAGGATCTACGTATTTGTACAGTAATTGTTTTTGAGATATATTATTTGAACACATGCCTACAAATCTTTTGGCTCGAAGTTAACGTGCCTGCAACTTGTTCTCTTCTTTCAGAGTGTTTTCAAGAAAGTGAGCATCTCAAAGAGAGCCTGAAGTGTTGTTTGCTACACCTCTTTGGAGCGATTGTGGCTGGTGGGCAGGTGAGAATCCCAACAAATATTGTCGTCATCTTATTGACTGAAGGACGCAGCCGTGATGCCAGAAAGACCTTGAACTTCAGCATGATTGTTGCAGCCCCTCCTGTCTCCTCAAATCTTAGCAAGAAACAGATATTATTATTATTATTATTTATTATTTATTAGTTTTCAATTACAGTCCAGTAACAGTCTCATTATAATAATACCAATTTATAATACATTTATTAATGCCAATCATTCAAATACCGAAATATATAATTATATAATTTAGATAAAGTGGGCCCCCATGTGCTAGATTTGATGATTTGATGGTTTTCTTTATTTCTGCATTCCAAAATCTTATTAATTTCAATTACATTCCGGTCATAATAATTATTCCTCTTACAACAACTGCAATATTAATAACTTCTATTCATGTTGACACACTGGCCCAGTGGTTGCCATCAGTTTGATTTTACAATCATTTTACAATTCATTTTACAATGAATGATTTTGGTATGTTGTACTATTTTATTGTTGTTAGCCGCCCTGAGCCTGGCTTCAGCTGGGGAGGGCGGGATATAAATAAATTTTATTATTATTATATGTGGAGACCAGATAGGCAGGAGTGGAAGGAAAATGCTCATTGTCACTATTTTGTACATGATTAAGAGTTTGCATGGTACTATGATAGTGAAGTATCTGCCTGCCATGACACTTTCTGTAAGCGGAAAGAAGATATTCGGATTCTGCACATAGAAATCACTCATCAACTTTGTCGAGATAAAATGATAAGGTTTTAAAAATAATTCTATACACAGTGGTACCTTGGTTCTCAAACTTAATCAATTCCAGAAGTCAGTTCCAAAACCAAAGTGTTCCAAAACCAAGGCGCGCTTTCCCGTACAAAGTAGTGCAAAACAGATTAATCCATTCCAGACTTTTAAAAACCACCCCTAAAACAGCAATTTAACATGAATTTTACTATCTAATGAGACCATTGATCCATAAAATGAAAGCAATAATCAATGCACTGTATTATAAAATAAATAAGACAGTATTGTCTTATTTGGCGCTGTGGTCTAAACCACAGAGCCTAAGGCTTGCCAATCGGAAGGTCAGCAGTTCGAATCCCCATGACGGGGTAAGCTTCTGTTGTTTGGTCCCAGCTCCTCCCCACCCAGAAGTTCGAAAGCACGTCAAAGTAGATAAATAGGTACCACTCCGGCAGGAAGGTAAACGGTGTTTCCATGTGCTGCTCTGTTTCGCCAGAAGTGGCTTAGTCATGCTGGCCACATGACCCGGAAGCTGTCTGCGGACAAACGCCAGCTCCCTTGGCCTTTAGAGTGAGATGAGTGCCGCAACCCCAGCGTCGTTCACAACTGGACCTATCGGTCAGGGGTACCTTTACCTTTAAGACAGTATTATAGATGTTAAAAATTAAAATTACATTTTTTTCCTTACCTGCCCTGATGATAGTCATTGCTTGGATGGGGGGCTTTTATCCATTTCCACAGTCACACAATCAATCAATCAATCAATCAGTAGCTGAACTGGGTCTCACACAGCCACAAAAACAAATTAACCGAAAAAACCTCAAAAACAAAAACGCAAAATAAATAGTAAAAAAAAAAGCGCCAAACGTAATCCGTTCCGGAAGTCCGTTTGACTTCTGAAATGTTCGAAAACCAAGGTGCAGCTTCTGATAGGTGCAGGTGCCCCGGAAACAACAGCCGCATCGGACGTTCGGCTTCCGAAAAACACTCAAAAACCGGAACACTTACTTTCGGCTTTTTGGCCCTGAATGGGGTAACTGTGCCCCTGAAGGACCAGGTGCGCAGCCTGGGAGTCATTTTGGACTCACAGCTGTCCATGGAGGCACAGGTCAAATCTGTGTCCAGGGCAGCTGTTTACCAGCTCCATCTGGTACGTAGGCTGAGACCCTATCTGCCTGCGGACTGTCTTGCCAGAGTGGTGCATGCTCTGGTTATCTCCCGCTTGGACTACTGCAATGTGCTCTACATGGGGCTACCTTTGAAGGTGACCCGGAAACTACAACTAATCCAGAATGTGGCAGCTAGACTGGTGACTGGGAGCGGCCGCTGAGACCATATAACACTGGTCTTGAAAGACCTACATTGGCTCCCAGTACGTTTCTGAGGACAATTCAAAGTGTTGGTGCTGAACCCTAAACGGCCTCAGTCCAGTATATCTGAAGGAGCGTCTCCACCTCGCTGCGAGAAGCCAAGTTACAGGGAACCAGGCAGAGGGCCTTCTCAGTAGTGGCACCCGCCCTGTGGAACGCCCTCCCACCAGATGTCAAAGAGAACAACAACTACCAGACTTTTAGAAGACATCTGAAGGCAGCCCTGTTTAGGGAAGCTTTTAATGTTTTATGTATTACAGTATTTTAATATTTTTTTTTGGAAGCCTCCCAGAGTGGCTGGGGAAGCCTAGCCTGATAGGCGGGGTATAAATAAATTATTATTATTATTATTATTATTATTATTATTATTATTAGGCATTTGAGAACCAAGGTACCACTGTACCAAACTGGGTGTTGCTGGTTTTTGCTGTTTGTTTGTTTCAAGCTTTGCTGATAGAATGTCCTTGTATTGAGAGAATTCTATTGTTGACTATAGAGAAACGCTCTCCAAGCCATATCTCCTGCCACCATGGAAGTCTTGATGCGCGTACTGGCAGACTGCGACGCCTGGGACAGCCGAGACCCCGACGAAGTGAGCAGGAAGGCCGAGCTGACCCTGAAGTGCCTGACGGAAGTGGTTCACATCCTTTTGACCAGCAGCTCGGACCAGCGGCAAGTGGAGACCAGCACCATATTGGAGAACTACTTCAAGCTGCTCAACTCGGACCACACGGCTTTGCCAAACTCGCGGAGGTCCCGGCAGTGGGAGAGCCGGTTCATAGCGCTACAGATTCAAATGCTGAGTGAGTGTGACGCCCCTTCTGGGAGTTGGAAAAAGGGGGGGGCAGGGTTGAGGTTTCTCCCTGTAACCATTTGCTTTTAGGGGTGGCAACATAGAATAATCTTGTGCGTAATAAAAAAAATACAAAGTGAGACATTAAGGAAATCCAAAGGGAAATATGAAGAACAGAGGTTCTGACGAACGGATTATTAAAAACGCGTGAGGTAAACGGTGGAAGTCTTTTTTTAAAAAAAACAAAACACTTTATTTAAGGTAGATAAAGACAAGATGAAATTATACAGTTGAATATAAATATAGATAGGAAACGGCTATGTATTGTGAGTACTTATCTACTTTTAAAAATTTTCACCTATGATCTTTTTCTTTTAATTCTTTATTCTTTCTTTGTTCTTTTTTCTGATATCTTATTTTTCATTTCACTGCTTTATTGTGAATAGCATTTTATAGAGGTATAAATAACTGTAAAGAGACAAAATATTCTCTATTTTTTTTCCCTTGGTCAGATTTCTTTTTCTTTTGTATTTTTTTTTTTGGTGTGTATATGTATGTTTTCTAATTTGTACTTAATAAAAATATTAAAATTTAAATTAAAAAAAGGGGGTGGCAACATCTGTGCTCCTCCAGATGTTGCTGGACTCCCATCATCCTTGACCATTGGCTATTCCATCTGAGTTGGTTGGGAGTTGGGAGTTTCAACAACATTTCCCCATCCTCGCTTTAGGGAGTGCTGACCGCGCTGCCTCGTTCCCTTTCTGTTGAGTCACTTTTTGTGACTGGTGTGTAATGATGGCTTCCAAATGAAACTGCTTCAGAAGGCTAACACAATCGAGATACCGTATTTTTCACTCTATAGGACGCACCGGACCATAGGAGGGGGAGAACAGGGAAAAAAAAATCTCCCCCTCTCTGCTCAGCGCCCCTTCAGCGAAGCGGCAGGAGAAATGGAGCCCCTTCCATTTCTCCTCCCGCTTGGCTGAAGGGGGGCTGCGCAGCTCTCCCTCTCTGCTGAAGCCAGGAGAGTCTTGCTCTCCCGGCTTCAGCAAAAGGAACCTGAAGCCTTCAGAGCACAGCGCGAGTTCCCGCTGCGCTCCAAAGGCTTCAGGCGGCTATCCCTGAAGCCTGGAGAGCGAGAGAGGTCAGTGCACACCGACCCCTCTCGCTCTCCAGGCTTCGGCGAAAGCAGCACGAAGCCTCTGGAGCACGGAGGGAGTGCTCCCTCTGCGCTTCAGAGGCTTCGCGTAGCTATCGCTGAAGCCAAGGAGCCTGCATTCACTCCATAGGACGCACACACATTTCCCCTTAATTTTTGGAGGGGGAAAAGTGTGTCCTATAGAGCGAAAAATACGGTACATACTTAGTTGCCTCCTAAGTGCTGTAGATTCTAAACACACACGAAAACTACTGGCAGCATCCAGCATCTGAAATAACTCTCTCAAATTATAATAACTTTATCACTGATTCACAGTGGTGGGAGAGAATATATAAAATCACCTGTGTTTCCTCTGCGCGTTTCCTGGTAAAGGAAAACAAGCACATCTTTCATAGTCTTCAGTTTCACCTGGCCAGTGTTTGTGTACGCGTGGTATTTATTTATTTAGGCATTTTCGGTGCTGCTCTTCAATATTTGTAATACCAGGGAGCTCGCGTTAAGCCAATTGCAAGTATTAAAAAGAATCGGTCAGCTAAAAAAACACAACCATTTCGGATGTGTCTATTCAGTTCTCCCAGAAGCGGACAAAAGATTGTGTCCTTCTCTGCCGCCCCTCACCTGCAAGAACGTAATCATGCTGTTCCCACACTTTGAAGTGTACCTGTAAATGGGCTAAGTTTTTGCACTCTTGGAAGCCAATGCAATGAGTTGCGCTAGAGCAATGAGACTGTCACCCCCTGCCACTCCTGTCCCTCATGCCCTCCCTAAATCTATTTGGGAGGGTTGGGAGAACCCCAGAACAACGAGGAGGAGGAAGAGGGGAGATTGTTCTGACTGGCAAGCAGAAATACTTGCACTGACGCGACGATCTCCTTAGCACAATGTTGCATTCCACCTTATATTTCTTAGGTAGTAAAGGGTAAAGGGGCCCCTGACCATTAGGTCCAGTAATGGCCGACTCTGGGGTTGTGGCGCTCATCTCGCTTTATTGGCCGAGGGAGGTGGCGTACAGCTTCCGGGTCTTGTGGCCAGCATGACTAAGCCGCTTCTGGCGAACCAGAGCAGTGCACGGAAACGCCGTGTACCTTCACGTCGGAACGGTACCTACCGTATTTTTTGCTCTATAAGACGCACCAGACCACAAGACACACCTAGTTTTGGGAGGAGGAAAACAAGAAAAAAAATATTCTGAATCTCAGAAGCCAGAACAGCAAGAGGGATCGCTGCGCAGTGAAAGCAGCAATCCCTCTTGCTGTTCTGGCTTCTGGGATAGCTGCACAGCCTGCATTCGCTCCATAAGACGCACACACATTTCCCCTTACTTTGTAGGAGGGAAAAAGTGAGTCTTATAGAGCAAAAAATACGGTATTTATCTACTGGCACTTTGACGTGCTTTCGAACTGCTAGGTTAGCAGGAGCAGGGACCGAGCAACGGGAGCTCACCCCGTTGTGGGGATTCGAACCGCCGACCTTCTGATCAGCAAGTCCTAGGATCTGTGGTTTAACCCACAGCGCCACCCGCGTCCCCTTCTTAGGTAGTAGTAGCTAATAATTTCACATCTTGCAACAAATGTGCCCCTTTGGTTTCAGATAGTAGATGGGTAGATGAGTCAAAAAAGTCTGGAACACAAATCTTCACAGCCCTCTGGCAGCTATAGTGGCCTATTTACCAGAAGTCATGTATTTAGCATTAATTCTGGAAGTGTGTCCTTGATTCTGACCAAACTAAGCCCCCTAGAGCAAAATGTCAAATTATATACTGTATTTCTCTTTGATTTTCACTTTCACTTCCTTAGATACCATCACCGCCATGTTAGACTGCACAGACAGGCCTGTTCTGCAAGCCATTTTCCTTAACAGCAACTGCTTTGAACATCTGATTCGCCTGCTGCAAAATTGCAAGGTAAACAGAAGGCTGTATAAGAGCTAATCTTTATTTTTTAAAAATAGTATCCAGCTTTTGTTAAGAGCTCAGTTGGTCCTAATACCTTGTCCATACGTTAGATAAAATCTTCGCCATGACTGTGTACAAAATAACTCAATGCGAGCAGCAATCTTACCTTGCCAAGGAACAACTTGTACTTCCTCGATGTCCTTAATACTCTGAATGCTTCAAGAGCCTTTGAGGCGGCAGCGGGGTGTGTGTGTGTGTGTTTTTGGATTGTTCTGCAGATGTGCATCTTTTACTCCAGATGCACTTAAAATTGTTATGTTGGTGTCAGGGGCAGGCCATGAAAAGTACCGCATTTTTCGCTCTATAAGACGCACCAGACCACTAGAAGCACCTAGTTTTTGGAGGAGGAAAACAAGAAAAAAAATATTCTGAATCTCAGAAGCCAGAACAACAAGAGGGATCGCTGCGCAGTGAAAGCAGCGATCCCTCCTGCTGTTCTGGCTTCTGTGATAGCCGTGCAGCCTGCATTCACTCCATAAGACGCACACACATTTCCCCTTACTTTTTAGGAGGGAAAAAGTGAGTCTTATAGAGCAAAAAATACGGTAAATTAATATTACGTTTCTCTCGCCAAGCACACAATCCACAAGTTTTCTTTTTAGTTTCTTATAGTTCTTTGTTAATCTAGATAGCAGTGAATCATGTGGCAAGCCTCTTTTTGTACAGAAGTAGCTGAATGCTTCAGAAAAGTGCTTTCTCCTAGTCATATTGGGTGTGCTCTTTCTTTCAATGCTGCAGAATTAGCAAACAGTTTGTAAACTGGGAGACATCCCTGGGGTTAAGTGCTTTCTATCCTTCCCGCCTGCTCCAGAGTGATTTCTTTTCCTCTTCCTCTCTTGTTACCATATGGTTTGGGCTTCAGTCCTATACACCTGGGAGTAAATCCTACGGAACACACTGGGACTTGCTTCTGAGTAGACAGGCATGGAATCGCTCCTGCATGTCCACTTTCACAAAAGATGGTTAACGTTAACCGTGGTTCCCTTGCAAACTAGGACTGGTCTGTTAGAAGGTTTGCAGACCCTTGTTAAGAGAACCCTGGTTGGCATTAACCATTTTAGTGCTGATACAGTGGTACCTCGGGTTAAGTACTTAATTCGTTCCAGAGGTCCATTCTTAACCTGAAACTGTTCTGAACCTGAAGCACCACTTTAGCTAATGGGGCCTCCAGCTGCCGCCGCGCCGCCGGAGCAAGATTTCTGTTCTCATCTTGAAGCAAAGTTCTTAACCCGAGGTACTATTTCTGGGTTAGTGGAGTCTGTAACGTGAAGCGTATGTAACCTGAAGCGTATGTAACCCGAGGTACCACTGTACATGTCTAGCACTCTGAAGCATGGCTAACAAACACGGAAGAGAGGATTCACTCTGGAGAGGGGAAGGAGAGAGAGAGAGAGAACGTTTCCCAAACGCTGGATCCTAGCTTGCAAATTATTGAAGAACGCCACCTTTTATGCCTATGCAATACCTTTGTGTGTGGAATTGCATCTTGCCAACAAGATATTTACTATGCGCTTTTGAAATCAGCGGGACTTACTTCTGAGTAAACCAGGATAGGGTTGTGATACTAGTCCCGGTAAACAACATTCAATATAGTTTCGTGCTCAATGCCTGAGAGCCAGTGTGGTGCAGTAGTTAAGAGCGGTAGTCTCGTAATCTGGGGAACCGGGTTTGCGTCTCCGCTCCTCCACATGCAGCTGCTGGGTGACCTTGGGCTAGTCACACTTCTTTGAAGTCTCTCAGCCCCACTCACCTCACAGAGAGTTTGTTGTGGGGGAGGAAGGGAAAGGAGAATGTTAGCCGCTTTGAGACTCCTTAAAGGGAGTGAAAGGCGGGATATCAAATCCAAACTCTTCTCTTCTTCTAATAGCCTTGCAAAATCAATGATCCAGTAGTTGTTAATTCCTGAGATGTCTTACGTGCAGAGGGAATCCTAAAGTTGGGCTGTTTAACCCCATCAATTAGCTCAGGTCATGGCTATGTTTCCTTTCTGTGCTGTTTATCACCGAAGCACATTATGTAGCTGCCGTACTTGCCCTGGCCCCCTCCCTAGTGGTTAAGACGGTGGACTTGTAATCTGGTGAACCGGGTTCGCTTCCCCGCTCCTCCACATGCAGCTGCTGGGTGACTTTGGGCCAGTCACACTTCTCTGAAGTCTCTCAGCCCCACTCACCTCACAGAGTGTTTGTTGTGGGGAGGAAGGGAAAGGAGAATGTGAGCCGCTTTGAGACTCCTTAGGGTAGTGATAAAACAGGATATCAAGTCCAAACTCTTCTTCTACTTCTTGGGGGGGGACAGGCAGCATGGAAAAAATCATGGAAGCCAGCAGCGTCCTTCTTGTGGATAGGTTTCCAGCGTGTGCTCTGATGCACAGAACAGAGGATGTTTGGGGTTTTTGGGGGGTGGGCAAGGCTGTATATTTACTTCATAACAGGCAGTAGTTCTGTAAGGTAGGGTTGCCATATTTCAAGAAGTAAAAAGTTGTTGAGCGTTTTTGGGGGGAGAAATCGCCCCAAAAGCTGTTGAGCTTTTCTTTTGGGAAATGAACCTCAAAGTTGTTGAGTTTTTTTTCCCTAGGGGATTCACCCCCGAAAGGCAAAAAAGTGATATTCAAACACACACCTCCTGGTTCTCTTGGCAAAAACCTGGACATTTTGCCGATTTTTCGAATTTCCCTCAGAAGTTAATTTCGCCGTTTGAATCTGGACGTATGGCAACCCTATAAGGCATCCCAGGTCCGTCTAGGCTTCCCAGCTCATCCGACTTGGCTGAGCTGATAAACTGCAGCATACCTTTCTAGTCACTACAGTGGTACCTCGGTTTAAGAACTTAATTCGTTCTGGAGGTCCGTTCTTAACCTGAAACTGTTCTTAACCTGAAGCACCACTTTAGCTAATGGGGCCTCCCGCTGCTGCTGCCGCGCGATTTCTGTTCTCATCCTGAAGCAAAGTTCTTAACCTGAGGTACTATTTCTGGGTTAGCGGAGTCTGTAACCTGAAGCGTCTGTAACCCGAGGTACCACTGTACTGTGTTTGATGGACCAGTGATCTGACTCTGTGGAAGTTTCCGATCCAAGGTGTCTCCACCCCCATCGTTCAGCCCTGACACTGAGATCCAGCGCCAAGGGCCTTCTTGGTGGTGGCGCCCACCCTGTGGAACACCCTCCCTTCAGATGTGAAGGAAATAAGCAGCTATCCTATCTTTAAAAGACATCTGCAGGCAGCCCTGTTCAGGGAAGTTTTTAATATTTAATGCTGTACTGTTTTTAACACTTGATTGGGAGCCGCCCAGAGTGGCTGGGGAGACTCAGCCAGATGGGCGGGGTATAAATAATAATAATAAATAATAATAATAATAATAATAATAATAATAATTATTATTATTATTATTAGTGCTTCTGGAGTTTTTGCTGATTTTTCTCTTCATGATACATCTCCACGCAGTGCGTTGGGTTACATTCTGAATAGTGCCCCTCATCCTTGAGAGCATTTTTTAGGGTTATGTTGGGCATTCATGGATGTTTGAGCGATGGGCATGGCATGTGTGGGTATATGTTGGGCAACTTGAACAATCTATAATGGCTAACATCGACATCATTGTTATTATTGTTAATTGCTATTATTACATTTATACCCTGACTTTTTCCCTGGGCAGGGTCTCAAGACAGCTTACTGATAAAATAAGGACAGCTGAAAACATAGGGGCAGGGAAATGGTTAAAAATAATAATTAAACATTTGTGTGTTTTGTGCTAATTTTGGGGTCCCCCTCCCCTTTTTGGTCATGTTGAACTCACGTAGGTTACTTCATAATGTTCTTTTTTCTTGTACTTCCATAAATTATGTCAGGTATGTTTTCCCCTCACATATGCAGAGGGAAAACCTTTTGCGCTTGAAGAAGCAGAACCTTATAAGGGTCCCAAGGCGTGGTCTTTAGTAATAATAATAATAATAATAATAATAATAATAATAATAATAATAATACTTTTTTATTTATACCCCACCCTTCCCGGTTCAAAAACTGGGCTCAGGGTGGCTAACAACAAATTTAAAACACTTTAAAACACTTAATTATAAAAGCAGCATAAAATACAGTATAAAAACATGAATAACAATAAAATTCAAAAACCAAAAATCAATTAAATAATCCCCAGGGCTAGCTGGGTCGTTGTGAGGATAGAATTGGGGAGGTGTGCATGTATACTGCCCTTGAGCATCTTGGAGGAAAAGAGGAATATTATATGTCTGCCCGAAAATCCTATGTATGCCACCCCAAGTTCCATTATGGAGTCAGGATACAAATGTAACAACAACAGCAAAAATGGTACAGTGGTACCTCAGGTTAAGTACTTAATTCGTTCCGGAGGTCCGTTCTTAACCTGAAACTGTTCTTAACCTGAAGCACCACTTTAGCTAATGGGGCCTCCCGTTGCTGCCACGCCGCCGGAGCACGATTTCTGTTCTCATCCTGAAGCAAAGTTCTTAACCTGAAGCACTATTTCTGGGTTAGCGGAGTCTGTAACCTGAAGTGTATGTAACCCGAGGTACCACTGTACTGGTCTTCATTGTGATGTATAGGGCGGCAAACCTTTTAATATGGTGGCTCTCCCATCTTGGCTAGGGAGACCTAACTCTCCAGATTTCAGTTGTGATTTAAGAGAGTGGGATCACACCATCAGGATAAAATTGTTCCCTCTCCCTCAAGCCTTCGCATACTGGGTACAGATTTTCTCCATCCTCCCCCTAACCCCCACCCTGGCCTTAACTAGAGAGTCATTGTGGTGTAATGGTCAGACTTTTTTATTTTTTTAAAAATGGTCCCCCCCTTCTTTTTTTGGTTACTAATGGTTAGAGTATGTCAGGACTTGGGAGATTCAAGTTCCCACTTGGCTATGAAGATTTCACTGGGTGACCTTGGGGGTCACACCCCTAGTCTTCAGCACAACCTCCCTCACAGGGTTGTTGTTGTGAGCATAGAATTGTGGAGGTGTCCATGTATACTGCCCTTGAGCAACTTGGAGGAAAAGCGGAATACAGTGGTACCTCTGGTTATGTACCGTATTTTTCGCTCTATAGGACGCACCGGACCACAAGACACACCTAGTTTTTAGAGGGGGAAATCAAGAAAGAAAAAAATATTCCCCCCCCCCCAGCCTCAAAGAGCAGTGGACAGGCTGTGTGCAGCCTGTCCGCTTCTCCCAGAGCTTCTTGGGGCTGCGGGGGAAGCCTGGGTTTCCCCCCCAGCCCCAAAGAGCAAAGAAGCCAAGACAGCTTCTTCTTTAGCCTTGTGCAGCCTCTCCCGGCTGGAGAGGCTGTGTGCGGCTATGGCAATTCCCCTACCTCCCATAAAAGCCCACAGGAGCCGCGCACTCTTTAAGGTCAGTCCCTTCTCCCTCCTGGGGAAAAGCCCGCAAGAGTCGCACGAAGCTTGTGTGCGGCTCTTGGGGGCTTTTTCTGCCTGCCTCCCCCCTGCATTCGCTCCATAGGACACACAGACTTTTCCCCTTAGTTTTTAGGAGGGAAAAAGTGCATCCTATGGAGCGAAAAATGCGGTGCTTAATTCGTTCCGGAGGTCCGTTCTTAACCTGAAACTGTTCTTAACCTGAAGCACCACTTTAGCTAATGGGGCCTCCTGCTGCTTCTGCGCCGCCAGAGCGCCATTTCTGTTCTCATCCTGAAGCAAAGTTCTTAACTCGAGGTACTATTTCTGGGTTAGTGGAGTCTGTAACCTGAAGCGTATGTAACCCGAGGTACCACTGTATAAATGAAATAAGCATAAGGAAATAACTACTTGTTGATATCTGTCTGTCTCGAGAGACAATGGAGTTTGCACGTGCAGGGCTGAAGTCAAACCGCTACTTTAACAGCACCAAAGTGACCTCCTTGGGGTGCAAGCCTGGGCAGCGTATATGGAGGTCCTGGGGTGCCCAGATAAGACCCACCTTTCGGCCTCGTTGATGTGGGCCTGCCTGGTGTTTTTACATGAGTAGAATGTGTGCTTTTATTTGTGGGGCATAGGAATTCGTTCATATATTTTCCCAAAATATAGTCCGGCCCACCATAAGGTCGGAGGGACAGTGGACCGGCCGCCTGCTGAAAAAGTTTGCTGACCCCTGGTTCCTTCTCCCGAAGATACCCCGCAAGGCAGCTGAGGTTTAGGATCGAGTTTTCCTTCTCCTCAGTGGGCTCCCTTCCCAGGTTGAGTAGCCCACCTGCTAGACCTATCGGCTGTGTTCACTTGGTTTAGCTGGCCAGTTGAAGCCGTTTCCTGGGTGCGGCTGCTGTCATGTGCTGACAGCTTCTAGAAACCACAGGTGAGAGCTGAGTGCCAGGTGGGGACCAAAGCTGGAAAAACTTCCACAGAAGGAGCACAACATGCCCCCCCCCACCACAGAGGCACTACTCTTTCAATGCCCCATACACCCCAAGGTATGAGGGATGCGGGTGGCGCTGTGGTCTAAACCACTGAGCCTCTTGGGCTTGCTGATCAAAAGGTTGGCGGTTCGAATCGCTGCAACGGGGTGAGCTCCCGTTGCTCTGTCCCAGCTCCTGCCAACCTAGCAGTTCGAAAGCACACCAGTGCAAGTAGATAAATAGGTATTGCTGCGGTGGGAAGGTAAATGGCATTTCTGTGTCCTGTGGTTGCCATCACGGTATTCCAGGAGCAATTTAGTCCTGCTGGCCACATGACCTGGAAAGCTGTCTGTGGACAAACGCCGGCTCCCTTGATCTGAAAGCGAGATGAGCGCCGCACCCCATAATTTCCTTTGACTGAACTTAAGCGTTCTGGGGTCCCTTGCCTTTTACCTTACTACACCCCAAGGAAATAACGTAACCAAGTAACCTGGTTCCTCTCTAGACTAGGATTTGAAAATACGGTTCAAAGTGCACTTGCAAATTCTGGTTAAGAGTGAACCAGTTTAGTACAAACCGTAATTGCCAGATCTTGGCATTCACCTCTATGTTTCTGTGGACAGTGACAGTTTCCTATCTCCATATTTTGCATTTCTTGAGACGACATCTGGAAAGGAGGAAAAATATCCCCCAATCCTAGTTATTTCCTTCTGGAAAAAAGGGACCCTTTATTTGTTACAGCCATTGTGTTAACTTGCTGGTTAGTGAGATGTTTGCTCCAGCCTTTATTGTCGCCGGCCTACAGATTGACTGTTTAACACGCCTGTTCCCATTTATTCTTATCTCCCGTTTTTAACAGCTGTTTTTAAATGCTAACAGTCAGGTGGCAGACAAGACTGAGAAAGACCTTGCCAACAAATTACTGACAGAAATGAATCAGGAACAGGTATCTTTGAGTTGAAGCTGAGGCGCAGTGGCAATCGGTTGAACGGGACCTTTCCTGTACTTCACCTCTAAAACACCTTCCTTGTCCCTAAGATTTAGTTTATCTTAACTAACCGAAAAACACAAGCTAGGTTTAAAGGCGCTTCAAGGCTTAAGCATTCCAAAATCCGTATTAAGGTGGTGCCGTTATTAGGCCAACAAAAATGTCAAAGCATTTGATACGTACAATATTTGTCGCGTTTTATTTTTTAAACCGAGGAAGGTGAAGTCCAGGAATAGAACTCCAGTTTCAAAACTACCAACTTGGTGATTTCGTTTTATTTTAGTTCTTTCTTTCTTTCTTTCTTTCTTCCCCCCCCCTCGTCCTTTCATCTTTCTAAGCGCTGTGGTGTATTTGGGCTTTTGGGCTTTTGTCAAATCTGTGCGATTGGATGTGATGTCTTGATTCTGTTGCAAAAAATAATGATGAAATGAAATGAAAAGAAAACCAATCATTGTTCACGGTACAATGGACAGACTGAATTTGGGAGGTGGGGAGCAATTGGTGGCTTAATTTTTTAAAATGTTTTCCATCATGAGAGAATGCAAAATGCCAGATCTTACCTCATGACTTCTTTAGAAATGGTAGGAGCTTTGATAACAAATAGGTTCTTGTGCAGAACGACTGAAACAGGTGAAAACAATACACTTGCCTGAACCCCAATTCTGTCTAAATTAATCTGCTAATAAGTCAGCATGGTGATCACTGCCTAAGAGCTAATTCAGCTAACAACCTTTGTTTATTTTTATTTTAAAAACTCCTTTTTGTTTTTGTGCACTCCCAATGAAATGCCCTTTATACACACAGTCTTACTGTGCAGATTCACAAGCGGATTTGGGTGACAAAATATTTCTAGTTTCTCAAACAGGAAAAAATGCCCCCCCCCCCCAATTTGACAGAACAAAAAAGCATTGTGACTCTTTTGAGACAAGAGACTAGTCATGCCCCTTGCATGGAAAGGGCTATGGGGTTAACAAATTATCGAAACGTGAAACTATGCAGGCGCAATTAAGAATCTGTTTAAGAAGATTTCATGTGCTGGAGCATGGGCTGAGACTAACTATTGATTACCCGCATGGCCGGGATGCTGGCTAGATATGCATAGGCTATCTTTGTTAGTTCCTCCCTCTTGAGATTGTCCATTAAAAGCATGGAGAAAATGTCAGTCCAAGTATCTTCCTGGGTATGTGTGAATCCTTCTTTCCTCCTCCTCCTTTCTCTTGAGATATCTGCCTACCCTTCTCTCACGTCCTCTCTCTTGTAGGTTGTGGTGTCATAAAATCCATGCCTTTGAGGGGTTTTTTGGGGGGGATAGGGGGGCGTCGGGGAGATGATTGGGAAGCATGCGAATGAAATTGTTTCTTCATGCTAACACGGAAGAACGGGGTGGGCTGTTGGCCTCCAAGGTGCCAGTGGTTGACTCGACTGTCCGTAACGCTTTGTGTCTTTTTGCTGCTCGTAGGTATTTCAGGGACAGCTAGACTGCTTGGCGGTATCAGCCATTCGAGCCCTTACAGCTGTGATGCACAAATCTCCCGCTGCTAAGGTAAGCAAAACTTCCTGAAGGTGATCCTGCACCTTTAGCAGAATGTGTTGGTAGTGTGCTAAGAGGACTAGAATTGGCTTCATCCCTTCAGGTGGTGGGCCGGCGGGTGGAGTAGGAGAGAAATCACATTTTTAAAATGCCCCCCTACCTTAAAAACTCTATACAGTTGAAACACCATCGCATAGGCAAAAGGGGGCATGGTTAGAACATTTCTCCCCAATATTGGTGTGTTCTCTTTGCGGGGATTTCTGTTGTTTTCACATGCTTTTCGAAGTAGCGTCGCTCACTTGTAGTCACAAGAGATTCAGTTCAAATTCTTGCCTTTTTCTGCTGCACCTTTAGGCCCAGCCTTAGCCAGCATTTAGCAGTCGATAGAACCACTTGTGCAACCGTGCATTTCACGGAGGAGAAGGATGTTGATTCACAATGTGGGCTGAATTTTGTTTGAGGGTTGTGGAACATCAAATCATTGCTCTTGGCTTTCATACTGGGGGTTGCCACCTAGATATTGTGGCCTCTTTTGCTCCAGATTTTTTTGTGGGGGGGAGCATACAGTTACCTTGTAATTTGTATTGTTTGGTAGGTTGATCTTCAGCTTAAAGAAATGTCCGTATCTTTGCGAACAATATGCTGCTTATATGCAATGTTAATTTTACCCCCTCAGGAGGTGTTTAAGGAGCGGATTGGTTATGCCCATATATTTGAGGTCCTAAAATCTATGGGTCAGCCATCACGGGAACTGCTTGAAGAACTTTTGAACATGGTGAGACATCTGCT
Source organism: Podarcis raffonei (assembly GCF_027172205.1). NCBI lineage: Eukaryota > Metazoa > Chordata > Lepidosauria > Squamata > Lacertidae > Podarcis > Podarcis raffonei. Next base: position 130,305,084 of record NC_070602.1, on the reverse strand, counting down.
TGTTACGGAAATTTCTAAAATAGGGTCCGGCTGTAAAGTTGGTTGCAGCCAAAGCAACGGAAGATTCTGGGTGGCAGAGCCTAACAGATTTACTGTACCATAAGCTTTTTATGACCTAAAGCCCATTTTGACCTATGCTTGAAACCATTTGCCACACACTTGCTACACACATGCATATACAGTGGTACCTCGGGTTAAGTACTTAATTCGTTCCGGAGGTCCGTACTTAACCTGAAACTGTTCTTAACCTGAAGCACCACTTTAGCTAATGGGGCCTCCTGCTGCTGCCGCGCCACCAGAGCACAATTTCTGTTCTCTTTTTTTTAAATAATAATTTTTATTAAATTTTTCCTTTTACAAATTCGCCATCTCAAACAATATTCACGCATTTCCACTTTTTGGACTTCCACCAGCTTCTCCACCAATCATCCATATTTTCTATTTTTACGCATTCTCTATATTTAATATTGCCATTTAATATTATCCTTTCAGTTCTATTTCTTTTTTACAATACATCTTTAACTTTCACAAAGCCTCTTTAAATCCCACTAGCGTTGTCTGTTCGTCACATATGCTTTTCTGATAATCTGTAAACTTTCCCCTGTCCTCGATGAACTTGTGATCCCGTTGATATCTGATCTTCCCAGTCAATTTGTCCAATTCTGCATAGTCCATAAGTTTCATTCTCTACTCTTCAAGGGTCTGTTCTCATCCTGAAGCAAAGTTCTTAACCTGAAGCACTATTTCTGGGTTAGTGGAGTCTGTAACCTGAAACGCGTATGTAACCTGAAGCGTATGTAACCTGAGGTACCACTGTACACATGTGAGTGTAGAGAAAACAAGGCAGTGTTAGGCTCATGGTGTTTCTTTGCAAAGTCAAAATGCACACAAAAGGAAACGGTGACCAATTCTTGTTTCTTATCGTATGTACATACGACTGTAGACAAAAATGCCCCAGAGCCTTTTGATTTCATTTATACTTAATATTTTCTCTCTCTCTGTCTCTGTCTGTCTCTCTGTAATACACGCTCACATATACCATATTTTTTGCTCTATAAGACTCACTTTTCCCCTCCTATAAAGTAAGGGGAAATGTGTGTGTGTCTTATGGAGCGAATGCAGGCTGCGCAGCTATCCCAGAAGCCAGAACAGCAAGAGGGATTGCTGTTTTCACTGCGCAGCCAACCCCCTTATTGTTCTGGCTTCTGAGATTCAGAATATTTTTTTTCTTGTTTTCCTCCTCCCAAAACTAGGTGCGTCTTGTGGTCTGGTGCGTCTTATAGAGCGAAAAATATGGTATATTGTGGAAATGAGATTTAATTTGCAAATAAATTACTATCCAATAATTTCTAGAGCCCAAGTTACTCTGTTTCAGCAGAAATCTTTGCGGCACGTGAAGGAGACGCCGGCTTTATGTTAGCATAAGCTCTTGTCTAGTGCCATCCGCTCATGGCCTCCATGAAATTCAGTGGCAGCCTTATGCTACGCAAAAATCTGCTGGTCTTTCAGGTGCCACAAACTCTCCTGTTGCTGCTGCCGCTGCCGCTGTTCCTGATAGCTTTTGGTAACCATTCCGTTTCCTTTCCACAAAGGCCGTTGAAGGTGATCACGCCTCTGTTGGGATGCTGGGCATAAGCAACGTCCAGCCCTTGTTGCTGTTGATTCAGTGGCTCCCAGATCTCGAGTCGCACGATCTCCAGGTCTTCATCTCAGGCTTGCTGAAGCGAATTTGCTGCATCAACCGGCAGAGCCGGGCCATCTGTGTCAATACGAGCATGGTCCTCCGCATCGTGGAGACCCTCGGCCAACACACCCTGCTCCACGGAGCCTGCGCCGAGAACCTGATTGTCCTCTTGGGCTCCCTAGGGAGCCAGTCGATGAGCTCCGAAGAACTCCACCAGCTCATCAGGCTGCTGAGGACTAAGGACCCCAAACAGACGCACCCTTACGTTGTCCCGGTGATGCGCGCAATCCTGACGATGGCTCGGAAGCAGGGCCTGGATAGCGCCTTGCAATATTTTGACCTCTCCCACAGCATGGCGGGCATTGCCGTCCCACCTATTCACAAGTGGCCGGGTTCTGCGTTTGCTTTCAGCGCTTGGCTGTGCCTGGACCAAGAACAAACGACTCCTGGTGCCAGCGGCAAGGGGCCCAAGAGGAAACAGCTCTACAGGTATGGCGACTGCCGTGGCAGGAAAGAGGGGGAATCCCCAGATCTGTGGCAATGGGCAAGCAAGCTGAGGTTCACGAGCTTTTTTGATGCCCTTTTGCACAGCCGCTTGCTTGACTTCCTCTACATGGCAACATAGCCATTTTTCAAGCAACCCCTTTGCACAGCCGATTAACGTTAAGGAGGAAGCTTGTTGTGGGTTTTGGAAGGCGGGGGAGAGTGGGAAAGCTTTGTAAGTAGTGATAATAATAATAATAATAATAATAATAATAATAATAATAATAATAATAATAATTTATTTGTACCCCGCCCATCTGGCTGGGTTTCCCCAGCCACTCTGGGCGGCTTCCACAGAGACCAAAAATACACTAAAATGTCACACATTAAAAACTTCCCTGAACAGGGCTGCCTTCAGATGTCTTCTGAATGTCAGGTAGCTGTTTATCGCTTTGACATCTGATGGGAGCATTCCACAGGGCGGGCGCCACTACCGAAAAGGCCCTCTGCCTGGTTCCCTGTAACCTTACTTCTCGCAGGGAGGGAACTGCCAGAAGGCCCTCGGAGCTGGACCTCAGCGTCCGGGCAGAATGATGGGGGTGGAAACGCTCCTTCAGGTATACTGGGCCGAGGCCAGCTGTGTACAGTGGTACCTCGGGTTAAGAACTTAATGTGTTCTGGAGGTCTGTTCTTAACCTGAAACTGTTCTTAACCTGAAGCACCACTTTAGCTAATGGGGCCTCCCACTGCTGCTTCGCCGCTGCTGCACGATTTCTGTTCTCATCCTGAAACAAAGTTCTTAACCCGAGGTACTATTTCTGGGTTAGCGGAGTCTGTAACCTGAAGCATCTGTAACCTGAGGTATCACTGTACCCAGGGCATCATCATCATCATCATTTTATTATTTATACCCTGCCCATATGGCTGGGTTTCCCCAGCCACTCTGGGCAGAGCAGTAAAAGCAGAATAAAACATCAAACATTTAAAACTTCCCCGAACAGGGCTGTCTTCAGATGTCTTCTGAATGTCAGGTAGTTGTTTATCTCTTTGACATCTGATGGGAGGGTGTTCCACAGGGTGGGTGCCACTACCAGGAAGGCCCTCTGCCTCGTTCCCTGTAACCTCACTTCTCACAGTGAGGGAACCGCCAGAAGGCCCTCGGTGCTGGACCTCAGTGTCCGGGCTGAATGATGGGGGTGGAGACGCTCCTTCAGGTATACTGGGCTGAGGTGGGTACTAAGAGGAAGAATGCTTAGGAAAGAGTTTATGCTTGGGTGAGATGGAGGAAAAGGAGGACATGACTGGTGTGCATGTGCACATTTGCACGATTTGAAACTTGTTTCAGAAAGGAGCTAGGGCCACCAAACCTCAACCTTCCCTCCCTCTCCCCTTCCTCCATGCCAGATTCACTCTCTGCTCTCTGTGTCGGTCTTTTTGTTTGTGGGGGGGCATCACTGTGGCCCCCCCAAGAAAACCATGGGAATTATAGTTTACCCCTCACAGAGTTAGCAAACTATAGTCCCGGGGAATCTTTTTGGGAAGAAAATAAGCTTTAAATGTGCTTTTGACGGATGGTGCTTATGAAGCCTCAGTTAAATAGCGCTGGGAAACGATTTCTTTGCTCCAGGGGATTTCAGAAGCAGGTAGAAGAGGCCTCTCAAGACACTTACCAACAAAGCTGATCTCTTTTGCAGCATAATATTTAATGCTGTACTGTTTTTAACATTTGATTGGGAGCCGCCCAGAGTGGCTGGGGAAACTCAGCCAGATGGGCGGGGTATAAATAATAAATTATTATTATTATTATTATTATTATTATTATTATTATTATTATTATTATTATCTTATAGTTTAAGATAGTTTATCAACAGCCAAACCTTCTGTAAATTACCAGTTTCTTCAAAGTACACACATTTATTTTTTTTAAATGTCCTTTAGGGGAGGTCGATAGGAGCACAGTGTGTCAGTCTATTTTTTTTACGTGGCACCACTGTGGCTTCGCCTGCAGAAAAATACTTCCTTTCCAAGCAGTTCCAATGATCAGTAACATACTGGAAGGGTGAGGGCATCCGTCAGCCTTCGGTTGAGCCTTTGTTTCTTCTGTCTGGCAATGGCCAGCCAGCCAGTCAGAATGCCATTGTCTGCATAAAGAAGGGTGTTATGATCAGCACTTGGAATCCATCTATTCAGGATGTAGTTTTTGCTGGCTCTCATGCATCGTTTTTATAGGGCAGGCCGCGGAGAGTGACAGTGACTTGGTCTCTCTGTGGAGATCTCTTAGGTAAAAGAAAAGGCAAAGGACCCCAGTATGGTTAAGTCCAGTCAAAGGGGACTATGGGGTTGCGGCACCCATCTCGCTTTCAGGCCGAGGGAGCCGGAGTTTGACCACAGACAGCTTTTCCGGGGCATGTGACCAGCATGACTAAACCACTTCTGGCGGAACGGAAGCCAGAGCGCATGGAAATGCCGTTTTCCTTCCCGCTGCAGTGGTACCTATTTATCTACTAGCACTGGAGTGCTTTCGAACTGCTAGGTTGGCAGGAGCTGGGACAGAGCAACAGGAGCTCACCCCGTTGTAGAGATTCGAACCGCTGACCTTCTGATTGGCAAGCCCAAGAGGCTCAGTGGTTTAGACCATAGCGCCATCTCTTAGATTGCAGGGCCAATAGGAGCAAGGTCATTTGAACTTCCTTCCCTGCCACTGTGCTCCTAATGCAGCCAAAATCCCTGCTTTTGGAAGCAAGGTAAGCTGGGAGGTTTTCTGTATTTTTGGTCTTGGGGTCTGGCCAGTTTGCATGGGGTTTGTGCAAGGTCTGATAACGACATACCTGAGTCCTAAAAAGTCACTGAAACTGGTATATAATATAATAACTTCCAAAAAACATATAATTCCAGCTTGAAATGTAAAGGGAACTTCCTTTTTGATTACACTGAAATGAAATTGCCAGTAATTGATTGTGTTAAGTACATCTGTAGATAGTAATATTTTTAAAAAACAACTACAAAACTTCACTGGCTATTTCATTTCAGTGTGAAGTACTACTGTAGATAGTAATCTTTTTTTAAAAAAACACAACAAAAAAACTGACTGGAATAGATTAGTGACCCATTTTCATGTTTTCTCTAACAACGCTACTGTTGTCTGTGCCTGGGATTTAACATAGTGTTGGTGAAGATTGCCACCTATTGAAATACATACTGTACTCAGTTCACTATTTAAAAAGGGAGGATAAGTTCTGAGTCAAGACTATCTGTATTCTCAAATGATTTTTGATCGTAGATTTTCTTATCCTTTTATTTAAAAGACGCAATCTTTGGGGACGTATCTTGTATTTCCCCCCTCTTCTGCGGCTGTCTTGATAACCTTTATATGATGTTTATGGTCCGTAGAACACGTAAACTAAGCTACCTATAGAATTTCAGACAGCCTCAGTTAAACAGCATTTTGCATAGCTCTGCTACGAGAGAGCTCCTCTCAGAAGTGGTTCCATGCTGAAATTGGTAGAATCTGAGAGATATCAAAATGGCATGGTCATTTTGTACACCCAGGTCTAAGATTGCCCTTCTGTCTGAAATAGCCTAGCTTCAAATGAGCCTGGGAGGCCACCACCCTTGTGGAGACAATTGTAACTCATTGCAAAAGAAATGTTTATTATTATCTGCCAATGTGTGCCTCCAAAGAGCTGACCATATTCATTAAATATCTATCTATCTGTAGCTTTTTTACAGGCAATGGAACAGGGTTTGAGGCATTTATTACATGTTCAGGGATGCTAGTGGTTGCCGTGTGTACAAAGAAGGAATATGCGACCGTGATGCTGTCGGATCATTGCTTCTGTGATTCTCTTTGGGTAAGAGAGACTGTTTCAGCTGACCTTGTTGTAATGCAATAAAAAGGTAAAGGGACCCCTGACCATTAGCTCCAGTCGTGGCCGACTCTGGGGTTGCGGCGCTCATCTCGCTTTATTGGCCGAGGGAGCCGGCATACAGCTTCTGGGTCATGTGGCCAGCATGACTAAGCCACTTCTGGCGAACCAGAGCAGCGCACGGAAACGCCGTTTACCTTCCCGCCAGAGTGATACCTATTTATCTATTGCAATTGACATGCTTTTGAACTGCTAGGTGGGCAGGAGCAGGGACTGAGCAACGGGAGCTCACCCCATCACGGGGATTCGAACTGCCAACCTTCTGATCGGCAAGTCCTAGGCTCTGTGGTTTAACCCACAGCGCCACCCGCATCCCTGTAATGCAATAGGACCGTTTTAAAAGTGGACTTGGCTCTCTGTTGGTAGGCACTGGGAATTCCCTGTCAGGATAAGATAATTGACCAAGTTCAAATGACCGGCTTTCGGGTTAAGGCACAAAACCTTTCCCCGGATTCTCCATCCTCATGTCATCCCTTCCTTCCTATGTTCTTGGCATAGTGCAATTATACCCATAAGTCTTCAATTAACCATAGTTCCCAACGATGTCCAACTGGAAAACTATGATCATTGGGTTTGGAGCGACATAAACCGGCTTCAGACCATGTTTTGAGATGCTGACTTGCTCCAGACTTGGCTCAGATGTAACAGGAAACCATGGTTTATTATAGCTTGCCATTTTTTTGTTTATTCTGTTGTAATCGAAGACTGCATTTACGGACACAAAACTCATTCATACCTTGCCTTCTTAAGCAAAGATATTATCATCTGAAGGCAGTCATGATGTAAAGATGTAACCATGTCCTTGTGATCCCCAAGTCTCGCTAGTCTGGTCTGTGTAGGTCACAATTTGGGGTGCCTGACTGTTGTTAAATCTGATTAAGATGAACCCATGGAGGCTCCTAAACTTTATTGCATTTCATAGGTTTAATCAGTTCTCTAAATTGTGCTTAGGAGTGTGTCTGCATGCGTTGTACCAATGATTTACAACGCTCGGATGGAGCAACATACCTGGGTATAGGAAAGGTGAGAGGAATTTGAGCATGATAGGATAGAGATGCAAGACTTGCTCCTCAGTGAGCATTACCGTATTTTTCGCTCTATAGGACGCACCAGAGAATAAGACGCACCTAGTTTTGGGGGGAGGAAAACAAGAAGAAGAAAAATTTGAATCCCAGAAGCCAGAACAGCAAGAGGGATCTGGTTTCTGGGATGCTGTGTGGCTGTTCTGGCTTCTGGGATAACAGCGCCAAGCCTCTTCAGGGCAGCGGGATGAAGGTTCCCCCTGCCCGGAAGAGGCTAAGGCAGAAGATAGGGCAGGCGCCTCGCTGAAGGGGCGCTGTGCGGTTCTCCCTCTTTGCGCAGCGCCACTCCTTCGCAGGAGAGGTGCTGCACAGAGAGGGAGAACTGCACAGCGCCCCTTCAAGCGAAGCTGGAGAAGGAACAGAAGGAAACCCTTCTGTTCCTCCTCTGGCTTCCAGGACAGGCGCCTCGCTGAAGCTTTCCGCTGCTCCCCGCAGCTTGTGGGATTGGCGGTGGGGAAAGCTGAGCTTCGCTCCCCGTGCTTGTGGGGCTGGCAAGGGAAGCCCGGGTTCTCCCCCCCCCCAGCCCCAGGGACCACACATTCGCTCCATAAGACACACAGACATTTCCCCTTAGATTTTAAGAGGGGGAAGTGCGTCTTATGGAGCGAAAAATACGGTACGTCTCTCTAAGACCAATGAGAAAATCTAGGTCTGTTCCTAGTGATCTGATAAGTAATCTACTGCAATTGTTTATTTTATTTCTTTCATGGAGATGGATGCATATAGATAGATAATGTTCCTGGGTGCAAAATCTAGCAACAATTAGCCACTTGTAACTCCTCCATAGAATAAATAATGATGATGGCTAAACAATATTATCATTTTTTTTCAACAGCACAACATAAGCATTGTTCACATGCCTGGGAAGAGGCCCTTCGGTCAAAGCCTTGTATATATTTATGTGAATGGACAGCAGAAGATCTCGGCCCCCCTCAGATTTCCTGCCATGAATGAAGTAAGTCTGTGCTTTTGTCACACCTCACTTTCCCCCTGCATAGAATATGGACCTTTAGCTTTCATTGTGGATGCATAAAGAAAAAAACTATGCAACAAGTGAGTTTGTCACATCAGCTTTTGCTTACTGACTATGGTCGCCTCTAAACTGGATAGTCAAGGAAGATTCTCCAAAATGATCAGCATGTTCTGAAAGTGGTAGTGAGATTATTAACCGAAACCTGCAAAGTGTAATACCTTTTATTGCACCTGTACACCGATAATTACACTGGCTTCCAATAGGTTGTCAGGCTCAATGACCAGGGGTCATTTACCTTTACCTTTTACCTGTTAGGCTCAACTCAAATCTTGTGGTATTCTGCTCACGGAAGACTGTTTCTTTTTCTCTTCTTTTTCCCCTATTTCAAATGCTTTATTAGATCCAAAACAGTATAGCAAAAACCATCAGTGGCTATTAAAGACAAAATAAAAAAGCCATTCATTCCTTGATAGATACTTATTTGTTACATGACCTCTGATCTTCCCATTATGTTCCTGAATTTGATTCCTTAAATACGCACTTGACTGTATTTTCTCCATATTGTTTAGCTTACTTAAAATTATATAAAGTCGTTGTATTTACACACAGAAACTCAATCAAAGCCTGCCAGCAGATTAATATTTTGACAGTGTTCTTTTACATAGGTAAAGGTAAAGGGACCCCAGACCATTAGGTCCAGTCGCAGACAACTCTGGGGTTGCGGCGCTCATCTCGCTCTGTAGGCCAAGGGAGCCGGCGTTTGTCCGCAGACAGTTTTTCTGGGTCGTGTGGCCGGCATGACTAAGCCGCTTCTGGTGAACCAGAGCAGCGCACGGAAACGCCGTTTACCTTCCCACCAGAGCGTTACCTATTTATCTACTTGCACTTTGACGTGCTTTTGAACTGCTAGATTGGCAGGAGCTGGGTCCGAGCAACGGGAGCTCACCCTGTTGCTGGGATTCGAACCGCCGACCTTTTGATCAGCAAGCCCTAGGCTCTGTGGTTTAGACCACAGCGCTACCCGCGTCCCTTTTTTTTACATAGACTGTGTATATATCCCACTGTTTCAGCAAGTGGAATCTTCTTTGAATGGAAGGGGAAGGAAGTGTTTTTTCCACTTATTCCCCTTCATCTGCTGTGGAATGGTTGAGGAATGTCTCTGAGAAGCTGGGGCAATTGTGTGAGCCATGGGGACTTGCAGGAGAAAAGTGAGCATTTGTGAAAATCGTCTCCAACTCCTTCTGTTGACAGACAGAAGTCTCTGCTGCCTTTGAGGGAAGGGGACAGCAATTGGTACAACCTTTTAAACTTTGCAGCAAAATAACCTGACATACCGTATTTTTCGCCCCGTAAGGCGCACCCCCCCATAGGACGCACCTAGTTTTTTGGGGGGGAAATAAAGAAAAAAAATCCCCCCTCCAGGCACGGGGCTTGCGCGGGGGAAGCCCAAGCTTCCCCGGACCCCAGCCCCGAGAACAGCCTGCTATCCGCAAGCCTAGGGAGTCCGGCGAGAAGTCGCGCCGGTCTCCCCAGGCTTGCGCAGAGCTGCGCGAAGCCCGGGACTGCAGGCAGCTCTGAGCAGCCCTCGGGAGACCGGCGCGAAGTCGCGCCGGTCTCCCGAGGGTTGCGCAGAGCTTCCTGAAGCCTGCATTCGCCCCATAGGATGCACACACATTTCCCCTTCATTTTTGGAGGGGGAAAAGTGCGTCCTATAGGGCGAAAAATACGATAGTAAAAAAGGGGTGTGTGCGCACGAGGTTTAAAGGCTGGTAAAGTTTTGTTTATCAATTAAAAGTTTCATTGAGGCTTTCAAATTCCATAGTGGAACACACAAGGAAAAAATAATAAGCACCTGTAAAATAAACCAAAACACAAGAGCGTAAGAGTGTATATCTTTTATACATATGTATCACGAAAGACAACAATCTCTGTTACAGCAAACTTCAAGTTAAAACCGCTGATGTCTCAGTAAAAAGTCGATCCAAACTTTTTTTTGAGAGAGAGTTTGGTCACACTAAAGACCAGCATAAAGTTTTTTATGGCCTTTGACATAAAATTCACACATAATCAATGCTTTTTTTCCTGGGGGTGTGCATTTTGTGAATCTAAGTTTGGCCTCGTTGAGGGGCAGTATTGCAATAGGAGTAGGAAAATAAGAGTACCCCTGAACATTTTTTTTAGAAATTTAGCACCGCACATAATAGATACGTGTTTGTATGTGTACATATACCTATATGAAATTTTATTAAAGATATTTCACCCTGCCTTTGTATTAAAATGCTTAAGGCAGCTTACAGTCATTTAAAAGACAACTTAAAAAAACAAGAAACAAAAGCTGTAGCTCATAACCAGTGGCAAGAGACAGGAGATAAAACTATTTGAAATTAGCATGCTAAGGAGATTAAAGGTAACACTTGAGAGGCCAAATGTTTGTCAAAAGACCGAGATCTTCACACAGTGGTAATTTTGGCCCTTTATGGCTATCTGTTTGTATGTGCCAAACTGCATTCAATTTACTAATTTGTGATGTGTGGGTTGTGTTTTTTTTGCAACATGGGTGAAATTCTCCAGTCTTTTACTTCTTGCTGCATTGGTTCTGCTGGCCAAAGGACAACTACTCCACCGCCATCCCAGATCCCAGATCCGCCTTTTTCATCTCCTGCTCTGCCCCATCGGACGTCGCTGGGTGGTATTCTTAGCCCAGGCAGCTGGAGTGGGCTGCTGGGCAAGCCGGAACACATCACTAAGCTGATCTCGGCAGGAACGCAGGACAGCGAGTGGGGATGCCCTACCTCTCTCGAAGGCCAGCTTGGATCAGTCATCATATTTCATGAAGCGTTGCAGCCTACTCATGTGAAAGCGTTGTATTTGGCAGGTGAGCATGCCGAAGCGCAGTTTGGTTTTTCACATTAAAATTTTGCAGAGATCTATCAAGCATTAATAATAATAATAATAATAATAATAATAATAATAATAATAATAATAATTCCAAGGAATCTGCTGGACTTCCTCCTCTTTGTGGGTCCTGTTATTAATCATTTCCTTCTGCATCTTTTAAGGTAAAGTAAAGGGACCCCTGACAATTAGGTCCAGTCATGGCCGACTCTGGGGTTGCGGCGCTCATCTCGCTTTATTGGCCGAGAGAGCTGGCATACAGCTTCCGGGTCATGTGGCCAGCATGACTAAGCCGCTTCTGGTGAACCAGAGCAGCACACGGAAATGCCGTTTACCTTCCCGCCGGAGTGGTACCTATTTATCTACTTGCACTTTGACGTGCTTTCAAACTGCTAGGTTGGCAGGAGCTAGGACTGAGCAACAGGAGCTCACTCCATCACGGGGATTCGAACCGCTGACCTTCTGATCGGCAAGTCCTAGGCTCTGTGGTTTAACCCACAGCGCCACCTGTGTCCCTTTCTGCATCTTTTACAATAGTCCAAATCTTTTACATCTCCATTGTATCCATAATTCACCCTTAAACTGCAAGTGATATTCCAATCCTACTAACAATTTTAACTGTTCACAATGGTCTTTAAGATAAGTTATACATTTTCCCCGTTCCTTATTAAAATTATGGTCTTTCTGATTTTTTATTCTTCCAGTCGTTTTAGCCATTTCAGCATAGTCCATCTGCCATTCTTCTCTGGTAGGGACTTTGTCTACTTTCCATCTCTGGAAAGTGCAGTTTACTTTGGGTATTTCAACCCCTCTTCTGTTGCTCTTAAGTTTTAGTCTCCCTAGGAATCTCTTTTGTTTCCAGTTGCTATGGCCTATTATTATTATTAGTAATAACTAATTAAATTTCTGTACAGCCCTTCACCTGAGGATCACAGGGCGGTTTGCAAGGCTCTGAACTGACATAGTTGCTTCCCCTGTCTAGTCCCTGCTTTTATAAAGGTAAAGGGACCCCTGACCCTTAGGTCCAGTCGTGACCGACTCTGGGGTTGTGGCGCTCATCTCGCTTTATTGGCCGAGGGAGCCGGCGTACAGCTTCTGGGTCATGTGGCCAGCATGACTAAGCTGCTTCTGGCAAACCAGAGCAGTGCACGGAAACGCTGTTTACCTTCCTGCCGGAGCAGTACCTATTTATCTACTTGCACTTTGACGTGCTTTCGAACTGCTAGGTTGGCAGGATTTATAAAGGTTTATTTGCCCCAATTTAGTCTCATTTGTTTTCTCTACCTTCTTATTTTTTGCTAACTTTTTTCTCTCACGGAAATGTGTGTTCATAAACACACGCACACAATTCTGCGATTTGCCCTTGATTTTCTCCCATGCTTCATAACTAGCTTCACACTCATATTACAAATGGAACTCTGGTTACGCTTTAGCCGTGTGTGTCATCTGTGCCAATAGAAAACTGAGTACATTAAAGTTGGCAAATGGAATGGGCATTTGTATTACAATCCCATTAAGTAACCACTGAGCCTCTTGGGCTTGCCGATCAGATGGTCAGCGGTTCGAATCCCCGCGTCGGGGTGAGCTCCCGTTGCTCGGTCCCTGCTCCTGCCAACCTAGCAGTTTGAAAGCACGCCAGTGCAAGTAGATAAATAGGTACCGCTGCGGCGGGAAGGTAAACGGCATTTCTGTGCACTTTGATTTCCGTCACGGTGTTTTGTTGTGCCAGAAGTTTAGTCCTGCTGGCCACATGACCCGGAAAGCTGTCTGAGGACAAATGCCGGCTCCCTTGGCCTGAAAGCGAGATGTGCTCTGCAACCCCATAGTCGCCTTTGACTGGACTTAACCTTCCAGTGGTCCTTTCCCTTTCCCTTTTTACTTAGGTGTGAACCACATTGGTGACAAATATCATGAATGAAATAGTTGCTTCCATTTAGAGAACTCTTAAAACCTTTTATTGGCATCACATACAACATCCAAAACAAAACAAATCAATACAGAATTACCACTTCCCCAGTGACACGAAACATTTGCTGAAAGAAAGGAGGCAGAGCAGTCTATCGTCACATCTCATGGTCTTCAAGGAGATCAGACGTCTGCAGTGTATTTCGACGATAAAAAACCAAATAGAGATATTTAGCCGCTAACTTGGTGAGCTCCTGATCTTTCCCCAATAATAGAAAATGTATGACCTCTGACTCTGGTTTCCATTTGGGGATGCAGAGTTGATCTAGAAATTGCTGGCGGAGATCAGCATATAGTTTACAATTGAGAACCATATGTGTAAGGGTGGTCTTCGCATGGGCAAATTCTTTCTCCTTCCACCCTTCCTGAGAACCTTCCCCAAAGGAGGTTTGATGGATTTGAATTAAACCTGGCCAGCGAAAATGCCCTTCTTTCTCGAGGGTTAAGCAGAAATTCAAGATAATTATGGTTAGTTTCATGTGCCCAAGAAAGTTGAAAATAAAGAGGGGAACGGTGATTTATTTATTTCAAAACCACACGTGTCACCCCTCCCTTTTCTTCTGTTTTCATCTGCATCTGGGCTGTTATATACCGTATTTTTTGCTCTATAAGACTCACTTTTTCCTTCCTAAAAAGGAAGGGGAAATGTGTGAGCGTCTTATGGAGCGAATGCAGGCTGCGCAGCTATCCTAGAAGCCAGAACAGCAAGAGGGATTACTGCTTTCGCTGCGCAGTGATCCCTCTTGCTGTTCTGGCTTCTGGGATTCAGAATATTTTTTTTCTTGTTTTCCTCCTCCAAAAACTAGGTGCGTCTTGTGGTCTGGTGCATCTTGTAGAGCAAAAAGTACGGTATTTTGTCTGTCTAGCTTCATACCACTTGTTACATACATACTATGGGGCCAGTGGCCCCAGAGAGAGAGATGAACTTCCACATTTGCTTCAAAAGAAACATCCAGCCAGGCCGGAGGAACAGGAAGGGTGTGTGTGGAAATGGTGATGAGATGTGAGACACATTGAGATGCACCTTCAGCTCTCTTGATAGGCAGTCTGCATGGCAGCTTTGCTTCTTCACATGGATCTCTCTTGCTAGATTGGGGAGTAGGTGTTAAGTCAGGCTGTCGGCACAAATGTTAACCCTATTGTGGCTTTTTGTGTCTCTCTCTCGCCCCCCCCCCAAATATTTTGAAGGTCCAAACTGCTTAACTCCATGGAAATCTCAAGACTCCGAAGCAGCCGATTTGCCCAGTAAAATGCTTCTTCATTATACACCCAAGGTAGGAACTCCATTTTCTTGTAGTTTTGCTTTGATGGCTTTAGAAGAGGATTATACAAATATGGTGAGGATACCACCAGCTTTAGCCATGATAACTAAGCAGAATTTCTGTACAGTGGTACCTTGGTTCTCAAACGCCTTGGTACTCAAACGCCTTGGAACCCAAACACTGCAAACCCGGAAGGAAGTGTTCTGGTTTGCGAACTTTTTTCAGAAGCCGAACGTGCTCCCTTTTGAGTGTTACACTTCCGTTTTGAGAGTTACGCTTCTGATTTGAGTGCCACACTTTTTGAGTGTTACGCTGAGGTCTGTTTGGTTTTGCTATTTATTTTGCATTTTTGTGGCTCTTTTTTGTGTTTGTTTTTGTGACTGTGTGGAGCCCAGGTCAGCTACTGATTGATTGATTGATTGATTGATTGTGTCACTGCAGTACAGTGGTACCTCACAAGACGAACGCCTTGGAAGACGAAAAACTCGCTAAACGAAAGCGTTTTTCGTTTTTTTTAGCCGCTTCGCAAGACGCATTTCCCTATGGGCTTGCTTCGCGTGACGAAACAGAAACGTCTTGCAAGTTTGTTTCCGTTTTCTTAAAACCGCTACAAAACTGTAACTTCGAGGAGCAACTCTTAGCACGCGGTGCAGTAGCCTTTTTTGAGGTTTTAGAAGCACTTTGTTGCCTTTTGCAGCTTTTAAAAAACTGCGTCGGAAGCCGCGCTTCGCAAGACGAAAAAACCGCAAGATGATAAAACTCGCAGAACGAATTAATTGTACATTGTTTATTGCTTTCATTTTATGGATCAATGGTCTCGTTAGATAGTAAAATTCATGTTAAATTGCTGTTTTAGGGGTTGCTTTTAAAAGTCTGGAACGGATTAATTCATTTTGCATTACTTTCTATGGGAAAGTGCGCCTTGGTTTTGGAATGGACTTCTGGAACGGATTAAGTTTGAGAACCAAGGTACCACTGTACTGCGCCTGAGCTTATTTGTTAAAGAGTGCTTAGCTCATTTTCTCCTATTTTTCGGACAGGCTTGCAGAAGCCCAATATGCCTTGACCTTTCCCCCAATCTTCTACATGGAAGGCTAACAGGGAACAAAGTGGTGAATTGGGACATCAAGGTAAACATCTCCAATGGCTTGTAACGGCTGTGGGATTCCATAAGGGTTTGGATTATATTATGTGTATGAGAAATGACCACCCAGCTTAACGTTTTGGTGGAGCTAATGGTCTCAATCCTGTGTGTGTGTGTGTGTGTGTGTGTGTGTGTGTTTCTAAGACCAAAGCAGGGATGGGGAGAGTAGCTGGAAAGCAAAAAACCTGGCAGGGGAGATCGGTAGAGATACCTTGGAGGTGCTTAACAAAAGGGCACATAAAATCTTGACACTTTCATAGCAATGCAATCCTATGCAGGTCCATTTAGAAATAAGTCTTACTGTACGTGTAAAGAATTGTGAGTTTCTAAAGGCAAGTCTGCAGTGCAACTTTCTGCAGTCACAGTGAGCAGGAAGAGCGTGCGTTGACTCTTGACATCTGGGTTGTAGATTCTCCCAATTGGGGTGCAGGTGGCACTGTGGTCTAAACCACTGAGTCTTTTGGGCTTGCCAATCAGAAGGTTGGCGGTTTGAATCCCCGTGACGGGGTGAGCTCCCGTTGCTTTACCCCAGCTTTCTGCCAACCTAGCAGTTCGAAAGCACGCCATTGCGAGTAGATAAATAGGTACCGCTGTGGTGGGAAGGTAAACAGTGTTTCCGTGCACTCTGGTTTCCATCATGGTGTCCCATTGTGCCAGAAGTGGTTTAGTCATGCTGGCCACATGACCCGGAAAAGCTGTCTGTGGCCAAATGGCGGCTCCCTTGGCCTGAAAGCGAGATGAGCGCCTTTGACTCGACTTAACTGTCCAGGGGTCCTTTACCTTTTTACCTTTATCTAGATTCTACCGAACGTTCAGAGGATTGGTGTAGCATCAGACCTGCCACATAGCCCAGTGGAGAGTTAAGAAGTTAATTCATTAACCTGCAAAGTGTGTGGTAGTTACAGCATCTCTGCTTACTTTCTCTTCTGGAAGTGGGTTATTATTTGAGAGAAACTGAAGGGGACACAGTTGAGGTGGAGGCAAAACCTGTCTCTCACTCTAGATTACGGGGACCAAAGTGGCACGAGAAGGGGGAAAGTTTTGCCTCTGCTTCCATGGCATCCCCACTTGCCGCCCCATACATTTCCCACAAATAAATCCAATGTTTTTAGGAATAATAATAATAATATAATAATAATTTATTATTTATACCCTGCCCATCTGGCTGAGTTTCCTCAGCTACTCTGGGCAGCTCCCAATCGAGTGTTAAAAACAATACAGTATTAAATATTAAAAACTTCCCTAAACAGGGCTGCCTTCAGATGTCTTTTAAAAGTAAGATAGCTGCTTATTTCCTTGACATCTGATGGGAGGGCGTTCCACAGGGCGGGTGCCACTACCGAGAAGGCCCTCTGTCTGGTTCCCTGTAACCTCACTTCTCGCAGTGACGGAACCGCCAGAAGGCCCCCGGCGCTGGATCTCAGTGTCTGGGCTGAACGATGGGGGTGGAGACACTCCTTCAGGAATACAGGACTGAGGCCGTTTAGGCTGCAGACAGAAAGCAGGGTGCACTGTGATTTGCTATTAACCTTCGCATGCATATTTACAGCTTGTTTCAGAAGCTCACAAGAATCCCAATTCACTTACAGTCGCAGGTCTGTAAGAGATCCAGTGTGGTGTAGTGGTTAAGAGCGGTAGTGTCGTAATCTGGTGAACTGGGTTCGCGTCTCTGCTCCTCCACATGCAGCTGCTGGGTGACCTTGGGCCAGTCACACTTCTCTGAAGTCTCTCAGCCCCACTCACCTCACAGAGTGTTTGTTGTGGGGGAGGAAGGGAAAGGAGAATGTTAGCCGCTTTGAGACTCCTTAAAGGGGGTGAAAGGCGGGATATCAAATCCAAACTCTTCTTCTTCTTCTTTACCAAAGCTCTTTGGTTGTTGATTTCCAAACACTGACTACATATTCCTCTTCCCATCCCTTCTCTCTCTTCCTTAAGGATATGATCAACTGTGTTGGTGGACTGAATGTGCTGTTTCCACTTCTGGAGCAGATCAGCTACCTCGATGGGCAGCTACCTGAGAGGCTTGATGTGGAATCGGTTGCTCCTGAATTGCAGACACCTGTAGAAGGAGATTGGGTGGTGTTAACCTCCACCAAGGCTTCGGGTAAGGCAATGCACTGTATGCATTGAGGCTTTTAAATAGCCTTCTTTATGGAAAAGCAATGCACCCAAACAACAACAAAACCTCTCTTGATCATTTTCTTCTTCTACTTCCACAATTGCTAACATTTTTAGCTAAAGGCCTATATTCCTTCTTCCAGAGGCTCGTTTAGAGAAGAACATTGTTGCAACTTTCATCCTGATGATAAAGCACTTTATTCAAAGGCACCCAATCAACCAGGACAATCTTGTTCACTCGCATGGAGCCGCAACCTTAGGAGCCCTGTTGCAGAAGGTATGCAGCAACTGCCAACATTTAATACTAGCAATTGTACTGAGTAGGATAGTTAAACCATAGTTTGTATATGTTTTCATTTTTGGTAGACAAGTGTTGCCGTGTCAGATTCTCTGTTCACAAATATGTGCATTGTGAACCACAGTGAATCTATTGTTGTACAGGGTGAGTCTTTTAAAAGAGGCACCGTGGAACATGTGTACTCTGTATCTATGGGGCCACTTTTTAAGGACTCACCCTGTATATCCAAGCCAGATATATTTTTCCATTGATCCATACCAAAGAACTCCAGCGTAGATCACTGAAGTGCAATGAAAATGCTACATAATTGTTTATATTTTTTTTATCAAATTTTCTGTTTTACAATTTCAAGTTCTCATTTTTACATCCTTAAGATATCAGTGACTTCCCTTCTCCTCTTTCCATGGTTCATTTTACATATCATAAATCCCTGCATATTTTACAGAAACGATACCATTGAGTAATTCATTATTACATCTATCATAGCTTATTTACACTGCTGAATCTATCTTAATGCTGCCAGCGTTTTTAGCTGTACACAGTTATTTCCCATATATTCAATAAACGTTTTCCAATCTTCTTTAAACGTATGTTCTTCTTGTTCTCTTATTCTATATGTTAAGCCTGCAAGCTGCGCATATTCTATCAACTTAAGTTGCCAATCTTCTTCGGTTGGGACCTCGCTCGTTTCCCATTTTGGGGCTAACAAAACACACGCCGCAGTAGTGGCATACATAAATAACCTTTTTTGACACCTGGGAATTTCAGTCTGAATTATCCCCTGAAATGCTACAGGATTGTAACTCCCTGCCATTCATTAACATTAAGGATGCATATATTTGCATTAGAGACTTGAATTTGATTTATTAAACTAAAGCTGTTATAGTCTATTGTAATAAAATTGCAAGCCTGTGGGGAAAAGTGCAAATTCGGCTTGTGCACACCTCTTCTTTCAAGTCTCAAGTTGACTTATTCCATGCAAACAAAACTGGTGGGTTTTTCTTACCAAGATTCGTATTTGTCACGAATCCTACTTGCTTAAATACTCAGTCACAATATTTGCTTAGTTTTATAGTTTGTAGAACATAAAGGGATAGACCTAAATTTATCTGGCTGTTTCTTAGGTGCCAAGCAGCTTCATGGATGTGAATGTCTTGATGGCCGTCCAGTTGTTGATAGAACAGGTCTCTGTGGCGAAAAACGCACCGCTTCTCCAGCAGATGTATCAACACTTGCTTTTTGACTTCAGCGTCTGGAATCGGGGAGACTTCCCGTTCCGAATCGGTGAGGCGAGGCGCTGTTAAAATTAACACTGAAACATAACTTGGTTTGCTGCATGTATCATAATGCACTCGCCATATATATGAAAGGCTAGACTGACTTGCCCTGATGGGAAATGTTATGTTTGTAGGTCACATCCAGTACCTTTCTACAATTATCAAAGACAGTCGGAGGCTCTTCCGAAAAAAGTATGGCGTGCAGTTTTTACTGGATACACTGAGGATCTATTATGGGTATGCAATCTTGCATGTTTCCTTAGCTTGTTGTGCATTTTAACTTTTGTATGCTTTGACGTCTGGCTGTGAATTTTTCTTGATTTTATTGTTTTGTCTTAACTGCTCTGATGAGAGAGGGGTGGGGGGAGAGTGTGTGTGTATATATATATATATATATCTCAAACTGCCGACCTTCTGATTTATAAAGAGTGCAGGCCAGACGTGCCACTGATTCAGTACTGCCATCTCCACAGGGACATAAATGTTCTTCGTGTGGAATCTTGTTGGAATCATCCCTCAAGTACAGCCGAGGGCAATACATTCAATCTTGTGAGAGTAGAAGCACGTCTATGTTTTAGAATTACTAGGTTATGCAGCTAGGGTGCCAGAGAGTTGAAATGGGTAGGGATAGTTGTTACATACAAAGAGGTAAATTATATACAAAGGGAGAAATGCTTTGTGAAAAGAAAACTGGAAGAACTAAGGTTCTCCTGGGTCTGGCTTGTCTCTTTTGTATTCATGGTACGCCATCATTTTGATGAAGTCTTCTTTCCTTGTTTTTGTTAGAAACAGCTCCAAAGACAGTGACTTGGCGCCAGATGATCTTAAAACAATAAGAACATCTCTGTATGGATTAATAAAGTACTTCCTGAGCAAAGGTGGGGCGCATGAGGAAGTGCAGAGCATCATGGGCTATATAGCAGCCATCAATGATGAGGAGCAGGTATATTGCATGCCTGTGATAAACTATGGTTTCTTTTTTCTTGTCATTCTCTGTTCCATCTTCAAAACGATGGGAGTGGGGGCGGGGGAAGAGGTGTAATGCATGTAAATAATGATATATAGCATATTGCATAAACCGTCTGCTGAGTGCAAGCACCGTATTTTTCTCTCTATAGGACGCACCCGACCATAGGACGCACCTTGTTTTAGAGGGGGAGAACAAGAAAAAAATAATTCTCCCCCTCTCTGCTCAGCGCCCCTTCAGCAAAGCGGCAGGAGAAACGGAGCCCCTTCCATTTCTCCTCCCACTTGGCTGAAGGGGGGCTGCGCAGCTCTCCCTCTCTGCTGAAGCCAGGAGAGTCTTGCTCTCCCGGCTTCAGCAAAAGGAACCCGAAGCCTTCGGAGCACAGCACGAGTTCCCGCTGCGCTCCAAAGGCTTCAGGCAGCTATACCTGAAGCCTGGAGAGCGAGAGGGTTCGGTGCACACCGACCCCTCTCGCTCTCCAGGCTTCAGCGAAAGCAATGCGTAGCCTCCGGAGCACAGAGGGAGCGCTCCCTCTGCGCTTCGGAGGCTTCGTGTTGCTATCTCTGAAGCCAAGGAGCCTGCATTCGCTCCATAGGATGCACACACATTTCCCCTTCATTTTTGGAGGGGAAAAAGTGTGTCCTATAGAGCGAAAAATGCGGTATTTCATATAAGGTAACTGAGCCTCTTCCACAAGCTCTTCTTTCTTAAAGGGGATTCTATTTGTTTTTGCCCTGCTTTGTGTGGCAGATGGAGTGCTGCAGCCCGTGGTTTGTAAATCCAGAGCACACCGTTGTCTCGTGTAATTCTTTCCCCTTCCTCCAGAGTGAATTCCACCCTCCCTTCCATGCAGTGATCTAATCACGGCGCAGTGCTATTTCTGCATCGGCACTAAGCAGGATTCACTTCTTAACCAGGGTTTCAAGTAGCTTTGCTAAACCTGGTTCAGCAGAACTTCCTCAGTGCAGGTTGCTATGCTAAACCAGTGGTGAGGAATTAGATCTGGCCAGCTCATCGGATCGAAAACTGGGGGGCCCCTCCCTCCATGAGTCAGTTTGACTGCCCACCTGTCAGGGACCTGATACTGTATAAAGTGTCGGAGCCTCTGCTTTGACTGAGCTGGAAAGCTCATTCTCCAGTCGAGTCCTTCGGAATCACCTCCAAAATGATTAACGACCTGAGCCACTGATAAGGCTTCAGGCACGTTCCCTCATTACACAGCAACAGGGAAGGATGAGATAGTATGAGCTACATTGCAAAGTTTTATTTCTAGCTATGCAGACAGTAAAGAAATATACATGCTCTCTCTGTGAACGCAGAGAGCAACTGAAAAACAAAGGAACAGGAAACCAGTAAAACATCACATCCATTTCCTGTCTTCCGTGAGACTTCCAACAGCCTGGAATCTCTGGAATGCAAAACAGAGTCTTGTGACTCCAAGCACTGCACAGTGGCATAAACAGAAACCAACATAAAGTCAGATGGTTCAACTTGAAAACCCATGGCTGCAAAGGAAGACTCACGAGCTCTCTCAATTTTTCATTTCTTCCTTTGCACCCTCAACTTGAATTCCAGCTGTGTCTGCAATGGATGAATTTGGTAGTGCCTTCAATTCTTCCTTCCCTACTTTAAAGTGGCACTTTGCCGTTGCCAAAAAAGGGATGCGGGTGGCGCTGTGGTCTAAACCACAGAGCCTAGGGCAGTTCGAATCCCTGCGACGGGGTGAGCTCCCGTTGCTCGGTCCCTGCTCCTGCCAAACTAGCAGTTCAAAAGCACCCCCAAAAGTGCAAGTAGAGCAATAGGTACCGCTCCGGGGGGGAAGTTAAACAGCGTTTCCGTGCACTGACCAGTCCCTAAGGGATCAAATACTTATTTCACTCATTATAATGCACATCAATCTCTGGCTTTTGTCTTCTGGGTCTCTGGGGGTTTTCTTGTTGTTATTCTGTCTCTCACAGCTACAATAAACCTACTATTAAAATTATGGACTGGTCATTTCTTGGTCAGAGGGCAAACGGGCAAATTTAGCAGGGGATCAAATACTTCTTTCCCTCACTGTATATGAAACTGGCATGGAACAGAAATAGATCCACCCACCCCTAGGTAAAGGTAAAGGGACCCCTGACCATTAGGTCCAGTTGTGGCCAACTCGGGTTGCGGCGCCCATCTCACTTTATTGGCCGAGGGAGCCGGCGTACAGCTTCCGGGTCATGTGGCCAGCATGACTAAGCCGCTTCTGGCGAACCAGAGCAGCACACGGAAACACCGTTTACCTTCCTGCCGGAGCGGTACCTCTTTATCTACTTGCACTTTGAGGTGCTTTCGAACTGCTAGGTTGGCAGGAGTAGGGACCGAGCAACGGGAGCTCACCCCGTCGCGGGGATTCGAACCGCCAACCTTCTGAGTGGCAAGTCCTAGGCTCTGTGGTTTAACCCACAGCGCCACCCGCGTCCCTCCATCCACCCCTACTAGATAACAAATCCACACAATTTTGGGTTTGCTGCATCTATTTATTCTAAAAGTCAGAAGTAGGAAACTTGGGAGTAAAAATGCCTGATTGGCAACAGAGGTCTGCTCAGTCCCAAAATTAATTGGGCTGATTAAAACTCAACCGAGGGCTTGTCCACACATCACTTGTACCAGACCTAGAAAGTACGGAGAGGTTTTCCACTTGCCCTGTGCCTTCTAGGCACAGATTTTTGTTCCACCACTTTCCCCTGGAAAACCTGCTCTTTACTGCTGAATCGGAACAACCATCAATCAGCGGAACAACCAATTGACATTTGTTCCAGTTAAGCACTAAAGAGCAGGTTTTCCCGAGGGAAGGCGGTGGGGTGAGTGGAAGTGTGGCTGAGCCCTGAGTATCTGACTTGAATATCCAAGCAGCTCAATACCTCTCCGCCTTTTTCTCTTGTTTTGCCCTTCCTGGCAAGTCTCTGAACCCCAGCTACAAATGTTCATGGAGAAAGCATGCAAATCCCAGATAGGGCTGTGGCTGACTCAAATTGGGTCCATCCTAATTCCATTGGGGCGCTGGCATTTTTTAAGAAACCCCTCGCTTCAAATAATCACCCCCCATCTCTGGAAATGAAAAGCTGTTTACAGTGAGTGAGATTGAATAGTGAGAACTGTGTGGCTTTTGCACTTTTGATTCAGTTTTGTTCTCCCCCAAGCTCTGTGGCGTCCTGGAAGTACTTTTCAGCCTGCTCCACACCAGCCCAACTCGAGACCAGCTTTTCTTGTTGCTTTTTGAGCCAGGAAATGCAGACATCCTCTATGCTTTGCTGCTGAACCAGAGGTACTCAGATGGACTACGGGAGCTTGTGTTCAAGGTAACTTGCTGTGTCCCCTCTAAAACGATAGATCTAGCAAGATGAAGCCACATTTTCTAGGAAACATCTTTCTTTTGGCACAGTTGAGTCCTGTGTACACAGACAAAAGCTTGTATAGGATGCAATCCAACAGCTAAAAAAAAAATATATCCCTTTGCTGAACTGTTGTACAGTTATAGCTTCAGCTTCTGGAAACTGACTCTCATTAGCTAATTTTAAACTCCAATACTGTGTATATTTGCTCAGAAGTACCGTATTTTTCGCTCTATAAGACGCACCAGACCATAAGACGCACCTAGTTTTTGGAGGAGGAAAACAAGAAAAAAAATATTTTGAATCCCAGAAGCCAGAACGGCAAGAGGGATCGCTGCGCAGCAAAAGCAGCGATCCCTCTTGCCGTTCTGGCTTCTGGGATAGCTGCGCAGCCTGCATTCGCTCCATAAGAATTTCCCCTTAATTTTTAGGAGGGAAAAAGTGAGTGTTATAGAGCAAAAAATACAGCAAATCTTGCTGTGTCCACCTGCTTGCAAGCAAGTTGGTTTAGGATTGCAGCCTTCACCTGAGAGGAGTTTATCGACTTTTGTAAAATAATCATGTCCTTGTTAAAGCTGGCACTGCATTTATGGCTGTTTTTCATATTAGTTTGATGGTGTGTTCTGAGCTGCCGCAAGGGTTCTGTGGAGCTGTGATTTATTAAGAATAAATAAATGTGCCCGTTTGAAATTTGTTCTAATGATATACGGACCCTTAAACGGCTTAGAAACAATACAAACGCTGTCTAGAGAATAAATGGACCCTCTTTATGGTTGTTTCTAATATTATCTGATAAATCTCAACACGAAATCTAGCTCTCTTGCATTCTGAGACACAAATGTGACCGAGAAAATAGTAGCCAGGGTGGGCCTGTGTAGATTGGAGTCGAAGTTGGTTCTAAATGAGTGGGATTGAGGCGTTCCCAAAGTAAAGGAAGGATTGAACTCTGATTAATAAGAATACACACAGAGGCTTGAACCAGCAAGACTCTGGGAAGGATGCGTATAATAATCTGTGTCTCCACCCTCTGGCCCAGGTCGTTTTATTCACAAAAGAACTTTTTACAGAGTGTTTGTAAGAACCAATCAGATTTCTTCTGAGCATTGCAACAAGCCCCACGTGGGGACAAAGTTAAACTACCAAAACTAATTGAGCACACGTATTTCTGGGGTAAACAAAACAGAACTGCAAAGGAGTGCATTTGGCAACCCCTGAGGTCATAAACAATCAATACACATGATAAGAAGGATGGCCAGGAAGACAGTGATCATTATCACCTTCAGGTGAGATCTGTTTCCTTGCCCTAAGATTAACATCCTAAGATTAACATATCAGAAAAGCTACATCAAAGAAACCGCCCACTGTCTTTGATGACCCAGGATACCTGCTTGGCGAAGCAACTAGCAGTGTACGTGACTGGTCAAGAAAGAGAAATGGAACAGGGATGCAGAGGTGTGGATTGATCAAGAATCATATCAAAATAGTTTAAACCCAGTCAACGCAATGCTTTCATTGCTGACACAGATGGCTTACTCTATATTTGTTATAATTCCTCATAGCAGTCCCACCTGATCACTACATGGGATGGCGAAGACCAGGGCAAATGTCTCACCTCTATGATCATGCACTGTTTGGGGGATGAAGCCATCATGAATAGGAAACTATTCACCTTCCACCTCCAGAACCCAGCCAGACTTGTGTTTCTGGTTTCTTGCTTGTGAAGAAGGGTCTTTGGTGTGCATCAGTGCTACTGGGGAGGTTTGGATCTGGCTGCCCACCTAGGGAAGACCTTCACGCAGCCTTTCTTTGCAGATCATGGGGCAGATGTTGAAGTGCACCAAAGTCTATGAGCGGAGCAAACAGCGTATGAAACTCAGAGAAGTCGGGTATTCCGGACTGGGACTGCTCCTGAACGAATCTCCAGTGACCACATCTCTTATTAAGAACCTTCTCAACCAAGTTCTTCATGCAGGTACTTGGGTGGTTCAATACTAATACTAATAATACTGATACTAATAATATTTATACCCCACCCATCTGGCTGGGTTTCCTCAGCCACTCTGAGCGGCTTACAGTGAAGGAATGGGTTTCCCAAATTTTGGGGCCCGTTTCAGACTGACTGCACAGTGTGCAGTCAGTCTGAAATGGGCCCCAAAATCCCCATTTTTCCTTCTCCAAGGGTGCATTAGCGAAAAACCATTAACTTGAGCACTTGAGCAAATGCATAACAGGAACCCAGCTGTATAAACAAAGCCCTCTCCTTTATCAGTCCGTGACGCTTAATGGATGGCCATGTCAGTTCCGAAGTGGAGACGGGACGGCAGAGCTGGGGCTTATCTTATCTTGTGGGTTGTAAATATTCTGACACACTGGTGCACAGACCTTGCAAGACACCCCCGCTCTCAGGGATGGCACCAGGAGTGCTCTTAGAGTTGGCAACCTTCTTACCCCAAGATAAGGAATACAGGAACAGGAACATCCTTTTATGGTCATAGATGTCAACTTACGTGTATAAGCTGACGTGGCAGGATTCCTGGGAAGGGGGGAGAGGGTGCCTGGAGGATATATATACTGTGTGAAATTTCTCTTGCTTTTGTGCTTGCTGTGAACCGATTCACGCAGTGCCTTCTGCTATCCGGAGAGCAGAATAAACTCTTTCTCTGAACCAAACCTCGGTGTCATTTGACTCCTTCCTCCCTGTTCTGGGAGCAACGCTCACCCTACCAATCGGTAAAGTCTAATAAGGCTACAACAGCACACACACAAACACACACACACACACACACACAGCATTACAACCTGCCCAATACAGGGCTGCATATATTTCTCACCATCCTCTAAACCATGGGTTGACAACCTGGTCTCTACCACCCACTAGTGGGCGTTTCAGGATTCTAGGTGGGCGGTAGGGGGTTCTAAATATTATTTTTTGTTGGATGAGCCTCAATTTAAGGTCCAGAGACACCCTTGTTACAGCGCTTTGAAAAGTTCCCCACTGTGTGGTTGAACCCTAACAGTTTTTTCTTCTTGTCTGAGTTCTGAAATAGGAAAAATACATTTATCACTTCAATTCATTGTAGTGTTTTCATGGCAAAGTCCAAATACAGTGGTACCTCGGGTTACGTACGCTTCAGGTTACATACGCTTCAGGTTACAGACTCCACTAACCGAGAAATAGTGCTTCAGGTTAAGAACTTTGCTTCAGGATAAGAACAGAAATCAGGCTACGGCGCCATGGCGGCAGCAGGAGGCCCCATTAGCTAAAGTGGTGCTTCAGTTTAAGAACAGTTTCAGGTTAAGAACGGACCTGCAGAATGAATTAAATACTTAACCCGAGGTACCACTGTACACGAAACCCCCCAACCCTCTACAATTTGGGGGTTGGAAAAGGGACATAAATGGACTCATGACATTTTCCCTTTTTCTCATCATGCGTGTCTCGAATCCTTACTCTACAGATCCAGTCGTGAATTACAGGGACTTTATAGCAGTGGTGCATCTGGCTCACAGAGCAGATATCAATGTCCGAGTGGCCATCTGTCAAAAGGTGAGTTGTTGCTGTTATTGTTTTGGAGTGGGCCATGTGGTAGACAGGAACATCACTCGTGAATCGCAAAGAATGGATCTATTGGACGAGGTCTGGGGAGAGACAGTGGAGTTCTTAGGATGTGTCCAGAAGTTGATGCAGGGTGCAATCCTGTTCACATAGTGAGAGCCAGTGTGGTGTAGTGGTTAAGAGCGGTAGTCTTGTAATCTGGGGAACCGGGTTCGCGTCTCCGCTCCTCCACATGCAGCTGCTGGGTGACCTTGGGCCAGTCACACTTCTCTGAAGTCTCTCAGCCCCACTCACCTCACAGAGTGTTTGTTGGGGAGGAAGGTAAAGGAGAATGTTAGCCGCTTTGAGACTCCTTAAAGGGAGTGAAAGGCGGGATATCAAATCCAAACTCTTCTTCTTCTTCTTCTTCACATAGGGCAGAGGAGGGGGGAAAGGCACCTGGTGGCCATGTGGAACTGATCCTGTGGGACAATGTTCATATCTCTCATCTATTTTTTAATTTTTTTTGGTAACCTGGTGAAGATAATATGAATTGACTGCATTATAACTATAAGAACTCTCAGTGGGTTTTGCATCCTCAGGATTCGACTCCTCCCTTTTTACACAGTCCATTTGTCTCTCTTTTTTGTAAAAAAATTATTTTATTTTTTAAAAATACATAAACATAAAACAAAAGCAATTAAAAATCCATAGAATGAGATTCCTCTGAATCTCAAGGTTTCCGCCCATCCCTCATGGGTCCTAAAAACAATGTTTACAACTGCATATAGGCTCATATCCAAATTTTCCATCAGTCTAAATCATGGGTAGGCAAACTAAGGCCCGGGGGCCAGATACGGCCCAATCGCCTTCTAAATCCGGCCTGCGGGTGGTCTGGGAATCAGCGTCTTTTTACACGAGTAGAATGTGTGCTTTTATTTAAAATGCATTTCTGGGTTATTTGTGGGGCCTGCCTGGTGTTTCTACATGAGCAGAATGTGTGCTTTTATTTAACATGCATCTCTGGGTTATTTGTGGGGCCTGCCTGGTGTTTTCACATGAGTAGAATGTGTCCTTTTATTTAAAATGCATCTCTGGGTTATTTGTGGGGCCTGCCTGGTGTTTCTACATGAGCAGAATGTGTGCTTTTATTTAACATGCATCTCTGGGTTATTTGTGGGGCCTGCCTGGTGTTTTCACATGAGTAGAATGTGTCCTTTTATTTAAAATGCATCTCTGGGTTATTTGTGGGGCCTGCCTGGTGTTTCTACATGAGCAGAATGTGTGCTTTTATTTAACATGCATCTCTGGGTTATTTGTGGGGCATAGGAATTTGTTCATTTCCCCAAAAAAATATTGTCCAGCCCCCCACTAGGTCTGAGGGACAGTGGACCGGCCCCCTGCTGAAAAACTTCGCTGACCCCTGAAATTGTCCAAAAGTTTAGTTACTTTACAAGTGTGGCTAAAATCCTGCTAATGTTTTCATCTGCCCACAATTACAAAGAAATAAATTGTAAATACATTAGAAATTTCCCCCATTATTTTTTAAAGTTCTTGTCCTCTTAGTTTCCGAGCTTCCCCATTAATTTGGCTATTTCAGCATAGTCTATCAACTTGGTTTGCCATTCTTACCTGGTCAGAATTGTTTCTTACTTCCATCTCTGGGCTAGTAACATCCGTGCGGTTGTTGTCACATACATGGTTGTCGCTCTCCAGGCTTCAGCAGAAGGCATCCCGGAGCCTCTGGAGGCTTCAGGCGGCTATCTGGCTATCTCCAGATAGCCTAGGATTCCTTTCGCTTGTGGGGCTGGTGGTGGGGAAAGCCGAGCTTCCCTCACCGCCAGCCCTGGGGAGCAGTGCGAAGGCTGTGCGCAGCCTTTCTGCTGCTCCCTGCGGCTTGTAGGGCTGGCAGTGGGGAAAGCCAAGCGTCCCTCACCGCCAGCCCTGGGGAGCAGTGCGAAGGCTGTGCGCAGCCTTTCTGCTGCTCCCTGCGGCTTGTAGGGCTGGCAGTGGGGAAAGCCAAGCGTCCCTCACCGCCAGCCCTGGGGAGCAGTGGGAAGGCTGCGCACAGCCTTTCCGCTGCTCCCAGAGCTTCTCGGGGCTGGGGAGAGAAGCCCGGGTCCCCCCAGCCCTAGGGACCACACATTCGCTCCATAAGATGCGCAGACATTTCCCCTTAGATTTTAAGAGGCAAAAGTGCGTCTTATGGAGCGAAAAATACGGTACATGCTGGCTTAGCACCTTGGTGGCTCTTTCCGAGGCGACGTGCTTTACAGGCACACAGAAAGCTCTGAAAGGTTCCTCTTGCATATTGATGTTGAGTCTTCAGCCTGCCCGCTTATTGCTTTCTGCAGCTTTTGCAAATCTTCCATAGCCAGCCGGATTCAGCGCATCAGATTTCTCAGCAGCGTGGCTGGCAGGAGACGTTGGCGAGACTCTTCCTGAAAGAGAATGCCGAGGTCAGGAACGGTGCGAGGGAGATCAGGAACGACTCCGCCAAAGAGGGTGAAAAACACACCACGGGTAAAGACTTTCAGAAACACTCTTCTTCAAAGGCCGACGGGGGAGACGCTACCGGTTTTGCATCTCTCAACGGTTCCTGCGATCGGTGGAGCCTAGAAGACACCAAACCTGGGGTGATGTTGGAAGATCCTTCCGGGGCAGAGATGTCGTTCATGGCTGAGGACCAAGATGAGCTGTGGCGGAAGAACCCTTCTCACCTGAGCTTGGACCTGTCGAGCGTTGACTCCTACGAACTGGGCGACGGTGGGAGTCAGATGGTGGACAGCCTGCCCAGCACCCCTTCGCCTGTCGAGAACACCAAAACATTCTCTGGGCATCTTGAGAAAGAGCAAAACACTGCGGCAGAGGTGGCATTCTCGGCAGATCTCTCATTATTTGAAATTCGCGAGGTAATGTGTTCGTCCTGCTTCCGGGCAAACTTTTGCGGTTGGTCCCATCGCCCGCTCACCCAGTTTAGTTTTTAAAATTACCGTACTTTCCCGTGTATAAGACTAGGTTTTTTTCTTTAAAAATTATGCTAAAAAGTGGGCGCATAGCTGTCAATGTTTCCCTTTTTTTAAGGGAAATTCCCTTATTACGAATAGGATTCCTCGCAAGAAAAGGGAAAAGTTGACAGCTATGAGTGGGGGTCGTCTTATACACGGATAGTGCATAGGGTGGACGTTTGATTGGTTGCTGCCACGGCTGTCAGCGGCTATTGGGCGTGTGATTGGTTGCTGCATTAATAGCTGATGCTGATTGGCTGGCGCTGCGGCAATTGGGCGGGTGATTGACAGCTTCTGCTGGCTAGGGGACAGACGAGAGGCGGATTTTGCGACGCGTGCGGGTGAGCGATTTTCGGCAACCCACCCTAAAAAAAAGCTCAATAACCCTGGGTAATCCCCCCCAAATAAGCTCGACAACTCTGTGTCATCTCCCCCCATTTTCTTCACTTTGAATCCCCTTATACATGGGGGCATCTTATACACGGAAAAGTCGGGTAATCAAAATTCTTTCACAGTTAAACTTTTAATGAAGAGAGAGAGAAATAATGCGTGTTTATTCGGTTTTGCTCAAAAGATTTCAAGATTTGTGCTTTTCACATGGCTTTGCCACTGCATAGTAGGCAAATCCAGCACAAGTTGATTTTCTGCTCTCCCTGAATAGTTCACACTATTGTGGTTTTCACTGCTCGGTTAATTACCTTTTCTTTTTATAGTGTATCTTTTAATATGATTGGATGCTACTTTGGGCGCTTGTCAGCTAAAACAAGAGAGAGAGAGAGAGAGAGAGAGAGAGAGAGAGAGAGAGAGAGACCATAATTTCTAAAATAAGTACATATGCCAGCAGTCCCTGTTCCAAAGGATAAGACTTGTTAGGTACTCATAGTAATAATATTATAATTCCTTAAAATACACAATTGTTTCCATAGGCATGTGAAGAAGATCTCATACAATTACTCACCGATGCCCTGCTTTGTGTGATGTGGAGAGGCATAGAAAGATCTGACGATGCTGCGTGGGTTGAGAGGGGGCAGGTTTTTTCTGCCCTCACCAAATTGGGGATATCCAATGAGCTGCTACGGCCAACGGATGAAATAAAACTCAAGTGAGTTTATTTTAATAATTTTTCTATCTATCTATCTATCTATCTATCTACACGCGCGCGCACACACACACACACACACACACACACACACACATATATATATACTGCCCCTTGCCCAAAGGCCACAGGGCAGTTTTGTTGTTGTTTAGTCGTTTAGTTGTGTCCGACTCTTCGTGACCCCATGGACCAGAGCATGCCAGGCACTCCAGGCACAGTTTAGTCAAACTCATGTTAGTAGCTTTGAGAACACTGTCCAACCATCTCGTCCTCTGTCGTCCCCTTCTCCTTGTGCCCTCCATCTTTCCCAACATCAGGGTCTTTTCCAGGGAGTCTTCTCTTCTCATGAGGTGGCCAAAGTACTGGAGCCTCAGCTTCAGGATCTGTCCTTCCAGTGAGCACTCAGGGCTGATTTCCTTAAGAATAGATAGGTTTGATCTTATTGCAGTCCATGGGACTCTCAAGAGTCTCCTCCAGCACCAGAATTCAAAAGCATCCGTTCTTCGGCGATCAGCCTTCTTTATGGTCCAGCTCTCACTTCCATACATCACTACTGGGAAAACCATAGCTTTAGCTATACTGACCTTTGTCGGCAAGGTGATGTCTCTGCTTTTTAAGATGCTGTCTACAGCATAGTAAATAACACAACGTATGCACAACATGTGTCCGTAAAAAGCTAATAGACCAGCTGTATCAGCTGATTCTTCCATGCTAAGCAAAGAGTTGGGAGAGTCTTTGCAACCTGAGAAACAAAGTGTGATTCGTTTTCTTATTCCGTCGCCCATATTGTAATTGGAACACTGTTTTGTGTGTCTGCAATTAACTTCACAGAACCTCTAACTCCTATTATTATTACTGTTGCTGTTTTTGACATCTGCCTGTCTCAGGAGACAATGGACGAGTCACACCACTGGAGAGTTAGCATGCCTTCTGTGATGTGTTTTATTACAGTCGGGGCAGACGAAGACATTATTACTGATATATTATTTACCCGCCCTTTGCCCTGAAGCCCCAGGCTGGGTTACAACATTGAAACAAAATTTTAAAAGCAGTTTAAAACACCTCCCCATAGCAAGAAATACGGCGGCAGAGCTAGATACATAATCAGGTCCTTGTTCTCTGAAATTCATAACGTCCGCCTCCTTTGAATAACACGCTTCTTCTTTGAATTTAGCTTGCTAGAGAAGATGTTGGAATGGGCAGTCACGGACAACAGAGACGCTAAATCTCTCCCAGTGTATGCAGAAAACGCCTTCCGGCTCCTGCTTATCGTGCAAGATTTCCTGCAGGCGGAAGGGCTTGTTAATTCAAGTCTGTGGACGGAAAAGGTAGGAATGAATCTGTAAAAACAAGAGACAGGTTGTCGGGTGGCTGCTTATGCCCTTGTGTCCTGCCTGCAGACTTCAATAATAATAATAATAATAATAATAATAATAATAATAATAATAATAATAATAATTTTTTATTTATACCCCGGCCTCCCCAGCCAAGACCGGGCTCAGGGCGGCTAACAAGCAATAATAAAAACAAGTTGGTTAAAATACAATTTAAAAGATTAAGATACAACATTAAAACACTAGGATGCAGTCTCTTCATAGGAGGAGAAAGGAAAAAGAAAGAGGGGGAGGGAATCAAACTGATTCTAAGCCAAAGACCAGGTGGAACAACTCTGTTTTACAGGCCCTGCGGAAAGAAATCAGATCCTGCAGGGCCCTGGTCGCATGAGAGCGTTCCACCAGGCCGGAGCCAATGCTGAAAAGGCCCCTGGCTCTGGTTGTGGCTAATCTAACTTCCTTAGGGCCCGGGACCTCTAGGGTGTTGCTATATATGGACCTTAAGGTCCTCCGTGGGGCATACCGGGAGAGGCGGTCCCATAGGTACGAGGGTCCT
This sequence comes from Podarcis raffonei, assembly GCF_027172205.1. Classification (NCBI taxonomy): domain Eukaryota; kingdom Metazoa; phylum Chordata; class Lepidosauria; order Squamata; family Lacertidae; genus Podarcis; species Podarcis raffonei. The sequence goes on along the minus strand of NC_070602.1, from coordinate 130,272,113 downwards.
AGGCCATGAAGGGCTTTAAAGGTCAAAACCAGCACCTTAAATCTGACCCTGTACTCCACCGGGAGCCAATGCAGCTGGAAAAGGCATGCGACTGGCCACTTTGGAGAACAAAACATTATGAGAATAAACCCTTTGGTCTGATCCGGCACTGCACTTGCTTGTGACATCGACTGCCATCTTTTAAGTCCAACTTGAAAGTTGAAGCAGTCAATTTAGAAAGAAATGAGCCTCAGTCTGGGTGAATACAGAAAACCACCCATCTATTAACCATGGCATACATAGAACTGCCAGCAAGCTCATTGTTTGGGGCATTTCAAACAGTGCCTATGTTCTTTTTTTCATACACAGACCCCCCCTTGCATATTCTTCATTGAGATTTTGCCTCTACATTTCATAGTTGGTCTGATTTATTGGGGGAGGGGGTGGCGATCACACAGGGTCCCCGGACGTTTCACCGTCTATTGATCCCTGTGCCACCACTTTATTTCTCGCTGCCACCACCCGGGCCCTACCTGGTAAATTACTGAGTCCAGTCAGGGTTAAATTGGAAGATAAACTTCTGTTTATTTATTGCAGTTTAACAAGTGCGTGGTTTCATAAACGGTATCGGTCAATTACAATCATGGGGTGCCTATCCAGACCTATAACTTCCGCTACCTGCTCTCACTCCCTAAACCACCTCTCAGATATTTACTTGTCTTCCTACCTCCTAACTGTTCCTGACTCAGCTTATTTCTCTACACTAACTCAACCTACCCCCAGACTCTATCCCAATTCACTCCCACTCCAACCAACCTCCCAACGAACTCCCCCCTTCGCCCCTCCCAGAGCTGGTTTTATAGTCCCTCTGACTCCACCCCCTGGGTCCTGATTGGGTAACCTGTTTAACTATTTCACCTCCAGCACTCTCAATATGTTAACGTCACAGGGGGTATTTCTACTGCTCTAGGGAGCGAGTTCATTTTTTTTTAATAAAAAAGACATATCTTTGGACTCACACTAATGATATCAATTAGTTAATATATATAGTTTAATGTTTAAAACATGCCTTGATTCTAAACACATTCTCCATGGCGAGGATCTCATTAGCAGACAAATCTTGAAGTTTCTACACAGTACTGCAATAAATAAGAAAAGGAAGTATAGCTGCTGTTTCCCAAGTATATAGGTCTGTCTGTTTGGAAGTTCAATAGCAGCATGCAGACACAGCCCTTGAACCCTTGCTGGTTTGGGGTTTCTGGGGGAGATGCAATGGTGTTGGGATTCAGGGTGTCTTCCAGTGGTGGAACCCTTGCCCTACTCTGCCTCACTTCCAAATTCACTTGTTCAAATTCATTCATTCAAATTAGCATGTGTTTGTGTTCTAATTTTACGATTTTAATTTTTTTTTGGGGGGTAATTTTTAAAGCAATCTTGGGTTGCGCATTGCTTGGTCTCGCCGTGAATCGAGAGATGTATTTCACTGTTCCTCTGCTTTAATGCTTTTTTTAAAAAAACAAACCATAATATGTCTTCTCCTTCCCCTGTGATTTCGAATGGTGTTTTTCATAGCTCTTAGAAGAGTTGGTGACTCTCATGGATACCTTGTCCGTCTGGTACTCTTCCGGCCCAGAGTATGTCAAGTTCTACCAAGTACAAGTCCAGATGCTGCTTGGATTCATTGGACAGGATAATTTGCAGGTTTGTTGTCGTGCGTATTGTACAGCGTGTAGCTGCTGCGATGCGGAATGGTGCTAGCAACATCCAGGGTCTGGATCATAGCTGTCAACTGTCCCTTATTTGGTGAGAAAGTCCCTTATCCCAGCACCGTGTCCCGCTGCTGTCCTTATGTCCCTTAAATTTCCCGGGTTTCAAAGGAAGCAGCTCCTCTCCCTCCCTTCCTGCTGGCCAGGGAGGAGGGAGGCTCCAACTGTGTTGCTTGACTGCGTTGCTCACCCAATAAGGAGTCTAAGAACGACTGGGGGGTGGAGCTTGCATGCCTTGTGCCGATCAAATCGGCCGTGTTGCCTTTGCTCAGCGCTTCCCAGCGGAGAGGTGACGGTGGTTTTCCTTGCTGCATCCCCTTTGCCGGGTTGCTGTGCTGTGGGAACCACCGCTTGAGGCTTCGTTTGGCTGCTGGCTGGGCTTTCTGCCTTTGGCTCGGAGGGGCTCAGAAGTCGAACATACCTGTGCTAGGAAAATCCCTTATTTTGGCTGCTGATCCCTTATTTTTGAGGCTGCTGGTCCCTTATTTTCAAATCTGTAAGTTGACAGCTATGGTCTGTATAGCGTGTTGAGAATTAATTTGCCATTCTTCTCTGGTTGGGACTTTATTAAACCGTTGGATTGTGCCGAAATGGCAAAACTGTCTGGAAGGCTCCGAAACCAAAGAAGACCAAAACTTTAACAAAGAATGTGAAAAATGTATAATTTATCTTGGAGACCACTGCAAACAGATGAAAACGTTAGCAGGATTGCAATAAGACTTGTAATGTAGCAAGTATTAGGGAGATAATGGCGTTATATAAAATATGGACTATTGAAAAATATGCAATAAAAAAGGTTAACTATGATAGGACCCATGGAGGGGAAGGTGGAAAGTCCAGAGATTCAGATGAATCTTTAAATGTGGATGTGTATATCGTATTGTTATAATTTTATACTGGTAAAATCAAAATTATTTATAAAAAAAGAGTATTAGATTTAAAGTGGGCAGGAGTATACAAGTGAGTTTATTGTGTTGAGAATAGGCCATTGTGAGCCTCCAACTCCCCCTTCTTTCTCATTTCTTCTTCTGCAACAAGAAGTTTCTCTTTGTAGTTTTGGCTCAAACTACAGTTTGCTGTTCTCTGCAAAGAAACGAAATACCGTATTTTTCGCCCTATAGGACGCACTTTTTCCCCTCCAAAAATGAAGGGGAAATCTGTGTGCGTCCTATGGGGCGAATACAGGCTTTCGCTGAAGCTTGGAGAGCGAGAGGGGTCGGTGCGCACCCACCCCCCTCTCTCCAGGCTTCAGGAAGCTATAAGCAAGCCTGGGGAGCCCGCAGGAGTTCCCGCAGGGCTCCCTAGGCTGCGGATAGCAGCCTGCTGCACGGAGTGCGGGGCGCCCTGAAGCAGAGCGCCCCGCGCTTCGGACAGACATCGGGCAGCCCCACAAGCTCGGGGGACAGCGGGGAGGTGCAGCGCCGCCATCCCGCTGTTCCCCGACCTGGTTTGGAGGCTGGGGCTGGGAAGAAGCGCGCTTCTCCCCAGCGCCAGCCCCACAAGCTCGGGGGACAGCGGGGAGGCGCAGCGCCGCCATCCCGCTGTTCCCTGACCTGGTTTGGATTCCCCGACCTGGTTTTGGGGGGGAAATAAAGGGGGGGAATTTCCTTTATTTCCCCTTCCCCAAAAAAACTAGGTGTGTCCTATGGGACAAAAAATACGGTAGCTTTGGGGGAATTTGGGGGCACTTTGGCTGATGTGGTTGCCCCCTCTCTCCCTCCCCCGTCAGGTTTGCGCAATGGCTGCAGCCAAACTAAACACCCTCCTTCAGACCAAAGTGCTGGACAACCAACTGGAGTCCTGCTACCTCCTGGGCAGGCTGGAGGGCATTCTGAGCCGATCGATCAAGGAAAAGACAGAGACATACTCTTTCCTGATCCCTCTCGTCCGGACGCTGGTTTCCAAAATATACGAGCTGCTCTTCATGGACCTGCACTTGCCCTCCCTGCCTTCGACCAACGGGAGCCCTTCCTTTTTTGAGGACTTCCAGGACTATTGCAACACGGAGGAATGGCAGACTTATATTGCCAAATTTGTAAGTCACAAGGCCCTCCTTCGGCCGTCGTTTTTTCTTTCTCCTTGTGGCGATCACACGGGGCCCCCGGACGTTTGACGGTCTGTTGACCCTGTGCCACCACTGTGATTGCTTTCTTCGCTGCCGCCACCCCGTGAACACACGGAGTCCAGCCAGTTGTTAGCATTAACAAATAATCAAGTTTATTTTTAAATGCAGGAACAAGCTTATGGTTTCAGTTAACTTTTCAGTTAATTTCTTAATCTTAGTTCCTAACAATTTCAAGTGAGGGATGCTGGTGGCGCTGTGGGTAAAAACTGAGTGCCTAGGACTTGCCGATCATATGGTCGGCGGTTCGAATCCCCGCGGCGGGGTAAGCTCCCATCGTTCCGTCCCAGCTCCTGCCCACCTAGCAGTTCGAAAGCACCCCTAAGTGCAAGTAGATAAATAGGTACCGCTTTATAGCGAGAAGGTAAACGGCGTTTCCATGTGCTGCGCTGGTGCAGCTCTGTCATGCTGCCCATGTGATCTGGAAGTGTCTTCGGACAGCGCTGGCTCCCGGCCTCTTAAACGAGATGAGCGCGTAATCCTAGAGTCGGACACGACTGGCCCGTACGGGCAGGGGTACCTTTACCTTTACCTTTAACAATTTCAAACTGATTATCCCCAACTATCTGTCTGACTCCACCTAACAATTCCTCTCACTCTCTCACAGTACAACTCTACCAACCTACACCTAAACCTCCCTCTTCCTTCTTCACCTCCCAAACCTCAACTGGCTTTCAAAACCTCCCACTCTAACTTTTACTCCTCCCTTGCATTCCCACTGGCCAATCACATCACACCCATTTAACCCTTTCCTTATGACCCACCTAGGAGGCAAACGCCACACTCCTGCACAGGAGAGAGGAGGCGTGTTCGCTTTAACCCTCTTACCCTTTTGTGCACCAGATCATTCCACATATGAAGCAGTACGAACTCAGCACTTTCAGCGACGGCCACGAGCGCATGGCAGTATTTTGGAAGGATTGTTATGAGGAACTGATGGTCAACATCCATAAACGAGAGCGGGAGCGAGGAGAAAGCAAGCTCAAATTCCAGGTGACCTTTCCTTACTTCCCAAGCAGAGCAGACACCGCAAGAGCTCTTCCTATGGAATCATTGTCTGGCCAGGACGATCCTAGTCTGGTCCAAGGGTGAGGGCAGCAAAAAACCTCTCATGGGTAGTCAACCCAGTGCCCTCTAGATGTTGCTGGACTTATAATAATAATAATAATAATAATAATACATTTTATTTATATCCCGCCCTCCCCAGCCGAAGCCGGGCTCAGGGCGGCTAACAACAGTAAAATAGTGCAGCATTCTAAAAATATTTCATTGTAAAAATTAATTAAAATCAAATTGATGGCAACCAAAGGAGGGAGTCAGGCTGCGCCCTGACCAAAGGCCTGGTGGAACAGCTCTGTCTTGCAGGCCCTGCGGAAAGATGTCAAGTCCCACAGGGCCCTAGTCTCTTGTGACAGAGCGTTCCACCAGATCGGAACCACAGCCGAAAAAGCCCTGGCTCTGGTTGAGGCCAGCCTAACCTCTGTGGCCTGGGACCTTCAGGATGTTTTTATTTGAAGACCGTAGGGTCCTCTGTGGGACATAGCAGGAGAGGCGGTCCCATAGGTATGAGGGTCCTAGGCCGTGAAGGGCTTTAAAGGTTAAAACCAGCACCTTAAACCTGATCCTGTACTCCACTGGGAGCCAGTGCTGCTGGTAAAGCACCGGGTGAATGTGATCTCGCAGCGAGGACCTCGTAAGGAGTCTCACCGCGGCATTCTGCACCCACTGGAGTTTCTGGGTCAGTCTCAAGGGCAGCCCCACGAAGAGCGAGTTACAATAATCAAGTTTGGAGGTGACCATCACGTGGATCACAGTGGCTAGGTCAGGGCGAGAGAGGTAAGGAGCCAACTGCTTAGCTTGGCGGAGATTAAAAAATGCCGCCTTTGTTATAGCTGTAATCTGTGCCTCCATGGAGAGGGCCAATTGACAAACCAATTGACTGCACCTCCCTTCCTCCCTGGCTGTTCTGACTTGGACTGGGGGGGGGGAATGTAGTTCAGACATCTGGAGGGCACAAGGTTGGGAGAAGGTTACCCTAATCTTTGGCACCAAGGCTTTCTGAAGACACCTTTTGTTTTCAAGGCTGGCGGCAGATCCGTGAAATCAACTGGATCTCTTTTCCAGCCTTGGGAGTCTTTATTTGGAGAACGACTCAACGGAATGATTTCCTTCTTCTTTGCCTTTTGCTGTTTTGGACAGTACTAAAACAGCCCCTTGTATAGATGTTTCCATGTCCTTTGACAACCCCTCTAGCATTTACAGTCACACCTTGGATCCCGAACGCCCTGGAACTCGGACGTTTTGGCTCCCGAACGCCGCAAACCCGGAAGTGATTGTTCCCGTTTGTTCTTTTGGAACCCGAACGTGTGACGGAGCTTCCGCAGCTTCTGATTGGCTGCTGGAGCTTCCTGCAGCCAATCAGAAGCCGCGCCTTGGTTTCTGAACGTTTTGGAAGTTGAACGGACTTCCAGAACGGGTTCCGTTCGACTTCCAAGGTACGACTGCATTTAAATGTTTCGACTTTCTCACCTCCAGGAGTTTTTCGTGGAGCCATTCAACCGACGGGCAAGGCAAGAAAACCTGCGTTACAACAGCATGTTGAAGCAGCTGAACAATCAGCACACGGCAACTCTCCGACAGTGGAGAGCTGCAAAACTGTACCTCACGTGTGAGCAGGGACCCTGGGCTGAAAGGTAGGTGGAGGGTTCCCTTTTCTCTTGCTCCTTCAGGTAGCATTTTGAATCTCTTTGGAACGACTCTTCCCTATCAAGCTGGTTAGCTAAATATTCTTTTGATCCTATGTGTCTTGTACATTAAGGTTCGGACTACTCATGTGTGGCAACCACACAGGGTCCCTGGACGTTTCACCGTTTATTGATCCCGCTGCCACCACCCAGACCCTACCTGGTACAATACTGAGTCCAGTCAGGGTTAAATTGGAACATAAACTTTTGTTTATTTATTGCAGTTTAACAAGCGTGTGGTTTCATAAACTGTATCGGTCAATTACAATCATGGGCTGCCTATCCAGACCTATAACTTTCGCTGCCTGCTCTCACTCACTAAACCACCTCTCAGATATTCACTGTATTTTTCGCTCTATAAGACTCACCAGACCACAAGACGCACCTAGTTTTTTGAGGAGGATAACAAGAAAAAAAATATTCTGAATCCCAGAAGCCAGAACAGCAAGAGGGATCGCTGCGCAGTGAAAGCAGAAATCCCTCTTGCTGTTCTGGCTTCTGGGATAGCTGCACAGCCTGCATTCACTCCATAAGACACACACACATTTCCCCTTACTTTTTAGGAGGGAAAAAGTGAGTCTTATAGAGCAAAAAATACAGTACTTGTCTTCCTAGCCCCTAACTATTCCTGACTCAGCTTATTTTGCTACACTAACTCAACCTACCCACAAACTCTATCCCAATTCACTCCCACTCCAACCAACCACCCAACTCCCAACGAACTCCTCCCTTTGCCCCTCCAAGAGCTGGTTTTATAGTCCCTCTGACTCCACCCCCCTGGGTCCTGATTGGGTAACCTGTTTAACTATTTCACCTCCAGCACTCTCATATGTTAACGTCACACCATGTAAAGTTTTGGCGTGTGGCTCATTTCCCAGCAAATAATTTCTGATGCACACGTTCCTGCGCACACATTCACCCCCCCTCCGTGCTTCAGGATTTTCCTCCCTACTTAATCCTTTTCACAGTTCAGTTATGCAAAGACCCATGACCATTCTGGTACTTTTAACATATTGTGGAAGCTAGGGCTTTGATGGATCAATACAAGATCTTGCCGGGAAAATGGGGACAGGGGATGGCGTATAAGGAGAGGTAGATTCTCTTCCCCCTCCTCCACTGAAAATGCCTCTTCTAACATATGGCGGTGCTTGTCAAAGTTTGGGTCTAAGGGGTTTTTTAAATGTGTCTTGTCTAATTGAGGACAGACTACCGTATTTTCAGCTCTGTAGGACGCACTTTTTCCCCTCCAAAAATTAAGGGGAGATGTGTGTGCGTCCTATGGAGCAAATGCAGGCTCCTTGGCTTCAGCGATAGCAACGTGAAGCCTCTGAAGCGCAGAGGGAGCGCTCCCTCCACGCTCCAGAGACTTCGCGTTGCTTTCGCTGAAGCCTGGAGAGCGAGAGGGGTCAGTGCACACCGATCCCTCTCGCTCTCCAGGCTTCAGGGATAGCCGCCTGAAGCCTTTGCAGCGCAGCGGGAACTCGCGCTGCAGCTATCCATGAAGCCTTTGGAGCACAGCGGGAACTCGCGCTGCAGCTATCCATGAAGCCTTTGCAGCGCAGCGGGAACTCGCGCTGCAGCTATCCATGAAGCCTTTGGAGCACAGCAGGAACTCGCGCTGCGCTCTGAAGGCTTCGGGTTCCTTTTGCTGAAGCCGGGAGAGCAAGACTCTCCTGGCTTCAGCAGAGAGGGAGAGCTGTGCAGCGCCCCTTCAGCCAAGCGGGAGGAGAAATGGAAGGGGCTCCGTTTCTCCTGCTGCTTCACTGAAGGGGCCCTGAGCAGAGAGGGGGAGAATTTTTTTTCTTGTTCTCCCCCTCTAAAACAAGGTGCGTGCCATGGTCGGGTGCATCCTATAGAGCGAAAAATATGGCAACCTGTGACCTTCCAAATACAGTTGATCTCCAACTCCCGTCACCCCCAGCCTGCTTGGCCCATGGTCAAGTAGAATATGTTGTAGTTCTTCAATATCTTGGGGTCCACAGATTAGCCACCCTAGAGAATCCTACCTTCCCTGGAAGAATACAAGCCAAAAATGATGCTTATCAAAGAGTTCTGTGCCCCACATGCTAGGGAGTTCTCCTGCACAGCTGGGGATTGGAGTAGATTACTGTTAGGGTACCAAGGGGTTGCTCAAGAGCAAGTAGACAAATGCCTCCCTGCTCGGCTGTAAAGCCTTGTTTTTGATGCCAAAATAAACTTTCTCTGTGCAGAGCACCACTCTCCTGTGGCTGGCTCATTCACTGGCAGACTTTGTGAATGGGCGGTCCTTAAACCTTCCCCAGCAGAGTAGTTTCTTGATGCCCAGTCTGCGCCTCCCCTCTCGGCGTGGAACTTACTGCGCAGGGAGGGCGTGGGTAACGGAGGACCTCTCTCCTCCTCTCTCTGCCTAGGCAAGGTGTCCTGGCACCGCCTCACCTCCTCCAAGCCCTGAAGCTCCTCTCCACTGGAGGTGTGGTTACTCTCCTCCAAGGAGGAGGAGCTGCTTCCCACAATCTTTGGGGGCCCTCTGTAATCCATCCGGCTTTTCCCCTCTCGCCCCTGAGCCGATGGCAGTTCCCTGACAATTACCTTTGGGGGGAATCCCTCCCTGTGAAACCCATATAGAAGCAGATCTTCCACCACTGTCTACAAACCATTGCTCAGGGCTTTAAGCGACTGCAGCTTGTTTGTGAATTTTGAAATCCACCGGCAGCAATGTTCGTCTGTGATTTAAAGCTTTTTGTTTCTTGTTTATTTTTGTTGGAAACCCTTGTAGCAGTTAAGTTCTGTGTCTGATGCATGTCAAATTATTCCTTTCTCCAGGAAGCTAAATCGTATTCACTGGAAACTTTCAAATGTGGAAAATTACTCACGGATGAGGCTAAAGTTGGTACAAAATTACAATTTCAATTCTCACCAGGAGGCCAGTGCCCTAAGGGATAATCTAGGTGAGATCTAATACCTTTTTTTTGAATAAATTTTATTTTTGCATTTTCTGTTTTACATAAACAAATGAATCAAGTACATAAACATATAATCCCTTCTGACTCCCCCTCCGTCCCCCGAATCTTAATGTAATGATTTCTCCCTCTGCATCTCTTTCATAATTCTATTCTTATAAATCCTTTGTCAACCCATAGTTCAAATTTTTACTACAAGTTATCTGTCAATCCTACCAATGTATGCAATTGTTTACAATAGCTTTTCAAATAAATTAGAAACCTTCCCCATTCTTTATTAAAGACTTCCTCTTCCTGGTTTCTAATTCTCCCTGTAAGTTTTGCCATCTCGGCATAGTTCATCAATTTTGTTTAATGTGTTTTATTAACTCATTTTTTTTAAATCTTAAAATAGTCTGATTCGTCTCTGATCTCCCCCACCATCCCTTTGACTTCAGGAAACTATGTAGTCTAAAATATGACATCTGTGCAAATCAGTTTGTTCTTCCCCCCCCCGCATCCCTTGCAATGATTATAACAGTATAATATGAACAGAAACCAGGTGATTTAATAGAACTTTTGTGTGGTTAACTTGGTTCAGCGATATACCGTATTTTTCGCTCTATTGGACGCAGTTTTTCCCCTCCAAAAATTGAGGGGAAATGTGTGTGCGTCCTATGGAGCGAATGCAGGCTTGTGCCATAGCCGCGCGCAACCCCTCTGGCAGGGAGAGGCTGCACGGGGCGATGGCTTGTTTAGCTCCATGCAGCCTCTCCCGGCAGGGAGAGATTGCGCGGGGCTAAAGAGGAAGCCAAAGCAGCGAGCGGGATCCATCCCGGCAGGGAGAGGTTGTGCGCAGCCTGTACGCTGCTCTTTGGGGCTGGGGGGGGGGGTTATTGATTTCCCTGTCTAAAAACTAGGTGCACCCTATGGTCCGGTGCACCCTATGGTGCGAAAAATACGGTAAGTCTAGCGGAATGCAGCTGACTTTGTAAAATCTTGCTTTATCTCCAAAGGAGTCCAGCAGGCGCCACCAACCAGCGAGGCTTTGCTTCTGGAGGCTGTGAAGCAAGTGAAAGTCAGCGATATGGAGGATGATATACTTGAACTGCCAGATGAAGATCCAGCATCTAATACAAGCATGTATGTAGCAAAGCCTGGTTATCCAGAGGCTGGAATCCAAAGAGCTGCTTTGTTCTTGCCCAAGGGCGCAGTAGGATTTCCAATATAAATTTGATTTGAGTAGCAGATGGCCGTGCCATTGTCACAGATACTTCTCCGCTCCAGGTCCCCTCTGTTTTCAGAAGTTATTTTACATGTGGGCACAAGGAAACTGCGCTCATTTCTTTCTGGTCGGGGACAGAGGGTGGCGCTTGGGGGGGAACTGTCACCACGCCACTCCCTGGTGTGTGGAGTGCCTCAGGGTGCAATACTCTCCCCGATGCTTTTCAACATCTTTATGCGCCCCCTCGCCCAGCTTGTCCGGAGTTTTGGGCTGGGCTGCCATCAGTATGCTGATGACACCCAACTCTATCTGTTGATGGATGGCCATCCTGACTCGGCCCCAGACACACTGACCAGATGTTTGGAAGCTGTGGCTGGATGGTAACGTGGGAGCCGGTTGAAGTTAAATCCTTCGAAGACAGAGGTCCTGTGGCTGGGACGGGACGATATGGGATTGGGGGGGGCAACTCCCATCTCTTGCTGGGGTGCAATTAGTGCCGGCACCGTCAGTTAAGAGTTTCCATGGAGGCGCAGATTGCAGCTACAACAAAGGCAGCATTTTTTCATCTCCGCCAAGCTAAGCAGTTGGCTCCTTACCTCTCTCGCCCTGACCTAGCCACTGTGATCCATGCGGCAGTCACCTCCAGACTGGATTATTGTAACTTGCCCTACGTGGGGCTGCCCTTGAGACTGAGCTATTCCACCAGGCCTTTGGTCAGGGCACAGTCTGACTCCCTCCTTTGGCAATCTTTACAGAACTTTAGCCTAACGGTTGCCATCAATTTGATTTGAATTAATTTTATAATGAAATGATTTTAGAATGTTGTACTATTTTATTGTTGTTAGCCGCCCTGAGCCTGGCTTCGGCTGGAGAGGGTGGGATATAAATAAAATTTATTATTATTATTATTTCAAGAAGCACAAACCCAGAGGTTGAGCGGAACTAATTTTGCAGGTCTTTTGGATGCCAGACCAAATGTCTCTCTAGAAAGGAATGGTTGAGTCTCTTCTGCCCAGCTGAATTGTAGATAAAAAGCTCCATTCTGTGTTGTTGTAATTAAAAATGTGGCTTAAACTGATCAGTCCAGCGTTTTAAAGATTATTTTATGCATGATAAAATTGCCGTGTATTTCCCCCCCCAAAATATTGTTAGGGGAGAGTGCAAAGAGAGCTATGGGTGGGGGGAATAGAGAGTTGCATCTTCTGAAGCTCCTTGTTGATTCTAGCCTGACATTTGGTGTTCCTGTTGCAGGGATGAAAAGGAGGAGCAGAGCCAGAAAGAAAAACTTGTGCTCTCTGAAGACTGCGAACTTATTACAATCATTAATGTCATCCCCGGCAGGCTGGAGGTCACTACCCAGCACATTTACTTCTACGATGGCAGCATTGAAAAAGAGGAAGGTGAGGCCTACAGTGTAACAACAGCGAGCATTGTGTGGACAATTTTGCTGTACGTACATTAACTTTGGAATTACCGTATTTTTTGCTCTATAAGACTCACTTTTTCCCTCCTAAAAAGTAAGGGAAAATGTGTGTGCGTCTTATGGAGCGAATGCAGGCTGCGCAGCTATCCCAGAAGCCAGAACAGCAAGAGGGATTGCTGCTTTCACTGCGCGGCGATCCCTCTTGCTGTTCTGGCTTCTGAGATTCAGAGTATTTTTTTTCTTGTTTTCCTCCTCCCAAAACTAGGTGCGTCTTGTGGCCTGGTGCATCTTACAGAGCGAAAAATACGGTACAGTGGTACCTCGCAAGACGAAATTAATTCGTTCCGCGAGTTTTTTTTCCTTGCGAGTTTTTTGTCTTGCGACGCATGGTTTCCCATAGGAATGCATTGAAAATCAATTAATGTGTTCCTATGGAGACCGCCTTCAGACCAGGTCCGGGGACAGAGGGGAAGGGGCTGCGCCTTCGCCTCTGTCCCCGGAGCTTGCGGGGCGGGCGGTGGGGAGAAGGGTTTTTCTCCCCACCGCCAGCCTTCAGAAGGCTGTTCTGAAGGCTGGCGGTGGGGAGAAAAGCCCTCCTCCCGCCGCCAGCCTTCAGAAGAGGTCCGGGGACAGAGGGGAAGGCGTGCTGCGCTTCCCCGCTGTCCCCGGAGATTTCCCTATGGGCTTTCGTCTTGCGAAGCAAGCCCATAGGGAAATTCGTCTGGCGAAGCACCTCGAAAAACGGAAAACTTCTTCTTGCGAGTTTTCCGTCTTGCGAGGCATTCATCTTGCGAGGTACTACTGTAATTCTGTTGGGAAGGTGAATAAAAGCTTGTTGTCAGGGAACTGCCATTGGCTCAGAGGCAAGAGGGGGAAAGGCAGATGGATTACAGAGAGCCTCCAAAAATCCTGGGAAGCAGCACTTCCTCAGCGGAGGAAGGAAGCCCCGCCTCTAGTGGGGAGGAGATGCAGGGCTCGGAGGAGGCAAGGCAGTGCCAGGACACCTTGCCTGAGCAAAGCGGGGAGGAGGGAGGTCCTCCTTTACCCAAGCCTTCCTTGCGCAGCAGGCTTTCGCGCAGAGAGGGGAGGCGTCGGCTGGGGGTCAGGAGACTACTCTGCTGGGGAAGATTTAAGGACCGCCCACTCTCAGATTCTCCTAGTGAGTGAGCAAGACATGGAACAGAGGCATTCTGTATTGTAAAGTTTTTAAGATAAAGATAAAGGGACCCCTGACCATTAGGTCCAGTCGTGACTGACTCTGGGGTTGCGGCTCTCATCTCGCTTTATTGGCTGAACGAGCCGGCGTACAGCTTCCGGGTCATGTGGCCAGCATAACTAAGCTGCTTCTGGCAAACCAGAGCAGTGCACAGAAACACTGTTTACCTTCTTGCCGGAGCTGTACCTATTTATCTACTTGCACTTTGATGTGCTTTCGAACTGCTAGGTTGGCGGGAGCAGGGACCGAGCAACGGGAGCTCACCCCGTCACGGGGATTCGAACCGCCGACCTTCTGATCGGCAAGTCCTAGGCTCCGTAGTTTAACCCACAGCGCCACCCACGTCCCTTGTAAAGGTTTTAGCACCAATAATAAAGCTTTTGAAAAGACCAGGGAGGCATCTTGCCTGATCGCTCTCGAGCAACCACCGATAGCCATAACACTTGTCAGCTTAGGATTTGGTACAGATGAAATCAGGCTGCAAATTTGCATTGCATAGGGGGTAAATACGGGTGATTGCCAAGCCTTATGTTAGGTTATGAAGCGATGAGAGCTGCTCCTGTAAAAAGCATGGGAATTGTGCAGTTTCTTGAACTGTGTCAATACGAAATATTCCCCACATGGCATTTCCTGATGTGTGTTTGATGTCCCCAAGAAGGTTTAGTTTCTCGTTCTGCTCAAAAGACAGGAGCACTGTAGCTCCAAATGAAGTAACTGGCTCTCTTTTCCCTTGAAGCTTCAGTTCGTTCCTGCATTTTGGCATTTTTCAGTTTCCCCCCAGGAAGTGCTTCTCATAAGGAAATGTTATGCTGTTACAGGGCCTGGGACTTGTGCCATTAAACATGTACGTGTCACATGTGCAAATCTACAGATACCAAAGACAATGTTCCTATGTAGGCAAGAGGGGTATGCGCGTGTGCAAGTTTAATGTTTTTGAAGCGTTTTACCGAACCTTGCTGCTTTGGCTTCACATAATAATAATAATAATAATAATAATAATAATAATAATACAGTGGTACCTTGGTTTGTGAGCAGCCTAGTTTATGACCATTTTGGATTACTATCAATTCAAACACGGAAGTGCGCGTCCCGGTTTGCCATTTTTTTTTATTACGACCTTTTTTATTATTTTGGATTACGAATAATTTTTTTTGGTTTACAAACAATTTTTTGGGGATTACGACCCCTTTTTTGGGGAGGCCCCATTGGCAAAAGCATGCCTTGGGTTACGACCTGTTTCGGTTTACGAACGGACCTCCGGAACGGATTATGGTCGTAAACCAAGGTACCACTGTAATTTATTATTTATACCCCACCCATCCAGCTGGGTTTCCCCAGCCATTCTGGGCAGCTTCCAACAAAAAAATTAAAAATACATTAAGACATCAGTCATTAAAAACTTCCCTAAACAGGGCTGCCTTCAGATGTCTTCTAAAGGTCAGATAGTTGTTTATTTCCTTGGCATCTGATGGGAGGGCGTTCCACAGGGCAGGCGCCAGTACTGAGAAGGCCTTCTGCCTGGGTCCCTGTAACCTCGCTTCTCACAGGGAGGGAACCACCAGAAGGCCCTCGGAGCTGGACCACAGTGTCCGGGCAGAACGATGGGGGTGGAGATGCTCCTTCAGGTATACTGTGCTGAGGCCGTTTAGGGCTTTAAAGGTCACCTCACCACCGGCACTTTGAATTGTGCTCGGAAACGTACTGGGACAATAAGTTATATGCCCGTTCAACATATTTCACAACAATGACCATCTCTTCTTTCCAGGTATAGGTTTTGATTTCAAATGGCCTCTTTCTCAGATTCGAGAGATTCATTTGCGTCGCTATAACTTGAGGAGGTCCGCTCTGGAGATCTTCTTCGTTGACCAGACCAATTACTTCCTGAACTTTAAAAAGGAGGTATGTCTTCTTAAAGGTGAAATTCGTAACAAGGTGACCTCTGGCAGTTGCCGCATGGTGAAAAGATGAACAGGGTCAGCTATCTGTACAATGTAAACATTCCTGACTGGTTGAGGACATCCTGCACTATTTGTTGATTTGCCTAGAGAATCCTTTTATCACAAAAATCCAGCTCTTTGAAAAAAGTAACTATAAACCTACTGAAATCGGCATTCCATCGTAGCATAAGAGAGTAAAGATTTGTCTATTTGTTTGTGTAACTTTTTTTTTATTACTCTGAATGTTTGAGAATCACTTTTGCGATGTACATAATTCTTTGATAAAGTGCTAAAGGGGAAATCGAAGGCGTGATTTTATTGTTAAGCTGTTAAATTGGCTGCGAAACAGCAGGTTTCTAAAGCAAATTCATTGGACTGGCTCTTGAACAAGACAATTGTGTAACCAGACATAGAAGATTAATGGGCGATATTCAACATTAGACATATTCAGACTGGACCCATTGAAATCGATGGACTCAAGTAACTAGTGCAGTGATTTCAATGGATCTGCTCTGAGCATGACTTAGTTGGATTGAGCAGACATAAAAAGTTAATTTTCTAGAAAGTAGGAGGGATAATATTTGATTCAACAGTCATTAAATTCATGTGTGGGGTGGGAGGAAACAGTAAGGGAAAAATTACATTCTTTCCAGAATGCTTATTTGGCATTTTCGTGGATGAATTAATCTATTGTACTCTGTTATAGGCAAGAAATAAAGTGTACAGCCGAATTCTGTCTCTGTGTTCCCCAAATATTAGTGGGACAAGATCTCCACAAGAATTATTTAAAGCATCTGGACTGACCCAGGTAAGAAGATGTTGCCAGGAATGGCTTGGGATTTTTTTTTATTTTTAATTATTGTTCTGTAGTAGGGTAGAATCTGGGTAGCTTCCTCCTGCCCTTTTAAAAAGCCCGGAATCTAACCATTCTCTCTCCCAGTAATTTCCCAGCTTCAGAACACAGGAAAAAAACCCATTTTGTTTTATATCAGGGATGGGGAACCTGTGGCCTTCCGTCGGCCGCTGGACTACAGTTCCCATAAGCCCTGAACACTGGCTGTGCTTTGGGGGCTGATGGGAATTGTAGTCCAACAGGCAGGTCACAGGTTCCTCATCCCTGCTTTATACAACATCCCCAGTAGTCCGCTCTGCTGACGTAATAATACTTTTTGCAAACCACTTTTGAGTTGCAATGTTCTGTAAAAATATGTAAAACACCGTATTTTTCGCTCTATAGGGCGCAGACCATAGGGCGCACCTAGTTTTCAGAGGGGGAAATCAAGGGGGGAAATTATTTCTCCCCCCCCCCCCCCAGCTCTGAGAGCAGCGGACAGGCTGCACGCAGCCTGTGCACTTCTCCCAGACCTTCTCCCTGCTATTGCGGGAGGTGGGGGAATTCGGCCAGTCAGTCCCTTCTCCCTCCTTGGGGAAAAGCCCCCAAGAGCGGCGCACTCTTTAAAGGCTGCGCGGCTCCTGTGGGCTTTTCTAGAGGTGGGGGAATTCCCCCACCGCCGGCCTCAAAACCAGGTAGGGGAGTAGCGCAAAGGCGTCACGCGCCTTCCCGCTGCCCCCCGAGCCTGTGGGGCTGGCGGTGGGGGGAAGCGCTGCTTTCCCCCACCGCCAGCCTCAAAGACCAGACTCTCCTGGCTTCTGCAAAAGCAACGCGAAGCTTCCGGAGCGCAGGCTTTGGAGGCTTCGCGTTGCTATCGCTGAAGCCAGGGAGCCTGCATTCGCTCCATAGGACGCACACACATTTCCCCTTCATTTTTGGAGGGGAAAAGGTGCGTCCTATAGAGCGAAAAATACGGTAAATATACAAAAGGCAAACTCTACCTTCTGATCCCTCTGTTAAGAAAAGCCTGTTGGCAAAGTATAATACAATAAGCCCTAATTTGTGACGTGTAAAAGATGGAGTTCTCATTTCCAGATACGGCTGGGTTTTTTTTCCATCCTGCTGATGTTTGGTTAGCCACGTCAGACACAAAATGTCTGATTTGGATGCAGCATGCACATTGCCCGTAAACATGACAGGGAAGCTTGCACATGAACTTTATCGGTTAATCACTTGTCATATGGACCCACCAGCGCTCCTGCTCTTTGATCACTTGTAGGCGGACCGGTGTCTCTTTCCTAGAAATTCCTCTTTTTTATAGTAATTTTTTATTAATTTTAACATATAAATTATAATACATACCACAAAACTTCATCATTTATACAATCTTTTTTGGACTTCCCTCCCCACCTCTGATGATCCACCGTTTTAACCACTTCTTATGCATTTCTTAAATTCTTATTACCTTTAATTGTCTTAACTAACCCTCCTCCCCCTTATCCATTTTTGCAATAATTCCAATAATACTCCTCACAAAACTTCTTGCAAGCCTACAAACGTCGTCTGATCATCACAAATAATCTGTAAATTTAGTCCAGTCTTCTGTGAATTTCTGGTCCCGCCGATTTCAAATCCTTCCTGTTAGTTTATCCAGTTCTGCATAGTCCATTAATTTCATTCTCCATTCTTCTTTCGTCGGTAATTCTTCTTGCTTCCATTTTTGAGCCAGTAATATTCTTGCTGCCGTTGTTGCATATAAGAACAGCTTACATTCCTTTCTATTTATATCACTTCCTACAATGCCCAATAAGAATGCTTCTGGTTTCTTTATAAATGTATATTTCAACATTTTTTTCATTTCATTATATATCATCTCCCAGAAGCTTTTCACCTTTTTACATTCCCACCACATGTGATAAAATGTTCCTTCTTTTTCTTTACATTTCCAACATTTATTACTAACTTTATACATTTTAGCTAACTTGATGGGTGCAATATACCATCTAAACATCATTTTCATCACATTTTCTTTTAAGGCATTGCATCTTTTCTAGAAATTCCTAGTGGACTTCCTAGAACCAGGAATGCCCAGGGTTCCCTCGAGGAAAGCCATCACTGTCAAACGGTAACACAGGCTTCCTCAACCTCGGCCCTCCAGATGTTTTTGGCCTGCAACTCTCATGATCCCTAGCTAGCAGGACCAGTGGTCAGGGATGATGGGAATTGTAGTCTCAAAACATCTGGAGGGCCAAGGTTGAGGAAGCCTGCGGTAACACATGCCCACTCCAGGTGGCCGGTAGCAGAGCAGAACCGGAAGGAATTCCAACCAAAGCCTTGTGGTTTTGTTTACAACTTTAAGAGACTTTGAGCCATTGGGTTAGGGCGGGATAAAAGTCCAAAATAAATAAATGTGTAAACTTGAATTTCCCCCTTAATTTTGTCCCCTGAAGATATGTTGTTTGGTTCATTCAGATACAGTGGTACCTCAGGTTAAGTACTTAATTCGTTCCGGAGGTCTGTACTTAACCTGAAACTGTTCTTAACCTGAAGCACCACTTTAGCTAATGGGGCCTCCTGCTGCCGGAGCCCGATTTCTGTTCTTATCCTGAAGCAAAGTTCTTGACCTGAAGCACTATTTCTGGGTTAGTGGAGTGTGTAACCTGAAGCGTATGTAACCTGAGGTACCACTGTACTGGCAAGATGTGTGGCCTAACCGTGATGCTCATTAACAGCTTCGATTTTTCGTTTTCTTTTCTTTTTAGAAATGGGTAAACAGAGAGATCTCAAACTTTGACTACCTCATTCAATTAAACACAATGGCAGGACGAACCTATAACGACCTTGCGCAGTATCCTGTAGTAAGTTTCCTCCCCATCCAGTGTCTTCTTTTCAGGCTAGAATTCAGTATTTACATTTGTGGGGAGAATTGATATGAAATCTGAAACCTGTTTGTCTTCCCCATTCAAGTTTCCATGGGTCCTACAGGATTATACTTCAGAAGAATTGGATCTCAATAACCCGGCCGTGTTCAGGGATCTGTCCAAGCCCATTGGCGTGGCGAATGAAAAGAACGCCAAGGCTGTACTGGAAAGGTACTGTATCTCATTTAAAATGACCAAAGTATTTAGTTAAATTTGCATTTTTACTGGGGGGTTTTTTGGGAGGGGAGAGCTCTTAGTATGTTTACCTTCCTATTCTATGTTTCATCTGACAATGATGCTGTTGATTCAAATGGTGGTAAAGAAATTTACGGAAGCTACCGTATTTTTTGCACCATAGGGCGCACCGGACCATAGGGCGCACCTAGTTTTTAGATGGGGAAATAAAAAAAAATCTGAATGTGGCGGGTATATACCGTATTTTTCGCACCATAGGACGCACCGGACAATAGGACGCACCTTGTTTTAGAGGGGGGAGAACAAGGGAAAAAAATTCTTCCGCTCTCTGCCCAGCGCCCCTTCAGTGAAGCGGCAGGAGGCGCTGCGCAGAGAGTGGGAGAATTTCCCCCCTCTTGTTTTCCCGCTCTAAAACAAGGTGCGTTTAAGGTGCGTTCAGGCGGCTACCTTGGAAGCCTGGAGAGCGAGAGGGGTCGGTGCGCACCAACCCCTCTCGCTTTCCAGGCTTCAGGTTCCTTTCGACCAGCTCTTTGGGGCTGGCGGGGGGAAGCCCACCACCAGCCCCAAAGAGCAGGTCAGGGAGCAGCGGAAAGGTGCAGCAGAGAGGCTGCTGCCATAGTCACGCGTCACTTCTCCAGCTGGGAGAGGGTCCTGGGCTATGGCTTCTTTAGCCCCGCGCACGCTCTCCCGGCTGGAGAGGTGACGCGCGCCTATGGAGGCTCTTGCCATAGGTGCGCGCCACCTCTCCAGCCGGGAGAGGGTCGCGGGGGGCTGCTTTAGCCCCGCACGCGCTCTCCCGGCTGGAGAGGTGACACGCGGCTATAGAGGCTCCTGCCATAGCCCCGCGTTACCTCTCCAGCCGGGAGAGGGTCGCAGGGCTATGGCGTCTTCGCTCCATAGGACGCACGCACATTTCCCCTTCATTTTTGAAGGGGAAAAAGTGCGTCCTATAGACCGAAAAATACGGTATACCTCAGGACTTGCAAATGATTGCTTCAGAAGAACCTGCTGTAGATCTCAAGTTAATGTGATCTGAGCGCTGTTTGACTAGCTCATCTTAAAGGTAAAGGGACCCCTGACCATTAGGTCCAGTCGCGGCCCACTCTGGGGTTGCGGCGCTCATCTCGCTTTACTGGCTGAGGGAGCTGGCGTACAGCTTCCGGGTCATGTGGCCAGCATGACTAAGCTGCTTCTGGTGAACCAGAGCAGCACACGGAAACGCCGTTTACCTTCCCTCCAGAGCGGTACCTATTTATCAACTTGCACTTTGACGTGCTTTTGAACTGCTAGGTTGGCAGGAGCAGGGACCGAGCAACGGGAGCTCACCCCGTCGCGGGGATTCAAACCACCGACCTTCTGCTTAGCAAGTCCTAGGCTCTGTGGTTTAACAGCGTCACCCGCATGCTTGCTCTCCCCAAAATATGTGTGTTGCTCAGTATTTCCCCCCGTGTTCTAAAGTGGGCACAGTTGCAGCACCCTGTGATAATGCTGTTTCCCAAACATTTTTGGAGGAAGAGTGTTTTTAATATCACAGATGCTAACTGATAACAGAATAACATCAGGGCGGGGTGTGGGAATCCTGAAGTGTTCATATGCCAGCAATCAGAATTTGATTCAATTGGTGAGAGAATTCATCTATGGAACCCCTATTCTCTCTCTCTCTCTCTCTCTTATAGATATGAGAACTTTGAAGACCCACTTGGAATTGTCGACAAGTTCCACTACGGCACTCACTATTCCAACGCAGCTGGAGTCATGCATTACCTCATCCGGGTAGAGCCTTTCACCACATTGCACATCCAGCTTCAGAGTGGCAGGTATGAGTATGACATGAATCAGGCAGAAAAATCTCCATCCTTGCTGTCTCGGTTAAGGATGAACCCTCCTCTCTCTGGAAAGCACATGTCTCTGGCATATTTTGTCATGGAATTCTACTCACTATTGATCCAGAGTAGATTCCACTGTGTAGTTAGCAGAGTAATGACTTAAACACATTGCAGAATTCCCCCAAAATAGACCAGAGGCAATTGTATTTCATCCAGAAGAGCTTTACGGCTACTGAAGGCATATGAACATAATGTTCACGAATCCGATACGTTCAGGATTGGCACTGTCCATAAGAAGCTGTCAAAGGAATGCAGACAGCTGTGCTGTTTAAGCAGAATCCCGGCGTTTGCATTGATAGTATCCCTCCTTATGCCTTGGATTGCGTTCAGAGATTTCTCAGGGCACATGTCCCATGCGTTCTCTAACCCACAGATTTGACTGTGCGGATCGGCAGTTCCATTCCATTCCTGCCACCTGGCAAGCTCTCATGGAGAACCCCAACGATGTGAAAGAGCTCATCCCAGAATTCTTCTACTTTCCAGAGTTCTTAGAGAATCAAAATAGTAAGTAGTGGAATTATTTTCTGGCTGTGCGTTTCCCTGAGGAGAAGCTGCCTGGTTGTAGTTAACTAAGTAAAGTGCTTGGCTGAAATTTTGATCCCCTAGTTGCAGGGCACATAGAAATTCACATACAGCTAATAAACGTGGGAGTTGTTTTTAGCCAAATTACTGGTTTTTTAATGTATTCCAGAGGTGTATGCCTCACAGATGTTGTTGGGACTCCAGCTCCCAGGTTCCTCATTCCTGATATATTCTGTTGTATAACTGTTTCTGAAATCTATTTCTGTGACAAAGTAATCATTTACCTAAGCAGCATTTTTTTTTTTGTCCTCTCACCTCCCTTCCATATGGACTTTTAAAAGCTCCTGATAAATGCTTCATTTATTGTTTCCGAGCACAATTCAAAGTGTTGGTGCTGACCTTTGGTCCTATATACCTGAAGGAGCGTCTCCACTCCCATCGTTCTGCCCAGACACTGAGGTCCAGCACCGAGGGCCTTCTGACGGTTCCCTTGCTGCGAGAAGTAAGGTTACAGTGAACCAGGCAGAGGGCCTTCTTGGTGGTGGTGCCTGCCCTGTGGAACGCCCTCCCAGCAGATGTCAAGGCAATAAGCAACTATTTTACTTTTAAAAGACAACTGAAGGTGGCCCTGTTTAGGGAGGTTTTTAATGTTTGATGCTGTATTGTTTTTAATACTCGGTTGGAAGCCGCCCAGAGTGGCTGGGGAAACCCAGCCAGATGGGCTTGGTATAAATAATAAATTGTTGTTGTTGTTATTGTTTGTTTGTTTTGCACGGTTAATAGCAACCTAATTGTCTTAATTGCGGCTCTACAGATTTCAGCTTGGGGCAGCTGCAGATCTCGAAAGAAGTCGTGAATGATGTTCTCCTCCCGAAATGGGCGCAGTCACCAGAGGACTTCATTTTTAAACACAGGAAAGCTTTGGTGAGCTATTGATTGCCCTCTGGGTTCAGTGTCGAAAATGCATATAGCACGTGCTGTCCGCAAGGCTTAAGCTGTACGTTTTGTTGCTAACATTTGATTTGGATGTACAATACTTTGCAGCGGTCTTCGCTGCCACTTTTCCTGCGAATGCTGAAACCCGTTCTCTCGGTCTGTCCTAGGAGTCGGAGTACGTCTCTGCTCATCTCCACGAGTGGATAGATCTGATTTTTGGCTACAAACAGAGAGGGCCAGCTGCGGTGGAGGCCATGAATGTGTTCTATTACTGTACTTACGAAGGTACCAAGCTATGTTTTTCTTGTTTATTTGTGTCCGATTCTTCGTAACCCCATGGACCAGAGCAGGCCAGGCCCTCCTGTCTTCCACTGCCTCCCGCAGCTTGGTCAAACTCATGTTGGTAGCTTCGAGAACACTGTCCAACCATCTCGTCCTCTGTCGTCCCCTTTTCCTTGTGCCCTCCATCTTTCCCAACATCAGGGTCTTTTCCAGGGAGTCTTCTCTTCTCAGGAGGTGGCCAAAGTATTGGAGCCTCAGCTTCACGATCTGTCCTTCCAGTGAGCACTCAGGGCTGATTTCCTTCAGAGTGGATCGGTTTGATCTTCTTGCAGTCCATGGGACTCTCAAGGGTCTCCTCCAGCACCAGAATTCAAAAGCGTCAATTCTTCGGCGATCAGCCTTCTCCAAGCTATACGTTACTCTTAAATCATTGTATCATGTGGGAAAGAGTTAAATGTGATTTACATGGCAAAATTATTGCACCTTGCTGATTTCTGCCTCATAGCGTTCTACGGCTAATTCCCATTGAGCCACAACAGGGGGGAGGCAAAATGTTAGGAAAACGTTCTTTAAGAAACAGATAAAAGTGTGTAGGAGTTGCACTCTCGGCTTGTCTGGTGTCAGCTGGAGTTGCAAATAAAGGGAGAAAGTTGCAGGCTGCAATTTCTGCACAAGGAAAGTGCATGTGCACACACACACTGTCAGCACGCACACTGACGACAAGGTTGGAAGTAAGACAATGTGTACTGCTGATACTGTGGGTTTTGCTGTGTCAGGATTGTCAATTACTGGAATGAGATTATACCGTGCTGGAGAGATAAAGAAGGAATGCAAATAGCTTGTATATAAAAGTAACAGAAATGCTTGTGGGTCAGTTCAATGCGGTCATGCCACCCACCGTCTTGGATTTTCATGAAACTTGGTGTACACCCTTCCCTTACGGTTGAAAGAAACCCCCTTAAATCCCCCCCCTCTATCTCAAATGGTTTTAATTTTATAGCACTTCAAAGTTTCGTGAAATCTGTGTTTCTGTCCCTCTTGAGTTCCTTGGCCTGGTGTGCATTTTATATTTTTTCTCCATAACCAATGATCAGATCTCTTTGAAATTTTACACAGAGCTCAATAACATGATGAGGATTTCAGGGGAAAATACACCAACACTCAATTTTTTAAATAAATGCCTAAAAAATGTACAAATGTAGTTTTTTTGGTGGAAAAAGGAGGTTTAGAAAACCTAAATTTTCAGTGTGAGGGCATGATGGAATCAAAAGTTTGTGATGGTGAAAATTATTGCAAAGATATGCTCTTTCTCAACAAAGAATAAAATTTATGGGTCTCTTATGTCTTCTCAAGAGGAAGAGAAACACAGATTTCATGAAACCTTGAAGTGCTATAAAATTAAAACCGTTTGAGATAGAGGGGGGAAATTTAAGGGTTGGGGTTTTTTTGTTCAACCATAAGGGAAGGGTGTACACCAAGTTTCATCAAAATCCGAGACGGTGGGTGGTGAAACCCTTGTTTTTTTGCCTTGATTTGATGTGGAATGATCCTTGCTCAACCAGTCAAGCAATAAAGAAGCTCTTGACTGGAGAATTTGAGTGTGACTCCTGTTCTTCTCCTCTGCCTCTGAGGAAAAACTATAAACAGTAAGAAGTGGTTTTACTGAGGTGCCACCACAGCAGCAGAAAAGCGCAGAAGTGTGTGGGCAGTAACCTCTAATACAAAGGCCTCCATCCCTTACGAAGGAGCATCATGGGAACAGCTGCAAAGGAGGAAGAAACTACATGCCTCCCAGTAACAGATAAATTAGGCGAAAGACCTTGTGTCTAAATTGTGTAATTAAATGAATGGGGTGTGCCCCACTGATTTGTTTACTGTCTTCCCAGGAGCTGTAGATCTTGATGCCTTGACCGACGAGAAAGAAAGGAAAGCTTTAGAGGGGATGATTAACAATTTTGGACAAACCCCTTGTCAGCTACTCAAGGTAAGTCCTTTGGCAGCAATAGAGAACACAAGTTTGCTACCCTGCACTGAAACACTCCTTTTGGATATGCTGTGGGTGGAGGGGAAGAGAGGGGAATAATATATTGTTTCGTGTGTGTGTGTGTGTGTGTGTGTGTGTGTGGTCCAAAGGCACACAAGGCCTCTGTCTTGTCGAAATTAAGTTGGTCTGGCTCTGGTCAGTGCCTGGGAACCACACGGTCACCACCTTAGGTTCCAATGTGGGCTGTAAATGTAGAAAAACAAATAAATATGCAGAGTTGAAAACTTAAATTTGGCTAGAGAGCCCCGTGTGAGTGTATATGTTTCGCCCAGCCATCCTTGTACTGGATTTACTAAGTTGTTCTTCTAGTCTCCTTGCAAAATGTGCTTGCCCGATAATTGTGCATGGTTAGGTAAGGTAAAGGGACCCCTGACCATTAGGTCCAGTCGCGGACAACTCTGGGGTTGCGGCGCTCATCACGCTTTACTGGCCGAGGGAGCCGGCGTACAGCTTCTGGGTCATATGGCCAGCATGACTAAGCCGCTTCTGGCGAACCAGAGCAGTGCACGGAAACACCATTTACCTTCCCACCGGAGTGGTAGCTATTTATCTACTTGCACTCTGACATGCTTTTGAACTGCTAGGTTTGCAGGAGCAGGGACCGAACAACGGGAGCTCACCCCGTCATGGGGATTCGAACCGCCGACCTTCTGATCGGCAAGTCCTAGGCTCTGTGGTTTAACCCACAGCGCCACCCGCGTCCCTGGTTAGGCAAGCCTAAATTCCTAGTAACTTCGTTGCCAGGTTTGAAGAAGGCTTCCACAATTTCCCTGCTATTTATGTTTTACCCAGGAGCCGCATCCTGCAAGACTGTCTGCGGCGGAAGTGGTGCAAAAGCAGACCAGAAATGAAAACGCTGCATTTCACCTGTTCCAACATCTCCCTGAATTGAAGTCATTCTTCATTGAGGTAACATCTTGACAACATTGCATAAACATGAATTTAGAGAGAGTCGGCTTGAAAACAACGAGGTTCTTTCTAGCTAGGCCAATATGTGCAGCCATTCCGCCTGTCTTGCTCGTTGCAAGGCTTGGGTTACCTATCTGTGGTGCATGCAATGTATTCAAAAGGCTAGGGCTGGTCTCTTATAAGATTGGCTTGGGGCCCTGGCACTGTTCCACAAAATCAATGAGTATTAGTCCTGACTGTTCTTCACCCACCATGCCTTCTTGTAAGGCGGTTAACAGTGCAATGATTCTTCAACATCAACTTTGTTGGACTGGTCATGTTGTGCAGATGCCTGATTATTGTCTTCCAAAGCAACTACTCTATTCCGAACTTCAAAATGGAAAGCGTAATGCTGGTGGTCAACAAAAGGTTTAAAGACACTCTCAAGGCAAATCTAAATAAAAAAGTAGTATAAACACAGAGAACTGGGAAACGCCGGCCTGTGAGCGCTCCCGTTGGAGAACAGCCTTTACCAAAGGTGTCATGGGCTTTGAAGACACTCGAACTCCGGATGAAAGTTAGAAATGTGCAAAGAGGAAGGCACGCTTGGCAAACCCTCAACGTGATCAACTCCTGCCTGGAAACCTATGTCCCCACTGTCAAAGGACATGTGGATCCAGAATTGGCCTCCACAGTCGCTTACGGACTCACTGTTAAAACCAGGCATAGCAAACTCGGCCCTCCAGATGTTTTGGGACTACAACTCCCATCATCCCTATCTAACAGGACCAGTGGTCAGGGATGATGGAAATTGTAGTCTCAGAAACATATGGAGGGCCGAGTTTGCCTATGCCTGGTTAAAACCGTGTTCATGGAAGACAATCTTACTTGCCTACGAGTGATCGCCAAGGAAGAAGATACCCAGTCATTATCTCATATGCACATATTTGGGATGGAGTGGCAAGGAGAATAACATTGCTGAGGAGCATACCGTATCTTTCGCTCTATAGGACACACTTTTCCCCCTCAAAAATTGAGGGGAAATGTGTGTGCGTCCTATGGAGCGAATGCAGGCTCCTTGGCTTCAGCGATAGCAACGCGAAGCCTCCGAAGCGCAGAGGGAGCACTCCCTCCGTGCTCCAAAGGCTTTGCGTTGCTTTCGCTGAAGCCTGGAGAGCGAGAGGCTTCGGTGCGCACCGACCCCTCTCGCTCTCCAGGCTTTAGAGATAGCCGCGCAGCCCCTCTGGCAGGGAGAGGCTGCACGTGGCTATGGCTTCTTTAGGCCCGGGTAGCCTCTCCAGGCAGGATGGATCCCGCTGGCTGCCTTGGCTTGTGCCATAGCCGCGCACAACCCTTCCGGCAGGGAGAGGTTGCGCCTGTACGCTGCTCTTTGGGGCTGGGGGGGGGAGATTTTTTTTCTTGATTTCTTGATTTCCCCCCCTAAAAACTAGGTGTGCCCTATGGTCCGGTGCGCCCTATGGAGCGAAAAATACGGTACTTTTCCTACACTTCCTTTCCCTGTGCCTTTAGGGTACGTGAGCCCAAGACACTGGTTTTCGACTGGTGGGTCAGAAACTTGCAGCCGGACTTCCAACTCCCATCAGCCCCAGCCAGCATGACCCCATTGGTCAGCGATGATGGGAGTTGTAGTCCAGCAGTACCTGCAGGGCAACTAATTTCCCATCCTAGCCATTACTGGGATGCTGTCTGACCCGAAGTGGATCTCAACAGCAGCCCTACAAGCGGAAGGTGGAGGGGAATGAGGTGTGGATCCCCAATTGCCCGGTTGGGCTGAAGGTTGACCCTTGCTCTAAAAATGTTGGAGACTACTGCGCCAAGAGGATTTGCACAACTTGTTGATCTCATGGGGAGCTTTGCCAACTACTGTCTGCCCATTCTCATCCAACTGTTGCTGTCAGAGGCTCAGGAGCAGAAGCGCAGGGGAGAGAGCAAATAGAGAGCGGAGGAGAGGAATCAGAGGGGAGCGTAGGGGAATATGACAGTGGCCCGAGAGATTCCATGAGCTTCTCCAGCGAATCAGAAGATTCCCAAAAGGGGGCGCCTATGGTAAGGGCAAGGGGGGTCCCAGGGGGGACGCTCCAGAAACAAGGGACCAGCGGGGACTCCCAAGGGAGCAGCGGAGGATCAGGACCAGTTCCCCCACCAGAGCACAGTGGGGGGGAAGAGTCACATGAGCCAGGATCAGCCTCTCCTCCAGTGGGGAGAGAAGATGAGTCAGGGGTAACCACACCCCCATCGGGAAGTGGGGGAACGGAGGGAAGGCCAGGTCCAGCTAGCCTCCCCGAAAGAGGGAGCAGTGACACAAGTGTAACGGTCAGAAGGAAAGTGGGAGGCTGCGCGCGCGCGCCAAGTTCAAATGTGGAGGAGCGCGGGACAGCAGAAAACCCGGATTGGGAGCCAGGTCCAAAGGCCCGAAGGAGGGAGGGAGAAGAGTCAGGGGACTCAGCGTCAGAGGAGTCTAGGAGGGCTGAGACTCCGACTAGCAGGCGGACCCAGAGAAGGAAGGAACAGAGGAAGAGGTGGAGTAAGGCTAGAATCTTAAACTGGTGTCAGGGGGGAGGAGATTCAGATGGAACTTCGACGGTCTAAGGTATAGACGTAGCGTTGCGCGCTGCGCGTCTGGAAGTGAAACTGAACTTCAATAAAGACTTTTATACTAGAGAAAGAAGCAGCGTTGGTCTTGTGTGAGCTGGGACCTTGGGCAGCGCTGACAGTTGCCAACTGAAATTATTATTTTTCCCACCCACCCACTCCTCTCTCTTAGGGGATCAGCGATGGGATACCTATTGTTAAGTCCATTGTCCCCAGGAATCAGTCACGTTCTTTCATGTCACAAGGGAGCCCAGAGATTTTGGTGAGTAGGATGTGACGAAGAGTGCTGTTGATGTTGTTTGGGATTATCAACTGAGCTTGATAGTGATTTGTATGCTCTTAAGCCTTAAACGGCTCAGGACCGTAATACCTCAAGAACGTCCTCTTTCCATACAAACCTACCCGGACCCTGAGGTCATCTTCTGAGGGCCTCCTTTGTGTGCCTCCTCCTCCTCTTTTTTTTTTTTAATAATTTTTTATTAACCGGCCAATCACATCAAATTAAATCACATCATATAAATTCCAAATTACAAAGCCAAATTTTAAATTTTTGTTGGGGGGACCCATATTTCAAGATCCGAAGGGGGGATTCTGATCATCTTCTTGCTACTGCGTTAATGTCCAAATCAGTCCAAACAGAGTTCATAATTCTATCCAGTCTTATCTTGCTGTTTCCACATCACATCTTATTCATATATTTTCTCTTTTTCCTTTATGATCTCTTCTGATAGTCTCCTTAAGCCGATAAACACCAATAATAATCCTGTGTGGATTTTTCCATCCTTCCAATCCTCAATTCGAGATGGTTTCCATATATCATCGCCTTCATAGATAACATTGCTCTTTCCATCATTAATTACAGAACTGTCGCTCTTGAGTCCCCCTGAGAAGTTTCTCCCACAATATAAAAACAGCTCTATTTCTCTATTTCTCCTCCCAGACTCAGTCCTCTGACAGAACTTCCCAATATGGTGACGGCATTTTTAACTGCGTCATTTCAAAGCTCTTATACATTCCACGCTCTTCTTAAAACATGCTTTGGTTCGAAAGTTTATCTCCACACAGCCTTAAACCCACAGCTTAAGTCCTTAAAACGACATTTCTGACTCGTGAGGGGAGGGGATTCTTGTTTAATCACATAAGGAAAGAAAGGAAAGGTGTTTTTTTCCCCTCCCCCATCAGTCATTTGCCATACCGTGTCTTGACGTATCTTCTCATGATTTAATCTTGTCTTGCTTTATCAGAGATCTCTTCTGTTGCAGTCTTTACTCCCCCTCCTTTCTTGAAATATGTGCTTTCCTTCATCCAAATGGTTTCTTTTGAAGTTCTTGCAGCTAGTGGTGCGGATCAGAGACAGCGTCCAGGAGCGCCAAGATCCCACAGGAGGGCTATGTGCCTAGTGCCCCCATCCCCACAAATTCGGGGGTGGTATAGGGCACAGCAGGCAAGGCAGCCCCCCCACCATCCTGGGGGGGTAGGGAGGCTAATTACTCCCATCATAGCCTCCAAATTACCTCGTGTGGGTCGGAGAGATATTATTGTCAGCCATCTTCCGATGCGCCCCCTAGTGGCCCCCCTTGTGTGCCTCCTCCCCAAGAGGTTCAGCAACATGAGAACAGGGCCTTTTCTGCAGTGGCTCCTCATCTGTGGAATGCTCTCCCCAGGGATGTTCGTCTGGCACCTTCATTATACACTTTTAGGTGCCAGGCAAAAACATTCCTTTTTAACCAGGCCTTTGCTTGATCTGATTGACATCCTATGCCTGTTTAGAGTGTGTTTTTTTATGGGGGGGGTGTTGGGTTGTTTTATTTTTATTATGTATTTTGTGGCTTTATATCTTGATTTTATTTTGTGAACCGCCCTGAGACCCCCAGGTATAGGGCGGTATATAATTTCAAATAATTAATAATAATAATAATAATAATAATAATAATAATAATAATAATATTGATGCTGTTGCCCTGTATAACTGTGAAAAACCACAGACTGTGACGTGAAGTGTTATCATTTCTACTGAGCTCATTTTGCCCTGGTCTGAAGCACTTTCACTCTCTTCAAGTAGATCAGATTATTATTACACTACCTAGTAAATGGCAATAAAGTGCATCTCTACCCTCGTATTATTATTATTATTATCATTATCATCATCATTATTATTACTGCTACTACTACTACAATCTAAACAAGGGGGGAAGTAGGGAGGGGAAGAAGAGAAGGAAAATCAGCTGTTCTCCTCCTTGATATTGATCGTTGTGTAAATGTAGCTAATTAGATGCAGTGCTTTAATCATTGGTCGTTTCTCTGCTTTCTCCCAACGCACGTTCTTCTGAAGGTAACAGTGAGTCAGAACTGCGTCATTGGAACTCACGGGTGGTTGCCTTACGACAGAAATATCTCCAACTATTTCACTTTTCTGAGAGATCAAACTGTGACAAATCCCAAGTGAGTAAAATCAGAATAGAGATCATTTTCTGGTCTTTATCGTGCCATGATTCAGGAGGACTTTCGCCAGACGTCTGAAGTGTTATCCTTGGTTGTAAACAACACAGATGTAGGTACAGTGGTACCTCGGGTTAAGTACTTAATTCGTTCCGGAGGTCCGTACTTAACCTGAAACTGTTGTTAACCTGAAGCACCACTTTGCTAATGGGGCCTTCTGCCGCCATGCCGCCACCACCCGATTTCTGATCTCATCCTGAAGCAAAGTTCTTAACCTGAAGCACTATTTCTGGGTTAGCAGAGTCTGTAACCTGAAGCGTATGTAACCTGAAGCGCATGTAACCTGAAGCGTATGTAACCCGAGGTACCACCGTACAGAGGGTAAAAATGTGTATTAAAAGCTGATGTCATGCAGTAGTTAGTAGTTAGGACCATAATGTCTCAGAGCCTCGACTCGGATCTATGCTCAGCTGTGAAACTCGCCAGCTTTGAATGTATTTGAGTGGTTTAGACATAATGCCAAGCCATGTGGATAAGCAATGATAAGCCTTGAGTTCACACCTTCTGTTATTCTTCCCACTCCCAGTCATGGTTTGAGGCAAACCACAGTTTCCATTTTGTCTGAGCCAGCAAACTATGGCCAGCTCTTCATGGTGACCTTTATCTTAGTCACTTTGATAAGAGAGTCACACCTTGCTACCTGCCATAGTAAAAGGCCTTTAGCTAGTATGAGAATAATAATGTTCATTGCTGAGATTAAATATACGCAATGAACTTTGGGAATTTTGATAAATTACGAATTGCTTCTCTGTCTTTTGCTTAACTTTATTTCGTTTTTTGTATTTGTGTGGGTGTAGTATGAGAATATGAGGGATGCGGGTGGTGCTGTGGGTTAAACCACAGAGCCTAGGACTTGCCGATCAGAAGGTCGGCGGTTCGAATCCCCACGACGGAGTGAGCTCCCGTTGCTCGGTCCCAGCTCATCCCAACCTAGCAGTTCGAAAGCATGTCAAAGTGCAAGTAAATAGGTACCGCTGCGGTGGGAAGGTAAATGGCGTTTCTGTGCGCTGCTCTGGTTTGCCAGAAGTGGCTTAGTCATGCTGGCCACATGACCCGGAAGCTGTACGCCAGCTCCCTCGGCCAATAAAGCGAGATGAGCGCCACAACCCCAGAGTCGGCCACAACTGGACCTAATGGTCAGGGGTCCCTTTACCTTTAGTATGAGAATAATTACGCTCATTACTGAGATTAAATATACACAATGAGCTTTGGGAACTTCGATAAATTACGAATTGCTTCCCTGTCTTTTGCTTAACTTTATTTTGTTTTCTGTATTTGTGCAGGTGAGTTTAATGAACTTATATTTATCTTGAAATTATGGGCTGAGCATTGTAGGTAGCGGAAATTAATGCCTTTAAATAGGCAACACAGACCTTAACGTCACCAATTGTTTGCAGAACACAACGAAGCGTGAGTGGTCCTTTTGCGCCAGGACTGGAGATCACACCCAAGTTGTTTGTAGCATCTCACGATGCAAAGCTGCTATTTAGTGGAGGCCATTGGGACAACAGCATCAGAGTGACGTCACTCACAAAGGGGAAATTGATGGCACAGCATATTAGGCACATGGGTAAGTCATTTCTGATAACGGGGGGTGGGAGAGGGAGCATAGCTGTCAACTTACAGATTTGAAAATAAGGGGCCAGCAGCCTCGGAAATAAGGGATCAGCAGCCAAAATAAGGGATTTTCAGAGCGCAGCTATGTTCGACTTCTGAGCCCCTCCGAGCCAAAGGCAGAAAGCCCAGCCAGCAGCCAAACGAAGCCTCAAGTGGTGGTTCCCACAGCGCAGCAACCCGGCAAAGGGGAGGCAGCAAGGAAAACCACCGTCATCTCTCCGCTGGGAAGCGCTGAGCAAAGGCGAGTCCCTAGGCAACACAGCCGATTTGATCGGCACAAGGCATGCAAGCTCCACCCCCCAGTCGTTCTTAGACTCCTTATTGGGTGAGCAACGCAGCCAAGCAACACAGTTGGAGCCTCCCTCCTCCCTGGCCGGCAGGGAGGGAGGGAGAGGAGCTGCTTCCTTTGAAACCCGGGAAATTTAAGGGATATCATCAATAAGGGACAGCAGCGGGACACGGCACTGGGATAAGGTACTTTCCCGCCAAATAAGGGACGGTTGACGGCTATGAGAGGGAGAGATGGGTACTTCAGCATGTTGCTTTGATCAATTAGCAAGAGTCGTGCACAAACTAGAAATGCAAAAGGAAGCCCCTTATGGAATGGATTCCCCTCTTCCCCCGGCCCAGAGAATTAGAGCTATCTCTGCTGCTTTGGTGCAATAGTAGTTCTCCTTCCCAAAGTGATCCTGCTAATATTATTGGATGATTCGGAGCCCAGATAACCCACCAAGGCATTGGTCTCCCTGTCTTCTCTCCCCCCTGCCCAATTTATTTTTATTGATTTTCCAAATTATTACGAATCAACTCAAACCAAATTAAATTACCGTATTTTTTGCTCTATAAGACTCACTTTTCCCCGCCTAAAAAGTAAGGGGGAATGTGTGTGCGTCTTATGGAACGAATGCAGGCTGCACAGCTATCCCAGAAGCCAGAACAGCAAGAGGGATTGCTACTTTCACTGCGCAGCGATCCCTCTTGCTGAAGAGGTGGAATCTGAGCTAAGCACATCCCTTCGCATGTAGCTCCCCTTTGGAGCAGAGAGCTCATTGTCAAGAGATCTCAGCATTGCTTTCTCGGCACGTAAAGGCAGACATGGTTTATTGCTTATTGTACCCTTTTGAAAAATGTGTGTGTGTGTGTGTGTGTGTGTGAGAGAGAGAGAGAGAGAGAGAGAGAGAGAGAGAGAATAATAATAGCTACCAGGGTTCCTGTTGCTAGACTAACGCTCCCATCATCCCTGACGGCAAGCCATGCTATCGGGGGTTTATAGAAGTTGGGTGTTCAACAACATACAGTCGTATCCTGGTTCTCAAACATACCGTATTTTTTGCTCTATAAGACTCACTTTTTCCCTCCTAAAAAGTAAGGGGAAATGTGTGTGTGTCTTATGGAGCGAATGCAGGCTGCGCAGCTGTCACAGAAGCCAGAACAGCAAGAGGGATCGCTGCTTTCACTGCGCAGCGATCCCTCTTCTGGCTTCTGAGATTCAGATTTTTTTCTTCTTGTTTTCCTCCTCCAAAAACTAGGTGCGTCTTGTAGTCTGGTGCGTCTTATAGAGCGAAAAATACAGTAATGCAATTTAATACAATACAATAATATTAATACAATAATACAATCAGGTTTCCCACTCCTGTTCCATCATCATTTCCACTCCTGATCATCCTCATTTCCTCGGACACGCACATCATTTCTTATTTAGAGTCTGGCTGACACCCTTCACTCGCCGTTAAACCATTCTTCCAGCTGGCTGCTTTGCAGCGTAGAACCACGCACCTGTTTTTGTAGAAGCTGGCACGCCGCAGTCCCTTTTAAATTGCATTTTGAAAAATGGGAACGTATCTTGCTGTCCTCAGCTAATCGCTTTCCTTCTCTGTTCAGATATAGTGACATGCCTGGCTATGGATTTCTGCGGAATCCATTTAATTTCGGGCTCGAGGGACACCACTTGTATGATATGGCAAGTTGTTCAGCAGGTAAGTTAGCTTTGGAAGGTCCATGAAGACAACCACCAGTGGGTTGGGAAGCAGCAAGGGGTGGGAGAAGTGTTGTGATCTTGAGGTGTGATCGTCTTAAGAGCCAACTCATGCTTTCTGTGGTTGCTGAATTATGGAAAAGTGTGCGAAATGTACAGGAGCAACTTGGGGATCTGCGATGGACGTGTGCCAGCAAGCCGTTGGGATAACGGCTGACAAAGTCAGCTCTGGTGCCTGAAAGCTCATGTTAAGGTGCCAAAAAAACTCTTTCTTAAGATGGGCTGTTAACTCCTCGGAGCATTCTGCTGCACATTGAAGGTGCAAATCTCTTGTTCACACTTCTGCAAGGAACAAGCAGTTTTAAATGTGACAAAATGTTGCCTGCTGCCCTATATTTGGAATTGGGTCTGAAGAATCCCTTAAAGAGCGTGACTCACAGTTCCTTCGTTTATTTTTATTCAAGATTCCGATATTCCCTTCTTCCTCCAGCCTCAAGGAAGTCGATAGAGAAACAATCAACAGAAAACAACACATCATTTATACCACAGAGTCGTAGTTTTACTGATATTTACTAATATCAGTAAAACCCCACTTTAAAATAGTTTACCCCGTTCTGAGTACTCCAGCTTTTTTAGGAGTGTGGTAGCTGCTTCACAAGGCTGTGTTGATTTTTTAAAATGATGATCTATTTTA
This sequence comes from Podarcis raffonei, assembly GCF_027172205.1. Taxonomy (NCBI): domain Eukaryota; kingdom Metazoa; phylum Chordata; class Lepidosauria; order Squamata; family Lacertidae; genus Podarcis; species Podarcis raffonei. Next base: position 130,236,879 of record NC_070602.1, on the reverse strand, counting down.
TTTTATTTTAAATCACCTTTTTACAGAGAAATGAGTGATTCCCCCGGGCCTAAGGGCAAAACCACACTGTTTTTATTGTAACTCACTCTATGTGGGGCTGCCCTTGAGACTGACTCAGAAACTCCAGCGGGTGCAGAATGCCGCGGTGAGACTCCTTACGGGGTCCTCGCTGCGAGATCACATTCACCCAGTGCTCTACCAGCTGCACTGGCTCCCAGTGGAGTACAGGATCAGGTTTAAGGTGCTGGTTTTAACCTTTAAAGCCCTATGCGGCCTAGGACCCTCGTACCTACGGGACCGCCTCTCCCGGTATGTCCCACAGAAGACCTTACGGTCTTCAAACAAAAACATCTTGGAGGTCCCAGGCCACAGGGAGGTTAGGCTGGCCTCAACCAGAGCCAGGGCTTTTTCGGCTGTGGCTCCGATCTGGTGGAACGCTCTGTCACAAGAGACTAGGGCCCTGCGGGACTTGACATCTTTCTGCAGGGCCTGCAAGACAGAGCTGTTCCACCAGGCCTTTGGCCAAGGCACAGTCTGACCCCCCTCCTCTGGCAATCCTCACAGAACTCTAGCCCAATGGTTGCCATTAATTTGATTTGAATTAATTTTATAACAAAATGATTTTAGAATGTTGTATTATTTTACTGTTGTTAGCCGCTTTGGCTTCAGAAGGGCGGGATATAAATAAATTATTATTATTATTATTATTATTATTATTATTATTATTATTATTATTATTGGACAAAACACTTTCCAAGGTTTATTGGTGTGTGTGGTATTACACGGGCCTCTGGCTGTGTATTCAAATCTGACTGGACTTGTATTTTGTGAATACAGCTGAACCTCTACTTACCATCACCGCCTCTTATGGTCGTTCCAAGTCGCGACCGCGGCAAACCCGGAAGTAACCTGTGGGTGGGCCACCGTTCGCGCATGCGCACAACGGCACCTCTCCCAGCAACCTGTTTCGACCTCCGGACGGACCTCTGGAACGAATTATGGTCGCAAATAGAGGTTCCACTGTATATACCAGCAGTAGTCTGATTCAAAACACGACTCTTACCAGGATTGTATGTTGCAATCATTTTCTGTACATTGATTTTGTGAGAAATTGCTTCGTTATGCGACGAGAAAAGCAAAAGGAACCACTGATTTAGAAATAACTGTTTGACTAATAGTTGCATCTAAGCACATTGATGTTTTGAAAGGGCCTTCTGTATGGTTAAAATATATTTTTTTATTATTTACACCAGGGAGGCGTGCCTGTAGGCCTGGCACCTAAACCGTTGCAGATTCTGTATGGACACACCCATGAAGTTTCTTGTGTTGGCATCAGTACAGAACTGGACATGGCTGTGTCAGGGGGCAGGGTGAGTTTGCTTGCTATTTCCCCAACTACACTGAAAGCAAATAACCGTCCCGTGATTTAATTCTCAAGTCTTGGGCGACCTCGTCCATGTGCTTCGTTGTTACCCCTTGCATTTACGCTCGCGAGTTGTGTTTTTAGGCTGCACTGCTGCTAGGCAGACTTAATCTGGGAATAAGTCCCAATGAACACGTTGTTGTTGTTGTTGTTTAGTCGTTTAGTCGTGTCCGACTCTTCGTGACCCCATGGACCAGAGAACGCCAGGCACCTCTGTCCTCCACTGCCTCCCGCAGTTTGGTCAAACTCATGCTGGTAACCTCGAAAACACTATCCAACCATCTTGTTCTCTGTCGCCCCCTTCTCCTTGTGCCCTCCATCTTTCCCAACATCAGGGTCTTATCCAGGGAGTCTTCTCTTCTCATGAGGTGGCCAAAGTACTGAAGCCTCAGCTTCACAATCTGTCCTTCCAGTGAGCACTCAGGGCTGATTTCCTTCAGAATGGAGAGGTTTGATCTTCTTGCAGTCCATGGGACTCTCAAGAGTCTCCTCCAGCACCATAATTCAAAAGCATCAATTCTTCAGCGATCAGCCTTCTTTATGGTCCAGCTCTCTCTTCCATACATCACTACTGGGAAAACCATAGCTTTAACTATACGAACCTTTGTTGGCAAGGTGATGTCTCTACTTCTCAAGATGCTGTCTAGGCCTGTCATTGCCCTTCTCCCAAGAAGCAGGCGTCTTTTAATTTCGTGACTGCTGTCACCATCTGCAGTGATCATGGAGCCCAAGAAAGTAAAATCTCTCACTGCCTCCATTTCTTCCCCTTCTATTTGCCAGGAGGTGATGGGACCAGTGGCCATGATCTTCGTTTTTTTGATGTTGAGCTTCAGACCATATTTTGCGCTCTCCTCTTTCACCCTCATTAAAAGGTTCTTTAATTCCTCCTCACTTTCTGCCATCAAGGTTGTGTCATCTGCATATCTGAGGTTGTTGATATTTCTTCCGGCAATCTTAATTCCGGCTAGGGATTCATCCAGGCCAGCCTTTCGCATGATGAATTCTGCATATAAGTTAAATAAGCAGGGAGACAAAATACAGCCTTGTCGTACTCCTTTTCCAATTTTGAACCAATCAGTTGTTCCATATCCAGTTCTAACTGTAGCTTCTTGTCCTACATAGAGATTTCTCAGGACACAGCAAGACTTAATTCTGAGTACATATGTACAGGATTGTACCGTTGCATGTTCAAAATGTGACGTCCTTCTTTAAAGGGAAGGGACGTTTAAAGAAGATTGGGAAATGTTTATTGAATATATGGGGGGAAACTCTGTATGTTTGAAAACGTTGGCAGCATTAAGATAAATTCAAACAGTTTTGATGGATGTAATAATGGAATGCTGAATGGTTTAGTTTATATAAAATATTCAGGGATTTATGTTATGCAAAATGAACCATGGAAGGAGAAGAAGGGAAGTCATTGATATTTTAAGGTTGTTTAAATAGCAGTGTGTGTGTGTGTGTGTGTGTGTGTGTGTGTGAAAATGTATGTGATGTCCTTGGCATTGGGTCTTAGGATTTTGTTTTTTGCTTTTACTTTCATATTTATTTCTAAAATCCCTCCTTCTCCTCCTCCTCCTCCTTTCTTTTAAAGTGAAGGGTGGAGAAGGAAACCTGGTGTATCTGATGAAATAGAAATATAGAATTAACACATGCACACACATTGCAGATCAGGGAAAACCCAAAACGGCCCCAAACCTGTCAAATGATAAGCCAAGCAATTAATTGATACTGTATAGGCAGAGCCAGAGCAGAAGATGGGGAAAGGCAACTGATGCTGATTTTGTCCCCATCTTCCACCCTGATGTGTTCTACAAGGGCTGAGTGCTGAGAAAGGATGCCGCCCCCTGGACCGGTTATAAGTAAGGCAGGAGGGCAGGCAGGTACATGGGCAGGGGAAGGGTAAGGATGGTGAGGCTGTACCCCGTTACTGGACCAGCCTACACTGCCTCCCCTGTGTGTCTTTTTTGTGTGTGTCGCTCTATTTCTAACAGAGCCGCTCTCATCACTGGGATTCTCAGTTCAAAACACCCCTGTTTTAAAACATCCCTGCCTGTACTGCTGCCATGCAGAATGCTTCACATGGTTCCACATATGCTAAAAAAATTACATTGAAACCTGAAGGAGCGTCTCCACCCCCATCGTTCAACTCAGACACTGAGGTCCAGCTCCGAGGGCCTTCTGGCAATTCCCTCCCTGCGAGAAGTGAGGTTACAGGGAACAAGGCAGAGGGCCTTCTTGGTGGTGGCGCCCGCCCTGTGGAACGCCCTCCCAGCTGCTGTTAAGGAAATAAACAACTACCTGACTTTTAGAAGACATCTGAAGGCGTCCCTGTTTAGGGAAGCTTTTAATGTTTGACGTTTTATTGTGCTTTTAATATGCTGTTGGGAGCCGCCCAGAGTGGCTGAGGAAACATGGGTGGGGTATAAATAAAATGTTGTTGTTAATGTCTTAGAAAGCTTTTTGAATGCGTGGATTTTTCTTTCTCCCTTTTGAACAGGACGGCACTGTGATTGTGCATACGATTCGGAAAGGTCAGTACGTGAAGACTCTGCGGCCGCCCTGCGAGAGAGCTCTCTCGCTCACTGTCCCAAATCTTGCCGTCTCCTGGGAAGGACATATAGTTGTCCACACCAGTGTAGAAGGAAAGACAACTCTCAAGGTATGGGGACAGCCAGACTCACAAAGGCCTAGAAGCATGGGTCTTTGTTTTATTTTGCTTCCAGGGTGGGAGGGGGGATTGGAGAGGGAATCAGTGGTACTTCTTATGCCAACTGGGCACTCTTAGGCCAATTCTTACCTTCCCTCCCCCCCCCCATATTGCCCCCTCCTAACCTATTTTTATACATTGGTATCTCTGGATACGAACGGGATCCGTTCCAGATCCCTGTTCGCATCCCGAAGTAAATGTAACATGCAACGGCGTGTCTGCGCGTGCACGGGTCGCATTTCGCCACTTCTGTGCATGCGTGTGACGTCATTTTGACCATCTGCGCATGCGCGAGCAGCGAAACCCAGAAGTAATGCGCTCCATTACTTCCGGGTCGCCGCAGAGCGCAACCTGAAAATATTCATCCGGAAGCTAGTTCAACCCAAGGTATGACTGTATTGTGAACCATCCTGATACCTTTGGATTAAATAATACAGTCATACCTTGGTTGTCAGATGCCCTGGAATTTGGACGTTTTGGTTCCCGAACGCCGCAAAGCCGGAAGTCATTGTTCCGGTTTGCGAACGTTCTTTTGGAACCCGAATGTCTGACGGGGCTTCCACGGCTTCTGGTTGGCTGTAGGAGCTTCCTGCAGCCAATCAGAACTTGTGATTTGGTTTCCAAACGTTTTGGAAGAACGGACTTCCAGAACAGATTCTGTTTGACTTCCAAGGTACGACTGTAATAATAATGACGGCGATGATGATGATAATAATAATAATAATAATATCCTCCTTTCTTAAGCTCATGGGCCCAGATTCTCCCAACAGTGTGTAGTACACCTAGCACAAATTGAAGTTTATTTATTTATGTAAGAACTTAACCTTTAAAACCACCACATCGCTCTTTCATATGTGGTGGACATGTAAAAAGGTAAAAGAGTATTGGCAAATGATTTATAATGAATTGGAAAAAAATATGTTTCAAATTACTTTCCCAAAAAACAGGGTCCTTTTTGTTGGGGATAACTCAGACTGAAATTCTCAGGTGTCAGAAAAGGTGATTTATGTATGCAACAACTGTGGCCCGTGTTTTGTTAGCCCCCAAATAGAAAATGAGCAAGGTCCCAACCCAGAAAGATTGGCAACTTAAGTTGACAGAATATGCACAACTTGCAGACTTAACATATAGAATAAGAGAACAAGAAGAACATACGTTTAAAGAAGATGGGAAAACATTTATTGAATATATGGGAAATAACTGTGTACAGCTGAAAACACTGGCAGCATTAAGATAAATTCACCGGTGTAAATCACTTCTGATGGATGTAATAATGGAAAACCGATTGGTACAGTTTTTGTAAAATATGCAGGGATATAAGATATGCAAAATGAACCATGGAAAGAGAAGAAGGGAAGTCATTGATACCTTAAGGATGCAAAACATTGATCTGAAATTGTAAAACACAAAATAAATCAAAATTATGTTTTTTAAAAAGAAGCACAATTTAAAATTGCTGCAGGCTGGTGTGAGCAAAAGGTTTGCTTTCCTCTCTGTCTCTCTGCCTCTTTCTCTCTCACAGTATTTATCTGCCTCTGTTCTGAAGAAATGCTTTCATTATGCAGTCTCCTGCAATCAATTCTGCTTTGTTTTTCTCAGGATAAAAATGCACTACATCTCTATTCTGTGAATGGAAGGTACTTGGGCTCTGAGAGCCTGAAAGAGGACGTGTCGGATCTGTGCGTGGCTGGGGAATATATTGTCACAGGGAGCCTACAGGGATTTCTATCCATACGAGATCTCCACAGGTACTGAGAACGTTTGGGAGGGGCAGGAAGTACCGTATTTTTCGCTCTATAGGACGCACTTTCCCCCCTCCAAAAATGAAGAGGAAATGTGTGTGCGTCCTATGGAGCGAATGCAGGCTTTGGCTGAAGCCTGGAGAGCGAGAGGGGTCGGTGCGCACGACCCCTCTCGCTCTCCAGGCTTCAGGAAGCTATCCGCAAGCCTTCTGAGCACGGCGGGAGTTCCTAGCATGTCCAAGTGCAAGTAGATAAATAGGTACCTCTCCGGCGGGAAAGTAAACGGCGTTTCTGTGCGCTGCTCTGGTTCGCCAGAAGTGGCTTAGTCCTGCTGGCCTGTATGCCGGCTCCCTCGGCCAGTAAAGCGAGATGAGCGCCACAACCCCAGAGTCGGCCAAGACTAGACCTAATGGTCAGGGGTCCCTTTACCTTTACCTTGCTAACTGATCAAAGCAACATACTGAAGTACCCATCTCTCTCTCTCCCACCCCTACCCCCCATTATCAGAAATGACTTACCCATGTGCCTTTTATGCTGTGCCATCAATTTCCCCTTCGTGAGTCACTCTGATGCTGTTGTCCCAATGGCCTCCACTAAATAGCAGCTTTGCATCGTGAGATGCTACAAACAACTTGGGTGTGATCTCCAGTCCTGGCGCAAAAGGACCACTCACGCTTCGTTGTGTGCGCTGCTCTGGTTCGCCAGAAGCGGCTTAGTCATGCTGGCCATGTGACCCGGAAGCTGTACGCCGGCTGCCTCGGCCAGTAAAGCGAGATGAGCGCCGCAACCCGAGTCGTCCGCGACTGGGCATAATGATCAGGGGTCCCTTTACCTTTATGCAAATATATGTCAAAAGGTCCCGTCCCCCACCTTTGAAACCATCTTTGTCCTTTCTGACGTTGGACCTCCCACAAGCATAAGGCCTACCGGTCAATGTCAATATTCTCCCTGTATCCAGACATCCTCGTCTAAAATAAATCTTTGGCGCGTTTCTAGGGGTTGCTAACCAGGCTGTTCTGTTTCCATTTATTTCAGCCTCAGCCCCAGCACCTCCCCGTTGGCCATGCGGCTGCCGATCCGCTGTGTGTCTGTGACCAAAGAGTCCAGCCATATTCTGGTGGGCCTCGAGGACGGCAAGTTGATCATCATCGGCGTCGGAAAACCGGCAGAGGTAAAACCTACCCTCAGGAACTTTATCTACCGAACGGTGGGCAGTTCGCTTATTTCTGCTTTCCAACTGGGCAAGAGATCGCCTCTGTGGCAGGGCAAACGTCCGAGCAAGCTTGAGCTTTCCGAGGGGAAGAAATAGTTTTCGAGATGTTCTTGCGGTTTCTTTCCAAAAGCTCTTCTGCTGGAAACGAGAGCGTAGAAGGGAACAACACATTGGGGAGCTGGGGCGGAATCAGGCCTGTGCCTGGACTAATATAGAGGTTTTACCATAGCTGAGATCACAACTTTCTGCTGCTTGCTAGATCGGGAAACCGACTGAACTGAACTTGCACATTGCTGCCTGCCGTATAACATTTCATTCTAAACACTAATGCACCACTCCTGTTTGCAAGTTACGGAATTTGATTTCGGAAGAACGCTGAACAGACAAGGATGAACTCCTGCGGAATTTTGTTTGTTTTTGCTTTACTGCATTTGGGTTTGACCTTGAAAGCTATAGCTATAAGCACCACCTTATCCTTGCCCGTTAGAGTTAAGAAAAGGGCAAATGCTGCTATTTTGTTCTGTGATGGTTCTTAAGCTGCTGTATGCAAGTATCACTTGTATAGCGTTCATCAGGCATTGCACAAAAACAGGGTCTTACCAAACTTTTTTTTAAAAAACACAACTGCACCAAAGTATTTCGGTGCCATTGAAGAAAGATGCTGACATAAGCTTTGTGGACCAGTGGAGAATGCCACATTGCATTGAGTTTGGGAGAATTCCTTCTCATTTCACAGTGATGCCTAATAGGGCATTCCTAAGTCAAACAAACCTCTGGACTAACATCTCCAGAAGATGCTAGGAAGTAACGGATAACTATCTCCGATCGATTCCTGAAGATCATGTGAAAAAAGCTCTGCAGTTTTTTCCCCTATCTCAAGCGTCACACGGTTTGAGCACTCCGTAGATTTCTGAAATGTTTGGCACCGCTTGCCTCTGGTCCACACTTAAACCTGTGCCTGAGCCATTGGTTTGCTGAAGTCAAAGGCAACCAAACATTGCACTAGAAGTATTCCTTATGTTATATTGTATTGATTAGGTAATCGCTGGGCCCCATGAAAAGCTGCTCTGGAAGGCAGAACACTGGAGGGGGCTTGGAGGGATTAGCAAAAGTTGCTTCCATGACTGGAAATCTCTGCAGGATCTTAGCCTGTTCTGCAAACTGTGAAGGGATAAATCTGTTTGCAGAAGGGCATATCTGATTCCAGTCTAGTGTGTGCTTTTGAGACCACAGATATTGATCTGCCTTTAACTGCACCAGCATAATTGGGCCATGCATATGTCAGCATAGGCTTTAACTTTTATGTATTTATGTCAATATATCTTACATGTTTTTTTAATAGTGATTCTTGCACTAATTATTTCACCTGAGCAATTTAAATGTGTCCAGATTTGGCACAATGATGATCTTCTTTTTGCTGCTGCTGTGCAGAATCGTCTTCCTTCTAATTCACTGTCAAGCGTTTTAGTTTTCCTGCTAAAGCGTAGCATTTTGCTAGGTGCATTTCTGTCCTCTGCTTGTTTGGAATGAAAGTGAGTCCCATTGTGTTCCATGAGACTTAGGTAAAGGGTAAAGGGACCCCTGACCATTAGGTCCAGTCGTGACTGACTCTGGGGTTGCGGTGCTCATCTCGCTTTATTGGCCGAGGCAGCCAGTGTACAGCTTCCGAGTCATGTAGCCAGCATGACTAAGCCACTTCTGGCGAACCAGAGCAGCGCACAGAAACGCCATTTACTTTCCCACTGGAGCGGTACCTATTTATCTACTTGCACTTCGAACTGCTAGGTTGGCAGGAGCAGGGACCGAGCAACGGGAGCTCACCCCGTCGCGGGGATTCGAACCGCCGACCTTCTGATCGGCAAGTCCTAGGCTCGGTGGTTTAACCCATAGTGCCACCCACGTCCCTTCCATGAGACTTACTCCCTAGCAAAACCTTAAAACTGATTTTGTTCTCTTACACTGGACTTTTAAAAACCGTGTTTATTAAAAACACCAAACCAACAACCGCCACCACAAAGCCAGAGATCTAAATTCCATTTCCCCCCCTGATTTTAAAGGAAGGCCGGAGAGAGTTCTTATAAAACCACTTGACATTAAGGCCCCATAACAGTCAGAAAGCACAAGACAGAGATCCATGTTGCTTTGCTTATTTGTGTGCCCTAAAATTGTCCAAGCGCTGAATTATTTTAGGAATAAATTGCCCATTATGTTTTGTTTTTTGTGTGTGTGTGCGCGCCGCTATATCTTGTGCTGTCTGTGCTTTTCCAGAATCTCCTGAAGTTTTTATTTAATTTATTCCCCTTATCCGCTCCCTCCCCTTCTTTTTGTTTCTCTCAATTACCCGAAACAGATGCGTGTGGGACAGCTCTCTCGAAAATTGTGGGGTTCAAGCAAACGCATCAGCCAGATTTCATCAGGAGAGACTGAATATAACACGCAAGATTCCATGTGATTTCTGCTCCTGCCTCCTCTTGAGGAATTCCACACATTTATTTAATCTTCTGATTATTTTCCAATCGTATCTTTCAACTTGCTCAGTTACGTCTGAAGCGACAGCACAGTTTCCACAGGCAGATATGGGGAATAAGCCTATAGCACCTGTCATTTTTGTAATTGTGTTAATATGTTAGAATTGGACAAAATAAGCTGATTCAATATTATTTAAGTAAATGAATTGTTTGTGAGAGATATGTATGCATTCATATGTTTATATGTGTATATTTGTGTGTAATATGTTTGTTTGTACATATATGTGTGTGTTTGATACTTAACTGACATTCGCAGGTTAATGATGGCAATCATGGATAAGTTCGCTGAATATCTGAAAAATTGATTTCTATAAGCCTTTTGCATACATGCCAGTGAATGCGGACAAATATTCTGAGGTCAGCATTCACTGGTATAAAAGCTTTTGAACACTTGCCAAATTTGTCTGGGTTATGTGATTGTCGGCATCACCAAACCGTTGACATTGACTGTAACATAATATATATTTATATAGGTTGTGATCCAGTAAATTCATTTACCTGTGCACAAGCAAATGGGTATGTGCATAGCTAGTTTGTCGCGGCCCCATTCTGTGAACTAGCTGCTTATTTAAAAGTTGGCTTTCGGAGAGCAGGGAGTGTTGCCCCCAAAATGAAACAGAAGATCCAATTTAATACACTGAGCAGGACATGGGCAGTCTTTTGGATCTTAACCAATGCCTCTAAATTTCCTGTCCGTTCTAGACAAACACACTTCCTTCTTTCCCCTCCAAAGGTTCCATAGTTCCAGAAATCTAAAAATGAAAATTATTCAGACTCAGCTTGTGGGGTGGGGAGTTTTCCTTGTGCCCTTCAGTTGAATTCTGCAATTGACGTCAGAATCGTATCGAGCAACTGGGAACTGTTCTTCAGGTGGTGCCTCCGTCGTCCAGTTTTGATGTCGTGCGTTGGATTGTCAGTACGTTAAAAACGAATGTGGACCTGGGAGACGCGGGGAGCCGGACCTGCTACTCTGAACCGTTACATGCAGCTGGAAATTAAACTTGAGAGGGAGGCCCATTCTGAAAAGAAAACGTGCAATATCTAGGCACCTGATCCAGCAATTCCAGTCCTTTTTGCACAATAGCAGATTTTTACACAATGGGATGGCGATTCCGGGTCCAGCGCATGCAAACAGTGCTTAGTGTGGTGTGCGGAGATGCTGTCCCCAGCAGCGTGGAGTTGTGCAAGGCTGAAACCCACCTTCACACTCCCAAAAGTGATCAGCAATGTGCTAATGTTGCGGATCCTTTGGTAATAGGGAAGAGATGGTTGTGCACAGGGCTGCGGGATGCTAACGTGTCCTTTTCGAAGGACATTTCAGATACAGCAGAAGTAAATGGGAGAATCTAAGCGCTACCTGTGTTTTCGTTATTTCTTTGGAGCACGTGGGAGCCACAGTTTCCTACGCATGGAGCGCCATAGCTTTGGGTGAGAGCTGAAGGATCTGTTTGCTTGGGATTCCAGCGCATTCTTTGATGGTTAAAGCCAGAGGCCTTGGTTTTAGACCTGAATTTGGGGAAATTTTGACCTCTAGGGCAAAGTCTTAAGTTGTTGTTGTTGTTGTTGTTGCAATACGTTGCTCGCTTGCTTGTTGGAAGAGTATCGTTTAAAACACGGTCTTTTATGGAACCGGTCAATAAGTTGTTATTTTATTAACATGTTCTAATGGACTATGTGCAAAACTGGTTGAAGTGAGTGGATCACTTTGCTCAAATTTCTTTTGAAAGATGTTGAACTGCATGAGAAATATAAGCAATTTTCAGTTTATTCCTTGACTTTTGTGCAGATGTCTTTGGAAATTGGGTAATTTATTTCAGGGATGAAGAGCCTTTGGCCTGCCAGATTTTGTTCAACTTTTGTTCAGTCAGCACGGCCAAAGATCCAAGATGATAGGAGTTTTTAGTCCAGCAACATCTCTGCAGGCCACAGGTTTCCCCATGTCTTCTGATTTATTTATTTAAAGGATCAATGCTCTTGTATTGTGCTCTTTAACAAAGGTTATTAAAAAAAAAGTATTTAGTGGGTTTGTTTTAATAAATCTGGCTCGGGTGTGTAGAAATTCTGATTGGAAATAACTTTGCTGCTTATTATAGGGATCAACTGGGATTTCAGGGATTAAGCCATTTTCACACAGGGCTGAAATTGAGCATGTGCTTATACGTGTGGGAGCAAGTTAAAATGAAAGCAGTCGTTAATTTAGCAATACCAAAGATAATCTGGAAGTGTTGAAACATTTATGAATGTGAAACTGGTTCATTAAGGTTTAAAAGTGAAGGAGTATTGATGAATATTCTGGAACGAGTCACCTTTTCTTTTTTTAATTCAAAAAACTAGGTGATATAATTATGCGGTTATGGGTGGGTTTCTACAGTGTGTTGTTTGGGGGCATTATGTTGATGGTTATTTTGGATTTTTTTAAAAAAAAAACTATAAAGAAATGTCAGCCTGGTAAACAAAGACTAATTCAGAGGAGCAAACTAGAGAAATTGTGAGAACTGTTCACATGCTTGTTCTTTCTCCAGTGATATTTGGAAGGCCTCCCAGCAAAACTCTGAGTAACTTATGAGTCTTCTAACTTTCGAAGAAAATAATTACGGAAAGCCAACATGGTGGCCTCACAATATCGTTGGATGCACTGCCATCAGACTTGGTCACTGTTGCCAATGGTTGGGGAATGATGGGAGTTGCAATCTGACAACGCCTTGAAGGCATCACGTTGGCTGTGGGTCAATGGAAATATTGGGCACATGGAAATTTATCCATCTTCAATCTGTGTAGAACTTCCCTCCACAGCCAAGTGGGGCTTATAGACTGAGTCCTTACACACCTTCAACTACGCTTCCATTCAGAGAATGGAAGCCTAGTTTCAGAAGTGATGCTAAGCCATGGCTTAGCTCAGGCGTAGGCAGACTCGGCCCTCCAGATGTTTTGGGACTACAACTCCCATGATCCCTAGCTAACAGGACCAGTGGTCAGGGATGATGGGAGTTGTAGTCCCAAAACATCTGGAGGGCCAGGTTTGTGTATGTCTGGCTTAGCTTAAGGGTAGGGCAGTAATACCCTTAGGAGAAGCAGCTGCGGTTCTTACGGAGAATACTGCCATTTCGACATCTTCTCTCGTAGTCGTGGTTTGGCTTGGGGTTACATGACGGGTGTGCGATTTCAGGTTCCCCACCTGCGCTGTAGCTGTCAGGTCTGTGTCCTGTGCCACCCCAGTGGCATGGGTCATACCAGGAAACCACACGCTTTGCTGGCCTCTCTGTAAACTCCTGTACTGGAGCATTCAGGTTCCTCGTGCCACTTCCTAGCATGTCAACGAAAAGTCTTCACTTTGAGAGCTTTGAAAGCAGCCAAAATGGCATTTTCCCGAAATCTGGCAGCACCGTGCAAGAGCATGTAGGGAAAGTAATGATCATTGTTGACACGAGAGGGGCAGGGCCATTTTGTTGTTGACTTTCCCCAATCCTCTCTTGCTTGGCCACAGACATGCATGTTCTTTCCCACTGCGATGCTACAAGGAAAAAGAATACGGAGGATGTTTTTGTACTGCTCAACGGCAGTTTTGAATATCCCAGCTTTGTTAATTAGCAACCTGCCCTGGAAATTGTGCTGCTATTTAAAACCGATTTTTCTAAGTAGAAAACAAAAATTCATTTACCACGTGCCTCTGCATTTGCTTAAAACACCACAATTAAAATAGAAACAGGACACTAAGCCTTATGTATGTATACAGGCAAATGATAATCGCATACTGATTATTCTGATAGTGCAATTGTGATTACAAATGGGTTTTTAATGCCAAAAATGCCTTCAGATTTTGGGTGGAAGTGTTTTTGATATATTTAGGTTCAACTAGTCCTTGTGTAACAACAGCAAATATTTCTGTTAGTCTGTGCAATACCTTTCCTCTTTTTTTGGGGGGGGGGTGCTTCTAAGGTTAAATAATACACTGTGTTTTCGACGGTAAGGTTTAATAATTTTAAGTCTGTATGTATGTATATTGGCTAACACAGAACTGATGTACAGCATGGTGGGAAATGTTCTAAAATTTGCACTTTGTAAGATTTACAGATTTGTAATTTAACCCTTTTTAAAAGGCTTGCTCAACTTGTACATAAAATTGATTGTCAAATTAGGTTTGTATATAATGGGTCTGAAGCCAATTAAATAAAATTGGACGTGCGTTTAGCCTCTCTCCTTTTTCGTTGTCCCAAAGCACTGTGCCTGCATTCAAACATCTGCGTGGACACCTCAGCTGGATTGCAAGGTTTGCTCCACATGCAAACAGGGGCTGTGCAAACAATTCTCTTTAGCCAATCTGTTGTTCAGCAGGGATGGCAGACGACAACTCGCAAACATGGCTGGAAGTGTCCTGCCCAAGCCCAGGGATACCTTCACATTTGATACGAATCTATGCATGGCTTGCACACACCCACTCTTTTAGCCCTTGTGTGTTCCGATACATGCCTGGAAAAAAAAGATTTTTGGCCCTGGCTGAGCTGTAGCCTACGCAGAAACTATAACTTCTGCTGTGGGAACATTTCCTTGAGCCAAAATAGCTGCTAGTGGGTGAGGGGGAAGCATGTGAGAATAAGAGAGTTGCTGTGAAAGAATGCACAACTATATTTAATAATAATAATAATAATACCGTATTTTCCCCTCTATAACACGCAGATTTTTTCTCCTAAAAAGGAAGGGGAAATGTCTGTGCGTGTTATTGAGTGAATGTGTGGTCCCTGGAGCCGAAAAATCAGGCAAAAATCAAATCGCGCTTCACGGAGAAGGGAAACCTGAAAAGAGGAAGCGGCTGCTTTCCTGCATTCTGCCTCAGGGTCTTACTGCCCACCCTTCTCTGTTTCCTTGCTGTGTTTGCTGAAACGGAACAAAGAGCAGGGAAAGCCCCTCACCTCCAGGCAAGCAGAGGGGAAAGCAGAGTGTCTTCCTTCTAATTCCTCTCTGTGCTCCAGTACTGCTGGGGGAGAGGGAGAGAGAGGGGGGGAGGGAGAGAGAGAGAGAGATGGCTGGCTTGGGTGGGGGGAAACTTTTGCCTTTCTTTCCTCCCTCCCGTTAAATCCCTCTCCTGCATTCTTAGCCAGCTGCTTCTCTGCACACCCCTCTCATGTCCCTTCTTTGTTTTTCCTTCGCTCCCCACTTAAAATGTGGTTACAAAGCATAGATCCACATGGATCCTCAGGATCTTTGCATTGGGTCACCCCAAATTCACCATCAGATCACATAGCATGTCCATGGCTACAGCCTGCACCAAAAAAATCACGCACCCACTGTTGCCTGGGGCTGCAATGGTGCAAAAATGTGGTTACAAAGCATGGATCTACAGGGATTCTCAGGATCTTTGCATTGGGTCACCCCAAATTCACCATCAGATCACATGTCTGTGGCCACAGCATGAAGCACAAAAATGATACATCCACTGTTTCATTCAGAATGTTTTCCCCTTGTTTTCCTCCTCTAAAAACGATGTGCGTGTTATGGTCAGGTGCATGTTATAGAGCGAAAAATACGGTAATTTTATTTATACCCTGCCCTTCCCGGTTTAAAAACCGGGCTCAGGGCAGCTAACAGCAAATATAAAACATTGATTAAAATATGACTTAATAACAGCATAAAATACAACATAAATGCATCATCAGTGTCAATAAAATTCTAAAATTCAGGGGTCATGGGGCGAGGGTGTTGGGATATTGCCAGGGAGATAAAGCCCATCATGGCCCCACGTCGCCTCCGGACGATCCATCGACCTCCCGTAGATACAGTATCAGCAATTACCGACACGAGCTCCAGAAAACAACAAGCCACATTTCAGAGCTCATGCACGCTCTATCAGCAGAGTTCACACAGCGAATAGTTGCACACAGGAGAGCATTATTTAGCAGCTTTATTCAGCGTTGGTCAGAACAAAGAAAACATGACTGCCTGCCAGCGTTGTCTCCGGCAGAGAGAGAGAAACGAAAACAATAGAAAACAAACATCCTGTGTGAACAGGAAATACACAGGCTGTGACATACAAAGCCTGCTCCCTTTTAAGGTGGAACGGAAATATCCTAACAGGGGGAACCCTAGTCAGTAAACATCAAATGATCACCAAGGCTAACTGGCCAAGTTGGTCCTACTAGGGTCAGCAAGGAGATCAGGGAAGAGTTTAAACGTGGGGTCCCAGAAGGGTTTCTTCATAGAAGAGGAAAGGGAAAAGGGAATAGAGGATCAGGCTAATTCAAATTGAAGGCCAGGCGGAATAGCTCTGTCTTACAGGCCCTGCGGAAGGAGATCAAGTCCTGCAGGCCCCTAATCTCGTGGGACAGAGCATTCCACCAGGTCGGAGCCATCACTGAAAAAGCCCTGGCCCTGGTGGAGGATAGTATAGGCTAAAGAAGCCAGTGTGGTGTAGTGGTTAAGAGCGGTAGTCTCGTAATATGGGGGACCGGGTTCTCCGCTCCTCCACATGCAGCTGCTGGGTGACCTTGGGCCAGTCACACTTCTCTGAAGTCTCTCAGCCCCACTCACCTCACAGAGAGTTTGTTGTGGGGGAGGAAGGGAAAGGAGAATGTTAGCCGCTTTGAGACTCCTAAAGGGGAGTGAAAGGCGAGATATCAAATCCAAACTCCTCTTCTTCTTCTATCCAAGATAGTAAAGAGTTGCATTGTGGGAAGCAGTAACTTGCCATCATGCGCCAGTGGCTTCTGGGCATCTGGGTTTTTCCCTCCTTCCCAGATAAGGCTGTTCTTTTTCTGCTAAGCAAGAGTCCGCTTGGAAGTTGACTTCTCTTCAATTGACGTTACAGCTTACCTGAGCTTTCTGTCACCAGGAAACTGAAGTCCCACTCCACGGTCAAAGTCCTTGGGGGTGTTCCCTCTGTACCAAAGGAAGAACGAGGCAAACTTGAAGTTACTAATGTACATAACTGTTAGGACTGAGCATGTTTCTTGGAGGACACTACAGGTTCCCTATCTACCTTTAACCCCTCAAATGTGAATTCGCTGGTTGCATGCTCGTGGAAAATGATTTGAGGCTCGGCTCCAAAGAACACACAACAACCAACGTGAGCTGTAGTCATGTGGATGGCGCTGTGGTCTAAACTGCTGAGCCTCTTGGGCTTGCCGATCAGAAGGTTGGCGGTTCGAATCCCCGCGATGGGGTGAGCTCCCGTTGCTCAGTCCCTGCTCTTGCCAACCTAGCAGTTCGAAAGCACGCCAGCGCAAGTAGATAAATAGGTACCACTGCAGCAGGAAGGTAAACGGCGTTTTTGTGTGCCTGAAGCGGTTTAGTCATGCTTCGCCACATGACCCAGAAAGCTGTCTGTGGACATACACCGGCTCCCTCGGCCTGAATGTCTATAGTCGCCTTTGACTGGACTTTACCGTCCGGGGTTGTTTACCTTTATATCCACGGCTGCTATGCCCATCATGCAAAGTCTCATGATACAATGAAAGATGCCAACAGCAAGCTTTTATTTACATTGGGGGTCGGCAAAGTTTTTGTGGCTTGGGCTGGTTCATGGTCCCGCAGATGCTGCGGTGCGCCGGAGTGCACACACACGCATGTGCAAACGCTATTTCTGGCGCTCCTTCCTGTGCAGAGGAGGCGTGCACAGTTCCCCATTGGCTGCAGGAGCTTCCTGCAGCCAATGGGAAGCTGGCCAGCGCCACGGAAGGCAGTCCCTGCTCTGCTCTGCGCCGGTTTAGCGCACCGCACGGGAGCCAACCGAGTGGGCGGTGGGGGTACATGGGCCAGTTAAACGACCCCCATGGGCTGCTTGTGGCCTGTGGGCCTTAGGTTGCCGAACCCTGATTTACATGATGCATTCGAATCCCCGCGACGGAGTGAGATCCCATTGCTCTGTCCCAGCTCCTGCTAACCTAGCAGTTTGAAAGCACGCCAGCGCAAGTAGATAAAAAGGTACAAATGCAGCAGGAAGGTAAATGGTGTTTCTGTGTTGTACAAAAGAGAATTGTGCTCCAGGTAGAGATTTTTGTCCTATCCTTTTTATTAAAAAAAATCCCCAGGGTTAATGATCGTTGATGAGATTATCTCACGGTGCCAGTGCTTGCCTCCCCACTATTAGGACAACTAAGTCTTCCTTAAGTACCACGCCTCTATGGATGCGAAGGCAATAAGAGCAAAGGAGGAGAAAACAGGTTTAAGATCTAAGATGCAACCACAGAATGGGTGGAAGCATCATCCCCCAATTATTGGGTGCGTGGGGGGCAAGGGAAGGCAAGTTTGAGAAACACTTGCGCTGAGAGATCAGGAACTTAGACCCTCAGGGCAGTCACAATGGCATCGTCCCAACATGGTGTGTCTGAGAAGACGCCAAGGCAGACTAAAAGGAGGAAGTTTTGCAAGATGGTAGCTGCTCCCTTTGAAAAAACAAAACAGGAACTGATCTATGTAAGAATTTGATGGCCAGCGGCCTTGGCCATAGAATACAAACACCATTTTCATGGAACTTGCAAAAGGGTGAGATTTTTGCCTCCCCAGTAGTCAAGACCCAGCTTTCCCTCGCAAAGTAGCTTTGCCTCCTCCTACAAGCAGAAGTGATCCTTCACGCAAACCCTTTAGAGGCAATGAACAAAGTGAATGGTTAAAGTGCCACACACATTAACTCTCCACACACACACACCCTGTCATCAAAGCACAGGACAGCATCTTTCGCCCAGGTCTGAGCTCAGCAGGTGACTGCTATCCCCTGTTCATTCAACATTTTATATTTTCTCCAGCTCTGTCTATAGGTACAAAGGGTGATTTTACCATAATTACAAACATTGCATAGCCAGCATGTGCATTTCAAATGATCTATATCAGGATTCAGCAACCTTTTTCAGCAGGGGGCTGGTCCACCATCCCATTTTAAATAAAAGGACACATTCTACTCATGTAAAAACACCAGGCAGGCCCCACAAATAACCCAGAGATGCATTTTAAATAAAAGGACACATTCTACTCATGTAAAAACACACTTATTCCTGGACCATCCGCGGGCCATATTTAGAAGGTGATTGGGCCGGATCCGGCCCCCAAGCCTTAGGTTGCCTACCCCTGATCTATATGCTTTGTGGTACATTTTAAGGGAACTATTAAGAACGGTCAACAGGACAGAGGGAGAAATAGCTTCCAGACTGAAAACATACTATTCACCAAAACAGGAGGTGTGTTGGTTTCTCCATGGTACTGCGGGATCCTTTTCTCCTGAGTTTCCTGCAATAGTGATACAAAAAAAGAATTACCTAGTAATTTTGTACTATACTGCAAATGTCTTTTTGAACCTGGCAAACAAAATATTCCAAATATTAAACGTTTGTTTATTTTTCAAGGCATATTACCTTGACCACCACACAATCTATTCATATTCTTCAAGATGAGACTTTTTGAGTTTTGTGCACCTCTGAGACTCAAAAGGGGGGGGGGGAATCACCAACTCTTACCGCAAGTTTGTGCCGGCCTATTCAAGACTCACTATGCCCCATACGGATTGCTTGGGGGGGGCAAGAAGCCGTTGCAGAGGCCCAACAGGCATTTGAGCATCTCAAAACACGCAGACCTGGCTGGGACACTGGGAACATTTTCTGAATGGAGGAACCTGCATTCCCCCAAAAGCTGAATGCCATGGTATAAGCAGGTTTGCAGCCCAGAACTCCTCATGCTAAACATACACCAGGTGTTGTTGTTTAGTCGTTTAGTCGTGTCCGACTCTCCGTGACCCCCTGGACCAGAGCACGCCAGGCACTCGTGTCTTCCACTGCCTCCCGCAGTTTGGTCAAACTCATGCTGGTAGCTTCGAGAACACTATCCAACCATCTCGTCTTCTGTCGTCCCCTTCTCCTTGTGCCCTCCATCTTTCCCAACATCAGGGTCTTTTCCAGGGAGTCTTCTCTTCTCATGAGGTGGCCAAAGTATTGGAGCCTCAGCTTCAGGATCTGTCCTTCCAAGTGAGCACAGGGCTGATTTCCTTCAGAATGGAGAGGTTTGATCTTCTTGCAGTCCATGGGACTCTCAAGAGTCTCCTCCAGCACCAGAATTCAAAAGCATCAATTCTTTGGCGATCAGCCTTCTTTATGGTCCAGCTCTCACTTCCATACATCACTACTGGGAAAACCATGGCTTTAACTATACGGACCTTAAAACATACACCTATTTATGCTCAAATGCAACAACCGCTTGAAAAATGTGTGAATTTCTTCTTCAGCTGTTATCTGACAGCAGCGAACTGCACTTGTTCTTTAGAGCACCTCAGTTCCCAGGCAAATGGTATTAACACTTTTTAAAAAAGTGGACAATCCTGTTCATAAATCAAGTGAGCTATGTCCAAAGCCTCAAATAAGACAATTTATTTCACTAATATTATCACTGAAGAGCCTCATACCTGTTCTGTTCAGACATACAAAACTATGGTTTGTAGAACCGTAGAAAAGAACCCAGAGGGATTGAGTTTCCAAACACAAGCAACCATATTTTGGAGATTTTTATTTATTCCGGTTTTCTGTCCTCTTTAGTGCTCAAAAGACCACTCTCCTCTATGAAAACTAATAATAATAGTAATAGTAATTTTATTTATACCCCACCCATCGGGCTGAGTTTCCCCAGCCACTATGGGAGGCTTATGGCACATTATTAGATTATAACTGACAATTAATAAAATTATGATCTAGAGACAGAGTTGTGGGCAGCCTGAGGAAATCCCATCCACTTTGGGCCTGCCCATAAAAGCAAATCTAGAGAGAGAGTCTAGAGCCCCACAAATAACCCAGAGATGCATTTTAAATAAAAGGACACATTCTACTCATGTAAAACCATGCAGATTCCCGGACTGTCCGCGGGCCGGATTTAGAAGGCGATTGGGCCAGATCTGGCCCCTGGGCCTTGGGTTACCTACCCCTGGACTAGAATGATGTCCACTGTTTTGAAGAACTCTTTCTTGTTGCAAGACTTTTTGTGGGTGAGCTCAGAGTTTGTTTGGACGCTGGGGGAGAACCCGGAGGCCGAGAGGGAGGGTATGTCAGAAGGGAAATGGATTGATATTGATTAACAACTTTGTATTATTTTGTAAGTTGCCTGTTGCTGTTTCAGTTTTCAGTGCATAGCTTAAACCTATTTTTGAACACATTGAGTAATGTACAGAAACAATATATCTCATCTAAGAAAGCAGATCCAAAGTTCTGAGCACAAGAAGAACATACGTTTGTATGGAAGATTGGAAAACATTTACAGTGGTACCTCTGGATACGAACGGTATCTGTTCCGGAGCCCCGTTCGCATCCTGAAGTAAACGTAAGACGCGACGGCGCGTCTGCGGGTCTCGTTTTGCCGCTTCTGCGCATGTGCGTGACGTCATTTTGAGTGTCTGCGCATGCGAGAGCGGCGAAACCCGGAAGTAACACGCTCCGTTACTTCCGGGTTGCCGTAAAGCGCAACCCGAAAAAATTCATACCTCAACCCGACGTATGACTGTACTGAATATATGGGAAATAACTGTGCAGCTGAAAACGCAGGCAGCATTAAGATAAATTCAACAGCGTAAATCATTTTTGATGGACGTAATAATGGAAAACCGATTGGTATAGTTTTTGTAAAACATGAGGGGTACAAGATATGCAAAACGAACCATGGAAAGAGAAGAAGGGAAGTCACTGATATCTCAAGGATGCAAAACGTCTATCTGAAACTGTAAAACAGAAAATTTAATAAAAATATTAAACAAAGCTCTGGTTCATAAGCAACCGCTGCAAGACTTTTTGTACCGGAGGGCAGTGGAGCAACGTGCGTAGGAAAAAACAAAAACCGTCGGCGAGGCAATGAATATTGACCAATATTGACCAGTGAATTTTGCTTCAGCCGTCCTTGCAGCTTCGACGGGATCAAGGGCTTCAGGAATGCTTTGTAGCCCAAAGCTACAAAGGGAGGGGGAAAAGCAACAGTGCAAAAAAGTGCAAACAGTGCAAATGCACCGCTTTTCTTCCCGGAAAGCGAAAGGACGCCAGACCAGGCGCTGCAGCAGCAGCTGCGCGCGGAGAGGCGCTGCAAAACGCACCCTTGGGCGCAGCTGGGACTGGACCTCCATCAGGTTGGGGGGTGGGTGTGTGCACGCGCGTTTCAAGGAAAAGTCCCGCCCCCCTCCCCGCCTTCCTCGCACAGCCGATAGCTCGATTGCTCTCGCCTCTCCCGTTGCTCGGATCTCCGCCCTGCTGCCACCCAAACTCGGGCGAGGAAGGGCTGCTGCTGCCATGCTGGACTTCGCTATCTTCGCCGTCACTTTCCTGCTGGTCCTGGTGGGGGCCGTGCTTTACCTCTACCCGGTAAAGGCTGCACCGCGCGCGCGCCGGGAGATCAAAGGGGAGATCAAAGGGGTTCTAGAATCTTGGGGCGCCGGGAGAAAGTGCCCGCGCGGAAGCGGCGGCGCGTCCCCCGCAGCGCTAATGGCTTTACTGGGGAGGGAGTCCCGCCGTTGGGTTTAGTTAGTGGCACTTAGTTCCGGGTGAGCCTGCACCGGAGGTAAGGTGTGTTTTTAATAATAATAATAATAATAATAATAATAATAATAATAATAATAATAATAATTTATTATTTATACCCCGCCCATCTGGCTGAGTCTCCCCAGCCACTCTGGGCGGCTCCCAATCAAGTGTTAAAACCAGTACAGCATTAAATATTTAAAACTTCCCTGAACAAGGCTGCCTTCAGATGTCTTTTAAAGATAGGATAGCTGCTTATTGCCTTCACATCTGAAGGGAGGGTGTTCCACAGGGCGGGCGCCACCACCGAGAAGGCCCTCTGTCTGGTTCCCTGTAATCTCACTTCTTGCAATGAGGGAACCACCAGAAGGCCCTCGGCGCTGGATCTCAGCATCCGGGCTGAACGATGGGGGTGGAGACGCTCCTTCAGGTATACTGGGCCGAGGCCGTTTAGGGCTTTAAAGGTCAGCACCAACACTATGAATTGTGCTCTGAAACAGCACAAGCAGATATTGCTCTAGCGGAGATTTCTGCAATGCAGGGAGTTGGGCTACTCGGAAGTAAGTCTGAAGTTCTTCCCCTCCAACGATTCTGGACGCAGCACTTGACGCATAGCTGTCAACCTTCCCTATTTTTTTTGCGGGAAATTCCCGTATTCAAGCGCTGCTTCCCGCTGCTATTCCGGATTGTTAAATATCCCATAGACTGTTCTCAGGGCAGGTGAGGCTGCTGATCCTTTATTTTCAAATCTGAAAGTTGACAGCTATGACTTGACCCCTCGCAGAGAAATTCCAGCTCTACAGCAACTCTGAACAGACTACGGGACCCAGAATCCTTTGAGGGAGGGGACGCGCCTCCAGTACGCTTTAAAGGCGTTTTTGCAAAGTTGGGACTACAGTTCCCATTGTCCCTGACTGCTGTCGCAGCTTGCCAAGGATGATGGGAGTTGTAGTTCTCCAAAACAGATGGAGATCCGAAATTCTGGCGAAATTCTGGCGTAGTGTGTACATGTGCAGCTGAGCAGGGCAAAAACCACAGGAGATGAAAGCAAGGTGGTCTTTTCGAGGAGGAGGGGGCTAAACTTCAGGAGCAACTTTCCCGTAGGTAATAATAATAATAATAATAATAATAATAATAATAATAATAATAATTTATTTATACCCCGCTCATCTGGCTGTGTTTCCCCAGCCACTCTGGGTGGCTTCCAACAAAGTATTAAAATACAGTAGTTTGTTAAACATTAAAAGCTTCCCTAAACAGGGCTGCCTTCAGATGTCTTCTAAAAGTCAGATAGCTGCTTATTTCCTTGACATCTGATGGGAGGGCGTTCCACAGGGCGGGTGCCACTACCGAAAAGGCCCTCTGCCTGGTTCCCTGTAACTTGGCTTCTCGCAGGGAGGGAACCGCCAGAAGGGGCCCTCGGTGCTGGACCTCAGTGTCCGGGTAGTTTATCTTTGGCTATGAGCCATGGCTGCAGATGTGCGACCTGATGTTCTGCACGTTTAACGGGAGTAAGGCCCTCGCTAAAGTTGGTGGGGCTTTCCGCTCAGTACAGGTATGCAAGTTTGCCGGCTGACAACTTAATAGTTGTTTATTCAGAGGTTGGGTGCAAGGGGGACTGCTCCCTTGCGAGTGTGTTGAGGATCATAGCCCTTTGCGAAGGAGCCCACCATCTTCCTAGCAAGCCAGTGCTATTCCGACTGGCAGGGGTTGTCCTGATTCGAACTCGGATCACGTTTCACAAAGGGTCCCGCTTTTTTCAGGGTTGGGTCAGGAAAGACTGCCACCTCAAACCCCTGTGGATGTGCTGCCGTTTGATATCTTGAATTGATCTATCTTTCTGCCCTTTGAGCATTTCAAACTTGGGGAGGGGGAAATACTTTTAGATATCCACTGCTGCTTTATAATGGTCTCGCTTAGTACATCTGTACTAATGTGCAGCACATAATCTTGATGTTCCATTCAAGCCTCCGTTTACGTGACTGAATTCCATCAACTGTGGATTGTGCTTATGATTATTGCTCCTTTCCTTCCTTAGTCTTCCAGGCAGGCTTCAGGTATCCCAGGGATGACTCCGACGGATGAAAAGTAAGTAGCTTCTTACATGTTCGATTGGGGCAGCGGCGGGAAATCGTGTCTCCAGATGTTGCTGTGCTACAACTCACATCGTCCCTGACCATTGGGCAGGCTGATCAAGGCTGATGGGAGTTAGAATCATAGAGTTGGAAGAGACCACAAGGGCCATCGAGTCCAACCCCCTGCCAAGCAGGAAACACCATCAGAGCACTCCTGACATATGGTTGTCAAGCCTCTGCTTAAAGACCTCCAAAGAAGGAGACTCCACCACACTCCTTGGCAGCAAATTCCACTGTCGAACAGCTCTTACTGTCAGGAAGTTCTTCCTAATCTTCTTTCCTGCAGTTTGGATCCATTGCTCCGTGTCCGCTTCTCTGGAGCAGCAGAAAACAACCTTTCTCCCTCCTCTATGTGACATCCTTTTATATATTTGAACATGGCTATCATATCACCCCTTAACCTCCTCTTCTCCAGGCTAAACATGCCCAGCTCCCTTAGCCGTTCCTCATAAGGCATCGTTTCCAGGCCTTTGACCATTTTGGTTGCCCTCCTCTGGACACGTTCCAGTTTGTCAGTGTCCTTCTTGAACTGTGGAGTTGGAGTCCAGCAAAACTTGGCAAGCCGCAGATTCTCCACGCTTGATCAAGGGCGTGAATCTTTTCCCCTCCGTGCACAGAGGAGTAATATTTTTGTGTACAAATGGGGTATGTCCTGATCTTCTTGGGAGCTGCTGATGGGGAAAGTTCCTACAGGGTAACTGTACCTCTGAAGGACCAGGTGCGCAGCCTGGGAGTCGTTTTGGACTCACAGCTAAACACGGAGCCGCAGGTCAATTCTGTGTCCAGGGCGGCTGTTTACCAGCTCCATCTGGTACGCAGGCTGAGACCCTATCTGCCTGCAGACTGTCTCGCCAGAGTGGTGCATGCTCTGGTTATCTCCCGCTTGGACTACTGCAATGCGCTCTATGTGGGGCTACCTTTGAAGGTGATCCGGAAACTACAACTAATCCAGAATGCGGCAGCTAGACTGGTGACTGGGAGCAGCCGCCAGGACCATATAACACCGGTCCTGAAATACCTACATTGGCTCCCAGTACATTTCTGAGCACAATTCAAAGTGTTGGTGCTGACCTTTAAAGCCCAGTATACCTGAAGGAGCGTCTCCACCCCCATCATTCTGCCCGGACCCTGAGGTCCAGCGCTGAGGGCCTTCTGGCGGTTCCCTCATTGCAAGAAACCAAGTTACAGGGAACCAGACAGAGGGCCTTCTCGGTAGTGGAATGCCCTCCCATCAGATGTCAAGGAAATAAACAACTACCTGACTTTTAGAAGACACCTGAAGGCAGCCCTGTTTAGGGAAGTTTTTAACGTCTGATTTTTTATTGTATTTTTAATACTCTGTTGGGAGCCGCCCAGAGTGGCTGGGGAAACGCAGCCAGATGGACAGGGTATAAATAAATTATTATTATTATTATTATTATTATTATTATTATTATTATTATTATTACTACTACTACTCTTGCCCAAGGGTTCATGAGGGCGGTCACATCCCTGGGCACCCCATTGGCACCAAAGCATACTCCTTGCTGTGTCCAGTGGCTCCACCAGGAGCATTCAGAAGTGGAGATCTCTGCATGGAGCACATGGAACTCCAGCAGGTCTTCAAGTGTCATAGGTTTGTCACCAACCGCAACATGTCTGCCATAGCAAAGGTGTCTGTGGCACAGACGATAATGCCAACTTGGGCAGTGGAGGGTTCTAATGGGATCCCCTATATCTTGGCATGTTCAGAATTTTGATGGCAAATTGTATGGGTGATATTCAACTGAAAGTAATCGACCAAGCTGTTCATTCATTTCAGTGGAGTAAAATTTAGTTGTCCTACCACCCGGCAGTCATCTCTGTCCTTTCTTCGTTCCAGAGATGGAAACCTCCCAGATATCATCGCTAGCGGTAGCTTGCATGAGTTCCAGGTGAATCTCCATGAGAGATACGGCCCTGTGGTCTCTTTCTGGTTTGGACGGCGTCTGGTGATTAGTCTTGGGTCTATGGATCTCCTCAAGCAGCACATCAACCCCAACAAGACGTGTGAGTGCTCTTCCTTCCTAGTGTCTACAAAAATACGAGTTGGGTTTGAACTGTAGAAATGACCACATTTATTGGGGGATAAGCTTTTGAGGCGGGACGCGGGTGGCGCTGTGGTCTAAACCACTGAGCCTTGGGATTGCCGATTGGAAGGTCGGTGGTTCAAATCCCCGCGACGGGGTGAGCTCCCGTTGTTCGGTCCCAGCTCCTGCCAACCTAGCAATTTGAAAGCACACCAGTGCAAGTAGATAAATAGGTACCGCTCTGGCGGGAAGGTAAACGGCGTTTCCGTGCGCTGCTCTGGTTTCGCCAGAAGCAGCTCAGTCATGCTGGCCACATGACCCGGAAAAACTGTCTGCGGACAAACGTCGGCTCCCTCAGTCAGTAAAGCGAGATGAGCGCTGCAACCCCGGAGTCGTCCGCGACTGGACTTGTCAGGGGTCCTTTACCTTTACCTTTAAGCTTTTGAGAGTGGTGGCCTGTTTCATAGCGCAAGAGCTCAAAGATACCAGTGATCTCTGCGTGTGTGAGGGAGATGCTCAAACTTACTCCAGTCTTCCCTGCTGAAATTTGGTGGGGCAACGTTGAGAAGAGATGTTTGACCCAGAGGCTGCAGTTTACTTGACTCTGACAACTATTTAAATTTCTCCTGATGCTTTTTGAAAAGCTCCTTGCCTTAGAGGAGTGTGGTATTTAACCACGTCTTTGCTCACACCTTTTCCTTTCAGGTGCAAATAAAAGTTACTGGGTTCCTTGGGCAAGCCTGCTTGCCAAACGGATAGTTTGGAGGCGATTTTTTTATTTATTTACCCGTTGTTAGGCATGTGTTTAGTAACACTTAAAAATGGTTTCTGGACAGCTGGACACCCAACGCCTAACCAAAGCCGTTGACTTCATGGCCTTAAGGGATCTTTGGACGGTCATATGTATTACAGTGGTACCTCGGGGTAAGTACTTAATTCGTTCCGGAGGTCTGTTCTTAACCTGAAACTGTTCTTAACCTGAAGCACCACTTTAGCTAATGGGGCCTCCTGCTGCCGCCGCGCTGCCGGAAAACGATTTCTGTTCTCATCCTGAAGCAAAGTTCTGAACCTGAAGCACTATTTCTGGGTTAGCAGAGTGTGTAACCTGAAGCGTATGTAACCTGAAGCATATGTAACCCGAGGTACCACTGTACTGGGTTCACTTTTTTTAAAAAAGTATTAAACTCACTGTGTGGCATTTGGGGTACTTCTGTTCATGCCGCTGCATGGATCCTTGGGCTTTTGCCTATTACTATTATTATTATTATTATTATTATTATTATTATTATTATTATGTCACTCTTCTGACTGGGTTGCCCCAGCCACGCTGGGCGGCTCTAAGGAAAATATTAAAAACACAGTAAAGCAGGGGTCAGCAACCTTTTTCAGCCGTGGGCCGATCCACCATCCCTCAGAGCATGTGGTGGGCCGGACTATACCGTATTTTTTGCACCATAACACTCACTTTTTTCCTCCTAGAGAGTAAGGGGAAATGTCTGTGCGTGTTATGGAGCGAATGCCTACGGATGGCGGGGGGATCTGCTGCAGTCGTGAGCAGAGGATCCATGGTTCCCCTTCCTTCCCTCCTCCATGGCTTGCTTTGAAATAGCAAAGCGGGAGAAGACCCGCTGAGTGGGGAGGAGAGAGGGACAGAGAGCCTGCTTGCTTTAAAGGAGCAAAGCGGGAGAGGAGAGGAGCCTTCTCCTCTTATACCCCTCTTCTGCATTATTAACAGCATCCTTCTCCACCCACCCCACGCGTGCTCCTTGTCCCTTGAGTGCTTTTCCTTCCCTCCCCACTTAAAACATGGTTACATAGCACGGATCCACATGGATCCTCAGGATTTTTGCACTGGGTCACCCCAAATTCACCATCAGATCACATAGCATGTCCATGGCTACAGCTTGCACCAAAAAAATCACGCACCCACTGTTGCCTGGGGCCGCAGTGGTGCAAAAACGTGGTTACAAAGCATGGATCCACATGGATCCTCAGGATTTTTGCATTGGGCTACCCCAAACTCACCGTCAGATCACATGTCTGTGGCCACAGCATGAACCCCAAAAATCATACATCCGCTGTTTTGTTTAGAATATTTTTTTCTTGTTTTCCTCCTCTAAAAACTGTGCGTGTTATGGCCGGGTGCGTGCTATAGAGCGAAAAATATGGTATTTTTTGGGGGGGGAAATGAACGAATTCCTATGCCCCACAAATAACTCAGAGATGCATTTTAAATAAAAGCACACATGCTACTCATGTAAAAACACGCTGATTCCCGGACCACCCGTGGGCTGGATTGAAAAGGCGAATGGGCCGCATCCGGCCCACAGGCCTTAGGTTGCCTACCCCAGCAGTAAATCACCAGCCATTAAAAAGCTTCCCGGAACAGGGCTGCCTTCAGATGTCTTGTAAAAGTCAAATAGTTGTTTATCTCCTTGACATCTGATGGGAGGGTGTTCTTCAGGGAGGGTGCCACTACCAAGAAGGCCCTGTGCCCAGTTTCCTGTAGCTTCACGTCTCTGGCAGAGAGGGAACCGCCAGAGGCATCAAAAGCAGGGCATCACAGACGTCAAACAGAAGCTGAGGCGGCTTCTGTGAATCCATAATATCCTGCTGAATTTGGCACAGCTGAGTGGTGTAGTGTTCAAGCCACCATGAAGCTCATTGGATGATCTTGGACCAATGGACGCCTCTTCTGCCTAACCTATCTCCCAGGATCATTGCGAGGATTAAATGGGGAGCTGTGCACAAGATCTACCCACCGTGGAGGAATGGCAGACGCAAGTGATCGACTACATGGAGATGGCTGAAATGACTGGCAGAATTCGTGATCAGGGAGAAGAACTGATTGAACAGGACTGGAAAAAGTTTAAGGACTATTTACAAAAATACTGCAAAATGTTTGAGTGTTAATATGATGTGGGAAGTGAAGGTAACAGGGTTTGTGTGATTTGGTTAAATGTGAATGAAAAGAAGAACGTTAAAAAGGAGAAGGGGTTATGAACAGAACATTATTATGTCATAGTATATAAGATGAGGTATGGGTTAAAACAATGAAAAATTGGGACATAATATTTAGAAGAATATAGAATTAAGTATGGTTTAAATAAGGTTTTGAACTTGCTGAATTTGATTGGAATAAAGAGGAACACAAAAAAGGGGGATGCGAGGAGGTCAAGACAGAGGGGTATGGAATTTTATAAATCTAAGAAAGAGGATTTCTCTTTTTTCTTTTTTTCTATTTTTCTATCTTTTTTGCTATATATTTTTGTGTTTTTTGCTGTTTTTGTTTTCTATGTGAGCCTCATTCATGGAAATGATACATTTGAAATGATGAATCTTTTGATTTGTAAAACCTTAATAAACATTTATTTAAAATAAATAAATAAATGGGGAGCTGTGAAATCTAATGCAAGAAATTAAGTGTGGAAAGGCGTGTGTTCGGGTTGGGGTGGCATGGAGTTCAGTCCTTGCCCAGCCAGAACGCCCACCATGAGGTGACCTTGGTGCTATTGTTGCCCCTCACAGGGGTATGAAAGGAAAATAAGTTAGATGTGGATTGCATGGCACTATAACTGCCCTGAGACCTCTGGGTATAAATTCAATAAATACGCTTCAGGTTACATATGCTTCAGGTTACAGACTCCGCTAACCCAGAAATATTACCTCAGGTTAAGAACTTTGTTTCAGGATGAGAACAGAAATTGTGCTCCGGCGGCGCGGCGGCAGCAGGAGGCCCCATTAGCTAAAGTGGTTCTTCAGGTTAAGAACAGTTTCAGGTTAAGTACAGATTTCCGGAACGAATTAAGTACTTAACCTGAGGTACCACTGTAATAATAACAACTATAATTAAGAATGGCTATGCAAGGGAGACTGGATATGTGAAGACACAAGAATTACAAGCAATTTGTGACATAACACGAAACGTTCCTCTTTGGACTCTCAGTCTACTTTGTTTTGTTTTGGCTTTTATGCTTTTCCAGTCAAAAGTAATACAATTGGTTCAAACAGAAATTGTTTTAAGCTCTGTAAGAACAGCTTCCCACATATTGCAACGTGCATTTCTGACAAGCACCCCCAGGGTAACGGTGGTTGTTGTTATTTATTAAATTTGCATACCGGCCTTCATCTGAAGACTGCGGGAATGTTTGTGACCTAAAAACACAAGGTGAAAAACACAAAATGCCTGACGAGGGCAGGGGGCCTGTTTCAAATTTGGAGAGAGTGCCGTGGGCGCCGTTAACAAAATGGCTGCCATGGCGTCTGTGTGGCGTAACGCCAAATGGCTGCCACATCTAAAAGGACGGAAAAAGCTACAAAATGGCTGGGGGCGTGCCTCTTTCCGCATGAATGGGGAGAAAAGGCGCCTACATCAGACACCATGCTTGCTTGCAAACAGAAGCTTTTTGCACTTTTCCTCTTCAGAACGTGGCAGAGGGTGGGTGCCCAGTCTGGGCATCAGTAAAATGTTCAGGAGGGGGGGTTCAGTGTCGGAAAAGCTGAGCTGGTGTGGACAGAACCCGAAAGGGAATAGCAAAGAGCTTCTTGTGCATTTAGGACATGATTTTTGAAGGGATATTTATGGAGACCTTTTCGGGGGGCACACTGTTATCTATGACAGACCCAGGCGCATGAGTATTTTGAAATGCTTCTGCACACATTCCACAGTGCGCTCCCTCTGGTGTTTCCCGCCACGGTCGTAATAATGCGGAGGTACCTTTTATGTGCGGTAAAAACCCGGTAATATGGCAAGGAGGGGTCTCTGCGGAGAGTGCCAGCTGCGTTTTTGCTAATTGAATTGAATGGCAGATGGCTTGGAGTTTTTGGCAGTGCTGGGCAGGGGATATTGCCGGCCAGCAAGGTGGCTTGCATAATAAGTGAATTCTGCCGCAGAGCTCCTAACTGCTCTGCTGGCTTCTAATTTATCTCCCATGATTGAAAAAAACTCTTTCAAAGAGGACCCCCTTGGTGGTCTTGTCAAAGTGTGTCTCAGAAACTAAAATGGAGGGGAGGGCTAGAATTGTATGGAAGGCACCTTGTTGCAGGAAAGTTAAAAAGCGACCCCTGACCATTAGGTCCAGTCGTGGCCGACTCTGGGGTTGCGGCGCTCATCTCGCTTTACTGGCCGAGGGAGCCGGCGTACAGCTTCCGGGTCATGTGGCCAGCATGACTAAGCTGCTTCTGGCGAACCAGAGCAGCGCACAGAAACACCGTTTACCTTCCTGCCGGAGTGGTTCCTATTTATCTACTTGCAGTTTGACGTGCTTTCGAACTGCTAGGTTTGCAGGAGCAGGGACCGAGCAACGGGAGCTCACCGCGTCGTGGGGATTAAAACCGCCGACCTTCCGATCGGCAAGTCCTAGGCTCTATGGTTTAACCCACAGCGCCACCCGTGTCATTAAAAAAGGCCTGCACGTCCCCAAAGACAAGAGTCACAGCAGGAAAGGTTAGTCATCCATAAATCTATTCCAGGGGTAGCTAATGTGGGGGTTTCCCCATCAGCCCTAAACAGCATGGCCATTGGCATGGGTCTAGCCAGCATTTTTGTTTGGGGGGGCAGAACTTCAGTTAGCTATGTATTTTTATTGTTTTTTATTGATTTGGGGGGTGGCAGCTGCCCCTCCCTGCCCTCCCCTTGGCTACGCCCATGGGCATTGGAGAGGGATGGTGGGAGTTGTAGTTTAGCAACATATTAAGGGCACCGCGTTGGCCACCACAATCTGCTGTACGAGGAGCATTGGTAGGTACAAACTCTGCCCTGATATTTTTTGGCCAGGAAGCGCGAGAAGTAGAAACTGCTCCCCGTTAAATGTTTTGACGGACCCACGCATCACTGGATACTGCTCTTTTTGGGGGACGTGGCAGGGATTTCTGTTGGATTTTTGGATTTTCTCTCCCTCTGCGTAGCGGATCCCTTTGAAACGATGCTGAAGTCCTTGTTGCGGTACCAGTCCGGCCTCGGCGGAGATGCTGGCGAGAGCGTCTTGAGGAAGAAGCTCTATGAAAACGGAGTGACCAAGTGTCTGCAGAACAACTTCTCAGCCATTCAGAAGGTGAATCGCCTAGTCTTGAGGGCTCACTCCGTTGTTTGGTAGCAATGTGGGTGGGTGTCTGTCTGAACAAGGCAAGTCCCTTTTGAGGCACTGGCAAGGTGGCGGACGTAATGGGATGCCAAGTTATTAGGGTTGTTCTTGTTGTTTAGTCGTTTAGTCGTGTCCGACTCTTCGTGACCCCATGGACCAGAGCACGCCAGGCACTCCTGTCTTCCACTGCCTCCCGCAGTTTGGTCAAACTCATGCTGGTAGCTTCGAGAACACTGTCCAACCATCTCGTCCTCTGTCGTCCCCTTCTCCTTGTGCCCTCCATCTTTCCCAACATCAGGGTCTTTCCCAGGGAGTCTTCTCTTCTCATGAGGTGGCCAAAGTATTGGAGCCTCAGCTTCAGGATCTGTCCTTCCAGTGAGCACTCAGGCCTGATTTCCTTAAGAATGGAGAGGTTTGATCTTCTTTCAGTCCATGGGACTCTCAAGAGTCTCCTCCAGCACCATAATTCAAAAGCATCAATTCTTTGGCTATCAGCCTTCTTTATGGTCCAGGTCTCACTTCCGTACATCACTACTGGGAAAACCATAGCTTTGACTATACGGGCCTTTGTTGGCAAGGTGATGTCTCTGCTTTTCCTAATATTGCTGTTGCTAAATCTTTCATCATTAGCATGCAGAAATCTGCTTGCTTCCTCCCCAGTTAAATCTTGCCCGTTTACTTCCATCTTACATTCTTTGCAAAGCATTGTCTTGGCCCAGAGTCCCATCTGTGCTCTGAGATGTGGAAGCCCCAGGTGAGTTGGCATCCACATGGACTTCTTTCTTGGAGGGAGCAGCCTGGGAGGGGGGAGGTAAAAGCCCACGGATCCTCAGGATTTTTGCATTGGGTCACCCCAAATTTACCATCAGACCCATGTCTGTGGCCACAGCATGAACCACAAAAATGATACATCCACTGTTTCATTCAGAATATTTTTTTTCTTGTTTTCCTCCTCTGTGGGCTTTTACCTCCCCCCTCCCAGGCAGCCTCCTTTATCTCTAGCGTCCCTTATCTCTCTCCCCGCAAACGACCAGCGGCTTTGTTTCAACACCCACTTCCCTCTTTCAAAAAAAAAAAAAAGCATGATCTGCTTTTTGACCCTGGGCAATTCAGCTCCAGGGACCATGCATCCGCCCCATAAGACGCACAGACATTTCCCCTTACTTTTTAGGAAGAAAAAAATGCATCTTATGGAGCGAAAAATACGGTATATTGTGGCATTTTTGTATTGGATCAGATTGTTAGAAGGGGTGTGACCTTCGTTGTTTCTTCAGCTTGCAAACTGCCTTGTATATCTTAATATAGAAAGGCGGTCTAACAAATTAAAAGCGAAATGAAATATCGATAGCTGTTGGGACAAGACAAGTAAGAAATGCTTCCTTTACCTTAGTTCGTTCTCAAAGTAACTTGGGGGGGGCAAAGCAATGGTTTGACACAGGATCTCTCTTCTTTTCTTCAAGCTGTCAGAAGAGCTTCTTGCAAAATGGCTGTCCTTCCCTGAATCTCAGCATGTGCCCCTCAGTCAGCACATGCTTGGCTTTTCGATGAAGGCCGTCACTCAAGCCGCAATGGGCGGCAGGTTCGAGGATGACCAGGAAGTGATCCGGTTCCGTAAGAACCACGATGCGGTAAGCGTCTGGAAGGGGAGAGAAACAAATGTTATTTCTCAAGTTCTTGCTTCTGATTGTCTTGCAATCCCTGCACTTTTTGATTCCCGGGCACATTTAGCCTAAAACAGTTGAGGCCAGAGTGGATAAAAATTACTGATTAAAAAAAAAAATTTAAATCGGATTTTTAGAAATTTAAATTGGATTTTTAAAATAAAATGCTTTTGGAGGAAAAATCTTTCTAAAGATAGTTTTCTGTTTTAAGTTACGTTATAGTCCAAAGTCCATCAGGAAATAAGGATTTGTTTTAAGTTTTTCATGTGTGCTAAAACTCAGTCTAAGTTCTTTTTTTTTAAAAAACCACATCATTATATGCTATAATGTTATTGTTTTAGTTAAATTGTTCAAATTGTTATTAAGGAAATGATTGCTTTTCTCCTTACAATTACCGTATTTTTCGCACCATAGGACGCACCGGACAATAGGACGCACCTTGTTTTAGAGGGGGGAGAACAAGGGAAAAAAATTCTTCCGCTCTCTGCCCAGCGCCCCTTCAGCGAAGCGGCAGGAGGCGCTGTGCAGAGAGTGGGAGAATTTTCCCCCTCTTGTTTTCCTGCTCTAAAACAAGGTGCCGTTTAAGGTGCGTTCAGGCGGCTACCTTGGAAGGTTCCTTTCGACCTGCTCTTTGGGGCTGGCGGGGGGAAGCCCACCACCAGCCCCAAAGAGCAGGTCAGGGAGCAGCGGAAACGCGCAGCGGAGAGGCTGCTGCCATAGTCACGCGTCACTTCTCCAGCTGGGAGAGGGTCGCGGGGCTATGGCTTCTTTAGTCCCAAAACATCTGGAGGGCCAAGTTTGCCTATGCCTGTCGGGGAGTATTTGCTTGGGTTTCCCTTGACGGGACTTCTGTGGTTCTGGCTGGGAGAATCCCTCAGCAATCAGCTTCGTAAATTTGTTCCTCTGTTAGCAGACAGCTCAGAGAATGCCGTGTCGCTATCCAGAGTGGCTCTAACCATTGCTCCTTTCCGGGGAAGTCACTGGGGTGGAGTATTACCTTGACTACAACAAACCTGTGAGAGAGGCTAGGATTCTGGGGGTTCTGCATGGGCTAGGTTTTAACTGCCCTCTGGCAAGGGTGGCGATAGGAACCCCAGTCTTCCTCTCTAGTCTAGGGCTTGGATGTGAGTGAATATTGTCCCTGCAGTTGTGCCAGCCTTTAAGGGACTTAGCAGAGGTGTTAAAGACCTGTGACCCTCCTGTGGGAATGTTTAGGGATAGATATCCTATCCCAACTTGTCTTTACAAGTTCAACAAAATCGGCAGAGCTAACATTCCCCCTTTTTTAAACACACGCACAGCAGATAGCTTGCTCAGACACGTTAGAGTCTCTGTAAATATTTCCTGGTATTTTCCCCGTTTAATCCCTCCTAAAATAAGATGCTACACAGTCTTCTGTAAAGTATAAAACGTTTACTCACAAGTAATCATCTGTTCAGACGCAGGTGGCGCTGTGGGTTAAACCACAGAGCCTAGGACTTGCCGATCATTAGGTCGGCGGTTCGAATCCCCGCAACGGGGTGAGCTCCCGTTGCTCAGTCCCTGCTCCTGCTAACCTAGCAGGCTGAAAGCACGTCAAAGTGCAAGTAGATAAATAGGTACCGCTCTGGCAGGAAGGTAAACGGCGTTTCCGTGCACTGCTCTGGTTCGCCAGAATTGGCTCAGTCATGCTGGCCACATGACCCGGAAGCTCCCTTGGCCAATAAAGCGAGATGAGCGCCGCAACCCCAGAGTCGTCCACGACTGGACCTAATGGTCAGGGGTCTCTTTACCTTTAGCTTTATATGATGCAAACTACTAATAATTATAAATAGCAGAATGCAGGCACCCTATATATAGAAATGAGGAAACCAGTGATATTTTAGGGAGCAGGCTAGCAGGCGGGGTCCATTACTTACATCATAGGAGCCTACACAACACAAAACACTGTTATTGTTTTTTATCTTATATTTTGGAAATGTACATCCAGTTTTTTCCCCCTTAAATTTTTTTGGGGGGCTCCAAGAGAGTGGGGCCCTAAGCTATAGCTTGTTCAGCTTATACGTAAATCCGGCACTGCTCCCACCAGCTGCAAGCTAGAGAATAAGGCTGTGGCGGACCTTTTCTTGGTCTTGCAAGGCTGTGTGACACCAAACTGAGCCCCAGCCTTTGCCTCCAACTCCAGAGAAAAGATGGGGACTGATGTTTTTGACGCCCATGGTGTCCAGAGCAGTAGGCTTGCATGGAGAGGAGGGGCAGATTTCTGCCCACCGCCAACTTTGACGAAACTGTGAACCCCTCGTGCAGACATTTGCCCATAGCCACTCGGCCAGCTTCCTAAGCAAGCATGGATTTGAAAATGAGCTTTTTTGCACCCTGACGTTCTCGTTGCCATGGATCTGATTATGCCTTTTGCTCATAAATAAATATAATCTCACAAGTACAGTGGTACCTTGGTTCTCAAACTTAATCCGTTCCGGAAATCCGTTCCAAAACCAAAGCGTCCCAAAACCAAGGTGCGCTTTCCCATAGAAAGTAATGCAAAATGGATTAATCCGTTCCAGACTTCAAAGCAACCCCTAAAACAGCAATTTAACCTGAATTTTACTATCTAACGAGACCATTGATCGATAAAATGAAAGCAATGAATAATGTACTGCAGTCACACAATCAATCAGTAGCTGAACTCGGTTCCATGCAGTCACAAAAACAAAAAAGAGACACAAAAATGCAAAATACCGTATTTTTTGCTCTATAAGACTCACTTTTCCCCTCCTAAAAAGTAAGGGGAAATGTGTGTGCGTCTTATGGAGCGAATGCAGGCTGCGCAGC
The DNA here is from genome assembly GCF_027172205.1 of Podarcis raffonei. Taxonomy (NCBI): domain Eukaryota; kingdom Metazoa; phylum Chordata; class Lepidosauria; order Squamata; family Lacertidae; genus Podarcis; species Podarcis raffonei. The sequence continues at coordinate 130,200,061 of NC_070602.1, read as the reverse complement.
TATCCCAGAAGCCAGAACTGCAAGAGGGATCCCTGCTTTCACTGCGCAGCGATCCCTCTTGCTGTTCTGGCTTCTGAGATTCAGAATATTTTTTTCCTTGTTTTCCTCCTCCAAAAATTAGGTGTGTCTTGTGGTCTGGAGCGTCTTATAGAGTGAAAAATACGGTAAATAACAAAAACAGACCTCAGCGTAACACTCAAAACAGAAGTGTGGCACTCAAGTCAGAAGTGTAACACTCAAAACGGAGCACATTCGGCTTCCGAAAAAGACTCGCACACCAGAACACTTACTTCCGGGTTTGCAGTGTTTGGGTTCCAAGTTGTTTGAGTCCCAAGGTGTTTTGAGAACCAAGGAACCACCGTGGTTGTAATTTCTGCTGCCATGATCCCAAGTCCTGTATTGCTGAGTTTGGTAGCCGATCATTGGTTGGAAGGAGCATCCTGGCTCTGTTTCAGCAGCGCTCTTTTGGACCATTCGGTGTGATTTATCCCGGGGGATTGATCTGTCCACTTTCTATTAATGGAGCCTTACCTCCAGCTGTGCCAGCAACTGCTGCGTAAGCCTTCCTCCTTGGAAATACCGCTCTAATGCAGTCGTCGTCAATCTACACCTAAGGCATGTTGGCTTGGATCCTAAGCTCAGTTGACTTAAGGAAGTTCATGGAAGAAAAGTTTCCCACCCAAAGAAGAAGAAGAGGAGTTTGGATTTGATACCCCGCTTTATCACTACCCGAAGGAGTCTCAAAGCGGCTAACAATCTCCTTTTCCCTTCCTCCCCCACAACAAACACTCTGTGAGGTGAGCGAGGCTGAGAGACTCCAAAGAAGTGTGACTAGCCCAAGGTCACCCAGCAGCTGCATGTGGAGGAGTGGGGAAGAGAACCTGGTTGACCAGATTACGAGTCCACCACTCTTACCCACTACACCATACTGGAGAAGCGGAGATGCGAACCCAGTTCTCCAGATTACAAGTCTACCGCTCTTAACCACTACACCACACTGGAGAAGCGGAGACGCGAACCCAGTTCTCCAGATTACGAGTCTACCGCTCTTAACCACTACACCACACTGGCTCTTTTTTTGCAGGTAACCCACAGTTACCTTCAAAAAAGGCACCCCTCCACTCCAGAAACCATAGCTAAAGGAAATGAGGAGCTCTTGCTGAACCATGTGGTTGGGGAGAAGATGGAAACCTTTTGTTCAGTGAAGTTCCTTATGTTTTGTTCTAGGATTCGGGCCAATGAGAGCCAGTCTCTTATTACAATTACAGTGGTACCTCGGGTTACAGACGTTTGCGGTTACCGACACTTCAGGTTACAGACTCCGCTAACCCAGAAATAGTACCTCGGATTAAGAACTTTGCTTCAGGATGAGAACAGAAATCATGCTCTGGCGGCATGGCGGCAGCTGGAGGCCCCATTAGCTAAAGTGGTGCTTCAGGTTAAGAACAGTTTCAGGTTAAGAACGGACCTCCAGAACGTATTAAGTTCTTAACCAGAGGTACCACTGTATAGAACTAAAGCCCTAATTTTTATTTTTCCGAGGAGACTGATTTAAGACAAGATGCTTAATAAGACTTGGAAAGATAATGCGATTCATCTGCACTTGTTTCAGATCTGGTCAGAGATTGGAAAGGGCTTCTTGGATGGGTCCCTTGATAAAAGCACGACTCGGAAAAAGCTGTATGAAGACGGTGAGTTGAATTTCGGGGTCTGTGCATTAGCCCTGCAGGTGTGGATACGGCAATCGCATCCAGGCTGCAAAATCCATTTTCTTTTTGTGTAGGTCTGCTTGCTTATTCCTTTTTTAAAAAAATAATTTTTATTGACTTTAACATATAAATTATAAAATGTACCACAAAACCTATCACTTATACAATCTTTTTAGACTTCCATCAGCACCTCTGATGATCCACCGTTTTAACCACTTCTTATGCATTTCTTAACTTCATATTGCATTGTATTGTATTGTATTGATCTTTATTACGGCCATTGGCCCATCACACGACAGTTTCCCATGCCAACATAATGTACTTAAACCTCCAAATTTAAAACCGCCAAGACTTACAAAAAACAGACAAGAACCAAAGCAAAACAAAAACAAAAGACCAACATCGTACATTACAATAAATTTGTAACATAAACATCGCCCTCTACTCATAAATTAGTATGATAATTAGTAGAAAAATTAGTAGAAGACATCCTAAAACATAGATCATAGTTTAAAGAGATTATCTGAGCCGCACAGGAGTCCGTTTCTCTTCTTTAGGGATAGGACGCTGATCAAGAATCTGGCAACCATGAGTGATCTTAGGGGGTCATCATCATTTAATAGATATCTCAGTTTGGCTTCGTTCGTATCATCGGCAATTCCCTTTAGATATTGAGCAAGAAACTGCTCCTGGCCGATGAGTGAAAAGCACAATCAAAAATTATGTGATGCAACGATTCCGGTGCCCCACAATTACAATCACATAAGAGCGATATCTGTCCATTGGAGAATCTATTTCTCAGCACGTTCGATGGGAAGGTGTTGAATCTTGCCTTTACAAAGGCATAGATATTGCCTTTACATCTCTTAACAAATCATCCTTCCTCTTCTCCATTTTTGCTATACTTCCAATAATACACCTCACAAAACTTCTTGCAAACCTACAAACTGTTGAATGGTTTATTTAAATGTAAAGGTTCATCATTGTTCCACCTGATGTGTATGTCTTTAAGGGGCCAGAGCAAGGGCCAGAGTAAGATAACGAGACCCAGCTTTACAGCTGTGAAGCATAGCAGGTGCTGCTGAGTTGTATTTGATTAAGGTGTGTCAGCATTTGGGTGTAGTATATAAGGAGCAGCACCTAGCTCTCCCATTACCCTGGGGGATGGGTTGGTGGTTGGGTCTGGTTTGGTTGTTAATGTACTTAGTGTAAAAGGAGTTTTTGTTTTTCTTATTAAAACCTAGTTTAAGTTATTTTTGAGTCCTTTACTTTTTTAATGCATGGTCTCCCCAGCAAGCTCTCTGCGCTACTAAACTGCAAACAGCCAACATCTTTGGTTATGGGCCCAGCTGCTGAGTGGATGACTGCATATTTTTGGACTCTGAGAAAGGTTTGAAAACTCCTTCTCCTGTTAGCGTAGTTCTGTGGGTCTGGAAGAGTTCCAGAATGGTTGACCGGGTTCCTGAAGCTGAGAAGGCTCTGGTCTTCCCACAGCTAACAGATGAGAACTACAGTTTATGGTCTTTTCGGGTGGAGGCGCTTTTGACCTCTAGAGAAGTATGGACCTATGTAACTGATGACCCTCCTGACCCTGTGACTAATGCTTGGTCGAAAGGAGATGCAAAAGCCAGGGCGATAATTAATTTGGCAGTCAGCGACCAGCAAGTAGTGTATATAAGAAATAAGAAAACTGCCAAAGAAATGTGGGACAGTCTTGCAGCAGTGCATGTTAGAAAAGAGTCAGCATCTGCATTGACGTTTTTCAAGCAGTTGTACCAGACGAAGTTGCAGCCTGGTGGTGATTTGGCAGCACACTTGAGACTTCTGGAGGCAATACGCTGCGAATTAATTCGAAGGGACATGGAGATACCTGATATTCAGTATGTTTTTATCATTCTATGTTCCCTTAATGAGGACTTTGATGGTATAGCTAGCCAGATATCTGCCGTTCCACCAGCACAATTAACTGTGGAAGGGGTGACGGCAAGATTAATGGGCGAGTTGGATAGAAGGGAGGCTTGTGCCATAAGCACTCCTATTTCCAGAAGTAATGAGGAACGCCATATGCAAACCTGTGGTGATACAACTGTATTTAAAGCTGCCAAGCGTTGTTGGTTCTGCAATAAGCAAGGACATTTTGCAAAGGACTGCAGATCCAAAAGAAAGCAAAGTACTCCCAAGCCTGTTTCTGTTCGTCAGTCACGGTTGTCAGCCCAGCAGCCAACATCGTATTGTAAAGACAGAAACGAGCCGCGAGTTTTCCATGCTAGGACAACAGATCGTAAAAGACTTAAACGTGCCAAGTGGAAGTCTTTTGTTGTGGACTCAGGAGCATCTCAGCATATTTGCAACGATCGAAGCTTGTTTATTTCTTTCGAAGAGGAAATTGGTAATGTACATTTAGCCAATTCACAAGTCTTGCAGTCGCTTGGCAGGGGTACTGTTAAACTTGACTCTTTAAACATTACAATAGTGAACTGCATTTACTGCCCGTCAGTGGACAATTTATTGTCAGTAAGGTGCTTTGCTCGTCAAGGCATAACTGTGCGTTTCTTAAAGTCAATGTGTGAGTTTTTCGATGGGAACAAACGTCTATTATATGCCCGGGAATCTGATGGTTTATATAGACTGTATTTTCGCACCTACTCCCAATCACCTATAAATTGCAGAGCAGCACAGTCAAGCCAGGGGTTGAGGAATGTAAGGCCTCATTCCGGGTGTGTCCATGAGGCGCACAGAATTCTGGGACACCTGAATTTTGCTGATGTAATTAAGACAAAGAATATTGTTAATGGCCTCAACTTAAAACCATGTAAATTCTTTATGCAATGTCTATCCTGTTGCAAGAATAAGATTAAGGTTGCACGCAAGGGTAGGTGCTCAGATAGGAAAGTAACTGAGCCATTTGAGCGTGTACATTGTGATTTAGTTGGGCCACTCCCACCATCATTAGGAGGTTCTAAGTACTGGCTTACTCTGATAGACCAGTATAGTAGATATTGTTGGACTTATGCAATAGCTGAGAAGTCCCAAGCATTTGAGAAGTACAAAGTTTTTTGCAACTGGGTAAAAACGCACTTTAACAAATCAATTAAGAACCTGTTTTCTGACCGGGGCGGGGAATTTGTTTCTGAGGATTTTGAGAAATTCCTGGAAGCGCAGGGGACTACTCATGAGTTATCTTGCCCCCGAAGTCCCTGGCAAAATGGGCTTGTTGAAGTTGTGCAGCGTGACCTACAGGCAGGGGTTAAAACGTATCTGCACGATGCTAATCTGCCCAAAGACTTTTGGGCTGAAGCGCTTAATGCTTTTTGTTATGTTAAAAATCGCAGTTATCATTCTGGTTTAGATGTCACCCCCTATGAGAAGCTGTTTAAAAAACGCCCTAATCTGAAATACCTACGCATTTGGGGTTCAGATGTAATTATGCATTATCCCGCTAAGCAGAAATTGGGTGAACGTAGTGTCCAGGGAAAATTAATGGGCTACCAGCAGGGGGCGTACAGAATTTACATACCAGCAACTGGCAAATTTCATATTACCAGAAGCATGATACAAACTGTAAATTGGAATGGAGTTGCTGTCTTCCAAGATACTGATGGTATAGATAATACTGAGGAAGAAGAGGAAGAAGCAGCAGCAGCAGGAAATGGTGCTTCTGAATTAATGGAAAAAGACCAAAAGCCTGTTGAATCTGATAATTTGTTTGATGATTTAAAGTCACAGGCACCCGAGGGGAGGTTAGATTCTCTTGAGTTTTCTGATCGTGAGCTTAGCCTACAGGCATCTCTTCAATCTGACAATGATTTACAACCTGAAACTAGTGGTTCACTTAGTCCCATTAAGTCTGAGGAGTCTGACTCTCCTTCCGGACTGAGACGTTCAGATAGAAAGAGACAGAAGCCACAACGTTTTGCAGATGAACATTTTAATACTGTGTATGCCAATAAGGCAGTTTTTGAGCCAAAAAGCTACAATGATGTTCAGAAATTACCTTAAACACACCAAACATTATAGGTTGCAGTTTACAACATGTGTTGACAAAGGTTTTGAAATTTTCTGCGATGCATCTCACACAGTGGAACAAAATAATTGCAGGGGTGTGTCTGGTATGGTGTTTTGTTATAACGGTTGTCCATTTGAATGGAAGTCCCAGACACAAACCATTATTTGTCTCTCCACAACAGAGAGTGAATTATGTGCATGCGTTCAGGCCATTCGCGATGTAGAATGGTATCTGCAAGTATTTGCAGACCTACAGATGCAAGTAACACTACCAGTAAAAGTTTACCTTGATTCCCAGAGCGGACTTGCTATCCTGTGTTCAGAGACCAATACGCAGCGCACTAGAGTCTTAAGGTTACGTTTACAGTTTGTAAAGAAACTAATTGCTGACGAAATGATTGTATTTGAATATGTTCCAGGTGACAATTAAATTGCGGACATTTTTACTAAAGCACTTCCAAAGGTTACACATGAAAGACATGTACAAAATATGCTTTATGTTTTTGTTCCACAATGATGAACCGCAGGGGAAATGTTGAATGGTTTATTTAAATGTAAAGGTTCATCATTGTTCCACCTGATGTGTATGTCTTTAAGGGGCCAGAGCAAGGGCCAGAGTAAGATAACGAGACCCAGCTTTACAGCTGTGAAGCATAGCAGGTGCTGCTGAGTTGTATTTGATTAAGGTGTGTCAGCATTTGGGTGTAGTATATAAGGAGCAGCACCTAGCTCTCCCATTACCCTGGGGGATGGGTTGGTGGTTGGGTCTGGTTTGGTTGTTAATGTACTTAGTGTAAAAGGAGTTTTTGTTTTTCTTATTAAAACCTAGTTTAAGTTATTTTTGAGTCCTTTATTTTTTAATGCATGGTCTCCCCAGCAAGCTCTCTGCGCTACTAAACTGCAAACAGCCAACACAAACGTCGTCTGATCTTCACAAGTACTTTTCAAATAGTCTGTAAATTTGCTCCAGTCTTCCGTGAATTTCTGGTCCCGCTGGTTTTGAATCCTTCCTGTTAGTTTATCTAGTTCTGCATAGTCCATTAACTTCATTCTGCATTCTTCAATCGTCGAGCTATGCTTGCCTATTTCACAGGATTTGCCCAGAATGTCTTCAAATCAATAGGCCTTCAAATCAGAATGTCTTCAGACCATTGCCCTGGATTTGGTTCTCTTTTAACTGTTTTCACAAGAAAAAAAAACCTCATCCCTGCCACTGCAGAGAGAGGCTTAAAAATGTGAGGTTAAGGGTAGTTTGGTTTTAGGCAGAACTTCCAGGAGCCCTGGAGGCACTGCTCCAGCAATTTACCGTAGTACAGCCTCTGGCAAATTGAATAAGGCAGAACGTAAATTTTCAAATACTTTGTGCTGTCCTTTGCAGGCAGCGTGTTGTCCAGTGCAGCTATTACATCAGATCGTCTGCCTTACGGAGGTGAATTACACGCAGCTAGGAACATGTGGTTCTTGAACCAGTCCGATGTCCGAGAATCCCTCTCTGCATTCATCTTCCCACTCCCCAAATCGGTGTGCGCATTAAGCGGATTGCACATAGCCAAAGGCCTTTACACTTTAAAATAAACTGCCTCCCCTCTATTGTTGCGAGAGCCCACATTAGAATTATTAGTTTTTATTGTAAATTAATCAAAGCCCCAGGCTCCCTACTAGCCAGGCAAGCCTTTTTAACTTGTGCTCATAACAACAAATGGTCCAAGGCCATGGAGATAATCACGGCACGCTACTCCCTCCCAGATCTTGACATGCTGTCATCTTGGGACCAACATAATATCCGGGCCTGGATTCTTACAAGAGACAAGGCCATGGACCGGGCACAGTCCACCACAGCTCGCCTCTCCAAGTGGCTCCCTAAAGTGAAAGTGGTAAGATCACTTGCCAACTACTTGATAGACCTGACGGAGCCCAATTTGAGAAGAGCGTTTACCATGGCCCGTTTCCATTCTATACCCACGGCCTTCTTGCAGGGGATTTACTTTAAGACCCCTATTACTCAGCGTCTATGTCCATGCACAATGAATGAAGTAGAGGACTTCATACATTTCTTTTTCTACTGCCCTATCTATGAGCTAATAAGAACTAAGCTCCTCCTCTTGATCCCGTCCACCATCACATCTAAGGAAGACTGTTTGAAATCGCTTCTTGTGGACGCAAATCCCCAAATTTCACGTGGGGTGGCAATCTTTATAGTGCAGGCTTTGAAACTCAGGGCTAAACTGACTGGGTAGTGTGTCCCAGACCTGGACCTGTTTTAATTCTTTTTATTACCTTTTTAACCTAATGTGCCGAGCCTATTTTGGGGCCATTATATGTTTTATATACATCTGCATTTTAGATTCCCGGCGCTGGCAACTAAATTTTTACATTATTGTCTTAGGGTAATTTAAATGTCATAATGCCAGTAATATTGTTTTGAATTATGTTAGGTTGCTTTTGAATTATGTTAGGTTGCTTCGCGTCAGTGTGACGCGGCAGCTAAAAAAGCCAATGCAATTCTGGGCTGCATCAATAGGAGTATAGCATCTAGATCAAGGGAAGTAATAGTGCCACTGTATTCTGCTCTGGTCAGACCTCACCTGGAGTACTGTGTCCAGTTCTGGGCACCACAGTTCAAGAAGGACATTGACAAACTGGAACGTGTCCAGAGGAGGGCAACCAAAATGGTCAAAGGCCTGGAAACGATGCCTTATGAGGAACGGCTAAGGGAGCTGGGCATGTTTAGCCTGGAGAAGAGGAGGTTAAGGGGTGATATGATAGCCATGTTCAAATATATAAAAGGATGTCACATAGAGGAGGGAGAAAGGTTGTTTTCTGCTGCTCCAGAGAAGCGGACACGGAGCAATGGATACAAACTACAAGAAAGAAGATTCCACCTAAACATTAGGAAGAACTTCCTGACAGTAAGAGCTGTTCGACAGTGGAATTTGCTGCCAAGGAGTGTGGTGGAGTCTCCTTCTTTGGAGGTCTTTAAGCAGAGGCTTGACAACCATATGTCAGGAGTGCTCTGATGGTGTTTCCTGCTTGGCAGGGGGTTGGACTCGATGGCCCTTGTGGTCTCTTCCAACTCTATGATTCTATGATTCTATGCTTCTCTCTAGCATTTTTGTCTTATCCTGCTATGGCTGTATGCTAATGCAATAAAGCTTTGATTGATTGATTGATTGATTGATTGATTGATTAAAATAAACTGGGCACATTTTGTGCAATACTTTTCGTGTTTGTAGGCAGGGGAGAGACTCTGGTTATTGGTTTAGTCTGAGAGTGGCTAACTGGTGACCCACAATACGGTCATATCTTGGTTCTCGAATGCCTTGGTACTCCCAAACGCAGAAAACCCAGAAGTAAGTGTTCTGGTTTTCGAACGTTTTTCGGAAGCCGGATGTCCGACGTGGCTTTGGTTTGAGTGCAGGAAGCTCCTGCAGCCATTCAGAAGCCGCGCCTTGGTTTTCAAACATTTTGGAAGTCGAACGGACTTCCGGAACAGATTACCGTATTTTTTGCTCTATAAGACTTACCAGACCACAAGACGCACCTAGTTTTTGGAGGAGGAAAACAAGAAAAAAATTATTCTGAATCTCAGAAGCCAGAACAGCAAGAGGGATCACAGCGCAGTGAAAGCAGCAATCCCTCTTGCTGTTCTGGCTTCTGGGATAGCTGCACAGCCTGCATTCGCTCCATAAGATGCACACACATTTCCCCTTACTTTTTAGGAGGGAAAAAGTGAGTCTTATAGAGCAAAAAATACGGTATGTTTGAGAACCAAGGTACGACTGTATGTTGTTGAACCCCCAACTTCTATATATCCCCGATAGCATGGCCTGCCATCAGGGATGATGGGAGCGTTAGTCTAGCAACAGGATCCCTGGTAGCTATTATTATTATTATTATTATTATTATTCTCTCTCTCTCTCTCTCTCTCTCTCTCTCACACACACACACACACACACACACACACACACACACACTTTTCAAAAGGGCACAGTAAACAATAAACCACGTCTGCATTTACGTGCCGAGAAAGTGATGCTGAGATCTCTTGACAATGCGCTCTCTGCTCCAAAGGGGAGCTACATGTGAAGGGATGTGCTTAGCTCAGATTCCACCTCTTCAGAGTTCAAGATGGATGGTGGCTAAAAATACTGTACTTAGACTTGGAGTGGTTTGTAACTTTAGGAATGTTGTGGCTCAGTATTCAACTGCCTTGTACGAGAGGAAGCATAGAAAGACAATTACAGATTTATTCATTATTTGCTTGGGGGTGTAAGAAATGCTTCTTTCCCTCCTCCAGCTTGTCCGTGCTATATATTTTTTTAATAAATTGCATTTTCAAAAAAACAGGGAGCATATTTAACCCCTCCCTCCATCGCACTTACAACTTCATACCAAATACACCATGTATACATATACTATATGACTTCCCTTCCACCCTTTTCCTGGTTCCTTTGCTTTTCTACTGCTCTGTGTAATCCACATCTTTTTCATCATCCTGTTTGTTATCTATTAAATACTCTGTCGATTTCAAGTTTGCTGGATCAAGACCTGCTAAGCTATGTATTTGTCTATAAAAGTAAAGGGTAAAGGGACCCCTGACCGTTAGGTCCAGTCATGGCCGACTCTGGGGTTGTGGCGCTCATCTCGCTTTATTGGCTGAGGGAGCCAGCGTACAGCTTCCGGGTCATGTGGCCAGCATGACTAAGCCGCTTCTGGCGAACCAGAGCAGCGCCGTTTACCTTCCCGCCGGAGTGGTACCTATTTATCTACTTGCACTTTGAGGTGCTTTAGAACTGCTAGGTTAGCAGGAGCTGGGACCGAGCAACGGGAGCTCACTCCGTCGCGGGGATTCGAACCACGACCTTCTGATCAGCAAGTCCTAGGCTCTGTGGTTTAACCTACAGCGCCACCCACGTCTCTCTCATATTTGTCTATACTCGTTCTTAAAATATTCAATAAACATTGTCCGTTCCTTCTTATATTTCTTATCTTTGTTTTCTCTTATCCTGTTCGTCAGACCAGCCAGTTCAGCATATTCAAACATTTTACGCTGCCATTCTTCCTTAGTGGGTACTAGACTTGTTCTCCACCTTTGTGCCAATAAGGTTCTAGCTGCGGCCGTGGCGTATAGTAATAAACTATTTTGAGTTTTTGGGGGGCTTCCATTGTTACCATCCCCAAGAGGAAAATCTCAGGTGTTTTTGGGAAAGTTTTTTTAAGTATCTTTTTTTAATTCATTATATATAGTTTCCCAATATTCCTTAATTATTTTACAGGACCACCACATGTGGGGGGAAAAGATCCCTCATTTTCATTACACTTCCAGCATATACCTTTTTTCTTTTTTAGACATTTTCACCAATCTGGTGGGTGCTGAATACCATCTGTGGGCCATTTTCCTCTTTTCTTTCATCGCATCACATACCATAAAATTCATATTTATTTGCCACAGCTTTCCCCATAATTCATAATCAATATAGTGACCCGCGTCTTGTGCCCGCTTAATCATGCTCGATTTCACAGATTCCTCTTGAGTTTCCCACTCCAACAACAGTTTGTACATTTTTTAGAATACTTTTATATTTGTATCTAATAAGTCTTTGGTAAGCTGAGACTTGAGGGATGCGGGTGGTGCTGTGGGTTAAACCACCAAGCCTAGGACTTCCGATCAGAAGATTGGCGGTTTGAATCCCTATGACAGGGTGAGCTCCCGTTGCTCGGTCCCTGCTCCTGCCCACCTAGCAGTTCGAAAGCAAGTCAAAGTGCAAGTAGATAAATAGGTACAGCTCTGGCGGGAAGGTAAACGGCATTTCCGTGCGCTGCTCTGGTTCACCAGAAGTGGCTTAGTCATGCTGGCCAGATGACCCGGAAGCTGTACGCCGGCTCCCTCGGCCAGTAAAGCAAGATGAGTGCCGCAACCCCAGTCGGCCATGACTGGACCTAATGGTCAGGGTCCCTTTCCCTTTACCTTTAAGCTGAGACTTTTGTTCTGCAAAGAAGAAGAAGAAGAAGAGTTTGGATTTGATATCCCGCTTTATCACTACCCGAAGGAGTCTCAAAGCGGCTAACGTTCTCCTTTCCCTTCCTCCCCCACAACAAACACTCTGTGAGGTGAGTGGGGCTGAGAGACTTCAGAGAAGTGTGACTAGCCCAAGGTCACCCAGCAGCTGCATGTGGAGGAGCGGAGACGCGAACCCAGTTCCCCAGATTACGGGTCTATTGCTCTTAACCACTACACCACACCACCCTGGCTCATTTCCCACCCTCCATATACATGCATATGGCTCTATAGGCTCCCCTTTGAGAAGATGCACCCACTTAATGATGTTTTTGTTTGGAGTCAGTAGGTGCTGTTCCACAGTGCAGAGGGCTTTGGAGAAAGAGATCTGCAGAGCTGCTTTCAAGCCGCTGATTTAATCTACAGTGGCTGCGGGAACCGTTGGTCCTTAGGATGCTCCTGAGCTCCAACTCCCATCAGCACCAGGGAATGGCCAGGAATGATGGGAGTTGTCGTTCTTCAACATCTGGAGATCCAAAGGTTCCCCACGCCTGATCTGTAATGCGTGAAGCAGCCCTCACGTGGGAGCGGATGGCAAGCCGCCTGGCAGGGTGTGTCAAGGTGGACCCTGAGACAATGTCCTCTGCCGGCTAACGAAAGAACCGTTTTGTTTTCCTGTGCCCGAAGCTCTGATGGAGATGGAGATTGTCTTGAAGAAAGTCATAAAAGAACGGCAGGGGAAGAATCTCAGCCGAGACATCTTCATAGACGCTTTACTGCAGGGGAAGCTGAGCGACAAGCAGGTATCTACATCTGTGCTGTAATTAACCATTAATGGAAGTCCCGCTAGACCCACTGGTAATTGCATTCTGCTGGGCTTGATTAATTTAATTGCCTGCATTGTTTCTCCCGATTTTAATCTTCATCCGAGAGAGGAAGAGAGAGGGGCGGGGGAGGGTTTTCTCCTTTTGCAACCTTGAAGCTTTAAATACCGTATTTTTCGCTCTATAGGACATACTTTTCCCCCTCCAAAAATTAAGGGGAAATGTGTGTGCGTCCTATGGAGCGAATGCAGGTTCCTTGGCTTCAGTGACAGCAACGCGAAGCCTCCGAAGCACAGAGGGAACGCTCCCTCCGTGCTCTGGAAGCTTCGCATTGCTTTCGCTGAAGCCTGGAGAGCGAGAGGCGTCGGTGCGCACCGACACCTCTCACTCTCCAGGCTTCAGGGATAGCCCCCTTAAGCCTTCGGAGCGCAGCGCGAGTTCCCGCTGTGTTCTGGAGGCTTCAGGTTCCTTTTGCTGAAGCCAGGAGAGTCTTGCTCTCCCGGCTTCAGCAAAAGGAACCTGAAGCCTCGAGAACGCAGCGGGAACGTGCGCTGCACTCGGAAGGCTTCAGGGATAGCCGCGCGCAGCCCCTCCAGCAGGGAGAGGCTGCACGCGGCTATGACTTCTTAAGCCCCGCGCAGCCTCTCCCTGCTGGAGGGGTTGCGTGCGGCTATGGCACAAGCCAAGACAGCGAGTGGGATGGATCCTGCTCGCTGTCTTGGCTTCTGCCATAGCCGCGCGCAACCCCTCCGGCAGGGAGAGGTTGCGCGCAGCCTGTACGCTGCTCTTTGGGGCTGGGGGGGAAAAAAGATTTTTTTTCTTCATTTCCCCCTCTAAAAACTAGGTGCGCCCTATGGTCCGGTGCATCCTATGGAGCGAAAAATACGCTGTATAGATTTCTATTTGATTGCTCTCTTTGCTTTCGTCCCGAGAGAAGCGTTTGAAGCAGCTATTTCTGCTTAACATGGCTCCATGCAGCACTGACCTTTGTGGGGAAGCGGCTAGCCCGCGGCTTGCAAGGCATGCTGGTCCAAGCCTTTCAGGTTCCATGTTTGAACCTCAGGCCACCATCTTGGAATCCTTGAGCAGCCGGCATTTAAAGGCCGTTGCTATGACTCGTCCTCCTGAATGAGTCAGAAGCAACTTCTGTTCCAAGCGTGACTTCCTCCCTGGAGGGAACCGCCAACTCAAGTTGAGTGAGCATGTTCCTTGGCAAGGTCATTTCTCGTCCAAAGGGAGAGAGACCCTTTGGGCAAGCGTCCTGGGAGCTTTAACAAGGCACAGCATTCATGACACCAACTTGAGTGGCCCAGAGTTGGGAACCAGGAGGTGGCAGTTCACACCCCACTCAGGGGAAGGGGGCAGAATTGGGGCCCCCTCGCCAGTTTGCATGCCGAGTTTGAAAAGCCACTCATGTCGGGAGCAAAAGAGAGGGTGATCGTGTGACTCAAATGTACGACACACGCTCCACAGAGCAGCTCATTAGCCATTTGACCACCACAGCAGTTGAGCACCATTGCTGGTACAGTGGTACCTTGGTTCTCAAACTTAATCCATTCCAGAAGTCCGTTCCAAAACCAAGGCACGCTTTCCCATAGAAAGTATTGCAAAATGGATTAATCCGTTCCAGACTTTTAAAAACAGCCCCTAAAACAGCAATTTAACATGAATTTAACAGCGATTTAACATGAATTTTACTATCTAACAAAATAATTGATCCATAAAATGAAAGCAATAATCAATGTACTGTACTATAAAATAAATAAGACAGTATTGTAGATGATAAAAATTATTTTTTCCCCCTTACCTGCAGTGATGATAGTCATTGTTTGGATGGGGGCCTTTTATCCATTTCCGCGGTCACACAATCAATCAGTCAGTAGCTGAACTGGGTTCCACACAGTCACAAAAACAAATTAACCGGAAAAGCCTCAAAAAAACAAAATAAATAGCAAAAATAAAAGCGCCAACCTTAATCAGTTCCGGAAGTCCATTTGACTTCCGAAATGTTCAAAAACCAAGGCGCAGCTTCTGATTGGTGCAGGTGCCCCGGAAACAATAGCAGACAGCCGCATTGGACGTTCAGCTTCTGAAAAACGTTCAAAAACCAGAACACTTCTAGGTTTTCAGCGTTTGAGAACCAGGGTACCACTGTACACCCTATTGAACGCAGTGGTGGACAAATATGAGGGCTCTTTGTGTGTCTGTGTAGGTTTTTGAATGTTTGCGTGACGTTGCACATTTTTTCTACTCAGAACATCTGTAAAGGGGCTATGGAAGATAAGTCATTCCTTCTGTTCCCAAACTGTATCTGTAATTAGCAAGTATAGAATTAATTCCAGGTCCTAATATTGTTATTTTTTTACATATTCTAAACAAACTTCTTATTTAGTCTATTAATAACTAGAGCAATTACTCAGATCCTGCTATTTTATTATCTGTCCCCTCAGCCAAGATTTTGGATGGGATAGTGACAATTTTTACCATGTACTGATTCGGTCTCCCTGAACCAGACTTTGTTTCCTAGATTTTGGAAGACACAATGATATTCTCGCTGGCAGGGTCCATAATCACAGCTAAGTGTAAGTACACAAAACGGAACCTAAAGCGTTGTGCAACTGACGGGCGTAGGCTTGTGCCTGTGAAAACTCAAGACACAATAGATTTTAGTCTTCAAGGTCCTAGGCCAATGGAAATATAGAAAGTTGCCCATAGGACCAAGCCTAGTCATAGGTGAGCAACGGCAAAGAGTGTATTCTGTTGGGACTCTGAAGTGAGACCCACGTAGCAGAAGTTGCGCCTAGTTCCATTCTCCACACAGAGGCAGCTTGAAGTCCAAAATAGTTTACTGGGGCAGAAGATAAGGCTTCAGTAAAACAGTTCCAGGCATTGATATAGGCATACAGCTTGTCGGCTTTGCAGATACAGATATATACAAATATTTCTGCAAGCAATTCAAGACTTAACACAGACTCCGACTCCCAGACAAACCCACTGATTGACCAATGAACTGACATGCCTTAATCAACTGGCTTGGCTGACCCTACACCTGTGGGCTTATCCTATACATGGGGTGATTTGTGCCCAAGAAGGAAATTAAACCCTTCCTCCATGTCCAGTTCTTGCAACATACTATGGTTGGTGAATTAGGACTAGGAAGTCTTGGGTTCAAATCACTGCTCAGCCATGAAGCTTAATATTGCCAACTGCCCTGTGATCCTTGCATGAAGGATGGTACAGAAATTTAATTAATTAAAATGGATGACCTTGGGTCATTGCCTTTCCAGGCTAACCTACCTTGTCGAGTAGTCCCAAAGATAAAATGGGAAATTCCCACATACAGAGCCCTGATGAAGGACAGAATATTATTTTGATCATTATATCAGAATCAGAATTGATGCTTTTGAATTATGGTGCTGGAGGAGACTCTTGAGGGTCCCATGGACTGCAAGAAGATCAAACCTATCCATTCTTAAGGAAATCAGTCCTGAGTGCTCACTGGAAGGACAGATCCTGAAGCTGAGACTCCAATACTTTGGCCACCTCATGAGAAGAGAAGACTCCCTGGGAAAGACCCTGATGTTGGGAAAGATGGAGGGCACAAGGAGAAGGGGACGACAGAGGACGAGATGGTTGGACAGTGTTCTCGAAGCTACCAGCATGAGATTGACCAAACTGTGGAAGGCAGTGGAAGACAGGAGTGCCTGGCGTGCTCTGGTCCATGGGGTCACGAAGAGTCGTACACGACTAAACGACAACAATCAGAATCAGGTTTCACTTGATTGGGGTGGCTTGAGTAGGGGTGAGATTGGTCCCCATTCATCACATGAAGCCATTTTTTCCAAACCACAACCAACTGCCCCATACCTGATGCCGTACATGCCATTGGGCATGGCGCAGGTAGAGACATGACTGCAGATGCATGATCATGAGCCTTAAAAGTACGCTTTTTGTTGCGTGCCAGCGAGAGAGGCTTGCTGTCACAGACTGTCAGCAGATCAGTGGTAAGAGCAAGCCAGCTGGGATAATGGAGCTCTCGGTAGTGCTGAAGGAATGGGTTTCCCAAATCTAAAGCCTGGCTGTGCAGTCAGTCTGAAACGGGCCCCAAAATCCCCATTTTTCCTTCTCCAAGGGTCCATTAGCTAAAAACCATTAACTTGAGCACTTGAGCCAATGTATAACAGGAACCCAGCTGTGTAAACAAAGCCCTCTCCTTTATCAGTCCGTGACGCTTAATGGATGGCCTTGTCAGTTCCGAAGTGGAGATGGGACGGCAGAGCTGGGGCTTATCTTATCTTGTAGGTTGTAAATATCCTGACACACTGACACACAGACTCTGCAAGACACGGCTGGAGATAGAGATGGCGTCAAGGGAAACTCCATAGCTGAGTGACCCTCTTAACCCCAAGATAAGAGTACAGGAACAGGAACATCTGTTTATGGTCATGGTTGTCAACTTACTTGTATGAGTGTACGAGGCTGGATTCCTGGGGAAGGGGGAAGAGGGTGCCTGGAGGATATATACACTGTGTGAAATTTCTCTTTCTTCGGACTTGCTGTGAACTGACCACGCAAGTGCCTTTCTGCTACTCCGGAGAGCAGAAATCAAGAACTCTTTCTCTGAATCAACCTCGGTGTCTTTTGACGCCTTCCTCTCTGGGAGCAACGCTCACCCTACCAATCGGTAAAGTCTAAGAAGGCTTTAGTGTAGCTGACCCCTGCCCTAAATGGGGCATGGGGAAACTTCTACAGGCTTGAAGTTGCAGATATGTGGAAACATTAAGCCTCACTTGGCTTAGTCCGTCCCCCCCCCCCCCCCCGGTGCAGAAAAATTTGTTGCCTGACACCATAGCGATGTCGGTTGATTGACAGGTAGGCAGTCTCCCACCCGCCTGTCGAAATGGCCATCTCATGGGATGGATCCATATCCCTGCTCTAGAGATCTCCAACTCCTTCAAAAGCTATTCTAGCATAGGGGCTATTAGCTAGAAGTCTATCATCTAAATCTGGGCTCTGCTTTAAACTCACTGGATAGCTTTCAGCAAGCTACTATCTCCCCAGCCTCCACCTGCAAAGTGGGAATAATAATAATAATAATTGTCTACTTTACAGGGTGGTTATAGCGCTGGCTGAATCTTACATGTGGCGCACTTAGGAGAAAGCACTCCATAATTGCTAAGTAGCAGCCATACTTCAAAAGAACTCTTTAGCCTTTTGAAATGTCCTTCTGGTTTTTGCAAGCATATATTTTCGTTTCCCCAGAACAGCTGTTTCCTCTTTGTGGGTAGCACTGCTTCGTATGATCTGATCTTTACATTCTGCGTTTTTGCTTTCTTTTTTTTAGCTACCGTACAGGAACTGTAAATCGAAAGGAAGAAATTGCTGACTTAACATATCCTCTCGTCTTTTTCTTTTTTTATATAACAGTGTGCACCTGGGCAGTTTATTTCTTGACTACCTCAAAAGAAATTCAGGAGAAGCTTTACAAGGAGATGGACCAAGTTCTTGGAAAAGGTCCAGTTACACCTGTGAAAATTGAGCAACTCAGGTATTCATTTGGTTGTGTGTTTTAGGGCTGTGCTTGGGACTCAACAGCTACAACTCTCCTGATAACCTAACCAGTTTTGAGAGCACACCCCTGGACCTCTTCCACGCTGTTGCGATTTGGCATGTAGGAATCTCACGCAGGCAAATTCAGCTTGTGCAATTAAAGACGAATTGGCACTTGTGTGCAGCAGCATAGCTGTCAACCGTCCCTTATTTGGCGGGAAAGTCCCTTATCCCAGCGCCGTTTCCTGCTGCTGTCCCGGATTGATGATATCCCATAAATTTCCCGGGTTTCAAAGGAAGCAGCTCCCCTCCCTGCCGGCCAGGGAGGAGGGAGGCTCCAACTGTGTTGCTTGGCTGCGTTGCTCACCCAATAAGGAGTCTAAGAACAACTGGGAGGTGGAGCTTGCATGCCTTGTGCCGATCAAATCGGCTGTGTTGCCTAGGGACTCGCCTTTGCTCAGCGCTTCCCAGCGGAGAGGTGACGGTGGTTTTCCTTGCTGCATCCCCTTTGCCGGGTTGCTGCGCTGTGGGAACCACCACTTGAGGCTTCGTTTGGCTGCTGGCTGGGCTTTCTGCCTTTGGCTCGGAGGGGCTCAGAATCAGATGGATGTGCTCGGAATCAGATGGATACGTCATCAACGGCCCACTCACCCTTGCTGGAGAAAAGGCCTGTCTGGAGCGGGGGCACATGGTGGGGGAAAAGGAAAAGAGCTGGTTGAGTACAATGGCGGGCGGCGATCTCATGGGAGTGGGCGTTTTGGATTTGTTTTGGAGGCTCCTTCGATTGACTGTTATGGGGGAAAGGCAAGGAGCTGGTTGACTAAAATCCCTCATTTTGGCTGCTGGTCCCTTATTTTCAAATCTGTTAGTTGACAGCTATGTGTAGCATACCTGCTTCCAAGTAAACATCTGACTTCTTGCAGTAAGGAAAGTGATAGGAAAAGTCCCGGGCGAATTTGGATTGCAGTTGGCTTGATGCAATGTCATCCTATAGTCTCTCTGCAAACAAATCTGAATGGAGGCCTTACAACCTCCCCACGAGTTTTATGCAAACAAATCAGGATGAATGCTCAAGAAGTCGGTCATCCAGACTGACCTTGCACTCCTCCTGTTACTCTCCCTTACACCAGTTTCCCTCCTCCTTTCTATGTTTTGTTTAAGTCCAGATACAACAACAACAACAACAACAACAACAACAATAATAATAATAATTTATTATTTATACTCCGCCCATCTGGCTGGGCTTCCCCAGCCACTCTGGGTGGCTTCCAAAAAATAGTAAAATACTGTAATACATGAAACATTAAAAGCTTCCCTAAACAGGGCTGCCTTCAGATGTCTTCTAAAAGTCTGGTAGTTGTTGTTCTCTTTGACGTCTGGTGGGAGGGTGTTCCACAGGGAGGGCGCCACTACCGAGAAGGCCCTCTGCCTGGTTCCCTGTAACCTCACTTCTCGCAGTGAGGGAACCGCCAGAAGGCCCTTGGTGCTGGACCTCAGTGTCCAGGTAGAACGTTGGGGGTGGAGACGCTCCTTCAGATATACTGGACCGAGACCATATAACCATGGTCAACACAAACTGAAGTGGGTTTGCAAACCCTGGTTACGAGGCAATCTTGTAACATTAGGCCCTGATTTTTAAGCAAATCCATGGACCAGAGGTGGAAGTGAAAGACTCGGGAGGCATGG
This sequence comes from Podarcis raffonei, assembly GCF_027172205.1. NCBI lineage: Eukaryota > Metazoa > Chordata > Lepidosauria > Squamata > Lacertidae > Podarcis > Podarcis raffonei. The sequence continues at coordinate 130,180,289 of NC_070602.1, read as the reverse complement.
AGTACGTGAGCCCCACATCAGAATCTGTGCTTCTTTTCTTCAAAGCATGGTTAGCAATTTGGGAATGTTTTGTGCCTGCGTTCTGGCCAGTCGAAATGCAATTTGTACGCTAATGGATTGATCCTGCCACAAGTTGCGCTGTAACTTAACGTGAAGCCCTCGGTTTTGATTCTTGCCCTTACAGAATCTAAGAAGCCTGCCTCAGGAGTCTGAAGAAGTGTGTTTTCATTGTTGTTGCCGCCTTTTTCTTGCTTCAAGCGAAAGGCTTACAATGGGTTTCTCTGTTTGCAGATATTGCCGGCAGGTTCTGTGCGAGACGGTGAGGACATCAAAACTGACACCAATTGCGGCTCGGTTGCAAGAGCTGGAGGGCAGCGTTGACCAGCATATTATTCCCAAAGAGGTAGGACTGGAAGCCAGCGCTCAAAGCCTCCATTTCTTTTAATCAGAGAAAAGTCATTGTTAACATTTGTTAAAGGTTGGAAACCTCTCGGAGACGTTTTGCATGAAAAAGAAATAATGATACAGTGGTAGCTCGGGTTACATACGCTTCAGGTTACATACGTTTCAGGTTACAGACTCCACTAACCCAGAAATAGTGCTTCAGGTTCAGAACTTTGCTTCAGGATGAGAACAGAAATCGTGCTCCGGCGGCGCAGCAGCAGCAGGAGGCCCCATTACCTAAAGTGGTGCTTCAAGTTAAGAACAGTTTCAGTACGGATCTCCGGAATGAATTAAGTACTTAACCCGAGGTACCACTGTATTTAGATTTGAGGACTGAAAATAATGTTTGCTCATAGAAAGTGGATTTGTTGGGTGTTATATTGGATTGGATGAAGCGAATATTGTTTTTATATAGCAGACATAGGAAGAATCAGAAGTTCTTTACTTTCTGAATCTTATTTTTCGATCTTTCTCTTTTAACCTCTTTCTTTCTTTCTTTCTTTCTTTCTTTCTTTCTTTCTTTCTTTCTCTCTCTCTCTCTCCATTTCTCCCCCCCCCTTTTTATGTTTTTATTGTATCTAGATCAAAGTCTTAGTTTGGTTCAAAAAAGGGGAAAGATACTAAGTTTTGTATTTTTCCTCTATAAGACTTAATTTTAAAAAATTTTAAAAGTTTTTTTTTTAAGTCTCCCTTTCCTATGGATGAAAGCTAATATTTTGTTTTTATTATAGGAATGCTTAGGTAGAGGTTTATGCATGAGGATAAGAAACCAGGGCGTTCTTTTTCCAGTAAGCCAGGCTATGAGATCACCGAGACTTTTGCCCACGTCTGAAGACCCTTTGTATAAACCACGATTTAAAAGGAAATCTCCTAAGTAACCTTGGTTTCCTGTATCAGCCAAGCTATGGTTACTGCCTTCATTTAAATCGGGTAGGCAACCTAAGGCCTGGGGGCCGGATGCGGCCCAATCGCCTTCTGAATCTGGTCTGCAGATGGCCCGGGAATCAGCTTGTTTTTACATGAGTAGAATGTGTGCTTTTATTTAAAATGCATCTCTGGGTTATTTGTGGGGCATAGGAATTCGTTTATATTTTTTTCCCTCCAAAATATAGTCCGGCCCACCACATGCTCTGAGGGACGGTGGACCGGCCCACGGCTCAAAAAGGTTGCTGACCCCTGATTTAAATGGTACATTCACATCCTCCCTCATCCTGACCCCTCCCCCAAGCTGTGCTTGCTTAGAGCCAAACCCCCCTTTTCTCTAAGCAAACATGCTCAGGATTGCATCCTGATGTCCGCTTTAGAGCTTCAAAGCATTCATTGCATCCGAAGGGAAGGCTCAAATGAGCCAATCTGAAAGACAAACTAGAATAAGACATCTTCCATCAGCCTTGTTTTAATCAGCTTGCCTAGAAGTTTCTATCTTAATTTCCATTCATCAAACAAAATGAAGCCTGCAGGGCCTGGGTTTTTTTTGGTTTTTTGCATTCCTTCATTGAAATACATTCCACCCCCACCCCACCCCCAATAACAGCAATGTATTATTGCTGGCTCCCTAGCAGATGTCTGCTTTCGCTAGCAAAATACCCCCCCCCCAAAAAAAACCCCCACTCCTTTCAAATTTAACAACTGGAAATTAGACTGGTTCACTTCAAATTCATTCTGCAAGGTGGTTGGGTTTTGCACGAATAAAGCTTATTCAGTTGACATCCTGTAAGAGTTTGCTTGGGAGAAAGGCCTGTTGAGAGGAACAGAGTCCCTCTGCAAAGCCCGCAGTGGTCTGCTAGGGTGCGCAGTTTGTGTGCGGCAAATGTGGTGTGTCATCTGACCTGGCTAAAGTGATGCATTTTTCATTTCGTTTCAGACTCTCGTGCTGTATGCGCTCGGTGTGGTGTTACATGACAGCTCGACTTGGCCGTTGCCCTATAAGTACGGAAACACAAGTAACTTTATCCATTTCTGTCTTTCCCCTTGCCTTCCAGCTGATTTTGCCATGTGTTTCTAAATGGATGGGTGGGCTGTAATAATAATAATAATAATAATTTATTTATACATACATACATGTTGTTGTTGTTTAGTCATTTAGTTGTGTCCGACTCTTCGTGACCCCCTGGACCAGAGCACGCCAGGCACTCCTGTCTTCCACTGCCTCCCTCAGTTTGGTCAGACTCATGTTGGTAGCTTCGAGAACACTGTCCCACCATCTTGTCCTCTGTCGTCCCCTTCTCCTTGTGCCCTCCATCTTTCCCAACATCAGGGTCTTTTCCAGGGAGTCTTCTCTTCTCATGAGGTGGCCAAAGTCTTGGAGCCTCAGTTCAGTTCTCTATTTTTTTGAACCTAATTAAACATCATGGGTGAGGTGAAAAGCCCCTTTTGTTAAGACAGATTTGCTTTCAAACTCAGGGCTTTGCAAATGTGTTCTTGCAAAATGCTTTTGGTGGCATTTTTTTTTTATCAATAACTTCCTTTTCTGAACGTTCATGACCTTCTGTGGCAAATGCTGTGTGCAGGATTTTCTTTTTAAAAACAGGTCGCTGTGAGAAGGAGATGTTGCAATCATTATGGGTCTCATAATGAAATCTGTGGTTCGGAGGAGGAAACATCAATCATGGATTTTTGTTTTTAAGGAAATGGAGGTTCTATCTCGTTATTTCCAGACTCATTTTTATGGATTCTTGGCTTCAGATCTTGACTTCTGCAGCATAATAGGAACTGCTCTAGCTCTCTTTGGCCTCCAGATGGCAACTTTTAATAGTTTGGGCACCGTGGCTCTGGGGTTGCTTACTAATTTCAGTTCAGGGCGGAAACACAGTAGGGCTTAATTTGAAGAAATAAATTCAGTCCAAGGGCCCCTGTTCTCTTTCCAGCAGCCATAGCTTTCCTCTTGGAAAAAGGAAGCAGATGAGCAACACAGCCAATAAGAATCGTAGGTGCTGATATAGTCTCCAGGAGTTCCACAGGAAGAACAGGAAGTGCAAGTGCTGTTGTCCCTTTTAAAAAATGGCTGCCACACTTTCTTTTGGGGCCGGGGAAGGGTGGAAAGTAAAAAAATGGCTTGGTGTTGGATATTGGAGTACAGTTGTACCTTGGTTTTCAAACGCCTTGTGACTCGAATGTTTTGGCTCCTGAATGCTGCAAACCCGGAAGTGAATGTTCTGGTTTGCAAACTGTTTTTCAAAGCCAAACGTCCGATGCGGTTTCCACAGCTTCCAACTGACTGCAGGAAGCTCCTGCAGCCAATCAGAAGCTGTGCCTTGGTTTTCGAACATTTTCGGAAGTCGAACGGATTTGACAGGCAGCAGATCCAAATGAATCTCCATTATGTATTATCATCGACCCATTTTATACACAGTGTTCCAAATTGTTTTCAGGTGCAAGTGCCTTTATTTTTTAAATCAAAGAGTTCTTCTTTCTGCTAACTTTTAAAATTGCAAATCTTCTATCCGAGTCCTGGTCCCAAAGATACTTTTCAATGGTGGATACCATAGACTGAGCATGGGATCTTGTGTGTGTGCTCCGCCTGCACCTTCCAAATTGGACAAAACTGGTTTTCAGCCGGAGCTTGTTGTCAATTCCTGCAGCGTGCAAGCCATGGGGGGGGGGAATGAGGGCACTGGCTGAGAGCTATATGGCAAGGATGTGGTGATGATGTCAGTGGGATGAAAGAAATTATGGGTGGGGGACAGGAGTATGGGAAGTGGAAGCAACTCTGACAGGGAGAGACTGTCGTCTCCTGCAAATCCTGCTGCATAGGCCTGGTCCTGAAAGCAGCCTATGCCAGACCCAAAAAGCAAAAAAATGAATTTTCTTCCCTATTCGGCAGCTACTAATAGCTGCCTGTTCTGATTGTCTCTAGGTTGGCTTTTAAAAAGTTGGCAGTGGGGAATTCAGCAAATATGAGCTGAATTTGCTGTTTCACTGCAAATCCCAGCTGGCTTTTAAGAAAAGGGTGCAACACTCAAACAGCTGAAGGTTTGAAGAATAAAAAGTAAATACCCTATTGTTCGCTCTGTAAGACGCACCAGACCATAAGACGCACCTAGTTTTTGGAGGAAGAAAACAAGAAAAGAAAAAATCTGAATCTCAGAAGCCAGAACAGCAAGAGGGATCGCTGCGCAGTGAAAGCAGCGATCCCTCTTGCTGTTCTGGCTTCTGGGATAACTGTGCAGCCTGCATTCGCTCCATAAGACGCGCACACATTTCCCCTTACTTTTTAGGAGGGAAAAAGTGAGTTATAGAGCAAAAAATACGGTAATTCTTTTCATACCCAGAGAAATACCATGCATGCAACATAGCACATGTGCCTCTACTCAATATTATTTTCTGCCGCGAATGCTCTTTCCCCTTTTTGCTTTGGAAATAAACAGCCTGGCATCATCTTAATTTTCAATTACCATCCAATAACAGCCTCATTATAACAATACCAAATTATAATACAATTACTAATACCAGTCATTCAAATACTGAATTATTTAATGCCTGGCATCATCTTACCGCCTTGTCAGTCCCTCGATGATGGCAATCTTAACGTTAATTTAGACTAGGCTGTATAATTGCTTTAAAAAACCCACTGACCTGATGGTGAAACAAGCTTTTCATTCTAATGAATCATCAGCTTCTTCACAGGTACTTGTTCGCAGCCTGGCCGGGTTGAGAAAAATTGGCAGGAAGCATTGTGCAGGCTGCAAGGAAAGAAGGAAGGAGAGCAGAGAAATTGGATTGCAGGGCTTTTGAGCAAGCAGTAGAGAATCGAGCGAGAAAAGGGTTCAGGCACACAGACACTGGGCCCTGTGTATTTTGTACTGATGTACTTTCTGGCTGCCTTATAATGGCATTCTTGCAGACCTAGTTTTTGGGGTCAGGGAGGTTTCCCCAACCTGTCCACAGTGATCCATGCGACGGTCACCTCCAGGCTTGACTACTGTCATTCGCTCTACGCGGGGCTGCCCTTGAAGCTGTCCCAGAAACTCCAGCGGGTGCAGAATGCTGCAGCGAGGCTCCTCACAGGGTCTCTGCCGTGGGAGCATATTCACCCAGTGCTTTTCCAGCTCCACTGGCTCCCGGTGGAGTACAGGGTCAGGTTTAAGGTGCTGGTTTTGACCTTTAAAGCCCTTCACGGCCTAGGACCCTCGTACCTACGGGACCGCCTCTCCCGGTATGCCCCACGGAGGACCTTAAGGTCCATAAATAGCAACACCCTAGTGGTCCTGGGCCCTAAGGAAGTCAGATTAGCTTCAACCAGAGCCAGGGCCTTTTCAACACTGGCCCCGGCCTGGTGGAACGCTCTGCCTCATGAGACCAGGGCCCTGCAGGATCTGATTTCTTTCCGCAGGGCCTGTAAGACAGAGTTGTTCCACCTGGCCTTTGGCTTGGAGCCAATTTGATTCCCTCCCCCTCTTTCTTTTTCCTTTCTTCTCCTGCGATGAGGCTGCATTTTAATATTTTAATGTTTCAATATTTTAATGTTGTATTTTAATCTTGTTTTTAAGTTGTATTTATTCAACTTGTTTTTATTATTGCTTGTTAGCCACCCTGAGCCCAGCCTTGGCTGGGGAGGGCGGGGAATAAATAATAATAATAATAATAATAATAATAATAATAATAATAATAATAATAATAATAATAATTCCTTCTTTCTCTTGTAGATTTGATCCAGATAGATTCAGTGACGACTCTGCCATGAAAAACTTCTCCCTTCTGGGTTTCTCAGGGAGCCAGGAATGCCCTGAACTGAGGTGAGCATATTTTTTTGGGGGGGGAGCAAGAACAGAGCATCCCTGTTTCTACGAGGAGTGAGGCAGCGAGAGAGAGAGAGAGAGAGAGGGCCTTTTGGGTAGCATTTTCTCCAGGTCATTCCACCTAATGGATTGTGTGATCTCCTCCGTTGCCCGTTCTTGCTTTGATCCTAGAGATAAGATGGAAGGGAATTTTTCTGTCCACTCCTCTTTCTTACTCTCCCCCTCGCCTCCGGACTGACTGGGCCCTCCCTGCAAAAAAAAAGGCTCCCTCTGGAGGGTTTGGGGTGGGGTAAAAAGGTAAAGGGACCCCTGACCATTAGGTCCAGTCGTGACTGACTCTGGGGTTGCGGCTCTCATCTCGCTTTATTGGCTGAACGAGCCGGCATACAGCTTCCGGGTCATGTGGCCAGCATGACTAAGCCGCTTCTGGCGAACCAGAGCAGTGCATGGAAACGCCGTTTACCCTCCCGCCGGAGCGGTACCTATTTATCTACTTGCACTTTGACGTGGTTTTGAACTGCTAGGTTGGCAGGAGCAGGGACCGAGCAACGGGAGCTCACCCCGTCGCGGGGATTCGAACCGCCGACCTTCTGATCGGCAAGTCCTAGGCTCTGTGGTTTAACCCACAGCGCCACCCGCGTCCTGTGTTTGGGGTGGGGTACTGTCATGAAATCCTACTCAATATTGATCCAGAGCAGATTCCAACATATAGTTAGCAGAGTAAAATCTTAAAACACGTTGCGGGATTCTCAAAAAAATAGAGGCAATTAATATTTCATCCAGCAGAGCTTTACATCTACTGAAGGCAAATTAGCATAACGGTCACAAATCCAATACATTCGGGATTGGCACTGTCTATAAGAAATCCAGTTGCTGCAGACTTAACTTAAACTTACAATACACTGGTACCTCAGGTTAAGTACTTAATTCATTCTGGAGGTCCATTCTTAACCTGAAACTGTTCTTAACCTGAAGCACCACTTTAGCTAATGGGGCCTCCCACTGCCACCGCGCCACCGGAGCACGATTTCTGTTCTCATCCTTGAGCAAAGTTCTTAAACCCGAGATATTATTTCTGGGTTAGTGGACTCTGTAACCTGAAGCGTATGTAGCCTGAAGTGTATGTAACCCCAGGTACCACTGTAACTTAAAAGAAGTCTAAAACTCAACGCTAAGCATACTATGTATAGAACACCACACCAGAAGGAAGCGAGATAGAAAGAGAAAGTGAAACCCAGGCTCCTTCCGGCCTATTTTTATCGCCAGCATGACCTTGGCAGAAGAGATAACAGAACCAGTTTAAACCAGCTGTACAGTGGTACCTCTGGATGCAAACGGGATCCGTTCCGGAGCCCTGTTCGCATTTGGAAGCGAACGCAACCCGCATCTGCGTGTGTTGCTGCTACCGTGCATGCGCATGACGTCATTTTGACCGTCTGCACATGCGCGAGCAGTAAAACCCAGAAGGAACACGCGCCGTTCCTTCCGGGTCGCCGCAGCGCGCAACCCGAAAATACTTATCCCGAAGCTACTTCAACCCTAGGTATGCCTGTACTCAGCTTCTCTGAAGGAATTACCCAAACATCAGGAACCTTCTGCTTGCTTCTTTCACACACAGAAGCTTCCAGAAGCCTCTGGAATGAATTAGAACAGGAAAGATCTCTACACATCAGATCAATACTTTCTGCACTAAGAAATGCAAACTGACAGGTACCGTATTTTTCTCTCTATAACACTCACATTTTTTCTCCTAAAAAGTAAGGGGAAATGTCTGTGCGTGTTATTGAGCGAATGTGTGGTCCCTGGAGCCAACTGGCCCGAGTGCAGGGGCAAAAATCAGATTGCGCACTGCAGAGAGGAGGCTACTGCTTTTCTGCATTCTGCCTCAGGGTCTTATTGCACACCCTCTTCTGTTTTCGGTTGCTTTGTTTACAAAGTTGTAAAAGCTGTTTTCGGTTGCTATGGTTACAAAGCACAGATACACATGGATTCTCAGGATTTTTGCATTGGCCTACCCCAAACTCACCGTCAAATCACATGTCTGTGGCCACAGCATGAAGCACCAAAATGATACATCCACTGTTTCATTCAGAATTTTTTTTTCTTGTTTTCCTCCTCTAAAAACTATGTGCGTGTTATGGTCGGGTGCGTGTTATAGAGCGAAAAATACGGGTACCTCCTGAACATTGCGGGATGGGACGCAGGGAGAGGAGGGGAATTGCCCCAAATCCATTTGGCGGCATTCCCTGCCCTCCCTCAGAGAGGCATTTTGGAGGCTCCAAGGCTCTGGCGTTTTCTTATTTGCCTTCTCCTCCCCTCTGGTTACACAGGTTTGCCTACACGGTAGCTACCATCCTGCTGACCGTGATCGTGAGGAAACTCCACTTGCATGCTGTAGAAGGTCAAGTCGTGGATACCAGATATGAGCTAGTCACCTCTCCGAAGGAGGAAGCCTGGATAACTATATCCAAGAGAAACTGAGGCGAGCCGTGGAGTTTTATTTCAAGAGTCCTATTAGTGCCATCCGCCGTCTTCCGTTATCTCACTGTAATAATTTTTCGGCATTCATGGCCTAAAATACTTCCCCTCTTCTTTAATGAAAATGGCCTAAGCTAGGGCTGCTGTATGTGCAGAATTTCCCAGACTTCACCAGAATATGGCAGTCAGAAACAGCATCTGGGTGAAAATCGCTGACATGTCCGGGAAAATCCAGGCGTATGGCAATCCATGTCTAGATTTTGGCGAATTTCCTCTAAAACAGTTCAAAAACTTCTTTTCATTTCTCAATAAAAGCTCAACAACTGTTGGCAAAACTAAAAAAACAGCTCAAGAACTTTGCCCATCAACCACTTTTGTGTCCGGATTTTCACTTTTTGAAACATGGCAACCGAAACACTGAAGATAATCAGGTTGCCTCTAACAAAACTGTAATATAATCTGAAGGATTGACAGAAGAGGATAATTTTATAGAATAGATGTATTGCAGACTAAGCTCCCACCACCGAAAGCTGGAAATAATTAAGACTTGCAAAATAGCCACACATTCTGTTTTAGATGCTCTTATGCTGTACACACCCAATGTGCGTATAGGTAGGTTGAGGTAAGGCATTTTGTATATGCACCATTAAGTTCTGGCAAACTTGTTTTTATATATGAAGGAACACTTTTTATTCTTACAGGGGCGGGAATCACTTTTTCAGGACTGTGTCGTTGCATGGGAAAACACAATTTTTGGTGTAACGTTTGATGAGTTCTAGCCTTAAATTAAGCCTTGACTTAGCTACAAAAGACTGGCTGTTAAGAAGGTCAGCTTGGAGGCCAGAAGTCCGTTTTCAATAAGTATAACATCGTAAAACCCTACCATTGTCCTTACTTCTCCATGAGCCTAGTCTAGGCTCCAATCCAGTTTTAAGTCAGTTGCAACTAATCCCCATTGAAAGCAATGGAACACATTCATTGTAAGTTGGAGACACCCCATTGCACTCAATGGGACTTGGCCGCAACTGACTTAAACTGGATTGGGAGTGATCAGGTTCAGGAATGATGCACAGCGATTGTATTGATGAATTCTCTCTGTGTTCAGGAGTAGTTCTGAACTGAATTAATCCAGAAGAACACACCTTAAGGATGTTGCATTTTTATTTTTTCAACGGAGACCTCTGGGAAGAGCTGCTTTTCTGCCATAAAGGTTTGAGGGGTCAAACCAGCAGCGCTACCAATGCAGTGTTTTGTTTTCAAAAGTAGCTCCGATCAAAATGAATCTCCGTTATGCATTATCATCAACCCATTTTATATTGTTGTTGTTGTTTAGTCGTTTAGTTGTGACCGACTCTTCGTGACCCCGTGGACCAGAGCACGCCAGGCACTCCTGTCTTCCACTGCCTCCCGCAGTTTGGTCAAACTCATGCTGGTAACTTTGAGAACACTATCCAACCATCTCGTCCTCTTCTCCTTGTGCCCTCCATCTTTCCCAACATCAGGGTCTTTTCCAGGGAGTCTTCTCTTCTCATGAGGTGGCCAAAGTATTGGAGCCTCAGCTTCAGGATCTGTCCTTCCAGTGAGCACTCAGGGCTGATTTCCTTCAGAATGGATGGGTTTGATCTTCTTGCAGTCCATGGGACTCTCAAGAGTCTCCTCCAGCACCAGAATTCAAAAGCATCAATTCTTCGTTGTATGACTGTACAATGTTCCAAATTGTTGTCAGGCCCAGGTGCCTTTTTTTTATTATCAGAGTTCCTCGTCCTGCTAACTTTTTAAACTGCAGTTCTTCTACCCATGCAATTAGCTTCAATGAAAAATAGGCAATTAAAAATAGTCAGCAAAATAAGTACACTAAGTTTAAAGCCTTGTGACCGGTTAGCAGCCCCGGATTTTTATTTTTATTCTTTCATTCCCTTGCCGAGCTTTCTATTTAATGCTTGAAAGAGTCCTCTGGATTGTGCTACAAACCATTGTTTAGACTTACCTGGCGAGGAGGCATCTTATTTGAATTCCCCACCTGCCTGTGCTCTGCCTAGGGGTACCCTATGCTTTTATATGACACCTACAGGCAACAACCATTTTAGGCATGTCCCCAATTGATGCACGATTCCCGGAGTGTGGGTCTTTTTGGCCCCGGAACCGGGCTGGGAATGGATCTCGCATGCAAAATTGTTGCCATCTTTACTGGGGTGAATCAAGCCCTTTCCAGAAGCCGGAATCTCTAAGATGTTGAGGTGAGCGTTTGACTTGATCACTGACCAGCACGATAAACTTGTTTCTCGACATCAACACTATGCAACTTTGGAAGAATCAGGTGATGGGCGATGGAAATGCCTTAATGCCGCTTGCCGCAACTTCGTGGCCAGGTACTTTAAACCTTTTGAATGCCACAAGATGTCTGTTTATCCTCCGAAAAGCAGGGAACAGATGACCTACTTATACAAAACGGCCAAAACACAGCTGCCAAGGGTGCAAAAGACTTTCCAGGGCTTGTAAGAGAATGCCAGGAATCTTGAGTACCAGTAAGCATGTTCTCAGCTTCCTATCTGCATTTGCAACACCTGAAGTAGGCTACGGCCTGCTGTCTCCCATGCATGCGGCAGAAAGTGCGAAAACGTCTTGCAGACATGGAGGCTCTGCATCCGTGATTGGATTATGCAGGGAGCACATGCGGAAGAGTTTAGATGTCTTCAATTTTAGGCATGCAGAGCTCTGTGTGTCTGCACGCAAGTTGCAGAATGGGTCGTGCTTTGCCCAACATTTCAGTGAGCGTAGTTTATAGAGTGAGACTAGAGTGTGCATTCTTTGACTTCCACCGCAGATAGGAATTAAGAACTTATTTTCTCATTACTTGATCCCGGACTTGTTTGGGTGTGCTGTTCTCCTGCTACCTTTCTAACTTCATTCTTTCCTTAAATAAAGTATGCTTTGACATAGTTTGATTGCTGGGGAAGCTTGTGGTTGTTTTTCACATGGTTTTCTTTACAGGTTGAGCCTAGGGTGGAGAATCGAAGGATTAACTGGAACTGCTCCTTCATCAGGTTGTGGCCGGTGTTCGAAACCCTCTTTGCTCTACACGCATTTTGCGACAGGGAATTTCATGAGCGCAAGCGGTTTCTGAGCTCTGGGCGCAGTACTGCACCTAAGATTTCAGATTAAACTGCAGATTGAAAGGAGAGGGGGACCCTTTTCTGCCTCCCCACTTCCAGCTACTCTCTGAAGACTGGAGAAGAGACCCTCTTAAGAATATTAGGGGGGTGGGCAGGGGAAGGACTAGATCAGGCATAGGCAAACTCGGCCCTCCAGATGTTTTGGGACTACAACTCCCATCATCCCTGACCGCTGGTCCTGTTAGCTACTGGTAAGTAGTTGGTAGGTTTAGTTGAGCTGGAGCTAATTAAGGCTTTCTCCGATACTTTCCAAGACTTTCTCTAAGACTTTTAACTCAAGTCCTTAACTCAAGCTTTGTGAATATAATAGCTGCCAAATGACAGGGATAAAATACTGCGGCTGATGAAAGCTAATAAAAGACTGATAAAAATAATAAAAACCGCATCAACTGATGCGGAGCTCAAGTCGACGCTACCACTCAGCTTAAAACGTTGACAGGTTCTATTATCCTTAAACCAGATGTGGACCAGACAGCTCTTCAGAGAGATGTTGCCTTCAAATAGAGGACTGTCCTCTCTAATGTTGGGCACACGGCCATTCTGCCACCTGCCAGCCTCTTTGGCTGAGTGGAAGACACGGGAGTTGAGACCTGCAAAACACTGGCAACCTATAGTTTAGTCATACTTTAAAAGGGAAATTAGTATTGCAGGTGCACAGGTAAAACATACATGTTCAGCATTCTTCCAGGTGTTTAAGACACCATTGCAGAACAACCAACCAACTCTGCAAGCCACTGGCAATATGCCAGGCTTTCTGATAGAAAATGAAGGTGTAAATCCAAAGTGTCTCTCCAGAGCTGCAGCATTTAATTTATTATGGCACCGTGTGGAGTGTTTCTAAAATTTATGACTAATAGTTTGCTTAGCAAGGTAAGCATCCATTTTCTCCGCCGGCTGAATACCAACCACAATTGCAGCATGCTCATTATTTAAAAAATTGATCTGGCTGTATGGGCAAGCCTAACAGTCAATAACACTGGGAATTTCTATCCAAAAAAACCATAGCTCCTGCAGTGAACTGGAAGCCGTGTCGGATGTTCAGGTTCCAAAGAATGTTTGCAAACCGGAACACGCACTTCCGGGTTTGCGGTGTTCAGGAGCCAAAACGTTTTGAGTTGCAAGGCGTTCGTCAACCAAGGTACGACTATACTTTGCATATATTATTCTCTAGCTATGTGTTCTGCAAGTCAAAGCTTCTTGAATATTTTAACAACAAATAATAATGGGATACGGGTGGCGCTGTGGGTTAAACCACAGAGCTTGGGACTTGCCAATCAGAAGATCGGTGGTTCGAATCCCCACGACAGGGTGAGCTCCCGTTGCTCGGTCCCTGCTCCTGCCAACCTAGCAGTTCGAAAGCACATCAAAGTGCAAATAGATAAATAGGTACCACTCTGGCGGAAAGGTAAACGGCGTTTCTGTGCGCTGCTCTGGTTCGCCAGAAGCGGCTTAGTCATGCTGGCCACATGACCCAGAAGCTGTACGCCGGCTCCCTTGGCCAATAAAGCGAGATGAGCGCCGCAACCCCAGAGTCGGCCACGACTGGACCTAATGGTCAGGGGTCCCTTTATAATAATAATAATGCTATTATTTATACCCTGCCCATTTTGCTGGACATAGCTTCAATATCAAGGAGTCAGCATTGCTCATGATGTTGCCTTCTTAGCTGCAATTTAGCTACTCTTACACAGCAGACACTTCCAGCACACAACTTGCTTGCTTCAGATCGCACCCTCCTAACACCAGTTTGCAACAACGAAAAATGTGTGGGCTAAGACTGATGATGAGCTTGATTATATAGCGTTCTATTCTATGTAAATTCCTTTAAAAAAAGGATTAATCTCTCTCTTTTTTGAGGGGAAGAGGCCTACAAATGCACTGAACTATAAATAATTAGGCAATCCGTTCCTACTCAAAATCTGTACGCACGCCTCCTCTGCACTGCCAAAACGCACCATTTCTTGTCACCTTTTTTTAAATTGGCGAGGCAGGAGGGTTCTTTGCAAAACTCGCTTGGGGATTTTTAATTGCTGGCACCATCGCGGACTGTAATGGTGGTAGGAAATAGAGCTCCACACGAACTACGGTGGCTTTCCCACACCACCTGCTTCCTAAATCCGGAGGTTTCCTATGCTTGGAAAATCCAGACAGGGGAACTGCATGGATTGCATAGGGCAGGGATGTCAAACTGGTCGACCGTGATCAACAGGGTTGATCCCTGGGTGATAGCGGTCAATCACCCCGCGCACGACTGCAAAAATGGAAGACAGTGTTATCGCTGGCGGGGTCAATACCTGGGCAGCGTTGTATGGAGTGTTCCCTAGCAAAAAGAGGCAGAACTATGTCAAACCACCCCCACCCCAATAAAGCTGGACAACTTTGGCTTGCCCCTCATAAAAAAAAGCTCAACAACATAGGGTTGCCCCCTGCTAAAATGGGTAGATCACCGCTAGTTCTTTCTTTTGGGAGTAGACTGCAGAGTCTTGGGAGCTGGATATCCCTGGCATAGGGGAACTCCGTATTTAGGATGGAGAAATTGCGGGATAGCAGTAGTTGGAGCAGAATGATAATGGATGGGGGGAGGAATTAAAGGACGCACAAGAGTTTCACAGGCTACCGCATTTTTCGCTCTATAAGATGCACCAGACCATAAGACGCACCTAGTTTTTGGAGGAGGAAAACAAGAAAAAAAATATTCTGAATCTCAGAAGCCAGAACAGCAAGAGGGATTGCTGCACAGCGATCCCTCTTACTGCTCTGGCTTCTGGGATAGCTGCGCAGCCTGCATTCGCTCCATAGGATGCACACACATTTTCCCTTACTTTTTAGGAAGGAAAAAGTGAGTCTTATAGAGCAAAAAATACGGTACATTAAGCTGCGGGGTGGACAGGCCCTGAGGCTCAGGAGCATCGTAATGCAATAATACAGAATCAGGAAAACATTGTGGATCTTTGCTGGTGCCGGCTACTCCATCAGATCAATCTGGATTTGGGCCTAGAAGACCAAGGAAAAGCATTGGAGAATGGAGGGTGTTTAGTATGTGTGAGAAATGAGGATGTTGCTTTTTCACATAAACCACAAATGCAACAATTTAGATAAATGTCAGCAGTTCAGATCGATTCGCACCTGAAAACTAGAGATCTTTAGAGCTTGTGGGCTGGGATGTGGTGTTTGGCTTGGCTCAGTAAGTAACTGCATAGGAACATGGATCAAATAAGGGAAATAATAAATAAGGGTAAATGTAAAGGGACCCCTGACCATTAGGTCCAGTCGTGGCCGACTCTGGGGTTGCAGCACTCATCTCGCTTTAGTGGCCAAGGGAGCCGGCGTACAGCTTCCGGGTCATGTGGCCAGCATGACTAAGCCACTTCTGGCAAACCAGAGCAGCACATGGAAATGCCGTTTACCTTCCCGCCGGAGCGGTACCTATTTATCTACTTGCACTTTGACGTGCTTTCGAACTGCTAGGTTGGCAGGAGCAGGGACCGAGCAACGAGAGCTCGCCCTGTCGAGGGGATTCGAACCGCCGACCTTCTGATTGGCAAGTCCTAGGCTCTGTGGTTTAACCCACAGTGCCACCCGCGTCCCTAATAAATAAGGGTAAGGGGCGCTGAAATAAGGATAATGGGAGATGTAAACAGAGGAGGGACAAATTAGGCGGTCGTGATAGGCTCTAAACCTTGTAGTACCCAGCCAATGGGGAATCAAGGGAGGGTACTTTGTACTCAATAAACTATTTGCTGCTTTGCCAGTTTTGTTCAGATTTTAAGGGCCTTAGGACCCACTTCTTACAGTATGGAAACACAATTTGCAGCATTGCCCAACCTCATTGCTGATCACCAGCGTTCACTTCTAATTCCCTGAGTTTGCAGAGCTTGAGCCTGCATGCAGTATATCCCACTCTGATCTCAAAGTGGCAGTTTTAAAAATAGTTGCATAACAAGACTTTGCCCACTGGAAAGTGCTGAAGAAATAAGACGCAGCGAGAACAGCCTAGATATGATAACTTAGCTTTAAATCGCCCCTGACCCTGACGTAAAGGAGACAAGAAGAATCGCCAGCTGACCGTGTGGCAGCTCCAAAATTCAATTTTTAGATTAAAACCGCAAGGCGTCAGATGTTGAGGTGTCAGATGGGAGAAAGGCTGGATTAGGAACCACCACAAAGAGAAAGACAAAGCACTTCTTACTCATACGGAGCAGGGTGTGGGAAAGGGATAAAAGATAAGTGTTACCATGGCAATAGTTGCTTGAAGACACATATTTTTAAATCTATCTCAGTGTAAGCATTCCAAACACATTTGTCTCTTCCTTTGAATTGCTGCTGTTGAAATTTCTCCTCACAGCTCTCGAAAGAGCACCCCCCTCCATCTGAAATGAAGGGATGCAATGTTGCCCTCTTATTAAAACAAAGCTTCGAGGTAAAGAAGAGGCTGTCATTTCTCCATTTATCTTGTCCCAGAGTTTTTGACAGAGCTTCCTTCCTGTCTGGGAATTAATTGTATGCCACTTAATAAGACAGAACACTATTTAAATGCTACTTGTAAGGAGCCATTCTCTTGGCGTACCTGTCAGGGTTAGTATTAAAATGGGTGGGGGGCCTGTGACCCTCCAAATGGTGATGGGCAGCCGGATGCTGTTGAACTACAACTCCCATCAGCCCCAGCAAGCATGACCAATGACCAGGGATGATGGGAGTTGTAGTCCAGCCACATCTGAGGGCCACATGTTTCCCACCCCATGTCAACATTTAATTTCCTCCCTGTTTAAATTTACTCCCGGTTTCCTCACTGTTTAAATTTGAACCCTGGCATGTCTCCAATGGCACCCTCAAGGCAACTCAACAGAGCACGCTAAGACCAAGCTATTGTTGTTTAGTCGTTTAGTCGTGTCTGACTCTTCGTGACCCCATGGACCAGAGCACGCCAGGCACCTCTGTCCTCCACTGCCTCCCGCAGTTTGGTCAAACTCATGCTGGTAACCTTGAAAACACTATCCAACCATCTCATCCTCTGTCGCCCCCTTCTCCTTGTGCCCTCCATCTTTCCCAACATCAGGGTCTTCTCCAGGGAGTCTTCTCTTCTCATGAGGTGGCCAAAGTACTGGAGCCTCAGCTTCACAATCTGTCCTGACCAAGCTGACCAAGCTATTATCATGAAACAATAGAAGGAGCCCTGCTGGATCCGACCAAAGGCCTTTGCAGTTCCACATCCTGTCTTCCACAGTAGAGATCCAAACGCTTTTGAGAAGCCCAAAAGCATGTCATCACAGCCTTCTCTTGCTGTTCTCCCACAAAATACTGCCTCTGTTCCTGTAAGTAGCACTGTCACTGATAGCCTTATTATTGGTTGATTAATTTAATTTATATATCGCCCTATACCCGGAGGTCTCAGAAACCAATGTTGTCCACAACATAATTCAGATGCAATAAAGGGAGCAGGTGGTGCTGTGGTCTAAACCACTGAGCCTCTTGGGCTTGCTGATCTGAAGGGAGTTCTGCCACCCCCAAGCCAAGGAGATAAGTCACTAGACAACCTTTAGAAGACATTTGAAGGCAGCCCTGGATAGGGAAGTATGGATGCGGGTGGCGCTGTGGTCTAAACCACTGAACCTCTTGGGCTTGCTGATCAGAAAGTCGGCGGTTCGAATCTGTGTGACGGGGTGAGCTCCCATTGCTTTGTCCCAGCTCCTGCCAACCTAGCAGTTCGAAAGCACACCAGTGCAAGTAGATAAATAGGTACTGCTGTGGCGGGAAGTTGTTGTTGTTGTTATACCCTGTCCATCTGACTGGGTTGCCCCAGCCACTCTGAGCGGCTTCCAACATATGTAAAAACATTTAAAAAATTAAACATGGAAAACACTTTCCTATGCAGGGCTGCCTTCAGATGTCTTCTAAAGGTTGTATAGTTACTTATCTCCTTGGCTCGGGGGTCACATAACTCCATACCCTCCAACATTTCTCCAATGAGAAAGGGACGTCCTAACGAAAAGCGGGACCTTCTGGGATAAAATCAGAAACTGGGACAGCTTCTGTAAATCCGGGACTGTCCCTGGAAAAAATGGACACATGGAGGGTCTGCCTATTCCTTTCAGCAACCATCCTAGCTTCAACAGAGCTTATGACAAAGGACAGAGAGCAGAAGAAGGCAGTCCTTAAGATTGAAGTAAGAAAAGTACGCAGATTACCTTGCATGACATAGTGAGGTGTATTTGGCTGCAGACAAGCAGAGACATCACCTTGCCAACAAAGGTCCGTATAGTTAAAGTTATGGTTTTCCCAGTAGTGATGTATGGAAGTGAGAGCTGGACCATAAAGAAGGCTGATCGCTGAAGAATTGATGCTTTTGAATTATGGTGCTGAAGGAGACTCTTGAGAGTCCCGTGGACTGCAAGAAGATCAAACCTATCCGTTCTTAAAGAAATCAGCCCTGAGTGCTCACTGGAAGGACAGATCCTGAAGCTGAGGCTCCAATACTTTGGCCACCTCATGAGAAGACTCCCTGGAAAAGACCCTGATGTTGGGAAAGATGGAGGGCACAAGGAGAAGGGGATGACAGAGGACGAGATGGTTGGATAGTGTTCTTGAAGCTACGAACAGGAGTTTGACCAAACTGCGGGAGGCAGTGGAAGACAGGAGTGCCTGGCGTGCTCTGGTCCAGGGGGTCACGAAGAGTTGGACACGACTAAACGACTAAACAACAACAAGCCATGTCTGCAGGAGTTTTTGGAGAAGGTTCAAGTGCCCCTGTTAAAAACGAACAAACACAGACAGCCAATTGGTCAGAAGTCATGGCCTTAAAATGGCTTTGCTGTGCAACTGTGCTAATAATTTATTGGAGGCAAACAGCTTTATTGCCAAATTTGGGTTCCATCTTAAGGGCATGGAACTGCTTTTGAATTAGAAGTATCTTCATTCATGTCTCGGCAAAGATCAGATTCCTAATAACAGTAACAGTTGGCGTTCCCTTCCTTATGTCTTGTTTCCCTTCTCCTACAGAATCCAAGCTGGTCCCTTCTGTTAAAAACCTAGAGATGCAAGACCCTGTTCCAGTCTTGCTCTCCTGCCTGATTTCTAATTAACCAAGAAAGAGAATTTAAACTGACACCTCTCAAGTCAACGATGAAGCACAGATTGCATCAAGGGTAATATTGATCCATTTCGTTATGTGAGCTACTGCAAAGGGAGGGGTGATCAACAGCCAATAGAAGCCAGGTTATGTGGGCCAATGCATTCTGGAAACACAAGTTCACATTCATATTTTTTTCTTAAGCCTAGACAGGAAAGTGTCTCAGGGCTAGAAGTTCATTGTTGTTATTTACCCTGTGTGAAAAGGTTCCTGCCAAACCATTTCCCATACTCTGGGCTTTGTGTATTTGATATATTCTGTTTTAGGTATTCATTCTGTTTCTTCGTCATCTCATAACAGCGGTTCTCTAGATGGCATGCGACAATAATAAAATTGATTAGATCTGTACATTCCAGAGAAAAGAAAGTTCTAAATGGTGGCACTTAAAACACAACAGAATAAAAGCAGCCATTAAAAAGGAAAAGAAAAAAGACAAAGGCTGCAATCCTAACCGTGTCTACTCAGAATGAAGTTCTCTTTAATTTAGTGGGAGCTACTCCAGCAGTTCGAAAGCACGTCAAAGTGCAAGTAGATAAATAGGTACTGCTCCGGCGGGAAGGTAAACAGCGTTTCCATGCGCTGCTCTGGTTCGCCAGAAGCAGCTTAGTCATGCTGGCCACATGACCCGGAAGCTGTACGCCGGCTCCCTCGACCAATAAAGTGAGATGAGCGCCACAACCCCAGAGTCGGTCACGACTGGACCTAATGGTTAGGGGTCCCTTTACCTTTACCTTACTCCAGGATAGGTAAAAAAGGTAAAGGACCCCTGGATGGTTAAGTCCAGTCAAAGATGTCTATGGGGTTGCGGCTCTCATCTCGCTTCAGGCTGAGGGAGCTGGCATTTGTCCACATACAGCTTTCTGGGTCATGTGGCCAGCATGACTAAACCACTTCTGGCGCAACGGGACACCGTGATGGAAACCAGAGCGCACGGAGACACTGTACCTTCCCACCACAGCGGTACCTATTTATCTACTTGCACTGGTGTACTTTCGAACTGCTAGGTTGGCAGGAGCTGGGACAGATTCGAACCGCCAACCTTCTGCTCGGCAAGCCCAAGAGGCTTGGTGGTTTAGACCACACTGCCACCCGCGTCCAGGATAGAATACTAGCAAACACCAGTTAATACATAAACAAGAAAAAGAAAGCTACAAGATTAAGCAGCCATACTAAAATGCACTGGTCATGCCTATTTTGAAAGGAAATATAGTCTTAACTGTGCTTTATGGAGAATGCACTCACTTATCCCAAGGTTGCACTGTGGGACACAGAAAGTAAGAGGAGAGGTTTTGCTAAATCACTTCTACAAACTGGGAGCAATCACAAAGGTTGGGAACAGCAAAGAACATTGGGGCAGGAATTCACATACCTTACAGATCACCTGGTACTGATGCGGTTAGAAACCATGCCCAATCATTGCATTAAAGGTAAAGGGACCCCTGACCATTAGGTCCAGTCATGACTGACTCTGGGGTTGCGGCGCTCATCTCGCTTTATTGGCCGAGGGGGCCGGCATACAGCTTCCGGGTCATGTGGTCAGCATGACTAAGCCGCTTCTGGCGAACCAGAGCAGCGCACGGAAACGCTGTTTACCTTCCCACCAGAGCGGTACCTATTTATCTACTTGCACTTTGACGTGCTTTCGAACTGCTAGGTTGGCAGGAGCAGGGACCGAACAACGGGAGCTCATCCCGTCGCGGGGGTTCCAACCGCCGACCTTCGGATCGGCAAGTCTTAGGCTCTGTGGTTTAACCCACAGCGCCACCCGTGTCCCTAATCATTGCATTGGGCCAAAGTTACAAAACTGGTATTGGTTGTTACTGGGATTTAATTTTGAATTTGAGTATATACCTGGTAAGAAACAACAATGCAGGGACTGCGGACACTTGTTGTCAGTGCAGGATTTCTTAAAGCCTTGCATGTTACATTCCCTTTGGAATGACTGTGTTCCTCTTGTTTAAAAAGGGAGCAGGAAATGTATGCCTGACCTGAGGGATGTCTTATGAACTGAAGGGTCATAGGAGAGGATTTCCTTCTAAAACTTGTGCAAGTTCCAAGAGTGACCTACAATGTAGCGTGAGGAATTAGACCAGAAAATAAAATGAGGAAATATGAATAATGTGGTGGCACACGAAGCTACTTCATCTGTCCTAGGGAAATAACAATGGGACATTCAAAAGCTCTGTACCGTATTAGATGAGAGGGAAACTGCAACAAAATGTTGCCGTGTACTATTGCCTACCATTGCCAAGCAGACATGCCATCTTTTGCCCACTTTTCCGTTTTTATTTTCCAAATGACTGTTGACATTCTGTGGCTCCTAAGTAAGCCCAGTCCTCTTTGGGATGTTTTTGGGGCAGTTTGCCCTCTTAGATGTTATATTTTAAAACATTTCTCTGTTCTTTGGCAAAGCTCACGGTTCCTTGAGCAAGCAGACAACTTGTTTGTGCTCAGTGGCTCCATTTTGGTTGCAGTCCGGTTGACACCCATCACACGTTTCTGTTAAAAGGCGCGAGTAAAAGCTACCCAAATTACGGAAAAGAATAACATGCATCTACTGGAAACTGGTGAAATATCCTATGGAGGACTGCATTCATTTGTGTTAACACTACACAACCACACAACAGCCCCTCTCTCTACACACACCCTATACGCTTCCGGGCTTATCTGACCGGTTCGACTTGGTTTTTAACTATCAGTTGGCCAGTTGCACCCATCTATTGGGGAAGTGAGAGCTGGACCATAAAGAAGGCTGATCACTGAAGAATTGATGCTTTTGAATTCTGGTGCTGGAGGAGACTCTTGAGAGTCCCATGGACTGCAAGAAGATCAAACCTATCCATTCTGGAGGAAATCAGCCCTGAGTGCTCACTGGAAGGACAGATCCTGAAGCTGAGGCTCCAATACTTTGGCCACCTCATGAGAAGAGAAGACTCCCTGGAAAAGACCCTGATGTTGGGAAAGATGGAGGGCACAAGGAGAAGGGGACGACAGAGGATGAGATGGTTGGACAGTGTTCTCGAAGCTACCAGCATGAGTTTGACCAAACTGCGGGAGGCAGTGGAAGACAGGAGTGCCTGGCGTGCTCTGGTCCATGGGGTCATGAAGAGTCTGACACGACTAAACAACAACATTGGGGCTGCTCAAGAATGGCATATCTACATGGATAGCTTAGTTGGGTTAAAGAATGGTGCTGATGACACTAAGCTTTCAGGTTCAACCCCCGTATTCCTGCATTAAAGGGGGTTGAATTAGATGATTCTTGGGGTCCCTTCGAACTCTACAATTCTAGTCCACTGATTATCCAGCTGCCACCATCTCCAATGCATTAAGAGGACAGATACAAAAAGGTCCTGCCCTCCTAGGGAATTGCTGCTTCGTTTAATTTAGGAAATACAGCTTGCTGTCATAACTGTGATAGAACCAGACATTTGTATCATATTTCTCCTTGCCCCCAATTTGCCAAAGCTACATCAATGGGTTCCTAAACCAACGTCTCTAACTGAGACGAAGCCACGAGCCCCTCCGACGGAAGCGTACTGTCAACGGCAGCTTTGTACTTCCTTGATCTGAACAGTGGATCATTTTTTCTCATGCAGGAGTTTAGTCAGATGTAAGGGACTGATTACATTTATCTTGTTTGTTCCAGATAATCCTTTAAGGCAATTTAAGCTTTTCAGCTGCTGCGCAGTGGCTCCTTCCCTGCTGTGATCCGAATTACAGCTGAATAGCCATCCAAGAATTCTAGCATATCCAAGCAACAAGAGAGGCGTCGGCGTCGGTTTGTACTCAGTAGGTTTCAGCCCCCAAAGATGTCAAAGAGAGACATATTTTTTGATATATATATATCTCTATCTATCTCCTTGGGTCTTGCACTGTCGCCTCATGTGACGATAATGGATGCAAAAGGGTAGAGGCTTCAAACAAGGGATAAAGGGATTGCCTCTGCACAGAACCTCTGGAAAAGCTGCTGGCTCACTTTATTAGCATTCATTCCCCATTCCAAGCTCTGCAAAAATATGAATCTATTTCTGCAACACTAGATTCTGCTCCTTGCCTTCCACACCTTGCATTCAGAAAAAGGAAGACTGTATAGAATGTGGCCCATTTACACCTAATTGAAAAAATGTGCTGCGCTGGGTGATGCTTTGCTTTCACACAGTTTTGACTTCCGTTAGCATAATTTACAAGGGTTCCGTTAAGTAAAGCTCCCAAAATGTCCATATCATTTCTCTTTTGGGTGTTAGCTTACCCTTGCTGCAGAGCCATATTCACAAGAAGACTGTACTGTACAATGATGATACTTTACATTAGTTCAGTGGTCCTAAGTAATGGGATCACCTGGCAAAATGGCACACTATGGTAATAATTAGAATCTGAAAGGTGGTCATATTACCCCATTGGATTAAAGAGCTGTAACAACCTTATCAGGGAAACTGTAGCAGTTGCCAATCATTTTTGCTAATGGGATAGTTCAGTTGACTATCGTAAACTGACGCATATTACGTTTTCAGTGAAATGTTCTCAACATGGTGGAGTCCCAAATTATTCTTTCTCTTTGTATGAGAACCATCTGTCCTTTCCAATCTCAGATCCAGAAATGAACCCCCAGGTACTGCATTGATCCCCAGGAAGCATTGCTGGCGATCTGGCAGCTTGCCTCCAAAATTCATATTACCAAGCATTTGGGAATAAACAAGTCTCTTATGGATATATATTTCTAAAGTAGTTTTCCTTGCTATGGAGAAACCAGTAGCGTGCAATAACTCAACAAGACAATAACTGAACAATAACTGAACTGCTTCCTTTTATCTGTCCTTCCAACATTCACCTTGGCTTGCTTTTCCAATTAACAATGAAAAATGGAGGACTTTAACAGTGGATCAATACCCCTCCTCAATTTAAGTTTGATCACAACAGGATCCAGCCACCAGCCAGTTCTCAATGCAGGTGTTCAGACCAAAACCATTGGATATTTGGGGAGAGGTGGGGCTGGTTCACTCTGGGAAGAAGGCAACAGAGTTATCAGGAGTGCTTTGCCCATGTTTTGCCATGCACAGGAGAAAGTGGCAGAGATGTTATAATGAACGTGAAGCTCCTTGGAAATGGGGACAAGGCAATAGGGGGGTTTCACACTTACGTCTAATCCCGCCTCAAATCCCATTTTTGCACAGTTCTTCCACCCCCATGTCCTATTACAGGGGTCACCAGTATGGCTTCCAAGAATGCCACACCAATGTGCCCGCCAGTTCTTCTTACGGCACCTGCCCTGACTCCTGCCCCTAGACCATGCAAGCAGATCTGACTTGCAAGTAAGAAAAAGGCATAGCACTCAAGAGTCACAAGCAACGAAGGGAAAAATGCTCTCCTATTTATCCAATCTACCTCCCTTTCCTCCCCACTTCCTGTCTCCCACCACGGTTTATAGCAAAGTAGCTGCTCCAAGGGGACGCGGGTGGTGCTGTGGGTTAAACCATAGAGCCTAGGACTTGCCGATCAGAAGATAGGCGGTTCAAATCCCCGTGACGGGGTGAGCTCCCGTTGCTCGGTCCCTGCTCCTGCCAAACTAGCAGTTCGAAAGCACATCAAAGTGCAAGTAGATAAATAGGTATCGCTCTGGCGGGAAGGTAAATGGCGTTTCCGTGTGCTGCTCTGGTTTGCAAGAAGCGGCTTACTCATGCTGGCCACATGACCCGGAAGCTGTACGCCAGCTCCCTCGGCCACTAAAGCGAGATGAGTACTGCAACCCCAGAGTCGGTCACGACTGGACCTAATGGTCAGGGGTCCCTTTACTTTTACTAGCTGCTCTAAGAGCAGAAAAACACAAAAGGCAAGGCTCGTTTAAGGCTTATTCTTAGTTTACAGTACCACACGCAGGTCCAGTTGTTTGGATATCTGAATCTGTGGTGTGTAAAGCAAGGGTTGGGTATTAATTCATTGTGTTTGGATAAATGAATTTTCATACAACAAGCATTTGTATACTGTGACTTGCATGAATTCCTAGTTCAGAGGCTGCTGTTAGTGTAGATTAGTGCTGGTTGATTAACGCAGGGAGTAAAATAATCTGTTTGCTAGAGTATATGCTGGCCTCCTGTACGCTTCTGGATACAAGTTTTTAAATCTATTGTTAGAATAGGCTGCCTGCACCTCTGCAAGCAGCCTCTTCCTTCGCTTCGTGTGTCAGCTTCCTAAATCAGCCAAGGCCAACCTCTCTGGACAGCACATCTAATGCAGTTAATTTGAACTGAGTGCATCAACAATCTCTGGGGCTTCTCCTCAGTAATGAACGCTTGTTTCCAATGCCGAGATCTTCCAGTGCCTGAATTTTGATTATGCTTCAAGTACAATATAATAAGCCCTTATTATCTGAACAGTCACTAACGTCGCTAAGGTTATACAGATGCGATACTTACTTTAGAATATTCTACAGCAGTGATGGCACTTTAAAAGCAGCTCTGAAGAGCTGGTGTCTGCTCCGTTTTTCTTTCCCTTCCTTTTCCCCCGACAAAAGCTCCCAAAACTTGAACAGCTATACAGCGACAGGCATAAATGCACCTAGTAGAGAGCAAGGAGCGAGGCAGTGATGGGGAGAATGTCCCTTGATGATGAGCATCTGTTTAAAAGACTTATTAGGAATCCTGCCAAGGGACGCGGGTGGTGCTGTGGGTTAAACCACAGAGCCTAGGACTTGCCGATCAGAAGGTCGGCGGTTCGAATTCCCGCGATGAGGTGAGCTCCCGTTGCTCGGTCCCTGCTCATGACAACCTAGCAGTTCGAAAGCACGTCAAAGTGCAAGTAGATAAATAGGTACCGCTCCGGCGGGAAGGTAAACAGCGTTTCCGTGCGCTGCTCTGGTTCGCCAGAAGTGGCTTAGTCATGCTGCCCACATGACCTGGAAGCTGTACGCCGGCTCCCTCGGCCAATAAAGCGAGATGAGCGCCGAAACCCCAGAGTCGGCCACGACCGGACTAATGGTCAGGGGTCCCTTTAGTAGGAATCTTGCCAGATAAGAGCAGAAACGACTCCTGCAAATGCAAGGTGGATGGACCAGAGCTTTCTGTAGATCTTTGTGCCTTTTATAAATGGAGTGCTTTAATTACACTAAATTATATAGGAACAGGATGGTTTTCTAAACAAACTCTGTGTTGAAGGGAAACTACCACCCAGCTGCTGCCTTCTCCATTCCATGTTTCCCGTCAAGCTGAGAAGTATAATAATAATAATAATAATAATAATAATAATAATAATAATTATTATTATTATTTATTTATTTATTTATTTATTTATTTATTTATTTATACCCCAGCCACTCTGGGCGGCTTCCAAAAAAAATATTAAAATACTGTAATACATCAAACAGTAAAAGCTTCCCTAAACAGGGCTGCCTTCAGATGTCTTCTAAAAGTCTGATAGTTGTTGTTCTCTTTGACATCTGGTGGGAGGGCATTCCACAGGGAGGGCACCACTACCGAGAAGGCCCTCTGCCTGGTTCCCTGTAACTTGGCTTCTCGCAGTGAGGGAACCGCCAGAAGGCCCTTGGTGCTGGACCTCAGTGTCCGGGCAGAACGATGGGGGTGGAGACGCTCCTTCAGGTATACTGGACCGAGGCCGTTTAGGGCTTTAAAGGTCAGCACCAACACTTTGAATAGTGCTCAGAAACGTACTGGGAGCCAATGTAGGTCTTTCAAGAATGGAAGATTTGAGACTGGGTGATAGTTGTCCCCGGCCCTGCTCCCACGGTGGAGTCTACCTCTTCTCGAATCTGAGCGACTTTATCTGCAAAGTATCGCATTCTGAAACAGGAATATGACTTTTGCTTTTGCAAAAACTGGTTGGACCAAGTCCTTCATGGATGTGACTCACTCCAGCTTGCTCAAGTGGGCAGAGAATTTAGATCATACAAGTGGCTGATGGAAATTGGTGAGAAATAGCGGCTGCTTTCTGTAGAGGAGGAGGAGGAGGAGGAGGAGGAGGAGGAGGAGGAAAGTTCCTGTTGCTGGCATCTTGTAAAAAGGAACGCTGCTAAATTCAAGGAGCTCTATTAACATTTTAGAATAGAAGAGGTTTTGTTGTAAGAACAGCAAGCGAGGAAGACTGGCAACTGCAGAATTTATAAATTGCATGAATATCCCTAATGCATCTCTTCAAGTTGGTACACTGGGGGGGGTGCAGGGTTTTGTTTTGCTTTGTTGTGATACTGTTCCCCTAAATAAGCTCTTTGTCTGCTAAGTGTCTACCTGGGTAACGGTTCCGAATTAGCGTCTGTTCTCCTGTGCTGAGAGCAGCTAGCAAGTGCCTCAATTAATCTTTTGTTTAAAAACGCTGTTAAGTACTGACAAGAAACAGGCTGGTATAAAATAAATAAATAGCCCTCTGAGATTGTGCACACACTGCAGGTCAGGTAATATAATTAGAGTTCAAATTCCAAGGGAGCTATTCTAAGTTACTCCCCATTCAACAAAGCTGTACACTTGGCGACTCCTTACAAAAGCAATTATTATATGCAAACGTTTAGAAATCTCTCTGGTGTGGGCTGCAGAATTTGAATCTTTGATGTAGGGTCTGGGAGGGATTCAGGCTCTGCAGAGCTTAAAGAGAGAAAAGTTTCTAGCCCTCATTATTATAAAGGAGAAGTGTGTTTGTTGGTTTGTTTATCCAACCAACCAACCAACCCTGAAAACTGTAGGTTTGTTTGTTTGTGTATGATTTTCATTTTTATACATTTCAATAATTTTACAATCATTTTAACATTCCGAAACTCGACTTCCTTCCCCCCTTTTTCTGCAGTTCCTTAAATATATTTTTTGTATTTTCTGCATATTCCAAATTAACTTAATTGACACATTTATTCATTTATTATATACTCTTATCAAACTGTGCTTAGGTTTTGTATCCCTGAATGACAAACCATCGCCCTACTTCCCCAAGATCTTGGCAAGACAAAAAAATAAAAATAATAAAATAAAAATAAAAAATAAAAATAAAATAAAAATACTCTGAAGAAGAAAGACCTGATCACATTTGCAGCCAGAGCAAAACGTGCAATTCACACAGATTCACTTTTGGTTTGGAAACAGACAATAGTTTATAATAGAAGCATTGTCATCTGTGGAACATGCGATGGTTTTATTGTGCTGCACTTCGTCCCTGGTAAAATTGCCTTCCCACATTCCCCTCAGGGACAATAAATAGAAGGTAAGGCAAAGTAGGGAACCTGTAGCTCTCGTGAAGCTGGACTTCCAACTCCTGCCAGCTGGTAAGGGACAGCGAGGGATTGCGTGCATAATAATAATAATAATAATAATAATAATAATAATAATAATAATTTATTATTTATACCCCGCCCATCTGGCTGAGTTTCCCCAGCCACTCTGGGCGGCTCCCAATCAGTGTTAAAAACAGTACAGCGTTACATACTAAAAACTTCCCTGAACAGGGCTGCCTTAAGATGTCTTCTGAATGTCAGGTAATTATTTATCTCTTTGACATCTGTTGGGAGGGCGTTCCACAGGGCGGGCGCCACTACCGAGAAGGCCCTCTGTCTGGTTCCCTGTAGCCTCACTTCTCGCAATGAGGGAACCGCCAGAAGGCCCTCGGCGCTGGATCTCAGTGTCCGGGCTGAACGATGGGGGTGGAGACGCTCCTTCAGGTATACAGGACCGAGGCCGTTTAGGGCTTTAAAGGTCAGCACCAACACTTTGAATCGTGCTCGGAAATGTACTGGGAGCCAATGCAGATCTCTCAGAACCGGTGTTATGTGGTCCCGGCGGCCACTCCCAGTCACCAGTCTAGCTGCCGCATTCTGGATTAATTGCAGTTTCCGGGTCACCTTCAAAGGTAGCCCCACGTAGAGCGCGTTGCAGTAGTCCAAGCGTGAGATAACTAGAGCATGCACCACTCTGGCGAGACAGTTCGCGGGCAGGTAGGGTCTTAGCCTGCGTACCAGGTGGAGCTGGTAGACAGCTGCCCTGGACACAGAGTTAACCTGCGCCTCCATGGACAGCTGTGAGTCCAAAATGACTCCCAGGCTGCGCACCTGGTCCTTCAGGGGCACAGTTACCCCATTCAGGACCAGGGAATCCCCCACACCAACCCACTCCCTGTCCCCCAAAAACAGTACTTCTGTCTTGTCAGGATTCAACCTCAATCTGTTAGCCGCCATCCATCCTCCAACCGCCTCCAGGCACTCACACAGGACCTTCACCGCCTTCTGGGTGCATATTATTATTACAATCTGAGCAACGATACTACCTTGAGTACTCATCCCACCTTTAGTACTCTGCAAAACATTGATCTGGCATGCATTTTATGCTGCACAATGTTGTATTCTCTGGGTTGCAGAACTGACATGCCTTCATGTTAGCATGTGTTAGTAGGAGACTAGAAATGAGAAGAAGCAGGAACTAAAGACTTCAAAGGGGATTTAAATTAAACCAAGAACCGAGTTAAAGGAGGCTGAAGCTGATTAAGAATGAGTCA
The DNA here is from genome assembly GCF_027172205.1 of Podarcis raffonei. Lineage (NCBI taxonomy): Eukaryota > Metazoa > Chordata > Lepidosauria > Squamata > Lacertidae > Podarcis > Podarcis raffonei. The sequence goes on along the minus strand of NC_070602.1, from coordinate 130,150,851 downwards.
CAGGTACCTGGAAAGTAACGCAAATAATTAAGGTCTCCATTATAGGATTCTCCTGGGTGAAGGCAATTGCAGAAGGGGAAGGGAGAGAGTAGACTTCAACGGGGGTTCCTGGAGTGATTTTCCGAAACTCTCCAGATGTGGGAGTTTAGGAAAAAAACAAATGTTATTTGGCGGTAAAGGTTCTTGGGACTTGAACCCGCACAGTGTGGTCTGCAGAACAGTTCCCTAATCATTCAGCCACAACAAACAGGCTGATCATTGCCATTTGCTGCCCTACTAAGCTGTAGACTGGGACGCAGGTGGTGCTGTGGGTTAAACCACAGAGCCTAGGACTTGCTGATCAGAAGGTCGGCGGTTCGAATCCCCGCGACGGAGTGAGCTCCCGTTGCTCAGTCCCTGCTCCTGCCAACCTAGCAGTTCGAAAGCACGTCAAAGTGCAAGTAGATAAATAGGTACAACTCCGGTGGGAAGGTAAACGGTGTTTCCGTGCGCTGCTCTGGTTCGCCAGAAGCGGCTTAGTCATGCTGGCCACATGACCCGGAAGCTGTACGCCGGCTCCCTCGGCCAATAAAGCAAGATGAGCGCCGCAACCCCAGAGTCAGTCACGACTGGACCTAATGGTCAGGGGTCCCTTTACCTTTACCTTAAGCTGTAGACTTAGTCCGAGAAAGCAGGAAAAGCCCTCATTGAAGGGGTATAACATAGAGAGGTGATGTTTTGTGCTCCTCCCCTGCACAGCTCACAACTTCTCCTTGTTTTAGTCATTCCCCTTTTTGTTAGTGGGATGGCTTGGCCAGCAGAGGGTTTCGCCGGTCTATCTGTCATGGCAGTACATCTGGAGTTCCACCAGTATTGTGAATCCTATTGCCTCAGCCAGCAGATCTTGAGTATAGGATTGCACACCCAACCTAGACAGCATCTTAAAAAGCAGAGACATCACCTTGCCAACAAAGGTCCGTATACTTAAAGCTATGGTTTTCCCAGTAGTGATGTATGGAAGTGAGAGCTGGACCATAAAGAAGGCTGATCGCCGAAGAATTGATGCTTTTGAATTATGGTGCTGGAGGAGACTCTTGAGAGTCCCATGGACTGCAAGAAGATCAAACCTATCTATTCTGAAGGAAATCAGCCCTGAGTGCTCACTGGAAGGACAGATCCTGAAGCTGAGTCTCCAATACTTTGGCCACCTCATGAGAAGACTCCCTGGAAAAGACCCTGATGTTGGGAAAGATTGAGGGCACAAGAAGAAGGGGACAACAGAGGATGAGATGGTTGGACGGGGTTCTCAAAGCTACCAGCATGAGTTTGACTAAACTGCGGGAGGCAGTGGAAGACAGGAGTGCCTGGCGTGCTCTGGTTCATGGGGTCACAAAGAATCAGACACGACTAAATGACTAAACAACAACAAAGCATGTAGACCCAAACCAGTACATTGTCTATATTGGGTGTGGGGATGAGGACCTACAATGGGAGCTGAAGTTCAGGAATGTCTGAAGAACCACAGATTCTCCACCTCTGATCCAGAGGTATTGATGATTATGATAAATAATCACATGTCGCTTGAATCACCCAGCAGAGAGGAACTGCGGCTTGGCCACACTGATTTTCAGCTGAGACCCCAATGCAGTGAATTATCATTTCACACACTGATCAGAAAAAACCACAGACAGCTGTATGGAACATTGCGCTTGTCTAGCAGCCAAGACCGATGTCAGGTTTTGTCATGTGAGCGTCTCCTAAGGGTCTAGCTTTTGCAAGACACCATCTGCTGAAGTGACTTCCGATCTCTGTTCTCCATCCAGACCTCTCTGAGCTGACGTTTCTGCCAGGCCTTAGCAGACCCCTCTGCTCTTGCGAAATAACTGCGTGGCAGCAACGTCGACAGATCTAAAGTTGGGCTGCCTTATGGAAAAAGAGTGAAACGTATCACATGGGAGGAGGAGGGCAGCGGCTTTCTCTCCGATGACTCATCATCCAAATGTTTTTGTGCTTCCAATGTCAAAGCCAGACGACACTAACAGGAGATGGAGTTTGCATGCTGTCACCATGCTTTTTGATTTGCATGCAGGAGAATAAAGAGGATCTGCAAGCACAGCTCGCAAAACGCAAAGGAACTTGAGCAGTCACTGTTATGACTGAAGCACTGTATATATGCGCAGCCTAATACAAGAGGCGTCACTAAAAAATTCATGGACATACTGTTGCCAAAGAGATCGCTTTCCTAAACAGGGTATTTTTAAAAAGACCAAGAGATGGCAAGAGATACGGTTACGGTTGCACGGGCATTGGGCAGACTTTGTAATTCTGTATGCTGATTATCAAATAATGAAGAAATGAACCTGTGCTGCCAATTCTCGTAGTAGACCAGTAAGAAGTAAGTAAGTTAGATTCTGGAAAAAAAATATTTATTCTCAAAGTCAATCATGTGGATGTTAGCCACAGATGGGGCAAGGGTTGCACCCCTGGCAACACCCTTAATTTGGACATAAAAATCATTTTTGTATCGGAAGAAATTGTTTTCAAAAACAATGTCCAATAGTTGAATTAAGAAATGATATAGTGGAATTTGTATTTGCCTGGATCGCAATAGTTTTTCATTTGTCCCTCTTGAATGAGTTTTCTGTTTGTGGCTTCTGTAGTAGATTGTGTATCTTGTTCTCTCAATTTTTGGATTATTAATATAAGATTTAGAATGTAGAATGGTTTGGTAGTGTTTTGTGCGCCACTTATGTGCTGCTTACTTCTTACTGGATTATCAAATAATGGCTTTTGTCATCCTATAGACCAGGGATACTGTGATACTGGACCACAAATCCCATCTCCCCTGATCACTGGTTTATGGGCGTTGGGAGTCCAGAGGGCCATAGGCGCCCCACCCCTTCTTTAAAATGGAAACAGGTAGCCTGGATAACTTCAGTATTAATTCCTTCCCACTCTGATTAGATCTCCTTCACAAGTACTCTCATTTCCAGGTCAGCACCTTCTGCCTTTACCTTCGGGAGACATCCCAACCCTGCCTGGTTATTAAGCTCCAGGTTCTACCTAGCTATTTTTTCTAGGCAAGTAGCAAAGGCTGAATTGCAATATGCAGCTGCCTAAAAAGTGGTTATGTCATTGCTGGCAACCACAGACAGCTTTATCGTTTCGCAGAGAGTTGGCCAAAAGCCACGCAGGGTTGAAGCGCCACGCTTAGTGGCAAGGAGGTGAAGATGCCCAGTTGATTTCACTAGAAATGCACTGTTATAATCACGAGGGCCTATTATTCACTTACATCAGGTTGAATGTGCCTTTCAATTATTCTAACACGGAAACACTCCTGAATTGATGCCCTCATAGCTAATACAGTACCGCAAAAGCAATCTCATCAGAACCTTCCCTGGGGTGCAGTTCTGGGGTGAATTCTCCTTCTCTGGCTGCACTCAAACAATGCCAGTGTATTTATGCAACCATACCATCAGGGTTCGCAAGTCAGGAACGAGTGAAGCAGAATCTGCCTAAGGAGAGGCTCTGTAATCTCCTATGGGAAGGACCCAGCCAAATCTTTGCCACCAAAGACCATGGATATCACCTAAGATCCTGTTGTTGTTGCTTAGTCGTTTAGTCATGTCCGACTCTTCGTGATCCCATGGACCAGAGCATGCCAGGCACTCCTGTCTTCCACTGCCTCCCGCACTTTGGTCAAACTCATGCTGGTAGCTTTGTGAACACTATCCAACCATCTCGTCCTCTGTTGTCCCCTTCTCCTTGTGCCCTCCATCTTTCCCAACATCAGGGTCTTTTCCAGGGAGTCTTCTCTTCTCATGCGGTGGCCAAAGTATTGGAGTCTCAGCTTCAGGATCTGTCCTTCCAGTGAGCACTCAGGGCTGATTTCCTTAATAGAGCGGTTTGATCTTCTTGCAGTCCATGGGACTCTCAAGAGTCTGCTCCAGCATCATAATTCAAAAGCATCCATTCTTCGGCGATCAGCCTTCTTTATGGTCCAGTTCTCACCTCCATACATCACTACTGGGAAAACCATAGCTTTAACTATACGGACCTTTGTTGGCAAAGTGATGTCTCTGCTTTTTAAGATGCTGTCTAGGTTTGTCATTGCTTTTCCAGCAACTAAAATTACTGGCTAAAATTTTGTTTTAATACAGACCCAGAAAGCTTACTACTGTAACTTCTTCATTGAGAGATATACATAATTCTATATGGTTTTCTGATATTACCCTGAAATTCAGGCAAATAGGGATTGCAATCCTTCTTCTATTGGATGACTCACAAATCTTCTCTCTCATCAAGCAGAGGATGCTAGATCATGAAATCCAAAAACTCTACCCCTCCCAGCCTTTTGTATGTTCATCTGCTTAGTTAGGATTGCAGCCCCACCATGGAGCCTAATTACTTTTATAATTTAGAAATTCCATCGCATCACAGAGATTTTATGCTAGCTCGTCTAAATGCAGCCCCCTCATCTGTATTGTTTGGAAGGTTTCAAAAATCCCCTTCCAGAACAGATTCTGTTCCTGTATTAAGAAAACACCAGATACAATACATCACATAATTTTGGATTGTTCTCTTCTCCACTCCCATCGCAGAGATCTCCTAGTGACTCCCTTACAGCTCAAAACATTGATTTGCAAAGAGTCTGTAATCCAGTATTCGTTGAGGGATGATACTTCCAAAACTACCAAGATTATTTCAGGGTACTTAGCCGAGATATTTAAAGCTAAATCTAAAGTTGACTGATTTATTCAATGGTGGTTATCTAGTCTTTCATATATTGTATGGATGACTTTGTATGATTTTATGATTTTACTGATGCATCTAGCCTTTATTGGCATAAGTTAAAAGTTACAACTAAAAATTTAAAGCATTCCATTGTGACCAAGGAGGGACGCAGTGGCACTGTGGGTTAAACCACAGAGCCTAGGACTTGCTGATCAGAAGGTTGGCGGTTCGAATCCCCGTGATGGGATGAGCTCCCGTTGCTCGGTCCCAGCTCCTGCCAACCTAGCAGTTTGAAAGCACGTCAAAGTGCAAGTAGATAAATAGGTACCGCTCCGGCGGGAAGGTAAACGGTGTTTCCGTGCGCTGCTCTTGTTCGCCAGAAGCGGCTTAGTCATGCTGGCCACATGACCTGGAAGCTGTACGCCGGTTCCCTAGGCCAATAAAGCGAGATGAGCACTGCAACCCCAGAGTCGGCCACAACTGGACCTAATGGTCAGGGGTCCCTTTACCTTTACTGTGACCAAAGCTCCAGCTTCAAACATATATACCCCGAAGTGGACTGCCAACAAATCCCATTAATCCCACATTAATCTGTCTGGAGCAGGGCAGTCCAACTTTTCATACCAAATGGGACACAAGAGTACTTTGACACGGAACCTGTGGGTCACACACTGCCTTGTGCAGGGTGGGGAGGCAAGGCCAAAATTTGATGCCTCCCCCAGCCCTCTCACTGCCTTCCCAAAGCTGACAAAGCGAGGCACTGGGCTTTGGAAAGGAGGTGCAAAGCTCTGGCATGGTCCGAAGCTGGGAAACGGCTAATTAGACTTTGGGAAGGAGGTTGGAGGGCTCTAGGACCCTGCCAGAGCCCCATGCCTCCTTCCCAAAGCCCAGTTCCTTTAGGAAGGCAGCTTAAGGGCTGCAGGGAATGGGAGCATCAATTGTTGCCAGGGGCCAGAAAAAATATCCCGAGGGCCGACTGTCCTGGTCTAGTATCACCTCCTCCTTATGATGATAGGAGCATCTTTAGGGGAGGGATTTCAGAAAAACAAGGGGTGTTTTCCCAGTTGTTTCAGAATGATTTTTAACACCATTTAAAAACTAATCCCTGTGTCAGATCCTCATTAGCCGCTGCTGTGAAATCACTAAGGCTTTTGCTCTTCAAGCCTTCGGAATTGTCTGCCTGTCCCATATCTCATGTGTTATGAGGTCATGCTGTTGGAAGAAAAAAACCCACCCTTTTGCTTGTCTTCTAGTGAGTCTTCTTGTCTTTGGCAAAGAAAAGCTTTTTATTTATCTCCATAGGAGATAAATACATTGTATTGGGCAGAAAGAACCAGTGAGTCATTGTTGTACCTAAAGAGGCAGCCTCTAGAATCCTTTCAGTCTACGAATTCTGCTGAAAAATAGTAATGAAAAGGGGAAAAAATGGATGGAGTTCCTGTAAAAATATGCTTCGTACTGCAGAGGACATCGTCAAATTGGTGCACAGAGGGAAGCTCAAAATGAACCTTTTAAATCTATTGTGTTTTCTCTCTCTCTCTGCACACACACTCACAGAATACACATATGACTAATATTATCTGAATCAGCCATTGATAAATATCTTGGTTTCTAGTGGGTCTTACTAGGGCTATTTTAAAATCACCCCCCTCCTGATCATTTTGTTGTTGTTTAGTTGTTTAGTCGTGTCCAACTCCTCGTGACCCCATGGACCAGAGCACGCCAGGCACTCCTGTCTTCCACTGCCTCCTGCAGTTTGGTCAGGCTCATGTTTGTAGCTTCAAGAACACTGTCCAACCATCTCATCCTCTGTCGTCCCCTTCTCCTTGTGCCCTCCATCTTTCCCAACATCAGGGTCTTTTCCAGGGAGTCTTCTCTTCTCATGAGGTGGCCAAAGTATTGGAGCCTCAACTCCACGATCTGTCCTTCCAGTGAGCACTCAGGGCTGATTTCCTTCAGAATGGATACGTTTGATCTTCTTGCAGTCCATGGGACTCTCAAGAGTCTCTATTCCAGCACCATAATTCAAAAGCATCAATTCTTTGGCGATCAGCCTTCTTGATGGTCCAGCTCTCACTTCCATACATCACTACTGGGAAAACCATGGCTTTAACTGTTATGCACAAAACATTCTAATAATGGGTAAATGCTCTCCCAAAGGAGGTGTTTATTATGATAATGAAGACTGAGAGAGTTAAGATTTTCTCCACTTTAGAATACCATTGAATCTGACAGAAGGGGACTAATTTGTTGGAATTAGTGAAATTAAATGGAATTCCAATTACAGCCTTCTGGATTCAAGCGATATATTTCATCATTATGAGTAGCCAGAACGTTGATTATAAGGAGACCACTCTTGTCACCGTCACGGCAAGAGGGATTTTCAGATTTAAATTCAAATGAATGAAGGCTTTGGAGCACAGAGACCTGCAAAAAGAGAGAGGCAGACTTAGGCATTGGTGCCCAAAGGTCAGGATCCTAGGCCCATGATCCTGAAGTCTACCAGTGACTAGGACACTAAAACAGTAAACCTTTAAAACACATTCCTGCCGCCCCAAGAATGCTGGGAACTGGTGCTTCTCTTGATGCCCTTTGTCAGAGGTTTTCAACCTTTCTGAGTCCGCGACTCCCGTGACCAACTGCATTCTTTCTGCGGCACCCCTGTGGGTCACAGGAGCCCAGTTAGGCCCCCCCTTGCCTTCAGAGGTGGCAGCCTCTCACCCTTTTTCAAACACGTTCGCTTGTGGAGTGTTCCTTCAACCTCCTCTCCCCTGTCCTTGGGAGTCCTCCGGGCAGCCTCAGTTGCTCGCCCCGGTCTCTGAGCTGCCCCCCCCTGCCCCAAAGACAGGTGCCTCTTCACACTGCCCCACAGGAGCCTGGGAAGCCCCCCCTGGCCAGCCCCAGAGGCAGCATTCACCTGCGGCGCTTATAGCCAGGGCTGCTGCAACAAACAGCTGTGCAAGCCTTTGGGAGGCAGAGACACGAGAGGGTATCAGAGGAGGAAGGGAAGGAAAGTGGGACAGAGGCCAGTGTTGCCCGCGGCACCCCTGACCATCCTTCAAGGCACCCCAGGGTGGTGCGGCGGCCCCATTAGCTAAAGTGGTACCTCAGGTTAAGAACAGTTTCAGGTTAAGAACGGACCTCTGGAACGAACTAAGTTCTTAACCTGAGGTACCACTGTAGTGTAAAAAGTTACAGGATTTCAACATAACGTTCTGGGTGGTTTCACTTTCCTTAAGAAGGACCCACCAGATGGAAATAATGCAAGCACATTGGAGAAGCAATGCAGAACTACTGATAAGTTGGGATTATGTCCAGCATGAATTCACCACTACTGCACTATTCTTGGGTCAACAACGTGCTGCAGAATACACTGGCAAAAAACAAAACCCATCTGTAGGGGCCCCAAGTAAAAACAAAAAGATGTTTCCCGGAGGAAGAAAAGACAAGTTTATGTCTCCTTGTGCTTCTTCCTTTCAAGATTATCTTCTACGGCAGTTCTAGAAATGGAAGAATTATTTATAAGAATCTCAGTTTGCTGAGTGAAGGGTTAGTTGGAAGGCTTCAACATGTGGTTTGACATGGCAAATAGAAGGTCTTGCCTCCTGCCCAGCAAATAATAATAATAATTTTTTTATTTGTATCCCGCCCTCCCCAGCTGAGGCCGGGCTCAGGGCGGCTAACAGCAATAAAATAAGACAACATTTTAAAATCATTTCATTAAAAAATTACTTCAGATCAGATTAATGGCAACCATTGGGTAAATTGCCAAAGGAGGGAGTTAGGTTGTGCCCTGGCCAAAGGCTTGGCGGAACAGCTCTGTCTTGCAGGCCCTGCGGAAAGATGTCAAGTCCCGCAGGGCCCTAGTCTCTTGTGACAGAGCATTCCACCAGGTCGGAGCCACAGCCGAGAAAGCCCTGGCTCTAGTTGAGGCCAGCCTAACCTCTCTGTGGCCTGGGACCTCCAAGATGTTTTTGTTTGAAGATCGTAAATTCTTCTGTGGGACATACCAGGAGAGGCGGCCCCGTAGGTACGAGGGTCCTAGGCCGTATAGGGCTTTAAAGGTTAAAACCAGCACCTTAAACCTGATCCTGTACTCCACCGGGAGCCAGTGCAGCTGGTATAGCACCGGGTGAATGTGATCTCGCAGCAAGGACCCCGTAAGGAGTCTCGCTGCAGCATTCTGCACCCGCTGGAGTTTGTGGGTCAGTCTCTAGGGCAGCCCCACGTAGAGCGAGTTACAATAATCCAGTCTGGAGGTGACCGTCACATGGATCACAGTGGCTAGGTCAGGGCGAGAGAGGTAGCCTCTGAGGCAGCCTCTTCATGTGGCGTAATGTTCTTCATGTCTGTTCAGATCATGTGACGGTGAGTTTCTCTTTAATGGAAACTCCTTTTATGTCCCACAAGCAGATCAATAAAGGATGCACTAATTGATGACAAACAAATGGGGGAATGGCGCAAAAGGTTGAAAATCTAAAGCACCCTTACTATGGGGTAAGCTCCATTGAACTTAGTAGTACTTACTCATTTCTGAGTAATCATGCTTAGGCTTGCACAAGTAGGCACACAGCTGGAAGGAATGGGATGAACGCCTTTTATATTGATTCTTAAATCTAAGAAAATCAAGTATCACAATCTAGATGACAGTTGTCCACATTAAATGTAAATCTATGTATCCCTAGCAGAGTATGAATTATTTAATTATCCCTGCATAGCTATGTCAAACAAAGTGACTTATAAAATATAAATAAGGTTTACGGAGTCTTAACTCAGTAAAAAAGAAAAGATAAAATAAACAGGATTAGCAAACAGCTTAGATTGCAGATGTCTTCTCTTTTACCCTAAGAGTTTGGATCGTGAAACTTTTTACAAGCATGGAGAATCTCAGGTGGAAAAACTTACAGAGCAGGGACAAAGAGAAAGACTCTTCTTTATAAACATTTGTTTCCTTGGCTGTGAAATACATCAAGGATTGTCCCGTGTCTGGAGGTACGTGACATACAAATGATTCATTCTTTAAGACTGAGATAATTCAAGGGGATTCAGAGGAAGCCAAACACATCGATGCAGCAGTCCTTGTATTTTGTGGTGTCTCCATGGTTATTTTCCAAACATCTTGAAACTGCCCTGGGATTGTTTCGAAACAAGGGATGCTTGTGAGGTGAAAACACACAAGGGAAGATAGTGATTGAGGTGCTGGAGTTTTTAAGAGTTTAGGTCTTGCTGGATCAAACTACGGTCCAACTAACCCAGCATTCTGTTTCAAACCAGATGAATTTGGAAGTCAGGCTAATGTGCTTTGGCAAGAGGTAGGGAGGAAGAGCAAAGGGAACCGTGACTTTCTAAGATGTTTTCAAAATGCACTTCTACATTTTGGCTTTGGAGAAATCTTAACATTCTATATTGCATTGCATCGCAATTCCCCCATTTCATGACTTGTTAGGACATTCATATGGTATGTGGTTATTTTGTAAGCCGCTTACGTACTATCTTGGTTTTGAGTGGTATATAAATCTATGAAGGAAAATAAAAGAAGGGAGAATGCTCACAAGCAAAGAATGAAGATGTATCTGTCATGGTTAAAAGGTAAAGGTAAAGGGACCCCGACTCTGGGGTTGCGGTGCTCATCTCGCTTTATTGGCCGAGGGAGCCGGCGTACAGCTTCCAGGTCATGTGGCCAGCATGACTAAGCTGCTTCTGGCGAACCAGAGCAGCGCACGGAAACATCGTTTACCTTCCCGCTGGAGTGGTACCTATTTATCTACTTGCACTTTGACGTGCTTTTGAACTGCTAGGTTGGAAGGAGCAGGGACCGAGCAACGGGAGCTCACCCTGTCATGGGGATTCGAACCGCCGACCTTCTGATCAGCAAGTCCTATGCTCTGTGGTTTAACTCACAGAGCCACCCGCGTCCCATAGCTGTCATGGTCAACACCTTTTATATAAGCCTCTCCTTTATGGCACGGAGAGGGAATGTTTGGCTGTTTGGATAATGTGTGAAATTTACCTCTCCCTGTCCCTGAACCCTGGCCAGGTTGGCAGGGGCTGGTGGGCTTTGGAATCCACCAATATCTGGTGGATCATGGGTTAATTTAATCTACATTAATCCTTATGACTTAATCTAAGGCTAGTATTCCTTAGAAACATGTTCTACTTAAATCAATGGAAGTATTTGGAAAGTCTATGGACTGAGCTGCCTGCCACTGCCTCCAGTACTGTGGCCACTTGTTTCATGTTGTGATGAAGCTGCTTGCGCCGTTGGAACTGGGGTTAATGGAACTTTTACACACTGTAGTGTTCCAGAAATATTTTTAGTTTATAACCATTTTCCTCTTCAGCCTCCCTACACAGCCAAATATATTAATCCCCCTACAAATGCTCTGATTGCATCTCAATGAAAGATTGTAACAAACAACGATATAAATGCTCAATTTTTAAAGAGTTCAGCTCCTATAGAAATAATTCACATGTGTGAAATGATGCACATATGGCAGAGGGATAAACGGGAAAGAATTCTTCCGACATCCTGGCTTTGGGGTAGCCTAATCAAAGAAGAGGGACGTGGGTGGCGCTGTGGGTAAAAGCCTCAGCGCCTAGGGCTTGCCGATCGAAAGGTCGGCGGTTCGAATCCCCGCAGCGGGGTGCGCTCCCGTTGCTCGGTCCCAGCGCCTGCCAACCTAGCAGTTCGAAAGCACCCCCAGGTGCAAGTAGATAAATAGGGACCGCTTACTGGCGGGAAGGTAAACGGTGTTCCGTGTGCTGCGCTGGCTCGCCAGATGCAGCTTTGTCACGCTGGCCACGTGACCCGGAAGTGTCTCCGGACAGCGCTGGCCCCCGGCCTCTTAAGTGAGATGGGCGCACAACCCTAGAGTCTGTCAAGACTGGCCCGTACGGGCAGGGGTACCTTTACCTTTACCTAATCAAAGAAGAGTTGTAGAGGTGATGAGTGATTTGCCCGAGATTACTGAGGAAACTGAGTTCTCAGCGAGGTGGTTAATCTGCTCTGGGTTATAGAGCTTTGGATGACAATGGGCATATAACTGAATATTCCGTCTTGCAAAAATAAACCCCTGCTCACAGAAAACTAGTATGTCAGGGAGAAAGCTAAGCTAGAACCATTATCCCTGACATCTAGGTTTCTTTGATGGGGACCTTTTTGAAAGAAGCAGCATTCAATCATTCATGGTAGCTCAGAGTCACACCTACAGTCTCAGACACAGGTTTGCCACCTCAGTGAAAGCCGAAATGTAGCCTTATTAGACTTTACCGATTGGTTGGCTGAGCGTTGCTCCCGGGCGGGAGGAAGGAAGTCAAATGACACCGAGGTTTGGTTCAGAGAAAGAGTTTATTCTGCTCTCCGGATAGCAGAAGGCACTGCGTTAATCAGTTCACAGCAAGCACAAAAGCAAGAGAAATTGCATACAGTATATATATCCTCCAGGCACCCTCTCCCCCCTTCCCCAGGAATCCAGACACGTCAGCTTATACACGTAAGTTGACATCCATGACCATAAACAGATGTTCCTGTTCCGGTTCTCTTGACCATAAAAGGATGTTCTTGTTCCTGTATTCCTTATCTTGGGGTAAGAAGGTCACCAACTCTAAGAGCACTCCTGGTGCTGTTCCCGGGCGTGGGGGCTGACAAGGTCTGTGCATCAGTGTGGTCAGGATGTAAGATAAGACCCAGACGTGCTATCCCTGCTCCACTTGGAACTGACAAGGCCATCCGTCATTACCAGCCTTCATGGACTGATAAGGGAGACGGTTATGTTTGTACAGCTGGGTTCCTGTTATACACGAGCTCAAGTTAATGGTTTTTAGCTAATGCACCCTTCGAGAAGGAGAAACGGGAATTTGGGGGCCCGTTCCAGACTGACTGCACAGTCAGGTTTTAGATTTGGGAAACCCATTCCTTCAAAAGTAGACACAATTGGGTAATCACTTTTGTTTGCATATTTCACCAACGCAGTCCAGATCTCTTAGGGAGGTGCTACACATGAGCTGGACCTCTCCCTGCACGCAAATCCCTGACACAGAAGCCTAAGGAGGCAGTCCCAATGAGTCCCAATGAGTAATATTAGTAAATTTGTAATAATTGACTCGGGACATGGGTGGCGCTGTGGGTTAAGCCACAGAGCCTAGGACTTGCCGATCAGAAGGTCGGTGGTTCAAATCCCCGCGACGGGGTGAGCTCCTGCTGCTCGGTCCCTGCTCCTGCCAACCTAGCAGTTTGAAAGCACGTCAGAGTGCAAGTAGATAAATAGGTACCGCTCTGGCGGGAAGGTAAACGGCGTTTCCGTGCACTGCTCTGGTTCGCCAGAAGAGGCTTAGTCATGCTGGCCACACGACCTGGAAGCTGTACACTTGCTCCCTTGGCCAATAAAGTGAGATGAGCCTCGCAACCCCAGAGTCATCCGCGACTGGACCTAGTGGTCAGAGGTCCCTTTACCTTTACCTTAATAATTGACTGATCATCCCGTAATGCACAGGTGCAATATAACTGAAGCATCGTTTCTCCCAAACGTTCTGCTCTGTGATTCTGTGCAGACTAGACCCCACACTTTGTAGGTGAACGTGTCAATATTGCTTGGCCTCTTAACGCTCAATGAAATCCGTCTTGTTTCCTGTGAACCATATGATCGGATCACCTGCCTAGGCAGCTTTTTGTTTTCAAAAGAGCATCTCTTTTCGACCCAGTTCTTCCAAATGTTTTATGTGATTAGTGTTTCTCCATTCACACGTAAAACATTTATTGGCTTTTGGGTGCATTTTGGGTAGGGGGAGCCTTCTTCCAAGTCGCCCTCTAGGGCAGATTAAAGGAGGGGGAACAATTGAAAAATGTGTGTTCGTGTGGTGGGGGCACTCTTGGAAAACAGAAGACAAAGCTTGTAAATAATGAAGCGATTATGAATCAAACTGAGGGGACCTTGTTCATCACCTATCACTAAATGATGTATGTGTGTACTGCAGATAAAGGTTTTTTCTTTTCATTTGTTAGGTGTGCTGTTCACTGTGCCAACCAATGTTTGATACCTGGTAGTCCAAACGGCGGACTAAGGAGTGGCGAACTACCAAGGGCTCCTCAGTCCAAAAGAATAAGTGCAAAGAGTTTGACAAAAGATAGTTGGCACCTCTTTCCTGAAATGCCTTTCCCTTTTTTTTTTCTGATTTAGCGCTACAGTGCTAAACCAGCCACAGAGGAAGTCATCTGCATGCTGCCTTATCTTCGAGCAGTTTAATTTAGAACAAGAAGACTGTTCCACAAAGAGGCACTTGAAAACTGCACCTTTTCCTATGTAATTGATTCTCGACTTAACATACCGAAATGAAATTTTCACAAGGGTGTTGCTCTGCTGCAATACAGCTTTGACGGCTATAAATTCACAGCTGAATGCTGGAAAATGGCATCCAATTTTGTCCTTCCTAGTTCTTTATTGTCTTATAAATACTTGGTGGAATTGGATATAACTTTCATGAGAACCAGTAATTAATCTTTTCTAAGACAGGTATAAACAGAACGGTAAAATCTCATTTATTCCAGAATAGTGGAAATACTTTGCACTTAGTGGACTATGCATGTATAATTTATGCAACATGGATAAATCCTAATAATCATTTAGGGATCCAGTGGATACACAATTCGAACTCATGTGTATCAGCCTGAGCATTCGTTTTCAGGTATTGGATATCTCATGTTTTGACAGCCTACAATTTAGGAGTGGGGAATATTATTTATCCACCATTTCATGTGACAAATAACGACAAAATACAAAAGCATTCTGGAAATATATGCAACATTAGGGAACTCTGCTTGTTACCGTCTCTCCAGAGGAAAAAGATGCATTTGTTTTTCTAAACTCTAAACAGGGAGTTTGGCCTTGTTGTGGCTTTCAGTAGGTTTAATGATTGAAATTATAATCCAGGAAGGCTAATGTGCAATATGAGAGGAGTTATTCAGCGGGATGCTATTTCTCTGCATACGTATTTTTACAAAGAGATCATCAGTATTCCAAAAGTCATTTATCTTTGTGACAGTAATAGGTATTTCTCAATTCTTGTTTTAACTACTCTCAACAGTAGCTACATCAATTTATATTCTAGTCAATTTTATGATTATTTTTTAAGCCTCCACTGTGCAAAGGTTTCAAACCTTGGGCATGATCTAGCCAAAGTTAAGCATGGTGAAGTCCTGTTGATTTTAACGAGAGGGTTACAACTCTGTTAGCTACCCATGGAACGTAACACATTATAAAAATAAAAATAAATTAAAAGCATTGATTCCCACTCTCCCCAGTGGGGCTTGCTTCTAAGTAAGTATGCATAAGATTACCTTTCGTATAGGAGGGACGGGCTGACTTCAGTCTTGTGTGGTCTACTTTATTAATAGAGCCCTTGTGATCCACTGACATGTTTTAAATTAACAAAGCAAGATTGTGTGCTCAGTTAAGGCAAAATCTATGTTATGTATTCCCAAGAGCACTCTCGTTTAAGAACAAGAAAAGTGCTGTTCTGGATCAGACAAAGGCCGACCAAGTCTAGCAGTCTTTTGCAAGAATCCTAGTCTCCTTTCAGAAATTGGTAAGAAGCCCAGAGGCAGCACCTAGCACATTGTGGCTGGTGAATATATGTTTATTAGAAATAATATCTGAAGCAATCTTTCCAGTTAAGATTCCAGAGGGGTAGCCGCATTAGTCTGTTGCAAGAACCAATAAGTACTGTGAATTTTAACAGATTTATTACGGCACAAACTTTTTGTGGATTAGAGCCTAGTTCCAGGCAAGACTTGCCACACATTTGGTCCCCAAACGCTTATCCTGCAATAAATCTTTTACTCTTTTACCCAGCCATAAATTTTGTGGGCTTCCCCTTTTAAAAATAAAAAAGCTCAGTTGGTAGAGCACGAGACTCTTAATCTCAGGGTTGTTGGTTCAAGCCTCATGTTGGGCAAAATATTCCTGCACTGCAGGGGGTTGGACTAGATGACCCTCGTGGTCCCTCTAAAATTCTATGGTACTATGTACAATTCTCAAATTAGGATGGCTTATAAATAATAATGCATTTCTGAAAAACAACAACAGCAAGTAAGTAAATGACCCATTAAACAAGAGATTGGGTTCCAGAAGGCTGTGTGCTGGTTCAAGGCCGTGTGCGAAGGGCGAAAAGGAAAAATAACCTCATTTGCAACACATATGCTCTTTTAAAATGTGGTTCTTTTTGTGGGGGATGTTATTGGGTTGTCGTTCTTATTTTGATTAGGTTTATCACAGCTCTATATTTTGATTTTGTTCTGTGAACTGCCTCGAGACATCCGGCTATAGGACGGTATAAAAATTCAATAAATACCGTATTTTTTGCTCTATAAGACTCACTTTTTCCCTCCTAAAAAGTAAGGGGAAATGTGTGTGTGTGTCTTATGGAGCGAATGCAGGCTGTGCAGCTATCCCAGAAGCCAGAACAGCGAGAGGGATTGCTGCTTTCATTGCGCAGCGATCCCTCTTGCTGTTCTGGCTTCTGAGATTCAGAATATTTTTTTTCTTGTTTTCCTCCTCCAAAAACTAGGTGCGTCTTGTGGTCTGGTGCGTCTTATAGAGCGAAAAATACAGTAAATTAATGAAAGTGATATAGAAAAATAAGGGTGGTTGGCTTTTGCTACCCAACTCCCCAAGGGACTGAGTCCCCTAAGTCCAGGATCTGTCAGAGATGGATGGAGGCAGGATGCAGTGAAAGCAAGGCAGATCTTTATTTTTCTGTTGCGACAGAATTCTCTCCCCTCCTAGCGAGGAGGCAAGAGAGACCCTAGAACCAAGAAGAAACATCTCTTTTCAGGGTTTGCATTTTGGTGTGGAGAAGGAGGACACCCCCTCTACAAACAGTCAGAAATTACATCACACACAAGGTGGGGTTACTGTGGCTCAGGCAGGCCAAGGTGTGATATTCCTGAGACTTTAGCAAGTTTCACAAAGTTCCAGACACAGTTTACACAATACATTAGCACTTAATAAGACCATCAGGATGACCAGCGGACATCCCTCAACGCAGAGCATCTGGATATAGATATAGGAGAGGAATCCCTTCAAAAACTTCCCTTAATTGCTATCTGCCTACCTGTTCTCAGGCAAGGGGGATTAAGGAGGCAGAGGAAATATTGAGAGTCTTTAGGAGAGCCAAGATGGCTTTATTATTATTATTATTAATAATAATAATAATAATAATAATAATAATAATATACTGCCTTCAGGGTGGTTCACAGAACAAAATCAAAATATAAAACTACAAAATATATCATCAAAATAAAAACAGCAACCCAATAACCATTTTAAAAGGGCATAGGATGTCAATCAAATCAACCAAAGACCTGGTTAGAAAGGAACACTTTTGCCTGGCGCCTAAAGGTGTATAATGAAGGCGCCAGGTGAACTTCCCTGAGGAGAGCATTTCACAGACGGGGAGCCACTGCAGAGAAGGCCCTGTTCTCGTGTTGCCACCCTCCGGACCTCTTCAGGAGGCACACGAAGAAGCGCCTCAGATGATGATCTCAGGGTCTGGGTAGGTACCTATGGAAAGAGGTATTGTGGTCTGGAGCCGTTTACGGCTTCATAGGTCAAAACTTTTGGATTGCTCTCCTGTGCTATGTTAGGCATGTGGTTTATATACAGTGGTACCTCGGGATGCGAACGGGATCCGTTCCGGAGCTCCATTCGCATCCTGAATGGAACGCAAGACACGACGGCGCGTCTGCGCGGGTCACGTTTTGCTGCTTCCGCACACGATGTCATTTTGAGCGTCTGCACATGTGCGAGCAGACACTCCGTTACTTCGGGGTTGCCATGGAGCACAACCCGAAAGCGCTCAACCTGAAGCACATTCAACCCGAGGTATGACTTTACTTACGTATGTGTATTTACCTTGTGCAATGATCAACATTTATTCTCTATTTGAGACCTCAGCCTTTCTGTAACAAAAGAAAATGGAATGTTGTGAAAAAGAGATAAGGAGGCTGAATTATTTATTTATTTATTATTACTACAGTGGTACCTCTGGTTACGTACTTAATTCATTCTGGAGGTCCGTTCTTAACCTAAAACTGTTCTTAACCTGAAGCACCACTTTAGCTAATGGGGCCTCCTGCTGCTGCCGCCGCCATGCGATTTCTGTTCTCATCCTGAAGCAAAGTTCTTAACCCGAGGTAATATTTCTGAGTTAGTGGAGTCTGTAACCTGAAGCGTATGTAACCTGAAGCGTATGTAACCTGAAGCGTATGTAACCTGAGGTACCACTGTATTATTATTATTATTATTATTATTATTAGGAGGGGGGAGGCAGGATGAGCTCCCTCACCCCCACCTGGTGGAATTGTGGCATCCAGTTCACCTCCTCTCCAGCCACCACTATTCCTTTCTCCGTACACAAGGGGATGTGTGGGCATAGGAGACACCCCATCGCATCCCTCACTCCACTCCCCCCAACTCCCCCGCCAAGCCTTTCTCCCCACAGGCCGTCATGACGCGAGCGTGGGGGGGGGGGAGAGAACGGGGGGCGGGGCACACGGGGACACCGGAAGCGGCCCGAACGGCGCGAGACCGCGGAAGGCGGAGTTTGCGTGTGAGGGAAGCGGGGAGCATGCGCGCGTGCGCGTGAGCGAGGGAGAGCGCGCGCGGGAGAGAGGGAGGGGGGGAAGGGGGAGGAGGAGCAGCCCTTGTGGAAGCCCCCCCGCGCCTGCGCAGTGGCGTCCGCCGCTGTTGGCCGGTTGCGCCGCGCCTCCGCCGACGCCTGGCCGGTGGGTGTTTCTCTCACGGCGAGGGGAAAGAGCGTGAGGCGCCGCGGCCGGGGGCCGTCGGAGGGCGTCCGTGGCAAGGGGTGTGTGTGGGGGGGGTGGGGGGGTGAGGTAGAGAAGAGAGGGGAGGGGGCGGCTGTCCGTCCCCGCGGCTGAGGCGCGGGGTTGAGGGGGGGGGCGGAGAGGGAAGAGGGGCGGGACGGAGCGCGCGAGCATGTGAAGATGGCGGAGCTGCAGATGCTGCTGGAGGAGGAGATCCCCGGGGGGCGCCGGGCCCTCTTCGACAGCTACACCAACCTCGAGCGGGTCGCCGAGTACTGCGAGACCAACTACATACAGGTACGGCGTTACGTGTCAGGGCGGGGGCGCGCCTTTCCCCCAACCGGGTCTGGTCTCCACCCCCCCCCCAAAAAAAAACCACCCCGCCGCCGCTTGCTGAGGGGAAATCTCAGGGCGTCATCCGTTTCGTGCTTTTGGAGGCCTGGACCCGGGAGTGTGGGGGTTGGGCGGTCGTGGGAAAGGGCGACACGCGTGTTGCGGCGGGATGTCCGCGCAAGAGGCCGCCTCGGCATATCTTGGGCGCTGGGAGAGATGCTCGCTTTCGCAGGCTCAGCCCCGCGTTTTGTGTGTGTGTTTTTAAACAACAGTGGAGCAAGCCAGTGGACATTTTTTTTTGGGGGGGGGACCCAGCCAGATGGGCGGGGTATGAATATTTTTATTTATTAGATTTCTATCCCGCCCTTCATCAAAAAATCTCGCAAGAGAAAAAATAATAATACATGGGGACGGGTTTCCTTTTTTGCCCTCCCGGTGACCCTCCCCTGCTGCTCGCGGATCGCAGAAGCCGTGGGATCCTTCGGATCGTAGATCTGGAAGGGACCACGAGGGTCATCTAGCCCACCCACCCCTAGCCCCCTGCAGCGCAGGAATCCTTTGCCCAACGTGGGGCTCGAACCCACGACCGTGGGATTAAGAGCCTCGAGGAAACGCTTCTCGTTCCGCAGCCTTGTGTGGAGTGATTTGTGCTCATGCTGCGCTTGTTAAGTGTGTGTGTGAATGCGCACACGATTCTTGGCAGATGCTGCTGTGAAATGATTTGAGAACAGACCTTTCCCCCTTCCAATGTGTCGCTCCTTCTAGATAGGGTGGCCAGATGTGCATTCATAAAGGAGTGCCTTCTTCCCTCCTCCTCCTCCTCTGCTAAGAATATCACAGTATGCTCAGAATAAGGAGATTTTAGTTGATCTTGTAATTCAGACTCCCAAGCCACCAGACTGCCCGTTACTGCTGAAATATTCAGCGGGCAACATTGTTCTGGAGGTGATGATGTTAAGCTGCATCTTCAGGGCTCCTCCTGTGATGTGGTAGTTGAGGTTACTTGCATCTGGGTGGGTTAACATTTTGGTATTTCTGCTGTGTCTTGGGGAGAAGGAAAAAACCAACCGAGTTTCCTTCTGAATAAACATGCTGCGTGCTGAAATTATACTTGAATATTCAAACAGGCAGTTGGCCTAGCTTAGGTTGCATGTACAGTATTTTAAATTGCATCCTCGCCACACCAGCCTTTCATGCACACTTGCAGGAGAGAGGTGATACGGTTAATTCTCATATTATTGCATGCTATGCAGTGTCATTAAAATGTCACATTGATACAATTCAGCAGCTCTCTGCCTGCTGACTGGCATTTTGTCTTTCAAAGATTTTTCAATGAAGCTGCCATGTCAATGACTGCATAGTGAAAAGATGCTGAGGAGAGACAAGGCAAATGAGTAGTAGATCTCCAAAGGCACAGGGATGGGTGTATATGTGTAAGTTCCAAATATACGGTAAATAATGGCATAATGATAAATAATGGCATAATGACAGCTTGTCTTCCACGCATTGCTGATTGAAAGGGAAATCAGATATGGCTAACAACTGAATGCAGGTGATTTTGCTTCTAGTGGGCATTGTGAAGCTGCATCTGTTGCTTCAGTACATGCCTAGGTTTTATTCACGTACCTATTATCTTATTATTGAAGTCTGCATTGCCTTCCAACTCGTTCTAATGAATCTAAGCTTTCTGGGCTTTATGTAAAGGAATGGTTAAAGAAAAGAAAGGCAAATTTATTTTCTCTCGGCATAGTCAGGTCTCTTTACAACAAGTGAATTCTGCAACCTGTTTTTGATTTGAAAAATAACATAGCTTGGGGCATGTAAGGGTTGTGAAATCTTGGAATTTGTTTCCTTATAAGTGTATCCATGATGTAAGTATAGCAAGTTCTCGAGGAGAGACCAAGAAACAGTAAAAGACATTTATAGAATATTTCTCTGTATCTTCTAACGTATTATTTGAAGAACAAGGGAAGAGTGGAGCATTTACAATGCCACAATGAGAATGTGCATTGATTCATTTGCATTATTTGAATGACCATACCTATTAATTGGGTTATCTTTGTGTGTTCAGAGAGCTTTTGTAGTTGATCTGCCTTGGTGCATGTACCATGGTTTCACCATGGTGTCCTTTATGCGTAATAGCTAATGGTCTGAACTAAGCAAAAGTTTTTCTTTTATAGCACAGGATGAATGAGATCTTTTTTCCATGTTGCATCATGGTGGGAACGGGTAGGCTTGTAGGATTTTTTGCTTTTAGTTTTAATAATAACGATGGAAAATATTCTGGCATTTGACCTGGAGATGATTGAATTTCTGATCAGGCTTTGCTGAAATGGTGGTGTGATGTGGCGAGAGCAATTATCATCGCCCCCTGATATCATAGCCTTGGAGAGTTTTACTGAGGCTTGCAGAAGGTTAAAGAAGTATTGTTTGCAGAGGAACACAGAGTCTGATATAATGATAGAAATTTTAGCCAACTGTGCAGATTAAAGCTTTCTCTCCATATAGTTCTGGTAACAATACTTTTTGAGCTGAGACATTTTTCTGTCAGATTTTTGATACTTAATTGTTATATTACATGATGTAAGGTGGGTAACTAATAAGGATCAGAGTGGAAGATAGATCTTGCTCAGTTCACATTTAATTCTAAGCCAAAACATGGATAAAAGATTGTGATACTCCTGCTACTGCAAGCTAAGTCATGATTTGACTTATGTTGTCCAAACCCAGGGTCATGCTTCTTCAAACCAACCACAAGCTGTAAACAAAGAACAAACCTTGGCTACCGCTTGTGGAGTGAAATAAATCTCAAGCCCAAATTCTGATAACACTCGATTAAGTCCAACCATAGTTTACCTTATAGCAGCACAGCAGCAACAGGACTGAAGAAGTAACAAAGCAGCTGCAATCTCATCTCCATGACTCCACATGCCTGCACATTTGGGCTAACCTATAGTTTGGCTTAGTGTTACATTTGAACTGGGTCATTGTGAAGCTGGAAAATGACTCAGAATCTGCTAGTTTTCAGAATGGCAGTTTCCAGTGGAAAACAAGGTATGGCTGCACCACTGAAAACTAGGTTTCCTCCCAGGAATTACTGGGAAAATGAGAACTTCAAAATCACTTAAAAACCCCACTTTGCAGCCATAGTTTTTGCTGTGATATGGGCCTGATTTTTTTAAGAAAGCAAGACTAAAATAACCGGAATGTGTCTTTAGCCAATGTATATTGTTTTGAGTGCAACTTAACGAAGCAAAAAAGGGAATTTACAGATGCAGAAATTAGATTTCAGTTTAATTTGGAACAGATTCCCTCTGTTGTGCAAACTGTTCTCAGATATGTGGATTAATTCTCTGTGTGTTTACTCTGAAGTAAGGATCACAGTGTTTAGTGGGGATTACTTTTACGTAAGTATGCATGGTATTTGTAGCCTGAGTGAGTACTGAAAGGATCTTCAGCACTTGCACCAATTTTTAAAGAGTTAATGTATGTGCTGAAGTGAGCCTGCTGTTTCTAAATGACATTTTATACTCCCACATAACTATACACATGCACTGCTTTTTCATTTGCAACATATGCAAGTAGAAACATGGTCTTTTCTGCTCTATTCAGGCATATTTTTAAAGGAAAAGGGGGTGATTTATACATGTGTGCACCCTTTATATCTGAAGTGCAATGCATGTATTTTTACAGAATATTATAAAGAAGCAGCCTAACACAGATAGGTGAAGTAGTGAGTGGGATGTGAAGGCAGCTTGTATGAGCCAGCGATTTGCAAAATGCAGATATAAGAAGAGGCTGTAACTACAGAGGATTCTTGCTAAACATATATGGGGTACTAGAATTCTGAAAATGACATTGTGGATAGTACTACACTGAAAAGTAGCAAATTGAACAATGTTTCTCACTTAATATTTTATGATTTCTTGAAAAAATATGTATACACATGCAGGTGTTGAGCGTTCAGTATTGAAGCTAGTGTATCATAATTAGGTTGCGTGTTTTCAGGTTGTGCACCGAGCCGAATCCGGAAGTACCGGAACGGGTTAATTCTGGGTTTTGGCGCTCGTGCATGCGCAGAAGCGCCAAATCGTGACCCGCGCGTGCGCAGACGCGCCACTACGGGTTGCAAACGCGCCTCCCGCACATATCACGTTCGCAACCCGAGCGTCCACTGTATTTGGACGTTATTCTAAATCATAGTTTAGCACAAGTGTTGCTGTCTTTCTTGCATTTGTAGGTTTGCAATTTTGAAAGACTGTCGGGGACACCACACTTTTGGTTGCTTCTTTCTCCCATGTATCAGTCAGTTTGCATGTGCAAACTCTTTCTCTGTTTTCCATAGAGTTTGGGTAAAAGTCAGATGCAGTAGAATTAAAAATTCTCTTGAATTCTTATTTTCACCATGGAAGCCAATGGAAACAAATGTGATCTGTACTGGGCGGGGGACCTGTGGGGGAAAAAAGCCAATTGCAAGAGGATCTGTTCTATTGGCTCCAGTGGCTTTCAATGTCAATAAGTCTACTGACTGAGTAAAACTTAGTTGGATGCATTTGCATGTTTCCCTTTTTCACTGTACAATCAATCACTCATGGCTATCCCTGGATTTTCAGGGAAAAACATTGTGAAGGGCTGTGTATACTCATTCAGCCAACAATATTTATGTATGGCTTAACTTAACCCTACTCATAGAATCATAGAATCATAGAGTTGGAAGAGACCACAAGGGCCATCGAGTCCAACCCCCTGTCAAGCAGGGAACACCATCAGAGCACTCCTGACAAATGGTTGTCAAGCCTCTGCTTAAAGACCTCCAAAGAAGGTGACTCCACCACACTCCTTGGCAGCAAATTCCACTGTCGAACAGCTCTTACTGTCAGGAAGTTCTTCCTAATGTTTAGGTGGAATCTTCTTTCTTGTAGTTTGGATCCATTGCTCCGTGTCCGCTTCTCTGGAGCAGCAGAAAACAACCTTTCTCCCTCCTCTATGTGACATCCTTTTATATATTTGAACATGGCTATCATTTCACCCCTTAACCTCCTCTTCTCCAGGCTAAACATGCCCAGCTCCCTTAGCCGTTCCTCATAAGGCATCGTTTCCAGGCCTTTGACCATTTTGGTTGCCCTCCTCTGGACACGTTCCAGTTTGTCAGTGTCCTTCTTGAACTGTGGTGCCCAGAACTGGACACAGTACTCCAGGTGAGGTCTGACCAGAGCAGAATACAGTGGCACTATTACTTCCCTTGATCTACATGCTATACTCCTATATGCTATACTCACGTTTCCTCATGAGAGCTCAAACACAGCTGTTTGTAGGGGTTGGGGAAAAGTAGGTTTCATGAAGCAGGGAGTCTGTGTGTGTATTTCCTCTGAGGTAGGTGAACCCTAGGCAGTGGGAGGGTCGAGGATGCTAGTGGGCATGATGTACAGGGCCATTAATGTACATTCATACATACAGTTGTACCTTGGAAGTCGAATGGAATCTGTTCCAGAAGTCCATTTGACTTTCAAAATGTTTGGAAACCAAAGCTTCTGATTGGCTGCAGGAAGCCATAGAAGCTGCACCAGATGTTCGGCTTCCAAAAATCGTTTGAAAACTGGAACACTCACTTCTGGGTTTCGATCGTTCGGGAGCCGATTTGTTTGGGAGCCAAGGCGTTTGAGATCCAAGGTACGACTGTACTTATTTTCTGTCTCTCACACACATTTCTTTGAAGGGGATAAATGCATTTGAGGACATCCTCTGCAACATAAGATACAAGCAGCTGGCTTATTATCTTCTTACCTAAATAAAGATTTTTATTTTTTAAGCTCTGCTGGGAAAGAAGCGCAACTTTTAATCTTCATTATTACCTTCATAGCTGAATGCAAAACAATGTAACTATACTTGCATGTTGGTAATCTGACAAGAGCATAGTGTTGTCCTGAAATAAACAGTGTGATTTTTGTACTCTGCCATTTGGTTATATATAAACTTTGCGTGAGGGAAGGAAAGTCTCAGCACTTTTCCCAAAGCCTTTTTTTATTTATTCTCTCTCCTGTATGATGGGTTGGAAGTTTTTACTTTGCCACACAAGTTGAAAAGGAATACAGTATGTTGGTGGGATAACTGATTCTTGGAATGCAACAGGGCTCCACTTGGTATTTGGGAGCTACCGTAGTCCTCCTGAAATAGCGGTTTTACTAAGTAAGATCTAATAGTTTTGAATTAATAAGTACTTCTGTTTGTTCATTCCTTGAGGTCAGAGCATGTTCACATTACTACTGCACAAGGAAACTGAGTAATCTTGAGAGATTCTCCCAGTTAAGGATGCTTTGGGATGAAATGTCTTCTCCTGCTGGGCAAGACTGCTTTTTTTCCAGCGCTTTACTGTCTCTGGCCATCTGCAGAGATATCTGACTCAGTATTACAGAGGGGAACAGGTCTAACCTTGCCTGTGGAATAAATTCCTTTAGGAAAGGAAAAGGATTGCAATCAAGAGCAATAGGGGGGTATATAAGTTCTAAATTTATAAAACAGAATAAATAGCTCAAAGTAGTTTTGATGAGACGACTCGTGATGTAACACAGTGATGCTACAGAAACCAAGAGACAACTGTAATATTCACCATCTTTCTTGCACTGAGACAACCAGTGCTCTTTTAATAAAGAGGTGCTGGAACTTACTATGAATGTCTCCCTCTTTCTCTTAGAATGGCAATGGCACCCGCCTGAGAGGTGCTGGAAATCACCTGAGAGGTACCAGAACTGAGTTCCTGTGAGTTCCCCCTGTAAAAAAAGCACTGGAGATGACCAAAGTTATCACAGTGGTTAAGGCTGGGGATTTCTCAGGAATTTGGGCTCTCTTTACTGCTGGCAATATTTGAGTTATGATGTCCTTGAGATTTCTATACAGTGGAACCTCGTGTTACGTACTGCCCTCCTTACGAATGCTTTGGGTTACGAGCTCTGCTAATCTGGAAGTAGATGTTTCCGGTTGCGAACTTTGCCCCGGGATGTGGGTGGAAGTCGCTCGGTGCCGGCGCAGCAGCAGCATGAGGCGCCATTAGCGAAAGCGCGCCTCATGTTAAGAACGGTTTCGGGTTAGAAACGGACCTCTGGAACAAATTAAGTTCGTAACTGGAGGTACCACTGTACAGTGGTACCTCAGGTTACATACGCTTCAGGTTACATACGCTTCAGGTTACAGACTCTGCTAACCCAGAAATAGTGCTTCAGGTTAAGAACTTTGCTTCAGGATGAGAACAGAAATCGTGCTCCGGTGGCGTGGCGGCAGCGGGAGGCCCCATTAGCTAAAGTGGTGTTTCAGGTTAAGAACAGTTTCAGCTTAAGTACGGACCTCTGGAACGAATTAAGTACTTAACCTGAGGTACCACTGTACTGGAAAAGTCTAAAACAGAGATGAGGAACAGATCTGGAGGGCCACAGGTTCTTTATCCCTGGTCTAAAGTAAGGGTTAGAAGGGATGAGCAGAAAGCTTGATGCTATGCCGCCCTAGAATCTAGACAGAAACCACATAGATAGAAATTCCTTCCCTCCAGACAATTGTGTAACTTCCTCATGTACTTTGTTATATGTGACAAACACGTGTATTTATTTCTTCTGGGTAGAAGTTGGTGGCAAGCTGTATTTGTTAGTTGCCTACCATACCACATTTGCACCTTGTGAGATTACAAATGTGACTATCTCACACCGGATGAATTATTCACACAGTTCTATAGAAGAGTCTTCCATCTAGGAAATGTCATCTTGTGAGAAACAGCCCTGGAAAAGGGTGGGGAAACATTATCATTAAAGAGATTTAAGGATGCAGGGGGGAAAAATCAGATTGAAATGGATTTAAGACATGTAAACACTTCAAGCATCTAATGCTTTAAGCACATACTGGACAGATTTAAAAGGCATTAGTGGTCTAATTGGGATACTTCAAAACTAATGTTCCTGCTTTTTAAAAACAAGCAAACAAACAAACTTGCTAATGTCAAAGATTTGTGTACAGTAAAAATCAGTGTGCGCACCTAGACTAAACATATTCCAACTGACATATGAAATTGCTGAGTGTGTAAAATACATACATAGAAAATACCCTGATGTGCAATTTTTTGAGACAGTACTTAGATTAAAATCTAAATTTAAGTACTACAGTTTATTTGTGATGTATTAAATTGATAATATTGGACATCTAGACACTTGAATCTGTTTTTTATGAATAAACTGAATCAGGGGACTGATTTCATTTTCTTAGGGGCTAGACTACATTGGCATTGTCTAAAAAGGCACAAGGGATATGCAGTCTAAGGCCCAAGGCTGCTTGACTTGTCAGGATGCCCTTTTCACTGAAGCACACACACACACAGACAGGCTTGGTTTAGAATAGTACAAATGAAATGTGATTGGCTTTATATAGATGGTAACATTGTGGAGTACATATTTCCTCATTGTTTCTGGCATGAGGAAAGACCAGCACTAGCTGGGAGGCTCAGGAAAGTATCATTACCCTCCGCAGAACTTCCCATGTGCTGTTGTCTGCCTCTTTTGGAGGAGTGAGTTTGGAGCCACCTGTGAACCACCTAGTCTGGTGGGCATAGCATCCTGTTCTCACAGTTGGCATCCCAATGGCAATGGGAAGGCCAAAAGTAAACCCTGAGTGCAACACCACTCATTTGTGATTCCCAGCAACTGGTATACTGCCTCCAACAGTGGAGGTAGAAACAACATAGCCATCATGGGCACAATTTCCTGTGGAGAAGTGACATACAGTGGTACCTTGGAAGTTGAACGGAATCTGTTCCGGAAGTCCATTGGACTTCCAAAATGTTCGGAAACCACAGAAGTTGCGTTGGACATTTGGGTTCCAAAGAACGTTTGCAAACCGGAACACTCACTTCTGAGTTTGTGGTGTTTGGGAGCCAAAACATTCGACTTTCAAGGTGTTCATGAACCAGGGTACGACTGCATATCTGAACTTAAACTAGTAGGCTGCTTTCAAGTACTATACATGAATTGACTTTAAATACTAAGCTTATACTATTGAGGTTGCAGGATAGTTTATACTTACGGTTAGCAACCTATTCTTGAGCAAGACATGAATTTACCAATGAATTTACCAATTAAAGCACAGTTTAGAAGTCAAGAAACAATTTCTTCTACTAATTCTACTAAATTCAATGGTTTCTCAGGAAACACTCCAGTTTCTCAGCCAGTAGTATAAATAAGACTATTGCCTGAACTGTCTCGGGCAGAATGTCCCAAATGCCAGTTTTTGGAAATCACAAATGGATAGAGTGCTGTTGCACTCAGCTCTTGCTTGTGTACAGGATTCTGGACTAGATCAACCACTGGCTTGATACGCTAGGCTCTTCCTATGTTCTTATGTTAGGATAGTAGCTTTGGCAAGAACAGCTAAAATAATCTCTTGCCATCCTCCTTGTGTACATGATGTAATCTCCAATTTAGTAAATTTGATTTATTGGAAGTAATAGATTCTGCATACTTGACAGAAATTTCCATCATCTGTTCATCTTTCATCAAGCAAGATGAGTAGAATTTCTGACTTCTAAGTATAGAAGATCATAAACTTTTAAGGTAAAATATGAATATATGACAATGTGATATAACTCCATAATGCTACAAAAATAACTTCAACTTAACCTATGCTCTTGCTTTGCATCCTGATTTTTTACTATTCATTTTTAAATTAACCCATAATGCTTAGGAAGCTTCTGAATATCAAATTACAGTAAATTTGCCTTTTTGCATTTGAAAATAGAATGAACAGGGTAGGTGTCTATCTCTATTGGTGTTGATATTTATGTTTCATATGAATAAATGTATTTAACTGTCTCTTTTGGCTGCTGTTGGAAATGTAACATGTTGGTTCTCAAATTATGCTACTATATAGTTGTTTTGCACAGCTGCTTAATACTGATTTATGACAATACTATTTTTAAAAGAATTGTTCAGATCCTAACTTATTATTTGGAGTATCAGTACTCTGAATTCTATTCAGTTGCTTATGTTGTAGGAGTTTTGCCTACAACACATGTTAATCTCTGTGGCTAATTTCTTTTGGTTTTTAGACAGGAAGTGGCTCACCGCTGCGGTGAATATTTAGTTGCAGCCTGTGCCTAGACTAGAGTTAGGTGACAAACTCAAATGTTCTTCAAAAGTTAGTACAGTTCAGTTGAAAATGTAGAGTCTAGCTTCCTTATTGAATATACGTATAAAATAACAGAAAAGTACAGTTAAAACAACAGTACAATGCTTAATAAATAACAATACTGTAGATGAAAATTAACTGAGCCTGATTGGCCAAAGATCTAAAATGCTTAAAGAGTAGGTAGTAAGTAGATGAATGGACTTAATTGTCAACACAATTAAGTTCTCTAGTTCTCTATAGCAATCTCTTAGTGTTGACTAATTATTTGGGCCTTTGATACTGCAACAAAAGCATATTGTTATAAATATAAACTATTATGTAGAGCATGGGTAGGCAAACTAAGGCCCGGGGGCCGGATCCAGCCCAGTCGCCTTCTAAATCCAGCCCGCAGATGGTCCAGTAATTAGCGTGTTTTGACATGAGTAGAATGCATGCTTTTATTTAAAATGCATCTCTGGGTTATTTGTGGGGCATAGGAATTCGTTCATCCCCCTCCCAAAATATAGCCTGGCCCCCCCACAGGGTCTGAGGGACAGTGGACCGGCCCCTGCTGAAAAATTTTGCTGACCCCTGACCTAGAGCTTCACGTTCGGGTTGTCCTAGTCATTGATAAGACATTGAAGGGGAATTGAGCTTCCATTTGTCCAGCGCTGCCTTAACATAAGCACTCCAAACAGGAGTGTAATAAAAATGGTTTCTGTTGTGGTTTGCACAGAAACTTGAAATAAGTGCTGGTGGTTTGCTGATTGCATACTTTGACTTCATTACTATGAGGAATCTCTTAAAACAATGTTAAAGCATATGTGTTTGATGTTTCCTAGTTGAATTCTGTCATGGTTAAAGACTTCTCTTTCCCCTAATATGCCGTAATTAAAACTTGTGGTTACATAAAAGTTTTGTCAGACAAGAGTGTTGTAATGCGCATGGGGGTTGCTTGTGCGTAAGTTACCGCTGCTCTGGGTTAGGTTGCCTGGTTAAACCGTTTCTCTCTGGACAGCCATTCATTCCGTGGCTGTTCAGTCGCTGGCAGAATCCGTCAGTGGGCGTTTCTTAAACCTTTTCCAACATAAAAGTTGTTTGACGCCCAGTCTCCTCCTACTCTCCCTGCGCGGAAGTCTTCTGTGCAGGGAGGGCGTGGGTAGCGGAGGACCTGTGCTCTCCCCGCTGGTGTCCAGTGAAGAGTCCTGGAGCCTGCTCTCTGCTTCCCCCATTGGCCCCCTCTATCCCTGGTGTTGCGCTGATTTTCTTCCCCAACCGGAGACCTGCCTCTCTCCCTGCTTGGCCCCTCTCCAGCATCACTGTGGAGCCTCGCCTCCTCCTCTAGTTCCGATGGCAGTTCCCTGACAAGTGTTTCCATTACCTCTGCAAATCTAGCAGTGGGAGAGGAATATTCCAGCAACATTGTAGAATATGTGTGATAGAATTTGTAGACAAGTTGATTTGTTCCTATTAAAATATAGGTGCTGAGTATGGTTTCCCCCTCTCTTTAGGGCGGGGGTTATTGGGTTGTTTTTATTTTGATTATATATTTTGATTTTGTTCTGTGAACTGCCCTGAGACCGCCGGGTATAGGGTGGTATATAAAATCAATTAATAATAATAATAATTTTAAGTCACAACACCCTCATGTTTTTCAGTGCCTCTTAACATGTAATATCCCTAGACTATTAAACTGAAAATTACTTTCTTAATTCACACATGTGTTACTTTAGATGATGTAAGTTAGTTGTGCTATTAGAATTTTGAAAAGGAAAGAGTATTAATCTGGAGAGAGTCTTAATTTCCTAGAGCAGACTTGTAAATAGCTAAGTGCTTGGATGCCTGTGGCAAGTGAAATTTGTCTGCATGACGTAAGATGAGTTTGAATTTCTTCTAGTCATAAAAAGGCACTAGCTGTCTCTTCTTCTCTCTCTTATTGAAGACCATCAGCTCTGAAGAATATCAGACCCTGTTCACCTTTGGGTATATATGCGGTCTCTGTAGAATAATTCAAATCCCTGTTGAGTTTGTATTGTACACCTCTCTCCCACTCTCTATGATGTGCAACTAAGCTGTGGTCGCTGCCTGATTGGTCCCACTTAGGATTGCATGTTTGTGTCCCAGCAGGGGACACCTCCATCATTCAGTCCGGACACTGAGGTCCAGCTCTGAGGGCCTTCTGGCGGTTCCCTCACTGTGAGAGGTGAGGTTACAGGGAACCAGGCAGAGGGCCTTCTCAGTAGCAGTGCCTGCCCTGCGAAAATAAACAACTATATGACTTTTAGAAGACATCTGAAGGCAACCCTGTATCGGGAAATTTTTAATGTCTAATGTTTAGCAATTTTTATGTGCTGTAAGCCACCCAGAGTGGCTGGAGAAACCCAACCAGATGGGTGGGGAATAATAATAATAATAATAATAATAATAATAATAATAATTTTCCCCAACCAGAGTTCTCCCATTAAAACCTTTTCATTCAGACTCGGACTCTTCTGCAACAGTTCCAACTATCGCTTAATAATATTTTTTCAGCAGTCCTGTCCCCATCCCCCTAGACCAGATGGCTGCTTGGGATAAACCATCTACTTGGCTGAGATTACACCTGTCTGCTATCATTGGTTGTATTGTGAACACTGCTCACTTCAAAGAGATTGTGCAGTCATTTTTCCCAGGTCCTGCAAACATGTGGATTCTGCTCTCATTTGAGTCTTGTTTTCTCTGCAGAACCTTCTATATTCAATGTTATGCTCTCCATATGTTGTTGGACTATATCTCCCATCAGACCCAGCCAGCATGGTCAGTGATGATGGGATGGGAGTTTATACTCTAAACAATATCTATAGGGCACTATATTGACTTCCCCTGCTGTTCTGTCCTAAGCAGGGTTCCCGCCTGGGGGATGAGGATGTAGCTAGACTAGGGTGTATGCTAAGCACAAATTCCAGGGATCCAGGGTCGTGTACTGCTAGTCCCAGGTCAGGGTCAAGTAAATAAAGGTCTAGCACAGGTCAGGTGCCAGCAAGACAAGGTCATATAAAGGAGGGAGGGATCTAGGGAAGTAAAGTTAGGCAAAACAGAGGTTTCGGTTGAAATGCAAGCAAGCTGGGTAGCACCCTAGATAGCTCCACGTGGCACCTAGGCAGGAAGCCAAACAAGGCAAACTTAAATGTCGTTTTAACACCAGCAACCGAACCTTAAATGGGAATGTACATTCCTCTAAGTAGCTAGCTCTACTCATGCTGAGTGGAGCCTCTGTTCTTAAAGGAATGTAGAGGAGGCCGGGGTTCTTTTGTGGCCTCTGAACTGAAGTTACTGGAATCTGAGGACGGCTATGTGCCTTTTCCAGGCACTAAAGGCTGTGGCATAATGTGACCCTCCTGCGAAGGAACATATGTCAAAGACTGGTTCTATAGGTGAATCCTTTTCCCAGTCCATCATGTCCTCTGTATCCATAGTCTTTCCCCCCTGAGAGTGTGGCCATTAGAGCTGTCAGCAATGCCAACTGCATTAAGAATTTTTGTTTGGAATAAAACAGCATTGTATACTGACTCTCACAGTATATTGATGGTCTTAAAGTCATTACCTTATTTATGATTTTTGTTCTTTAGTAGTTGGGGGCACTTCAGTCCCCCCACTTTCAGGTTTTGTTTTATACCCAGGTGTGTTGGCATCAAGGGCAATGAACTAGTTGACCAGGCTGCCAAGATGGCGAGCTGCCTTGCTTTAAATCAGAAAAATGTACCACCAAGAGACTTTATTTGTATTCATTCATCTATTCATTGCATTTGTATCCTTTTTCACCACCTCCCATTTTTAAGTCCAACATGAAAGACTTGTGGCAAGAGCTGTGGGAAGGCCAGACAAACTGTAGGTTTTGAAAGCTGAAACCTGTACTTCAGTTGTGGTTAGCCACCTTACTTAAGAGTTGAAGGAAGAAAGTTGTCTTGACAGCACCAGGTTTGAGGGCTGCCAAACTACTCCTCCAAATGCCACCTGGATGGTCCTTAGGCAGCATGGTGGAGGCAAACAGCAGTGGGGGAAAGTGGAAAAGAGAGGCATTAGACACCCAGCAGCACAAAGGGGGGGGGGCAGCTCAAAATAGTACTGTAAATTGATTTTTTCAAAATAGCCAAATACGCTTTTAGCATAGTTAAATGCCAAGCTTTTTTGGTAAGACATTCAGGTCTCTTTCTGGATCTCTCTTGATCGTTCTAGCCTTTACCTGGAAAACAGAGAGAGCCAGGCAGGGCAACTGTTGCGTGTAGCTTTCCATGCCTTCTCAGGCCTAAAAGGGTAAGGGCTTAGGCACTATGAAGTGCCTTGACAGTTCAGCTGCACTCACTTCATTCTTGTGAAAGATGCAAGGGGAAGAAGAGAAGGAGGAGGGGTTGTAACTTAGGCAAGTGGGATTGGGTGATGGGTGATGGGTGAGCATTGCCTCAAATCTTATTTGCAACGCTGCAGATACACTCTGATGCTAACATACCATGGCATTTCATGGGTTTTCGGCTGGGGCACTTTTGTCTAGTGTCACAAATAGAGTGGTGGTGCTATTAGTAAAACAAATCCCTATCTAAAGAAAAGGCTTCATTGTGCAGCTATTTCATTGAACTGGAGCTGTCTTTGTTCACACAGAGAAAAACTTGTAAACACGGATTTAAAATACCTCAGTGGACAATTTAAGAACAAATTGTTTCCAAGCATGGAAGAATGTAAAATCGTACTTGTCAGAATTTGACCTGCTTTTATTCTTAAATTCTATGCTAGACAGTTTCTGTTTGTAGTCCTATTAGTAAGAACAGAAAATTCACTTGCTAAAGGTTTCTGTTGGATTGATCCTTGCCCATCTTAAAGTTTAGGACAACTTTTGTACACTCTTGGGTGAGTTGATGTTTGGCAAATAGCGCAGTTTCTTTAAGGGAAATAAAGGTCAGTTTGCCCGGGGAAAAGTCACATAGGTTTTTAGGAGCTTTTCAGAAAAAGGGACAGAAGCATGGTAGTGAATAGTTGACTTGAATGAGAATGTAGAAAGTGGAGAAACCCAGAGATCAGGAATGGGATGGGCAGATGAGTCATGATAATAGGTAGTGATTGAAGGGTCCCAAGAGAATGGCGAGTGTTGAGACAGAAGGGGTTGCAGTATGTGAGGGTTATGTGGAAAAAGCATTGAGGAGCTGGGAAAATTAAGGAGATGTTGCATGCACTAAAAGGTGGCCTAACAGTGATTCTTATAAATAAATTAGAAGTGTTGAAGAAGCCTACATGTAAAGTTTATAAAAAAATAAAATCCGGCATGACTATCAACTGCTTTTAACCTTTCCTGATGTGTGAACAGTTATTGCCTGTTACTGGTTTCTGCATAAAAGGCAGAACCATTTAGAACCTTTAATTTATTTATTTTAAAAATACTGTGTAAGCTTCAGTCAATCTTGCACGCAGTGAAACTGGGTATTCTATTGCGTGACATTCACATTGCCCATACTTTTCTCTAATTCATTCAGGGTTTTTTAATGAGTGCTCTGAAATGCTGACTTGTTACAATTGTTCTTAATGGCACGCGGGTGGCGCTGTGGGTTAAACCACAGAGCCTAGGACTTGCCGATTCCCACGACGGGGTGAGCTCCCGTTGCTGGGTCCCTGCTCCTGCCAACCTAGCAGTTCGAAAGCACGTCAAAGTGCAAGTAGATAAATAGGTACTGCTCCGGCGGGAAGGTAAACGGCATTTCCGTGTGCTGCTCTGGTTCGTCAGAAACTGCTTTGTCATGCTGGCCACATGACCCAGAAGCTGTACACCGGCTCCCTCGGCCAATAAAGTGAGATGAGTATCGCAACCTCAGAGTCGTTCACGACTGGACCTAATGGTCAGGGGTCCCTTTACCTTTACCTGCTCCTTTAGGACACCCATTCATGAATGCTTACATCGTCCAATCCAGCCTCCCTCTCTGTAGATCTCTGTTGTGCTATAGTGGAATCATAGAATCATAGAATAGAATCATAGAATCATAGAGTTGGAAGAGACCACAAGGGCCATCGAGTCCAACCCCCTGCCAAGCAGGAAACACCACCAGAGCACTCCTGACATATGGTTGTCAAGCCTCTGCTTAAAGACCTCCAAAGAAGGAGACTCCACCACACTCCTTGGCAGCAAATTCCACTGTCCAACAGCTCTTACTGTTAGGAAGTTCTTCCTAATGTTTAGGTGGAATCTTCTTTCTTGTAGTTTGGATCCATTGCTCCGTGTCCGCTTCTCTGGAGCAGCAGAAAACAACCTTTCTCCCTCCTCTATGTGACATCCTTTTATATATTTGAACATGGCTATCATATCACCCCATAACCTCCTCTTCTCCAGGCTAAACATGCCCAGCTCCCTTAGCCGTTCCTCATAAGGCATCGTTTCCAGGCCTTTGACCATTTTGGTTGCCCTCCTCTGGACACGTTCCAGTTTGTCAGTGTCCTTCTTGAACTGTGGTGCCCAGAACTGGACACAGTACTCCAGGTGAGGTCTGACCAGAGCAGAATACAGTGGCACTATTACTTCCCTTGATCTAGATGCTATACTCCTATTGATGCAGCCCAGAATTGCATTGGCTTTTTTAGCTGCCGCGTCACACTGTTGGCTCATGTCAAGTTTGTGGTCAACCAAGACTCCTAGATCCTTTTCACATGTACTGCTCTCAAGCCAGGTGTCACCCATCTTGTATTTGTGCCTCTCATTTTTTTTGCCCAAGTGCAATACTTTACATTTTCCCCTGTTAAAATTCATCTTGTTTGTTTTGGCCCAGTTCTCCAATCTGTCAAGGTCGTTTTGAAGTGTGATCCTGTCCTCTGGGGTGTTAGCCACCCCTCCCAGTTTGGTGTCATCTGCAAATTTGATCAGGATGCCCTTGAGTCCATCATCCAAGTCGTTGATAAAGATGTTGAGTAAGACCGGGCCCAAGACAGAACCCTGTGGCACCCCACTAGTCACTCTTCTCCAGGATGAAGAGGAACCATTGATGAGCACCCTTTGGGTTCGGTCAGTCAGCCAGTTACAAATCCACTGAGTGGTAGCATAGTCAAGACTGCATTTTACCAGCTTCTTTACAAGAATATCATGGGGCACCTTGTCAAATGCCTTGCTGAAATCAAGGTAGGCTACATCCACTGCGTTCCCTTCATCTACCAGGCTTGTAATTCTGTCAAAAAACGAGATCAGGTTAGTCTGACATGACTTATTTTTCAGAAATCCATGCTGACTATTGGTGATCACAGCATTCCTTTCTAGGTGCTCACAGACTGTTTGCTTAATGATCTGCTCCAGAATCTTCCCTGGTATTGATGTCAGACTGACTGGGCGGTAATTATTTGGGTCCTCTCTTTTCCCCTTTTTGAAAATAGGGACAACATTTGCCCTCCTGCAGTCTGCCGGGACTTCGCCTGTTCTCCAGGAATTCTCAAAGATGACTGCCAGTGGTTCTGAAATCACATCTGCCAGTTCTCTTAATACTCTTGGATGCAGTTCATCTGGCCCTGGAGACTTGAATACATCTAGACTAGCCAAGTATTCTTGTACTATCTCCTTAGTTATTCTGGGCTGTGTTTCCTCTGCTGAATCATTTGCTCCAAATTCTTCAGGTCGGGCATTGTTTTCTTTATCGGAGAAGACTGAGGCAAAGAAGGCATTGAGGAGTTCAGCCCTTTCTGTGTCCCCTGTTTGCATTTCACCATCTTCTCCTCTGAGTGACCCCACTGTTTCTTTGTTCTTCCTTTTGCTATGAACATACCCATAAAAGCCTTTTTTGTTGCTTTTAACCTCTCTAGCAAGCCTGAGTTCATTCTGTGCTTTAGCTTTTCTGACTTTGTGTCTACATGTGCTGGCTATTTGTTTGAATTCCTCTTTGGTGGTTTCCCCCCTTTTCCATTTTTTGTACACATCCTTTTTTAATCTTAACTCAGTTAAAAGTTCTTTAGATAGCCACCCTGGCTTCTTTAGGCACCTTCCATGTTTCCGTCTCATTGGTATTGCCTGAAGTTGTGCTTTTACTATCTCCCTCTTAACAAACTCCCAGCCATCATGAACTCCCTTTCCTTTTAGTATTACTGTCCATGGGATCTCACCCAGCACTTCCCTAAGTTTTATGAAGTCGGCTTTCTTAAAGTCGAGAAATTGAGTCCTAGTATGCTTGGCTGCTCCTTTCCGCTGTATAGTAAACTTCAGAAGAGCATGATCACTCGCGCCTAATGATCCTTCCACTTCTACCCCACTAACCAGGTCATCAACATTGGTTAGGACCAGATCTAAAATGGCTGTTCCTCTTGTTGCTTCTCCCACTTTCTGGACAATGAAGTTGTCTGCAAGGCCAGTGAGGAATCTGTTTGACCTTATGCTCTTGGCTGAGTTTGACATCCAACAAATATCCGGGTAATTGAAGTCCCCCATTACTACTATCTCCCTTCCTTTTGCATGCTTGGCCATCTGTTCCAGGAAGGCATCATCTATGTCCTCTGTTTGGCTTGGGGATCTATAGTAAACTCCCACAATGAGGTCACTGTTATTCTTCTCTCCCTTAATTTTGACCCAAATGCTCTCACTTTGGCTTTGAGGTTCTAAATCTTGGATCTCTTCACAGGTATACACATCCCTGACATATAACGCCACTCCTCCTCCTTTCTTGTCTGGTCTGTTTCTCTGAAATAGATTGTATCCCTCCATTATTACATTCCAATCGTGGGACTTATCCCATCAGGTTTCAGTGTTTCCTATTATGTCATATTTAGTTTGCTGTACCAAGAGCTCAAGCTCATCTTGTTTATTTCCCATGCTTTGCGTATTAGTGTACAGACATTGAAGTCCATTAATCATCCCCCCGTGTCTCTTATTTAAGGATTTATTCCTTCCACCACTAGGTCTGCATGCTGTTTGCTCCATTCAGTCTATGACATTTGGATGATCATCTTCATCAATTGATAGACTCCTACCTTCAGGAGCACTGTCTCCCTCCCCCACATTAGTCAGTTTAAACCCTCCTGATGAGGTTTCTGAGATTTTTTGCAAAAACATTCCTCCCAACCGTTGTGAGGTGCAGCCCACCGCTTGCCAGAAGTCCATCTTCAAGAAACTGCATTCCGTGATCTAAGAATCCAAACCGTTCCTGTTTACACCATTTGCGAAGCCAGTTGTTCACTTCCACTATTTTTCCCTCTCTCCCTGGGCCACGTCGTTCAACTGGGAGGACAGATGAGATGACAATTTGTGCATTTAATTGCTTCAATTTCCTGCCCAGAGCCTCATAATCTCTTTTGATCTTCTGGAGGCTATTGCATGCAGTGTCATTGGTTCCCACATGAACCAAGAGGAAGGGGTATTTGTCAGTGAGTTTTATGATTCCTTGCAGTCGTTCAGTTACATCTTGGATCTTAGCCCCGGGGAGACAGCACACTTCCCGAGACATCTTGTCAGGCCCACAGATCACTGCTTCTGTTCCCCTCAGTAGGGAATCCCCTATCACCACTACACGCCTCCTCTTAGGTGTGGTCGGGGTTCTTCCGTGAGCTGTCCGTTCCAAGGTCGCCTGCATATTCCCTGAGGGTTGACTTTGCTGCTCGTCTTCATATACCTGATCGACTGTAATGAGGGAGAGATCCTCAGATGGAGTCTGCTCTTCGTCTTCCATGCTAGGGGAGAGGACCTCAAAGCGATTGTGTATTTCTAAACAATCAGAGCGAACCCTGGGCCTCCTACTTCTTTGAGTCACGTTTCTCCATATATCTGGCTCCTGTGAAGGTGAAGCTCTGTTTTGAAGTGGGATGAATTGATGTTACTTTGCCACAAAACCAGAGCTATAGGGTAGTTTCCCTATAGGGTTGTAGTCTCTGATCTTCAGTGGTAGTGTGGCAGATTTCACCCTTATAATCACCGCTACAGGCCTAAAGTGAAAATGACATATAACTGTGAGGTGTGGAGTCTCCGTTACACATTAAATTTATTGCAGATGAGTGAATTGTGGGTGAACTACTACCTTAGCCCCAACCTCTGCTAAACATTCCAGGCCCGGTGTCTAGGCTCTGACAGACATACAAGTTAGGAGGCTGAGCTGCATTGTGCGGCTGTTGTATCTTGGGCGCCAGTGAGTAAGATTTTCCTGCCTTTCCTCTGATCCTCGATGGAGGGGAGAAATTTGTTCAAACTGTCAACATGGCTCAGAGAGCTTACAAGGCCACAGACATGGCACTTCATTTATGAGGGCATGGCATTTATTTTTGCTCCCTCTGGTGAGTCCATGTTTAAATGTTATATATCTTGGTATGGAGAAACTTTCATTTTGAGAGTGGTTCCAAACCAGTTGGCATGGGGCACACATTCTGGTGTTGGAGGAAACAAAATGTAGCAGTGTATCACCACCACTCCTAAGCCAGGGGTCACCAGTGTTGTGCTTGCGGGCATATATGTGCATGTAAGTCTCTGGTACCCACAGGGTTTCCCAGTGCCCCCACCCCCCAACTGTGCTGGAACATGAATTCGTGATTGCAGTAGGCAAAACTGGAACAATGCTGCTGTATGGTTATCTGAGAACGCTCTGGAGCTGGCAAAATGAACACTCTTTTTTTTTAATACAATTTTTATTAATTTGTTGTTTACAATTTCAGATAAACATTTTACATCCTTAAGATATCAATGACTTCCCTTCTTCTCTTTCCATGGTTCATTTTGCATATCTTTTATCCCTGAATATTTTACAAAAAAACTATACCAATCAGTTTTCCATTATTACATCCATCAAAACTTATTTACACTGTTGAATTTATCTTAATGCTGCCAGCGTTTTCAGCTGCACACAATTATTTTCCATATACTGTATTCAATAAACATTTTCCAATCTTCTTTAAACATATCTGATGGTGTTTCCTGCTTGGCAGGGGGTTGGACTCGATGGCCCTTGTGGTCTCTTCCAACTCTATGATTCTATGATTCTATATGTTCTTCTTGTTCTCTTATTCTATATGTTAAGTCTGCAAGTTGTGCATATTCTGTCAACTTAAGTTGCCAAGCTTTTTTGGTTGGGACCTTGCTCATTTTCCATTTGGAGACTAACAAAACATGGGCCACAGTTGATGCATGCATAAATCACCTTTTCTGACGCCTGGGAATTTCAGTCTGAGTTATCCCCAACAGAAAGGACTCTGTTTTTTTTGGGGGGTGGAAGTAATTTCAAACATTTTTTTCAATTCATTATGAATCATTTCCCCATGCTCTTTTACCCTTTTACATGTCCAAGCAAAGTGAACAGTATTAATTGCTTTCGTCACC
The DNA here is from genome assembly GCF_027172205.1 of Podarcis raffonei. Lineage (NCBI taxonomy): Eukaryota > Metazoa > Chordata > Lepidosauria > Squamata > Lacertidae > Podarcis > Podarcis raffonei. The sequence goes on along the minus strand of NC_070602.1, from coordinate 130,110,562 downwards.
TTGTTATAGGCATGACCATGTGTTTGTAAGTGCTTTCGGTCATCTTTGCAATAAAACTTGTTCCATGGTGCTTTATAGCTTCTGGCTTCTCTGGGAACAAGTTGCTTTGCAGCACTGGAGAGGACACGTAGCAGGAGTGATTGCATCAATAGCCCCCCACATTTCACAGTTCCAAAATGAGGCTAGGGTCATGACACAATCCTAAGCCTTGTCAACCATAAAATATCCTAGCGCATTAAAGGATCTGTTGATAAGCAATAGCAAAATTGTAGAGAGATGGGGTTGCAATTATTTGCCTCACTTCAACAAAGTTAACGGGTTAAAGCAGGGGCATTAAGGAAAATGGGCTGAAACCCCTCAAAAAAAATGCCTGCTATTAAGATAGTTGCAGAATAGAGTTTCAGTTGCATCTGATGAACTTGGTGCTTTAGAAACAGATAACCAGATGGCCAGCTTTTCTGTTTTCATCCAAATGGACTCTGACTGTTTTCACGCTGAATCATATTTCTGCTGTTGCCAAAACTGATTTCACTGGTTACTTTAAAAAGCAAATTACTAGCTTTGAGTTGAACGATGACTACACGTTTGGCTTGCCGTTGACTCTAGAAATGCTGCTCTTGCTAAAAATGTTGGAGTGCTGATTTATTGACTGCATTCACTTGGCACTGGTTGGAATAATAGATACGGGAAGGGAGGATGTAACCTTTGCAAGTTTTGAAGATTATGTCTTTCTTAGCTGGTGTTCCCTTAAGTTAAGTTTTGAATAGCTCACAGCTTCTTTTCCCTCATATTTTCTTTTCTGTTACTTGAAGCAGAACAAACCATGTCATGAGGCACATGGCTAGTCATGAGATATATAGTACAAAGAGGAGGATGTTCTCCTGCCAGCTATATAGGGGGATATGTGACACTTCAGATGCTCTTGGACTTCAGCTCTTAGCAGCCTCAGCCCCGTGAACTTTACGCTTTGTATGTTTTATTCAGTCTTTGAATTGTTGCTTGATTTGAATACAGGACATTGGGGAGATTTAGTTAGATGCAGCAAACTGGCTATCGGGCATCCGTTAAACATTTCACTTGGTACAGGATGACCTGGCATAATGCTAAGCATAATGCTACATAATGCGCTACATGGTACATAATGCTAAGCCGTGGCTTAGACTACAAACAAGCAAACATTGGCATTTCCAGGTGGAAGATCACGGGCACTGTACTCATCTCGTTCCCTGGTTTCTGTGTTACGTGGCATTAAGACATGGTTTGACTTCACATCTGATCCTGGACTCCTGCTTTTAGCTTATCTGGGGAAAAACCAATCACTAATCAGGGTTTGCATGTAACAAAAAGCCAAACCACGCAGCAGCATAGCCAAGGAAAGGCACTCAAGCAGCCACAATCTTCGCTCCAGGAACCTGGTTATTTGCTTGTTTGCACGAAGCCTGGTTTGGCTTCCCATATGTACAAGTGAAGCCAGTATCTTGTGAATATTGTATAGAAAATGCTGATTAGGTATTCTGGAAGAAACCGCTTTTGAGTTCACTGAGTTAGGAAGGGTAAGAGTGGTAGATCGATGGGTTTTCCCGCCCCTTTTCCTGTATTTACAGTGGTGCCTTGCAAGACGAAATTAATTCGTTCCGCAAGTGTTTTCTTCTTGCGAGTTTTTCGTCTTGCGAAGCACAGTTTCCCATAGGAATGCATTGAAAATCAATCAATGCGTTCCTATGGAAACCGCCTTCAGACCAGGTCCGGGGACAGTCTGTCCCCTGACCTCTTCTGAAGGCTGGGGGGGGGGGACGACAAGGGCTTTTCTTCCCACCGCCAGCCTTCAGAAGGCTGTTCTGAAGGCTGGCGGTGGGAAGAAAAGCCCTTCTCCCCACCTCCCGCCCCGCAAGCTCTGGGGACAGGAGGGCTTTGCTGCCGACCGCCAGCATTTTAAAAGCCCCCGGGACAGCGGAGACTTCTCCGCTGTCCCGGGGCGATTCTAAAATGCTGGTGGGCGGCAGCGAAGCTTTTGCTGCCGACCCCCAGCATTTTAAAAGCCCCCGGGACAGCGGAGGTCTTCTGAAGGCAGGCGGTGGGAGAAAGTCTTTGCTCCCCCCCCGCCTGCCTTCAAAAGCCGTCCGGGATAGCGGAGAAATGCGCTGCGCTTCTCCGCTATCCCGGGAAGGCAGGCAGGGGGGAGCAAAGACTTTTGCCCCCCGCCGGCCTTCAGAAGAGGTCCAGGACCTCTTCTGAAGGCCAGCGAGGGGCAAAAGTCTTTGCTCCCGACGGCCAGCATTTTAAAAGAGGTCCCCGGAGATTTCCCTATGCGCTTTCCCGCTACCCCGGACCGCTTTTAAAATGCTGGCGGTGGGGAGCAAAGCCTTTCGGCCCCCGCTGGCCTTCCTGGACCTCTTCTGAAGGCCGGAGGGGGGCGAAAGGCTTTGCTCCCCACCGCCAGCATTTAAAAGAGGTCCCCGGAGATTTCCCTATGGGCTTTCTTCTTGCGAAGCAAGCCCATAGGGAAATTCGTCTTGCGGAACGACTCAAAAACGGAAAACTCTTTCGTCTTGCGAGTTTTTCGTTTTGCGAGGCGTTCGTCTTGCGAGGCACCACTGTATATTTGCAGTGGTCATGGTAATCTAGCTTAGGCTAAAACCAGGGTGCAGTATTTCATTCATATTGGTCAATTTTGGTATTAAAAAATGTGTTCAAAAAGGGCACAAGAAATATCTCCAGACCCTTGGGCACCTAAAAATCTGTTGTGGGCAAGATACCCGCTATAGTGCATCACAACAATTTCCTAAATATACTTCAAAGGTTGAATTGTTGAATTTGGAGAGAGTGATAGGTGGGTGCACAGATTACAGTTGCATGTGCACTTGTCCTCATTGGCTGAGAAGTTTGTGTTTATTATCTCACCAAACTAGGCAACTTTTTTCTCTGTTGTTGTTGTTGTTGTTGTTGTTGTTGTTGTTGTGATTAGAATCTATATATCGCCCTATACCCAGAGATCTCAGGGCGGTTCACAGAACAAGATCAACATAAAACACCACAATCTGTATAATCAGTGCTTTTTTTCTAAAAAAATGTTTACCGGTACTCTCATTTACCTACTCATATTGAAATACTGCCCCTCAGTGAGGCCAAACTTAGATTCACAAAATGTGTACAGTAGTGGTATGCGTATCCCTGCATCCGCCCCCCAGAAAAAAGCACTGTATATAATCAAAATAAAAACAACAACCCAATAACACCCACCCACCCACCAATTTACATTTATATGTAAATTCTGCTCTCTCGGAGGTCTCTGGGTGACTTTTCCATGCCATTAATCTGTACAGTGAACGGGAAATGGGGGTGGAAGAGGAGCTGCCAGACATGAATGTACTCTGCGCATTGGCCCAAGGTGTGGGAAGGTTCAGAGAGAGAATGTCACCTGTTACCTCAAAGTAGTTCATATGAAAATGTTGCATTTCTGATTATTTTGCTTTTCCCTTTCAGTCAACAGATAAGCAACGGGCCCTAGAAGAAACCAAAGCATATACAACACAGTCTTTAGCTAGTGTAGCCTATTTGATCAACACCTTGGCCAACAATGTTCTACAGATGCTGGATATCCAGGCATCCCAGCTTAGGCGTATGGAATCTTCAATCAACCACATTTCGCAAGTGAGAAAACTTGTTCTTTATGTTTGCTTAGTTTGTATCAAGCACCTAGTGTGGTACAGTGGATAGGATGGGACCGAGATCATAGTGGGGGGGATCCGAATTCAGTCCACTAAATGCATTTGATGGCCTTGGACAAATCAACATCTTCACAAGGTGGTTGTGAGGATGAAATTGTACAATCTTCATGTGGTGGAAGGTTAGGAGACTCATAGAGATGTTGCCACAGATACAACTTAAAAAGAATTTGGCTTATCAGTATGATCCGGAAAAACTACCTTATTGCAATTTGCAGTAGGAGGTCAAACTTTCTTAAAAAGTAAGATCACTTGTTTTCTTTTTGCCTTCAAATGGTGTTTATGATGAAGACATTTTGGGGAATTATTCTAGTAGATTGGGAAAAAATCCAGGTGGCGTGCATTTCTCCCCTTTTCTCCTGTTACCTTGACTTTTGTTAGTTTAAAATCTTGATCGTCTTTCTAAAATTTGTAATTTTGATATGCAATATTAATGCAGGCAAGGGTAGTATGGAGAATGAAATGTCTTTCTGCTAGGAAATCGATTACTCCTTTATAAATATGATAAATGTTTGTCCTGGAACTTTAAAAAAATAATAACAACAACTTCATTGTGAAGTCTCAATTCCACTTGCTTAACGCTGAATAGGAAAATTTCCTCATAGCCTGCGTGTAAAGAGCTTTGATTGGAGCAGACCTTGCCGTTCTCTATTCTACAGTCTCTGTTATAAAACAGTATATGCATAATGGGACATGACTCATGAAGGTTCCTAGCTGGGCTACATGAAGATTTCCAGTGTAACATTAATATACACTGATTATTATGAGTTAGTGAAGGTTAAAAGATTTAAATGTAATTTGTGATTGTGCACTGTAGGTCCCAGTTTTCAGAATGAGTGTTTTGTTTTTGTTTTTTGGATACCCCTACTCTCTGGAAAAAAATGATTAAAACAATTCTGGCCAGCTAAAAACTATTAACTCATTCATGCAAAATGTTGTAAATATTGAAGTGGTATGATTTTAGTAGAGAAGAGTTAAGTTTATAAAATTTGTTAGAATGTGCAATGTATTAATAGTTTAAAGCAAGCTAATAGAGCTTTAATGATATTTGAAAAGCAGATTTTGAAAATTGAAACATTAAAAAATATTTTTGATAGCACTTGTGTAGAGAATAATTTCTCTGCCTTGGTGGTTTTTTAACGAGCTTTTAAAAGACTCTTATGATAAGTTCATCTAAATAGAAGTCTGTACGTGACTGGATAAAGATTGTATTGTTTTTCTCTTTTTGCTCAGTTAATAGATGTATAGCAATTGCACAGTAGCACTTTATTTTTCTTCACTTTCTAATCTGACTTGCCAGTTTCCTAAATGATCAATTGTGCCAGTGGCTTTCCCATGCAGTATTGTTCTCCACATTCAAGTATAATTTGACCTCCTAGCGAAAGTTGATCTATTGGATCCTGCAAGGAAGCAAAGGCAGCAAAAACTTTTCAAGGGAGATCCTGGTGGTTAAGCCCCATTCATGTTTTTTGCATGATGCCGTGTTGCAGAATCAGGTCAGGGGATGTCATCAGGTGAGACCCTCGTCTCCATCTCCCACAAGGCAACCTGTTGCAAAGCAAAGCTGTAATTGTTTGCTTGCTCAGCAGAGTCTTCCCTAGTAATGTTTGGAATGGCCTTTGTTGGTAGCAGCATACTGTATTTTTCGCTCCATAGGGCGCACCGGACCATAAGGCACAACTAGTTTTTAGGGAGGGGGGGAATCAAGAAAAAAAAACCCTTATTCCCCCCCCCCCCAGCCCCAAAAAGCAGAGGACAGGCTTCTGGAGCTGTCAGGGGAAGCCCGGGTTCGCTGCCTTGGCTTTGTTTTTAGCCGCGGGGCTGGGGCCGGGGGAAGCCCGAGCTTTCCCCGACCCCAGCCCCCAGAACAGGTCCGGGAGCGGCGGCAAGGTTGCATGCAGCCTTGCCTCCACTCCTGGAGCTTGCGGGGCTGGGGGCGGGGGAAGCCCGGGTTTCCCAGCCCCAGGGACCACACATTCGCTCCATAAGACGCACAGACATTTCCCCTTAGTTTTTAAGAGGAAAAACGTGCGTCTTATGGAGCAAAAATACGGTGACTGTAACCATTTGTGTAACATAAGAGGAGATAGCTTTACGGAAGGAATCTCCTGGGATCCTAGCCTGGTGCTGCTGATCTACCACCTCTTCCTGTACAAACATTGAAGCATGAGCAGTATGTGTGGTTCATGTTTCTGGAAATGACATCTCTGCCAGGACATCTGCTCAAGTTACTTTTTCTAACAAGCATGGTAATGACCACAACAATATATGCCATCTATCAGTCGTCAGAAGCATCAGAGGTTAGCTTTTAAGTCTTGCTATGTTTACTTACTTACCGTATTTTTCCGTGTATAAGATGCCCCCATGTATAAGATGCCCCCTATTTTGGGGGACTCCAAATTAAGAAAAACACCCCTCAGTACTACCCATGTATAAGATGAGCCCCAATTTTAAACCTAGTTTTTTTGTTTAAAAAACCTAGTCTTATACTGTACACGGAAAAATATGGTATATAGCATTAATAGGATGCCTTTATGGTAACATTCCTACTTAATTCAGACATTTTAGATTCCCCCATTCCATTTAGGCAAATATGAAAATACTGTACAGTATATCTGTATAAGGGACGCGGGTGGCGCTGTGGGTAAAAGCCTCAGCGCCTAGGGCTTGCTGATCGAAAGGTCGGCGGTTCGAATCCCCGCGGTGGGGTGCGCTCCCGTTGCTCGGTCCCAGCGCCTACCAACCTAGCAGTTCGAAAGCACCCCCGGGTGCAAGTAGATAAATAGGGACCGCTTTCTAGCGGGAAGGTAAACGGCGTTTACGTGTGCGGCTCTGGCTCGCCAGAGCAGCGATGTCACGCTGGCCACGTGACCCGGAAGTGTCTTCGGACAGCGCTGGCCCCCGGCCTCTTGAGTGAGATGGGCGCACAACCCCAGAGTCTGGCAAGACTGGCCCGTACGGGCAGGGGTACCTTTACCTTTACCTTTATATCTGTATAAACCAAAAATTCTGATATTAAATGAGAATAAATAATAATTATATTGGAACTTAGGGGAAAATTAGAGTTATAGTAATGACACCGACTAGCTTGCTTAATGTGTCTTAAATAAATTCATTTTACTGGTCATTAATCTCTAATATTTTAATTCTTTTATGCCCGCAGACAGTTGACATACATAAAGAAAAAGTGGCCAGAAGAGAAATTGGCATCTTGACCACAAATAAAAACACTTCAAGAACTCACAAAATCATTGCACCAGCCAACCTGGAGAGACCAGTTCGCTATATTAGAAAACCTATTGATTATACAATCCTAGATGACATTGGACATGGGGTGAAGGTAAGTGGTAATGTGGAATAATTCTGATTTATGAGTCTCCCTGTATGTTTTCAGAATGCAAAGATTTGTATGCAGGACTCCTTCCCTCTCCCAAACGGCAGCATGGTCCTTTTTACTGAACTCCTATTATTCCTTCTGTATCTCAGTCTTTAAAAAAACCAAAAACCCAGCCTCCCTGCTTTTCTGGCTACTTGTGATATCTGTATTTTGAGAAATGGGTAGAAGGCTTTCAACATGGGAAAGAAAGCATTTGGTGCCATTCCCTTCCTTTGGATTCAGTTGTCAAACAGTACCTTTGTGACAACAGGGTATGTCCCTCTCCCTTTTCTGTTTGCATGTCCCAGATGTTGTCATGACCCAGATAGAATGCCACCATGTGTGTGGCATTGGCCCCCAAGATCAAAGATTTGCATGATATGCAAAAGCTAGGGACTAGCTTCCTGTTTTCTGTACCGGGAATTTTTAAATTACGAGAATAAATAAAAATAATAGTTAGGCTTCAGTCTGCATGTAGTTCTAACAGCCCTTGTAGCTGAGTCTAACAATGCTAAATTGTGAATCAAGTTACATGTGCAGTTTGTCTGCTTGTTTTGTGCAGATACACATCTGATTGCATGTTCAAATTTTGTTCAGATTCTTGCATGTCTTTTCCTAAAGTACCCTTTCCCTGTGATATTTTTGCAATTTGTTAGGCATATCTCAAGAGTAATGTGAATAAGAATGATTTGCAAGGCTTACAGCCATTCAGTCAGAACATTGCAGCAAGATAATGGCATAGTGGCATGCCGTTTTATTTATTTCCTTGGGAATTATTTGAGCTTGCAGAGAAATAAATTTGTAGTGCAACCCTAACCATACCTACTCAGAAGTAAGTCCTATTGAATTCCATGGGGCTTACTCCCAGGTAAGTGGGGTTAGGAGTGCAGCCTTAGTTACTCATTTGATGGCTCCTGAACTACAGGCATTACATGCCTGTTTACATTTCAAAAAAGTGGAGATAAAACTCATCAGTGAAGCCATAATGAATGTTTAAGTACACAAATATATTCCAACATTCTTTGCTTGGAGGCAAGTGTCGCTTTAATTAGTTAACTTCACTGAAAATGCACAATTTTTGAACAAGTACTAGTCTTAAATATTGATGAATTTGAAACCTATTCTATAAGGCCTTTTAAAATGCATGTCTATAAGCTTTTCAGATTCTTACAAAGCTGAAATTGCTGTACCAGTTGCACTAATGTTTACCCTTGGAGTGCAGAAAATGTAGTGTCTCTTTGATTTATGGAGTTACATTCTCTTTTCAGCAGTGTAAATATCAAGGAGACAAGTAGTGCATGCACACTGTATTATCTGAAAGGGAAATTCTGAATAAAAAACTTTTGAAGAAGAAAGAAAAATGCATAAACAGTATTTACAGTGTTATACTATCTTTAATCATTAAACCTTTAAAAATGTGGTAATCAGTTGTAGAGCTCTTTAAGTAGCCAAATAAAACCTAATGCTGATATTTAGAGATTTTAGTTCAATTCCACTCTGAATTAGCTGCTCTGCATTTTTTTTTGTAAAAACATAACATAAAAAACCCTTGGTTTTTACAATTATAATACAAATAAATTATTTGTAATAGCTTCATGAACAATCTGGTTTTAAAGGTTATTTTGAAAAAAAGTTCTGCAGAGCAATGATATAAACCATGTCTATGAAAATCTTTTACAAAAGTTACTTTTTGTTAGCTACATCTCACAAGTAGAGTGCATAAGCTGGACCCATGCCTGGCTTATCAAGCAAAATGGATGAGAAAAAAAATAGTTTTGGGTTTTAATTTAATAAATCAAAAATAGTAATGTGTATATTTGATCAAGTAGTGTATGCAGTTCCATGAAATCTCATTTAATGATGTTAGGTTAAACAGCAGAAGGCTTGTGAGAACATCTATATTGGGTGAAGTTTGGTCACACTCATTGTCTCTGGTATTGAATGGAAGTTGTGAAATATGCCACACATATAATTAAAAACCCTGAAAATTATTATTTCTCAATTGGTTGAAATTTGTACATGCAGTAGTAAGATTTGCTTCATATTACTCTAAATAATTTTTTTAACTTAGTCCATCTAGAAATAAGATGTTGGTTGCCAGAGGTTGTTTCATGGGCGGCTTAATAGTGGCTCTCTAGTTGTCTCTCATGAAATAGTGTTTGAAACATTGAGTGCTGACCTTGGAGTTAATAGTGTCTTAACATGGTTCTAATAGTGGCTTTATAAATTTCATCTCGAAAACCATTACATATTCTGCTTTAATCACTCTTTCTATGATCTACTGATACATTATTTTGTTGATGCTAAATGCTTAACTTCTTTCTTTTTTCCCCTTCTCTCTTCATATCCTGAAGTTTCAACTAACCTTTCAATGCTTTTCTTCCTTACCTCTTTTATTTGCTTCATTTATGCATTAAGTGGTTGCTTAGATTTAAGGTAAGAAACGACAGGGCTGAATTTCATTCTTATTCTTCAGACTATTACATTCGGGGAGAGTGATAATTTCTGGTGGGTGGGGTGGGAGGGAATACCTCCTTGAACACTATTCTTTGGTCTTAAAACATTTTTTAAAGCATAAGAAAATGATGACCATAAGGATCTGGATAATGGATGATTTTCATGATAAAAAAAGATATATTTGTGACCTCTGATCTCCCCCTGTGTAATGATCTTTTTATCCTATATATGATGTGATTTGATTACTTTTATGAATAGTGCTTGAATTTGCAAGCTTGCCTGTCTTGAAAAATCAAAAGTAATGTGGGGCATGATTCTTTTATGAAAAAGTGATGTTTACCAGCTAGCCATTCACAGCCCACTTCTGGGACTGCCAAACCTGCTAGGAAATATGTATAGTACTTACGTTAGACTGTTGTTGCAAGTCAGTACACTGGCACAAATAGCTATGCTCAAATAAAAAACGTAAGCTATATTGTGAGACTGCCCTTATTTACACGGATTCCCCCACACTTTGTAGCTTTGAACAGTATTAGGAAGAGCTTAACATTTTTCTCAGTGTTGTCATGCTTGAACACAATCATTCATGTCATGGTGTTTGCAGTCAAAAGTTACAATATAGAAAAAGATGGGCATGCCTAAATTCCATTGGAAATCAATCTGATTTAAATGCTTGATGGTATTTAATCTGTGATCTGACTCTTTTAGAATTGCATCCAAAGACATTTTAAAAATTCAGTTACTTTTAAGTGTGCTCAAGGGCTTCCGGCATCCAGTGGGCTTCTGGTTTTTTATTGGAACAACATATTCTTTCCAGTCCTTGACATGTCAGGAATTAGTTGTTGTGCAACCTATCTGGCTTGCCAGCTTGGAAAAGCACATTGCAGATCCCCCTGAGCACATGGAGCTAATTGTGTAGCTCCCATTGGAAAAGCAGCGGAAGATTTTGAAATCTGGTTGAAACTACCGTATTTTTCGCTCTATAACACGCACCCGACCATAACACGCACACAGTTTTTAGAGGAGGAAAATCCGTAGACATGCCACCCGTAGGCATTCCCTCCATAACACGCACAGACATTTCCCCTTACTTTTTAGGAGGAAAAAAGTGAGTGTTATGGTGCAAAAAATACGGTAATTAGAAATGTAAAGATCAGGTAATTGATTGTTCACTATGTTTAATTATACCAATAATTAAAATGTAATTTAACATAAGGCAACCTTCTTCAAGTTTGGAAATGTGGAGCATGCTTTCCGGTGTCATGAGAAACAACTGTGATGGGGAAGAATTAAGCCAAACTCGGGTTTAGGAAATGAAATTATTCCTAACTTGCTCTGCATACTCAAATTATTTCCAGCAGCTTCGTATCTTAGCTTAGATGAGAGATTCTTTAAGGATAGGGGAAAAATAGCTTCTCATATAAATGGATCAATATTGCACAATTCCTCCATTTTAAATATTTCTGCATGTGTGTTTACTGCTTTCTAACATCATCTTAGGAGTTTGAGCGTAGGTGCTCAGTTGGAACTGAAGTAGCAAGCAAGCAGCATTTCTGACCCCTTTTTCTGAGGATAGCATTTCATCATTCTAAGAATGCTATGAAGAATAATTCTCCCTTTTATTTTGTTAAGAGCTGAATTATCATAGAATAATTCAGTTGGAAGGGACCACTAGGGTAATATAATCCAGCCTCCTACAGTGCAGGAATCTTTTGCCCAACATGGGGCTCAAACCCATTGAGACTAAGAGTCTGAGCTAGACTGAGTGGAATTATCCATATGAAATTGCTGTTAAAGTCCAGCTTGGAACATGAGTCTTCAACACCCATGCTTATTAATTAACCAACCCATAATCTAGCCAGTTTATCTATACTTGGAATCTGCCATCTTCTGTCAGTGATTGGCAGGTATCTGCAGCTAGTTTAAAAAGCAGCCAACACTAGAATCGTTAATGGATCCCTTATCCCTGGCTCCTAGATGCCTACTTAATATGTTGTCTTGCATTACTTTAAGAATATAGTCAGATTTCAGGAAGAGCAACCTATCAGTCTTCAGAAGGTAGTTAAGAAGCCGTTTAATGGTCTATGGGGGATACTTTTAAGAATGTGTTAAAGCTAACTGTTGTCATTTAGGAAAGATGCCAGTCTTACTTAGGAGTAAGTACTATTGAACTCAGTTGGACTTGCCACTAAGTAACATATAGTGCTACCAATGCATATTGACATAGTTGCGTCTAGGATTCTAGTTAACTGAACATAGCTAGAGACAGCATGGTATAGAGTTTTGAACTTGGATCATAGACATTCACATTCAAATCTTCACTAATTCGGTGTCCTTGGGCCTGTCAGACTCTTTCACCTTCATCCGCTTCGCACAGGGTTCTTGTGAGTATAATATGGGGTAATTTCTGTGTATGCTGCCCTGAGCTCCTTGAATGGGTGGCATACAAATGTGAGGCAATGATTGAAGGTGATAAAAAAAAAATATCTGATGTAACTGACCATGGTAAGGAGCTCTCAGCCCCCAAAGCAGATATGTCACTCTCACCTTAGTTTTCCAAGTATCTTTGAGCTGAAAATGGCGAATCCGTTTGTGTGCCCATGCCCTTAACTGGTATAAATTTTGACAAAAGGGGGTGCAATGCGGAAAGGGACTTCCCCTTGATATATTTATTTAATTCCATTTATGGACCAATAAAAACATTCCACTACAAGGCTGACTGCAGAGGCGTACACATTCGGCATTTCCAGTGTTGGGCCTCCTCAAATCCTCAAAATCCAAGTCTTCTATCATATTGGCCAGGTGGCCAATGTGATGCCCTGCAGATGTTCTGAACTACAGCTCCCATTACCCTGTCCATGCCAGCTGGGGGTTGGGATCTAACAACCCCTGGGGAGTAGCTTCTCAGATGTAGCCGCTTTTTGTGTGCACTGGAGCACATATGTATTGTTTGTCAGGTGTTGCAATTGAACCAACCCCTTGCGCAGATCCTTTGTTCCCTTTGCCAGGTTCATGGTTTTGGGTGAAGTAGGAAAGCCTCAGCAGTTGTACAGACTTTCCCCCCTACTCCTCATGCTTGGCCACTTACCGTATTTTTCGCTCTATAGGACGCACTTTTTCCCCTCCAAAAATTGAGGGGAAATGTGTGTGCGTCCTATGGAGTGAATGCAGGCTCCTTGGCTTCAGCGATAGCAACGCTAAGCCTCCGAAGCGCAGAGGGAGCACTCCCTCCTCGCTCCGAGGCTTCGCGTTGCTTTTGCTGAAGCCTGGAGAGTGAGAGGCGTCGGCGCGCACAGACCCCTCTCCTCTCCAGGCTTCAGGGATAGTCGCACGCAGCCCCTCCGGCAGGGAGAGGCTGCACGGGGCTATGGCTTCTTTAGCCCCTCTCAGCTTCTCCTGGCAGGGAGAGGTTGCGCGGGGCTAAAGAGGAAGCCAAAACAGCGAGCGGGATCCATCCTGCTGGCTGCCTTGGCTTGTGCCATAGCCGCGCACAACCCCTCCGGCAGGGAGAGGCTGTGCGCAGCCTGTACGCTGCTCTTTGGGGCTGGGGGGGGAAATAATTTTTTTTCTTCTTGATTTCCCCCTCTAAAAACTAGGTGCGCCCTATGGTCTGGTGCGCCCTATGGAGCAAAAAATACGGTAACTGACTTGGGTGAGAGAAGAGGGGCTGCTGTGGGGAAAGGAACCCTGGAAGCAGCAGGGTCCATTGGAAATATTCCTCTCGCACCCTCACTGTTTACACTAATGCAGAACACCAACCTAAAATCTGCAGGGTATGCTTGAAGGCCACTTTGATACCTATTGCTGAAGAATTTGTATTTGCTGCTGCCTACACCACACACACATTTAGTGAGGAAATGCTGTTTTCATTGTTTCAGCAGTGCTTTCCTCCTTAATAATTCTGCATGACATGCGAGCAATATTAGATTATTGCGAGCGAGCTCCTAAAGCAGTTGGGTGAAGGAGAGATGATGTTTTGAATTTTAATCAAGGGAAATATAAAAAAAGTATAATTGACAAAGACTGTTCTCTGTTTGTTGAAGCTTCACAGTTCATTCTGAAGATAAATTCAGAACCTCTTTTTCTCTCCCCTGCTTTCCAGTTATTGAGTTCGGGAAAATACATATATATTTGGGATACTTAAACAATTTTGTAGCTTATTTTTCCTTTAATTGCTTGTTACACCTCTGTTGGCTCTTAATTTTCTGAACTAAGTAGTAGAGCTGAGTACAAGAAAATGGGGCTATGTATGTTTTGTAAAAGATTCCATCTTTTTGCATCCTCCTTGAGGGTGTTGATTCTTTAATCTTTTCATTTGCACAGACTTTCCCCCCCTTTTACCCCTAGCTTCTTGCCAATCTGGATACTGTTAAATCAAAGCCGTGCAATGAAAATGGCAAACATCTTAGTCATTTCTGGCTTCTAAAATAGCCATGTAAATTCAAAGTTGCTTCTCTTTTAATGTCAGGCATATGTGCCACAATCCTGAAACCTTTTCAGCAATGCTAAGGGTTTGATCGTCCCCACAGAAACTTTTTCTTTTCTTTTCTTAGAAGTCTAAAATATCTTGTCATTTAACAAGCTGCTTTTGAAAATCCTCGTGTCAAAATCAGTTTGTGTGTTGTGGAGCTGTTATGCTGTAAAACCCAAGCTCCAAACACAACAGGGTTTATTGTTCCCTAGATTGTGACCCCGGAAATGAAATTGAATATGGTGGGTTTCCTTCCTTCGCACTTGCATCCTAAAAGGACACACATGTGAAAATGCTTACATTTTGTAATCTATATTAGCTTTTTTAAGGCTTCTTAACTTGTTGCAGTGTTCACATTCATGCTAAAAGTGGCCACATGAGTTTTTCCTCTTTATGTGTGCATGCTGATGATCTGTGGCCAATCATGGCTCCTGTTGTAGCAGAGTGACTATATCTGCTTCAAAGACAACGACATACTTTGTGTGAAGTAGCTCTCAACCTATTTTAAGATAAATTCTTGTTCTAAATGCAGTGATTTTTGTGTGGAAACCCTACAAGGTCACAGAAATTTTCATTGCACCTCTGGCAGAGGACAAAAGCCCAGTGATTGTGAGAGGTTGAGTCACACGCAATCCTAAAAGAAAAATCATGGAGTTTACAATATTTTTCTGTGTATAAGACTAGGTGCCCCCCGCCCAATAATGTCAAAAATCAGTGGGTGTCTTATACATGGGTAGAGGGTGGACTGGCAATTGGTTGTTGCCCCCAAAATAGGGGTCGTCTTATACATGGGGGCGTCTTATAGACGGAAAAATAAGGTATTTTTTTTAAAAAAACCAGTTTACTAGCTTGCCTTTTAGTGTGTATCGAACCTGGATAAATATTTCCATGCCTAGTAGTGAATCTTGGATATTGTATGTAGAAAATGCAGTGTAGTGATCTCGAAAATTTATCCAGAAGAAAAAGTGAAGGCATGTTATTTAGCTGCATTTATACAACCATCCTGTAACAATCATATGGGCCAATTATTGGGGACAGACAGACAACTTTTGGATCCAACTTTGAAATTTGAAAACTTAGTTTTCCCAGATTCAAAGATCTTTCAAGGTTGAGGTGTCTTTTCCATAATGCTCTACCTCATGCTCCATGATGTGGTGGGCGATCCTGTCTTGTAAAAGTGTTGCTTTTTAAAATATGAAATTTTAGATTCATAGTCCAGGGATAAGGTAGCTTTCCTAGCAGCGCGCGCTCACACACACACACACACACACACACACACACGAGCTCTTTCCATACACAAACACAAGTATTAGTTTTCCCATGTTTGTGATTTACGTGGAAACAAGCAGTGAATTTTTTTCTTTTTTAAAAAAATCAACCCACCGTGATGCTGATGAACACAAAACATTAAATTATTCATACCTTGCAATTGCAGCATCGTAAATGCATCGTAAACGGATGCGGGTGGCGCTGTGGGTAAAAGCCTCAGCGCCTAGGACTCGCCGATCCAAAGGTCGGCGGTTCGAATCCCCGTGGCGGGGTGCGCTCCTGTCGCTCAGTCCCAGCGCCTGCCAACCTAGCAGTTCGAAAGCACCCCCAGGTGCAAGTAGATAAATAGGGACCGCTTACTAGCGGGAAGGTAAACGGCGTTCCATGCGCTGCGCTGGCTCGCCAGATGCAGCTTGTCACGCTGGCCACGTGACCCGGAAGTGTCTCCAGACAGCGCTGGCTCCCGGCCTCTTGAGTGAGATGAGCACACAACCCTAGAGTCTGTCAAGACTGGCCCGTACGGGCAGGGGTACCTTTACCTTTTACCTTTAAATGTAATTTGTCATCAGCATCTCATGAAACAGATCAATAAAATGGCTACCAATCCTTAAAAAATGAGGTGATCTATGACAGAAATAACTCTTGGTGATATAGTCTTTCTTTTATACACAAAATGTCACTTCTTTTTTTTTTTAAAAAAAGGCCATATTTTATTAGGGTGGTGTTGCAAGTGAAGCTTCATTTCATATATGAAGTTGATTAGTGCAGATAGAAAGTGTCCAAATAGATACTTTGGGGGGAAAAAAATCTTTTGGGAAAGGCTGCAGTGTTTAAACTATAAAGCTGAAAGACCAGGCTTCCTCAACCTCGGCCCTCCAGATGTTTTTAGCCTACAACTCCCATGATCCTTAGCTAGCAGGGCCAGTGGTCAGGGATGATGGGAACTGTAGTCTCAAAACATCTGGAGGGTCGAGGTTGAGGAAGCCTGTGAAAGACTATGGGACCAGCACAAGCGCCCTTGAATGACAAGGATGAAGGGTGCAGAAGCAGCAATATTCCTACTGCTACACTGGCTTCTGTTACTTCAGAGTAGACTCTTTTCAGCAGAATGAGATATTCACCAATACTTGGCCAGGTCTTTGCATCCCTCTAGGGAAGTGAGGATACCAGATTATTTCTTAAATTGAGCTTTTAGGATTCCTCCTTGTGCTTTTGTAATACATGGTGTAAGGGTTTCACGTTACATACAACTCATTCCCTGCCCTAGGCACATCTAATAGCTTCATACACACTGCAGGTTGGTGGCTGGCAACCTATTGCCTACCCCCACCCCCACCCTGAAGTTGCTGGGCGCAAACTCCCATCAACCCTAGCTAGCACTCTCTAGTTGGTCAGGTGAGAGGAGAGTTGGAATCGAATGACACCTGCAGGACTGCAGGTTCCCCACCACTCAGTCAAACAAAAAAATACCGTATTTTTCGCTCCATAAGACGCACCAGACCACAAGACGCACCTAGTTTTTGGAGGAGGAAAACAAGAAAAAAAAATATTCTGAATCTCAGAAGCCAGAACAGCAAGAGGGATCGCTGCGCAGTGAAAGCAGCAATCCCTCTTGCTGTTCTGGCTTCTGGGATAGCTGCGCAGCCTGCATTCGCTCCATAAGACGCGCACACATTTCCCCTTTTTAGGAGGGAAGAAGTGAGTCTCATAGAGCAAAAAATACGGTAAGTGGTTTCCTGAAATATATATTAAGTTCTTTTGAGAGACACTTCATGTGTTGTGCTGTGGCAGAGTTGCATTTGCTACCGCTAGAATGTGTAGCCGGGGTTCCGTAGCCAAACCCCTAGGCACGTCCCCTGGACGCATGCAATGCAAATGTATTTTTAAACTTTATTTTTTATATAGTTCAGAGATATATTGTGGCCCTCCAGTTGTGGTTGGACTACAACTCCCATCAATCCTAGCCAGCATAGCCCAGTGGTTCAGAATCCTAGGAGTCGTAGGCAAATAATACCTAGAAGGCCACAAGAGAGCCACCCCTGATTTGTATTATAATACATAAAGTTTGGAAACCCATTTGTCTTTCATTTATACCCTACATTTCAGTAAAATATCTCGTTTGTATTTCTAGGCTGCAGTTCTAAACCTACTTTTTTGGGAACAAACCACATCCAACCCCGTGGGGCTTACCTCTGAGCAGACGTGGGCAGGATTTGCATAGCTAGAAATGCAGTGAGGGAAAGGATGTTGCCTTGAGCCTAGTAAGCAAAGTTTGCCTTTAGATAGGCACACTTTCCTTGTTGCTGGTGATTGGAAGTTAAATGTGAAATCAGTCAGAACAACTCTTAAACACGCCATAGAGCCACAAGTCCTTTGAGCACATCTTAACTATTGTATGTAGAGATTGCACATAGATGCATGGCCACTGGGGCTTCTACATTATTATTATTATTATTGCACATTCCCCTGCTTTTTTAATGTTGCAGATCAGTTCCCAAAGGGTTCTTAATTTATTCTCAGTCGTTGACCTGAAGAGTTTAGTGAGGTTTGCTTTTCTTCCCATTGCCTCTCATGCAGGTTAGTACACAGAATATGAAAATGGGTGGCCTGCCTCGAACCACGCCACCCACCCAGAAGCCGCCCAGTCCGCCAATGTCAGGGAAAGGAACGATTGGGTAAGTACAACTTCACGCGCATTGGAAAGGGGGCAGGGTGCAAAAAGGGAAGGTAAAAATCCTTTCTCGCTTTTACTATTGCTTCATGGCTCATTAGTGCCTCAAAATGACATTGTGGGCTTTGGAGGTGTCTTGTCTCTCTCCCCTGTAGGCAGATAGCACATTCATAGCATCGCCAGGAGGTGGAAATAATGGTTGAATATAGTTTCTTTCGGCAGGAGCCTTTTGGGCTTTTGTTTGTAGAGTAGCTCTACACTGCTGTACCTAGAAAAAGTAATGGCCCTGATTATCCTGTACGACATGAACAGAGAAATTTCATGGGCCCAGTTAGGTCCGCTGAGAAGCACGGCACCAGCATGTGGAGTGTTCTTACAGGCTCAGTAGAGTCCCGTTTTCTCTCTTCCTCTTCTGACCAACTAAGTGTGCAGGCACATCGCAGGCACCATGATAGACCATCGATTGGACCAGGAACTCTCTGCATGCTTCCCCAGTCTGCCCTCTCCTCTTAATGCAAGTCACTGATGCTCCAGAGCAGAAGTCACTTACTTTGAGAGGAGAGGGAGAGCTGGCTGGGGACATGGGCGGCATGCAAAGACCTCTCTTTTTTGGCACCGCCTTCTTGTGCACCATGAAGGGGGAGTAGGAAAATTGGGCTCCGTTGTGCCCAAGGGAATCCTTCACAGGTGCTGCCCCGGCGGTGGACTGGATCCTGCCCTGTGCATTTTCAATATGAACAGTAAGCAGGAGTTCTACACTGCCTTGCCCAAAGGTGTTTGGTGTATTTCATTGTCTGAAATTGCTTCCATACATATGTTTTTCTTGTGTAGGCGTCACTCTCCCTATCGCACACTGGAGCCAGTGCGTCCTCCAGTGGTACCAAATGACTATGTACCTAGCCCTACCCGTAATATGGCTCCCTCGCAACAGAGCCCTGTTAGGACAGCTTCTGTGAATCAGAGGAATCGCACTTACAGGTATTCAGTCTGCTCCTGCACAAAATATTAACAATAATTAAGACACATAACACAGCTTTATAGTGATCTGCTTTTAACCCCCCCCTCCTCCCTCCAACCCTTCACTTAGAACTTCATAAATTCATGTGATTTCTTGGGAAATCCATTGGGAGTTAGAGGGAAACCATGCTCGTTATGCTACATGTTCTATAATGCGAAGTTGTTTGTCTAGGAAGAGTTTTTTTAAAAGATACACAATTTGCTTGCCGAATTGTGTATTGTAGCATATGAAGTCTTGAATAGAACTGTATTCTGTTTGTTTGCTTGCTTGTTTGTTTGTTATAACTTCTATTTATTTGCCTCTCCGTCATAAGACGGTCATGGTCGTGCACTGTTTCTAAAATGTGGTGTCTACAAATGAGGGTGATGCTGTCATGAGGCTTTATTGTTACTTCCCAATAAGTTCTGAAACCTGAGATTCCATGCTGAACAGACATTTATTATTATTATTATTATTATTATTATTATTATTATTATTATTCCTATACCTGTAGATGAGACTTTGGTGCCTGTGAAAATGTTGGTAACATGAAATAGATAGGAAACATGACTGATTTCATTCCTTTATGTGGATTTGCAGAAGTAATGTAAAAGCTGGAAAAAGGCCTTGGCCTAAGATAGGTCTGCACTAAGGAAATTGATCTGCTGAACAGATTAGCCCTGGCCAGCATAAAATGTAATGGTATGTTGGTGAGATTTCATGGTGCTGTGCCAAAAACTATTTTAGGCCTAAGCGTTTTTACTTGTGGAGTATTAAGCAATGCAGATAAAACCAACCTCCTTCTAATATTGGCCATTTGCCCATTAAGAGTTGATATTTCTAGGGTCCTGAAAGCCATTTCCTATAATCTAGCAGGCAGCTGTTACTCGTCAGTGATGTACCCTGATTTTAGCTTGGACATAGGGGGGAAAACGGCAGCACGCCTTTCTTTGTCCCCAAAATTGCGAAGTTTAGCAATCTGCGTGTGCCTGGCATGGAATGGAATATGGATGCCTTTGTGGTTTGTTTGTTTTTATATTATTTCTTTAGCAGCAGCGGGAGCAGTGGAGGGAGCCATCCTAGCAGTAGGAGCAGCAGTCGAGAGAACAGCGGAAGTGGGAGTGTGGGAGTCCCTATTGCTGTCCCTACTCCGTCCCCTCCCAGTGTGTATCCAGGTAAATCCTCTTGGGTTTGGGCGATTCCTTGGTAATGGCAATTATCTGTAAGCTGCTTTGAGTCCTGTCAGGGGGAAAGGCGATGTTTTACATTGGATTAAGTTGAAATCCTCCTCCCATTCCCCATCCCGTTTTTGCTGCGTACCTAAGGGGTAACCCTTTCCCTACATAAACATTATTCTACCTATCCTTCCTCCCCCCGCTGCTGCCATTTTTGGGGCTAGAGTTTTAAGCGTTTGTGGAACGTTCCGCACAAAATACTCAAAAGCTTTTCTAATCCTTGCTAACCGTAACTCCTTATTAACTCCTCCTCTTCCTCCTCTTTCCACGTAGCCCCTGCCAGTTCTGCTGGCACTTCTCCCCTTCCTGCTACTTCTGCCCCTGCTCCCACTCCTCTCACTCCTGCAACTGCCCCATCCTCTGCCGCCCCAGATGCTGCTGCCGCTGCTGCAGGGGCTCAGCCCCTTGCCGATGGCTTCACATCTCCAACTCCCCCTGCTGCTTCTTCCACTCCTTCCGCAGGTGAGTTTCAGCTCTTCCTCTTGAGGCAGGTCAGCCAAGATGCAATGGCAGCCTAAGACTGGTTTTGTTGAGTACTACCGATTCACCGAGTTTCCTATGCTTGTGTGGTTTTCATTGGGAAAGCGTGACATTTCGTTTTCCATCCTTTCATCATCTTTCTCAGCTGCTGAAAGCACCTTGTTATACTGAATTGTTTGGCTTGCTGTGTTTCTTTGTGCGTTGTTTTCAAAATGCCCCTTTGTCTACCATCTGTCTCGGTTATTTCGATCCAAGCATTCTGACAACCGCACATTATTGACTTACCATACTTTTCCGTGTATAAGACTTATGTTTTTTTCTTTTCAAATCATGGTAAAAAGTGGGGGCCGTCTTATACATGGGTAGTGCATAGGGTGGGCGTTTGATTGGTTGTTGCAGCGGCTGTCAGCGGCTATTGTGCGTATGATTGGTTGCTGCGTCAGTGGGTGGTGTTGATTGGCTGACGCTTTGGCAGTTGGGTGGGTGAATTGCAGCTGCTGCCAGCAATGGGACAGACAGGAGGCAGATTTTGCGATGCATATGGGTGAGCTATTTTCGGCAACCCCCCCCCCCCAAAAAAGTTCAACAATGCTGAGCAATCCTCAGCAAAAAGCTCAATGACTCTGCGGCATCTCCCCTCATTTTCTTAAATTTGAGTCCCCCAAAATAGGGGAAGTCTTATACACGGGGGCGTCTTATAGATGGAAAAGTACGGTATTTGCAGCTTGTTTCAAAAAACCAAGTTCAACATTTTGTAGGTAACATTGTATCAGAAACTCATTGCTTGGAATCATGGTTGTAATTCTTAAGTGATGGCAGTGTGCAAGGCTGAGGCTGTTTAATATTTAGGGGGAGCAACTGATTTACAAGTAGCAAAATAGATTTTTCAGGTTTAATTGATTAACCTTTTAGGGAAAAATATTGCCCTACTCTAAACTTAACCAAGGCACTGCTTTTGGATTTGAAAGTTGAGGTGGGGGGGGGCAAGAGACCACCTGAAACGAGCAGCATAGTTGGGTGTTCTGTGACTGGTGAAACCCATTCAAACTTGGAGCAGCTCACAGCCAACTCTTACATGAATATTTGCTGTTTGATTATTTTGCAGTTTTTTGGCTTTGCTAAACATGTGATCCCTTTCCATTCAAAAGTATTATGGATGTAAAAGTTTCTGCTGCAGTGGTTCGTTCCAACATGTTGGTCATCAAGTGGTGAACGTGCATATAGGAACTAAACCTTAGTTGAGTTACTCTGGAAAATCAGGCAGAGCACACTGCGCTTATGTACTTGTTTCATGTTTCCGTCAGCTTCTTTGAGAGCTAATGGAGAATCAGCTCAGAGACCTCCTTTTCTAAAATGCTGGGTAGAATGCTACCATTCTGCTCTGCCCCATATTCATCTGAACAAGTTTCCTTTGAAGTGTAATTTAAGGTATCCCGTCATATGTGCCTGCTATGTCAGTGAATTGCTTCGTTTTCAAAAGCATAACATTGTAGGGTTTGTATTCATGCCGAACCTCTGAATCATCTGAGCAGCTTTAAAAGCATGTGAAAAACACACACCAATGGGTTGTTTCCAAAGCTGTCTTCCCACAAGCAGAGTAGACTTGCACTCATGCAGTGGAATTCCACCTTCCTCTCTTTACCATTGCAGTTTCTTTCACACCTCAAATTTGCTCCAGAGGGTTGGGGGACCCGTTGGACTTGGGTTTTTTTGTGGGGGCGGGGCGGCAAGAAACTGCAAGGAGGGAGGGAGGAAAGATGAAGACCCGGTGTGTGAGCCAAAGGTCTACTTATGCAACATTGGGTTCCACCCTTTGTGTTCAAACGTCATTTTAGATAAAGCTGATATATATATATATATATATATATATATATATATATATATATATATATATATAATTTTTTATTGAAAGGTAAATGGGACAGTCATCCCTCGGGTTACAGATGCTTCAGGTTGCGTTTTTTTGGGTTGTGGGCCGCCGAAAAGTTCAAAGGGGAAAAATAAAACTTGAAAATAAGCCAGCAATGGAAGAAACAAAACACAGCAGCTAAAAAGCAGAGGTAAAAACCGCAGCTGGCTGTAAGAAAGAAAAGGGGCAAGCACGGGCTGCCCCGACCTTAAATGAACCCTACTAAGCCCGCCCCTGCAGCCAGCCGATTGGCTGGCTCGGTGAATAATAAATACTGATGAATCCCGGGATTCCCCAAGTCGCGAGGGGCTGCAGCCAGCCCTGCGACGATGTAGAAGGGGCGTGCGCCTGCAACCCCCCCTTATGTCAGGAGTGGCTTTGTGGACCGCCGAAACTGCCGGGTTTCGGTGGTCGCACATGTGCAGAAGCGCCGAATCGCAACCAGCACGTGCGCAGAGCACCACTGATGTTTGAGAATGCTGCGGGTGCGAACGTGCGTCCCACACGGATCACTTTCGCAACCCGAGCGTCCACTGTACATAACCATATATGTCCACCAAGCATGGCGAGACGAAATAAAAGAGAGAAAAAGGAAAAGAGAAACAGCACCTGTGTAGAAGGGAAAGTGAAGGGGGGAACCCAAAATTGTATACTTTACAAAGTTGTTACTGTACCTCACCAGATCTTCACCTATTACAGTATTTGTAAGAATGGATTCCAAATATCATTGAATTTGTCCATGGCAAGTCTGCGTTTATATGCAAGTTGTTCATATGCTGCAAGTTTGTATAAGTCTTCAATCCAGTGGTAGAAGGGAGCCACGTTTCTGTCTTTCCAATTCAGCAGTTTCAGTCTTTTTGCTGTGCTAAGGGCATGGAGAGTCCACTCATATGAAGCGGAAATCTTTATGTGAAAAGGCAGGATTCAGCTTCAACATTTTTGTCCTTACCCTGACACTTTTCTCCCTTCCGAAACAGGTCATCCTGTTCAGTTCTACAGCATGAACAGACCTGCTACTCGGCACACCCCTCCAACAATAGGGGGCTCTTTGCCGTACAGGCGTCCTCCTTCCATCACTTCGCAGAACAGCCTTCAAAACCAGGTGAATGGAGGACCCTTTTATAGCCAGAACCCAGGTAAGATGCACTGCAGTGAAAATCAGTACTCTAACCCACCAACAAAAATGGCAGTGTTGTGGTGCCTTTAAAGATCTAACCACATGTTTTCGTGATGATGAATAATTTGACCTTTACCTTAAAATCCTAAATATTAATCTCTGATTGCAGGGAAGGGGTTGCTTTTCTTTGATAAAGTATTATATTTGAAATATGGCTGTTTTGGTAATTTATCAGTTTGTCTGTACTTTCTGCATTTTATTTTCCTCTGGCCTCACTGTTTACAAGCACGCACCCCATTCCCCGCCCAAACTATATACCTGTAACTTGAGATAACACTTTATTCATCTGTTGAAGTGGAAACTTATGCCATGAAAAGGTTAGTCTTTAAGATGCCCAAAGCCTCGGTGTTTTCTGCAACAGACAAACATGGTTATCCCTGAGACAACGTTTTGTTTTCCCTCACAGTTCTTAGTTCACTAGGTGGCCAACTTGCTAAAGAGATGGCTTGTGTTTGGAAGGAAACCTGGCTTGAATCAGTTGCACATCATAGAAGCAAGCATGGGGATCTTGTCAGTTTGCTAATGTTTCATAGGAGATCAGTTGATGGAATCCTGAAGTGCACAACTGCAAATAGGTGTGTGAATTGATTAGTCTAAGAGCCTGTAACTTGACAGAAGCCACATGACTTACCGTATTTTTCGCTCTATAAGACGCACCAGACCACAAGACGCACCTAGTTTTTGGAGGTGGAAAACAAGAAAAAAAATATTCTGAATCTCAGAAGCCAGAACAGCAAGACGGATTGCTGCACAGCGAAAGCGGCGATTCCTCTTCCTGTTCTGGCTTCTGGGATAGCTGTGCAGCCTCCATAAGATGCACACACATTTCCCCTTACTTTTTAGGAGGGAAAAAGTGAGTCTTATAGAGCAAAAAATACGGTATGTTGTGGCATAAGTCTGGCTCTTCCACACCTAAACCAAAACCTGTCTACTGAACCTAAGTGCCTAGAATATATATGCATGTTAATGGATCTTCACTCAGTGCACATAACCTGCACGATGTCTGGAGTTTGCACACACCTGTTGAACTTGAATATTTGTGTTTGTGTGTGTACGTGTTCAAAACATACCGAGAAGTGTCCCTAAATATGACAACGCATAACACTCACAAATGTGAAAAGGTGTTAATAATAAGCATGACTCTTTGCATGCTGAAGGAGAGAATCTATGATTATTCACTCTTTTATGGGGAGACCGACTTCTGAAGGTTTGTTTTTATGCAAAGGTGTTTTCTGGATGCTCAGCAAGTTTTGTAGAATCCTTTGTTGTGGTAAGAGTTGTTAAATGGGTGGCCCTTCATTAGTCGGTCATTTCGTTGTCGAGACACCACAGAAGATGCCAAATAGCCAATAAATATTAGGTAATTCTCATTCAGTCTGTTTAGCCAAGCAGAATGTTATGATTTAAAAGGGTAGCTTGCTTGGATTGTAAACTTACAAAAAGAGTGGCTTTCCCGTGGCGCAAATAATGAGAGGTTTGTAAGTGTAGAATTTTAGCAGATGAAGATGGGATATATCAGTGGACTTGGACTTCGTCCAGCGTAGAGGCAAAAGGACTTCCAACAAAGACTCACTGTCGGGAGAGGACTGCTGAGGACAACCAGATTCCTGTGGTGCCATAAAGAGGGAGGGAAGTGGCAGGATAGGGGAGCAAGGAATGCCATTTGAAAATTGGCCTGTTACCTTTTCATTGAGGGAGCATCAGAAGAAGAATGCATTTGAGAACATGGGCTTCAGCAAGGGAGAAGGAGCATGGTGCTTGCTGGGGGAAATCTTGGGACTGATTCTCATTCTTTTCATTGTACATGAAGTGCAGATTGAAATGCACTCCTGCATAGACTTCCCCATGTTACAGGCACACACTGTACAAGAGAAAGCAAAGCAAAAATAGGTTCTGCACACAACAGCTTGATTTTAAAAATGAAGTGATTGGCAGCAGCCATGATCTGAGGGGGCAAGTATATAGGGAGCTCAATTTTCAAAAAGTTGTGAGTGCTGAAATATTCTCATTTAGAAATGAGTAGCACCCACTGAACGACTCAGCAGAGAGTAAAAGAATGGGAGTCTCTGACATCATTGAGTTGCACGGAAAACCTAAATTCTGCCCTGACTCTCAAGTTGCCAAGAACTGGGGGCCGGGATTGGGTTTTGCCTCCAGCTAAACTGTGACCCCGGGACGCGGGTGGCGCTGTGGGTAAAAGCCTCAGCGCCTAGGGCTTGCCGATCGAAAGGTCGGCGGTTCGAATCCCCGTGGCGGGGTATGCTCCCGTTGCTCGGTCCCAGCGCCTGCCAACCTAGCAGTTCGAAAGCACCCCCAGGTGCAAGTAGATAAATAGGGACCGCTTACTGGCGGGAAGGTAAACGGCGTTTTCGTGTGCTGCGCTGGCTCGCCAGATGCAGCTTTGTCACGCTGGCCACGTGACCCGGAAGTGTCTCCGGACAGCGCTGGCCCCCGGCCTCTTAAGTGAGATGGGCGCACAACCCCAGAGTCTTGTCAAGACTGGCCCGTACGGGCAGGGGTACCTTTACCTTTACCTTAAACTGTGACCCCAAGTGCAGCTACTTTACCTACCCGTAGAAGTGAAAGATTCCCGTGGACTTCGGTGGAAGGAAGTAAATTGTTTCAGCTGCTGTCTCAAAGCCATGCAGAATGGTGCTTAATCGCATAAGCACATTTCTAAAATCCTGTTTTAAACAGTCAGGTCACACTCTTCATGAAAGTGTTCTGTGTTCTGTGTGCTCAGAAACACCTCAAGTAAAGTTATTCTAAGTCCCAATCCTGAACATTTTCTCAGATTGGGTTAAGAGATTACTTTCTAATTTGCTTGTAGATGTTGAATTTTTATAAAGAAATGTGAAGCTGTAAACGTTGGTCTTTGGTAATGCAAATGCAGGCTATGTAAAAATGAAGCCTTGTGGGTTGGGGAAAGTCCTTGTGGGTTGGGGAATATTTTCCCTGTCTGTACCAGACTGTCTTCCTAATAGCCAAGGATTTCTGTGCTTCTGCCGGACTTGTTTCAGGACTGGTTCTGTGGAGACTGCAGGAGACGAATCCTTTAAGCATGAATTATTCCTGTTTTTTAATAATAATAATAATTTTTTTAAAAAAATTATTTATATCCCTCCCCAGCCGAAGCTGGGCTCAGAGCGGCTAACAACAATAAAAATAACACAGTTTACATAAAATCACAATCAATTAATTGAAATACATTCATCAATTGAGAATCAAATTAATGGCAACCATTGGGCTAGAGTTCAATGAGGATTACCAAAGGAGGGGGCCAGACTGTGCCTTGGCCAAAGGCCTGGTGGAACAGCTCTGTCTTGCAGGCCCTGCAGAAAGATGTCAAGTTAAGAAACAAGCCTGATGATTAATACTGCTTCAAGCAAATTTCAGTGTTGTCCTTGGCAGCTAGGTTCAAGTTGACCTGTTACTATTTTTCCTCCCTTTTTCTTGCATTGAGTAGGAAACCACAGTGCCCATGCAATCTCTCATGTTTTGGGTTCAACTTTTCTAACCGGAGGCCTGCTTTTTTATTGTTGTCGTTTCTTTTCTGCAGTGTCTCTTGCGCCACCTCCTCCCTCTATCCTACAGGTAACTCCTCAGTTACCACTCATGGGATTTGTGGCCAGAGTTCAGGAGAATAGTAAGTATGCGTTTTTATTGTCCTTTGATTCAGGTAGAGATATTTTAGTAAGCTTAAGCTCACTTGCAAGTGTTAGGTTTGGAAGATGACAATGTCTCTTGATCACAGACAACCTTGAAATGCCTACTTGCTTCTAATCTAGCAGACGTTCCACATTTAGATTGGTTGTTCATAGACTGTTTCATAAATTTTGTGCATCTACCAGTCAGCAGCCAAGACAGTGCATTTTGCAAAGTGTGATGCTGTGGTCTTCTGCCAGGTGAACACTTTTCATGTGGGATTGGGTTGATTACCTTCTGGCCCCCACTGCAGCAGCGTCCACATAGTGACTAAACTCAGAGCTTCAAAGTTCCTGCTTTACAATCTGAAGGGCATGCAGTCCGCCCCAAAGCAAAAGAAAGCGACTTAACCAGGAACTGCCATTCAGCATAACCATATCGGATTGAGAACATAAGGACAGCCCTACTGAATTCAACCAAAGACTCACCAAGTCCAACATTTTGGGGCCAGCCAGATATCTATGAAAAACCACTAGAAGAGTGCAAGAGCTATAGCACTTTCCCCCCCTTTTGAGTTCCCTAGCAAATGATGTTCAGAGACATACTGCCTCTGAGACTGGATTTGGAAGATCTAGCAGCAGGTAATGTGGAACATGAATCTCTCTAGAAAAGGGCTGGTCCTCCAGCACTGCTTAATTGTCAGAGATGATGAGAACAATTGTCCAACGGCACCTGGAGGGCCACAGGTGTGCTACCTCTTCCCTAAAGCGGAAAGGCTGCTGTTTCCCCCGATGTCCAGTGTTTGAGTGTCAGACTCGATGGAAGGTGAACTTTGAACCTTGATCAGTGATTACAATAATAATAATAATAGTTTATTATTTATACCCCGCCCATCTGGCTGGGCCTCCCCAGCCACTCTGGGCGGCTTCCATAAAAACCAAAAATACAGTAAAATATCACACGTTAAAAACTTCCCTGAACAGGGCTGCCTTAAGATGTCTTCTGAATGTCAGGTAGTTGTTTATCGCTTTGACATCTGCTGGAAGGGCGTTCCACAGGGCGGGCGCCACTACCGGGAAGGCCCTCTGCCTGGTTCCCTGTAGCTTTGCTTCCCGCAATGAGGGAACCGCCAGAAGGCCCTCGGCGCTGGACCTCAGCGTCCGGGCAGAATGATGGGGGTGGAGACGCTCCTTCAGGTATACAGGACCGAGGCCGTTTAGGGCTTTAAAGGTCAGCACCAACACTTTGAATTGTGCTCGGAAACGTACTGGGAGCCAATGTAGGTCTTTCAAGACCGGTGTTATGTGGTCTCGGCGGCCGCCCCCAGTCACCAGTCTAGCTGCCGCATTCTGGATTAGTTGTAGTTTCTGAGTCACCTTCAAAGGTAGCCCCACATAGAGTGCATTGCAGTAGTCCAAGCGGGTGATAACCGGAGCATGCACCACTCTGGCAAGACAGTCCGCAGGCAGATAGGGTCTCAGCCTACGTACAAGATGGAGCTGGTAAACAGCCGCCCTGGACACAGAATTGACCTGCACCTCCATGGACAGCTGTGAGTCCAAAATGACTCCCAGGCTGCGCACCTGGTCCTTCAGGGGCACAGTTACCCCATTCAGGACCAGGGAATCCTCCACACCTGCCCGCCCCCTGTCCCCCAAAAACAGTACTTCTGTCTTGTCAGGATTCAACCTCAATCTGTTAGCCGCCATCCATCCTCCAACCGCCTCCAGACACACACAGGACCTTCACCGCCCTCACTGGTTCTGATTTAAAAGAGAGGTAGAGCTGCCTCTCAGCTTTGGATCTTTTCTGTAAAAGGTGGACAACCCATCGAAGCAGACACTGGACAGAGTGGGGTGGGGTGGGAATAAGACTTGTAAAGCTCTTAATATATTGGATGTGCTGTATAGCCTTTAAACTCTAGGAACTGCAGTGTGGATTTTTGCTCCTCTAGTTTCAGACACACCTCCACCCCCACCCCCGGTAGATGAGCCAGTCTTTGATGAATCCCCGCCACCACCACCTCCTCCAGAAGATTATGAGGAGGAAGAAGCCGCTGTGGTAGAATACAGTGACCCATACGCTGAAGAGGATCCACCGTGGGCACCAAGGACCTACTTGGAGAAAGGTACATTTGCTGGAAGTTCTAACCGTAGAGTTAACTACCGAGGCAAGAGTCTTTTCCAGCCATTTGACATGGGTTCAGCTCACTGCACATTACTGGCGATGCCTCATCCTTGAGATCCTTCAGATGTTACATCCAAAATGTTGCCTGGTGGTGGCACAACGTGAAATTAATATTTTACCAGTTGACGGTGTGTCTCAGAGTCTGATCCACTTCCTTCAGCACGAGGGAAGACAAAACCAACGTTGGCCAGTCCCTGTGAAGCAACTGCTGCTCTCTCGGCTGGTGCTGGATCCTGGTAGCCGGTACTTTGCTAGTTTCCCCAGGATTCCAATACCAGCAGGGAACAGCTGGGATCTGTGTTTACTCTTTTTTGAAAGAGCAAGCCAGCTCTTTCAAATCTTGCAGTTTGGTAAGAAAAACCTGTTTTCCGTATCCTCCCCATTAACAACGGTCATTCTTGCAAGCTTGCACCATAGGGCTGGGAAGTAGGATCTGGCTGGTGGGCTGGATCCTGAACTCCCCCACTCACTGGGAACTCCACTTGCTCCTCAGTGCCAAATGCATGCCTGCTGGGATCAGCTTTACTTGTTTGATTGGAGCTCCTAGATGCAACCATTCCTGCCTTCAAGCAGGGCTGGTAAGACAGAGGGATCAGCTCCACATAGGTGTTCTGGTGGGGAACTCGGCAGTGGGCTGATCCCAGCTGGCTTGCATTCAGCACTGACTGCAACGATCTGGTTTGCACTCTAGATCCATTATTTCCTTGCAGCTTTGCCTGCTCCACCCCTGACTTCAGGGCATGGCTGTTGGGAAAATGGCCCCACAGGCCAAATTAGGACCCCTGGCAGGCTTAATTTGACTCGCAGACTGGAGGTTTACCATGCCTGTTGAGTGACTCTCCTCTAGTATCCTTTGCTCTGTCACATAACAGATCACAGCGTGAAAAAGCATATTGAATAGTAAGTTAATTCATATTTCTTATTACATCTGTAAGCCAACATTAATTCAAATTCCCCCTTTTTTCCCCTTGGAGGGGAAAGAAACGAAAGAAGTTTCTGTGCGTGAGAAAGAATGCAGAAAGAAAGGGAATCTTAGCTGATTAAAAAGTAATTCCATAAGGTCTTCAGCCACCTGAATTTGTGGGCAGTAGTAAAACAGAACTATGCAGAACTACCAAAAGATAATGGAAGTTCTGCATCTGATGTACTAGAAGAACAACAAGAGGTAGATTGCATCGGTTGGACGGTCCCTTTGAATTGAATTGGTTTCTCTTTCTCTCTTGCAACCCTTGCCTGGCCTGTTTGGTTTTTTTTGCTCGTATGCAGAAACTGAATCCATCTCCATTTCATCACTGCACAAGTTTGAGAAAGGAAACGAGCAGTTAGAATTCCTCGATAGACCTGCCTTTTGCTACTTTTAGGAAAGCAAGCAGCATTTTTTAAGGATGCCGTAACCCATCAATTTACTATGTGGGGACTGTTCTCACCAAGATCCCCTTTTTATTATATGAAACCAGAGGGGGAGCATCATGTTGTGTTGACTTTTTCCAAAATAGTTTTATACATTGGTCATTTGGGAAACCCTAAATAGGCGTCCACTTTTTCAGTAGTAGCAATTACTTGGTTCAGTCTTTTGTATATTGGAATGAGAGGCGTGGAGTAGGCCAAAATTTCTCCCATTTTTATTTTTAGAACTGCAGCATTTGAGCACAAAATATTCTGAAATATCTAAAGTCACGTTTTGGCCTTTTGGGCGAGGAACTGACTTCTTGCGCAAATAGGGAGAAAGACAGCATTCAAATCGGCTACCGCTAAAGAGAAATTTCTGCTGTTTGGGAAATGAGGGATTACCCAAATGAAAGCTATCCTATGATTTTGACATTGCCTTCAGTTCAGGCAACTGCTTTCTTGGGATCTTGCTATTCTCTCCTTTTTCTGTTTGCTCCTAGTTGTGGCGATCTACGACTACACTAAAGACAAGGAAGATGAACTCTCCTTTCAGGAAGGCGCCATCATCTACGTCATTAAGAAAAACGACGATGGTTGGTATGAAGGGGTGATGAATGGAGTAACGGGACTCTTCCCAGGGAACTACGTGGAGTCCATCATGCATTACTCGGAGTGAAGACGGCCACAACAAGAGGCAGATTTGCACCTTGCTTGCCATGAGGTTGTTGGGCTCCCCAGATCTTCTCCAGCGGCTGGGGGGCCCTGTCAAATGAACTGAAGGAAGGAAGGATCATTGTAAACAAAACCACTCTTATTTTTTTTGTTTTGCTCTCCCCCCCCCCCCAACCATTTTATAAAATAGTGATTTGAGTTGTTTTGGAGAAATGGCTCTTCCATTTGCCAGCAGCGGCTGGGCTGAGCTGAACGACGTATTTTAATAAGCTGACCGATTCGGGTGTAGATATAGGAGATGTAACGAACTTGCCAATTAACCGATCCGTTGCTCAAATTGTGACCCATTCAATCAAGACATGGGATTTTTCTCAGGAATAATGTAAGCCCTGGTATTGGGACATCCCAGATGCCAGTGCTGAAGGGTTGGCTTCGATAGGCCATCCGCCCCCCTCCCTCTTTGCCTTTCCCCAAGTCCCCATTCTTCACTCTCTTACTATTGGAAAGAGTGTTATTGTACTGGCAAACATTTTGGGGTTCACACACCAACTGGATCTCAGGTTGGTTCCTTGCATCTCTGACCCAAAACACTTCTGCAGCTGTTCAGCGCATGCAGCCTGATCCAGGTGCACACGGAGCTGGTTTCGAATCACATTCCTCTTGCTTTGAGAACACAGGAAGTTGTAGCTTTCGGCGTGGCCTCCTGTTATATAGATCCTTGAAAGCTTCGAGTGAGGCCTCATTTGGTGAAATGGTTGTTAAAAAGTTGGAAGGAAGATGAAGCTTGAAGTTAAGATTTGGGCTGCCTCCCTATTTGGAAAAATATCCAGGGAATAGTTTGCACCCTCCTCTCTTGATAAGTGACATATTGTCCAGATTCTGCTTTCAGAATACGTACAAGCCACATCTTGTGGTTTCACATATCAGGCTTCAGCCCTGGTTCTTCTCCCGAAGGCTGGCTGCAATCTTCTGAAATTACCTCATGTTTTATAGTTTGTGGAATTAGAATAGAGAAGAATTCAATATCTTTAGAGGTGGGGGAAGTTTGAATTCATTCACAAGTTTCAGCTAAAAGTTGGAGCTGCTTGGCTCAAATATCATCATGCATACCAATCGGATGGTACAAATTGACTTCAGTGCATATCATGAAAGGCTTGTGGAGGCAGGCAGACAAATGTGGCCGAGGCCTGTTAGCTGATCTTGCTAGGAATCCAGAGGGCTGCCTTCTGTTTTGGTTTCCTTTGATGGCAAATTAGAAACGGAAGAGAGCTTGAGCTACCCTTTCTCCAGTCTTTCAGATGGGTAATTTTCTTAAATGTGAGGAGAAGCCTGCTGTCATGGCTTCTTAAGTTTTAAGGCCAAACTTGATGACACGTGAAATGTCTTTGCTTTTGGTTAAATTGCAGCTGTCCTATTCAGGATCAGGCATGGGATAGTAGGGGGCTAACCATTCCCCCCCCTACATCACGGTTCCCTCAAAAATAGCCTTTTCCAAGCAGTTGTTAGTTGCAGAAGGACGTTGCTCCCGCCGCCAATGGCAGGTTCCCTCTCATACAGAGAGCAGCCTTGAAGGAATACGTGTAATTTTTGTTGGAACCGTGATGTGGAAGAAAATGTGTCTCCCCTCCCCCCCAATATGCCACAGCCCCAATCCTGACTCCCATAACAGCAACCCAAATGAACCATGGATATGCAAAATTCAACCACACCTCTCCCTGACCTGTTGAGTCTTCACTTGAATAGTGACCGAAAAGTGATGAACCTGGGACCACATGTTATGCTAGCCTGCCTTTCTTAACACCAACTAGCCAAAATTCCATGAGACCAGCAAAAATGTGGTTTTGCAGGCATCTAGTTCCTCTATCTGTGCAGGCTGTCTTGGCTTACCCTCTGCAACTGGTGTGCTCGGAAATCTTCTTCATCATGCTTTGCTTGAGCCAGGAGCAGAATTCAAGCGGTACCAAGAACCTAGCGTAGATTTTATGTATCTCCCATCTGCACAGTTTGCTTATGTGGGGAGCGCCCGCAAAGATAGCAAAATCAGTGCTCTGAGCAGCTCTAGCCTCACTAAAATGGGATGGCTTTCAGGACTGGCTTGTTTGACGGAGTCAAGGCTTTATGGGGCTGTAGCCCTAAAGGCACTGGAGCATTAGGTCAAATTTCTGGCATGATCAGTCTTTACTTCCTGTACAGAATGC
Organism: Podarcis raffonei; assembly: GCF_027172205.1. Taxonomy (NCBI): domain Eukaryota; kingdom Metazoa; phylum Chordata; class Lepidosauria; order Squamata; family Lacertidae; genus Podarcis; species Podarcis raffonei. The sequence continues at coordinate 130,076,704 of NC_070602.1, read as the reverse complement.
ACATGATAAGACTCCTACATATCTACATTGGTGCATGCTCTGTCTGCCATGAGAGGACGTTGTCTTCTATTATGGCCGCGATGCAACCATGCACGTATGTAGGTATTGGCGTGTGTAATGTTCTGTGTGTGTTGGGATGCACACGGGCCCGAGACCACAGCTCGCCACACAAAGAACCTGCACAGAGATGCAGACTTCTGCATATGTGCTCCTCAAGGCCCTTGCTCAGCTCGACAGGATAAACCCTTGGCGCTCTCATCTGATTCTGTGCAGGAGGAGGCAAGTCTCAGATATTGTTCTGGGCTTTGATGCAGAATGCCTGCAAGAGAACTGGGTGCTGGAAAGAAATGTTATTTTCCTTTCTGCGCAAAGCACATTGTGTACCTGCAAGGTAGCGTGCTATGTTGCAAAGAGCTTTTATTGCCGTGAAAAATCTGAAGGAAACGAGGCAGGATAATGAGGATACTTGAATTAGAGTTTCCTCCTTCTCCAACTGCTCCTGCGGGGAGGGGAGCACCCCCCACCCACCCTGTTTGGGGACCCATCTTAATTTTCCCCATTGTTGATGCACTTTAAGTCTGGTACTGGGCCCTTGACTTCTCGAGAATACTTACCCCCCAATTAAACCTCACCCCATTGCTCCCCCCTCCCCCCCCACAGAAAAAACAGGTTGCCTTAGTGCCGGATTCGTCACATCTTAAGAGAGTTGCTGTCTTCTCAGCCCTTCTGGAAAAAGCCACAATATCGTTCATCTTAGATTATACAGCTGACCAAACAGCAGACCTGCAGTTCCAATGCTGAAATATCATAATCTGTCGCTTTTGAGGTTGCAGCTACCGGAGCTTGGTTTTATTTCTAAGAGCAAGGGAAGTTGGCCTGGAGTGTAGGTCCAATCCGGACAGATTCCTCACGCGCACAAGTTGTTTGGAGAAGCTTCTGAGATTGTATCTGTAGTGGGTCTCCCCCTTTTAAAAGTGCTTTCACTATAGAATTGGTTTATAAGGAGCTTCTCTGCACTGGGTTTTTTTTTTTAAATGGTTGCATTTCCTTGGTTGTGTGGAGAGGGACTCTGATGATTGTTCCCAGCTCCTGCGGGGGGCAATGCCAAGTGTTGCCCTAGAAGACTTGATTTTTGTGGCCGTTCCCCACAAACCTCCCGGGCCAAGATCACTCTCCATGAAGCTGCTGCAGACGGTCTTTCCAGATTGCTCGCCTCTTGCTGGTCTTACGCTTTCTATTCTGCTGTACTAACGTAAAGCAATTCCTTGAATTTTACGCTTTTTTTATTTTGTACAGTTTTGAATTCTGTAGAATGTTTAGGGATGATATGTACACAGCCCAAAGTAATCAGACTTTGTATGTATGTAATGTTGCATAGACTGCATGCTATTTCAAGTCAGTGAGGGTGGTACTCCATCTATCGGTTGTAATTTCCTCTAAACGTTCCCTTTTTAAATTTAATGTTTACTTTTTTAAAGAAAAGGGGGTGGGTGGGGGACGGGAAAAAGAGGGTGGGGGGGGACAGGCCTGGGAAATTGGAAATAAAATCATTTTCTCCCCATAGAGTCCTGCTTTCAAAAATCAGATTGAGGTGTTAAAAAGTTATGATGATTTGATCATTTACTTTCAGCCTCTTAAGTGCAAACAGTGTAAGAGTTCTATGTGTGATCCGGTATCAAGCTCCTTATCATTTATTCCTTCTTAAAATGGCTTTCATTCCCTTGGCCTTCCTTCTCCCACTCATGTGAGTAATGGATCCAAGATGTGTGTGTTTTTCCTGCCGCTCGCATTGGCTTCCTGCTTAAAGACAAAATCTCGTTTTCCACAACACCAGGAACAAATCCTTCCAAGCCAGAAGAGTTGCCAATCTAGAGTAGGAATGATGTATCGCTGGAGTCTTTGCTTCCGGTTGGTTGTTCTTTCCAGGGGCTGCCTTTGCTCTGCTTTGTGTAAACTTACCACTGTCCCCCTAGTTTTGCTCCTGAAGCCTTGCGCACATGCTATGTAAAGGGGAAGAGGGACAAAGACCGTACTCCACGGCTCTGCACGGCATACAAACGTGGCACAGAAGGTGCTCTGAAGACCTGCAAGTGAGTTTCGTCTTGCTACCTTGGACTATATTAGCAATGTTTAGAAGGTGGGGGGAGAAGAGAATTTAATAAGAGGCTCACGAAATGTTGGCCGCCAGTTTGCAGATGCTATGCGCTGCTAAAGCTCAGGTTCGGTGCTGTGACTCGAACATGCGGATGGCCGCTTTTCTATCTTCCCTTCCCCCCATTTTGGATCATGTCATGATATTAAAAAGTCCCTTTGTTTCCGACTCTCTCCTGTAATCTTGCATGCAAATATTGGGAAAACCCAGGCCTGTCCGTTAATGGGACATTGCCTGATGGCAGGTCCCCATCATTGGAGCATCGCTGAGGACCTTGAGTAAATGGGTCCCTTTCCACAAGGTTTCGGGGTGGAATGAACCTTGGGAGCTGTTGAGTTTTCGCATCAACATCTAGCTGTGTGGGGTGATTCTCTCCCCCCGGCCCAAGGAGGTTAACGGTTGCCAACTTACTCTCTTTAAAGTAACAATTTCTTACCTGGGCTGCCGTCATTCAATTTTTGAAGTGGCATCTTCAGTAAGTAGAACTGACTTCTAGTGTTTTCCAATCTCTGCCGGGCGAAAGCCTTAAATGTTCAGTTTTTCTCAGTGTTATCCCATTGATCTTGGCTTTGAGCCAAACACAAAGCAGGAAACACTTTCCCCTGTAGGAAACGGGGGGGGGGGGGGTAATTCTAAATTTCCCCAAGCAAATTCTGCCGGGGAAAACCAACCAAGGGCGTGGCTAGGTTTGGTGCTAAAATTGAATGGAGCATGATGTATGAATGGAAATAGGGTGTCTTCCAATTTGTAGTTTCTGGGGCAGCCTTTGAACACAGAACAGTATTTGAAAGTGTCATAAGCTTAATGAGGGGAATGATGACTTTAAAACTTGATAACCGGGGGGGGGGGGGTGTTTTCTCAGTGATGCTGGTTAACCTCTCGGTGTTAACTTTGTGTGTGGGAGACATAAGAGGCAGACATAGATGTTAAAAAACGGTGCACAGCTCATATCCTAAATGAAGATGGGGATAGTCCTTGTTCACGAGAAATGATTCCTTGCAAATGAGAGAGAATGGGGTGGTAGCCAACTCGTAGGTTTTACTCATAAATGGATCCGTTGAAATTAAGGAAATGTGACCAATTTCAGTGGGCCTACTGTGAGTAAAACTTGGTTGGATAACACCCATGACTCTTAAACCTGCAGTATTAAGACACTCACTTTTTCCAAATGAGGAGTGTTGCGGTATTTAAATGCAAAATGAAGCTAACGGATGTTGCCTAAATCTAGGTCGCCTTGATATTTTTATTTCAAAGGCCAGATCTTCCTAGGCAAATGAAATTTGGAAGAACTGTCATTTTTACCCAAGTATTAGATTTACCATCTTCTGCAGCTGCTATTATGTGTATGCAGCATTTGACCATACCTTTCTTTGTAGTTAACGTGCTTTCTTGAGAAGAATGGCATATGCCTCTCTTTTTTCCTAGCGCCGTTTCTAAAGGCAGCAAACCGGCATGCCTTGAGACGAGCATAAAATTTTGAGACCAGAGTTGTGCTTGGACCGGAGAATGAAATTGTATGCAGTTCAGTGATTCTTTTCTTATTGATGATGCTATCTATCGTGTGTACCAAATTCTAAGAGACTGGGTAAAAAGCACAGGCTGGTGTCCGTTAGGATCTTGCTGAATCTTGATGATCAGGTGCTTATTTTTCTCACGTAACTATCATTGCTTATGTATGGATAGGTTTCTGAAACCTATCGCAATGGAAACAAACTCCAATTTGGTTTACACTGAGCAACTTCTGCTACTAGTGGCAAGTGTTTATTTCCTGAGCTCTTGTGGTGACCTCACAGATGGTGAGAATTGTGCAGGATTCTAAAGAAAGCCCTGTTAATTATGTTTTACTGTGTGTGCCATTAAACCACCTTCCAATGAGTGAGGGAGCATAAATTTTTAAGAGTTTTTAAACTGTATTTGGAATTAACTGTTGCTGTGTACTAAACCCTCTTGTTACAAGTCCTAAATAAAAAAAGAAAGCACACTCCAATCCCCTCCAAGCGTCTTGAGGTTGTCCCCTCCTTGCCAGATATGGCATTAATTGAACTGCTGTGTGGACCGAGATTAAATTAAATTCCTGTTGGTTCCGGGAATAACTGTGTCTCTCTTTGTAATAGTTCCAGATAATACCAAGATGTCATAAACTGCAATGGACGCAAAAATAGCGTTAAGGACACTCCTAATTTTGAATGGCTCAAAGAACTTTAGAGGGAGCTTGGAAGGTGGAAGATCTGATCTAGGATACCGTAAAGTTACAGTCCCCGAGAGTGTGTACAAAACTTGCATTGAAATCCTTTAACTAACAGGTGCTGCGTATCTCCCAATCTGAGTATTTTCAGATAAGCAAAGTGGGTATTTTTAATGCTTCACTATGTTTAGACACCACCTTAGGGAGCTAGGTAAATCTATGCTCCGCATGCAGCAGGTTTGTGGGCTTGTGATGCAATATTTTCCTTTATCCACCTGCGCAGGGCATGGACTGAAGCAACAAGCCCTTGAATGCAGGGATTTCCAGGCACTTGTTGCATTTCATGCTTTTGCCTCAAACTCTTGTCTACACATACTGAAATTTGTGCTTTAGACATTCCCAAATTTCACAAGTGTGGGATTGTCAGTATTTTCTTCCTGGTCTGATGTGAAGCAGCAAGCTGATATCCTCTTGTTTTGAGAGACACTATTAACGAAGATGGCATTAAACTTCCAATTCCTGCTAATGATATTTGTGTACATGACGACCTAATTAAAAGCAAAAGTGGGTGTGTATAGAGGAATAGTAACATTGCTGAATAAGTAATATCTTCTTCAAAAGGTGAATGTTCTGTTTCAGTAGAGGCTTATGAAGGAATGCAAGGCATACTTGCAGAAAAAGTATTGATATACTCCAAGGGAAGGAAGGTCAGGTGGTACCCAGTGCGAAAAATTTGTCACCCCGCCCCCCCCCCATTGATTTTTTTTGGGGGGGCCTGCAAAAATGGTTTTACGTTATTTCATATTTTCTTACAAAGGAATAATAATAAGTAATAATAATAAACTTTTATTTATATCCAGCCCTCCCTGGCCGAAGTCAGGCTCAGGGTGGCTAACATCAGATACATAAAGGTACCCCTGCCCATTCGGGCCAGTCTTGCCAGACTCTAGGGTTGTGCGCTCATCTCACTCTATAGGCCGGGGGCCAGCGCTGTCCGCAGACACTTCCTGGTCACGTGGCCAGCGTGACAAGCTGCATCTGGCGAGCCAGAGCAGCACACGGAACGCCGTTTACCTTCCCGCTGGTAAGCGGTCCCTATTTATCTACTTGCACCCGGAGGTGCTTTCGAACTGCTAGGTTGGCAGGCGCTGGGACCGAACGACGGGAGCGCACCCCGCCACGGGGATTCGAACCGCCGACCATGCGATCGGCAAGTCCTAGGCGCTGAGGCTTTTACCCACAGCGCCACCCATGTCCCATCAGATACATAACATTGGTATAAAAATCAAACAATAATTAAATTACCTCCTAAAAGCATGTCAAAATCAAATTAAAGTCTAATTAGATGGCTTTACGCAGGGCTAGGGTTGGGAATGGGTAAGTGCTCCACTGAATTGAAATTTCAGCCTTCACGACACAGGAAAACGGCTAAGTAAACAGCCATTTTCGTGGAGGAGGGTCAAGATATTAACTGATATGTAGGAAATTTCATATATAGCTAAGACCTTTGGAGCAGGCATTAAAAAAAAAGAGTTTTTTAATGAACAGCCCTAGTAGGGCAGTAATTGTTCCTTGATAATTTGTCAAACCCCCCCCCCCCATGATGGAACCTGGGGTGACCCGCGCCCCCCCCACCCCTGTCCAAGGTTAATCTATGTATTTGCAAAGGCAAGTTAGTTTTGTGTGCAGGAAGTTCTGCATTCAAGCCCTAGTTTTAAAAAGTGCTGGGAAAAGCCTTGAGGCTGCTGCCAGACAATACTAGGCTAAATGGGCAAGGAGTCTCACTTCATACTATGCACTTGACCACGAATGTTTTCAAGCTCAAGGTGGAGCAAGAAGTATATTTTATTACCTAGATGGGCGGTCACTTTTTTCACTCAAACACAAAGGAGCCACGTAAGAGAAAGCCACTAGGATTTCTTTGCAATAAAGACCCAAGGATTCAAGACTGCAGCTAGAGGTTTCTTTTGCAGTTAGTTTACTTTTAAATAAAACTTAAACAGAAAATGTCACATGAGAACAGCGGACAAATTTAACTATATCTTTATTGACTTGTGCATATTCCATTGTAATGATTTCCGAGTACTTTGTCATTGAATGCATTTTTTTATTTTTTTCTCCCATGCTTAAAAAAAGTATATTTATACATATTTATAGAATATTTATATAGAACAAAGCTCTTCTCGACTGTAAATTACCACTTTCAATGAGATTCGCTTTCTTAAAGGGAAAGGAGATGGGGAGGCAGTCCCACTCTAAAGATAAAATGTGCAATTTTTTATGTAAAGCAGTAAACATATGAATGTATTTAAGCACTTAGCACAAATCTGCACAGACAACATAATTGCTGCAATGTTGGTGTTTAACAGGTGCATAATCAGGACTCCTTACCACTATCAACTGCTTACCAATGCCTGCAAAACAAAGCTCAATTTCCCACAATTTACAATCGCACAGTAGGTGAAGCAGGCAAAAGCAGACAAATGACCCAATCCCATTTTCAAATGCATACTTTGTGAGAAATCGAAGATGCTGCAGCACAGATTTTTACCCCCCCCCCGGCCCTCTAAAAAGCGAAGCACATTCTCGTCCAGAGAGTTCAATGTTTCCCAACATTTTTGTATTGGCCCCTGTAATAAAGATGGAAATAGGCAGCAGAACCTGTTGGACGTAGATAGGCGTTTTGAGAAAACTACCACAGACTGTCCTGTTATCTCTTTGGTAGAAAGAAAAGCCCAAATATTGGTTGCTGAGGGCATACATACGAAGATGCCCTGCCAAGCCCAAGGCGGTGAACCATATCATCACAGCAACTGGTACCAGCTTCTTGCTGGTTCAGTATTGCAGTTTGCATATATTTAAAGCTATCATGTAGAGCAGCGCTCTTGCCACAGCTGGGCAAGGACGTGATCTACTAGAAGGGCATTCACAATTGATAGTGTCGGGCTCAAATTCTACACCCCCCAATAGGTCCTTAAATATACAGGTTTGCAATGTGTAGCTGAATTTTGAATTTGCTTTAGTGGTGGGAAGAGGGCAAAGTAAAGCAGCATACAGATGTGTACATTACACACATTGAACAAGATTGCCACTGATCGCAGTGCTTTAAATATTCACTTTATGGTTATGGTTTTGTTTTTTTTTTTGCGGGGGGGGGGAGTGGGCATAATGGTACACTCAAGCCTAAATCGGCTCCAGCACATCTAAAAGCCAAACTACACATGAAGCATGTAATCAGCAGAAGAAAAAGTACAAAATTGCTAGGTTGCCAGTGTGGGAACAAGGACCTCTCCGTCTCCTCCCTTCTGTAACCTCCGCCCCCCCCCCAAATGCTGCCTTGGGGCAGATGTGAGCTTAATGTTGGTTTTCCTGCACTCAACTATTTAGCAAAGAGAAACAAGCATAGTTGCCAATTCTCCAGTTAAGGTGTGATTTGGCCCTACAAACCTTTTCACCTTTCGAGATTAAGCAATACCTTTTCAAGTAGGTAACCGTTAAAAAATAAACATAGGATACTTTTCTTGTCCGGGCCAAAGGGTCTACAGAAGTACCTCACTATGTGTAAGAAGCAGCAGCAGCATGTACTTTTTACACTTGGGGTTATAAAGTTAGGGTTATGTTAAAAATGTCCAAATGCATTTTGAACCAATCTGTCCTCAGTACTCTTTTAACTTGTGAGTGGTTTTTAAACATGAAACGGGATCGACATCTTTAAACACTAAAGGCGTTTAAGGCCAAGCGGTTGTCGTCAAAAGCAGTGTGGCTAACCTCTTCTCAAATTTGCAATTTGCTAATCAACAATGCAGAAAATGAAATGCAAGTAGAAATAAAAAACAAAACATTTGCATCACTGAAGTTTAAATAGGCATGAATTCAGCTGATGTTGCTCAGAAAAGTCTTTTTGAGTTCCATCTACATGTCTGCCCATGTTGTGCTTACTGAATATTCCTGTCTTGTTTTTGAACCCTTCCCAAACTTTCAAGAATGTCCACATGCCACATCCGACTTCCAAGGAGATTTGTAAAGAAAATTGCAGCCCAGAGCATTGTAGTAGACCTGCAAACTCAATTTAAGACTCCGTAGGAACGACTGAAGCAATAGTGGGGAACCTGTGGCCTTTCATGGGGGGGGGCATGTAACCCAACAGGAATCTCAGCTCAAGCATCCATGACAGATGGCCAATAGCCTGGGATAAGGCAGCCTGTAGTCCTAACATCTGGAGGGTCATAGGTTCCCCACCCTATCTTAAGACAGCTTTATAAATTAAGGAAGGGAGACATTCAAGAAGAAACAACAGTTGCCGCTGCTAAGATTAGGACACCATCCAGGGCAAAGATGCAATTTGCCCTTTTCTGTTCACAAACTGAAGAGATCGTGTGAGGCCTAAGCTGTGTTGCCCTGTTCTGTTTCAGTAACTTACCCCAGGCAATTTAAAATCCCAGAGCACAGTTAACAGATAGAGATGCTGGCAAAATGGTAAAGCATCACACAATTAGCAGGCTTAGCTAACCTCAGAATGAGCACGATTTTGAAAAAAGAACCATGGAGATAGTGCAATCCTACATAATGTCGGAAGTAAGCCCTGCTGCATTCCTTGGGACTTAATTCGAGGTAAGTGTGTAGAATTGCAGCATCAAATGACTGTAAGATGCACATACCGTATTAGCATGTCTGTAAGATGCACATACCATTAAGGTTTAACATCCGTATGCTGCATCAATAGCAGTGACCCGAGGAGGAATAACCGCTGGGAGAAGGAATGCAACAGTGCATCTGCAGGAGCCCAACCAGACCCCTTCATCTGCCCCGGCTGCAACAAAACATGCCTCACCACAGGTGCTGTAACCTTGCAACAGTTCACCCCCAAAAGTGCACTCCTACATCGTCTCCAGAGACAAGACGGATGCCCATAAACACATCTGGAAAATATGTTCTACATTACCGTTTCTCAGAAGGCACCAATGGGTAGCTAAAATGGTACCTTCTTACCCCTGCTGTTGCTTACTTGTGGGGGGCACATTCTTTAATTTACCAGGGCACAAAAATTCATGACATTCTGAAAATGTCAATGTGGATCTTGGTCCGTGTTTGCATTTAAGACGTTTCGTTAAAGCTGGGGAGAGACATAACAGTACTCCAAAGGCATTGGTTCTAAATTAACAAAAGGGGGCAGGGAAGTGATTGAATTAACTGACTTGGCTGCCCAAAGCAATCCCACACTCTCTTCTTAGCAAGCTTATGTAACTGGCTATGAGGTTGCTACTAGACATGGAACAAATCTGGCATATTCCTCACACCTCCCAAATGAGGTGGGGTTTTTTCCCCCTTTAGGCCAGCAAGTGGTCCGAGCAGCAACGGAAAGAATAAAGTTGAGCACCAAATGCATTGTAAGTAAAAAAATAACCACCATTTGTTGTAAGACAAGCTAAAATGCTGCAATGTAAATGGTTAAGGACACTTTATAAGCACAAAAATAGAAGAAATGAAACTCTGAACACTTTGAAAGTTACAAAAAAAAGTGCCATCCGACAGCAGTGCTTTAAAAATGCACACAATGGTATATTATTGCTCAAGTAAACTATTCTAAAAGAGGAAAACTGTGTCCAGGACACATTTGGGGAAGGGAAAACAAGCAGATTCAGCATCAGATGACATAGCACCATTCCTTTCTGCATTCAAGATCCTTCTAGGCCAAAAGCAAAAATGACTCTTTAACTTTCTCCAGCTTCTTCTAGGGCGAAATGTTAAGCCTTCCAAATTAACCTAATTTGGATACCTTTCTACAAACAGAGCTCAGGCAGATGACAGTCTTTTAAATCCAAAAACAAAGGCAAACACCATCCCCTCAGCCCCAGAAGCAACTAACTTCTGATACCTAAGACAAGCTTACGATGGGCTCATCTTTAAGGTTTAAAAGGTGGCAAGCCCTTTAAACACAAGTTCAGAGCAAATTATCGCTGTCCTTCCCCTTACACACACACACTGCACTCGTATCAATTCAGTAATAGCCAATAATAAGAAAGTTTTACAATCTGCATTGCATCGCACAGCAGATGCAATACTTGCTGCCTGGGCCTGCGCATCACCTGAATGGTTTAAGCGGAACGAGCAATGCGCTGCTGATACCCTGGCTCAACAGTGCACAGCACTAACTCACATTTGTTCAGCATGCTACCAACGAAACAAGCCATGGGCTGCTTGCTGTTGCGCGCAAAGCAATGGGAGTTTCTCCCCCAACAAAAATCTAGCTGCTTAGCCAAGGAGGAGCCTACCGTCATATTTTTCGCTTCTCTCCTAACCGTAAAAGCTGGCTTGCACACAACAGCAAACCAGCGCCTGGTTTGGTTCCTCGCTGGCGTGCTAGCAAAAGGAAGAGCGAAGCACGGTCTCTCCAGCACACTGGTCCTTCATGTTAAGCCATAATTGAGACTGGTGTAAACGTAACGCATGGGCTGCTTCAGAACTTCCTCGCCTGGTAAAAGTTCTGATTAAATTCCAAAATGCACTACTTGAACTTAGGGTAGCGCAGGTTCCTAGGACGAATAGGTTTTTCGACTAGAGCATCGCAGATGACGGGAGCCAAGACTTCGTTCTCGTGCCATCACCAAATCGGGCAAAAGGGAATTGCGCCATGATCACCCTTTTGCTTTGTCCATTAACAAGCCATTCTGCCGTCCCCTGGGGTCACCTGTGTGTGAAGAAGCATTTCACCCACTTAAGCAATGCTTGCCCGCCCAGCTGTTGCGGAAACGGGGGTCATATTTGCACGTGCCCCTCTTCAGCCATTCAGAATTACCGTATTTTTTTGCTCTATAAGACTCACTTTTTCCCTCCTAAAAAGTAAGGGGAAATGTGTGTGCATCTTATGGAGCGAATGCAGGCTGCGCAGCTATCCCAGAGGCCAGGACAGCAAGAGGGATTGCTGCTTTCACTGCTGTTCTGGCTTCTGAGATTCAGAATATTCTTTTTCTTGTTTTCCTCCTCCAAAAACTAGGTGCGTCTTATAGAGCAAAAAAATACGGTATATGGGGGGGGGAAGGGTGCCCAATTGGGTGAGCAAACCCCATTTTCTCCACACTTCAAGCGGGAAGGTTGAAGCGGGTTTGCAAGGGCGCTTTGCTGAACAGGCGTGCAGCAGCCCTGCCCGTAACCCAGAACCTCGTGCCATCCGACATCTGAGGGGTGGCCAACTTCTCTCCACAGATACATGTTTTGAACGTCGGGAGACGGCTCGCGTTGAGCGTTAATCTTAAGAGATGCAGGTGGTACGCAAGATGGTATCTTGGCAACCTGCCGAGTAGCACCAGAGCAAGGAGCTCGCGAACTGAGCTGAATTGGTGGTCACACGTGACAACTGGCACACCCAGAATGATTCTGAACTGAGCTTGCAGATGCACCATTTCTGCTAAATGCCAAATGGATCTCTAAATAAAAATGAGTAACATGGATTAGAAGAGTGTGTATTTATTCTAATTAAAAGCACGATCCCTTCAGAGAAAATCCCACTTGGTTCATTGCAAGTTGCTCCCTGGTAAGTGTGAACAGGATTGGAGCCGGATCCTACACCTATTTAGTCACAAATATGTCTCCGCCGTGTTCCATGGGGCTTACACCTAAGTGCACAAAGGTGTAATAAAGGGCAGTGTCTTCTTAAGCGTTTTGATTAAATAAATCCTTTCCTTTCCCCTTAACAGTTCCAGAAGGGAATGTCTGTATTTTGAAGTCCAAATATATTTAACTCCAGGCCCACAATACAACACATCCCCTTTCCTATGTATGGATTTAATCTCAGTAGTATTACAACCAGAATGTTTTGGTAGATTGTTTTGGAGTTTTCAATCAACTGACAATGTACGAACGCCGATAGAATCTGTCAGTACCCTATACCCGTCACCGACTGGGAAAAATAGGTTTTTTTCTGATTAAAGTGCCTCCTATTATCTTCAATTTTTAAAAGGGCTTTTCTTTTAAGATGTGCCACCCAATTTCCGGTAATATACATATCGGTTGACTGAAACAAATAAATACAGATGTACAAAAACATTCTGGTTAGCCTCTATCATTGCAACAAAATACTTCACAATATATTATATACCTACATTTATAATACATGCACCAACATGTCTCACGTGACAGACAACAGATGTTTTCCTGAATTGCAGGAAAAAAGAAGTGTTTCAAAGATTTTGGTCCAATCCGTAAGAAGGATCTCAAAAGAGTTAGCCCGCCCCTTGCCCCAATAAACCAACTGCAAACAGAGAAATCTTTTGGACTGATTGTGAACCGAAACAGGCGCCCATAGCTTCTGTTCGCGTGTGTGTTGTGTGTGTGTGCGTGCGTGCGGGCACGCGCACACACACACACACACACACACACAGAGCTATTAAGACAAGGAGCTTCACAAGTGTATCAGACATGTCATTTGTAGAGTTCACTGGCGGCCACTTACTATCACCAGTCTCGAGAGAGTTTGGTGTTTTGATCCCTCTTGGGGGGCGCCGGCGGTGGACCTCTCCGTAACGTTGCATAGCCCGATATGTGGCTGCCTCCAAAGTTGCTGCTCTTCTGCTTCTCCGTGAGAAGTTCCGGCGGGGGCGGGGGCAAAGCCATGTCATCCATGGTGGCCGTCGGCTCCGCCCTGGATATCCGGGCCGAGGAGAGGGAGCCGTGCCGCGTGATGGACTTGCGCTGCAGAGTCCTGTTCAGGTCGGCCAGGAACCCGGGCTGAACGCTAAGGCCAGACTTGGGCGAGGTGGGCACTTGCGGAGCCACGGCTGCTTGCGGAGCCGCGGCGGCCTGCGCTTCGGCCATTTCCGCCTGCGTGAGCCGGGTGCTGTCGTTGCGCTTGGGGCGGGTGGGGGGAGGAGCTTTCTTCCCTGACTGTTTGGACCACGGGGGCTGGGGCTGAGGGTTGACGACGGCCACTTTGGGAGAGGTGTTGCCCGAAAACACGGCGGGAATCTCAATGGGCGGCAGAGGGAGGTCGATTTCAGGCGGCGGAGGGGGGAAGTCTGAATCCGACGGAGGGGAAGGAAACTCTTCCACGGTACCCTTCCCGGGCGCTCCTGCGGCAGGTGCCTTTGCGGAAATTCCCGCTTGCTGAAGTACGATAGGCAGATTGAGCTTTCCTGGCTTGGGGGGAGCTGCAGGGGGGAGCGGAGTCTCCTTCACAGGAGACCCCAAAGGCTCTGGCGGAGGTGCAAATTTGCTGACCAGGCTATCCACCGACGGCCTCTTTGATTCGTGGTACTCCGCTGAGCTGTTGGATTTTATGCTGGAGTTTCGCTGGGGAGTCGGTGGCGGCTTCTTTCCTCCCGGGCTGGACGTCTTAGTAGACTTCTTGACCGGGGAACCCCCTGACTTGTCCGGCGTGGGAGACACCACCGCCGGAGCAGGGGAGGGCGGCGGAGGAAAGGCTAGGCTACTTTCAGGTGGCGGAGGAGGGAAGTCGGGAGATGGGACGGCGGTGGGCTGCCATTTCGGCTTGGCTTTGACTGCCGGAGGAGACTGCGGCGGCACATTCAGAGGGGTGGGCTTTAAAGGCTGAGGCTCTGAAGCCGGCATGGGAGGCGGAGGGAAGTGGCTGGCGATTTGCTTCACCACCGATGGCACAGGGGACTGCGGCGAGGGCGGAAGTTTGCCGGAGTAGCTCTGCTGCTTGGGCAAAGTGGGCGGGGGGAGAGGGCCTAGTGGGACAGGAGACAGGGGAACCTGCGGAGTTGCGAAACTGGGCTGCTTCTTCATCGCTGAAGGAACCAGGGCAGGGGCAGGGGGCGTGGGTTGCGCCGCGACAGGCGAGGCGGCTTTTGAGCTGCTCTGTGTAGGCAGAGTCATGGCAGGCTTAGGAGGGGCTTGGGGAGGCGGCGGCGCAGGCATAGGCGGGGGAGGCGGCGGCGTGGCAGGGGCCGCGGCTGGCGCCGGAGGAATATTCTGATGAATCTGGTGGATTTTGAGAGGAGGGGGAGGAGGGGGTGGCGGCGTGAACTGCGGCACTGACGGGATGGAGGGCACGGGCTTCATGAGCTGCGCCATAGCTGAGCCGGGCGTGGGGGGAGGCGGCGGGGGCGGCGGCGGAGGGACCACGCCATTAGGGGGCACTGGGTTCTGGGGTTTTGCGGGTGGCAGAATTGGTGGGGGTTGCTGCATCATATGGGGGGGCTTGAAGAGAAGCCCCCCATGCTGAGAGGCGTTCTGCAGCCTTGTTATCGTGCTGTACTTCACAAAGACGGTGGCTGAGCCGCCTCCGGATGACATGGACTGGCTGGGGAGGGGCGGGGGCGGAGGGGGTGGCGGTGGAGGAGGGGGTGGCGGAGGAGGGGGAGGGGGTGGAAGGGGAGGCGATGGCTGTGAAGCTGAATATAGGGGGGTCGCTTTGGCCTGCGGAGACAAAGCTGGTGGGACTGAAGTAAAGGGTCGGCTTATTGAGTCCATTCTAGCCTAAAAGGGAAGGGAATACAAAAAAATAAAAATAAAATTCAAACATATATGAAAAGAGAAATGATTGTGAAAGTGCCTGCTATAAACTTAACTACTATGAATTACAAAAAGTCGAATAAAGCGTCGTATAACTAAGAGAGAAGGTTGGGTTGGTACTATATGCAGGGGGACCCGCACAAAGTTCGCAATTGCATTAGGGAAGACAAGATCTCCCATTGCTTTTAGAGCAGAATCCCTCACAACTGCCTAAGGTAGAAATATATACGGCCAAATTTGACAGGAGGGGAATGCAAGTGACCAAGCACTGATAATCAATACACAGAGTGAAAACCATCACGACTAACTATATCACAGAATAGGAAG
Organism: Podarcis raffonei; assembly: GCF_027172205.1. NCBI lineage: Eukaryota > Metazoa > Chordata > Lepidosauria > Squamata > Lacertidae > Podarcis > Podarcis raffonei. The sequence goes on along the minus strand of NC_070602.1, from coordinate 130,061,567 downwards.
GGGAGTCAAGGCATGCAGGGATTATTGCACTGGGGGAGAAGGAAGAGGTCAAACAGAAGGCACCAAGAGTTCTGGTCAAGTTATTAAGGTGATTTAATTTGTGACATCTGTTAATAGCTAATGGACCACCAAATGAACAATCCTATATTTTATGACCGTTTCTCCGTATTATGTGATTATTTGAGGGAAGCATTGTGAAACAATGGTTTCCTGCAATTTAGAGCTATGCATACCATTGCAAAGAGTACTTATCTGAAATTCAGCAAGCTATAGAACTCTTTTAAGATTCTTCATTCTGGGAAGAATTTTCCAGCAATATATGCTAAACCAGAACCATGACAGATTATTAATAAATTGGGGTGGGGGGTGCATGACATTGTCAAATTAGGGCACTAAAGTCTCAGGCACTTGTGGACTAATCAGTGTGCTTAAATATTAGATATCTCTTGAAAAAAGTTAGTCTGCATGATTTTGGTTGCATCATTCACCCAGGTTAATAGTTCAAACAAGGCCCCTGACCTTAACTCTACCCCTGCTTAAGTCATCACTGCAGTGGAGCTCTGAGCTGTTCCGGGTTTTGCATTTGCCACATGAGACTGCGAGGCAACAGGAAAACAAAACAAAACATAGCATAAAACATAGGGGAGCAAGCTGCGACATGAAGCAACTGTTACCATAATGGAATATTCCCAGAATGTATGAGGCTTGGCTGTTTCTCCAAATTTAATGGAGAATTCTTGGCTGCTTCCTTACGTAGAAATCATGGCTTACAAGCAAGGCCAATGTTACGCAATGGCGAAATTCATATCCTATCACGGTAATATAGTATTGTCTGTTGTGTGATACTTACGCTAATTTTGCCAGACTCTTCCAGTTGGGTACCACGCTTCCAGGCCTCTGAGAAGATGGAGCTAACGATACTTTGAGAACGGACATGTCCTGTCTGGGTATCTGAAACTCCACTATCTGATTGATTAGAATGATTGGATTGAGATTCTGTGGAAAGAAATGCAGAACACACATTGGGCATCAATGCAAAACCCATAAAAACAAGTTTATTTGAGTGAATCACTCTCACATGTATAATTGACTCCATGTCATAGCTGTCAACTTACAGATTTGAAAATAAGGGACCAGCAGCCTCGAAAATAAGGGATCAGCAGCCAAAATAAGGGATTTTCCGGGCACAGGTATGTTCAACTTCTGAGCCCCTCTGAGCCAAAGGCAGAAAGCCCAGCCAGCAGCCAAATGAAGCTGCATCAATAAGGGACAGCAGTGGGACATGGCGCTGGGATAAGAGACTGTCCCGCCAAAGAAGGGACACTTGACAGCTATGCTCCATGTGTGAGCTGGAAGATACTAAATGGAAACGAACGCTTTCTCTGTTCATTTAACAACTGAAAACAGGACACAGGACTGAACAGAAGCCTATTTCATCTTGATGCTCTGGCAACAAGTCCCACAAACACTATCTGAATGTAATTATCCTTTAGTTCACGTTCTTCACATTTTAAAAGGTGTATGTTTCTGAATTAAATGGTAGGTCTCATTTTCATGTCACCCAAGGGGTGTTTTTACAGTGAATCAAAACTTCTTAAAACATTTTATAGAAACAGAATGGTACTGAGGCTTACCTGGCAAACTAGATGAACTGGATCCAGACTTGATACTAGAACTGGAGAGGGATGTCCAGTCATATGCCGATTCTGTCCTTTTCAGGGCTTCTTGATAGTTTACGTACAATTGTTTCCCATACTGAACAAAACAGAACAGGGAATGTGAACACTGCATGATTCAAATCCCAAGCTTATCAACCCCATCCCTTTCATTTCAGACTAGTGGGCTTGCTCCTGACAAAACCTACACTGTAAGATTAGCTGAAATTTTGTTTGGTGCCTGCTGGAGTCTTGGTTTCTTATTACCAATCTGCACTGAAAGCTAGAAACAGCTGCTCGCCTGATGGAATAACAACTATCTAGAAAGTGCCATGGGGTGAAATTGGTAGTTCCAGCCAATAACTCTTCTAACACACCGAGTTACAATTCTCCAGACAACTACAGAGCTTTGCATATGAGGGTATAGGGAAAAATCAAGAAGGCACAGATGCCATCCCAAGCACGAAGTTCCATATGACATGGAATCCTAGGAAGAGGGTTACTTGTCAAAGGAGGAATAAAAATGTTAAAGAGGCCGGAAACGCTTCAGCGTGAAAATAAATGGTCACAGAATGCAGACTGAGTGATACCCAACTAGGTCATACTCAAGAGTAGACCCAGATTTCAAATCTAAGGGAGACTAAAGTTGGGCATCACCTATTAATTTGGACATACTTTTGGTTTAATGTGTTATACCAGCCTGGAAATGCATATTCTGATGACCAGCAGAGTAAATAAAAACAGATAACTTTAAATTGTTACAACAATCCATTTTTATATAATCATATACTTTGTTATATGCTAGTAACAATTTTTAAAAGAATATATTTAAATCCGATTTTTAGAATCCCTGCCCTTAAAAACAGTGTCTATGTTTGGACATTAGCAACGCCATTCTGTGTTTATACTTTCCAACTCTTATGGTATTGGGAGACAGCTATTGGGAGAGGAGCAGAGAACTGGAATATACCTTAGCGATACGGATGCCATTTACCCACTGATGTAGGGTTCTGATATCATCACAACACAAATATTTAATATATTGAGATTTCTTCTGAATCTGAGGATGCTGGAAGAGAAACATTTGGCGCAGTCAGGGTGAACTGAATTTAAAAATAACAACCTTAACCTTACAGCATTAAGACTACTCCTAGGGAAGCAGAACAGTCACGTTCAAAGATTTTGCAGTTGTGATAGCAAAAAGTGAGGAATGCATCCTTTGAATGCCAGGGTTCCTATTTCTTCACTGAAGCTGTTGACAGAAACTGCTGCAAAATATGATTAGGAACTTGCCGCGTTCTCTCATAGGCAAATGAAAACAGGATCTGTATATTCAAACTGATGGAGAGTGGGTCAAATCAATACTGGCTGATACAAAATATGCCTTTTATTTTGGGCGTTTCATGCAGAAATGGGCAACACGCAGCACACAAGGTACAAGAAGCTTTCCAGCAACTACCGTATTTTTCGCTCTATAGGACGCACTTTTTCCCCTTCAAAAATTATGGGGAAATGTGTGCGCGTCCTATGGAGCAAATGCAGGCTCCTTGGCTTCAGCGATAGCAAAGTGAAGCTTCTGAAGCCTGCGCTCTGGAGGCTTCGCGTTGCTTTCGCTGAAGCCAGGAGAGTCTGCTCTTTGAGGCTGGTGGTGGGGGAAAGCAGTGTTTTTGAGGCTGGCGGAACCTCCCGCAAAAGCAGGGAGAAGATCTGGGAGAAGCGCACAGGCGTGCAGCCTGTCCGCTGCTCCCAGAGCTGTGGGGGGGGGATTATATTTCCCCCCTTGATTTCCCCCTCTGAAAACTAGGTGCGCCCTATGGACAGGTGCGCCCTATAGAGCGAAAAATACGGTAGTCTGTGGCCTTTTCCCCTTCCCCTTTTCATTTCTCATATTGACAGCTACTACTCAACACTTACTTTAAGTACTAAACAATAGTCTGTAGGGGCTTTATACTTATTCCGATAGTCTTGGCCGTAGTAAACATTTACATGGTCCAGCTGAAGAAAGCATACAAGATCCCTAGAGACCTATAAAAAGAAACACATACGGTCATGGACGTAGAAACCCTCAAATCACTTTACCGTAACTCTTACAAAGTTACCTCCTGTGTAACTTTCAGGTTAATGTAAACACAAGGAACTAATCTCAGTAGGCAACTAGAATAAAACAAATTAACCCAAGACAGGAATAAAAACATTAGTACTATATAATCAGCAGAATGGAAAATGTTACAAGATCAAAGTGGAACAATTTTCTAGGATCTCTCAACTATGAAAAGAACTTAAAATTATATTAAAATGCCAGTGTTTCCAAAGTAAAAGAAAAATGCCTTTGTGACGTACACTAAGTCACTATGGACAATTTTAAGCACATAAAAAAAAATTCAACTGTGATATGCTAATGGAACTCAACAGGAAATTAAGAAAAGCATGAGTGTTAAAATATTACCAGAAAGGGGACATAAAGATTTCTTTATCAGGTGGTGATTAATATTAAATAGATATTTTCATTGGGAGCGTTTTCATTCAAAAACTGAGTCCACCATGGGGAAGGGTAAAAGATGGGGCTTGGTTAACCAAATATCTTCTGACAGAGACTGAAATAGATTCAGTTATCAGAGCTAGCTACTTATTATTCCTTCTTTGGGAAGAGGAGAGTTGGGTATTATGAGTAGGACTCATCTAACCAACCCCATCAGTGGAAGCCCCCTATGCAAGGATTTCCGCTTGTGCAACGGGGCTTTCCCCCCTTCCTCCCCAAGAAATCGGCTTGGGAGAGTGGGACAGAACCCTCAGAACAGTGTGGGAGAGGAAAAGAAGGGGGATCATGTTATCCGGCAGGCTGCAAACTTGAGCCGACGGGAGTGACAAACTGGGATGTCAGGGTTTTGAAAAGATGAGAGTGGCACAAGTCTTAAAACAGTTTTAGAAACAGAAGATTCACCTTCGCCTTTCCTTTGGGAACATAGTAGATTCCAGAAGCGCGTAGAAGAAAATAACGCTTCTTCCAAGATTTTTTGCCATCATCCTTCAGCCACAATACACCCTCAATTTCTGGCACCGTTACTGAGCTTCCGCAAAAACACTCCTGGAATAGAAAGTTAACATAGATTTGAAGAGAACATTCTGCAGTCACAGGGAGATTTCTTCCAACACACATTAGCTAACCTTGAATCTTCAGCCTTTTTGTCCTCTACAGTAAATTAGCCCAGTTATTTCAGCTCTATCCTGGCCCTCATTACTGACTTGACCAATGGATTTAGATTATGAGCTCTGTAAGGGAAAAGTAAAGGGACCCCTGACCATTAGGTCCAGTCGTAGCCGACTCTGGGGTTGCGGCGCTCATCTCGCTTTATTGGCTGAACGAGCAGGCATACAGCTTCCGGGTCATGTGGCCAGCATGACTAAGCCGCTTCTGGCGAACCAGAGCAGTGCATGGAAATGCCGTTTACCCTCCCGCCGGAGCGGTACCTATTTATCTACTTGCACTTTGACGTGCTTTCGAACAGCTAGGTTGGCAGGAGCTGGGACCGAGCAACGGGAGCTCACCCCGTTGCGGGGATTCGAACCGCCGACCTTCTGATCGGCAAGTCCTAGGCTCTGTGGTTTAACCCACAGTGCCACCCGCGTCCCTATGAGCTCTGTGGGCGGGACTTAAGATTCCTTCACCATTCTTGCATAGCAATAAATGAATAGCAGCAGTAGCAAAACAGCCACCACATCAATAATGTGGAAAGTCTCACCTCCAGTAGTACTTCCTTGTTCCTGTCTGCCATTTCAGAGGTTTCTCTTTTCCCTAGAAGATAATTCTGTAAGAGAGAGATTTCAGCTGAAGCTTAGAATTCAGAAATGTAATCATCATGATATCCCTATGCTGATAAGGGTGCCGTTTTTGAGAATAACTTCTCCAGCTTTCCACAAAAAAAACCCCTATAAACCAGAGAAGTTTTTTTATTTTATTTAAAGTACTTACACTCTTCTCGATTTGATCCAGATAACTGAATCTACATGTGCTTGCCAAATACCTGACCCAATCAGAACTCGGCTAAATATACATTTCTGTAAAACCAAACTTTCACTCCCTTGGAGTCTTTGTGCAAGGTATCTATGAAGCCTTTGATTGAAGTAATTAGGATGGGACTGGGCATCAAAGCTGTTGGAATATTGGGGGTGGGGAATCTATAGAATATTTCTGACAATCAAGATAAGCAATTTGGATTCAAAACCAATCTGTAGCATGGGACAAAGCAGAGATGTCTCTTGCTTATCCAGTTTATCTTGCCACAGAACCCCTAGGATGAAGGCTGAAGCAGAACCGGTCCATGAAATCAACATTATGAAGGAACAAATTCTTTTTGTGGGGGGATGCAGATGATGTCCAGACCTATTAAAGCACCTCTCAAACTCAGAAAGGAGTCAGTTTTTTTTAAAAAAAGGTTGCTGGGCTTCGAATCAACTTTACTAAATCTGAAGTCATGTTTTTTAACATTCCACTCCATTTAAGCTCCAAAGAGATTTATCTGATATGCTGTTAATCCCTACACGTTACCATAATTTTCACCATTTGCATTGAAATATCTATAAATGTAAACAAACTTACTTTTATGGCAAACCGTGGAAAAGGATGGGAAAACTTGGGAAAACTTTGAGAAAAAACTGCCAGGGCTCTGCTTTTTGTTCACTCATTTTACAAACATAAATTTCAATCCTCAGAGTGGTTAAATAAGAGATTTACAAAAGTAACGCTTAAAGTTCCATCAAAGAGAACTGTGGTTTTAGTCCCAGAGAAAATTTATTAAAGAGAGATATTTCCACTATTGTGTGTATAATTTGTGTTTCATATATTAAAATATAGTAAGTGTCAGAAAGGTGCTGAGATGCGGGGGGGGGGGGGAAGCAATATACTCACCTGGGGATTTTTGAAAAGTGCATATTTTTCTATACGTTCTACAAACATAAGTTTATTTTGACTGTCTCTTGTCCAGTTGAGGAGGTTTTCTACCAAGTTTTCATGGTCTTCAAAGATTCTCTCTGCGTAATAAACAAATCACATAATAAATATTCTAAGCTATAAACACAGGAGTGGGGTTTTTTTTGAGGGGGGGGCAATAGTTTGTTGACTCATGACAAAAAGCAGTAATGACATGGTTAAATATATCTGATATATATGTGTCACCGTTAGCCAGGAATCCTGCTTATCAGGACATGCAAATGTGGGCAATATAAACAAACAATGATTGTAATCCTATTTTATTTAAGCCAACAAGACCCCTGAAGTGGATTACCAAAATCAGTAGTAAGACAGTCCCTGCCCTCGGCCTTATAATCTAAAAATGGGGTTTACAGACTTTGAAAGAGCAAAGGAACTGGGTTTGTTTACTTGACTTTTTTGCCATAGTATTTTCCACATGCAATTATGAGGAGTAGCCACATTAAGCACATCCAGTAATTCTATAGGTTTTAAAAAAGAGATCACAAAAAGTACAACGTCAGGCCCTTCACTAAAAGTCTTAGATCCCTGAGACGTTGTAACGCATAGTTTGGAAGCTGAAAACTCAAATACCTGAGATTATGAATACAGAGAAAGTTAGCAAAGAGTTCTAAAACAGAACCACGTATCGGTAAAATTCTGCATCCGCTCAGCGCAAGAGACAGGAAGAAGCTGTATTTCAAGCTTTACTAACCCATTTGTAATTCTGAGATGGTTTCTACCAAAGACCAGTCTAAGCTAAAACCACAGTGGGACTTGTCCATCAAGTTGTCCAGCACTTGTCTTACTGTCTGTCGTTCATCTACCATCATCGTTTTGGAGCTGTCATCTGACATGTGGACTCTAATTACAAGCTGTATGTAGACAGAAGGAGACGGAGTTAAATCAGCCAGACAGAAGTTGAAAACAGAAAAGTAAATGCTAACATGTTCATGTTGAAGTTTTTCTAATTAGTCCTATGTTGTTATCAATTAGCTTTAAAAGGCTATAAAATGGCAATCTGAATTAACCTTGCAACTAGGCAACATTTTTGGCTTAATAAGTTGCTATTCTGTGAATAACACCAATTCTCCTGTTGATTTCAGTGGAATTCAAGAGCAAGTTAAGTAACTGCAAACTAAGAAAGGCGCCAAGTCAAAAATTCATGAAATTACCTGCATTTCATTACTGTTATCTCTCAGTAAAATCAGATAATAAGCTAGCTTGCGCCTATTTAGTTTTCATATTGTAGACATACTACCATGGTACTTTGTTTCAAAATGTGTTAAAATTTAAGACATATTTAGGAACTCTCCTTTTCACTACTCTATTCAGAATTTGAGAACTAATCAACTAGGATGTGATACAAATGTAAACTGCACCACCAGATGAGAATATCACGCTAGAAAAATACACGATGTGAATACAACCACAGGGGAAAATATTTATGCCATATGTATGACTTCCTCAACAGGGAACAAATATTTCAAAACAGACCTCCGCAACATATCAAGACTGACTTTGGATAATGCAAGAACTATAGTTTACCTTTTTAACTTGTGCTTCTTTAATCTTCTCTAAAGCAACCCTGATCTTTTCAGCCTTTAGCTTAGCAGCCTGTTCCTCCTGTGGGAGAAGAAAAGTTTGTTCAACCAACACTAAGCAAAGCTTAAACCACTGAAAAACTTTTGAATACTGATTACCCAGAGGCAACAATCACTCAACTAAAACAGTATGATAACGTCTAGTACAGGCACAGGCAAACTCAGCCCTCCAGATGGTTTGAGACTACAATTCCCATCATCCCTGACCACTGGTCCTGTTAGCTAGGGATGATGGGAGTTGTAGTCCCAAAACATCTGGAGGGCTGAGTTTGCCTATGCCTGCTTTAGTAGAACCACTTAAAGCAGATTACTATTTGTCATTTCCTTAACTCACCATTTTTCTCATCTGGTATTTTCATTATTCTTTATGCTTCTTATCCTATTCTTACTATTGCAACACCCTCTAACAATACCCAGGTACAAGTTCTTTAATGGTTCTTCCATCCAAAGAGTTTTCTTGCTTCAAAATTACTTTTCTCTACTGTGAAAGATACCACCAACACAAATTCATCATTCCCCTCTTGATAAAAAGACATGCGCCATTCAAGTTAGTTTCACCTGACCTAAGCAGCTGCACATTTTTCTACGCAGTGGCATTTGTGCTGCACATTTCACCCTCCCGAGAAAGCTCTTTTGTATATGGATTTTCTCCTAGTCACATGTAGCTACTTTCAGCATCATCATTTTCAGTACAAAGAGCGGTGAAAAAGGCAACAGCTGCTGACAGCAATGGCCTTGGTTCACCAGCATTACAACCATCCTCAATGAAAGTAACAAGTAAGATGGTAACAGCAAGAATAAATGAGGCCTGAACCATTATCTGAATAGTCACTTAGGCAAGAAACAAAGAAGGTTATTAAGCTGGTGTAAGGACCTTCCTTAGATGGTTTCATGCAGCTTGAAAAGTAAAACTGGAGTGGAACTTTTGAAGTATACCGTATTTTTCGCCCTATAGGACGCACTTTTCCCCCTCCAAAAATGAAGGGGAAATGTGTGTGCGTCCTATGGGGCGAATGCAGGCTTTCGCTGAAGCCTGGAGAGCGAGAGGGGTCGGTGCGCACCGACCCCTCTCACTCTCCAGGCTTCAGGAAGCTATCCGCAAGCGTTGGGAGCCCGCAGGAGTTCCCGCCAGGCTCCCAAGGCTTGCGGACAGCAGCCTGCAGCCCGAAACCCAGGGAGCGCTGAGCAGCGTGCCCTGGGCTTTGGGCAGATATCCGCAAGCCTGGGGAGACCGGCGGGAGTTCCCGCCGGGCTCCCAAGGCTTGCAGATAGCAGCCTGTTCTGGGAGCTGGGGTCGGGGGAAGCTCGGGCTTCCCCTGCCCCGCGCCTGGGGGGGAAATATATATATTTTCTTTATTCCCCCCCCAAAAAAACTAGGTGCGCCCTATGGGCCGGTGCGCCCTATAGGGCGAAAAATACGGTAACTCTTGGAAGCATCTAAATGTTGTTGCCTTTCGGGGGGTGATGGGGTGATTTAAACACCCTGGAACAACTGTAGTCCTCCCTTAATTCACTTAAATACCCACGGTTTCACATTGGTTGTAGGGTCATGTTTCATTTGGTCTCAAACTATATAGCTATTGGCCGTCCTATCTAGAAAGTCAAACCCAGTTAGATCGGCTCTTGCACGTGACAAGTTATAGCTTATAACCAGTAACTATTTCAAGAGACTGTTATGGTTAGATTAGACTGGCCTACTTCTGCATGTCTCCTTTTCTTCTGTCTACTAATAACACAAGCAAAAAGCCATTAGAAGGACCAGCTGCTTTATACAGAAAAAGACAAGGCTATAAATGGAAGCAAATATTGAAGGTTAGCAACTTAATTATGAAAGGTTGGCAGCGTTGGCAAGACAGAGAGAACTTATAAAAAGCTTATGCTTATTTTCCGATTTCCATTAAAAAGAGCCCCATAAGCCGCCTCTCAAAATATGTACTAAAACACACCTGCTGCAAATGCAAAGCTTGCTGAGAGAAGGGACTTATTGGAAAGTTCAGTCCTGGAGCCTTAAATTGAAAGAGAGGGAGGCTCAAATTCTATGCTGAGTGCCGGGAGGCACACAAAACTTGAAATGAGGTAGACCAGGCAGCAACTTTTTCTTAGCAAATAAGAATTATAGCCCACTGTACGATTTGCGGCATATGTAGAAATGTACACACACCTGAACCTGCACAAGCAGACCAAACTGTGCTTTCGAAAAGGCAGCTACACGTCTGCTAAATGATTTGAGGAGCCCAGCTGGCAGCTGGGAAAAGTGTCAAATGAGGAACGCTCCAGCTGAAGGGTCAAGTCTTTATCTCCCTGTTCATTCAATGAGCAATATTTTTTAAGAACGGTTGCAATTAAAGAAAACCAAGCCTTCTATCTTGAGAAAATATACTGAATCCTATAATGAGTTGCTAAGGGACGCGGGTGGCGCTGTGGGTTAAACCACAGAGCCTAGGGCTTGCCAATCAGAAGGTTGGTGGTTCGAATCCCCGCGACGGGGTGAGCTCCCGTTGCTCGGTCTCTGCTCCTGCCAACCTAGCAGTTCGAAAGCACGCCAGTGCAAGTAGATAAACAGGTACCGCTCCAGCGGGAAGGTAAACGGCGTTTCCATGCGCTGCTCTGGTTCGCCAGAAGCGGCTTAGTCATGCTGGCCACATGACCCTCGGCCAATAAAGCGAGATGAGTGCCGCAACCCCAGAGTCGGTCACGACTGGACCTAATGGTCAGGGGTCCCTTTACCTTTACAATGAGTTGCTACAAGAAAAGTTAACACGGCATTTAGCAATCAGCAAGCCATGCCACACACAAAAACTGCCTCCCAACTGGTTTACAGCACTGAGCCCAACCCACAGGTCAGAGAACGGCAACCACCTTAAAAACGAATTGAGAGTGGGTGGCATATAACAGGACTGGTGGGCACTGCCATTATTTGAGAAAGAGAAGATACAAAAATTGGTGGGACCACTCCTCTTTTGGGACCCACATGCTGGCATGACTTCTGACTTTTTGCCTAAAATAAGTCTCCACGTCAATTAACATGGTGGGTAGGGTGAAAGCAGGTCACATGCTGAACCGCCTCTTAAATCTGGATAAATTCCAATTCTTCATTCCGCACTTCAGATGATCTTTGGGGGGAAATTATACTGTCAAATTTTTGAAGACATAAATTTCTTTAAAATTGTAGGGTTTTTAAAAAATTCTATTTTATTGTTTTTACAAGTTTTTAACTGTTTCAAATTATGCTTTATTTTATTTTAAACTGTATTCAGTTAATACAATTAATTTATGCCCTGGGCTCCTTGTGGAGGAAGGGTAGGATACAGTTTTAATATAAATCAATAAACTTGCTTTGTGCTTACTAGGGCCAGTGAAATGTATTTCACGGTTTAGAAAGATGGAAAGTGTGTTGAAAGAGGGTGCTGTAGAAGTAAAACCAAAGTGTAAGCATTATCACTAACAAGTGTGCAGGCCAAATAGCACACCTGCCCCAGTCAGATCAGGGCCTCCACAATGCCTCAAGTTACTCTGTGGCTTGCATACTCTTCTGTCCGTTTTAGCTCTATGTTTTTCTATATATGAGTGTTCACCTAGCTTTTCAAGAAGCGAGGCTGTCCAAGTCAGTAGAGTGATGAAGATCTCTGATTATCATTATTATTTATTTAAAATGTTAAAGCACAGTAGTGGAAGAATTTTTAAAAAATTAAAAACTTTTAAAGGTTCAAATGTACATTGCTCTGCCTTAACGAAGAACAATAACCCAGAAATCTTCAGAACTCTGCTGGCAGTTTTAGATCCCCCTTCATAGTGAACAGAAAACAGGAAAGCTTCATTTCATCATTTCAGAGTGGCTTCAAACTTGCATGACAGACTGAAGTGCAGAGACCACAGAGCAATTCAAACACATTGGATTTTTTTTTTTAAAAAAATGCAGATACGGTGGTACCTCTGGTTGCGAACGGGATCCGTTCCGGAGCCCCGTTTGCAACCTGAGCAGAATGCAACCTGTGTCTGCGGGTTGCGATTTGCTGCATTTGCACATGCGCGAGTGGCGAAACCCAGAAGTAACCCGTTCCGTTACTTTTGGGTCGCCACGGGACGCAACCTGAAAACGCTCAACCTGAAGCGTCTTTAACCCGAGGTATGACTGTATACATGAAAGTCAAAGAATGGGATCCATGAACACCCCTATTAAAAAGCACCCTGTTTTGCAGTATTCTCCCCTAACTAAGCTAAGAAAAAACTTCCAACTCCAGAGCTGTGCTTGCAGTTTAGTAAACCAAAACTTATTAAAGATGCCAAAATATGTCAAAAGGTCTCTTTTATCCTTTGGCCAAGTTATTTCTTAGGCACTGAGATGCAAGAAGGAACAATGTAAATATATGTCTAATTACTACTTATGCAGCGATGCTTTCCAAGTTCGTTTATTAGCACGGCTTGTGCTAAACAGTGCCAAAATCAAAGCAACTACGAAATCTGTTCCATGAATCGAAATGGAATTGAGCCTCATTTCTCATCTACCAAAACTGCTTGTGAAGCTTGGGGGAGGTTCACAACCAGCCTATGATTGTAGGGCAAGGGTAGCCCGCAGAGTGCCCCTCATGTGTTGCTAGATCCCAACGCTCATCAATCCAAGCCAGCATGGACAATTCTCAGGGATGATGGGAGACGCAGTCCAACATCTGGAGGGAACCTGGCTGACTAATCTGGTCCAGGGAACCAGCACTTCAAAATAAAATATAAAATAAAAACTTCTACTGGCTTAGCAGAAGCCCCCTGGTATAACTCTATGCCAGATCTTTCCAAACTTTGCATGTCGATGACACACTTTTTAAAGACATGCATCATTTCATGACACACTAATTCAGTTTTCCTAGCAAACCGGAGGTTAAACCCCTTTCCATCCCTGGGAGGAGCACAGGGAGCATCTGCGTGACATACCTACACAGCGCAACTGACGCATTAACATGTCGTGACACACAGTCTGGAAAGCTCTGCTTTACGCCGTTCTTTGGATACTGCCCATTAACTATAAATGGCTGATAATTCAAAAGATCTGATATTCAATACAAAGCTCTTAATTCTACAATGGACTGTTAACTTCTATTCTGCTGCTCCAAACTTTCCTCTTAGATGATACTACACAGTATTTTCTCTTGAAACAGATCCATCTCTTTAGGGGTGCATGGTTACAGGTAGCCAGTTACGACTTTATTATTTTACCAACTCAGAAAACACAGGACATAAAACTCCATCACTAGAAGGTAATGTTTTTAAAAAATAATAGTTCAATTTACAACATTGTTAAAATAGATGCCATAAATAATTGCTTCTAGGCATATATTCAAAAGAGAAAATGCTTCTTAAACATAGGAGGCTTCCATAGCAAAATAGCAGCTTAGTGAATCAACATTTTCATTGAGCTTTCTTTTTTCTTTTACTCCATAGGCATGCAAGAACAAGCATTGAAATGTTTTGTTAAAACACAGTTTTAAACTGTGCCACTACTTAAGTTGCATGGGCTAAAAAAAGAAAGATTTCTAAACCAGAGGTTGTGAAGTAGCAGAAAATGACTTTTGTTCTGGACTGCTAGTTCAATTTGCTACAAAGCGACAGTGAGCTAATGATCTTTGCTAATTGTGGTAATGGTATTTAATTCCTCATTGCAGAGAAGAGTATTATCTTACTGATCCACTAACTATGCAGCCAATTCTGGACATCTAAGCTGGCCTAGGATGTTGTACTAAATCTGTTGATATACCAGGGCAGGCACTATTTCCTGAGGGCAGTTTTCATTATTCCAGGAAAAACTATTCGTTCCACTATAAAGCATTAACACATCAGATTTTAAGACTATTTCGTCAATAGTTATCATTCATCACCCTACGGTTTAATACATTCCAAACAAATTTGGCTTTAGTTATACATTGAAATTGCGATTGCAAACAGCAGCAAATTCAGAGACTGAATTTGGAAGGGTGGTGCGAATAAGCAGTAATACATTGTCAAGAATGCCAATGTTATCTGCAGCTTGTTTGCAAGCAAAAGCTAAATTTTAAGGTGGATAATGTTGATGGAGAAGCCAGGTGCTCTGGTGAAGTGGATCAGCTTCTGAGCAGTCTAAAGAGTCTCCTTAAAACAAGCAGCGGCCATGAGCAGGAGTATCTTTTAGCAACTCTGCATTAGTTGAGTCTCCTCTTAGGAATGGATCATTCATGTTTTTGTGCCCTCTAGAATAGATTACTGTAACATGGTCTTATGTGGTGCTGTACCTCTAAGGTTATTTGGGAGCCGCAGGTCTTGTAGAATATCACAGCCAACCTCTTGCCTATTGTGGTAAGATGATAGCATATCTAACCAGAACTGATTAAACCACCTTGCTGGAACTGCCATCTAGCCAGCAAGATCAAATGTCTCCATCACAGAGAGTATATCAAACATAAGCAAAATTTATAGATTTGTGGTTTCTACTTCTTGGTTTTCTGTGCTAACTTGCAATGCTAATTTGCAACGAGTTGCAAGCTCACTTTGGCCTGTTTCCAGAAGCAGTGAGAAATCACGATTTTCTCATTTGTAAATAAACAGCAAGCCTTGGGCACTTGTCCTCTTCCTTTTGAGTGCCACTGAAAAATCTCACTTCCTGTTTTTAAGCCAACTATAGTTTCTTGTCCAAATGCAGGGAACAGCAATTTGTTTAAACTACGGATAATGAGAATGGGGAAGAGATCTGAAAATGGGGAAGTTTCATCCCAACTGGTTCTTGCGAACCACAGTTCGGATGTCACAGAGAACTGTATTTATTTTTAAAATGGGAACAGAAGCTGCCAACTTCCTGCTCCTGTGAAAGACAAGTCAAGAGAAGAATGTGTTAGGCTATGGCTTGTTCACGTGGCAGGAAATTATGGTCTCCCATGACATCTGAACTAGGTCTTTCAATTTGAAAGCATCAAAGAAGCAGCACAGATATTGAGGTTCTCTTTTTCCCCAGTTGCTTCAAATTATTTTGAGTATGTCGCTTTGCAAATTCATTACTAAATCTCTCTACAATTTTAGTTTTTCTATCTTTCTAGCAAGAATCGACAAAACTTTATGTAATCACCAACAGTAATCACTAGCATCCTATCAAAAACTTTCCCTCACAGAGCCAAGTGGTGCCATTTTCTCTCTAGAACAGCTTTCCCAAGTCGTAGGTTCCTATATGCTGTTGGATTACAAACAATTACATCCTCAGCTAGCTTGGCCAATGGTCAAGGATGAGTTGGGTTGTAGCCAGACAACATCTGTAGACTCAAGGTTGGCAAAGGCTGCTCTAGAATAATTAAAATAAAATGTTTTTCATCTAATCAATCATGATTTTATTTATAGCTTTGCTGCCTAATTGATTTTAATCATGCTTCCATAAGCAGCCTTCACCTGTTGATAAACAGGAATCAAGAACAGCTGAGGAATTATGGTTTTCTACTGTAATAATAATTTACAAAAGAAATGAAGAATGGGGAAATGGGTTAGAAGCATGACAGTGCCTTATGTGCATTTTCTTAAACCAATTGTTAGGAACCTACAGTAGTTGAAGGTTATGTGCCATACAAGTTTCTACATATAAGTCTTGTATGGAATCTGGATAACATCTGACTTTATTATTATTTATTAAATTGATATACCACCCTTCATCCAAGGATCACAGAATCACAGAACTGTAGAGTTGGAAGCACAACCATGGTCATCTAGTTCAACCAGTCTTTTGCTTTAACCCACAACCCAGAGATTTAGAGTTTCATGCTCTACTGATTGAGTTATCCACAGGGAGGTTTGCAGTATATTTATGGCTTTAATTAAGAAACAATTTTCTGCTGCAATTGTGAATTCGGTTTTCAGAAGACGAAGGAAGAGCTAATGATGGAAAACATTTTAGGGGGTGGAGCCTGGGTTCACTTCCTACCTTGTGGCTCTCAGTCATGTTCCCTGCCTTTTAAGCTTTAATTTGCCACACCACCCCAAAAAATTAATTTTTTTTGAAAGATTCAAAAACTGGGTTTAGAAAGACGCACATAACTGGAGCAAACAGTTTATACTGAAATGTACTAATTTCAGTAATTTTATTCTGAGGATGGAAATAGTGCAGGTTGTAAATTTCTGGAGTGGAGGGAACCCATCGACTATGATGAGGTTAGCTACTAGAAATGCTCTTTCCAAGGTTATTATGGAGAGAGAGAAATCAAAGTAAACAGGTTCTTTATTGTAGCACAACATGAATTTGATATTTTTGATGTTTTCTTAAATTTTCAATTTCAACTCATTTTTGGCAACATGGACAATGAGCATCTTAACATGCCCTACTGCTCTGAGGGCATCCTTTGAAATATCTTAGTTTGTAATAGACTGATTTTAGGAAAGGACATCTGAATAATTCCGGCCTTCCTCATCCAAAGGTATTTTAAAACGAAGTGCCTCTGCTCCAACCAGAGGAAAAGTCATTCTCCCAACCACCACAAGCTACTGGAAGCAAAGTCCAAATTCACACACACAAACATCAACCAGGAATGCCATTCTATGAATGCCATTCTATCTACCAGGAAATGGTCACATGCAGGTGGGAAATAGTAGTATCACCTTGGTCAGCAAATGAGAAGGCTTTCCTGCAATGTTTCTCAGAAGAAGGGAGGTTTCCCTGTCCAAATAGGAATGCTTGTGCAGAAAAGAAAAGAAAGAAAGAAATTAAGTCAAAAAGAAAGTCAGTACAGTAATTTTATAGTGTATGATTAGCAGCAGACAGGTGTAACTTTTCCTCTTTACATCAGAAGCACTTCAATAATAGTTCCAGGTGTATTTTAAGCGGCAAATAGGCAAGTGAGTGATCAGGATATATACTTTTTGCATGTTTGCAAAACTCCTTTTTTTTTAACCATGGCCAATTCTCATTTTGCGTGCCCTACTTGTTAGCAATTCTACAAAAGTATTACAGAATTAACTATTATGCAAGTAGACTACTTCTTGATATCAGTGCATCCTGTTCGACCAATTAAGAATATTAATACAGGCTGAAAACTTCCTCTCGCATTCAAAGCTGCTTAATAATAATATAAAAGCGACACATTTTCACACATTTGCCAGGTGCTTCTCAACATACCAAACTTCTCAACTGACTGGCACATTACAACAAAGCAAGCCATGAAAACACTTTGGTCGTTCGAAGGTTTATTAAAGAAAGAACAGGTTAGTAGTAATGACTTTTGTGGTAATGGACTACAGGCGCCACCCAGTTTTGACTGTTTTCACCTTTATAATGCCACACTATTATGGAAACCTCTTCCAAGTCCTTAGGTTGTCCCTGCTCTATGGCAGGATTCACCTAGAACCAATTGCGAGATGTTCCTCTTCTGTAAAAGGTGACTGAATGCAATAGATACACAGGGTTCATCCTCACAATCCTTTGATCCCATCATAGCTGCAGTTTTTTGTCAGTCCAGTTAAACCACAGATTTAGGTGGTTGCTATGTAAACCTTATCTGTAGCTGCTGGGCACACACTGAGCTAAGCCTAGATGAGGTTTGAGCACACAAAATAAATCTGTTTCATAAACCTAGTCAAACTATTTTGATTCATAGAACAGAGCAAAGGCTAAAGTCTATTTTATTTAAAATTCTAACTCACTCTTCTAGTGACCATGCACCATTCAAGGTGTCTTACAACTGTTTACAACCATAGTATTCACTGCAGGACTTTGAGGATGATTTTTCAATCATGTGCAGTCTCTGATTTTGCTATTGTTAATCATATCACCACCTCTGGCTTCATTTGGTTTCTTAACTATGCTAAGATGTTTTGGATAGAGTGAGTTGTGGTGTTCTGTGCTCTTCTAGAAACCCGAGACTCAGCTACATTAGGAAAGAAACAACGATTTGAATGCGCTGTAAACATGCAACACCAGATGGTGCCAGAGGGAAGGAAATTTTTATATGTGCTTCTCCGTAGGTTTTTTGTTTATTTGTTATAACGATCTAATTTCTGACTTATTTATAGTGTGTCCCCCCTCCCCCCGTGTAGATCCACCCGTGGAATGGCTAGAACAAGACAGTCCCTTCGTCACCAAGAAAAGGGTGAGGGTATCTGGAGAACTCCTTGGGAGAAAGGTGATGGCAAACCTAGACAGCATCTTAAAAAGCAGAGACATCACCTTGCCAACAAAGGTCCATATAGTTAAAGCCATGGTTTTCCCAGTAGTGATGTATGGAAGTGAGAGCCGGACCATAAAGAAGGCTGATCGCCAAAGAATGGATGCTTTTGAATTATGGTGCTGGAGGAGACTCTTGAGAGTCCCATGGACTGCAAGAAGATCCAACCTCTCCATTCTGAAGGAAATCAGCCCTGAGTGCTCACTGGAAGGACAGATCCTGAAGCTGAGGCTCCAATACTTTGGCCACCTCATGAGAAGAGAAGACTCCCTGGAAAAGACCCTGATGTTGGGAAAGATGGAGGGCACATGGAGAAGGGGACAACAGAGGACGAGATGGTTGGACAGTGTTCTCGAAGCTACAAACATGAGTCTGACCAAACTGCGGGAGGCAGTGGAAGAGAGGAGTGCCTGGCGTGCTCTGGTCCAGGGGGTCACGAAGAGTCGGACACGACTAAACAACAACAACATCTGGAGAACTGGCAGGCACCTGCACAGACCACTGCAATTAGCACTAGGTTTCTGGGTCCCATTCAGCTACAGCATTGCAAGAGGGGAGGAAGGACAGAGAAATGAGGAGAAAAACAACGTAAGAGTGGCAATAGTTGTTTTTACAAGCCACACTAAACCATAGCTTAGTGCAATGTGCATGGCAAATGAGTTTTGGATGTTTAGCCTGCATACATAGATGGGAGGCATTCAGAAGGATTCACTTCTACTTAAAATCACAGCTTGCAGCATTATTTCTACCAATAACTGTGGTCAGCTATGTTAGCTTAAGCAAGCCAGAAATCATTGAAGCCAGCTTGTTTTGCGCTATGTATAGCTCATATTAAACTGGGTTGTGGCTTGGTGTCAAGTGCTGAAATTAAATATTTTCATTAGAAATTGCTACCCTGAAGAGCAAATTATTTTAGACAAATGCTATAGTATTGGTTGCTTGGTTGAAAGTTGCTTCAGGTTACTTTGGGCAAGATAAAGCAACTAACGGATTGATTGATTGATTGATTAAATAAATAAATAAAAAGTGTGGACTGCCAATGTGCTAGCAGAAGCAGCATCCTGTTACAATAGATTTTATCCACTTACAAAGCACACAGAAAGGCCAGCCAACCGCCATGCAGCATTTTTTACTATGGATACCCCGGTCAATGAATCCCTGCTTCACATGGATTCTCCTTTTGTTGATGTTACTGAATGATATTCAGAAAAATAATCACCTATGAGACAAGAGTCTTCTTGCATAATCTTTTTTGGGGGACCTGGAGCCCCATTCAGAAAGGAATTCATACATGGACACCTGGAAATCTATGAAGCAAGGTTTTATGTAAACCACTTGGAAACTATTTTGGCATGTAAGCCGCATATGTGTTATCATAATAATCCAAATTATTGTTTAATACAAGAAAACAAAATATACCTTAAAAGGTAAGGCTTCCTACTAGAACAACAGAGATGTTAAAAAGAAGTTTAAAACTCTCAAAGCCTATTGAACTTAGCAAATTCAGTCGGAAGGGTTCAAATCATATTTTAAGTATGTGTAGCTGGTGCATCATGTTGCTGGACACAGGTACAGAATTCAGATTAAAAACACAGAGCCTCTTATACTTAACAGTAAGAGGCAACCTTTCTATAAAATTGCAAATACCTACTCACAAGACAGAACAGCTTCTTATAGCTTAAAGTAAGTTTCTAGTTTTCACAGTTACAAGTGTAATTCAGAATTTGCCAAATCCAGTTTGAAATTATTTATTACATTTTAGAGTCACCCCTCAACCCAAATATTCTCATAGTGGTATACAACGTTGCTATAGCAGTTAGCAACCTGCTTTCCCATCCCAACCATAAGCGGGCATGCAAAAGATTATGCTACCATGAGATTTTCTTAACGTATCTCTGACGAAACTGTAACAGAACATGCTTTTCTTTTCTATGAAGAAGTTCCTTCTACATGCAACTGTAAAACTACCATATAACCATCAAAGTATTGTATAATAGCCAACAGCAAGAGTGATGGTCCTAAAAGGTTTTCCAAAACATGTATCTCTTTCTATCTTAGTATGCAGCTAGCGCGTGTGTGTGTGTGTGTGTGTGTGTGTGTGTGTGTGTGTTTGTGTGTGTATAGGCATTCTAGTCATTTATATAGGCAGTAAATTTAGATAATAAATTTTATGCCTATTCTAGGCAGCAGGTGGCAATATTGTGCAATTGATAATTAATGAAGACACAATTGTTTTATTTAGTCCTGCATTACAAAACATTCGCACAGAGCAGATAGGGATATAATTCAGAACTTTAAAGTTGTTGTTTTTTTTGTAAGTTCAAGCAATTATTAGGCTAAGATATTATTGTCCAAATTTGTCCCATGTATTTGATTCTAAGACAAAGATATTGTACTAAGTTTCTACAGATTTTTTAACCAGAACAGTACAGTAGTTCTGATTCACACCATCAGTGTGGTTGATTTAACTGAGATTAGAAGTCCTAGTATTACTGTACCCTGAAACCTTATGGGGGTTTATAGATTTTCTCAAGCACTGCTTACAACAATATGAACTTTCCCATCATCTAGACCAGGCTTCCTCAACCTCGGCCCTCCAGATGTTTTGAGACTACAATTCCCATCATCCCTGACCACTGGTCCTGCTAGCTAGGGATCATGGGAGTTGTAGGCCAAAAACATCTGGAGGAACGAGTTTGAGGAAGCCTGATCTAGACCCCTTCTCAAAGTGTCCCATCTACTGATGTCAGGCACCAGAAGACCCAAGCCTTTTTCAGGAGCAGCACCTCAGGTGTGGATGCTCTCTCTAAACCTGTGTGTGCTCAAGCACCTAACTCTTTGAAGTTTTAGGGGCCGGTTTTCATTTGTCCAGGCTTTTTAGTTCAGTTCCTTGTTGCTGCCTCTGTAGTTTTAATGTTTTACCTGCTGCTGTCCAGGATTTTCATTTAGTTTTAATGTTGCCTGCTGGTTCCATGCTGTTTGTGACTTTATTTTGCTGCTTTATTTTGAATGTTTTAATGTTTCTTGTTTTTTTCAAGTTTAATTTTGATGAGGCAGGGCATACATTTATCAGATTTATAAAAATAATCAGCAGGATGCAACTCTGAGAATGGATGCAGAATGTTGCATCTTCCACACTGCTGCTTTGTAAATGCAACTTGTAATGGAGTCAGCGTTGCAAATTTTCTCATACATTGTACACTGAGGAAACTAACATACACAGACACACAGGTAAGGACCCCACTAAGAACTTACAGGCGCCAATTCAGCCTCTTCTTCAGAAAAGTCAATGCGACGTCTGGCTTGCTTGCTGGAATGTTCCACAGAAACAATATGCTGTGAAAATGTCAGAGGAAGAGGAAGGGCAAAGGAGAAAGGGGTGGTGGAAGGAACTATTTATTACCATGCAGGACAGGGGCAAGGAGCAGCAATATGAATTAAAATATATTGAACACTGAGCACCTTTGCGGACCCTGTGAGATTAGCCATTTCCGAGAAAATAAGCATGTATTTTCTCATGTTTTACTAATAAACAAGTTTGTAGTTACATTCTATATGGAGACAGATTACCGTATTTTTCGCTCTATAAGACGCACCAGACCACAAGACGCACCTAGTTTTTGGAGGAGGAAAAGAAGAAAATAAATATTCTGAATCTCAGAAGCCAGAACAGCAAGAGGGATCCCTGCGCAGTGAAAGCAGCAATCCCTCTTGCTGTTCTGGCTTCTGTGATAGCTGCGCAGTCTGCATTCGCTCCATAAGACGCACACACATTTCCTCTTACTTTTTAGGAGGGAAAAAGTGAGTCTTATAGAGCAAAAAATACGGTAGTTGGCAGACCAACTTTGTGTTATAAAGATGTTTGCAAATGTGACATGAAGACTGGAAACAGAAACCTTGTCTTGTAGGAATCCCTTGCAGATGAACACACTGCCTAGAAACCGCCAGGTCGTGTATCCACAGCAGTGAGCAGAGAAGAAATTACTGCTGGGAGGACCACAGAGAGAAGAAATGCCATGGTGCACCTGTCCCAGCGAAATCAGATGCCCTCATCTGACCCAGCTGCAATAAAACACATCTCTCCCATATTGGTCTATAAAACAGCCACAGCAGGCACTGTAACTCTCCAATGGAGAACGCGTCCATTGTCTCGAGACAGACTGATACCAACAGGAGAGTAGTCAAATTGTGGAGAAAACTGTTATCTCACTGGTGTAAGCTGGTGCTGTCTTTTACAATGCCTTTCAAGTTTTAAGATAAAATGTTGGCAATCCGACAGACCAAATGGGAGCAAGTCCCTTCACAGCCAGTGAGACTTATTTCTGAGTAAATGTGTATAGCATTGGATTGTACATGGGAATTTCAATTAAAATATTTAGCTCTGAGTGTAAAGAGCATAGGGTTCTAATGCTGTGTTGAAGGATTTGTTTGGTATTAGGCTACACCAGAAATGCATCATCAAAAGTCAGAAGGGATCACTTAATTTGCAAATATTTTAACCTACAGCTTCTCTATGTTTTTACTGTGTTACACTACTTCTGCAACAGATTCTAAATTGTTTATAGCCATGTTAGCTTTTAGATGCATTTGTCAGCTCCGTTATTTGTAAGCTTGCTAGTCTGTAGAGAAAGCAAATGCAAACAATTAATAGCTTACCCCAAACGCACACATTAGTTTTGTAACTCCTTTCCGAGTAAGACCTGCCTAAATAAAAATAAGTTATCTTTCTGGTGACTTTCTGATGATGGATAAAGCTCTTTTTATTTAGACAGGTTTTCCACCTGCTACTGCAGGTGAATTTTTTTAGCTGGAGTGGTCCACTTTTTACCAGCTTGTTTCAAATAGCACTTTTCTTTAAAGGTTTGTTTTATATTGTTTTTATCTTATTTGGGTGCCATTATATAGATATATATACAAGGGGCATGGGTGGCACTGTGGGTTAAACCACAGAGCCTAGGACTTGCCGATCAGAAGGTCGGCGGTTCGAATCCCCGCAACGGGGTGAGCTCCCATTGCTCGGCCCCTGCTCCTGCCCACCTAGCAGTTCGAAAGCACGTCAAAGTGTAAGTAGATCAATAGGTACCGCTCCAGCGGGAAGCTAAACGGCATTTCCGTGCGCTGCGCTGGTTCGCCAGAAGCGGCTTAGTCATGCTGGCCACATGACCTGGAAGCTGTACGCCGGCTCCCTAGGCCAATAAAGCGAGATGAGTGCCGCAACCCCAGAGTCAGCCACGACTGGACCTAATGGTCATGGGTCCCTTTACCTTTATATAGATATATGGGACACAAATTTTAAAATAATAAATAGATTTGCCCTTATGCGATTTATATTTTACTACAGTTGACGGCCACAGAATGCTCCATTTGCAATTTCTGTTTTGAGAAGAACTGTTAGTTTCTAGGTATGTTGTGGAAGTAATTGGTTAAAGCAGTACCTGTGATGTGGCTGGACGGTGCCACCGAGACACCATCCTGAAAACGAAGTCCCTGCATCTTTCCAGAATGGGGATGAATATACTGACAGAACCTCACTTTCACCCTGTCCTGTCCAGGTAAACTGAAGCAACACCAATGTTGTGAGGTCACCACAAGGATTACCACTTGTTTAAAATTATTCTGCTGACTACTTATGGAACAGCTGAGAAATATCCATCACATTGGTGTGTTTGCCTTCAAACCACATACTGTTTACCAAGTCAAGCTACAGAGAGATTGATAATGAGCAATTCTGAGCAGATAAATAAGGGGAGGGGGGAGGAATCTCTGCAGCATCCATGGTGGTTTCCAGACTGAGTATTGCTATATTCCATTCTGCCTTTTTGCTCCCATAGGTTATGGCCAGGTTCATATGCAATGCTAAAACCAGGCATTCAATTTTAAACAGGTAACAGTTAAT
Source organism: Podarcis raffonei (assembly GCF_027172205.1). Classification (NCBI taxonomy): domain Eukaryota; kingdom Metazoa; phylum Chordata; class Lepidosauria; order Squamata; family Lacertidae; genus Podarcis; species Podarcis raffonei. The sequence goes on along the minus strand of NC_070602.1, from coordinate 130,037,289 downwards.
TAAATAAGCCAGCTTCATAACCCATGGCTTGAATTAACCTGTTTAGAAATCAAGTGCTGTTTGTGTTTTAAATCAGGAAAGCCTGCTTCATTCACAAAGCTAAACTGAGATTCTTTGAAAGCAACACTAAATTCAACAGAGGTCCTCCCCTCCTGCTTATGCAGAAGGGAAGAGGGATAAAGGGGAAGTGTGCAAGCCATGGGATTTAAATGGGTTCATAGAGGCTTATTCCTATTAAGTATGTGACTGTGGCCTATGAACCAATATACCGTATATAAATGGGGGTGGAGGAAAATAATGGAGAATATCAAATAGCAATTTGCTATTTTTTGAAGGCTCTAATGTTTCACCCCTCCTAAAGCTGCCCTAGTGTCCTGCTGTGGAAGAGAATTTAACAAAAAGAAACCTGTAAAGCAACTATGCATCTTCTGCAAGATACTATTGACTACTCAACTGCAAATAAGGGCCAACACACTAATACAAGAGGTGTGGTAGGCCTTATATAAAACGTCTCCCTTTTAGTTTTCCTCACCACTGTTTTTGACTTTTTTAAAATAGCAGCAAATCACGAGCCAACTCCCAAAGGGAAAGGAACCGACGGATCACATCTGCCTTCAACATCCTTCATCAACCATTTTTTAAAATGGTAGTGGAAGCCATATTTAATTTGGGACACATAATCTACATATGAACAAAATCACACATTTTAAATAGATTGTATTGTTCTTGAGAGTAGGAAGGGAAATTCAAATCAATTTCCCTCCATATAAGAGTTCCTCCAGTAATCTTATAGCTGTAGCATATTATGTGAAAGGAATGTTGAGACGGAACTTCTGTACAACACATTTAGGATGAAAACTTCTTTCATTTGAAATTTGTAGTGCATATATAAAGACTCTCATTGCAAACTGGTATGCTACTTTGAGTATTTCCACTGAAGTTGTTCCAATAGAAGAGTGAAGCTTTTCTTTTCTTTTTGTTCCAAAAATAACAGATGCTAAACTGCTGATATTTATGCTGCCAACAAAGCTGTGAGCCAAACTAATATTTCAAGATCGTTACTGATCAAAATTCCTCTCTGCTAGTTTATTATAAATTAACAAAATAAATAAATCACTGCTGATGCTAAACAACAATAATGAAGACACAGTTTCAAAACTTCACGCATATTCAAAATGTAGTATTTTGAGAGGTAGAATACTGCCTCCTCGCAAGCCAATTACCACCATGCTGTGAAGCAGACTTTATCCTGTGCCTATAGGACTTTTAACTAACAACTGTGGTTGAAACACCTTTTTGCAAACCAGCCTTTTGGAGTCCACTGATAGCAACATAGCAAAGTGGAAGATCTCTTCATAGACAAGACTGCTTGTCTTTTTGCAACACTGGTGATTAAAATGGAATTTGAATCCCTGAAAATTGCTTGACCCTGCCTTAATCTTTCAAATGCATCATCAAAAAGGACAGGACATTATCTCTATCTATGCTTCCTTGCCTACTGATCTCTATTCCACAAATAGATGTCAGACTACAACATGCCCCAAAGTAAAAATTTCTGCAAAATCTCAAACATCCGATTCAAAATGCAGCATGCGAATTGAGTAAATATGCAAAGTAAGCAGATCTGCATAGACTAATTTCCAGCACCATGCATGGATTTTGGCACAGGAGAACGCTACCAATTAAAAGTTAATGGGACCTTGCAGTGGTGGGAATAAAATAGAGCTTTGCATCACATGATACGAAGTGGAAACAGCCAAGAGGAATTCTGAGTCAAAGGAGGAACAAAAAGGGAATAGCAGAGGAGAGCAAAATAGGCCTGCAAAACAGGGGAGCTTTGTTCTTGATGGAGGATAATGTATTTCTCTCAGCCAAAATTATGAAAAAAAAATCACCTGGGGCCTTTTCTATCACAGGATATAAGTTAGACCGATTCATCCACTACAAGCTACTTATGATGGCTGTGGATATCCAAAATTTCAGGTAGCAGTCTTTCTCAGCTCTACCTGGAGAGGATGGGGTCAAATCTAGACCTTCTACATATCAAGCATTTGTTCTGAGAAGCTACAACCAATCTCTTGACTAGTCTTCCTGGAACAGTGACTGTGGAAGCTATAGCCCCAACATAATCTGGGTGGTGGGGTGGTGTCATAATTCCCATCATCCATGACCACTGCCTATGCTGGCCTAGACTGATAAGAGTTGAAGGTTCTCAACCCTGTCCTGAAGTGCCCTTAACAATATTTTCCTCATACATGATGTTGTATGGAACTCTGTAAAGCACCAATATTGAAGAAGACTGTACTGAATGGAAGTAGATCCCCGTGCTTTGAGCAGGGGATGGCCTGGCATACACAGCTTTTCATCTAATGCGAAACAGCAATATTTTCAAAATGCGTTCTACCGAAGCAAACTGCCAACACAGTATCAGTAAGCTGTATGTTCCTAACAGTCCATGACAAACTCAGAAACAAACTGGGCTAACATCATGACTTGAAGTCATTTAAAGAAGACTGAATATATATGATAGAAATAAAACAGCAGATTGTTATGGCAAGACTAACAAATATATTATGGCATAATTATTTGTGGACAAGAACTAGAGTTCAGCACCTGATGAAGAGGACTCTAGTACATGAAGCCTCATGTCATATTTGTGGTCTTGCTATTAGACCATGTTGTTTCTGCATGCATACAGAGGCATGGCTATCCCTCTGGAAATGGTTCTTATGGAAGACGTTCTCATATTACTTTATTTCCACAAGTTACTGGAGAAAGAAAAAGAGTAATTTCAAATTTTTGTACACAGGAGAAGCTTTCCCCCACTCCAAAAGTCACTGCCCCTACAGACTTCTAAAGAAGAACACAACTGAAGTGTCTGACAATTATCACTAATCTAAGAGTGGAAGACAGATTCTGAGTAAGTCAAAATACTTTATATAAAGTTACATGAGAAATTCAACTGTGCCGATAAGTTAACATGTTCAGCTACTGAATTTAACGGAACGTGGTTTTCTGTATTTAGTTCAGACTAATTCTGGAACATGATATTAACGGTAGTTTTGAAATCTCTTAAATACATACTTTTCTTTTTAGCCTGTATCTACATCTTCAAATGGACTGATCCTTAGGCAAATGCCCTCAGTCAATTACTTTTATCTATCATAATTACATAGAATTGTCAAAGACCACATGGAAGGCTTCAAAATTCATTTGCAAACTATTAACTGAGAATGTTAAGGATCAGATATGATTGCCATCTCACCAAGCAAGAGACTGGATGTTCTAGGCAGGTATGAATGATGTTTTATTGAGCCATTTCCTCTCAATGGTTTTTATCCTTCTTTATATTACTGCTTCATTGCAAAGCCTCACGGATTAGGAACAAACAAATATGGCATTTCACCCGTCAGTCATTGTCTTGCTCTTCCCTTTAATTACAGATGATATTGATGGCTCTTAGGTTTTTCTTCAAGCCATGTTTTATGTAAAGTAGAGCTGAACTACTAGGATTCTCCTTCCCCAGGAGATGGAGCAAAAATGCTATATAGTCTGAAGTTCAAGAAGTATCAGACAGATGATGGTTTGAGAACAGAAGAGCCCTGCAAGTTCAGACCAAAGGCCTGCTTGGTCTAGCCCATAGTGGCCAACCAGGTGCTTCTGGGAAGCCTGCAAGCAGGACATGGGTGAAACAGCAAATGGAATCCGGAATCCTATTTCCTCTGATATTGGAGGTAGGATACAGCCAGTGGTATATCACGAGCAAAACCGCCGACGCTCCTGAGTCCCTCTGCAGTGATGCTATAAGATTGCTGTTTAAAAAGGACTCATTTTGCCCAGAGAATCAATACAGATTCTGTCACCTTGACATCATACTCTGAGCAATTAAACAACTGGCTTAGTACTTCATTACAGAATATGCACGTGAAAGGAAGATGTCCAAGAAAGACAGGAAAGTACCAATTTTCTCTAGGAAATATTTAAAATGAGTAATTCTTGCTTAGCCCAATGCATGATGTTTATTAAAACATGTTTTACAAAAAGGCACCGAGGCAGGCTAATGAGTTGCATTTTTGAAGCCTGAGTAACTGTGAAGAATAAATCATACTGTACCTCACTAACTGGCTGTCCTTGTTGAGTCAAATCTAGTTCTTGAGGTCTTGTCACTTTATCAATGTCCAAGGAGTCCATACTGGAGGCTGCAGATGTGATGCTGGAACGGGAGGAATTGCTGATAGAACGGACTTCAGCATCACTCACAGTACCTGCTGAGGCCGTCCTCCTATGCTGGGTGGCAACTATAGGCTTGCTATCTTCCATTATAGGTTGCTGTGCCGCTTCATCCATACTCAGAGATGCCTTCTCTAATTGTGCCGTAATGTCATCCAGGGAGAAGATAGCATGTGAAGGCTTTGTCACCCGGCTAGATGACGAAGAGGACAATCCTTTCATACTACTGTGTTTAGCAGCGAATCGTCCACCACCAGATGGTTTCTGAGCCATTTTTCCTTCTGTGGCAAAGCGTTTCATTGACATGCTGTTTGCAGACTGGGACCCGATGCTGCTGAGCTCCTGCTCAATGGAACAAAGGTCTGCCATGAGCGCATCAAGATCCACGGTTTCTCCCTGATTCAAGGCTTCTGCAATGAATGACAAAAATATGATCCAGATTCTATCACAATACTCTGTTAAACATTCCACTGTTTTGATATCTAATTTATTTGGTCAGCCTACAGCAGGAATTTTCAAGTTTTCTCCCCTTTCCAGATGGACTTATTTGTGTATTTTTTGTTTTATTGTTTACTTTTGTTATGTTGCAATTATGTATTTTTTATGTTGTAAGCCGCCTTGAGCATGGTTTAAACTATGAAACGGTGACATACAAATAAAATGACTATGTATGTATGTATGTATGTATGTATGTATGTATGTATGTATAGAAACTGGATGTCTGCACTGTGTTCTGGGGGCATGTTTGAGGGCAGGAATAGTCAATATGGTGCACTTCAGAAGTTGTGGACAACTTCCACTGACCCTATTGGCCATGTACATAGGCTCTGGAGGACTCCAGTTCTAGAGTGTAAACATAGAGCAGTAGCAGGGTCTATTGACTCTCACTATTGGCTCCCTTAAACAGAGGGTGCCCTAGAACACATTCAATTCTACCACCAACTTGCCCTATATTGAAACTGTTAATATTGTTTACTGCGGTTTTAAAATATAATTTAATGTTTCCTGTAAGCTGCCTTGGAAGGATTTACAGCCTAAAAGCAGCACAAATTGCAATAAACGCATTTAAATCGTTAAAACGTAAGAGAAAAGTAGTACATGACACGTGTAATTCAAAATTGTATTTAGATTTACATCTTGCTAGGTTTCAGCTTATGTACCATTTTGTTGTCCTATTCACTCTCATTATAGTGACATTACAATTTGCATTTTATAAATTTTGCAACAGGGTTTGGACCGTAGAGACAGCATTTCTTAAGAAAACAAGAGGAACCTGTTGAATCAATTCCAAGGCCCATCTAGTTTGGCATCCTGTTCTCATGGTGGACAATCAGGTGCCTATAGAAAGCTCAAAAGCAGAACCTGAGCAATACAGCACTTTCCACATCTGCAATTCCCAACAACTGGTATTCAAAGCTATATTGCCGTCAACAATGGAGGCAGAAAATAGCCATCATGGCTAGTAGTCACGGATAGCCTTTTCCTCCAGAAATTTGTCTGATCATCTTCCAAAGCCATCCAAGTTGGTGTCCATCAATTCTTCCAGAGTTTAACTGTGTGGTGTGTAAGGAAGCCCTTTCTTCTGTTTGTCCTGAATCTTCCAACATTCAGTTTTACTGGAATGTTTAACAAGTTCAACCATTCCAAGTCCAACACTTCATTTAATAGTAAGATTGAGGAAGAGCCAAATGGATTTTGTGCCCACTAAAAGTCACGTTAAGTGTCTTTTATAAACAGGTCCCATTCTGATACACACAATGTTTTCTGTTATTAGAAGAATTCTAAGTTTTAAGCATTTCCCCACCTCCTCCAGCTGAAAATGATTTCATAATGCATCTTACCATTTAAATTGTACATTGAAAAGCGATAGGAGAAGTTGGCAATATTAGTCTCCTGGCGAAGAGGGGATCTTTTCACTGGCTCCATGGGCTTATCTGTATCCAGACTCTAAATAAAACAAATTGGAGGCAGAATAAGCTACAACAGTGTAAAACATAAATCAGCATATTCCAACATGGGCAAATATATTGCTTTTGTATTGGTGCTATTTTAAAATCTTGTTCCCCCCCCCTTACATATGTTCAACAGGAAAAAAGCTACCAACATTTGATGGCGCTATGATCTACTCCACAGTATTTGCCAAATACACAACCGTTTGTGTGCCTTAACTATTTCAGTTTTACGTGGCAATGTAAGACATTTTAGCCTGTATAGTGTTCATATAATAGTTTGAAAACAGGTGCATTCGTTGCCAGTCTGTTTCTGGGCATAAGTGCTCACACTAATGTTTAAAACTATAGCAAATATAGCTTGCTATATCAAATATCTGAGAGACCACCTCTGCTTAAGATCAGCAGGGGGGGCCCTCTTGATAGTTCCACTGCCCTATGAAGCTTAAGGTGTTGGTGACTTGGGACAGGGCATTCTCTATGTCAGCCCCTACATTGTGGAATTCTCTCCCCACCAAGATGCACACAACACCTACACTGTACAGTTTTTGTTGCTCAACTCTTTACCCTGGCCTTTGACACATGAAGTGTATATTTTCAGAACCCACCCTATTCTTGTGACTGTAATCAAACTAGTTTTAAAGTTGTATTTTACATTGCTGTGACCCACCGTGGGACCTTAGGGGGATGACTGGGTATAAAATCCAATAAATAATAATAAGTTGAATGGACTTCCGGTTAGCGCCAGCGCTTAATGGCGGATTTCTCCCGGAGCTCCGGGAGAGATCTGCTTCGTAGGTTCGGGTCCTGTCAGCTACGGCGGAGCGGGGACCCTTAAAAATCACAGGCGTGTTGCCTGTGAACTGGAGACTCGGCGGGCACCTTTGCGCCCCCCCGACGCTGTGAAATAGCCTTTTTAAAGGCTGCGGATCAGCGGAGGGTGTGAGGAGCGGTGCTGAGAGTCGTCTTCACCCAGCCTGCGAAGCGAAGCCGCGTCGCCATTAGCGGAGAGCGCTGATTTCTTCCGGCGAAATTGGATTAAAAGAACAACTATCCGTGAGTAGGATTGACCGCTAAAATACAATTGGACATTAAAAGTTAAGAAATTGGGCGCCGAGACGGATAAGCACTAAAAAGGAAGTCCGCTTTCCGTTCTGTAGCAAGATCAAAGCGAAAGGCACTCTAGCTGTAACTGCTTGAGAGGAAATTTGCGGGAATTAAGAAATCCACCACCAAAGCAAAGAACTCCCTCCCCGAAGGCAGAAGGGGGGGGAAGAAGATTTTAAAGTGTTTTTCTGCCAACTTTAAAGAACTGAGTTAAATACCGCTGTTCTTAAACCTGGGATCGGACTGCCGGAGAAAAGGAACCGGCTAAGGACTGTTGCTATAAGAAGGTTAAAAAGTATCTTTAATTGACTTTGGTTACTCTCAACTTGAAATACTTATTTTGTTGCATTGTAAAGTTACTTACAGGACATTATTGACTTGGGTCCCTTAGAAAGAGAAAAGAACAATTGGAAGGGACCAGGAAAACTTTTGTTTACTTTTAGGAGAGTGTGGGACTATTTGGAGAAGTAAAAAAATTGACTCTGCGCCCTCTAGAGGACTTACAAATTGTTACAGCAACAAGTGAAGTGTAAAATCTGAGAACTTTTGTTTGACAGCTTAAGAGTGTGGGAATGACCTTGACTAAAAGATCTTGTTATGGCAGATGGTAAAGAGAAAGGGGATTCACAAGAAACAACCTTGAGATCTGGCAGACAATATAAAATTGATTCTTTCATGCAGAGAAGGGCTTCTGTATCAGGAGCCTCTGGAACTACAGCTGCCCCAAAGGCAAGAGTGAAAACAATGTCTACAGAAGAATCATTTGCCAAGGTACTGGAGAAGATAAATGATTCTTTGGAGGAACTAAAAAAGCAAGGTGCAGAAACTAAAGCACAAGTTGCTGAAACTAAAATACAAGTTGCTGAAACAAATAAGAAAATTGAAGAAATCTCTGGGAAAATTGATTCAAATACAAAAAGTATAACTGACCTTGGGAACAAAGTGAACTCAAATGCAGAAGCAATTGGGAAACTATTGGAAGAATCATCTACAACAAGAAAGATAGCTGAGGAAGCTAAAGAAATTGCAACTGCTGCTGAGGGAAAGTTCCCACCAGTGTTCAAGAAACTAGATGAGTATGAACTGGCACTTTCTATGCAAGATATGCAACGCAAGGAGAGGAACCTAAGGATCAGACTTGTGCCAGAAAAGGAAGGAGATAACCTGGTGGACTACCTGACAAAAGAATTTTCTGACTTTTGGAAGCAGGAGTTGGACAAAGAAGAATTTAAGATAGAAAGTGCATTTAGACTGGGAGCAAGGCAGAGGAAGAACAGACCCAGAGACTGTTTAATAACTCTGAGATCAAAGGAGGAACGGGACAAAATACTGAACCTGCATTACCAAACAACCCTTCGAATTGAAGATTTTCACATCGAGATTTTTAAAGATATTCCTAAAAGCATTTTGGACGCAAGAGGACACTACAAGGACCTGGTGATACTGCTGAAAAGGAATTACATTCAATTTAGGTGGGAGTTTCCCCAAGGCTTGTCTTTTAAATACAAGGGGAAGAAAAGAAGAATAAAGACAGTGAGTGATAAAGACAAGTTCTTAGGAGAACACGAAGAAGACCTACAGAAAGAGACGTTTCCAGGGCAAGGACATCCTTCACTAGATACGGACACGGAACCACCGACAAACGAGGAACAAAAATTGGGAGCTGTAGGAGGAAAGAGTAAATAACCCCATCATGTCTCTGCAACTTTTAACCTGGAATTGTAATGGCTTAAATATTCCCAGAAAAAGGAAAAATATATTTCATGCTCTAAAGAAAGACCAATTGGACTTGATTTGTCTACAAGAGACCCATGTGACAAGAGCACATAGGAAATTATTAATAAATAAAAGACTGGGACAAGAATTTATATCTTCAGACAGAGTAAAAAAGAGAGGAGTAGTGATTTATGCAAAGGAAAAGTTGCAACCGAAACAAATCTTCAAAGACGACCAAGGAAGATATTTGGCAATTGAAATCCAATCTCAAGGAGAAAAGTATCTGATAGTGGGAGTCTATGCGCCAAATGAAGGGAAAGCTGAATTTTTCAAGAAGTTGCATGAGACTTTGATGGACTATATGGATTATAATCTAATTATGATGGGAGACATGAATGGAGTAGTTTCAACAAATATGGACAAAGCACAAAGACAGGTAGTAACAAAAGATGGAAGACTACCAAAGACCTTTTTCGAAATGACTGACAATATGGACTTGATAGATATTTGGAGAACAAAACACCCACTAGAAAGAGAGGGAACCTTCTTCTCTGAAGCCAAAATGACATGGACAAGGATCGACCAAATCTGGGTGACTAGCAGTATGGCGCAGAACATAAAGAGAGTGGAAATCTGCCCAAAAACTTTCTCCGACCATAATGCAGTAAAGATGGTGATGAGACAAACAACAACTGGCTCCTTTAGATGGAGAATGAATGACACTTTACTTAGAGATGAGGAGATTTGCAAGAAGGCCCAAAAGACTCTGAAAGATTATTTTGAAATCAATTTAAGGACTAAAGTAGAAAAAAGAATAGTATGGGACGCAAGCAAAGCCGTGATGAGAGGGTTTTTGATACAACAAAACACATTAAAGAAAAGAAAACAAAACGAGAGGAAGGGAAAAATTCTGGAAAAGATAAAAGAAGGGGAAAAGAAACTAAGATTGAAGCCAAAATCACAAGAGATTTTAAGAGAAATCAAATTTTATCAAACACAATATATGGAGCTGACGAATCAAGAATTAGAGTAGAAAATTAAGCAAATGAGACAAAAGACCTTTGAATCTGCTGACAAATGTGGCAAGTTATTGGCTTGGCAAATAAAGAAGAGACAAAAACTCAACACGGTAACAAATATAGAAGTGGAAGGAAAGAATATAAGCAACCCAGCTGAAATTAGGAACTGTTTTCAGAACTACTTTAGACAACTTTACACACAAGGGCCGCAGAAGGAAATGGACATACAACAATTCCTCGAGGAAAATGGGCTGAAAAAGGTCTCGCAGGAAAGTAAGAACAATTTGGACCAGGAGATATCAGCACAAGAAATAGAAGATGCCATTCAAGGCATGGCGTTGGGCAAATCCCCAGGACCGGATGGACTGACTTCCAAATATTATAAAGTACTGAAGGAAGGGTTGATACAACCTTTGAAGGAAGTCTGTAACGAGATTATGGAGGGGAAAAGGGCACCCGATACGTGGAGAGAGGCCTACATTACACTTATACCAAAGACAGAGACTGAAAAGACCCAACTTAAAAACTACCGACCCATCTCGTTATTGAATGTGGATTACAAAATCTTTGCTGACATTTTAGCAAAGAGACTGAAAAGAGTTTTGATGGAGGAGATTCATGGGGACCAAGCAGGCTTTCTCCCGAAAAGGCATTTGTCGGATAATGTAAGGAATATAATTGACATTTTGGAAAAGTTGGAAGAGAACATAAACACTAAGGCTGTTTTGATATTTGTGGACGCCGAGAAAGCCTTTGACAACATTTCTTGGAGCTTTATGTTGAAGAACCTCCGGGGGATGGGGGTAGGCCAAGGGTTTGAGAATGGTATAGGTGCAATTTATTCTGAACAGAAAGCAAAATTAATTGTAAATAATGTGGTTACAGAAGAGTTCAAGATTGAAAAAGGGACACGACAGGGGTGCCCTATCTCCCCATTACTTTTTATATCGGTCCTGGAGGTTTTGCTTAATATGATTAGGAGGGACCAGTTGGTTAAAGGGATTCAGGTCGGAGCTAAACAATATAAACTGAGAGCATTTGCAGATGACCTAGTACTTACATTGCAAGAGCCAGAAGCTAGTACGAAAAGAGTTTTGGAAATAATCCAAGAGTTTGGTCAATTGGCAGGATTTAAATTGAATAAGTTAAAAACAAAGGTATTGGAGAAAAATCTAACACAGGTTGAAAAAGAAAGGTTTCAGAATGAGACAGGGTTGACTGTGGTTAAAAAAGTGAAATATTTGGGTATAAACATGACAGCTAAGAATGTGAATTTATTTAAAGATAATTATGAAAAAACTTGGACAGAAGTGAAAAAAGACTTGGAGATTTGGTCAAATTTAAAGCTTTCCTTGTTAGGTCGAATTGCAGTTATAAAGATGAATGTATTGCCAAGAATGCTGTTTTTGTTTCAAGCACTGCAAATAATGGACAAAATGGACTGTTTCAAGAGGTGGCAAAAAGACATATCCAAATTTGTCTGGCAGGGCAAAAAGCCCAGAATTAAATTTAAGATATTAACGGATTCAAAGGAAAGAGGGGGGTTTGCCCTGCCAGACTTCAAACTGTACTATGAAGCGGCAGCTCTCTGCTGGCTGAAAGAATGGCTGCTTCTTGAAAACACAGACATTTTGGACTTGGAAGGTTTTAACAATATTTTTGGGTGGCATGCATATCTGTGGTATGACAAGGTTAAAGCACATAAAAGTTTTAAAAACCATATTGTCAGAAAAGCACTATTAAATGTTTGGGTTAGATATAAAGATTTGCTGGAAAACAAAACTCCAAGGTGGTTGTCGCCAATGGAAGCTAAGGCAGTCAAAAAGTTAAATATGGAGTCTAAGTGGCCAAGATACTGGGAAATTTTGGAAAAGGAAGGGGACAAATGGAGATTGCAGAGTTTTGAGAAACTAAAAGGGAAGGTGAGAGATTGGTTGCATTATCACCAAATAAATGAAGTGTTTAAATTGGACAGTAAAGTTGGCTTCCAGGTGGAAAAATCCAAATTGGAGACTGAATTGTTAGAATCCAGTACTAAGAATTTGTCAAAAATGTATAATTTGCTGCTGAAATGGAATACACAAGATGAAACGGTTAAATCAGCTATGATTAAATGGGCTCAGGACATTGGTCATAATATTTTGTTTGCTGATTGGGAAAAGTTGTGGACCACCGGGATGAAATTTACGGCATGTAATGCCCTAAGAGAAAATATTATGAAAATGATCTATAGGTGGTACATAACCCCGGTCAAGCTTGCAAAGATTTACCATTTGCCTGACAATAAATGTTGGAAATGTAAAGAAAAGGAAGGTACATTTTTCCACCTTTGGTGGACGTGCCCGAAGATTAAGGCATTCTGGGAAATGATCTATAATGAACTCAAAAAGGTATTTAAATATACTTTCACCAAGAAACCAGAGGCCTTTCTCTTGGGTATTGTCGGCCAAGGGGTGTTAAAGACAGACATAACTTTTTTCATGTATGCTACAACAGCAGCTAGAATACTCATTGCGAAGTACTGGAAGACGCAAGATCTACCCACACTGGAAGAATGGCAGATGAAGGTGATAGACTACATGGGCTTGGCAGAAATGACGAGCAGAATCCGAAACCAGGGAAGAGAAACAGCGCAAGAAGAATGGAAAAAATTCAAGGACTATTTAAAGAAATATCACAAAGTTAATGAAAGTTAGAATGATGATGGATTGGAAAGTAAACGGTTACTATTAGTAATGGTTAAGACAAGGAGAATAAGGAAGATTAGCTTAAACTTAAATTAAAATAAGGGAAGATTTGCTGAGTAATTGATAAGAATTTGGAATACAGAAAAGGGAGGCATGAGGAAGTCGGGGAAGGAAGGTATAAGAAATCAGGATATGAAATGGTACATGTTTCTTGTTTTGTTTTTGTCTTTGTATGTTTATGTATGTTATGTTTATATGGAAAAATTCTTGAATAAAAATATTTAAAAAAAAAAAAAAAGAAGCTTAAGGTGTTGGTGACTTGGGACAGGGCATTCTCTATGTCAGCCCCTACATTGTGGAATTCTCTCCCCACCAAGATGCACACAACACCTACACTGTACAGTTTTTGTTGCTCAACTCTTTACCCTGGCCTTTGACACATGAAGTGTATATTTTCAGAACCCACCCTATTCTTGTGACTGTAATCAAACTAGTTTTAAAGTTGTATTTTACATTGCTGTGACCCACCGTGGGACCTTAGGGGGATGACTGGGTATAAAATCCAATAAATAATAATAAGTTGAATGGACATGGAATATAGACATTTGATGTATGACAGCGGCCCAAAACTAATGATGCACTTGTAAAATTATAAGCATGTTTGCATGCTTACAAATCTTGGGTTCTGCTAAAGCTATCATTACATGCAGCAATTGCAGACATTCCAATTTTAGATGACATGGATGATGGAGAAAAACAAAATCTCTGCACTACCAACTCAGCAAAATAACAACACTAGTCAGGCTGATTAGTGTTTCTATGCATAAATTCCAATTTAAAAAACCCAACAACTTAATTTTAGTTTTAAGCATTATTTTAGTTGTCTTTTTGTATGCTCCTCACTTTCTGCTATTTATCAGAAGCAAGCAAGGAACTAATATCACAGATTTCCTAAACAAATTTAAACTTTTCAAACACCATCTTTTGCATCAACTTTTCATCCTACCATCTTTTGCATCAAGTCCTTAGTCATATGGCAATAAGGTAAAGGTAAAGGACCTCTGGACAGTTAGGTCCAGTCAAAGGTGACTATGGGTCACCTCACTTTCAGGCCGAGAGAGCCAGCATTTGTCCGCAGACAGCTTTCTGGGTCATGTGGCCAGCACGATTAAACAGCTTCTGGCTCAACGGAACACCGTGATGGAAACCAAAGTGCATGGAAACGCCGTTTACCTTCCCACCACAGCAGTACCTATTTATCTACTTGCACTAGTGTGCTTTCAAACTCCTAGGTTGGCAGGAGCTGGGACCGAGAAACAGGAGCTCACCCTGTTGCACGGATTTGAAGCGCCAACCTTCTGATCGGCAAGCCCAAGAGTCTCAGTGCTTTAGACCACAGCAATATTACTGCATTATACAGCAAAAAGTGGCTGTGCATCTGACAGGTCAATAGACAGCTCTGCTACGTGTCAGCGAGGAACTATTATCACATTACAAATGCTACCCGTTCCCAGCTGATATGGCTCATACAGTCAACGACCAATATACTCTATAAACGCTGATCTCCTTCACTGTGGAATGAGGAGAGTGTTATAAAGTGACTTTAACCTGTGTGAGTTTGTCTAACTCCCCAAGCCAAGCCCCAAACATCTTGTCCAGATCCTGATCTTCTTTATCGCTATCTTCTTCCGCGCCATGATCAAGTTCTTCATCTGATAGCTGTTCCATCTAAAAAAGACAAAAAAGCAGCATTTTAAAGGTGAACGCTTTGTATGTTTTGAAGATTATATGACGTTATTTCAGAACACACGTATGCTCAACAACCTTCCTAATGTTTCTTTATAAGTGGATGACCACAACGATCAGTTATGTTTAAAATATTAGAGGGTCACTAAAAAACTGGTAAAAAAAAATCCACAACTGTTTTTTTCCCCATTTATTACGGCCATAGGCCCATACAACTGTTATTGCGAAACATTTTCTTTCCATAAAAATAGAACCTCCCCCGTTTGCTACACCCAAGTAACAAAGAGAAGCAGTTCACTTTGAAAATTCAGCACATGCTAACTTAATTCCAGATAGGGGGCTTTTGCTTCACAGCCTGATGCTTTGGACATATTCAAACGATCACAAACTAAAGCACTTATTTCCTCTCATGTCCCTAAACAGACGTCTTCCTGGTTTCATCAAACCAGTTTGTCATGACATCTGAACCACCAAACTGTGGTTTGAGTGATGTCTCCAAACCAGAATCAAGTCACTCAAGGTCACTGTTAAGTCTCTTTGAATTATGTTTGGAGGATCACAAATGTGATTTTGAATGAACCCAGTATGCCTGCCAATCTTGCTGTCTCTTCAGTTCTTGCTCAGTTGAAAATATGGCTACAGTTTTTTGGGTTTTTTTAAAATTACTGCTCAAGGGTTTAGAAATTTAAATTGTTTCATCGATGTAACCCATGTATGAAGAGATTACTGTATTATGCTGCCTCCCTTACAAACTCTGCTCTCCTAAAAATAATCCTGCTCATGACAAAATCTTGTGCAACAGAAATTTGATTAAAGCGCTGGCCATTGCTTTACAGTGCAAATAGTTTCATTTTCATATAAAATATCAAATCTGAGAAAAGCACACTGATGTTGAGAATAAACCCTTTAGCAGCCGAACAGCACAGTGGTAATATCCTGTCTATCAAGAATCAACCAAAAGCACTGACCCAGGTAGAGAAGACAGCCAATAGCAAAGCTTTCCATCACAAAGTGTTTGGTTTTTAAAAAAATAAAGTGTAAAAAGGTTCCTGTATTTGACTTTGAAGCAAATGGCATAATGGTAGCTTTCCAACAGAGTTCGTGATAATAGGACCACACTTGTTTGTCCTCTTTTCAGGAGAAAGAAGCAATAGCTTTCTACTGGAGGATTAGGAAGTCATTGTTTCAAAATCACTCTTTCATAATAGGCAAAAAAAATCCCATTAAGATCCTCAGCATGCATCTAGCTGACATTTCTTGTGAGTCAGTGCCAGCAACCATTTTTGCACTGGAAAAGTCCAGGGAATTCAAGCTGACCACAAGTTGTGCAATATCACTCAATAAGAAATGCACTCTCCTAAATAGCAGAATATACTTCTGCTCACAGAAATCCTGCTTATATAGGCCACAGAGAATGCCTGGAAGACATCCTGTCACAGAGTTTAAATATTAGAAACTGTCCAGACTACTTGAGTCATATATCCTCTATGATCTCTACACAAAATAAAGGCACAACAGAACCAGCTATAACTGAATGATTTTTTTTTTTACCATCTGCTTTCAATAAAGATTTTAACTGAATTATGGTGACTATCCAACAGGAAGGACAGTTATTTTATCATATGACACAGAGTAGAATAAAAAGTTGGCAGATAAACTAGATATACACATATCCTAGAAACACTGACCATGTTAATATGGCAAGAACTCAAGAGAAAAGGACTACAAGACACACATACTGCAACACAAATGACAGCAGACTTGATAGAGCACTAAAAAGGAGAAACACAGCCATTTGGGCGACCATGGCCTCGTTCACATATAACTGTAAGTCAGAGTTAAATAAACTGGGAACAAGCAAGCATGCTGGTCCACACTGATCAAATTGCTTCCATCTCCTCCTCTTCCCATGCTGGGTGGAACAAACCATTAACACTACATGGGAAATAGCATTTGTAGTTGCCTTTCACTGACACAACTCAACAATTAACCATGGTTTTGTTACAGATCTCACTTTTTGATTAAGATAGTGTATATCAGAAAGAAATGAAAGCGGTTGGTGCATGATCTAGAGAGGAAGGGTTGGATAAGCAGCAAAGATTCACGTTTCCTCTCTAGTCCACTCTACGGTGTTCTCCCAGACTACCCCATCACGAAGCTGTGAAGTGATAAAGTCCGATAAGAACAGTATTGGGCAATTTATTTCACTGAAAAATCATAATCTTAGCATCACCTCAAGCAAAAGCGGTCATAATAAAGATTTCAAAATCCATACTGGGCAATACCTTTGTTAGGCCAACCCAAACGCTGCAAAGCAACACGCAAACTTTCTTCAAGCCCAATGTCAAACGGTGGGTGGGTGGGGTGGATGGGTGAGCAGGCAGAACAGAGGTGGCTCATGGTGAAGTCACAGAGTGCATCTGGTCACAGCCTCAAGGCTGAACGTGAGAAGAGGTGGCAGACATTCACATGAGGCTTTGTTGGCTACTATGCAGATTGTATCAATTGCTACTAGGAAGATGGAATATGAAATGTCTGACCCACATTTTGGGGAAGATAAAATGCTTTTATATTCCAAAAATAGGGGACAATATTCTGGTTGACTGAAATGAAAATACTGTCCTCATACGGCTTCTGAAATGATCTCAGTATGTTTCTGAATTTATTTCTATTCTTGTTATTTGTGTTTTTAATCTTTACTATTAAGGCAACTTCCAATGCACTTAATTGGAAGTACAGTCATATCTTGGAAGTCGAACGGAATCCGTTCTGGAAGTCCGTTTGACTTCCAAAACATTCGGAAACCAAAACGTGGCTTCTGATTGGCTGCAGGAAGCTTCTGCAGCCACTAGGAAGCTGCGGAAACCCCGTCGGACGTTTGGCTTCCAAAAATAGTTCGTAAACCAGAACAGTCACTTCTGGGTTTGCGGCATTCGGGAGCCAAAACATTTGAGAACTAAGCTGTTCAAAAACCAAGGTACGACTGTACCCAAACAAAATTGTTCTTGGATGCTTCAGATCTTAGAGCATGTTTTAAAAAGAGGAAATCTGACAAAATAATAGGGAATGTCAAAACTATTTCTATTAGACATATTAAATAAACAGATTTGGAAATCTAGACATAGCTGATTTGTAGAAATGTGTGTACTTTCTCAGCTAGGCTTTCTAATCTTATAAATTCAATGTCAACATTCACAGCTAACCTGAAAAACTGTTGAATTGACTTCAAGAACTAGTTCTTTTCTTGGAAAATGAAGATTGCATTGTATTACATTAAAGCAGAGAGGGAGTTTACTTTGACTCACTTGAATTTAGCCTTCATTCAGGTCTGCCCAATTTAAATCAACAGTCAGTACATTCTCTTTCTCCTATGAGAAAGTTTAGACATAACATCAACCGATTTCAGGAAATTTGAAAGGACCAATTACTCTGCAGATTATTTGTAGGTGAACAGATAACCTCAAAACTGCTAAAATGGTTAGCAGAAAGACCAGCAAGAAGCACATCTGAAGACTGTATAGTTAAAAAAAAATGCACACAGTAAAATCTTTATTCATCCCTGCATCTTCCAAATCCTAATGTAACTGCTTGCCAAAGTGATGAAAAGGAAGAGCTTAATAATTTAATTCTTTATTTCCTGGACAAGGACACCAGCCAAATAATCCAAGGAATTGTTAGACCAGCAACAATTACTCTAATAGTATGCTGGCGTGGAATTTTAAAAAAAAATCTTGATGCTTTTGAATTGCAGTTCTTCCTAGAGCAACACTAGTAACACTCCTCTATAAATTGATATTTTACAAGCCTCCTGCTACCACAGCGCTATTTCTGGTGCATAAAAGAGGAAGTTGAGGAAGGATGTGTTTGTAGTGAGCATTTCATTTTGTTTGAAGCAAGAGACAGCTGCTCTCTTGTCAGAAGAGTCTGATTATTGTCTTGTGGGAAAGATTCCTACAGCCAAGCGAGTAGTTTCTTCTTCTTAATTAGTAGTGTCGTGTTCATGAAAGGGAACACACTGCGCCCAAAATTTAGATAATAGTCAAGTTAATATTGGCAATCCAGCTTATAATGTTTAGTGATGAATATCACTGCTGTACAGATTTCCTCAAAGGAAACATTACTAAATAAGCCCTTTGTTCTCGCTTTCGGGAGCATTTAGACAAGATTTAAAATCTGGAGCAGGCAAACACACTGCTACCACTGACAAGCTGTGGCGCTAACAACACCTAGCCACCTGTCCATTTACCATTTCCCTGAAGGTCAGGGATTCACAAATACAGTTGAAAGAGGTGGCCATAAACTTACCGTATTTTTTGCTCTATAAGATGTACCAGACCACATGACGA
Source organism: Podarcis raffonei (assembly GCF_027172205.1). Lineage (NCBI taxonomy): Eukaryota > Metazoa > Chordata > Lepidosauria > Squamata > Lacertidae > Podarcis > Podarcis raffonei. The sequence continues at coordinate 130,018,489 of NC_070602.1, read as the reverse complement.
ACCTAGTTTTTGGAGGAGGAAAACAAGAAAAAAAATATTCTGAATCCCAGAAGCCAGAACAGCAAGAGGGATCACTGGGCAGCGAAAGCAGCGATCCCTCTTGCTGTTCTGGCTTCCGGGATAGCTGCGCAGCCTGCATTCGCTCCATAAGTCGCACACACATTTCCCCTTACTTTTTAGGAGGGAAAAAGTGAGTCTTATAGAGCAAAAAATACAGTAAATACTTAACCTGAGGTACCACTGTACATTTTTGAAACCTGCTAGCAATACAAGGAGAAGACAGTACCTCTTTCAAAATACTATATTTTGCACCATGATACACCATCAGTGTCCAGGGATACAGGGGAAAGGTTGCCATACACACAAACACACAGCCCATTACTCGTTCCCCATAAAACCCTTTCACCAAGCCGCAGGTAGAAAAATGATGCTGTTACTTTACATCTTTGGCACACACACAGCCAGCCAAGCAACACTTGTCACAAGAAACCATGACTGCTGCCAAACCTACCCAAAATGTGTTGATTCCTGTCTGAAGAAAAAGCACCTCTGTAAGTTCTTGCCCTCACAGTCAAAGCCGCTGCCAGACAGCAAATAATCTTGAAACCCTCACTTCTCTTAAAGTGCCCAAAAGAAAAGGGAAATATCTGTAAATATTATTGCTATTACAGAAACTTTTGCATTAGTGACAATGTTGGCTTCGTGTGATCTTCCCAATTAACACCATAAGCATATAACTATCCTGAGTATTTAGTATACAGGAGTTCATTTGCCGGGGTGCTGAGCCACTTGAAAGGAACCTCATAAAAAGGGGGGGGGGAGGATGCCTTCCATATGTGGAAATGATAGTGTGTTTCCTTTTATTTAAAGAAATTTAATTACAGATAATACTTTGGGCATTAGCTGTGTCTTTCAAGGCTGGACTAATTAAAGCAGAAAGAACAGACAAAACTATCTCAGTGTAATGAGAAAATTTTAAAAAAATACTTAAGCAGCAACATACAGCAAAAAATAAAATAAAATGGGAAGATCCCAAACCTTGGACATAACTGAGCTCCTAAGTTTCAGGTGTTGAGAGCAGAAAGCAATGCACATACCGTATTGGCCCGAATATAAGCCACACCCGCAAATAAGTCGCACCTTTAAAATTCAAGGGCAGAAGAGAAAAAAGACAATACCCAAATATAAGCCGCTCCCTTAAAATTCCGCAGGCACTCACACCCGATCCGTTTTACTGTATGTCTGTTTCAGCAGCGATACCGTAAAAGCCAATTTTTGTAAGGTCGCAGATTTAAGCCGCACTTTAACTTTTCACAGTTGGAATTTGGAAAAAAAGTGTGGCTTATGTTTGGGCCAATACAGTAGGTACACATATGCAGTTCCTCAGGTAACAAACGATGTTATTTGTGAGAAGTGGAACATGTACAAATCCATCAGTAGAAAATCTCAAGTTCACTGAGCCCATGGACTAAAGTATACTCTGTTTAGTAATTTTTAAAGACATTTTGGCAGATAGCTACTCAATCACTGCAAGTTGTTTTAAAGTTTTCTATTAAGTAAAAGTGAACTTTGGGGCTGGAAAAAGGAGAGTGAAAACAAGACTGGAGATTGAAGCTATACAAGAGGTTATAATAGCACAGGTTAGCCAGATTACTATTTGTTAAATATCTGCACATTGGGCAATATACATAAATAAAATCAGTGCCTCCAGACTTACTATCTGGAGAAACAATCTGGTATGAAATAGGGAAAGAAGACTGAATGTTACGTAGATATTGCATCAAAATCACTTAAGTGTTGAACTGCAGAACAGTTGAGTGAGTAATTGCGAAGTAGGCAAACCTTGTAGGCTAAAGAAGGAAGTATGGTCAGTAGCTGTAGAAAACAATTAGAAAAGTGGTTGAACCACGTATGTACAAGAGCAAAAGATTTCTAGAGCAAGGCCAAGTTAGGTAAAGAAGAAGGCAGCAACCAGGATTCAGGTATGGGCAAAGTGTTGACCTAACATGAAGGATGTTAAGGGTTGGTGTATTTTTTTTAAAAAAGTGGCAGCCTATAAGCTTTTCCAGTACATAAACAAGAACTGAAATTAGTTCAGGACGAGGCAAACAGTCTGGGACAGCCAAATAAACCAAGTAAGGGAGACTTCTAGCAGTTTTACTTAAAGCATGACCAACACTTCAGCCTTAAGGCTTCCTAAACAGTTTCAAACAAGGAGCCTGTCCCTCTCCCACCTGCGGTCAAGCCTGCATCTTGGAAACCACTTTGGAGAAAGGGGCAAGACAGAGCTGAACATTTCAGGCTTTCCCTTCCTGCTAACTTCCTTCTGGAAAAACCGGGCAAAAAAAGAACACAAAAAACAGGCTGCACCTGCAAGACAAGAGATCACCACTTTCTTGCCAACCCCAGGTCTCTTTTCACTGCACCACCTAGTTTCAGTACTGACAGTGTGAGGAGGAAGAACAGTGGTTGGAACACAGGGTGCTGCTGCCTTATACCAAAGCCATGTGGCGGCATACTGGCCACACCAGGGCTGCGGAACCTGTGGTCCATGAGTCTGATGCTGGATTATCATCAGTGGTAGGTACCTCCTCCCTTTTAAGTGCAAGTATGTGTGTGTGAGACAAGGGGTGGGGTGGTAGAGGAATATACAGTGGTACCTCTGGTTAAGTACTTAATTCGTTCTGGAGGTCCATACTTAACCTGAAACTGTTCTTAACCTGAAGCACCACTTTAGCTAATGGGGCCTCCTGCTGCCACCGCGCCGCCAGAGCACGATTTCTGTTCTCATCCTGAATCAAAGTTCTTAACCTGAAGCACTGTTTCTGGGTTAGCAGAGTCTGTAACCTGAAGCGTATGTAACCTGAGGTACCACTGTATTCCAGAAGACCAGGAGAAAAACCTCTAGCACTATACTGAATAGCACAATTGCATTTCAGTTTTTGTAATTGGTGTGTGCAATCGGCATCTAATTGAAAACAGATAAAATTGGGTGTCATCCACATTCTGGATCTCCAGGCAACTACTTTGGCAGCTGTCTTTTTGTGTGTGCTTGGGAAAGAACAGAACCCTGTAAGACCCCCAAAGGACACCTGCAAAGGGGTTGAGCAATGCCCCCCTAGCATCACCTTCTAGTTCACAGTTGTTTAGAATATCACTTTTTTGTCATTAGAAGTCTCTCTGTTCTAATAAATCAGTGATTTAAAGTAATTAGCCAGTTGACCAACACTCTAAACTATCTAGGGCTGTATATGTGCTGGCCAAGACAATGATACAAATATCCTTGTTCTTCTATGCCTCTAACCATTGGTGGTTCTTCTTTTCAAACCTGCAGCTGAGAATGCACATAGAAAACCCTTCAATAGAAAGCTCGGTTCCCACCGCTTCACTCTTTGTGACAGAAGTAGAGAGCTAGACTCAGTCGTCTCCCCTCCCACTTTATTGCTAAGCAGTTGTGAGCAGGATTTTAGCTTTCAAAGAAGGGCTGTGTGTGCACAGCCCTGGCTGCTCTGCGTGTACTCTTTGCGATCAGCTAAGTCTAATTCAAAGAAGCTGGCTGCTAAAAATAGCAGCTGAGCAGAATGTGACTCAAGGCCTTTTTAAAAAAATAATACCGAAACTATTTGGTAAGCCAAATTTGAACAAAAATCCATGTCTGAGGTTATTGAGATCCATCTTACGTGAGTGGGTTTGAACAGAGTAATATTTTTTCCCTATGCAGCTGCCTCTGGGGTTGGGGGCTTTCACACTTGCATTTTTTGTAAAGTGTTCCATCAGCTCCATATGGGCTATGTGAAAACAAGTTCTCTGGGTACTTTGCAAACTTCCATGCGTACAACCTATACCTGCAATATGCAGCTGCTGGTCAGAAGTGAAATATTTCCCCTGAAACTGAAGCTCTAAAATTAAGGTTCAGACATACAAAAATCTTAATCCAAAAGTCTTCACATCCAGGGGCTCAACAGCTGAACATTGACCTCTTAAGCATAGCTTGTCAAACATAATTTGAGAGTGCTGTTGGCTTTGCCAAGGTCCTATTCAAACATTAAGTAGGATCTCTGTTGTTAGAACATGTAAAAGCAGAATTTAAATGTGGAAGTGAACGGGCTGCATTATTTGCTTTCTTCAATTTATATTTCTGAACGTAGCCTGCAAAACTATAATACACAGAATATCAAAAGTATAGAAAGCAGCACATTTCAATTTTAACTACAGTGGTACCTTGGTTTTCAAACATAATCCATTCCGGAAGTCCGTTCGACTTCTGAAATGTTCAAAAAATGAAAGCACAAGCCTCAATACGGAAAACTCAAAACGGAAGCCGCGTTTCCTGTTCGACTTCCGAGGCGCATTTGAAAACCGAGGCACTAACTTCCAGGTTTTCAGTGTTTGAGTTCCGAAACATTCCAACTTTGGAGGCGTTTGAAAACCACTGTATTCAGAAAGTTACATTACACTCAGCCATGACAGCATATTAAGAGACACTGGTTGCATCAGCACAGATGAGCTGTTATATGGGATGCTGCCCTCAAATTAATTTATTGATTAAATTTATACACCACCCGTCATCAAGAGATCCCATGGCAGTTTACAGAATAAAATAAAGATAAAACACAGGTAAATATTTAAGCCAATACCACAAAACAATAACCATCCTTCTCACAGATATTGTTAAAAGGCTGTAGGATATTAATCAGCCAAAGGCCTGAATGTTTTGGCCTAGTGATTCGAGGACCCGATCCCCGCTTGGGGAATAAAGACACGTGGACACAGTATGTAAGGTTAATGGGTAAGGAAAAGGCCACAACTTTATTGATTACAGCATGTGAGAAGGTATTGGCTTAGGCATTGGACCACGGAACATTAGACTCCACCCACTCAGAGAGGGGTGAGCCCAAAGGGGGTTTATTCACCAGAAGGTGGAGCCTGTTGATGCTAATACAACTATAGGCTCTCTCCTGATGTCACCGAGGGTCGTGCCATGGCCCCCCGCCACACGGGCATCGGACAGGATCCACGACCGCCGGATTCCTTTAGCGGAATACCCAAAATTGTCGGGGAAGGCGATGGCCACACCTTGCCCCCCGAAACACCAACAACACATTCCAATGCCTAACCGCCAAATACCACGAAAGTTGTGACAGTTGCTACGAGGTAGGCGAAAAAAACCAAGAGGCCGGGCCAATTTAGCCAATTGGAAAAAACTCCTACCAGGCCCCCTGGTTAAACAGGGCGACCAACCAGAGGTCCATAGCAAAGTCTCAGGAAAAGCTAATCTAAAGGGAGTGGAGGGTGGGTGACTCGAATAAAATGTGTGTGCAATGGCGGGGATGGCTGGCGCGGCCGCATTTGAATGGCAAGCCACGCCCCCGCCGAGCTTCCCTATTGGGTGCCCAACCAGGGAGGGGCGTGGTGCGCCAGCCCTGGAGTTGAAGCAGGGGGCGGAGCGCCCAATAGGGAATCGTCTCCCGCTCACAACCCCTCCCCTCCGGAAGGAGGAGAGGCATTTTCGCCTAGTGTCCAAATTATAAATAATGAAGGTGCAAGGCGAACCTTCCTGGGGAGAGCATTCCACAAACCAGGAGCCACTACAGAAAAGGCCTGTTCTCGTGTTGCCACCCTTCAGACCTCTCATGGAGCAGGCACATAAAGAAGGGCCTCAGATGATGAACACAGAGTCCAGGACAGTTTATATGGGGAGAGGCAGTCCTTGAGGTGTTGTGGTCCTGAGCCGTTTAAGGCTTTATTGGTCAAACCAGCACTCAAAAGCTTCTTAGGCCAAACATTTAGCAACACTGATTAACAAATTGCTTATCTGTAGTAGACCTTAAAGGGATTTGAAAATGCTCCTCAAATCACTGCATGTTGTTCTTTCTCGTACTATAAAGACCTCACTGCCCATGTTCAATCTATTGCCTAGCTCTTTCTTTTTACCATTCCTGGAATATAAAGAAGCACAATCATATTATAAATGCTACCTTGGTATTAAACTGACAATAAACATTTAGAAAACAAAAGGCACTGAGTTAAGACCACACAATCTAAATCTTGAAGAAAAAAATAAAAATGAGCTATGTCCGTACACTCTGCAGCAAAGGAGCGATTGCAACAGTTGAAGAACAGTTACTTGAAAGAAATGTCCTGCTGAAATGGGATTTACTTCAAAGCAGATAAATTTAGCACCAGGAAGGCAGTATGAAACATACATATATATGTTTGTTGGTTTGTTTTTGTGTGTGTATGTTTGTATGTGTATATATCTGAAACATCCTCTTTATATTATCAGGAAGTTTAGCGGTGTGAATGATTTTTTGCCTGGCATTGTGCAGCAGAACCTTGTGTTCAAAGGGAATGCCATAAGATCCAGGCACCCTTGGAGGAAACTGATTTTCTTGATCCATTTCAATTAGGCCTGGTTTAGGCACAGAAACTGCTTTGGTTGCCCTATAAGGTAAAAGTTAAAGGAACCCTGGACGGTTAAGTCCAGTCAAAGGCGACTATGGGGTTGCAGCACTCATCTCGCTTCAGGCCAAGGGAGCCAGCGTTTGTTCACAGACAGCTTTCTGGGTCATGTGGTTTCTAGCGCAACTGAACACCGTGACAGAAACCTGAGCGCATGGAAACACTGTTTACTTTCCCACCGAAGTGGTATCTATTTATCTACTTGCACTGGTGTGCTAGGTTGGCAGAAGCTGGGACAGAGCAATGGGGGCTCACTCTGTTGCACGGATTTGAACCACCAACCTTCCGATCAGCAATCCTAAGAGTCTCCACTGAGACTCTTAGGATTGCTGATCGGAAGGTTGGTCTAAACCACTGAGACACCCACTCCCCTGTATGATGACCTGTCAGAAGAGAGATAGGGGAAATATGTTCTTGTTCATTCTCCTTTACCTTTCAGCAGCTTTTAATACCATCAACTGTGGTATCCTTCTGGAGCAGCTGTCCAAGTTAGGAGTGGTTGACACCCCTTTGTGGATGTTCTGGTCCTACTTGGATAGTCATTTCCAGAGGGTGATGTTCAGCCCCGTGAAGCCTTCAATGTGGGGTTTCTCAAGGTTCAATTTTATCCTCCATGCTGTTTAACATCTACATGAAACCACTGAGTGGGGTTATCTGAAGTTTGGAGTACATTGTCAGCAATCTGCTGATGACACACAGCTCTACTTGCTTAGCAGTGGATGTGCTAAACCGTTGTCTTGCCTCAGTAATAGACTGGATGAGAGCCAATAAACTGAAGCTCAATCCAGATAAGACTGAGGCACTGTTAGTGGGTGGTTCCACAGACCGGATGAGATGGGAGGTTGCCTGCTCTTGTCGGGGTTCAATAAATCAGTTAAGTGAAATATATTGCAAATAAATTATTTAAAAGCAGTCAGCTTAAATTGAAATATTGGATGGGATTTCCTGGGACATCGTTGTAATTGAGGGGGGATTATATCTTTTAGAAGATGCAAAGTCTATAAAATAATATGGCCTTGGTCTAGAAAAAGCCAGCTTATAAAGACTAAGCTTTCTAAAAAGCCATCAATAATAAACACCCTCTTATTCTTGCTAAATGGATCCTTTATATAAGGATTTAAGTGGCAATTATGTGAGTGTTCAGTTTTTTTAGATTCTCTGCCATGTGAGACATTGTTGGTTTGTACAATGTGGGTACTTATCCAGTAAAAGTCCAGAGGAACTGCCAAATTCCTTTCAACAAGGACTCAGTATCAGCATTTCAGCTGTGGTTTGTTTTTGTTTTTTACAAAGATGGACACAGTCTTCAAACTGCTACAATAAAAACATCTTTTCCTGCATACAGTTGCCATACTATATAATTATAGTTCATAACCACTAAGCTAAACCCAACAGCAATCTGATTCAATTCTGTAGTTAAGAAATACTGTTAGAGTAACAGTTTTTGCTGAGCTACGGCTGTAACAGGTCTTAAAAACAAACACAAAGAACCATTAAAAAGGAGTGGGGAATACATGCCTTCCTCAGTTGCATTTGTATAAGCATATTCACCTGAATTTCTAATACTGGAAGGAAGACTTAATCACCAATAATATCTGGTCCCATACTTATCAGTGCAAGACCTCTTTCCCTTGTCCAGTTCAGATACTCACCTAAAATCAATCCCAGTTTAACATATCCAAACCATACTGAATTTCTCCTAGGTGCCTCCAAGGTACCTTCAAGCTCTATGAATCCCTGATCACCCCCCCATTTTCACTCCCATGCTACATTCCCCAGAATTCCCACTTCATTCATTCACAATGGTTTGAAATCTGCAACACAATGATACTTCACAGGCATACCTTCTCTCTTACATGTGTGTGGAGGCAGCACTGCCTCAATTGACTCTTTTCCCAATCCTAAACGTCCCAACCCTGCAAGAGGCTTGGACGACTTGTAACCCAACAAAATGAACACAGTGTACCAACCACCAGAAGATCAAAAAACCTCCTGGCTTTCCTGCCAGTCTGTGATAGAAAACATGATAAGCCACAGTACATCGCTAGTGGGCTGAATTTAGCTTAATGGGTCATGAGTTCCCACCCCCTATCTTCTTCCTAACCCGAGCACACAGTGGGCAAGTTTGAACAAAGGTAAGAAGTGTTCTTCATTCCTATCACTGCAGTTCCCAAACAACCCCAAACGGCCAACCAAGATATCATGCTCTGTCAACCACTTGAGAGTAATCACCCCTGGGGCAAAAATGCTTGAGAGGGTGGAGGGGCAGCCCCAACAGCAAATGCTCAGGCACTGATAACAAGAGCTGTTGGGCTCTGTTTTGCTCTCTTCACTATTACTCAGAATGCCTGTTCTTATAAGACTTTAACTGTAATTAAATATTTAATTGTAAACAACCATATTCTAAAAATACTAACTGATGATGCTTGCACAGCTCAGCACAATAGACAGAACAGGCAGGCACAGATAGGGGCTGGTTTAACCACTGGGTCTAAAAACTCAGCGCTTCTTCCTTCTCTCACATATAAATTCCCTCTGTGACTTCCTGGTTCTAGCAAACTACAGCTTGGCACTTGTTCTCCAAACCAGAATGGGAAACTGAAGTGCAAATCAATTCTGGTTTAAGGAACAAGTATAAACCATAGTTTGCCCATTCAGACATAATGGCAAGCTATGGTATGGAAGCCAAGAAGTCAAGGAAGAAATAAATGTGTCAACAGAAATTAAAGTGTGAAGACATGGCTTAGGCACCATGGCCAAGCACATTTAAAAGTCAAACAGGCCCAAAGACCTGGGATTAGTTATTTCGTTTAAGAAAAAGAACCTTCAATCAGAGTTAAAAGTAAACTGCAATACATATTTCACCCTTCCTTTACCTAGGAGACAGCAGAAGCACTTTGTCCAACTATGGACCGGGAACAGTTTCTTTGCCATTTCCTACATGAGAATCCATGGAAAATACATTTTTACAACCAACAGTTCGCAATTCCACATGCACTTCTTGGGAAACTAACAGCTCTATCTTTAGCATGGTTATCTGAATGTAAACCCAACTGAGTTCAACAGAATTTGTACAGGTAGGATTCCAAGCAAAGATTCATGTCTTACCATATTTTGGAAGCTAATAGCTTTTTCTACTGCCTCTACACTGCAGAGACAAACATAAACCACACATTGAACAGTCTGGCTCCATTCCTTTCTGTGGAAGCATAATGCAAATGATTTTCACTCACACCTTTGTCTGCTTTTAGAACCAAGACACAATCTGTTTCCCGAATTATGTTTACATGCATATATAATTTTCTTCTTTGTATATCTGCAAAATTTGTGTGCATGCAGCTAGTATGCACACATACCCCTAGAGCTTGCAATGTATTTCCCAGTCTTAAACTAATAGTTCCAGCCATAAATCAACATCAACAGAAGTACAGTCTCCCGATTAAGGGAAGTAATAGTACCATTCTACTCTGCCTTGGTCAGACCACACCTGGAGTACTGTGTCCAGTACTGGGCACGACAAATTTAAGGAGGACATTGACAAGCTGGAACGTGTGCAGAGGAGCGCAACCAAGATGACCAAGGGTTTGGCCTTATGTGGAACAGATGAGACAGTTTGGTATGCTTAGCCTGGAAAAAAGGAGACTGAGCGGTGGTATGATAGCCATCTTGAAAGATCTAAGGGCTGCCACAGGAAAGATAGAGGAAGCTTGTTTTCTCCTGCTCCGGAGGGTAGGACATGAACCAATGGCTTCAAGTTACAGGAAAGGAGATTCAGACTATACATCAGGAAGAACTTTCTGATGGTAAAAGCTGCTGAACAATGGAACAGACTCTTTGGGAAGGTGGTGGCCTCTCATTCTCTGGAGGTTTTAAAGCAGAGGCTTTAGTTGTAATGATGCTTTAGCTGAGATTCCTGCATTACAGGGGGTTGGACTAGATGACCTTTGGGGTTGGGGACCAACTCTACAATTCCATGGTTCTATGAACCCCCCCTTTTTTATTTGTACGCTACCTTTCCACAGTTAAAACAATGCTCAAGGCGGCTGCCAATATGAAAAGATTGACATGATTACAAACATAGCAAAGTAGTCAAAAATAAATAAAACACATTCAAAACTTCATAACCAAACTGAACAATTTCCACATAAAAATGAAGATACAAAAAGTTAGTATCAGTAATATCAGTTAATACCAGTAACAACAGCAAAAACTCCCAACAAACTTTCCCCAAAATACCCCAGTACAGTGGTACCTCGGGTTAAGTACTTAATTCGTTCCGGAGGTCCGTTCTTAACCTGAAACTGTTCTTAACCTGAAGCACCACTTTAGCTAATGGGGCCTCCCGCTGCCACCGCGTTGCCGGAGCCCAATTTCTGTTCTTAACCTGAAGCACTATTTCTGGGTTAGTGGAGTGTGTAACCTAAAGCGTATGTAACCCGAAGCGTATGTAACCTGAAGCGTATGTAACCCAAGGTACCACTGTACTTGCTGGGCAGCAGCAGTCCTTATGAGGCCTGTAAGGCCTCACCTTGGGCCAGGTGGAGAGTGGAAAAGTCCTGCTTTTCTCCTTGCCATCTTTTCTCCTCAAACACTTCCCTATTTCTGCTCTATGGTAGATAGGCGAATACCAGTAGCAGATCTGTTGCCATCTACAAACTAAACCATACAGTGGTGCCCCGCAAGACGAACGCCTCGCAAAACGAAAAACTCGCAAGACGAAAGAGTTTTCCGTTTTGGGGGTGCTTCGCAAAACGAATTTCCCTATGGGCTTGCTTCGCAAGAAGAAAGCCCATAGGGAAATCTCCGCCGGCCTTCAGAAGAGGTCCTGGACCTCTTCTGAAGGCCGGCGGGGGGCAAAAGTCTTTGCTCCCCCCCGCCTGCCTTCCTGGGATAGTAGAGAAGCGCAGCGCGTTTCTCCGCTATCCCGATGGCTTTTGAAGGCAGCGCTGCCGCCCGCCACCATTTTAAAAGCCCCCGGGACAGCGGAGAAGTCTCCGCTGTCCGGGGGCTTTTAAAATGCTGGCGGGCGGCAGCGCAGCGTTCGCTGCCGCCCGTCAGCATTTTCAGATCGCCCCGGGACAGCGGAGAAGTCTCCGCTGTCCCGGGAGCTTTTAAAATGCTGGCAGGCGGCAGCGAAGCGTTCGCTGCCGCCCGCCAGCATTTTCAGATCGCCCCGGGACAGCGGAGAAGTCCTTGCCCCCCCCAGCCTTCAGAAGAGGTCGGGGGACAGACTGTCCCCGGACCTGGTCTGAAGGCGGTTTCCCTAGGAACGCATTGATTTTCAATGCATTCCTATGGGAAACCGTGCTTCGCAAGACAAAAAACTCGCAAGAAGAAAAAACTTGCGGAACAAATTAATTTCGTCTTGCAAGGCACCACTGTATTCACTAGCAACTTTTAGGCATCAAGGTAATGTAGTGGGTTGCTGAGCCAAACTTACTACAGCCCGTAAAATAAATTACAAAAGCATTAGTATGTCTTTAGGACATACCAAAAAGAGCTTAAAAAATGCACTGCATATGCTATCTGCGGATTCAAAAACACAACCGTTCGTTAGTTGCAGAGTTGACAGACAAGTAGAAACAGCAAGATGCCAGAAGGCAACACCTGCAATCTTGAATTCTTACCTCCAACAGTCTAAGTGAACCATCCTTCCTGCATAATTACATAGGTAATTATTAAGCAATAACAGGGTTGCAATTGTTGAACTTTGTAGCTTGCGGCCAATAAAATTCGTTTTTGTTCTGTTTAATAAAAGGTAGTTGTAAGGACTGAATGGTGTTCTACCATCCCCACCATATAGCTCCCCACTCCCCGCATTGCAACTACTAAACTTGCTTTTCACCTTGCCAATCCCATTACGGAAGCCACTTTTCTGTTCTATTCTGTACCTCTCTTTGCACCTGTTTTCAGCTTCAATACCCATGCCCCTCTCCTTTTGTGGCAATCGACACATAACTATTACTGGGATTTTACACTTCAAACTTTGTGATACAGCTCCCTGCTAAAATGCATAAAATAAACTTAGATATTGCTCTGTCCATCTGTAGTAAATTAAATAAGTTTATCAAATATATACTTAGAATACAAATATATAATACACAAGGAAATAAATCTAATAGTATAATATTTAATGCATAATTTCATTATTTACTGTTATCATTCTCCATGCTGTTGTTATGCTATCATTTCAGCAGTGAGGTCTCAAATGCTTCAATTTCAAATTTTTGCTTACAAACGTGAGACCAGGATTTTTCAAACTGTTCCTTTTTCTGCCTCCTTTCCCTCAGTTGTACCAATTTTGTTTATTCAGCAAACTATTTTTGTACTGTAGGAGTTGCGAGTATATGCCATTTTGTGACCAGTAACATTCATGTAGTTATTAACAAACAGCCACCTAAAATATGCCGTTATGATAGCATGTCTGTTTTCATATAACTGTGAAGTATTAATAAGGAGTTTAAAGGTAAATAATAATGAGTCAGTTTCAGTGTTTTAATAATCTTTTCTCAGTATTATTTCACCATTTCACAAGCTCCATCACATGTGCATGAAATCAACTCCAGATTTTCCACATTTCCAACTTTGAATTGTGATCGGAAATGTAAAAGGTAAAGGTAAAGGTACCCCTGCCCGTACGGGCCAGTCGTGTCCAACTCTAGGGTTGTGCGCTCATCTCACTTAAGAGGCCGGGAGCCAGCGCTGTCCACAGACACCTCCGGGTCACGTGGCCAGCGTGACGAAGCTGCTCTGGCGAGCCAGCACCAGCGCAGCACACGGAAACGCCGTTTACCTTCCCGCTATAAAGCGGTACCTATTTATCTACTTGCACTTAGGGGTGCTTTCGAACTGCTAGGTGGGCAGGAGCTGGGACCAAAAGATGGGAGCTCACCCCGCTGCGGGGATTCGAACCGCCGACCATACGATCGGCAAGTCCTAGGCACTGAGGTTTTACCCACAGCGCCACCCGCGTCCCATGAACGGAAATGTACGGGGAGCCAATGTAGATCCTTTAGGACTGGTGATATATGGTCCAGTCAGCCACTCCCAGTCACTAGTCTAGCTGTTTTATTTATTTATTCAATAATTTATACCCCACTCTTCAAATGTATATGCATTAATCAAAGATACTTACAGCAATTAAGATACCCTTTTAAAAACAGCAGCTAAAATGCAAAGCTCATCACAGAACACATTATTTGCCTGGTGAGGCAAAACCTTGCAAGAACAGAAAAGTATTTAAAACAGCAGAAGGCAGCAAACAAACCATTGAAGGCTGACTGAACCAACTATGCTTTGGGATTTTTAAAGGTATTTACTATCAGTACAGGGTAAGTGCAATATAGACCCATGGGCAAGCACTCACTAACAGCCTTGCTGTCATATTCTGAACCAACTGAAGCTTCTCAAAGCTCTTCAAAAAGGTAGCCACATATGTGGCTACATGCAGCCAATGTAACAATTCAATCTGGATTATTAATTTAAACTGTGTGTTACCAGTTACTAACCCTCTTAATTCCCCCGTTTAGGTATTTGTTAGTATTTTTAAAGCCTTTTGGTAATTATGAACAGCAAGGTGCCACCCAGTCAGCAGTCCCCAAATAATTCCCTGAAAGTGAAAATACGAAACCATGTTTTTTTTAATCTTGTAGATCAAGTGTCTCTATGTAAAGAGAATATCTCAGATGAAAACATTTTCATGGATTGCTTTACAAGGGATGGTAACTTCATGATCATTCTTCGCCAAATCACAATTCCACATCAAGTTAAAACAAGCATGAATGGAAGAGGAAGGAAGCTCTTATTTACGTCCTTACTTAAACAAAAAACCTTATGTCACTAAAACAGCTGTGCAGCGTATTGGCATGGTTCAGATAGATCACTGTGTGCGAATAACATCCCAATAGAACAATTATTTTCCCTTCCTCATAAATATCCTCCTTGGCATGAAGACATGTCTACTGAGATTTACATGAACCAGTTCCAGGACACAAGAAAGACTGCTATCAAACTTACTTCACCATCCCAATTTGGTCAGTTGTATTTTGGTTTAGTAAGTCAAGATATACTGGGACGCAGGTGGCACTGTGGGTTAAACCACAGAGCCTAGGACTTGCCAATCAGAAGGTCGGCGGTTCAAATCCCCGTGACCGGGTGAGCTCCCGTTGCTCGGTCCCTGCTCCTGCCAACCTAGCAGTTCAAAAGCATGTCAAAGTGTAAGTAGATAAATAGGTACCGCTCCGGTGGGAAGTTAAACGGCGTTTCCGTGTGCTGCTCTGGTTCACCAGAAGCGGCTTAGTCATGCTGGCCACATGACCCGGAAGCTGTCTGCGGACAAACGCTGGCTCCCTCGGCCTATAGAGCGAGATGAGCGCACAACCCCAGAGTCGGTCACGACTGGACCTAATGGTCAGGGGTCCCTTTACCTTTAAGTCAAGATATGAACAAAACTTGTGCCTGCACAGGCAACTCCACTGCTCTCTACTCCTTTGCACAACTCACAATTAAAACAGGATGCCTTCAGTTAAACATAGTTTTCTATTTTGTCCAAATTGGGGGACTATGGTTACCAGCCTTAGAACAATCTAAAACAGTGGTTCCCAGAGTGGATGGTACCACCCCCTGGGAGTGGAGGGTTACCTGAGGTGCTAAGATAAGGTTACCAGCGGGGACAGTCCCCGGATTTACAAATCAGTCCCCATACAAAATCCATTGAAAAGTGTCCCCGGATTCATTGAAAAAAATCTGGTAACCTTATGCTAAGAGGGAAGGTGGTGGCACAGGGGTGCTGGAGGTGTAAATGTCTATCAGACTTTGAAAAGACTTTGTATCACTGGAACAAATTCATCAATTTTGTTGAATTAAATAAAATAGTTTTAATTGGATTTTGAATAAATGTGCAATTAACTGTTATAGTTTTGAATTTTATTTGTTGTTATATTCCTTAGTGGGTTATGCAAATCACTTTTCTGAATAATGCTTTTCAAAGGGCAGGGAGCACCGAGGACGAGTTTATGGAACCAAAGGAGCGGTGGCCACAAAAAAGGTTAGGAACCACTGTTTCAAATTGCTCAATTGCTTGTGCTACAAAGAGAGGGGCAAAGGGCTAATTCATGGTTCACATCATTAAGTTGACATATGATCATTAGAATGAAGCCACTGTGTGAAGAGTTAATCCTTTCCAGTGGTTTTCATATCTGAAATAAATCAAAGAGAGTTTGTGCAGTTTTAAGTATGATCAAAAACTAGAATTTACAGCTGGTTAGCAAACTCTAGTTGACAGAGCATGATAGGTGTAAACCACAGCAATTATCTGTGTTAATGTAAAATCTATTACTTAATATTAGTAAGGGAAGGGCTAGTACAATTTTCATATGACAAGGCAGAATGGGAGAATAGAATACCAGCCCATAATCACCACTGTTGAGTGGTGATTTCGAAGAATCTAATTTGCAACTTAGGCAATTAACCAATTGCACCGATGAATCAATTACAGACTTTTTTAAAAGGCTTTATTAAGAATGATACAGTACAGAAATAAGGCCTTATAATATTGACCTTGAATTTGGATATTAATTAAAAGATGTAGCAATTTTTAACAAGTCTTACTTCCTATACTTAAAACTTCTGCTACCTGATAACCATGAAAAACTAAAAGTGGACAGAACAGAAATGGATGTCATGTGACAGGATTCAGAGAATCAGCTCCTCCAGACTATTATCAGAGTCCTGTCCCACTCACTTAGAAGTTCCCATAACATAAATGTGATTCTATAAAATGGTCAATAGACTGGTCAGGTAATGTGAAGTAGCAATAATATTCTTCAAACATTAAATTTACTAGATTCTGGGCAAAACTGTGTGAGTATGTGCAAAGGAAGGGAGGGGACATTGAAGGCCCTTATGCACAATTTCCCCCCAGGCGGAATCATTGTTGCACCTCACACAATGGTGAGACCTGGGCAAGTGAGCAGGCTGTGATTCAGAGCCTTGTTATTTGGCTTAATGCAATCAGCTGAGCAGCAGGCTGACTTGTTGCTTATGGGAGTGGGACTTTTTGAACAGACCTGCCAAGGGCGGTAGATCTCCTGCAGCAGGCCAACACCAATCACCCTTCAGGTACACCACAAGAACAAAGGTGTCACCTCAAATTGTATTTTTACTGCTTTCTCCCGTTTTCTGTGGGGAGAGGTGTATAAGGTTTTATCATCAGGTTGCATATGAACCTGAAGACATTCATTCCTACACCTTCTTAGGGTGACAACCTGATACTGGACTAGTTTTTGGTTCTTCAGGTGAGAGATGAGGGAAGTAGGTGGTATTTATACAAGGCATTCATTCTTAAGGGGGAAGTGTTATTGCTTGGCTATTGTATTGTATTGAACTTTATTACGGCCATTGGCCCATCACACGACAGTTTCCCATACCAACATAATGTACTTAAACCTCCAAATTTAAAACCGCCAAAACTTACAAAAAACAGACAAGAACCAAAGCAAAACAAAAACAAAAGACCAACATCATACATTACAATAAATTTGTAACATAAACATCGCCCTCTACTCATAAATTAGTAGAAGACATCAATGGTGATATCACCTAATTACATCCTAAAACATAGATCATAGTTTAGAGGGATTATCCGAGCCGCACAGGAGTCTGTTTCTCTTCTTTAGGGATAGAACGCTGATCAAGAATCTGGCAACCATGAGTGATCTTAGGGGGTCATCATCATTTAATAGATATCTCAGTTTGGCTTCATTCGTTATTGCTTGGCTGCTGATAGATACACAGACAGACGATAGATATAGATAGATAGAATATCTATCTATCTATCTATCTATCTATCTATCTATCTATCTATCTATCATACTGCCCTTCTTCCAAAGATCACAAGGTGGTTTAAAGCACAAAAATACAAAATAAAAACACAAATACATAATGTAATAAAACAGACAAAGAAAGAAAAAACCATTAACCTCCCTCCCACCCTACAAACACATTTAAAAGGCCATTGAGTTGCAGACTAATAGTGGGGATAGATTGTCTCCACCAGTAACCCTGCGTGAGAGGTGAGGGGGCATTATTGGCAGGAAAGTTTTATTTAGGAGAGGGTCAAAGTCTCATGGTGTAGACATGTGAGTCGGTGGTTGATGTTAGATTGAATTATAGGAGTGGTTGCGATGAATGAATAGTTTAACTGGCGGGCATGCTAGAAGACTGAGGTTTGAGTATGTTGGTTTATAGCATTTATCTGTTTGTTCTAAGCGTTGATTACGAAAGGGTGCTCTTGAATAGAAGTGGGTGGCATTTTTTGCTTCAGTTAGATTAAGCTGTCTTTATCGCTGGAAAGGAGGGGCTAGGAATTTAATTAGATCAGTTTGTTTAAGTATATGATTGACTGGTCATATGGTGGTTTGGAAAGAGTTTGCTTTTTATTTTGCTTAGTTGTCAATTATATTATTTTAAAATGTGGGCTTTTTATTATGTAGTTTATTATAATTTGTAGTATTTTACTGCTATTTTTAGAGGTCATTTTGTTTAGTTGTTTAGCTGCTAACTATGTTCTAAAACTTGGCATTTTCAGTGTATTTCTGTAGCTTATGCTGATATTAGACAATGCCCAGACTGGTTGTTAATTGTGATGTTCTATAATGTGAATTTGTTTCAATACTTTATTATTTATACTCTATGTTTTAAAATATACTGGCAACTGTTTAAAATCTCCCCCTCCCAAATATAAGTGATACACGACTTGCCTAAATAAATAAAATAACAAGAGACTTTTAATCATCAGTGGGTTTTACATTTATGCCAATTGCAAAATATAAGTTTGTTAACAGTAACTGCATCTATGCCTCAACCAGCAAAGTACTGTTTGCCCCTCTACAGCCTCCTGTGGCCACCAAAATCTGTTTGAGGGTCCCCCAACCCTTAAGAACAGACTGGGGGCTCCCAGAAAGGGGAACTGGCAACAATCCTCTCCTTCCCTTCTGCCCATTAGCTGATGTCTCAGTGGAGCAACTGCAAAAGATGCCCCAACTGGATTCCACACATATGCCATTCTCACACATTGTTAATCCATAGTCTAGCCCAGATAAAAATTGCAGGTTCTCCATACCAACTGATTTTGGCCACTGATATTAGCACTAGAATGGTCTTCCACTCTACTACACACTAGAGTGTTCTTCCTTCAGCATGGTCTCCATAATTTACCAAACTGAATTTCATTGTCGTAACTCTACGTATCAACATAAAACTATCAACATAAAAAGATGACAAACAACACGATACATCTTCATAAGGCAATTTCAAGAAGATGACTAAAAACAATGATTTTAACAGACTGCCCAAGCTCATGGGGCCACCATGTAATTGGCTACGAAAAGCTATTTTTCTTTGTCATTAGCTATGGGGCTTCATAGGTGTGGCCAATAGCCTGTGTTTTCAAACTGTATACCAACATCTTTGTACACAACCTTTGTCAGAATTTAAGGGGACTGCTTCTAAGACTTACAAGCTTCTCATCAATGTGTCCATGTGGTCTATAGTGGAATTGAAATATGCATAGGAAGAAGATCTCAGGATAAAAATAGACGATTCCAATTTAGAATGTTTGTAGACCCACCTGCCCCTGAAATCTATTTCTGCTAAAATTAAGAAGGCAGTTCTCAATATTGTATTTCATTGGCACTGGATCCTGGTGAAACATCATAGTACTAATCCAAATATATTTCCATTGTGCTGGGGGGTTGTGGGTGGAACTGTACATATGTTAAGCATTACAATGATTTTTTTCTACAATTTCGGGCAACTCCTAAACCCAGATCCTCGTTTCCCACTACTGTCAAAAGATAGTGAGTTAGATTTTTCTGCGTAACACAAGGGATTTGTTGCTTTATAGCTGGCAATAGTGCAGGCACAGATAGCACGCCACTGGAAATGCAAAATAGGGTTGTGAAAGAAAGGATGGTTGGACAGGATCTTGTCTGTGGCACTCTCAGAAAAGCTCACTTACAATAGTAGACTGGTCCACAGCACTTCAAAACAGGATTGTTTTGAATCAATTTGGTTCCTATTTTTATGTTGTGTTTACAGAAAGTCAACTGTCAGGTCCCCAGTTACTCAGGTATCACTTTGGAGAGGACTAATTCTTCCACATGATGATAAGCTTAAAACAATAAGTGACCATCTACTTGCTCATCTACAGCTTCTGGAGCAACAGAACATGGTGATGGAAACCAGAGCACACAGAAACGCCGTTTACCTTCCCGCCGCAGAGGTACCTATTTATCTACTTGCACTGGTATGCTTTCAAACTGCTAGGTTGGCAGGAGCTGGGACAGAGCAACGGGAGCTCACCCCGTTGCGGGGATTTGAACCACCGACCTTCTGATCGGCAAGCCCAAGCGGCTCAGTGGTTTAGACCACAGAACTACCTGCATCCCTACTGCTCAACTACAAAGGTGTCAACTAAGAGGTTAACAGTAAAAATTAAAACCATAATATATAAAAGTGAGACATAAACATGAAATAAAAAATGGCTACTGACCAGTATAAAAATGTAATAAGAAAGTAAGTAAATGGCTTGTGCACCATACACTAAAAGATTATCGTCCTAACTACAGGTCTCTGTGGTCTCTAAGAATGACTGAGAAGAACACTCTCCTGACTGACAACGTCCTCTGTGTGCCAAATGCAAACGAAGAACTGCACTGAGCTACTTTGATGACTGCTTCACATCTAAACTTCCTCAAGATATTTTGAGCTGTAGATGACAGTCAATAAAAGTCTCTACTTGTCAAGAGTACATAACTTTCAATAGAGTCTAATAATATACACCACTGTGTTGTGTGAACCCAGCAACTACTGACATAATTGTTGTATGTGCTCTCTGCCATAATTGGAACTAAAGTAGTTTATCCTTAGAATGAATGGCTTAGAGACTGGAGTGTTTCAACAAAAGACAGATCTCGACAGAAATTTCTCACTCTGGATCAACCAGCATATCCACATTTTATTTAAATTAAAGACAGCTGGAAGGTTTTATGAAGCAAGGATAAAAATAGGCATCTATCCAGTTGACAGAGGGATACCCCTGCCAAACTGTTTCCCTTGTGAAACAATCAGCTGCTTGGCGGTACTTGATCCATTCTCAAGAAAATTTAAAAAACGGTTATGGAAAATGCATCTTGCATACAAGTGCCAAAATGAAGCAAACTCCCTAAACTAGTTAAATATCTCATTTTATATAAAACTAAATTATATACGCCTGAGGAGAGAGAAGGATTGTACTATGTTTAGCGCAATCAACCAGGATGTAGGATTAATAGCCTTTATTGCAATGTTTTTAGAAAAGGTGGAGGGTAAAGAGGAATAATTAGATCCTTGTATCTCATCTATTTGTAATAGAAAGAGAGAATATGAATTAATACATAGGCAAAGCCACTTGCTGTTAAGAACAACTTTTCAAAAGCAAATTTTTTCAGAGTGCCCTTTCCTCTGTCTCTGCATCCTATTATGGTGCTTTGAACTCCATATTTTGAAGAGTTATTACATCTTATAGTCAAACACTATTAAAAGGTAAGCAGGATTATTCTGGTTAGGACAGGACAGGACAAGACAGCTTTCACACTCATGCACACCTGACCTCCCAGTGCAAATGGCTTAGATTTTTATGAGAAGTCAAACACTTTAGCAACAGTACAGTCGTACCTCGTTTTGAGTCCATCCCGTTTAGGGTCCATTTCGTCAAACGTCTGCGGCAAACCCGGAAGTACCGGAACAGGTTACTTCTGGGTTTGCCGCTCACGCACGCGCAGAAGCTCTAAATCGCGCTCCGCGCATGTGCAGCGTGGCGCTTTGTTGAGCATCCCTTTTGCCGGGCGTCTGGGGCTCCGGAACAGATCCAGGACGCAAAAGGAGGTACGACTGTATGCGCAGCATGTGCAAGGTTGTAAATGGAAGCAGTTCAAGACTAACAAGAGGAGATATAGTAAGATAGGGGATTTCCTTAGATTTATTTGAATCAGACGGTCTACGGGCCAAGAGTAGCTTTCACCATAACAAAACAAAACCACTCCATAGTTACATAGAGAAAAACCTGAAAATACAAAATACTAAAACCTAAGCAGCAAAATAATAAAACAATGTGACAAACATGAAATAAAAGTCATAGAAGTGTTTTGCTATTATTGGCATAATGCTGAATCCTTCCTTGAAGCAGATAATGATGACCACAACTTCTAGGATTAGTCAAAATGTTTGAGAAAACACTGTACAGTACTGTACTTTATCTTTGTGGATTTCTGAATGGTAGCGACACATAGTATTCTCATGGAATCAAGTTCTCTTTCATTTTCATCTACAGTGGTACCTCGGGTTACAGACACCACTAACCCAGAAATAGTACCTCGGGTTAAGAACTTTGCTTCAGGATAAGAACAGAAATCGCACGGCGGCGGCACAGCAGGCCCCATTAGCTAAAGTGGTGCTTCAGGTTAAGAACAGTTTCAGGTTAAGAACGGACCTCCAGAACGAATTAAGTACTTAACCCGAGGTACCACTGTATAACTTCCTGCCCCGGCGACACAGAAAATGTTGCAAGTGTATTGCCATTTTGTTGCTCCACTTGAGTCATTTATTTTGGTTTCCTCCCTGATCCCCCCCACTAAGGTTGCTCCCGCCCCAGTAAAAGCTATTCATTAATGACAGCCATAGTCTTTCATAATTTTACTAGGGCCATAGGTTCTATTTGTTTTGTAGCCTACTTCAATCCTTCAAAATTGAACCAGCCCTCCTACTTTAAGGCTCATGTAAACAAAAGGAACTGTAGTGAGAGATGAGGAAGGGGGTACAGCATTTGAGACAAGAATTGTTACCTTAGTAAAGAAGTGATCAATCACTGATCAATGTTAGGTAGCAGACAGACTTGCTCTTAAAGTTCTATTCACCTTACAGATTCAGTAACATATATTGGCATGGGAGTGGGAAGAACTGTAGAACAAGAGAGGAGGATAGGGATGAGGGCGTCCTGGGTGCAAGGGAGAGTTGGGAAAAGGAGGCAGAGAAAAGGGGACTGAATTTTATAAGGGTGTGTGCACAAAGGGGGCTGCATATAGGAGAGAGGATCAGGCATGGAAATAGGGGTGAACTGTGTGCAAGGGAAAGTTGAGAAAAGCAAGGACGACTTTTTACAAGAGTAATTGCCACCTGAACTTTTCCCTTGGTGAGCACCTGAGCAACAAACTGAAACTAACCTTGCTCCTGGAACCACCAACGTCACATGCATATCCACCCAAGCACAGCGCTGTGTTTAGCCTAGACACATCATGGCTGGGCTAAGGAAACTTTTCAGCTCAAAGGCTGCATTCCCCTCTGGGCAACTTTCCAGAGCCCACATGCCAGCGGTGGGTGGGACTAGAGACAGAAGTGAGTGGAGCAATCAACATGAATTTTAACTTTATGCAGGAGGCTAGTTTCTACACAAATCCCCGCAAGGGACACCTACGCACTCCTGCATTGAAGGGGGTTGGACTATAGGAACCTCAGGGTCCCTTCCAACTCTACGATTCTATGAGTCTGTAGCATGTCTATGCTGAATTTTTTTTGTACTTGTATTGCTTCTTTTATATCTTATATTGTATTACATTGCATTACATTTTGAATTCTATGGAATGCAAATTGCAATACATACATTAGAAGAAACAAAAAAGCAGTAAAAATGCAATTAAAAATCATAACAGCATTTAGCACAGTGCACTGCAACTGCTACAATAGGCAAAAAAAATCATTAAATGGTCCACCGAGACCATGAGCAATTTTCAAGTGGTCCACAAAGGGAAAAGGTTTGGCAAACTGCATTATGCCATAAAAGCAATTCACTTTTAAAGTTAAAAAAAACAGCTTTTAAAACAATGCAGGATGGTCTTCTAGTGAGAATGGTTTTTGTGTGTGTGTGTTAATAGGCATAATAAAATGTGTACTTAAAGTAAAAAGAAAAAACTGAAAAATGTGACCCAGATAGTTTAATGGTTCTGTGGTTCTCATTCATCATTTTAAAAACATCTCTGACCTAGTTTTACATTTCTAATATTTGATATGATTTTGCCAAAGAAACCAGATTACATTTTTTTTTTTACACAAAGACAGTGCAACTGTTTGGAATGCTGAGCCATTACTAGATAATGCTAGCACCTAACATCCTATAGTCCCAGAAGGGATAAACTATAGACTATACCCACAGCAGTCATATACACAACATTTTTAGAAAAATACAAAGGCCCTTGTTCACACATACTAAGCTGCTGTTTGTTTAACAAAGCATGACTGAACAACAAGCAGGTGATCAAACAAACCATGGCTTTTTTCTCCAATTCTTGATTTGTTTTCCAGTTGATCATGCTTTGTAGCTAGATTGCACACCTGGGTTGGGATGGGCAAACAAACCATTGCTATGGAAGAGTGCCAGGTTTACAAGTAATACCAAACCATAGTTAAAATAAACCAAATTAATAAACCTACAAAAAGCATGGCTTCAGATTGTGGGTTTTAGCATGTCCATATATATGTAGCTCAGCAGGGTTTGGGTAATCAAAAAACTATGGTGTTAGAAACTCAGGTATATAAGCTAATCACCAAATGGGACCTTAAACTTGGGTTACAGTTGCCACAACGGTATGTCTAGGGACCCTTCCCCAAGATCTTATTATGATAATCATAATCATTTCTATACCACTTTATGTTTTAAAGGGGAAAAAATCCTCAAAGTTCACATTAAAACATCAAATAAAACAATTCAAAATAAAACAAATTTAAGTTTCAAGGAAAATATTTCAGATCCTTCTCTGTGACATTTTGCTTTTCCCATGTTGATTTACCTACTTAATTTATACACCTGCCCCATAGCAGAAGTACTCTAGGAAGTCAGTGTGGTGTAGCGGTTAGAGTGTCAGATTAGGATCTGGGAGGCCAGAGTTCAAATCCCCACTCAGTCATGAAGCTCACTGGGTGACCTTGGGCCAGTCACAGCCTCTTAACCTGCCTCACAGGGTCACCGTAGGGATTAACTGAGGAGGTGGTGAACCATGTACTCTTTGGACAAAAAGGTAGGATATAAATTCAATAAAAGGGACCCGGGTGGCGCTGTGGGTGAAACCACAGAGCCTAGGGCTTGCCGATCAGAAGGTCGGCGGTTCGAATCCCTGTGACGGGGTGAGCTCCCGTTGCTCTGTCCCTGCTCCTGCCAACCTAGCAGTTCGAAAGCACATCAGAGTGCAAGTAGATTTGCCAGAAGCGGCTTTGTCATGCTGGCCACATGACCCGGAAGCTGTACGCCGGCTCCCTTTGCCAATAAAGCGAGATGAGCACCGCAACCCCAGAGTCAGTCACGACTGGACCTAATGGTCAGGGGTCCCTTTACCTTTACTAAATGCAATAAATAAGCTCTTCTGCTTACCAGCTTAAGAAAGCTGGAAGGGCCAACCAGACAGAGATGTCATTTGCCAACCTGACATTCCAGAGACCTCCATGTGGTCAGTTGGAACTGTGCCAGTCACAAAACGTGCCTGACGCCTAACAATTACTATATAATGCTTGCAGGATATCAGCAATGGTTTTCCTACTGGATATAAGGATGAATTGTAAGTCTGGAAGGGCAAGCTTGATTTTTTAAAAATATAGAACTAGTGATATCGTGTCACATATGAGTCCAGAGCATGTACTAAACACACACACTCAAATGATGGACTAGCTTCCCCCTCACCTACAGAAGTCCTAGATTTTTCTTCTTCAAATAAGCCTAGGTTCTTTCAAAGGAGAGATGACATGTTAGAAAATGAAAGGCAGTACAAACATGTAGCCTCAATATAAATGGTGAACAAATTGTAGAACAGGAGAGGGGAGAAATGAAGCTTGGAAAGAAAGAAAAAGGCTATTAACGCAATCCTTGCTAAGGCAGTGGTACACACAAGATGGCCTGGAGTCTCATGTCACTGGTTCAAATCAGCCCTATTTGCTAACATGTTTTCCAAATGAACACTATCTGCATAGCTCATTTCCACCATAATGTTTGTGTAATGGAAATGACAGGGGATAGTCTGAAAAATAACAAAGGTGCAAAATATTTGACACAGTATCCCAGGGCTGTACCAAATGAAGAACCTGTGCAACAAGGAGAAAGGCTGAGAAAAGAGTGATAAATGGAATGAAAAAAGTGTTAAAAGTAGTGTGGCTAGACAAAGATGAAAACTACAGAAATTTGGTCTGCCTCATACATACAGAAATTATCAATGACGGTATAAGGGTGTAACTCATGAGGAAACCAAGCCAGAGTCACAAGATTAAGACAATGAAACATATATCTGATGACAGAAAGAACTTCTGTAAAATAACTTTAGTTGCTCATAATAGATCAAATGGTTTTAAGATACCACTTGAAAAGAAACAAAGAACATCTTAAACAATAACACTGATTATGGCATCAGCTTTTGTGGACCGCAGTCCACTTAATCAGATGCACTGAGTGTAATACAACCATAGGACGCATACATGCATATGGATGGAAGTGGAGTTACAGGGGAAGTGTAATGTAAAAGTACAGTGACCAAAATGGCAGTTTTGGGGATAACAAAAACACTCTGGGCATTGGTCAATTAATCCTCATTTGGTGGACACAGATCTGTAATCTGAATTCAAGCCACAGGTTACAAAACTGAATTGCCTGAAAAAATATGATTTCACGCTGGAGTTTCCTTTTGAAGTTTCCTTGTTCTAATGATAGCCACCTTAAAGTCTGCTGAATAAAGTCTCCTATTATGTCTTCCTACTGGTTTCTGCATTTTGCCATTTCTGATATCATGTTTGTCTGCTTATTCTTTAATACAGAGATTGATCAATTGTAGGATGCAGAAGGGCATTGCTGGCAGATGATGGCATTTAATATCAAAAATTTAAATTTATAAAATCCTTACCTTAATTTTTTTTTAAATTTAAGTGATGTACAAAACAATATAAAAAACAAGCAACGTATCACATAGGGAGAGGAGCAGGTAAATGGACACATGATAATGTGGCTGACATTATTAGACTCTGTAACAGTGCTGCTTGGGTAGATATGGGGACAAAGCTGGCATATGGTTTTTTGCAGTGTCTGGTTCTTGGCATTTATGGTTTTTTTTACCTGGCCTCCTATTGCTGGTTTGTAACTGTACTGGTCTATTACCCAAGGTCTGCAAGATAGGAGTGTCATAAGAACAAGCCATGACAACATTTTCTGGGCCTCTAAAAATGTAAACCAACCAATATATCTACATACAAAAAAAAAAAAAAAAAGCATGCAGAGGAGTGTTTTGAAAATGTGCCACGTGCAGAAATCAACAAGCATCCAAAATATTGTTCCCAAAGCATGATCCAATCACATTCCTCTTTCTCAATAGGGAATAACCTTCCTGAAGATATTATCATAATTAATGATGGAGACAATGGAAGATAAAATCTTTCCAGTTCTCAAATCAGGGATTTATCAAACTCCAGCTATCCAGAGGTAATAGCAAAACTAACTATGGTCTAAAGCCAGGACAGGTTAACAAAAAAATGAAAACAAAAACTAGGACTGAGTTTATACACAGCTGCTGATAAAAATGAGTAGTGAAAATAATCCAAAAGGTTTTCATTTAGCATTAAAAACGGTAAAATAAATGGTATGAGTTGGATGTGTCTAACCCTGAGCCTGACACATCAATGGGCATTAAGTCCCTAAAACCAAATGATGGTGCGCCTCTAGAATATTAAAAAGCAATAAAGTAAGCAAAAATAATATCATTTAAGAGTGTTTTATACACAGGCAACCCCCCCCCCCATTTGTGCATAAGCCCAACCCTAATTCCAGCCTCTTTGAGGTCGAAAAGGACTCATGTGCCAGTGGTTGCACATCAATCAAACGTGCACAGAATGGTTGCTGCCCATATTGGGGGGGGGGGATGGAGGAGACAATGGAAAATAAACTATTTCCAGTTCTCAAATCAGGGATTTATCAAACTTTATCAGGTCTCTTGTACAAATGTTCCAGGGAAGATTTGGTGCTGGAGGGGAGGAAAGAGAGAAAGGATATATGCTTGCCATATTTGTCTTATACAGATTCCAGTTACTAGTCTTGTTCTTTGAGGAAGAATTGCCTCAACCTTGTTTGTACGTACCTGTTGCTAGCTAGTTCCCTCACCTCCCTGCATCCCTGCTCTGAAGCTTAACTTCCTCTTGGTGGGGGGAGGGGACTTCTCATTGGGTCCCAGTTCAAAATAGGGAAAAGGTCCAAAATTTCTCAAAGAGGTGGCTGTGTACGGCAACCCCACCAGCAGGGGAAGCAGCAGCCACCAGGACAAGAGCTGATGGTGCAGGTCAATGAGGAGTCTGGGTTCCAGCTGTGGCTGAAATAAAACACACTTCCTTTTTCAAAGTGGAGAGCAAGACAACTAGGGAGAAGTGGTGCCAGAAGGCAATGCCTTGGAGGGTAGTGGAGGGAGGAGTTCCCAGCCAAGGAATAGCTGCAAGAGCGGCCTGGTTTTTGTCTCCAAGCCTAACATACCAGCTCAGTGCCTCCTCCGCAACAGTAGTATACCTATGGGACCGCCTCTCCCAGTATGCCCCACAGAGGACCTTAAGGTCCATAAAAAGTAACACCCTAGAGGTCCCGGGCCCTAAGGAAGTCAGATTAGCTTCAGCTAGAGCCAGGGCCTTTTCAACACTGGCTCTGGCCTGGTGGAACGCTCTGTCTCATGAGACCAGGGCCCTGCAGGATCTGATTTCTTTCCACAAGGCCTGTAAGACAGAGTTGTTCCGCCTGGCCTTTGGCTTGGAATCAACTTGATCCCCTCCCCCTCTTTCCTTTTCTATTTGGGGACTTCCCTGGCTTTCTTCTGGCCCATGTAGGACCAGTCTGGATAGTTGGCCTTGGTGAAGACTTGACGTTTTCATCCCTTAAAAAGTTTTTGATTTGAGTTCCTACTGAAATGAGGCTAATGTTTTAATGTTGTATTTTAATCTTGTTTTTAAGTTGTATTTCAATCAATTGTTTTTATACCTGGTGTCAGCTGCCCTGAGCCCGGTCTTGGCTGGGGAGGGTGGGTTTAAATAAAATTTCTTCTTCTCCTTCTCCTCCTTCTTCTTCTTTCCTAAGTGTGGCCACCCCTGGGACTCACTGCTAGAGCTGATCCCAGTAATTGTGCATGCTACTTCTCTGCCAAGGGTACTGCAAAAGCCAACTGCCTCACCACCACTTGGTGGGACTCTGCATAGCTATTTGCTATGGAATTGTTCCAGGTTTCCCTGAGCATAATTTCACCTGTGATGCTGTCCTGACCACCCCCCCAACAACAACAACATGACAATACTACCCTTAAACATGCATCTTGTGCCTAAAACATTCTAATAACAGTGGTACCTCTGGTTACAAACTTAATTCGTTCTGGAGGTCTGTTCTTAACCTGAAACCGTTCTTAACCTGAGGTACCACTTTAGCTAATGGGGCTTCCCGCTGCTGCTGTGCCGCTGGCGTGCAATTTCTGTTCTCATCCTGAGGTAAAGTTCTTAACCCGAGGTACTACTTCTGGGTTAGCAGAGTCTGTAACCCAGCGTGTTTGTAACCCAAGGTGTTTGTAACTTGAGGTACCTCTGTAAATGTATAACAACAGAGAAAGGATTTTTAAAAACCCACATACAATAGAATTGCCATAATGTTTAAATGCATTAGTGTTTGATAAATTAACAAACAAGTGAAATCAACAAACAGATGCAACCTCATATGAATATTTTAGATTCCAGAAGAGATTACTGTATTTGCAGACTGATCCTCAATGTGTTCAATAGGAATTGCAGTTTACTCCAAGTATGAATAAGATTACAATCCCAGTTGTGGTCTCCCTCAGCAATATTTCCTACTCACGTGCACTTTCCCCAAACTGTCTCCTTAAAATTGCTTGTTTGTGGAATATCATTGTATTCTGGAATGCAGTGCAAGATACAGAGAAGGGCTACATACCAAGTGAGGCATGGCAAAACAACTAGATCTATATTCTGTACACATAACCGTAAGAGAAACTGGCACATTAACAGCCCGCACTGTCAAATTTAGTCACTGGAGAAAGACACTGAGACGCTGGAATCTGATTCAGCATTTTTCCAGATCCTTACACTTCTCCGCCCCTTCACTTACAAGGGTTGCTTCAGTAAGCAGAGGGCTATAATTTAACAGGGACGCGGGTGGCGCTGTGGGTAAAAGCCTCAGCGCCTAGGGCTTGCCAATCGAAAGGTCGGCGGTTCGAATCCCCGCGGCGGGGTGCGCTCCCATTGCTCGATCCCAGCGCCTGCCAACCTAGCAGTTTGAAAGCACCCCCGGGTGCAAGTAGATAAATAGGGCCCGCTTACTAGCGGGAAGGTAAACGGCGTTTCCGTGTGCGGCTCTGGCTTGCCAGAGCAGTGATGTCACGCTGGCCACGTGACCCGGAAGTGTCTCCGGACAGCGCTGGCCCCCGGCCTCTTGAGTGAGATGGGCGCACAACCCTAGAGTCAAGACTGGCCCGTATGGGCAGGGGTACCTTTACCTTTATAATTTAACAGGCTACACAAAAGTGGCAAAACTGTTCAAATATGATATGTACCTGCATATTTGGTTTCAGGAAACTGAATCTTAGAGGGAGAAAGACAAGTTTTTTCCCCCAAAAGAGTAACCATAAAAATTAATTTGAATTAAACCAGAGAAAACTGTGATAAGCCAGCTAAGAGCCTTTCAGATATAAAATATATTCATTTTGCACTACTTTAGTGTTATCATTAGAATGGTAGCTACCACCTCTTGTAAAAGGCAGGACCCTTGTAAAATATCTGCTTTTGGAACACTTCAAAAGTCCAAAGAAAACCTTTTCTTGTGTCATTGATACCTGCTACGCATCCATTATTTCTTTCACATCTCTGCAGCCTTATTTTTTTCTTGTTGTATATGTTTTCTTGGAACAGGTATATATTCCCCACTACGATTCTTCAGTCTCCTTTACAGATTATCCCTTTCCACCTTTCAGTACCACATTGTCCTTCCCAGAATTCACATGACTTCTGGGCTCTAAACTACATTTTTAATAAACCACCCAGAAGACTTTGGTTGATGGGAAACCTAGAAATCTACTGAGTGAACTTTCGGATACATCAGATGCATCACACTAAACTTGCCTTTGTTAACAACTGTGTGGGGTCTGGGGGTTTGTTTGTTTTTACAATCAAGCAGTATAGAATTTTTATGAAATAATGAAAATAAAAGAGAGATTTCTTACAACTGCTGGTATCATGCAGATCTGTAACAGTGCTAGTTCAAGCAGGCAGTTTCATTACCATTTCTTAAGTTTTGCTCCTTTTTGCACAAGAGGCCAGTATACATTATTGCAAAAACGGCAATTGCCGGGAACAAACATTATCAAACAGTTCTCTACAACAAAAAGCATTTTTCCTACTTCATCCTTCTCATTTCACCAATAATCCTCACCATGCACTAGAAACCTCTCCTCATCCTAATGGTAGCCACCAGCTGTGCCGGCAGGATTCTTCTAACACCATGCCAACCCCACTATTCTCTGTACAGCTATGCGAACACATTCTGAAAGGAAACATTTATTTCACGCCAATCCATGCTTGCATCCCCTTTGCCCTCAAGTTCTTAATTTGCGAGGCTTTCGCGAGAATTATTCCACACGGATTTGCATATCCTTGCAAGAGAGGCGCTATGTTGGTCTGCCAGCTCCACAGGGCGGAGTCCCCCCCTCCCGCCCACTGGCACTGCCTGAATGCCTCAGTCCTGAGCAAACCCTTCCTCTGACAGCCTCTAAGTCCGTTCTGAAAGCTCGGCTAAGTGCTATTTCTTTCCTATTTTTACGTTCAAATCTCTGCCTATTTGACAGCAATCCTCGGGAATGCCGCTGGGAGAGATTTCAGATTTTTGGGGGGGCAGGGGAGAGGGGAGCTAACCAGAGTACTAGACCAACCCCTCTCTCTCTCCAGCGCGCAGCCTGCGCTTAACAGATTCCAGAAGGAAGGAGGGGTGTAAGGGTGGAGGCTGGATCCACAAGCAGTTGGGTATAGCAACAGACAGAGAAGGGATGTACTGTAATGCTGTTTTCTGCTGCAAGCCCATCCCTCCCTTCTCGCATGCAGGCTGGAGGAAAAGGGGACTGGCTCGCTGGGTTGCTTGCTCCGTGGAGACCTTTCCTGCATGCCGAAATGCGCTGTACATAAATACACCCAAGTCGTGCACCCCCCACCAATAATTCAGAAAAGACCCTGCTGCACCCATTCTCCCAATGAAAACACACACACACAGACATACATATGGATATATAGCTATATAGATGTGGATATAGATATAGATATGGATATATAGCTATATAGATGTGGATATAGATATAGATATGGATATATAGATGTGTATATAGATATAGATATGGATATATAGAAATATAGATGTGGATATAGATATGGATATATAGAAATATAGATGTGTATACAGATATATAGATGTGGGTAGAGATATAGATATGGATATAGATGCAGATATAGATATACAGATGTGGATACAGATATATAGATGTGGCTATAGATATAGATTTGGCTATACATGCAGATACAGAGCTATAGATGTGGATGTAGATCTATAGATGTGGATACAGATATAAGCTCATCCCGGGGGTTGGGAGGGGTGGGGCAGGGTGGGGTACATTTCGAAACATGAATCCCTCTCCCAACACTTACTTAGCTGGGTTTTTTTTTTTTTGGGTGGGGGAAGAAGACATTCATACCTCTGACCGCCCCCTCCCCACGCTGCGACCCGCAAGCAGGGACAATAAAAAACCCAGCGAGGGGAGGAAAAGGGGCGGCGGGGGGAGGGAGGGAGGGAGGGAAAGCGGGCGGCAAAGGCCGAAGTACTGGCGGGGGGGGGTCTCTCTCCGGCCCCACCCCACCGCACCCCCTTACTAACATCCCACCCCGGGGTAAGGCTCCGCCGCCTCTGCTCCTGGGGGAGGAGGCGGCGGAAGAAGAGACCCCCCCCCAACCCACTTTCCCTCACACCCACAGCGCCGGGTGTGGGGAGGAAGGTGTGGCGGCGCTCGGGGCTCCGGGGAGGGAAGGCAAGCGGGGCTCTCACCGTGGCGGCGGCGGCTGTTGCTGGACACCCGGCGGCGGCGGCTGCTGCTCCTCCTCCTTTTCCCTCAGCGCCCTGGCTGGGCTTGGCTGCCTCCTCCGCCCGCCCGCCCGCGGAAACCCCTCAAGCCAAGGCTGACGAGATTCCTTCCTTCCTCCGTCGCCTCACAATATCTCTCTCTCACACACACACAAGCCGCAGCAGCCACACCGCGAGCAGCTCCGCGCAGCCGGCCGGGCTCCCTCCTCCTCCTCCTCCGCCCCGCTTCTCCTTCTCCTCCTCCTCCTTCTCCTTCTTCTCCCCTCAGTCAGCTCACTTCCGGCGCGCAGGCCTCGCCGCGCCTCCCCGCCTTTCTCCTCCTGCGGGAGCGGCAAGGAGAGATGCCTCTCGCCCGGCTCCGCTCCGACTGGGCCTCCCGCGCGAGGAGGAGGAGGAAACTAGCCTCGCCCTCTTCGCGCCCCTCCCGCCAATCCGCGGAACGAGAGCTCCTCTGAGCATGCGAAGAGTTCTCCCCCCCACCCCGCCCCTAGGAGCCCTCCGGCGCCGCCTCCAAACAAATATTCGGCGGAGCCCCCTCACAAAACAACAGTTGATGGGCCTTGCCATTCAAATGGCATCATGCGATGGGTTATGTGGGAAGGGGCTTGCCTACTGCCCCCCTCCATAAAATAATAATAATAATAATAATATATATATATATATATATATATATATATATATATATATATATATATATATATTGATATCCCGCCCTTTCCAGCCAAAGCCGGGCTCAGGGCAGCTAACAACAATAAAATAATACAACATTCTAAAACCATTTCA
Source organism: Podarcis raffonei (assembly GCF_027172205.1). Classification (NCBI taxonomy): domain Eukaryota; kingdom Metazoa; phylum Chordata; class Lepidosauria; order Squamata; family Lacertidae; genus Podarcis; species Podarcis raffonei. Next base: position 129,985,029 of record NC_070602.1, on the reverse strand, counting down.
TTCTAAAATTAATTCAAATCAAATTGATGGCAACCATTGGGCTAGAGTTCTGTGAAGATTGCCAAAGGAGGGAGTCAGGCTGTGCCCTGGCCAAATAATAATAATAATAATAATAATAATAATAATAATAATAATAATTTGTACCCTGGTTTCCAGAATATGTGCAGAGGAGGGCAGCCTAGAAGATGAAAGGTCTGGAAACCAAACTTTATGAGGAATAAAAAAATAAAAAAATTGTCCAGTAGGACATTAGAGACCCAACTAAGTTTGTTTCTGGGTATAAGCTTTTGTGCGCATGCACACTTCTTCAGATACCAAATTATGAGGAAGAGTTGAGGAAGTTTGGTATCTTTAACTTGGACAATAATAATAATAATAATATTTATACCCTGTCCATCTGGCTGGGTGTCCCCAGTCACTCTGGGCGGCTTACAGCACATAAAAAATGGGAAAACGTTATATGTTTAAAATTTCCCGTTATGGGGTTGACTTCAGATGTCTTCTAAAAGTCAGATAGTCTTGACCATGGGTAGGCAAACTAAGGCCTGGGGGCCGGATCCGGCCCAATCGCCTAAATCCGGCCCACGGATGGTCCAGGAATTAGTGTGTTTTTACATGAGTAGAATGTGTCCTTTTATTTAAAATGCATCTCTGGGTCATTTGTGGGGCCTGCCTGGTGTTTTTACATGAGTAGAATGTGTGCTTTTCTTTAAAATGCATCTCTGGGTTATTTATGGGGCATAGGAATTCGTTCATTTTTTTATTTCAAAATATAGTCCGGCCCCAACAAGGTCTGAGGGACAGTGGGCCGACGCCCTACTGGAGAAGTTGGCTGACCCCTGGTCTTCATGTCTGATGGAAGGGCGTTCCACAGGCCGCCAATATTTTATTTAAATTGGTCATCAATTTCGGTCGGGACCCAAGCGAGGTTCTGGTCACGGAGTCTTCGACTTGGAAAGGACAAAAAGGAATCCTTCTGCCCAATGTGGGGCTCTGACTCACAACCCTGAGATTTAAGATCATGCGCCTCGTGCTTGCCGGCTAAGCTGAGGTTCTTTGCCAAGGCATGAAAAACAGTTCTTTGCACAAATATAAGATGGGTTGCCGGTAGGCCGAGGCGGTAATCTTTCGTAATGTGGCTCCCTGTGCGAGGCCAGAATTTGGTGCCCCCAAGGAATCTTCTGGGACGCGGGTGGCACTGTGGGTTAAACCACAAAGCCTAGGACTTGCCAATCAGAAGGTCGGGGGTTCGAATCTCCGCGACGGGGTGAGCTCCCGTTGCTCGGTCCCAGCTCCTGCCAACCTTGCAGTTTGAAAGCACGCCCAAGTGCAAGTAGATAAATAGTACCACTCCAGCGGGAAGGTAAACAGCGTTTCTGTGTGCTGCTCTGGTTCGCCAGAAGCGGCTTAGTCATGCTGGCCACATGACCCGGAAGCTGTACGCCAGCTCCCTCGGCCAATAAAGCGAGATGAGCGCCGCAATCCCAGAGTCGGTCACGACTGGACCTAATGGTCAGGGGTCCCTTTACCTTTTAAGGAATCTTCTTCATTACAGATCTTCTCAATGTTGTACCCACCCCCTCCCTTTGGCACCCTGTGATGGGGGACCTCCTGCAACACCCTAAATATGTCTCTGCAGTCCTTTTCAGCATATGTGGTGGTCTTGTAGTAAGGTTAAAGCTTACTGGGAAATGGTGTACAGTAATACCTCTGCGAACGTCCGCCTCGTCTAGCGTCCGCTTTGGCGACGTACGCGGCAAACCCGGAAGTACCGGAACAGGTTACTTCCGGGTTTGCCGCTCGCGCATGCACAGAAGCGCTTAATCGCGCTTCGCGCATGCACAGAAACACAAACTGCTCCGCAAAACAAGGTACAACTGTACTGTATAATGAATTGAAAAAGATGTTTAAAATAACGTTTGTAAAAACAACAACAACAACCCAGAACCCTTCCTTTTGGCAATTACAGTCATACCTCGAGTTGAATTTACTTCAGGTTGAGCACGTTCGAGTTGCGCTCCACGGCAACCCGGAAGTAACGGGTATTACAATAATCCTGCCAATGTTCTTATCTGTTTACAGTTTGTAAATATTCCATAAACCATTTCCGTTCTTTTATAAACAGTTTGCTATCTTGATTTCTTATTTTTCCAGTAAGTTTCCCCATTTCTGCATATTCTGTAAGTTTTTGTATCCATTCTTCTTTTGTTGGAACTTCTTTCCATTTTTGGGCAAGTAACATTCTTGCCGCTGTAGTCGCATACATGAATAAATTTATATACAGTTTGGGTAGTTCTGTCCCTATAATTCCCAAAATTCTCTGCTTTGCTAATACAGTGTTAACTCCAGCTTGCTCAGTGTGATTTACTGCTGGCTTGCTCCTTTCAGAAGTAGGGCTGATGACTTTAGTCTCTTGGACCTGCTACTGTTCTTGGGAGAGGGGTGTTTTTAGATGGTACTTAAAAATGTGAATATCTGGCATTGCTGTTTTAGCAGGTCCCCTGTGGCCCTGTACTTCTGTCTCAAAATCCTAACCTGATGCGGCACCTCTGATTAAGTTGGTAGTATTAATATTGTTTAATTTTTATGTCAGCCTGGTGTGTGGCAGCTGTGGGCGGGGGGAGTGATTTACAAATTAGGATCATTAGGGATTGAATTAAAATTGCCAATATCACAATGTCATTACACAAACCCATGGAATACTGTGTACAGTTCCGGGTGCCACATCTTTAAAAAAAAGCATATTTTTAATAGCTGGTTGGAGCAGCTCCCCTATGAGGAAAGATTAGAACATTTAAAAATGCCGAGAATGCGAGGAAGCAGGTACCTGATAACAGAGATTATACACGATAGGAAGAAAGAGGGATGTGGAGAAAGAGAGAAGCTTTTCTGCTCCTTCATAACACAAGAACCTGGGACCATCCAATGAAACGGAATGTTAGAAGGTTCTTGAGAGACGAAAGGAGGTGCTTTGTTGCAACGTGCACAATTAAGCAATTAATGTTTGATGTTTTCTTATGTTTTTATATGTTCTGGATGCCACCCAGAGTGGCTGGGGAAACCCAGCAAGATAGGTGGGGTATAAATAATAAAATTATTATTATTATTATTATTATTATTAAATTGTGGTCTTGGCTCCCAAATGATTTAAGTGACAGCCATCAATCCTGGGAATCACAAGTGTCCTGCTTGTGGAGTTCACCTTGGAATCTGGTTAGACACTGTGAGAACAGGATTCTGGACTTGATAATCCTTTCTTTATTCTGATCCAGCAGGCTATAGAGCAGCTATAGTAGGATCTGGGAGTAAACAAGAAGCCAGGGTAAGGATTTAAGGAGGGGCACCGTGGTCAGAGCGATGAGGAGAGATGTGAATAATTTTAGCAGCAGAGTGTTGGATGGACTTAAGTGGATAACAGTGAGATAACAGTAGACCAGAGGAAAGGAGATTTCAACAAAGTGAGAGATTAAAATTCTGCCCATTCCTGTGCTCATGCAGGAAAGGCATATGAAGTACTACATTTCATTCTGAATTCACTAACCCAGATACTAACTACCTCCCAGTTCTTTTTGGTGTGTGATTTGAATCAATAAATAGCCTACAGAAAGGCAGAAATTTGCATCTTTACCTGCCTTGGCCATAATAAGAAAACGACATTGGCATCGTTCTTTCAGGCATTCAAAGAACTTCAGGTGCATTAAATGTGTCTAGAATTGTGGTCTTAGTGACTTCAGGCAGAGGCAACATTCAAGCCAGGGACTTCCTGATCCTCAGCGCAGTGTCTAAGCCAGTGCACTAAACCACACTATGGGCATTACGGCGTTTATCACGTGTTAATAGGCAATGCATTCGTTTTAAATTAACTTTGGGCGTGCAGCGTCACTGGCCAGCTCAGGCTCAGTCATAAATAAAAAGGAAATAGAGATACTTCCTGAAGCGGGCTGGGAGAGGGAGCAAGGAGAGTCCTCTAGCAGCTGTGACCCACTTGCTAGAGTGGCATGAAACAGCCCTGCCTTCTGTTCCAGCCTGCTCAATGGGCAGTGCCAAATCAGGGCACACACCCATGGACAACTGCAGGCAAGCTGGCCAAGTGAGACATGAGAGGGCAACACCCTGGGAGCGCTGCCCAGGCGAGGATAAACACCCTCCAGGCAAGAAATGAAAACGTAGACCAAGACACACCTAGCAGCAGCTGGTGTCGTGACCGACTCAGTGTACAGCTGGCTAGATAATGAAAACAAACATGGTGTTAGTGATTGTAAAATAAATAAAAACCCCCAGCATTTATAAAGCACTTTTTAATATGTGCAAGTTGCTTCATCTCAGCATTCTTAATATCAGCCCTGTGGGGCATGTTCAGGTTTATTGCTAGGTTATTGATGGGGCATCGGCTATAGCTAATGATCAATAACTAGTATCACCATGGCGGAAGCTGGAAGGTAGGTAATGATTTTCTCATGCTCGCTCTGAAGCATGCTGCAGCTGCTATCTCCCAGCAAGCCATGTACAAGCATTGACTAAGAACATGTCTCTAAGGCACGGTGGGGTGGGGTTGCAGAGTACAAAAGGTTTACCTGATTTACGAGAAAAATCACATCGATAGGCTCTGGCCACCTTTCCTGGCAACAGAATGATTACGGTTGGTGAAGGATGTGATGAGGAAAGTGGAGCTTGGGGCTATGAGATGGAGACACTGAGAATCGGGATGTCATTCTATAGAATAGGGTGGTGCATTTGATACGATACAATACGATATCTTTATTGTCATTGTCCCATACAGAACAACGAAATTGAAATTGAAAAATCTACATAAGACATTCAAAACCCAACAAGCCTGCAATCCCAGCTATCCCAACCTGGTTAGCCCCCTAAAAACTCTGATACCCCATTTTTAAATACAATATACTCCCATACAGACTCCTTAAAGGTAAAGGTAAAGGGACCCCTGACCATTAGGTCCAGTCGTGGCTGACTCTGGGGTTGTGGCGCTCATCTCGCTCTATAGGCCGAGGGAGCTGGCGTACAGCTTCCGGCTCATGTGGCCAGCATGACTAAGCAGCTTCTGGCGAACCAGAGCAGCACACGGAAATGCCGTTTACCTTCCCGCCGGAGTGGTAACCCACAGCGCCACCCGCTTTGGAGGTAGTGAGGCATATATTTTATCCTCAGTTTTATCCAGGCAACAAACCCGTGGGATAAATGGCGGCAAGAAATGGTGGCCCAAGATTTGACAGTGGCTCAGTGAAGTGTTTTTTTTAACCCAGTTCTCCCCTGCCCCAGTTTGCCATTTTTTGTTTTGGTATTGTTTGAATTTTGCACGTGTGCTGAGAGCCTTTTGGGGTGAGAGGCGTCATGGAAATAAACCGTAACAAAAGCCTAACAGTCAACCATTTCCACTGCTCTAGCTGTTATGTTGAAAATTGGCAGGGAATAGAAATGTTTCCACCTGGACAGTTAACTCTAGCAGCAAGCCCAAAAGAGAAAGTGCAGAGGCAGATATTGAACTGAAATATTTGCAGACACACCTAGTTGTGAATCTTCCGTGTTTCACTTTGCCCAAGACTGAACAGGAGCTTGTGACCTTCTAATCCAAACAATTATGTACAGTAGTCCACCAGAGGCAGAATGGGGGAAAACCTTGCCTGACGGGGAGTTTAACAACAGCGGTTGGTAAGCACTGACTAGGACATGACACAATACATTAAGGACAGGCTGTGTTTGGCTTGGAAGTTGTGCCAGACTGATTTAGGCTGAACAATCTGCAGGTCCTGATAAACACACTTTGCTTTCCCTTAAGCCTAGTTCAGCTGCAGAGTTATCGCAGTCATCTTGCAAGGGCCTTTAATTATATCAAAGGACATATTGCAATAGGCTAGAAGAACCTGTGACTGAGGCCCCCCCCCCAGGAAGTTTGTCCCAGTGATCTGAAATCATTATAGCCCTGACAGTGTTGTTATTCGGATTTCAAAATAAATAAAAACAAATATGACCAGGAAAGCAAGGATTCTTGAGGATGTTTCAAACAAATGTGAAGCAGCCCAGTCCTATATGCTCCCATCACCCTTACTGGTCAATACCTTGGTTGTTTTATCAAGAAGATCTGTCACAATGTGAATATATATGGAGAGAGAGAGAGAGAGAGAGAGAGAGAGAATGAACAAATGTTCACTTATGCACACCCTATGCTCCAACCAAGAGGGAACACCACTAAATATGGATGCCTTCTCATGTCTATAATATAAGCAGCAGTTTCCAAATCTGCCAAATCAGACAGATTTTGGTTTTAAATGCATTGTAAGGAGTCTGTAATAGGGACGTGGGTGGCGCTGTGGGTTAAACCACAGAGCCTAGGACTTGCCGATCAGAAGGTTGGCGGTTCGAATCCCCGCAACGGGGTGACCTCCCGTTGCTCGGTCCCTGCTCCTGCCCACCTAGCAGTTCGAAAGCACGTCAAAGTACAAGTAGATAAATAGGTACCACTCCGGCGGGAAGGTAAACGGCGTTTCTGTGCGCTGCTCTGGTTCGCCAGAAGTGGCTTAGTCATGCTGGCCACATGACCTGGAAGCTGTACGCCGGCTCCCTTGGCCAGTAAAGCGAGATGAGCGCTGCAACCCCAGAGTCAGCCACGACTGGACCTAATGGTCAGGGGTCCCTTTACCTACCTCCAAAATAGGCACAGGTCCGTCAGCGGGCAAGGTCATGCTCATGGTCTTTTGGGACCAGCGCGGAGTAGTGATGACGGATTTCCTGGCAAAGGGTACCACAGTTACCGGGACATACTGCACTATACTGCTGTTGAAATTGCGGAAGGCCATCAAAATCGAGAGTTTTTGAAGGGCAAGCTTTTTCCAGACGATGAAACGCTGATTTCTGAGGTAGTCGTAGCTTCTGATGCAACCTGCCAACTTCTACAGATGAGGTCTTCACAGCTGTATAAAGCAATGGCAGAAGTGTTTGACTCTTGCTGGTAGCTATGTAGAGAAGGACTGTGCTGTGATGTGAAAAATCAGAAATTACTTGAAAGTACCAGAATAGGCCTAGGATTAAATTAAGAGTTAATTAAATAAATAAGATTTAGAACCTAAAGGGAAGTTAAGAAATTTTATTTCAATTGGAATACTGTGTTTTAAAAAAATGATACCAGAAAACTGATACATTTTAATTACAAGGAAATTCAGACGGGAGGGCTCAGAGGCAGCCCAAAATATGTTTATGAGGTTAGAGGTTTAAATAATTAATTAATTTGTGTTGTTTAGGTTGTTTAGGTTGTTTGGGTATTTAGGTACCTTGTTTTTATTTTCTTTTTTGTTTATATTTGTGATCTTGTCTTTTTTCTTTTGTTTTTTTCTCTGTTTTTCTTTTGTTGTGATATGTGTTATATCTGTACGAAACTTTATATATATATATATATATATATATATATATATATATATTTAAAAAGGACTGTGCCCAGTTTCGTTTGTCTCAGTCCACGGGAAGTACGTCAGGGGAAATCTTTAATGAACGTCCCTCATATCTGATGTGAATAGATCAGAATAGAGATCTGGGTCAGCAAACCCTGGGTCAAATGTAAGCCCCTTAGTGGTGTCTTCTGCCCTCACTGACTGCCAACCCCACAGCAAAAAAGAGACTTGGTAACAGGGCATTTGGAGGGGAGGAGTAGCAGCATTTCCCTGTGCCCCTTCCCTGGACATCAAAGTGGCTTTTCGGGAAAGTAACTGCTGACCAAGATGACAGAGCACGGCGTTCAACATACATGCAAGCCCCAGAATGTAATAGCAGTGTTTGGTTCCCCAAAGCATTCCGGAAGCTTGCCAACATTTGTTTGATAAGGCTGATTTGGAAATTATCTAACTAGGTTTGTGTCCTTTCTCTGGTGGTGTAGTGGTTAAGAGCAGTAGACTCGTAATCTGGGGAACTGGGTTCGCGTCTCCGCTCCTCCACATGCAGCTGCTGGGTGACCTTGGGCTAGTCACACTTCTCTGAAGTCTCTCAGCCTCACTCACCTCACAGAGTGTTTGTTGTGGGGGAGGAAGGGAAAGGAGAATGTTAGCCGCTTTGAGACTCTTTTGGGTAGTGATAAAGCGGGATATCAAATCCAAACTCTTCTTCTTCTTCTTCACCACCACATAGAGAGGCAAGACTTTTTTACATTGCAACCCTATGCACGCCTGTTCAAGTTAAGCCTGTATTCATCAGGGCTTCCTCCTAGGCAAGTAGGTACAGTGGTACCTCGGGTTAAAGACACTTCAGGTTACATACGCTTCGGGTTACAGACTCCAATAACCCAGAAATAGTACCTCGGGTTAAGAACTTTGCTTCAGGATGAGAACAGAAATTGTGCTCTGGCAGCGCGGCGGCAGCGGGAGGCCCCATTAGCTAAAGTGGTACCTCAGGTTAAGAACAGTTTCAGGTTAAGAATGGACCTCCGGAACGAATTAAGTACTTAACCTGAGGTACCACTGTACAACATTTCAGTCTCATTTACCCTGCAAAAAAAAAAAAAGTGTGTGCATCTGTCTAGCAATGCACATCCGATGCATGCTTCTAAAAAAATCAGAGCATCCCATATTGCACAAGAAACATCTGGAGCTGCCCTAGGATGCAGCATGCAATGTATAAAAACTGCAGAAACAAGTGTGGGAATTTTCAAACAGCTTAAGGCTGTTGATATTAAAGTTTATAAGCTGAATTAGGTTGCTTTGACCCAAAGGCAGCTATGCGATTAGCTCCTTTTAAAGCAGATTTAAATCTCCCTTCCCCTCCCAGAGGGGCCTTTTTCAGCCTACCCTTTTTATTTGTTTCTTTTTTATTTGCTTCTTTTACAAATCTCAATATCTGGGTTTGATATAGGCAGCTTGTCTTCAACTGCTGGTTTACATTTGGCCAAAGTCACCACCACTCGCTCCTGTGGCTGCTTCCATCATGGGCTACCTTTGCCAAAACTGAAATATTACATCGTATTATTTCTTGTCGAGAGCACCTGACATAAATCAGATGAATGCTTGACCCTGAATCCAATGACCTCACTTTGAAAAGTTGTTTGTTTGTATGTTTAAACTCACTGGGCTAGGAAACAGAATTACAGAAGCTGCTCTTTAGCGCTCAAATGGAGCAAATGGCACTTGGGTTTCCCCCCAGATTGATGTTTGCTCCAATTTAGCACCAAAGAGCGGGTTTTCCAGAAAGCTGGACGAGCCCTTCTTTTTTGCTGTTGGCTTATTAAAATACATTTTGGTTTCTGGAACATTTGCATTTGAACAGTTTGCAATATTTGAAAACTTTAAAACAATTTGTGTCCTCCCTCCACCCCACCCTGCAATTAAAAAATGTGACCCAGTGCTATGAACTATTGTGCCAATAAATAATAATGTAGAATTGGGCACAAAGACTTTGTGCTGTCACACAAGCTCTAGGAGCGGGCAATGCAAGCTCACCCACAAAGTTGCTCTGGGCTGAATTGGCCCAGTTGAATGCGCTGAGATAGTTGTGCCAGTTCTCTGCAAGTGCTGGCACACATATCTGTTATGTGAAGCACAGAGATGAGCAGAGAAAGGCAAAAGCAGAAGGCAATGCAGAGGTGGCCTGGCCTGTACGTTATCCCCAAGCCCCTTATAAACAGGCAATCCTGTTTGCCAGCAGCCTTGAATGGCGACAAAGTGGTACGGAAAGCCCACAGGCAAACTGGGCAGGCAAACAGCTGTAGGGCTAATTGTGTCTGTAAGATGGCAACACAAAACTGAGGAATTGTGTATTTGTACAGTGGTACCTTGATTCTCAAACGCCTTGGTGCTCAAACACCTTGGTTTCCAAACGCCGAAAACCCGGAAGTAAGTGTTCTGGTTTTCGAACGTTTTTCGGAAGCTGAACATCCGATGCGGCTGTCGGCTATTGTTTCCGGGGCACCTGCACCAATCAGAAGCTGCACCTTGGTTTTCGAACATTTCGGAAGACAAACGGACTTCCGGAATGGATTAAGTTTGCCGCTTTTGTTTTTGCTATTTATTTCGCGCTTTCGGTTTTGAGGCTTTTTCGGTTAATTTGTTTTTGTGACCGTATGGGACCCAGTTCAGCTACTGATTGACTGATTGATTGATTGTGTGACTGTGGAAGTGGACAAAAGCCCCCCATCCAAACAATGAGCATAATCAGTGCAGGTAAGATTTTTTTTATTTTTATTTTTATCATCCACAATACTGTCTTATTCATTTTATCGTACAGTACATTGATTATCGCTTTCATTTTATGGATCAATGGTCTCGTTAGATAGTAAAATTCATGTTATATTGCTGTTTTAGGGGTTGTTTTTAAAAGTCTGGAACGGATTAATCCGTTTTGCATTACTTTCTATGGGAAAGCGCGCCTTGGTTTTGAAACGCTTTGGTTTTGGAATGGACTTCCAGAATGTATTAAGTTTGAGAACCAAGGTACCACTGTATCGCCTGTCACTCCAGAGGTCCTAGCTAGAGGAACACATGATAAGGAGAGTTCACTCCTACTTTGCAATGTTTTGCAACTGCTCAAGGACCGAAGTTATGCCGACAAACTCCCCACCCCCACCCCAGGGCTTCTCAAAATTTTCTCCAAAACGCACTGAAAATAAAGTAATGCACATTGTTACTTTACAATAGAAGCAATAAGGGGATAAATGATTGAAGCACTCTAAGCCATGGGTAGGCAAACTAAGGCCTGGGGGCCACATCTGGCCCAATCGCCTTTTAAATCCGGCCCACGGACAGTCCAGGAATCAGCATGTTTTTACATGAGTAGAATGTGTCCTTTTATTTAAAATGCATCTCTGGGTTATTTGTGGGGCATAGGAATTCATTCATTTCCCACCCCCCAAAATATAGTCCGCCCCCCACAAGGTCTGAGGGACAGTGGACCGGCCCCTGCTGAAAAAGTTTGCTGATCTCTGCTCTAAGCATACATATCCATTGCCTTCCAGAGCCAGTGTGGTGTAGTGGTTAAGAGCGGTAGATTAGTAATCTGGTGAACTGGGTTCGATTCCCTGCTCTTCCACATGCAGCTGCTGGATGACCTTGGGTTAGTCACACTTCTCTGAAGTCTCTCAGTTAATGGGTTAATCGTGAGGTGAGGTCCGAGTCCAGCCTGAGGTCGAGGGTGCAGTATGGAGGCAATCCGTTAAAGCTGAGGCTGGGTCCAAGGCAGGGAGTCGGGTGAGGTCAGGAGCTCCGGCAGGGAAGTAGGACAGGGTGCAGGCAGGCACAGGCTACCAACAATGTTGCTCCCGCAACTTGGGACTGGGGCTGGCTGGCTTTTATCTGCCCTGAGGCATAGGGCGGCCCTGGTCCACAGGTGACTCGCCTCTCCTGGCCTGGAGGTAAGCACTCCTCCTGCGGGAACTTAGTTCCCTCCGCCTCTCTGCCCTGAGCCTCTGCCGCTCAGGAGAGGCTGGAGGGTTACTGGACCCAGAGGCAAACTCCTCTTCCCCTGACGGGGCTGAGAGTGGAGCACCTGCAGGCAATGGGTCCTCCATCACCTCAGGAGCCAGAGCAGACTCAGCTGGTGCCTGCATCTGAGGATCCAGCACAGGTGAGGACCCTTCATGCTCATGCCCCAGACCCAGCTCAGCTGGTTCTGGAGGCGGGAACTCCTGTGCAGGCTGGGATTCCTCAGATTCAGCCTCCGAGTCCGAATCCCAGGCCATCACACTCAGCCCCACTCACCTCACAGAGTGTTGTGGGGGAGGAAGGGAAAGGAGAATGTTAGCCGCTTCGAGACTCCTTCGGGTAGTGATAAAGCGGGACATCAAATCCAAACTCTTCTTCTTCCGGGACATCTTCAGGAGAAGAGAAGGCTGAGGAGTAAACCCTACACAAATCTGTGAGTGGAATCCCCATGACGGTTGGGTGGTTCCTTGTACGCCTCCTTCCAGCAACTCCTGCAGCCAAGCTGGTGCCCAATGTATTGCCATAGCTGTCAACTTACAGATTTGAAAATAAGGGACCAGCAACCTCGGAAATAAGGGATCAGCAGCCAAAATAAGGGATTTTCAGAGCACAGCTATGTTCGACTTCTGAGCCCCGTCGAGCCAAGGGCAGAAAGCCCAGCCAGCAGCCAAACGAAGCCTCAAGTGGTGGTTCCCACAGCGCAGCAACCCGGCAAAGGGGATGCAGCAAGGAAAACCATCAGCACCTCTCCGCTGGGAAGCGCTGAGCAAAGGCGAGTCCCCAGGCAACGCGGCCGATTTGATCGGCACAAGGCATGCAAGCTCCACCCCCCAGTCGTTCTTAGACTCCTTATTGGGAGAGAAATGCAGCCAAGCAACACAGTTGGAGCCTCCCTCCTCCCTGGCCAACAGGGAGGGAGGGAGGGAGAGGAGCTGCTTCCTTTGAAACCCGGAAAATTTAAGGGACATCATCAATAAGGGACAGCAGCAGGACACGGCGCTGGGATAAGGGACTTACCCACCAAATAAGGTACGGTTGACAGCTATGCTCTGCTTTCCTTCGGACCACATTGACAAGGCCTAGAGTGGGGTCTTGTCATCCGGGCAGCCCAGGGCCTCCATTCACACTGCCCAGGCTTGCACTCTAGAGAGGTCATTTTGGTCCTGCTAACACAGCAAAAGACACACGAGGCAGCAGTTGTGAATTACCGGTCTTTGTAGATTAGAATGTTGTTTATTACATTGTTTATTGAAGAAGCCAAGAAGGAATGGCTTGTGCTATCGTTCAGCTTTTAGCCTTATTTTCCAACGAAGCAGCATTGCATCACTGCAGAAATTTCTCTCCTCCCCAGATCTTTCTCTCTGTCTTGTCTTTGTTGACATGAAGAGCTGGCAGCAACTGAAGCTGGAGTGTTAGATAAGACAGAGTGATACTCAAGTGGTAAGAACTTTTGATCCTTAAATGATGTAAGGTTCAGTGATTGGATCTTTCTTTCATGCAGTCGATCAAAGAGGAAACGAGGTTATCCCGCAGACCAGACTGATTGATAAATTTAGAATATATATATATTCTATATCTATTCTATATCTATCTATCTATCTATCTATCTATCTATCTATCTATCTATCTATCATCTATCTATCTATCTATCTATCTATCTATCTATATCTATATTTTCTTGGGAATGTTTTTCAATATAAATTTGATTCCCCCTTCCACCCAAAACAATGGCTACTTCTTTATTTTGTTTATTTGAGAATTTCTGTCCCACCTTTCTAATGCATTACTCGGTTAATTTGCAAAGTTTACAACAGCTAAAATCACAACTTAAGAATAAAACCATAGTATAAATACCTTGGTTGCCGAACGCCCTGGAACTTGGATGTTTTGGCTTCCGAACACCGCAAACCTGGAAGTGATTGTTCCGGTTTGCGAACATTCCTTTGGAACCTGAACATCCGATGGGGCTTCCACAGCTTTTGATTGGCTGCAGAAGCTTCCTGCAGCCAATCAGAAGCTATGATTTGGTTTTCGAACGTTTTGGAAGTCAAACAGACTTCCGGAATGGATTCCGTTCGACTTCCAAGGTACGATTGTATAGAAACAGGCACGGGAGATAAAAACAACATTCACTACTTGAAAAAAAAGCCTGTTCGGAATATAAAAGTCTTCACCAGCTGATGGAAGACAGCAAAGGAAGGCTCCATCAAGTCTCATGGAAGAAGGTGTTCCTCAACTTGGATGCAGCTTCCGAGAAGGTCCTTTCTCTTGTCCCAATCATTCATGCTTCCACCATAGGCAGGAAACAGAGGAGCTCTTCATAAGATTCTGATTAGGTATGTAGATTCTTCCATGTGACCAAGGCCTAGATTCAATGACCTTCAGGTTCCTTCTAGTATTATTCCTGTTTAATGAAGACAAATTACCCACGAGGGATTTGTGAAAGAGCTTCTACTCATGTTGTGCAGTGCTGCCCTAAGGATGTTAAGTTGGAATTAAATCCCACTGATTTTGCAGAGTTTACTCCCAGGTAAGTGAGGGTTAAACCACAGAGCCTAGGACTTGCCGATCAGAAGGTCGGCGGTTCGAATCCCAGCGACAGGGTGAGCTCCCATTGCTCGGTCCCTGCTCCTGCCAACCTAGCAGTTCGAAAGCACGTCAAAGTGTAAGTAGATCAATAGGTACCGCTCCGGCGGGAAGGTAAACGGCGTTTCTGTGCGCTGCTCTGGTTCGCCAGAAGCAGCTTAGTCATGCTGGCCACATGACCCGGAAGCTGTACGCCGGCTCCCTCGGCCAATAAAGTGAGATGAGCGCCGCAACCCCAGAGTCGGCCACTACTGGACCTAATGGTCAGGGGTCCCTTTACCTTTACCTAAGCGAGTCCCACTTCACAAGGAATGATCAGGAATGCACTAGGCTCCTGTTGGTTCCTTTGCAACTGCTTCTTTACCTCCCCACATATGATGTCCAGTGTAGGGCAGCTGAGTGTGGTTTGGGGGAAATGCCCGTTCCTGTGAAGACTCGGAGTGATGGTTGTGACTCTGGAGTCACCATGAAATGGTCAGGAATTAAGCTATAAAGCTCTGAGCTCCTGCTACCAACTCACCTTCACAGGTTCAATAAAGAAGCTCTTCTGATTAGCAAAATCAGTTGCAATTACCGTATTTTTCGCTCTATAACACACACCCGACCATAACACGCACATAGTTTTTAGAGGAGGAAAATCCGTAGGCATGCCACCCGTAGGCATTCCTCCATAACACACACAGACATTTCCCCTTACTTTTTAGGAGGAAAAAAGTGAGTGTTATGGTGCAAAAAATACGGTAAGTCTCCCCGATTCATTTCATCAGTCCACCTTGAAGGAACGCAGCAATCATCATGCTGTGATACCATAATAGCCGCACCCTGGTCTTATCTACGTAAGCTTTTCTCCCTAAGTGCTGGCTGAGGAGTACTTCATACTTCGTATATGCATGAGTTTATTCTTGAGGTTCATGGCCTGGGTCATACAGATCGTACATAGGGACATGACGGTAAACATCCATTTTCCAGCCCTTCGTGTGCGAAAGAGGCGGGCCTCCTCTTTCATCGCACAGAAGCCCATCCTCGTGAATGCCAGTTGTCTCAGGCCATGCAAATTTATCTTGCAGGCCTTCACAGGCAATCAGCTTATGCTGTCCTGATTGTCCCCTGTATTGTTTTAATCTAAATCACACAGCTGCAAATGTTATCTTTGGCCTCATAGCTATCTAATCCCGATTTAGCTGTACTGAACTGTTTGCTCGATGACTTTCTAGGGCGGTGGGATTCTGCAAATGGAAAATGTACTTTTCCCAAGCAGGTATTTCTGTTCTCTGCTTGAGAAATAACTTTTATTTGTGAGATAAAAGACGACAGATAACTGGCGTCCGCTGTCACTGCAGCATTTACTTGAGGGCCGTTCCTCTTCCAGGAAGTCTCCACGGTGAATCTGTCATATCTTCCTAGGTCCTTGTCACTTCAAAGCAGAAGCTCTTAATCTCATCGGCTGAATCATGTTCTCCTTAATCTCTTTGCCCATGCAGATATTCAGCTCTGCCATTCTGTTGCACCCTACTTTCCAACCTCTTTATTTGTAAAGAGTTAAATGTTTTTCTGCTAATCTTGAGCCATGTTTAACAATTCACATCCTGGTCATGATGATGCCATCAATATGAGTGATGTATTAACATAACATAAAAAGTAAGTTCACCAAAAAGAGAAAATGAGGTCTCTGCTTCAACCTTTAGAAGACATCTGGAGGCAGCCCTGTTTAATGTTTATTGTGTTTTTATATATGTTGGAAGACGGCCAGAGTGGCTGGGGCAACCTAGTCAAATGGGTGGGATATAAATAGTAAAATTACTATCATGATTATCATTATTATTGAATAGGGCATCCCTATAGGAGAAATAGGGACGCAGGTGGCGCTGTGGGTTAAACCACAGAGCCTAGGACTTGCCGATCAGAAGGTTGGCGGTTCAAATCCCCGTGCTGGGGTGAGCTCCTGTTGCTCGGTCCCAGCTCCTGCCAACCTAGCAGTTCAAAAGCACACCAGTGCAAGTAGATCAATAGGTACCGCTCCAGCGGGAAGGTAAATGGCGTTTCCGTGCGCTGCTCTGGTTCGCCAGAAGAGGCTTAATCATGCTGGCCACATGACCCGGAAGCTGTACGCCAGCTCCCTCGGCCAATAAAGCGAGATGAGCGCCACAACCCCAGAGTTGGCCACGACTGGACCTAATGGTCAGGGGTCCCTTTACCTTTATAGGAGAAATGTTGGAGGGTATGCGAAATGGATTCACTTTTGAAAGCAAGCAAAGTTGTTTCTTTTTGAGGACTCTGGGATGATGAAGTTCCAGATGTCCTGCAAAGCCTCAAAAATACCCGGTTTCGTATCCTTTAGAAATCAGTTTTATTTACTGAAAGTGTTTGAAAACAGGAAATGTTTTCTGTGGCTGGCATTAATCATTTTTACCACATAGACTCTGGCTAATTAGGGAGGGGAAAATGTTATCCTACAGCTTCCAAAACTCAGAAGGCAGCATTAGGGATCTTGTGTGCCTTTTTCCTCCCTGTCTGATGAGGCCCAAGTCCAACTCTGTTGTGCAACAGGCAACAGCTTATTGTGCAACTATATGAAAATAGAACAGAAAACACAAGGAAAAGGGACCCAGTTCAATCATAATAATAGTGCTCTTACTGCTACTAAGGAATTTCGGCTGAGGGTCAAACTACTTGTTGGTTTAAAAGTGTTTTTAATTTGTTTAAACACACTTAGACTACACACATTTGATTATTTTTTTAAAAAGCAGTTCTAGGAACCCCCAGAGCTAGACCAAGACATTTTGGCACCAGAGATGAACCACTAAATGGTGTCCCCCTCCCCATCAGGGAATAAGGGATGGGTAAAGATCTACATCGGGACGCGGGTGGCGCTGTGGGTTAAACCACAGAGCCTAGGACTTGCCAATCAGAAGGTCGGCAGTTCGAATCCCCACGACAGGGTGAGCTCCCATTGCTCAGTCCCTGCTCCTGCCAACCTAGCAGTTCGAAAGCATGTCAAAATGCAAGTAGATAAATAGGTACCGCTCTGGTGGGAAGGTAAACGGTGTTTCTGTGCGCTGCTCTGGTTCGCCAGAAGCGGCTTAGTCATGCTGGCCACATGACCCGGAAGCTGTACGCCGGCTCCCTCGGCCAATAAAGCGAGATGAGCGCTGCAGCCCCAGAGTCGGTCACATTATATATCTTTGGGTGGCTTCCCATGCTCTAATGTTCGGGAAATGATGATCTAATATTGTTACTGCATTCCTTAATTAGTCCAGAAAGTTCTGATAAACATTTCCGAATATTAAAAATGAATTTTAGGACCCGCAGAAAGAGGGGGAAGGAAGTCGAGTTTCAGAATGTTAAAATGATTGTAAAGTCATTGAAATGTGTATGTGTGTGTGTGTGTGTGTATATATATATATATATATATATATATATATATATACGCATGCAAAACAGGATCTGCACAGGAGTGCCAGGCCTAACAAGCACATCACCTCAGGTCTTGCCCCCATGAAGCAGCTGACGCCATCCCACAGCTGGCTATGTCTCCTCCTCTCCAGGGTGTTTTTCAAGCAATCAGAGACTGTGCCTGCATGCCTGCCTTTGCTCCTCCCACTTCATGCCTCTCCTGGTTCTGGGAGACCAGCGGGGAGGAGAGCTCGTCACAGCAGGAGTGGGAGACCCTCGTGTCTTTTCACCAGCCTGACTCATCACAGCCTCTTGGCCGCCCTCCTCCCACTGCCCTGTTTCAGCTTCCGCCTCTGATTCTGAACTTCTTTCTGGCACAGATTCTCCCAGCTCACTAAACCCTGTAACTTCTCCAGCTTCCAATGAATCCTCTTCCCAGTCTTCTCCCTCTGACCACTCATCGCTTTCCCACCACCACTCCCCGGGCTCTGAATCTTCTTCCCTTGGTGA
Organism: Podarcis raffonei; assembly: GCF_027172205.1. Classification (NCBI taxonomy): domain Eukaryota; kingdom Metazoa; phylum Chordata; class Lepidosauria; order Squamata; family Lacertidae; genus Podarcis; species Podarcis raffonei. The sequence goes on along the minus strand of NC_070602.1, from coordinate 129,967,126 downwards.
CTCCCCATCTGGTTCCTCTGCGTCCCACCAGTTTGTGACACATGACTCCAATGCTCCTTTTCAGAACTTGAGAATTCTTTTCCGCATACTAGAGCTATTACACTTCTGTTAGTTAATACCTTGCGTCGCTTGCAAACCAGTAGGCATGCTCTCGTTCACATGTGATGTTTTGAATCTTGAGCTTTCACCCTCCCTAGGATTCCTGGCATGGTTAGGGAGGCTCAGCATGGGTGACTAAGGCTTTGGCAAGCTTGAGTCCACAGGATGGTGCTTGTGGGTAGGGTGCTTGTGGGTAGGGAAGCACAACCGAGTATCATTTTAGTATTGCGAATTTTCAGTGTGCTCAGAGAATCTAAGGCGGTTGCATTTCTGTCTCTGGGCTCATCAGAAGCATGAAAAATAACCCCACCAGCTGTATAAGCGGAATATTTGGGCTACCAGCTTTGTGGAGCCCAAAGCATCTGCAAAATTCATTTCTTCCAACAAGTCACAGATGAAAATGTTGTTGTTGTTTAGTCGTGTCCGACTCTTCGTGACCCCATGGACCAGAGCACGCCAGGCACTCCTGTCTTCCACTGCCTCCCGCAGTTTGGTCAAAGTCATGCTGGTAGCTTTGAGAACACTGTCCAACCATCTCGTCCTCTGTCGTCCCCTTCTCCTTGGGCCCTCCATCTTTCCCAACATCAGGGTCTTTTCCAGGGAGTCTTCTCTTCTCATGAGGTGGCCAAAGTATTGGAGTCTCAGCTTCAGGATCTGTCCTTCCAGTGAGCACTCAGGGCTGATTTCCTTCAGAATGGGTAAGTTTGATCTTCTTGCAGTCCATGGGACTCTCAAGAGTCTCCTCCAACACCAACAGATGAAAATAGGGTCATTCTTACCCCCAGAATCGCTGCCTCAATGCCACCAAACACACACCCAGAAACACCCATTAAATTTCTTTGCGGGTGTGTATTCTGTGTTCGTAAGCTGATTTCAGTGTGTTCTTAAATTAAGAGGGCAAGAACCCAACAGCTTGGTACATGCATTTTCTTCTAGCATCAATGGAGACTGACCCCTGGCCTCCACGTAGCACACACATAATCTGGCTCTATTGCATGTTTTGCGCCCCTGAAAAGTGCTTCTTTAGAAACTGGTTTCATTCTGAAAACAAAAGCCCTTTTCAGATTGAATCAGTGTTACCTGGCAGTGCATCCATTTGAAAACAGATGTAAGCAGTCCCACTGATGGGTGTACCAGCGTTTTTATTAGTTTCCCAATATTCCCCCAATAATAGCCAAATTATAACAACATCAATTAATTCCTGGGGTAAAAATCTTAATGCTTCAGATAAAATAGGGAGAGAGGATAAAATACTTGTTGCAGTTCAGTTCCAGAAACCTCTTTCGGCCAACAAACCTATTTGACTGGATCAGGATAGCTGTGTTTAATCGCCTGGCTTTTAAAAGTAATAGAACAATAGTGTATTCTCTCGTGACAAAGAGATCAGCATTTTGAGCTGCCACCATGAACTGCGCTGTGCTGACAATAAGCATTGTTTTGCCTAGAAACTGCTTTTTGCTGTGTCATTAGAACAAAGCCATTCAGAAATGACACAGCGGATGGTTTTTCTCCCTATTTGTCTTGCTGGTAGAATTGGGTGCTATTGGGTTGTTGGTTTTATCTTGATTATATATATTGTGGTTTAATACCTGGCTTGAGATATTAACACCTGGCTTGAGAGCAGTACATGTGAAAAGGATCTAGGAGTCTTGGTTGACCACAAACTTGACATGAGCCAACAGTGTGACGCGGCAGCTAAAAAAGCCAATGCAATTCTGGGCTGCATCAATAGGAGTATAGCATCTAGATCAAGGGAAGTAATAGTGCCACTGTGTTCTGCTCTGGTCAGACCTCACCTGGAGTACTGTGTCCAGTTCTGGGCACCACAGTTCAAGAAGGACACTGACAAACTGGAACGTGTCCAGAGGAGGGCAACCAAAATGGTCAAAGGCCTGGAAACGATGCCTTATGAGGAACGGCTAAGGGAGCTGGGCATGTTTAGCCTGGAGAAGAGGAGGTTAAGGGGTGATATGATAGCCATGTTCAAATATATAAAAGGATGTCACATAGAGGAGGGAGAAAGGTTGTTTTCTGCTGCTCCAGAGAAGCGGACAAGGAGCAATGGATCCAAACTGCAGGAAAGAAGATTCCACCTAAACATTAGGAAGAACTTCCTGACAGTAAGAGCTGTTCGACAGTGGAATTTGCTGCCAAGGAGTGTGGTGGAGTCTCCTTCTTTGGAGGTCTTTAAGCAGAGGCTTGACAACCATATGTCAGGAGTGTTCTGATGGTGTTTCCTGCTTGGCAGGGGGTTGGACTCGATGGCCCTTGTGGTCTCTTCCAACTCTATGATTCTATGATTCTAATATTTTGACTTTGTTTTGTGAACTGCACTGAGACCTCTGCGTATAGGGTGGTATATAAATTCAATAAATAAATAAAAATAATAATATAATTTGATCATGTGGACCTTTCATTGATGATTAAGTTCAACTCCCACTATACAAACACACACACACACACACACACAGAGAGAGAGAGAGAGAGAGAGAGAGAGAGAGAGAGAGAGAGAGGATACAGTAGCACCTTGGTTTACAACCATAATCCATTCCTGAGGTCCGGTTGTAAACCAAAACAGGTTGCAACCCTAGGCACGCTTTCACCAATGGGACCTCATCCCCCCCAAAAGGGTTGTAATCCAAAAAAATGGGTTGTAATCCAAAAAAAGGCACATGCACATGACCAGTCCAATGAAGTTGATGTTGAAGAATCATTGCTTCAACACTGTGATCTTTGCTTCTTCCAGTACACTGGTGTTAGTTCGCCTGTCTTCCCAAGTGATGTGTAAAGTTTTTGAGACACCGCTGATGGAACCTTTTGAGGAGTTGAAGATGGCCTTTATAAGTGGTCCGTGTTTCACAAGCATACAGTAAGGTTGGTAGTACAAGAGCTTTGTAAACAAGCATTTTGGTTTCCATGCGAATGCCCCAGTCCTCAAACACTCTGCACTTCATTCGGGAGATAGCTGCATTCACAGAGCTCAGACAATGCTGGATTTCAGCATCAATGTCGGCTTTTGTGGAAAGATAACTGCCCAGGTAGGAGAAGTGATTGACACTTTCTGGCATTACACCATTGAGTTGGATTTGTGGCACTGCAGAGGGGTTGTTTTGACTACATCCCCACTTTTGGTGGGGGGTGGCGGAATGATTACCATGAAACTAGAGAGGCACTATAAAGGTAAAGGTAAAGGGACCCCTGACCATTAGGTCCAGTCGTGGCCGACTCTGGGGTTGGGGCGCTCATCTCGCTTTATTGGCCGAGGGAGCCGGCGTACAGCTTCCGGCTCATGTGGCCAGCATGATTAAGCCACTTCTGGCGAACCAGAGCAGCACACGGAAACGCCGTTTACCTTCCCGCTGGAGTGGTACCTATGTATCTACTTGCACTTTGACATGCTTTCAAACTGCTAGGTTCGCAGGAGCAGGGACCGAGCAACGGGAGCTCACCCCGTCACGGGGATTCGAACCACCAACCTTCTGACCAGCGAATCCTAGGCTCTGTGGTTTAACCCACAGCGCCACCCGCGTCCCTTGAGAGAGGCACTATAAGTGTAGTCAAAACCATTCATGAATGTGACCTAATAATAAGCATGACATACTTTACAGAATGTTTCCAGATAGGGCCTATTTCTAGCCTTGCCCAGGCCAGAGCTGTTTGTGGATCTGGGAGAGGTTGGCACTTGAGTCGACAGCCTCCTCTTTTTCCATAGTGTCACCTTGGCCTTAGGGCTTCAGTTACAGAGCAAAGAGGAAGCTGTCTTTCTCCTTTTTTATTTTTAGCTTAACATTATGCCCCCACCCCACAGCCCCTTTGCCAGCTCTCGTGTTCCAGACCACGTTCCACAATGGTGGAATCCTGTGTGGCGATGCCCTGATGATGATGATAATAATAATAATAATAATAATAATAATAATAATAATAATAATAATTTATTATTTGTACCCTGCCCATCTGGTTGGGTTTCCCCAGCCACTCTGGGCGGCTTGCAACAAAGATTAAAAATACATTAGAAAGTCACACATTAAAAACTTCCCTGAACAAGGCTGCCTTCAGATGTCTTCTGAAAGTTAGGTAGTTGTTTATCTCTTTGACATCTGATGGGAGGGCGTTCCACAGGGCGGGCGCCACTACCGAGAAGGCCCTCTGCCTGGTTCCCTGTAGCATTGCTTCTCGCAATGAGGGAACCACCAGAAGGCCCTCAGCACTGGACCTCAGCATCCGGGCAGAACAATGGGGGTGGAGACGCTCCTTCAGGTATACTGGACCGCGGCCGTTTAGGGCTTTAAAGGTCAACACGAACACTTTGAATTGTGCTCGGAAACGTACTGGGAGCCAACGTAGGTCTTTCAAGACTGGTGTTATGTGGTCTCGGCGGCTGCCCCCAGTCACCAGTCTAGCTGCCGCATTCTGGGTTAACTGCAGTTTCCGGGTCACATTCAAAGGTACCCCCACGTAGAGCGCATTGCAGTAGTCCAAGCGGGAAATATGGGCAGCCTGCCTGCCATCACCAGTGAAGCGAGGGGAAGTGGTGAGATATTGGGGAGCTTGTGGAAGATCTCGCCTGAAACTGCCCCTCGCTTTGGCGGTGGGGAGTGGCAGCTTCCCGTTTCACCTCAGGCTGTCAAACGAGATGAGCCGCTCCTGGACTTCATATATGTGTATGCGTGCGCATGTGCACATAAAATACATGCTATCAATCAGTGCCAGATTTACGTATAAGCTAAACAAGCTATAACTTAGGGCCCCATTCTCTTACCCCCCAAATTTCGCTATTAATATACTTCTTAATTGTATTTCATTTCAACAATTACTTTGATAAAATGCATATTTTGTTATGTGCAAATGACTTTAGATACCTACTAGGTCCATAAATGACCATATAGCATATATTCAACACAAAAAACAGCGACAATTTGTTGTTGACAAAGGACAGCTGGATATATAAAGGGCCCCATTACCTTCAGTAGCTTAGGGCCTCATCCAACCTAAATCCAGCTCTGCTATAGATGTAGGAGACAGAAAGAAACCCTTTCCACAACAAAGCTATCATTCTAGTCAATATAAATGGAACATAAAGCTTGGTGACAGACATTTTCTTCCTGGTTATCATTATTTATAGCCTTGGACTTGCTTGCTAGCTGGCTGGCAACATCCCTCCTCTGTTCACTAGCAACACAAGCAAAACAGCAAAGGCAAAAGTGGAAGCGATAATACTAAAATGAACAGTTAGATTCTTCCAAGCGCCTTGCGCTCTGTATTATTACAGCAGAGATATTGAATGCTCCGCGTTGAACGTTATAATCAAAGAATGACGCCTTGATTACAACTCCTCGCCTTTAAGGTCCTCCTCCCTTCATCCTCAGCATGACTTACGAAACTAAAGTTTACCTCTTGTGCAAAGGGAGACACAGTGATAAAACTGGAGTGTCAGACAAAGTCCCAGCATGGTGGTGACTTACTTCATGTGACGTCTGTGTTATACTGAATCAGACAATTGGTCTATCTAGTTAAGTATTGTGTACAGCGGTACCTCGGTTTTTGAACAGCTTAGTTCACGAACAACTTGGAACCCGAACGCTGCAAAACCAGAAGTAAGTGTTCCGGTTTTTGAACTCTTTTCGGAAGCCAAACGTGCTCCGTTTTGAGTTCCCCTGTGTTTCCTGTTGTGCTGCTAATTTGCGTCCCCCCCCATTGCGATTCAAGCCTTCTGTTTCCGATCGCAGTGTTCTGAGGTGATATTTCACCCATATATTCAGTAAACATTTTCCAGTCTTCTTTAAATGTATGTTCTTCTTGTTCTCTTATTCTATATGTTAAATCTGCAAGCTGTGCATATTCCATCAGTTTAAGTTGCCATTCTTCTTTGGTTGAGACCTTTCTCACTTTCCATTTGGGGACTAGCAAAACACGGTCTGCATGTGGCATACATGATTAATCTTTTTTGACACCTGGGAATTTCCCCCTAAATTATCCCCAACAAAAAGGACTCTGTTTTTTTTTCCTTGAAAGGTACTTTTAAACATCCCGCCCCCCATTCATTATATATCATTTCCCAATACTGGGATATGGAGGTTCAAACACTTCCCCCTACCTTAGGAATGCAGCCTGCATGAACATTTTTAAGGAGTAACTTATAACCAAGTTTATACTGGATTATCTCATGACAAAACACTTTCTGTTTTTAAAAAAGAAAAGAACTCAAGTGTGGTTAGAAATCAAGCTTGGTTCAATGTAGATGAATTTAGATGAACTTTCTCATCTAAAAGTGTCTCCTGCTGCCGCCACGCGATTTCTGTTCTCATCCTGAAGTAAATTTCTTAACCTGAGGTACTACTTCCGGGTTAGCAGAGTCTGTAACCTGAAACGTTTGTAACCCAAAGCGTTTGTAACCCGAGGGACCACTGTATTCTTGTTCTGATGTAACCCCCCCCCCCATCTGAGGAGTGCAAATAGATTTTCACACTATGGGAAACTGAGCTCAGCAACAGCCATTTGTGACAGACACATTATTCTTATTACACATGCGAGGAAAATGAGGCACAGGGATCGGTTGGCTTTTTCAGGCTCACCCAGCAAATCTGTCAAAAGGATCTGGAAGTCAAGCATAACTTTGAAGAAGAAGACTATGAGAAAACAGAAGGGATCCCTATATTGGGAACAATGTACTCCTGCCTGCCTGGGATAACTCAAGTTGCATTCTTCAAACCAGTTGGAAATACTTAACGTTTAAACCGATTTTAAACTCATTGGGTTCCACAGACTTAACTGGCTTGTGATTCACTACACCACTTAATATTTCCATCTGTGGTTTTCTTCCGCATCTTTGAATGGGTGATAAATCTTACCCTTCACAGAAGCGGTATTTGAAACATCTGTGTATTGCGGTTTGTGTTGAGCTAAAATAGACCAGCAGTGATGGGAGTGTTTTGTAGGCATATTTGTTGTGAGTGGGAAGAGCCTGGGGAGTTCGATCTGGAGGACCTTGGAGCAGGTCCGAGCGGAGAGGGCTAACGGATTCTGAATCCAAAGAGATGTCTGATCCCCAGAAGCTGCCCATCAGCTGGGTGGAGATCCCTACCCACAGAGGAGGCTCAGCTGGGAATAATTTTGTAAAAAGGTACTCCCTATGGTGCTGGAGGAGACTCTTGAGAGTCCCATGGACTACAAGAAGATCAAACCTATCCATTCTGAAGGAAATCAGCCCTGAGTGCTCACTGGAAGGACAGATCCTGAAGCTGAGGCTCCAATACTTTGGCCACCTCATGAGAAGAGAAGACTCCCTGGAAAAGACCCTGATGTTGGGAAAGATGGAGGGCACAAGGAGAAGGGGACAACGGAGGACGAGATGGTGGGACAGTGTTCTCAAAGCTACCAGCATGAGTTTGACCAAACTGCGGGAGGCAGTGGAAGACAGGAGTGCCTGGCGTGCTCTGGTCCATGGGGTCACGAAGAGTCGGACACATCTAAACGACTAAACAACAACAACACTACGAGAATTGGCAGCATAAGTTCATTTCTTCTTGGGGTTCCGCTGTCTAAGGCCACTGGCTCAATCTGCCATATGATGAACAGCCAGAGCACCTGCGTGCTGCAGAAGTTTTTACTTGGCGTGATGTGAGAGGAGCATATAGCCTAGCGTGCGGCAGGGAAGGTTATAAATTGAAGACAGCATTCTAGGTGTGCTGTGGACCTGTTCAAATACACAGCCTTGCTGTTCAGACTCTGCAATGCCACTCATCACCACGCCCTTGGCTCTGAGCCTTCTTCCCCTGGGGAAGAAGAGCCAGTGTGGTGTAGTGGTTAAGAGTGGTGGACTCGTAATATGGGGAACCGGGTTCGCGTCTCCGCTCCTCCACATGCAGCTGCTGGGTGACCTTGGGCTAGTCACACTTCTGTGAATGTGTTGCATCACATAATTTTTGATTGTGCTTTTCACTCATCGGCCAGGAGCAAGTTTCTTGCTCAATATCTAAAGGGAATTGCCGATGATACGAATGAAGCCAAACTGAGATATCTATTAAATGATGATGACCCCCTAAGATCACTCATGGTTGCCAGATTCTTGATCAGCGTTCTATCCCTAAAGAAGAGAAACGGACTCCTGTGCGGCTCGGATAATCCCTTTAAACTATGATCTATGTTTTAGGATGTAATTAGGTGATTTCACCATTGATGTCTTCTACTAATTTATGAGTAGAGGGCGATGTTTATGTTACAAATTTATGTAATGTATGATGTTGGTCTTTTGTTTTTGTTTTGCTTTGGTTCTTGTCTGTTTTTTGTAAGTCTTGGCGGTTTTAAATTTGGAGGTTTAAGTATATTATGTTGGTATGGGAAACTGTTGTGTGATGGGCCAATGGCCGTAATAAAGATCAATACAATACACACTTCTGTGAAGTCTCTCAACCCCACTCACCTCACAGAGTGTTTGTTGTGGGGGGAGGAAGGGAAAGGAGAATGTTAGCCACTACCTTCAGGTAGTGATAAAGCGGGATATCAAATCCAAACTCTTCTTCTTCTGGGGGCTTCCCTTGGGGGTTCCCCAGCTGGTGCTCCCCCCCCTCCTCTGCATCTAGCCAGCCTGTAACAGGCAGCTGCCTCCCTCGGTCTGACAGTAGGGCACCCTTTTGGTATCATGGCACACCAGGGCTGGATCTACACACATCATTTTAAACTTTGTATGAGAATTGGCGAGAAGAGGAACTCCGCAGCGCCATCTGGTGTCACAGTGTTAGAATGCGCGAGCAACGCATAATAAAGTGCTTTTTCTTTGCCAGTGTAGCCAAGTCCCAGGACTGAGAAGAATGAGTGGAGTGCTGGTTCAAAGAGGCTACTGTTTTTGTAGGCATTCGGTACCCTCAGGCCCGTATAGTTCAAGCCATGGTTTTCCCAGTAGTGATGTATGGAAGTGAGAGCTGGACCATAAAGAAGGCTGGTCGCCAAAGAATTGATGCTTTTGAATTATGGTGCTGGAGGAGACTCTTGAGAGTCCCATGGACTGCAAGAAGATCAAACCTCTCCATTCTGAAGGAAATCAGCCCTGTGCTCACTTGGAAGGACAGATCCTGAAGCTGAGGCTCCAATACTTTGGCCTCCTCATGAGAAGAGAAGACTCCCTGGAGAAGACACTGATGCTGGGAAAGATGGAGGGCACAAGGAGAAGGGGCGACAGAGGACGAGATGGTTGGACAGTGTTCTCGAAGTTACCAGCATGAGTTTGACCAAACTGCGGGAGGCAGTGGAAGACAGAAGTGCCTGGCGTGCTCTGGTCCATGGGGTCACGAAGAGTCGGACACGACTAAACGACTAAACAACAACAACAACCCTCAGGCAGGAGACACCTATAGAACCATTTTGTTTGCCCTCCCTGTCTGCGTTTCCTATGGCTGTGGACAGGTTAAGACAGGCTTCTCCCTCCTAGTTCGAACAGCAATGAACCCTCAGCCCAACGCCTGCCTTGCCAGTTTGAAGATTGTCACGTGTCACTCACAGGTAGTAGGCAGGGCTCAACGATGCCCATGATTAAGCTGGGTTTATTTTCATGTGGTGATTACCGTCTGCTAAGTCTATTCCGCTAGAAACCAACTTCCTCAAACACTCAGACACAGGCCTTGCAAATGATGAAATCTGCAAGTGACGTGTGGCTTTAGCTTAATGAAACCAGCCGGTGTTATGAACAATCAGCCTCATTCCATTTATTAACGCACCGCATCGGCGTAAGAGCATATTGTCATGTGATTATCCTTTGTCTTTTGGGCATAGAGTCAATTAAAGCAGCAACATGTACCGTAAAGCTTTTAGGCAACACTTAGCTTTAGCAGGGATAAAGGGGAATAATTATTGCAGGGAAAATCCTATTACTAGAGCATATTCTCTTTCTTTCTTTTAAATCAACTCAAAAAGCAATGCTATCACTAGAAGTTAGTTCACTTATGTAAAGGGATGCAGTGTATCTTGTCCGAAAATAGAACAGTCACATCTTTTCAAATGCACAATACTGGACTTTTTAAAAAACACAGCCCTTTCAGCACGACAGGAAACAATATGGAACTAATTAAAACTGCATTTGTAGTTTCCTTTGATGGCGGTTGCAAAGAATGTGAGTCATCTCCGAGTATAATTTTGCCTTTAAAACAGGAGTTATTTATCTAGCCTAGATTTAAAGTCCACCCTGTCTCTTAAGTCATGGGCAGGTAATGTTTATCACTACCCTAACTAACCACATTTTACAGCCCGTCTCTGTTCACCCCCCGTTTTCAGGTGGGGCATAGGCACCGAGAAACAGAGCAATGGTTAGAAACAGGTTCATTACTATTATTCAGCCTTGCGCTTGGATTTGAAAGGACGGTAGCATTTTGGATCCAGCTAGCATTGGCAAATAGCAGTGGATTTATGAAGCAACCTTGGGTGCCAGAGGCCAAGAAGGGCAAAACTCCTTCATTTTCCAGAGTAGCAGATCTACTTCCCATGGATGGATAATAACATATAAAGGAGACCTTTCTCCCTTCAAATGGATGCTGCTGGGTGAACTGTTTGCCTTTGTTTGGGCTTTGTTACATTCACAAGATGTGATAGGAACACCCAAGTTTCTCTAAGCATCCCTGTTTCCCATGGATTTACTGTTTCTGATGTGATCCCAGAATGTCCCACTTTTCCTTAAAAAGGTAAAGGGTTCCGTGACAGACCTGCGTACATTAGACGTAAAAATTTCTCCATACAGGATGTAGAAACTCTCCCCTATTTTTACACGAGTGATGCAGATCAATGATGCAGATCACAACTAGTTTGGTTCTCGTGGAAAGGCCACCAGAGAAAGTTAGTGTTTGATTCTGCCCACTGCTCAGGACCTCAGTTGTTATGTACTAAGCTTGGATCCTAGAACAATAGGCAGGTAGGATCCTAGAAGACAGCAACCTGATTGGTCTGCAGGAGCAGTCCAATCAGGCTCCAGGGGGGAAGTTGAATCAGCCAATCACACGGGACCCATTGTGCAAATAATGTACATATAGCCAGAGGTTTTTTTTGGGAAATCACTCACTCACTGTTTACCATGAGCTAAAATAAAGAGCATGAAATCAACACTCAACTCCGAGTATATTTTATCGATATTCTCTTTCTCCCATTTTATTTCCCTTTTGAAAATCAACCTACCCCTTCCTTCACCCAACGAAATGCTCAAGACCTTATGTGGTTTTTAAGCAGCTGCTGGGTATTTTTCCACTCCTCCCAACCGTTTCATAGTAATCCCATTGAAAGCGTTTTTCCTTAGTCTTATTTCATCAGTGTGGGATAATGACTACTTTCTTGGTCTGGTTTCCTGCCAGTGTGGAAATTTTTTGTCAAGGCAAGTCCCGCCCAAGGTGGTGAGTATGTTTTGGGCTTTTCCCAGGTAATATTGCTTTAACCGTCTTGTGCAATTGACTGAACGGGGATAAACACATGACATTTCATTTGCTCTTAAAAACCGCTCTTACTAACTGTAGAAATATATAAAACTCGGGAGGAGAACTGGCTGAAACAAAAAAAAATATCCGTGCTGCGATCATAAAGCACGACTTTTTCAACTGCTTTTTAGACTGCTGTTAGGCAATTTCTGATTTCAACATTTCAACCCTACTGTTATATATAACTTACTGACACAGTCTAGTTAGAAATCTGAAGGAAAAGAGAGGGGGGAATTGATATCACTAATATTTTGTTCCTCCTACACTAATACGAATTTTCTTTTCCCTCCAGATTAATCCATGACAATTTCCTAGTAAACACTACAGTGGTAACTAAGGTTACATACGCTTCAGGTTACATATGCTTCAGGTTACAGACTCCGCTAACCCAGAAAAATTACCTTGGGTTAAGTACTTTGCTTCAGGATGAGAACGGAAATCAAGTGGTGCTTCAGGTTAAGAACAGTTTCAGGTTAAGAACGGACCTCCGGAACGAATTGTACTTAACCCGAGGTACCACTGCACTTCTTTTTTATAGGGGATAGACAGGCACTCCATGACGCTATCCAAAGGAATGAAACAAATTGTTTCGCGAAGCTGGAATTCACTTTTCCGTTTAAGACACAGAAGAAAAATTACTGATCTTTGATTTAGGAGTTCTGGGAACTTCTCAAAAGTCCCCCCTCCTGGAAAAAATAAAATAAAATAAATCACCCAACTTATCCAAAGCAGCCAATTACTGCTTCAACTTATTTCCCCCCCACTTTTGGCAGAAAAACCTTCTCCAGATACTGTTGAATGCGAGGCAGAGTTCCTTTACAGATAACCTGTTTGTCCTAAGATGTCTTCTAAAAGTTGTATATTTACTTATCTCCTTGGCTCAGGAGTCACAAAGCTCTATATATCCACCAACATTTCTCCGGTGAATATAAGGACACCCAAACAAACCCTCCAACATTTGATGAAAATAAGGACGTCCTAAGGAAGTGTGCAAACTATGGCAATTTCTTAAAGAAATGGGAGTGCCTGATCACCTCATCTGTCTCCTGAGAAATCTCTATGTGGGACAAGAAGCTACAGTTAGAACTGGATATGGAACAACTGATTGGTTCAAAATTGGGAAAGGAGTACGACAAGGCTGTATATTGTCTCCCTGCTTATTTAACTTACCGTATATGCAGAATTCATCATGGAAAAGGCTGGGCTGGATGAATCCCAAGACGGAATGAAGATTGCCAGAAGAAATATCAACAACCTCAGATATGCAGATGACACAACCTTGATGGCAGAAGGTGAGGAGGAATTAAAGAACCTTTTAATGAGGGTGAAAGAGGAAAGTGCAAAATATGGTCTGAAGCTCAACATCAAAAAAAGGAAGATCATGGCCACTGGCCCCATCACCTCCTGGCAAATAGAAGGGGAAGAAATGGAGGCAGTGAGAGATTTTACTTTCTTGGGCTCCGTGATCACTGCAGATGGTGACAGCAGCCACGAAATTAAGACACCTGCTTCTTGGGAGAAAAGCAATGACAAACTTAGACAGCATCTTAAAAAGTAGAGACATCACCTTGCCAACACAGATCCGTATAGTAAAAGCAAGAATTCTGTGAGAACTTTCCTCTGTGCCGCTCAACATTTGGGGGTGTCCTTGTGTGAGCCACATTAGGGGTGTTCATACCACATTGGGGGGGGGGAGGGGAAAAAACTCCTGGTGTTTGAAGGAACATTCCTTGGTTAATCAAGATGTTGGCTTCCATTATCTAAAAGTAATATGGCACAAATCAGTTTGTAAACAATTTGCATTGTGCCAACGGAAAAATAAGATTGCAGTTCTGGAGAAATGAGAATATCTGCTAAGTTCCAGAAAACGCACTAATAACAAAATCCTATTAAAACTTGCTTTTCTCACCCTAGAAATGCTGGTCACGAGCTATTGGGTAGCAGACGTCTTAGCCCGCAAAGCAGGTCTTATTTACATTCTTCTATGACAAAAGAAGTAGCCAGCTGCTTTGGCTGTGCCAATTCAGGCATAACTGTCTTTTCTTTGCAAATTACGTTGGGCTGTTGTTGTTGTTGTTGTTGTTGTTGTTGTTGTTGTTGTTACCCGCCTTTCCCCCAGGCTGGGACTCAAGGAGGTTTGCACAAATTTGTTTGTTTTTTTTTAAATAATATTTTATTAAGTTTAACAATAGAAAAGTAGAACAATAAAAACACAAAGAAAATATAAAACACAACAATACAAACTTTCACGATACATAAAATACAAACATTTAACAAGAAAACAAAAAAAGACAATCAACACTCAAAAAGTAGAATAAGAAAAACACAAATCACTCTTTTCCAATTATTCATCTTCAATTAACTTATTTTCCTGACTTCCTTACGCCTCCCTTTTTTATATCCCTTTTTAACAATTAGTTCAGCAAATTCGTATCCTACTACTTTATCCTTATTTATTTTACCTCCCAAATTTCAAATTTTTATCTCTTATTACTAGAACCCCTTCATTTTAATTCAATGTCATCAGCATTCATACATTTTACAATACTTCTGTAAATAAGTTTTAAATTTCCTCCAATCTTCTTCCACCAACTCTTCTCCCTGGTCTCGGATTCTGCCAGTCATCTCAGCCATTTCCATATAGTCGATTACTTGCATCTGCCATTCTTCCAAGGTGGGTAATTCTTGTGTCTTCCAATACTTTGCAATGAGTATTCTTGCTGCTGCTGTAGCGTACATAAAAAAAGTTCTATCCTTCTTTGGCACCAATTGGCCGACTATGCCCAGGAGAAAGGCCTCTGGTTTCTTCACGAAAGTATACTTAAATACCTTTTTCATTTCATTATAAATCATCTCCCAGAAAGCCTTAATCCTCGGGCACGTCCACCAAAGGTGAAAGAATGTACCTTCAATCTCCTTACAAATTTGAACAACACGCACAAAATGTAAAAAGGTAAAAATCTATAAAAAGACAATAGTTTGAAAAGTAATTAACCCATAATAGAAATAATAAAACAATACAGTACCAGGTGCTGTCAAGTTTTGAGCCCAAAGAATTCTGTTTGTAGCAAATGCTTCACCAGAACTGGTCATTCCCAAGCCAGAATGCAGCTCAGCCTCCTCCCACCCACGTTCTCACTGCTGCTTAGAAGGATTTAAGATGCAGTGAGAATGTGAGATATATCTACATTCTTGTGGTTTCCTTTTGTGAAAGGACATTTCCTACCAAGGACATTGGAATCCCCAAACAACCCGATTCCGGCAGAGAAACAGAACGAAAAAGTACATTCTTCCCTGTGAAAGTATCCAGCTCTCAACTCACATTCCATTTTAATCTGTTTGTGTTTCAGAGATGCAAGGGGATCTGAGAGGTCCGTATAATTGGTAGCTTTTGGGTAGACGTGTCTGTCTAGGGCAGAAATTGAGTGGATTGAAAAAAGTTAACTAAAGTTTGTTTTATAATCATCCTTGCTTGGAGGTGGAGCAAATCACCAGTTTGCCATGAGGATTTCCCAGATGTGTGATGGATGCCCACGAAGGATTCCTTGCCTCTGCAACCAGGGAGTTTATTTTCTGTCAGGAATGCTAGAGAGAGAGAGGATTAAATTCTCCAACTCCACTCTCCATGTTTTCCCTGCTGCTCAGGCTCCCCTGCAGCTGCTATTTACTTTCTGTTTCTAATGCACGTGTTAATTGCATTTGCCCAATTAACGCCATGTCTCGTTTGGGCCTAATTCTGCACTCTTGAGGGGCTTTTGAACTGGGTATATGAACTAGGGCTGCATGTGATGATCATAACCCCGTAATAACTTTGCACTACATGATAAAATTATAACGTTACGGTGCTGGTATTACAATAGTTCTTTTTTAAAAAAGATTTTTATCGATAAAGCAAGAAAAACAACAACCACAAATGCCAAATTACACACAAGAATAAACATAGACACATACTTTTCTTAGCAAACAATAAAACATATACTGGTCTTAACACTAAAGACCCAACCTCCCGTCTATTCCATATTTCAATTTCATATTACTTATTGCCAATACACACTTTTATCATAATTAAACTTATTCTTAATATATCTAATTTCTTATATCTACCTTGCAACTATTACTGAAGTTCCTCAAATGCTGAAACAGAATTTAAACTACTATATTTATTTTTCAGATATTCTTTGAAAACCTCCCATTTTGAAACAAATTCCTGTTTTGATTTATTATTTATTTTTTCTGATAGACCATCTAATTTGGCATATTCTGTCAGCTTTTGGATCCAATTTTGTATAGAGGGGATTTCATTACTCTTCCATTTTGCTGCGATCAAAACTCTTGCTGCCGCCGTTGCATATAAAAAGATACCCTTCCTCTTTTGTGGAATATCCAAATCTGTTATTCCCAGATATGGTAGAAGGTATTACAATAGTTCTTAAGGAGCAAGATGATTACAAGGAATGCCGTTGAGATGCATAACTGTGTGTGGGATTGGAATCGACTGAAAAAAGGATCTCTGAAACTTGCTGAATCCTCAGCCACTTCAGATCTCTCTCTGATTCTCCCACTACTGAAATGGCACAACCTGAGGCCCCTTTAAAAAAGTAGCATTGTGAGTTTGGGCATGGGGACAGAGCGGGTCTAATGCTGAGCTCTTCTAATTCCTGGATGCAGCAAGGATTCCATTGCAGACCCTCCAAGTCTCCCTATTTTCCAGGGACAGTCCCAGATTTACGGAAGCCATCCCAGTTTCTGATTTGATCCTGGAATGTCCTGCTTTTCCTTAAAGTAAGGGACCCCTGACCATTAGGTCCAGTCATGGACGACTCTGGGGTTGCGGTGTTCATCTCGCTTTACTGGTCGAGGGAGCCGGCATGCAGCTTCCGGGTTATGCGGCCAGCATGACTAAGCCGCTTCTGGCGAACTAGAGCAATGCACGGAAACGCCGTTTACCTTCCCGCTGGAGTGGTATCTATTTATCTACTTGCACTTTGACATGCTTTCAAACTGCTAGGTGGGCAGGAGCAGGAACTGAGCAACGGGAGCTCACCCTGTCGTGGGGATTTGAACCGCTGACCTTCTGATCAGCAAGCCCTAGGCTCTGTGGTTTAACTCACAGTGTCACCAGCTTTTCCTTAGGATCTCCCTATTTTTATCAGAGGAATGTTGGAGGGTATGGAGCTATGTGACCCCAAGCCAAGGAGATAAGTAACTATACAACCTTTAGAAAAACAGCCCTGTATTGGGAAGTTGTTTAATGTGTAATGTTTTATGATGTTTTTATATATGTCGGAAGCCACCCAGAGTGGGCTGGGGCAACTCAGTCAAGTGGGTGGGGTATAAATAACAAAATTATTTATATTTATATTTGTTAATTATTATGGAACAAAGGTAAAGGTAAAGGGACCCCTGACCATTAGGTCCATTCGTGGCCGACTCTGGGGTTGCGGCGCTCATCTCACTTTATTAGCCGAGGGAGCCGGTGTACAGCTTCCGGGTCATGTGGCCAGCATGACTAAGTCGCTTCTGGTGAACTAGAGCAATGCACGGAAATGCCATTTACCTTCCCGCCGGAGTGGTACCTATTTATCTACTTGCACTTTGACGTGCTTTCGAACTGCTAGGTTGGCAGGAGCAGGGAGCGAACAATGGGAGCTCACTCCATCGAGGGGATTCGAACCGCCGACCTTCTGATCAGCCAGTCCTAGGCTCTGTGGTTTAACCCTCAGCGCCACCTGTGTCCCTTTATTATGGAATTGGACACCCCTATCTTCATTGGAGAAACATTGGAGGGTATGCCATTGCTGGAATAGCCAGGCCAATTTCTTGGTGATGTAATGGCTCCCTAAGTATGTGTTGTTAAGGTAACAAAGGAAGTGCCAGGGGACAAATGCCCCCCCCAGCTCTACTGGCCAGTAGTTAGAAGGAGAAAAGCCAGAGTTGGGTTTTGTGTGAGGTGAAGCCTAGGAGGGAGATACGTTCTTGATTTCTGCTGGGTTGTGGCTATGGGAGAAGCAGGACCTTCCTGGGGTGTTTATTCTTTGATCCCTTCCATCATAGGCTAAGGTTGTATATATATATGCATATGCAAACAAACCCTATGTCATAAGGACACCACAGTCTCTGCTGTCCCTTATTCTGAGGAAACCAAACCCTGCATAAGCACCGGGAACTCCTGGAATCTTGCCATAGCTGTCAACTTACAGATTTGAAAATAAGGGGCCAGCAGCCTCGAAAATAAGGGATCAGCAGCCAAAATAAGGGATTTTAGTCAACCAGCTCAAATATGAAGTTAAAAGGGACCAGATAATTTGGGAGAGCAGCGCCTGTTTTTAGCCCTTCGTTTCCTGAGCTTGCTGCTCAAGACACCAGCCAATGAAACATTGCAATTAAATAACTACAAGCCGCAACCACTTTTCGTGCAAAACGAAGTCCAAGCTACGAAGATGCCGCTGCAGTTCTGTATCTTTTCTCTCATGCTCCTTCTGCAGCTTTCAGTTCCATCAGGCGGGGCGGAAGGAAGGGGGGGGGGAATAGCACCCGAAGTAAACCCACAGATCAGACCATCTATGCTAGTCTACCACTACAAATCTATGGGAAAAGCGCTTGTGGTCCTTCCTCCGCTTTCCCCCTCTATGGTTAGCTCTTGAAACACCTGCCCGCGCCTTCGCCTCCTCCTCTCTCTCTGAACTGCTTTCTCTATGGTTGCCCTCACTCTCCTCTCAAGGCTCCTCAGCAATTCATAGGCCATGCCAGGCTGCCCATCTCATCCGGGTCCTTCAGCGGTGCAGCCGCAGTACGGCCTAGCGGGAGCGGTGGTGACGGGCAGAGGGGAGGCCCCAGGCAGAGACGCTCAGTTCGGCGGCCGCAAGGAGGATGGCGGTGGAAGGGCCTGAGGCTCCCACCAGTCCCAGCGGGGAGGGGCTCCCGGGGGCCGAGGCTGGTGAGAGGAGGCTGGAGGGGGACGGGCCAGGCAGCCAAGCAAGACAGTTGGAGCCTCCCTCCTCCCTGGCCGGCAGGGAGGGAGGGAGAGGAGCTGCTTCCTTTGAAACCCGGGAAATTTAAGGGACATCATCAATAAGGGACAGCAGCGGCACACGGCCCTGGGATAAGGGAGTTTCCCGCCACATAAAGGACGGTTGACAGCTATGAATCTTGCACCACTTTGAGACTGGGGTGCCGTGCAACAATAGGAAGCGCACAATTTCCCTTACACATCCCTTATCATCCCAGATCTCACAGGTGATAACTATGGAAACAGAAGTCTTGTGCAACTGTGTGAGGCAAGTTCCAAAGAATGGACAAGCATCTTCTTGAAACTGTACACCACATGCCTTGATGGCGGTTCTAGCACGTTCCAATGGGTGTGTGTGTCAAATGAATCTAGAACCGGTTCCAAGCTCCAGCTCACAGTTCCAGCTCATAGATGTGTGTGAGAGTGAGAGGGAGAGTGGTTTAACTATGTCTCAAAACAGGGTGTGCATAAATCTTCAATAAAAATATATTAACAAAACAACAACAACAACAACAGGGTGTATTTTCTAGCACGACACAGTTTGTGAGATGCCAATTAATAATAATAATAATAATAATAATAATAATAATAATAAGTGATAAAACAGCAGACATTGAAAACTTTCCTAAACAGGGCTACCTTCAAATGTCTTCTAAAAGTCAGTTAGTTGTTTATTTCCTCTCTGCTGATGTACATGTTGGCTGCAATCCTGCACACAGGTGGTTGTTGTTGTTGTTGTGATCCTGCTCATCTGGCTCGGTTTCCCCAGCCACTCTTGGCGGCTCCCAACAGAATATTAAAAACACGATAAAACATCAAACATTAAAAACTTCCCTAAACAGGGCTGCCTTCAGATGTCTCCTAAAAGTCGGATAGTTGTTTATTTCCTTGACATCTGACGGGAGGGCGTTCCAGAGGGCAGGTGCCACTACCGAGAAGGCCTTCTGCCTGGTTCCCTGCAACCTGACTTCAAGAAGGACACTGAGAAGCTGGAACGTGTCCAGAGGAGGGCAACCAAAATGGTCAAAGGCTAACTGAGCTTTCTGACTCTGAGCTCTCTGTTCTACTACCCGCAATGCCCGTCTGGTTTGGGGTGTGTGTGTCAGGAATGGTTTCCAAGGACACTGAGTCTGTCAGCTGTCTCTCCCCTGGCGCTTCTTCTTCTTCCTGCTGCTGTTCATCTTCCAATATTTCCCTGCTTCTCCCCTCTGCAGCCTCTGAACTATGCTCTTCTGCAAACCACTGTTCTAAATCTATGTTGTTGTTTAGTCGTTTAGTCGTGTCCGACTCTTCGTGACCCCATAGACCAGAGCACGCCAGGCACTTCTGTCTTCCACTGCCTCCCACAGTTTGGTCAAACTCATGCTGGTAGCTTCGAGAACACTGTCCAACCATCTTGTCCTCTGTCGTCCCCTTCTCCTTCTGCCCTCCATCTTTCCCAACATCAGGGTCTTTTCCAAGGAGTCTTCTCTTCTCATGAGGTGGCCAAAGTACTGGAGCCTCAGTTTCACGATCTGTCCTTCCAGTGAGCACTCAGGGCTGATTTCCTTCAGAATGGATCGGTTTGATCTTCTTGCAGTCCATGGGACTCTCAAGAGTCTCCTCCAGCACCATAATTCAAAAGCATCAATTCTTCGGCGATCAGCCTTCTTTATAGTCCAGCTCTCACTTCCATACACCACTACTGGGAAAATCATAGCTTTAACTATACGGACCTTTGTTGGCAATGTGATGTCTCTGCTATTTAAGACTGTCCTCCTATTCTTGGGAAGGTTCAGGAGGAGGGGTGGCAGTCCCCACCATTCCTCCTTGGTCCAGCCCTGACAATCAGGAGGTTCCTGGTTATGGTGGAACCCAGGTAGACAAAATCATCTACCACCTCAAGTGTGTAGTCATCAACGGTGAGTGCCGGTAATGTCCTGACCCAGGACAATGTTGGCCTTTCTTCGTCAGGCTGATGAGAAGGCTGAACTCCCTGCAGGCTTGGGCAAAACAGTTGATGAGTCTCTGTAGAGCTTCCTTGAAGTTTGCTGTCAAGGGCACATCAACTTCAAACAACATATCACTGATAAAGAGATCTCTTGGTGCAGAGATGTGAACATTTCTCCATCGCTCCAAGATACAGAATAGATATGGATGTTTACACTGCTTCCCAAACCAGCAGTGGGAGTCACTGGTTGTAAATGGGTGTGTGTACTGAGCCTCAGGGTACGACAGCTTCCGAAGTTCCTGCGTTAAGTGGATCTATGCTTGTTTTAGTGTGCACTTCTAGTAGGCACAACAGTTTTTTAGCATGTTTAATGCAACTGTTCTGATACCCATTCAATTTTAGGTTCATCCCCCCCAAATGCCAGCAACCAGCTGTTATAGGAATTCTAAGGTCTTAAAGGTAAAGTTAAAGGGACCCCTGACCATTAGGTCCAGCCGTGACTGACTCTGGGGTTGTGGCACTCATCTCGCCTTATTGGCCAAGGGAGCCGGTGTACAGCTTCCGGGTCATGTGGCCAGCATGACTAAGCCACTTCTGGCGAACCAGAGCAGCGCACGGAAACACCATTTACCTTCCTGCTGGAGCGGTACCTATTTATCTACTTGCACTTTGACCTGTTTTCAATCTGCTAGGTTGGCAGGAGCTGGGACTGAACAATGGGAGCTCACCCTGTCACGGGGATTCGAACCACCGACCTTCTGATCGGCAAGTCCTAGGCTCTGTGGTTTAACCCACAGTGCCACCCGTATAGAATAAATGTTTCTAATTGCACAAGATACACCCACATACATAAGTATATAAACCACATGTCTAAAATATTACAGGAGAGCAATGCAAAAGCCATCTTATTTCCTCTGCCTCCTTAATATCCCGTACCTGGGAACAGGTAGGCAGATAGCAATCAGGGGAAGTTCCTGAAGGAATTCCTCTCCTATATGTATAAACCTCCTTTATATTGTCATTGTTTCTCCAGATGCTCTGCATTGAGGGATGTCTGATGGTCATCCTGTTTTATCAAATGCTAATGTTTTGTGTAAACTGTGTCTGGAAATATTTAAAACTTGCTAAATCCTCAGGAATATCACACCTTGGCCTGCCTGAGCCACAGTAACCCCACCTTGTGTGTGATGTAATTTCTGACTGACTGTAGAGGGGATGTCCACCTTCTCCATGCCAAAATGCAAACCCTGAAAAGAGATGTTTCTTCTTGGTTTGGGGTCTCTCTTGCCTCCTCGCTAGGAGGGGAGGGAACTCTGTCGCAAAAGAAAAATAAAGATCTGCCTTGCTTTCACTGCATCCTGCCTCCATCCCTTCTTCTCTGACCGATCCTGGACTTAGGGGACTCAGTCCCTTGGGGAGTTGGGCAGCAAAAGCCAAACACCCCTATTTTTTCTATATCACAGCCTTGCAGCCCGAATCAATCCCACCAATAGCAAAGCAAAGGGCCCCTCAATGGTTGCTAATACATGTCCATAGGAATACAGATTCCATTCCCAAACCCACCCAGCTACAAGATTTAGCATAATGGAGTACTGGATAATGAGAGAGAGAGAGAGAGAGAGAGAGATCAGCAGAATGTAAATGACACTGACAGCTCCTTTTTAAAAGGCAGAATTGTAATTAGAGTTCACTTTGCTTGTGGGCTGGGATTTACCTATGTGAATCAGAGGAGTGAGGAACCATTGAGTAATGAATTATTCCCAAGCAATGCCGAGTCTGGCTGAGTTCTCTCTCTGTCTGACACTTGCTCAGACTTTATTAGCCAACACAGTTCACATCTGCTTCTAGGTGGCATTGCAGAAAGCCACGTGATGCAGCTGTTGCTATGGTACCTACAGGACTTCTAACTTTAAGAGAAGACGTACACAACCTTTAAGCTGACATCTGAGAGAATGGCATCCTCTCAGGAAGAAAAACAGCCTCGGCGGGTTTTGCTTTTCGTTCTCATTGAAAATTACCTTTCATGATATCCGGGGATGTCGCTGAGAAGGATGGCCTGGACTTTGGAAGGGTGTGTGATTTGCCCCAGGCTCTGCGACCCCCTAAAGATAGCCTTAGTATCACTTGTAATCCCCTGAAAATATTAAAGGTAAAGGTAAAGGGACCCCAGACGTTAGGTCCAGTTGTGGCCGACTCTGGGGTTACAGCGCTCATCTCGCTTTATTGGCCGAGGGAGCTGGCATACAGCTTCCGGGTCATGTGGCCAGCATGAAGAAGCCGCTTCTGGCAAACCAGAGCAGCACGCGGAAACAGCGTTTACCTTCCCGCCGGAGTGGTACCTATTTATCTACTTGCACTTTGACGTGCTTTCGAACTTCTAGGTGGGCAGGAGCAGGGACGGAGCAACGGGAGCTCACCCCGTCGTGGGGATTCAAACCGCCTACCTTCTGATTGGCAAGTCCTAGGCTCTGTGTTTACAGGAACCCAAACACTCCCATCTAAGTACTGGGAGCACTCTCTCTCTCTCTCTCTCTCTCTCTCTCTCTCTCTCTCTCTCACACACACACACACACAGAAACACAAGCACATCAGTTGAGTTTCCATTCTTGGAACTGCCTGAAACCTTGGAGAAAGATTATCAAAACCAAGGTTGTGGTGCAAATAACGTTTGGGTTTCTAATGAAGCTTATCTCATTAACAGCAGTTATTGCAGTTTACCACACGCCCAAGGCATACGAATAGCTGTTCTGATTTCCCATCTATGTCTTGAATAATCCTCTGAACAGAAAGACTGTTGCACCACTAGTGAGAATCTATGCACCATAGGGGATCCATAATTATCTTTTTTTGGGGGGAAAAGAACGCTCCCCAAAGCTTTCTAACAAATGTTCTCTATTTTTAACTTCCCTACTCAGAAGACTGGCAACAATACAGCCAGACAAGGGAGAACCACAACATGAATGCAATAACAATAATACTTGCCGTCACAATCGCAGCGTGCCTGCTCATTTGGGGTTTGTTAATGAGTCACTCATCCTCTTGTGAGAACCTGCATGAACTTTGCTAAGCTCTTTTGCCTTCCATGGGATAAACACACCTTCTCTCCACCCTGCACGTAGGAAACCTGGGCAGTTATTCCGCATTCAAGTTGAAGCTTTAGAGAAGCTGCCAACAAATGAAAGATAAGTCTCTCTAGAGATAGTCTTTGGATGAGTAATATGGCACATCATAACAGAACTATTCCAGTTTTCTTGGACTGGTAATTGTCAAGGAGACAGGCTATTCTGCACACGACTTCTGGGCCTGATCTGATCCACCTCCTTTCTCATCCAGAAGAGAAATACTTTACAGCTCAGTCTTTGCTAACCAGACAAGCTCCAGATGTTTTGGAGTCCAGCTCCCAACTTCTGGCTCAGGCTGATGATGGGAGTTGTAGTCCAAAACATCTGGAATATGCCAGATTGGCAAAGATGGCTATAACTCCTTTGCCTGGCATTTTGCCTTTTCAACGACCAGGTTCTGTTTGCCATGAATAATAACAATTGCACTAAAAATCCCGAAAACTGGAGTGCGGTCTTCATCCTGGTGCTTGTTCTGGATATTTTGGGAGCCCCTAAAAACTTCAGAAATGCTGTAACATGGGGTTTGTGTGTCAGGCTTGTGTAGGTGCTCCAAACCACTGAATAGCATTCTTCTGCCACAGCTTTGTAAACAGTCTGATGAGAGTAAATTTAGGAACTGTCTCCAGGCCGGGAATGTAGTTATCCAGCCAGATGTCAACCGCCTTCTGGGCAAGCATCTATCAGCATCTTGGTGACTGAAGATGCAAGCCTTGTTTTCTTGTTCGTGGGTAAGGATTCCATTCATACTTCCTACTTTGGTCATGTGGACGCCATCTGCAAACATTAATTTCCTTCAGGGCAAAGAATAGAGTTTTGCCAAAAACGCCTCCTCCTGTGTGCGCTTGCTGAGCCAGAAGAGTTCTCAACACCATGGAGGCTCTGATTGTGACTCTATAGTCAGCCTGCATGTGGTTTGGTCTACTTGGGAGGGAGCAATTTTGTAGTTAGGGCGGTGCATAGCTGTCAACTTACAGATTTGAAAATAAGGGACCAGCAGCCTCAAAAATAAGGGATCAGCAGCCAAAATAAGGGATTTTCCCAGCACAGCTATGTTCAATTTCTGAGCCCCTCCGAGCCAAAGGCAGAAAGCCCAGCCAGCAGCCAAAAGAAGCCTCAAGCGGTGGTTCCCACAGCACAGCAACCCAGCAAAGGGGATCCAGCAAGAAAAACCACCATCACCTCTCCGCTGGGAAGCGCTGAGCAAAGGCGAGTCCCCAGGCAACGCGGCCGATTTGATCGGCACAAAGCATGCAAGCTCCACCCCCCAGTCGTTCTTAGACTCCTTATTGGGTGAGCAACGCAGCCAAGCAACACAGTTGGAGCCTCCCTCCTCCCTGGCCGGCAGGCAGGGAGGGAGAGGAGCTGCTTCCTTTGAAACCTGGGAAATTTAAGGGACATCATCAATAAGGGACAGCAGCGGGACACAGCGCTGGGATAAGGGAGTTTCCTGCCAAATAAGGGACGGTTGACAGCTATGGGGCAGTGTGGAGCACTAAGAGAGGCTTCCTGAGTTATAACCCCTCTGCTTGATCCCACAAGGGACATCTGTAGGAGGAAAAATATGAATCCCTGTGACCTACGTATGTAGGTCTATCTGACTTTTAAATAAGTAGATTGACTTTTAGAAGACATCTGAAGGCAGCCCTGCTTAGGGAAGTTTTTAATGTTTGATGTTTTGCTGCTTTATTATTATTATTATTATTATATTATTATTATTATTATTATTACAGTGGTACCTCAGGTTACCCAAGGGACGCGGGTGGCGCTGTGGGTGAAACCTCAGCACCTAGGGCTTGCCGATCGCATGGTTGGCGGTTCGAATCCCCGCGGCGGGGTGAGCTCCCACCTTTCGGTCCCAGCTCCTGCCCACCTAGCAGTTCGAAAGCACCCCTAAGTGCAAGTAGATAAATAGGTACCGCTTTATAGTGGGAAGGTAAACGGCGTTTCCGTGTGCTGTGCTGGTGCTGGCTCGCCAGCTGCAGCTTTGTCACGCTGGCCACGTGACCCTGAAGTGTCTCCGGACAGCGCTGGCCCCCAGCCTCTTAAGTGAGATGGGCGCACAACCCTAGAGTCGGACACGACTGGCCCGTACGGGCAGGGGTACCTTTACCTTACCTCAGGTTACAGACGCTTCAGGTTACAGACTAACCCAGATTATTTCCATCTGGCATTTTCTGCATTGTCGCCCCAACTTTGTGCAGACCTCATTTGTGGTAAAATAAATTTACAACATAAATAAGAATAGTGGCCATCTCTCCAATGTGTGTGGATTGGCAAAGTGCTATTAAGGCTTTTCAGGGCTTCTGTACCTTTCATTAGCAGCTTCCTTCTTACAGCTTTTTGCCTTCTTATTGTTTCCTGCACAGTGCTGCAACAGCATTACAATGGTACTTCAGGTTACAGACGCTTCAGGTTACATGTGCTTCAGGATACAGACTCCGCTAACCCAGAAATAGTACCTCGGGTTAAGAACTTTGCTTCAGGATGAGAACAGAAATCGTGCGGTGGCAGCGGGAGGCCCCATTTGCTAAAGTGGTACCTCAGGTTAAGAACGGACCTCCGGAACGAATTAAGTTCTTAACTCGAGGTACCACTGTAACACAACAATTTGTGACATAATAAATGAAAGAAGCAATTAAAATGCAATTAAAATTCATCCAGCATCCATCACGGTGCATTCCAATTGCTACAACAGGCTGAAAAATCATCAGGTATAACGCCAAGGGCCTCAGCAATTTCCAAGTTATCTTTGGGAGTTTGGGAACCACTGCACTGTAAGATTACGAACAATTCTTTCAGTTTGCCTTGAGTGCGGTGAGAGAGTTGTGATTGCTGCCAGCGGTTTTTGCAGCACGCCGGAAGTTACAGCTGGCGAAGAGGCACAGTCATCCTCAATCATTTAACTCAATGAGACTTAATTCCAAGCAGACATGTGCAAGATTGCACTCCACCAGAATGTATTTCGGGCACAATGCAATGAGATGTCTGACAGACAGAATGTGATCTGGTGACGCTTCCCCCAGAATTAGAAAAAGCTTGCTCCATTTAATTCCTTCCTGCCACCCAGCTGCTAAGAGCACTTCTCTCTCTTAAAATATGCAAAGAACTCAAGTTAAGATTTAAAAAAACCAGTGATAGCAAAATGCGGGGCACTTGGTAATATATCTTAAAACAAAAATATCACAAGTGAACATCTGTGACTACATGTGCTGGTCCCGAGGGTTAACCGTGCGGCGAGGTCCAAGCCCAGTCCGAGGTCGAGGGTGCTGTATGGAGGCAGTCCATCAAAGCTGAAGCTGGGTCCAAGGCAGGGAGTCGGGTGAGGTCAGAAACTCTGGCAGAAGAGCAGGACAGGGTGCAGGCAGGAACAGGCTACCAACAATGTTGCTCCTGCAACCTGGGACTGGGGCTGGCCGGCTTTTATCTGCCCTGAGGCATAGGGCGGCCCCGGTCCACAGGTGACTCGCCTCTCCTGGCCTGGAGGCAAGCACTCCTCCTGCAGGAACTGAGTTCCCTCCGCCTCTCTGCCCTGAGCCTCTGCAGCTCAGGAGAGGCTGGAGGGTTACTGGACCCAGAGGCAAACTCCTCTTCCCATGCCTGAGAGTGGAGCACCTGCAGGCAATGGGTCCTCCATCACCTCAGGGGCCAGAGCAGATGCCTGCACCTGAGGATCCAGCACAGGTGAAGACCCTTCAGGCTCAGGCCCCAGCCCCGGCTCGCCTGGCTTGGGAGGGAAGCATCAGCTCGGGGTCCTCCACCTTGAGCGAGAGCATGCACAAGCTGCCGTGTCTCTGTCTCTCCCTTTCCCCCCTCAGGGGCGCGTCATGAGGAGACGGGTGGCGGCAGGCGGGCAGGCTGCCCCTCTCTTGCGAGACTTCCGCCGTGATGCCAGGGGAAGCCGGAGGCGGCAACGGCAGAGGCTGAGGAGGCGGCCTGAGGGAGGAGGAAGAGGAGGGGATGGGGGGGGGACGCAGAAGGGCGGCACTTCAGTGGCCGCCGCAATGCCGCAACCACCTCGGGTGGGGAAGGGATGGAACTCCTCGCGCCAGGACAACAGAGCCCTGACGTGCTGCTTAGCCAACCAGTGCAGCATCTTAATGTAGTGATTTCCCCCTCTGCATCCCTTTCATAACTCTATTTTTATAAATCATTTGTCCATCCATAGTTCAAATTTTTACTACAAGTTTTCTGTCAATCCTACCAAGGTATGTAACTCTTTACAACAGCTTTTCAACCAAATTATAAACTTTCCCCATTCTTTATTAAAGAGGTCCTCTTCCTGGTTTCTAATTGTGCCTGTAAGCTTTGCCATCTCGACGTCGTTCATCAGTTTTTTTTTTTATTCATTAGAGCACAATTTTTATTAATTTAAACAGCTTTTAGTAGTTTCATGCAGTAGCTACAATACAGGTGTACAGCAACAATGTTATAAAGAACAAAGTTTAGTCAGTTAGTTAAAGAGAAAGATTGCAGGGGAGGGTTGTGGGTTTTTTGCAAGCTTAGAAAAGCAAGATGACTAGGGAATGTATCAAGTTTTGTTTAATTCACGGTTCTCCAGACCTTTTGCTTTAGTTTAAACAAAACTTATGCAACCATACATTGTGACATTATGTTAGGGAAAATAGGGAAAACACTATGGAAAACACTTGTTGCAAATTCTGACTGGAAGTCGTTCATCAGTTTTGTCTGCCACTCTTCTTTGGTCGGAGTTGTAGACCCTTGGGATCATCTAGTCCAACCCCCTGCAAAACACAGTCAGCGGCAGCCAAAGCAGCATGGCTCCATCAGCGGCGGATTTCTGTATAAGCTAAGCCAAAATCCCTTATTTTGGCTGCTGATCCCTTATTTTCGAGGCTGCTGGTCCCTTATTTTCAAATCTGTAAGTTGACAGCTATGTTCCAGTGTAATAGGAGATTTATGGATGGGAAGTTTTTATGAAATGGCCACAGAGATAGATAATAAATGGATAGCTAGAAGAAAGCTTGTAAATGTATTTTCGCCTACTAGATATGCAGAACACTTGGACGTTCTGCCCAATGGAAGAAAATTCTGCAGCGAACATAGTTGACTTAAGTGACCCGATGATAAAATATGTATGTGTTTGATGTATATTCCAATATTTAAAGGCCTATTTTTGCCTGATAGGGCATTAATAATGGATAATCACTCTCCCCCCCCCCAAATGCATCGCTAATGTTATTCGCTCTTATGAGGCAAGACAGAAATTGGTCTTGATTCTGAAATTCATGCTCCTCATAAGGGTAGATCATTCTTATAAAATAGAACAGAACGATTCAACTACAGGACTCTATCGACCATAGCCTTTAATATTACAATGAGTTTGTCGTTCCTTTAGTGTAGTTCCGGAATATTTTCAATATGTAGTTTTTAGAACACCATGCATGGGAGAAAGTATCAGTTTGTCCCTTAGCGCCTGGTTTCAAGTTGTCAGAAATGTAAAAGAAAAAGCAATGTACTGAGAAGTGCTGGGAGATATCTGGTTTTCAACATTGTGATATATCGCCAGCTAATATACCGATATTAGCAAGATCATGGCCACTGGTCCCATCACCTCCTGGCAAATAGAAGGGGAAGAAATGGAGGCAGTGAGAGATTTTACTTTCTTGGGCTCCATGATCACTGCAGATGGTGACAGCAGCCACGAAATTAAAAGACGCCTGCTTCTTGGGAGAAAAGCGATGACAAACCTAGACAGCATCTTAAAAAGTAGAGACATCACCTTGCCAACAAAGGTCCGTATAGTAAAAGCTATGGTTTTCCCAGTAGTGATGTATGGAAGTGAGAGCTGGACCATAAAGAAGGCTGATCGCCGAAGAATTGATGCTTTTGAATTATGGTGCTGGAGGAGACTCTTGAGAGTCCCATGGATTGCAAGAAGATCAAATGCATCCATTCCGAAGGAAATCAGCCATGAGTGCTCACTGGAAGGACAGATCCTGAAGCTGAGACTCCAATACTTTGGCCACCTCATGAGAAGAGAAGACTCCCTGGAAAAGACCCTGATGTTGGGAAAGATGGAGGGCAGAAGGAGAAGGGGACGGCAGAGGACGAGATGGTTGGACAGTGTTCTCGAAGCTAGCAGCATGAGTTTGACCAAACTGCGGGAGGCAGTGGAAGACAGGAGTGCCTGGCGTGCTCTGGTCCATGGGGTCACGAAGAGTCGGATACGACTAAACGACTAAACAACAACAACAACATACTGATATATCACGATGTCTGAAAGAAGGATGGAGCTATGCAGAGGCAATTGGTTGGCTTTGTGGTTTTTATTGCATCGTGATTTCGGCTGGCGCCTGCTCTTGTGATTTGCTTCCCCCTGCAAGAGGAAGGGGAGAGCTGAGCCAGCAGAGTTAACAGGGGCTGCAAGAATTGAGAGAAGCATTGGCTGGCTTCACGGTTTCCCCCACACTGTGATTTTTGCATTGCGCGCACACACACATTTGCATGTTTCCATTGGTAGCAGCAGCTAACAAACTGAAGGACATTGTCTTCTTTCTATGCTCCTCCCGATGGAAACATGCAAATGGGGTAGATATACCCTTGCTCCAAAACTTCAGCCACCTCATGAGAAGAGAAGACTCCCTGGAACAGACCCTGATGTTGGGAAAGATGGAGGGCACTAGGAGAAGGGGATGACAGAGGACAAGATGGTTGGACGGTGTTCTCGAAGCTACCAGCATGAGTTTGACCAAACTGCGGGAGGCAGTGGAAGACAGGAGTGCCTGGCATGCTCTGGTCCATGGGGTCACGAAGAGTCAGACACGACTAAACGAGTAAACAACAACAACATACCCCTGCTTTAAGCCGTTTACATACTGCCCTCTCTTGTATTTACTACAAAGTCCGATGACTAAGCTCTTTAGTGACGAAATGTTGGATTACCGGAACGGAGTCCAAGCACTGAACCACTGGTATATCACAACTGGACTATTTATTACTGCCTTTGCAATTGTCCTGTATACCTGAAGGAGCGTCTCCACCCCTATCGTTCAGCCCGGACACTGAGATCCAGCGCCGAGGGCCTTCTGGCGGTTCCCTCATTGTGAGAAGCGAGGTTACAGGGAACCAGACAGAGGGCCTTCTCGGTAGTGGTGCCCACCCTGTGGAACACCCTCCCTTCAGATGTGAAGGAAATAAGCAGCTATCCTATCTTTAAAAGACATCTGAAGGCAGCCCTGTTTAGGGAAGTTTTTAATATTTAATGCTGTACTGTTTTTAACATTTGATTGGGAGCCGCCCAGAGTGGCTGGGGAGACTCAGCCAGATGGGCGGGGTATAAATAATAAATTATTATTATTATTATTATTATTATTATTATTATTATTATTCAAGATAAATCTGTTTTGGAAAGAGAAGAAATGAGCACTGACCTACTGATATATTACAAGCAAATTCCTTATTTACTGCACTTGCTACTGTTTAAGATAAAACCGATTTGGGAAAGAAACTACTTTTGCCACTTTTATGGGCGTTTATTGTTTGTTTACAGATAGTTTCCATGGTGATATTATCTTGTGTCGATTGCAGAAGTGATTGCATCACCACCCTGTTTATTGTTTTGTGGAAATATTTGGAGCACGAAGCAATATCAGTGTTTCCACGCTATTCTACTCCCATCCGCTGCAAAGAATTCCCCGTCCTCCTCAACGACTTAGTCAGGCTGGCTCGCTTTTCCCTTGCGAAATAATATCGAGGAGAGCTTGAAGCACTTCCTGTTTTATAAATGAATGACCTGGGTGCACCCTTGAGTCATACACAAGAACCACCGTAGTCAGATCTCTCACACAAGGTTTGGGTCAGTCTAATGGAAATGGTTCAGGGAGCAGAATGATTACTATGTTTTCTTCCAGGCCTTCAGATTGCAGGTGGGTCACTTTGACTTGCAACAGTTTTTTTTCATTTTTATTTGCTTATTGGATTTTTTTTTCCTGGAAAGAGCAAATCTGTACAGCCTGGCTTCATAGCTGTCAACTTACAGATTTGAAAATAAGGGACCAGCAGCCTCGAAAATAAGGGATCAGCAGACAAAATAAGGGATTTTTCGAACACAGCTATGTTCAACTTCTGAGCCCCTCCGAGCCAAAGGCAGAAAGCCCAGCCAGCAGCCAAACGAAGCCTCAAGCGGTGGTTCCCACAGCGCAGCAACCCGGCAAAGGGGATGCAGCAAGGAAAACCACCGTCACCTCTCCGCTGGGAAGCGCTGAGCAAAGGCGAGTGCCCAGGAAACGCGGCCGATTTGATTGGCACAAGGCATGCAAGCTCCACCCCCCCAGTCGTTCTTAGACTCCTTATTGGGTGAGCAACGCAGCCAAGCAACACAGTTGGAGCCTCCCTCCTCCTTGGCCGGCAGGGAGGGAGGGAGAGGAGCTGCTTCCTTTGAAACCTGGGAAATTTAAGGGACAACATCAATAAGGGACAGCAGCGGGAAACGGCGCTGGGATAAGGGACTTTCCCGCCAAATAAGGGACAGTTGACAGCTATGGCTGGCTTTCTTGATCCCAATGGTGTTCATGTGGATGCTGTGAAAAAGTTGCACACAGCTGGATCACCCATTCCACAACGAAACCCATCCGAAAGCAACAGAGGCACAGCCGAAAACAGTTTCTGGCTCTTTCTGGGTCTTCAGTCATTAAAACAAGGTTGGGGAACCTTTTTCAGACTGAGGGCCATGTTCCCCTCTTGACAACTTTCTGGGGGCCAGAGGCAAAATTTTGTGGACCAGCAAATGTAAATTCTACCTTTGTACTGTAGGCTAGTTTCTCTCTCGGACTCTCCAAGTGCCCCTATTTTCCAGGGACAGTCCTGAGTTTATAGAAGCTGTCCCAGTTTCTGATTTGCTCCCAGAATGTCCTGCTTTTCCTTAGGACGTCCCTATTTTCATCAGAGAAATGTTGGAGGGGATGGAGTTATGGGACCCTCGAGCCATCTGAAGGCAGCCCTGTATAGGATTTTTTTAAAAAAATGTTAAACATTGAATTGAGTTGGAAGGGAGCCAAGGGTCATCTAGTCCAACCCCCTGCAGTGCAGGAATCTCAGCTAAAGCATCCATGACAGATGGCCATCCGACCTCTGTTTAAAAACTTCCAAGGAAAGAGAGCCCACCACCTCTCGTGGGAGGCTGTTCCACTGCTGAACAGCTCTTACTGCCAGAAAGTTTCTCCGAATGTTTAGTCGGAATCTTCTTTCTTGCAACTTGAAGCTATTGGTTGAGTCCTACCTTCCAGAGCAGGAGAAAACAAGCATGGTCCCTCTTCCATGTGACAGCTCTTAAGATATTTGAAGATGGCTATCCTATCTCCTCTCAGTCTCCTCTTTTCCAGGATAAACATATCCAGCTCCTTCAAGCGCTCCTTGTAAGGCTTAGTTTCCAGACCCTTGATCATCTTGGTTGCCCTCCTCTGCACACGTTCCAGCTTTTCAATATCCTTCTGAAATATACTCGGAGTTGAGAGTGGATTTCATGCTCTTTATTCAGCGGGAAGGTAAACAGCGTTTCCGTGCACTGCTCTGGTTCGCCAGAAGCAGCTTAGTCACGCTGGCCACATGACCCGGAAGCTGTACGCCGGCTCCTTCGGCCAGTAAAGCGAGATGAGCGCCACAACCCCAGAGTTGTCCGTGACTGGACCTAATGGCCAGGGGTCCCTTTACCTTTACCTTTAAGGAAACATCCCGGGATCAAATCAGAAACCGGAACAGTTTCTGTAAATCTGAGACTGTCCCGGGAAAATAGGGACACTTGGAGGATCTTAAACCATACCCCGGTGCAGAACGGCATGTGTAGTTGAAAGAGTTTTAAACAAGTGGTGAAACTTTAAAATGAGTGTACGTGGGTGTATATGTAAATTCACACGAGTCAAGGGATCTCCCTTCAGCAAATATTGCGTGTGGCGGAAGCCAAAATCGAAGGCTAGAGGCCTTAGTCAGGCGAACTGACTGTGCACAATGCTGAATTGGTTGTCCATTAAGCGAGCAGGTTGTCTGAAGGTTGCTAAAACACGATGTTGCTAAAAAGAACACCCACTCCACTCTCCAGACACATAACGTTTTTGCATGAACCGAAGCATTGTCTGGGAGATAATAAAGGTAAGAATAGACCTGCTCCAACATTCTGGCCAAAGCTGACATAGTGGATTAAGTCTGGGTCGATATATTTGGAGAATAAATACATGCACGAAGTAGAGAAGGTGCAGAGATGAGCCAAAAAACTGTAGGAAAATTTGGCAGGCCACCTATGGAAAGAAAGTCAGCAAGACGGCAGACGAAATGCTGGCAGGAAGAAGAAGAGCCATGACAGGTGAGGGAGTACAGAGTTACGGATCTGGCATTCGAGAACCTCCAAGTGTCCCTATTTTCCTTTTTTAAAAAAATAATTTTTATTGATTTTAACATATAAATTATAAAATGTACCACAAAACTTATCACTTATACAATCTTTTTAGACTTCCATCAGCACCTCTGATGATCCACCGTTTTAACCACTTCTTATGCATTTCTTAACTTTATATTGCTTTTACATCTCTTAACAAATCATCCTTCCCCTTCTCCATTTTTGCAATACTTCCAATAATACTTCTCGCAAAACTTCTTGCAACCCTACAAACGTCGTCTGATCATCACAAATACTTTTCAAATAGTCCTTAAATTTACTCCAGTCTTCCGTGAATTTCTGGTCTCGCCGGTTTCGAATCCTTCCTGTTAGTTTATCTAGTTCTGCATAGTCCATTAACTTCATCCTCCATTCTTCAATCGTCGGTAATTCTTCTTGCTTCCATTTTTGGGCCAGTAATATTCTTGCTGCTGTTACTGCATATAAAAAAAGCTTATATTCCTTTCTATTTATACCACTCCCAACAATGCCCAATAAAAATGCTTCTGGTTTTTTTATAAATGTATATTTCAACATTTTTTTCATCTCATTATATATCATCTCCCAGAAGCATTTCACCTTTTTACCAAGTGTCCCTATTTTCCAGGGACAGTCTTGGATTTACAGATCTGACCCAGTTTCTGTTTTGATCCCTGAATGACCCACTTTTCCGTAAAGGTAAAGGACCCCTGACAGTTAAGTCCAGTTGCGAACGACTCTGGGGTTGCAGTGCTTATCTCGCTTTACAGGCTGAGGGAGCTGGCGTTTGTCTGCAGACAGTTTTTCCGGGTCATGTGGCCAGCATGACTAAGCCGCTTCTGGCGAACCAGAGCAGCGCACAGAAACGCCGTTTACCTTCCCGCTGGAGCGGTACCTATTTATCTACTTGCACTTTGATCTGTGCAGAAGTCATAGACAACGTGGATAATTTGTTCTGTGAACCACCCTGAGACCTCGAGCTTTAGGGCAGTATATAAATTCTATAATAAATTAATAATAATTTATTATTTCTACCCCACCCATTTGGCTGGGTTTCCCCAGGGACTCTGTCGGCTTTCAACAGAACATTATACACAGAATAAAACTTCAAACATTAAAAACTTCCCTAAACAGGGCTGCCTTCAGATGTCTCCTAAATGTCAGATAGTTGTTTATTTCCTTGACATCTGATGGGAGGGCGTTCCAGAGGGCAGGTGCCACTACTGAGAAGGCCCTCTGCCTTCAGATATCTTCTAAAAGTTGGATAGTTGTTTGTTTCCTTGAAATCTGATGGGAGGGCATTTCACAGGGTGGGTGCCACTACCGAGAAGGCCCTCTGCCTGGTTCCCTGTAAATTCACTTCTTGCAGTGAGGGAACCACCAGAAGGCCCTTGGTAATAATAATAATAATATTTTTCAGGTGCCCTTGTCTGGTCTTGAGGGATACAATCCAGATGAATTTTTTTAATTAAAAAAAATAGTCATAACGGTGATTGTCCAGAGAGCAACGAACATGAGAAACACTTTATACTATAATTTTCGTAGTAGGTTCAAAAAATGGGCAGAGTGCAAATCGGGACCTACTAATTCAAAGTATTGGTTTATAACTGATCTCGGCAAACAGATGTTTCCGAGTGTAAAATGAGACGGTTGCCTGTTAAGGCTGGGCGGCCCTAACCAAAGCCACTCATTATGTTCAAATTACAGAATCTGGGAGAACGAGACTCCGCGTAGGAAGATGACATCAACATCTGTAGAACTCTGCTGGGACCATAAAAAGCCACTTTGCCAGTGTAAAGGCTATATCATATTACCCACCCATTGTGTGTGTGTGTGAGAGAGAGGGAGAGTTGCAAATACAGGATAGCAAAGAAAAATCAAACGAGTCAATAAGGTTGGTGGGAAATATTCCCAGGAAATGTTCTTGGTGGTTTTGGGTAATTGCTTTTTTGAAAAAATGTATAGCTATGCCAAGCCAAGCCAATCCTGAAAGAAACAACAAGCAGAACGTAGGCCAAATGATGCGACAAGTTCTAAATTGAAAGAAACTTGCATTTTTAGCTTAACGTTTAATCTGGTTCCTTCAGGATGCATCAATAAGTCACAAAATCCAACATGCGGAAAACGACATAATTGTAATAGATTTGGAACGAGAGAAAAAAAAATTGGCTGTGAAGATGTGGCTAGGAGGAGGAATAGGATATAGTTTTATCTGACCACTTGGTGGCTGGCACAGTGCTTTTTTTTCTTAAAAAATGTTTAGGGTTACTCTCATTTTCCTACTCATATTGAAATACTAGCCCTCAATGAGGCCAAACTTAGATTCACCAACTGTTTAGGGCAGGTATTTTGGGGGCCTAATCCAGCCCACTGGTCAGTTTAATCCAGCCCCTGTGGCAGTTTATTTCCTGGGGTAAAATCTTTAAAAAAGCTCAACAACTTCAAGCCAAAAAAGGGTCAAGAACATTGGTTGGCCCTCACAGCCCTTCACTTCATCATATCTGGCCCTCTTTGAAAAAAGTTTGGACACCCCTGGTTTGGGGTATGCGTATCCCTGCGTCTCCCCCAGAAAAAAAGCACTGGGTACGCATGCCCTATTTGGTGAATCTTCATACTTTCGTCCATTTACTGTATATATTTTTCCCGATTCTAACTATAAAATGGTGATTTTCTTGAGTCAAAGGTAAAGGTAAAGGGACCCCTGACCAATAGGTCCAGTCGTGACCGACTCTGGGGTTGCAGCGCTCATCTCGCTTTATTGGCTGAGGGAGCCGGCGTACAGCTTCCAGGTCATGTGGCCAGCATGACTAAGCCGCTTCTGACAAACCAGAGGAGCGCACAGAAACGCCGTTTACCTTCCTGCTGGAGCGGTACCTGTTTATCTACTTGCACTTTGACGTGCTTTCGAACTGCTAGGTTGGCAGGAGCAGGGACCGAGCAACGGGAGCTCACCCCGTCGCGGGGATTCGAACCACCGATCTTCTGACTGGCAAGTCCTAGGCTTAACCCACAACACCACCAGCGTCCCAGCCAAAATGAGAGTACCCCTAAACATATTTTTTAATAGAAAAAAAAAGCACTGGGTGGGATGGAAGAGCTATTAGCAGGGTGGCAATTGCTTAGATAAGGATTCAGAGAGGGCTTTTGAAAGACGTCATGCTTCTGAAAGAATCCTCTTTGTGGGAGGGGGAGACAGAAAATCCCATGGCCCCTGGGGAATATTTTATCAAAACGCTTTGCGATTTCTATGATCTTGATTGTGTTAGAATAAATTTTCCTATCCAGCACCGGCTGAGGGGGAGCTTTTCCTCTTGTGGTTTTCGTTAGCTCATTGGGAGAGCACATGACTCGCACTGACAAGGTCCCAGGATCAACTCCTCCCCCCCCCCAGTAAGGCTAGGGGAAAAACTGCTGCCTGAAACCCCAGAGACCCCATTGCTCGCTTGATGTTGTGTGTGCTCTATAAGGAGGGATTTAAAAATATCTCTAGAAATGGGGAATGTCTCCTGTGTTTCCCTCTCCATCTACCCCCAACACCCCTCCCTCTTTTTTCTCTACCCCCCCCCAAGGCAACCCCACTCTTCCTGAAATATACTAGGAGTTGAGAGTGGATTTCATGCTCTTTATTCAGCTCATAGTGGTGAGGAGGAATGGAAGTTCCCCCAGAATGTCTGCTTCATATACATTATTTACACAATGGGCCCCAAGTGACTGGCTAATTCCGGGATTCTCCTGTAGGCCAATCAAGTTGCGGATTCACTTCTACCTAGAGCAGGATTGGGTGGCTCCTGTGGACCAATCAGACTGCTGCGTTCTGGATCCTATTGTTCTAGGACCAATCAGACTGCTGCATTCTGGATCCTATTGCTCTAGGACCAATCAGACTGCTTCATTCTGAATCGTATTGTTCTAGGACCAATCAGACTGCTGCATTCTGGAAGTCCGTTCAACTTCCAAAATGTTCAGAAACCAAGGCACGGCTTCCTATTGGCTGCAGGAAGCTCCTGCGGCCAATCGGAAGCCACATCACATGTTTGGGCGCCAAAGAATGTTTGCAAACCGGAACACTATATTCCGGGTTTGTGGAGTTTGAGAGCCAAAGCGTTCGACTTGCAAGGCATTCGGGATCCAAGGTACAACTATATTTTGCAGTGTATTTTGCAGTGCATTAGTGTTGTTGATGCAAAACTAATGCCTTAGAATCATAGTGGGGCGCAGTTAGTGCCAGCACCGTCCGTTAAGAGTTCGGGTGTAATCTTCGACACCTCCCTTTCCATGGAGGCGCAGATTGCAGCTATAACAAAGGCGGCATTTTTCCATCTCCGCCAAGCTAAGCAGTTGGCTCCTTACCTCTCTCGCCCTGACCTAGCCACTGTGATCCACGCGACGGTCACCTCCAGACTGGATTATTGTAACTCGCTCTACGTGGGGCTGCCCTTAAGACTGACCCAGAAAGTCCAGCGGGTGCAGAATGCTGCAGCGAGACTCCTTACGGGGTCTTCGCTGCGAGATCACATTCATCCGGTGCTATATCAACTGCACTGGCTCCCGGTGGAGTACAGGATCAGGTTTAAGGTGCTGGTTTTAACCTTTAAAGCCCTATACGGCCTAGGACCCTCGTACCTACGGGACCGCCTCTCCTGGTATGCCCCACAGAGAAACTTACGGTCTTCAAATAAAAACATCTTGAAGGTCCCAGGCCACAGAGAAGTTAGGCTGGCCTCAACTAGAGCCAGGGCTTTTTCGGCTGTGGCTCCGACCTGGTGGAACACTCTGTCACAAGAGACTAGGGCCCTGCGGGACTTGACATCTTTCCGCAGGGCCTGCAAGACAGCAGTTCCGCCAGGCCTTTGGCCAGGGCACAGCCTGACTCCCTCCCTCGGCAATCTTCGCGGAGCTCTGGCCCAATGGTGGCCAGTGGCTTGAATTTAATTAATTTTATAATGAATGATTTTAGAGTGTTGTTTGTGCTGTACTTTTGTACTGTTTTATTGTTGTTAGCCGCCCTGAGCCTGGCTTCGGCTGGGGAGGGCGGGATATAAATAAAATTTATTATTATTATTATTATTATTATTATTATTATTATTCTGCTTTTGTTTGTTCTGAGGTGCTTTCCCAAGGCTACTGCATTCTTCCTGTCTGGAGGGGCTATAGTGCAACAAAAGCGGGACCAAAATAAAGTCCAGGATGTTTGTGGAATAAAAAATTATTGCATTTCAGCTGGTAGTTTCAGAATATGGACTGGCTGGAAAGAAAGCACCCAAAAATTTTGTGCGCGCAAAAGGTATTGAAATCACGTATGACCACTCTGATAGCATCCTGAGCATAAGTCATCATGAATGTGCAATAAAAATGATGCCTTCTGGGGCCTTGTGAGTTTATTAGGGCTGGACGATATGTCGTCCCAAACTGGTTTGAAGTCCATATCGTGATACCGGTTTCATAATTTTTGACCTGGCAATATACTGGGAATCATGGTTTGTGTGTGTGTGTGTGTGTGTGTGTGTGTGTGTGTGCTACGCAAAAAACACAATGCGGGAAAAACCGTGAAACCAGCCAATGTATTCACATAGCTCCATCCTTATTTCAGACATCATGATAAATCGGTATACAGTCGTATCTCGGGTTACATACACTTCAGGTTACATACGCTTCAGGTTACACACTCCGCTAACCCAGAAATAGTGCTTCAGGTTAAGAACTTTGCTTCAGGATGAGAACAGAAATTGTGCGGCAGCAGCGGGAGGCCCCATTAGCTAAAGTGGTGCTTCAGGTTAAGAACAGTTTCAGGTTAAGAACAGACCTCCGGAATGAATTAAGTACTTAACCCGAGGTACCACTGTATCACGACGTTTAGCTGGTGATAGATCATGATGTTGAAAACCAGATATCACCCAGCCCTGGTGTCTATTATCAATGACTTTTGCATTAGATCTGTAGAATTTATCCTCAACAGATGCTGGCTGTGGTCTGGTGCCTATGAAGATGATCCGTGCATTTGTAGGCAGAGAGTACAAAAAAGTCTCATTGGACAAATAATCAGTTATTTTGAGTAGGTTTTACTGTGTTTGAAGAAGGTCTTTATTGTTTCGTTCCTGCCGCCCTCTAGGTCTATAAGGATACGCAAGGAGTCGGTTATCTTAAAGCACCTGGCGTTTGCATGAAGACATGAGAAAGCAGAAAAGTGTTGCCATAGCAACAGAAACAAATTAGAAAACAATGAACTCCAGTTGCTATAATGTCTAATCCACACAGCGCAGGGAAGTTAGCAGAATACGTACCATGAGAACTTATAATTTATCCTGTCATTTTTAAAATAAAAAAAATAACCTCTGCCAGTCAACAGATTACAAGCATAAGTTTCCTTCCTTCCTTCCTTCCTTCCTTCCTTCCTTCCTTCCTTCCTTCCTCCCTCCCTCCCTCCCTCCCTCCCTTCCTCCCTTCCTTTCTTCCGTCCTAAAGGACTCTGCACTCTGGACTCTTGAAATGTAGAACAAAATTTAAATGCAAGGAAAAGATGTTGCAGCCACCTTTCACACAGACATGGAAATGAATGTGGGGACATTTGTGAATTCCACCGGCTTTCCTGACAGAAACGAAACCATGTGTCCCTTAGCAGTCAAGAGAACATGCTTCCTCGAGAATGCAGCTGTAGCTCATAGCTGCTTTTCCTTTCTGTCCCGTGGTTCCTTGTGGAACTCCAAAAGCAAAGAACTTCTGGCATGTGCAAAACATTATTTTGATTTCCCTGAGAGTTTGCAGAAGGCAGCCTGCTGTGGGATTTATGGATGGCGATAGAAAATGATGTCATCACTCTTTCAACACAGCCCCACCCCCCCAGGGACGGTGAGCTTTGCAACATGTGTCTGAGAGATGTGTTGCACATGGCAGTGATCGTATCATTCAGGAGAAAGCAGTGAGCCACAGACGTCCAATTGCGGTCACTGATCTTGTAGCTCCCACTTTGCTGGTCAATGACATTTCTACCGCAGCTCTGAACTGGCTCTGCCAGTTAGGTTCTAGGAAGAACCAGTACAATATATGCTGTTGGTCATCTAGGGATATGTAAAGGTAAAGGGACCCCTGACCATTAGGTTCAGTCGTGGCCGACTCTGGGGTTGCGGCGCTCATCTCGCTTTATTGGCCGAGGGAGCCAGCGTACAGCTTCCGGGTCATGTGGCCAGCATGACTAAGCCGCTTCTGGCAAACCAGAATGGCGCACGGAAACGCCGTTTACCTTCCCGCCGGAGCGGTACCTATTTATCTACTTGCACTTTGACGTGCTTTTGAACTGCTAGGTTGGCAGGAGCAGGGACCGAGCAACGGGAGCTCACCCCATCATGGGGATTCGAACCGCCGACCTTCTGATCAGCAAGTCCTAGGCTCTGTGGTTTAACCCACAGTGTTGGGAATAAAGAAAGCTGTCTTATACCGGAACAGCTATTTCACCCATTGTCCACTCTGGGGCCCCTTCTGCACGACACATTTAAAGACAGAAAACAAGACAGAAGTACTGTTTAGGGGGGACAGGGGATGGGCAGGTGTGGAGGACTCCCTGGTCCTGAGTGGAGTAACTGTGCCCTTGAAGGACCAGGTGTGCAGCCTGGGAGTCATTTTGGACTCACAGCTGTCCATGGAGGCGCAGGTCAATTCTGTGCCCAGGGCAGCTGTTTACCGGCTCCATCTGGTACACAGGCTGAGACCCTACCTGCCCACAGACTGTCTTGCCAGAGTGGTGCATGCTCTGGTTATCTCCTGCTTGGATTACCGCAATGCGCTCTATGTGGGGCTATCTTTGAAGGTGACCCGGAAACTGCAACTAAACCAGAATGTGGCAGCTAGACTGGTGACTGGGAGTGGCCACTGAGACCACATAACACCGGTCCTGAAAGACCTACATTGGCTCCCAGTAGGTTTCTGAGCACAATTCAAAGTGTTGTTGCTGACATTTAAAGCCCTAAACAGCCTCGGCCCAGTATACCTGAAGGAGCATCTCCACCCCCCATCATGTTACGAAAAAGGAGCAATGCAGCTGAGTGCTCCAGGTGGCTGGAAAGCCAAACAGGATGTTGATAAATGGGACTGTACCGTGGGAACAAAGGGACAGTCTATTCAGTGTACTGAGCACCGGATGTTAGCTCAGAGTGTCACATGACCCTGTACTGGAAGTACATGGGAGGAGTTATTCTCTCTCTGCTGTTGGTGATGAGAGAGTGCAGACACGTTTTCTCTGTACTGCTGGAAGGACAGGAATAAAGGCATGTAAATACATTTCTGTCTGTCTCTTTCCCCTCCCTGGGAATGGAGGGGAGGAGTGGTGTGTTCTTCTCACGTTGAGAAGGATCGCCGATTGAGATCTCGCCTGATCTTGCCGGGAGTCGCAGACAGGGAGGTCAACGAGGATTCAAGCCGGGCACCTGGAGGGTGGCCAATTCCTCTGACTTTTGGCTTGAAACCAACACATCATTCAACCCATACGCTGAGGTCCAGTTCCCTCACTGCGAGAAGTGAAGTTACAGAGAACAAGGCAGAGGGCCTGCATCAAAATATGTCTCTACCCAGTTTGGTCTCTACAACCACAGTAGGCATCGCACCTCTCCAATGGTTTAACTTCACCTCCATGACCACTGCTGCTCGGATGCTACTAGCCCAGAGATGGGAAGAAGACAGAGTCCGTACCAGAGAAGAAGGGCAGATTAAGTTGATGGACTATGCCAAAATGGCAAAAATGAATCAGAAATCAGGAAGACTAAAATTTCATTAAGGAATGGGGGAAATAAATAATTTACCTTCAAAACTATGGCAAACAAAATTATTAGTAGGATTGGAATAACACTTGTAGTTTAATGCTGAATTTTTGTTATAATGGAGAGTTAAGAGATTTGGATTAATAGACAAGATGCAGGAGGAAAAACTTAATATAAGGACCCACAAAGGGGAGGAGGGAAGTCCAGGAGATTCTTTGGAATTCTCTTTCTCTGTTGGTTGTTTGATCATTGTTTGTAAATTTCAAAAACTGAAAAAACTAAATAAATTAAAAAGGAAAAAAAACCTTCATCTCCAAAGGCAAACTTGTCTATTGTCTCCCAAGACAGATGGCAACCAACCATACTACAGTGGTACCTCTGGTTACGTACTTAATTCGTTCCGGAGGTCCGTTCTTAACCTGAAACTGTTCTTAACCTGAGGTACCACTTTAGCTAATGGGGCCTCCCGCTGCCACAGCACGATTTCTGTCCTCATCCTGAAGCAAAGTTCTTAACCCGAGGTACTATTTCTGGGTTAGTGGAGTCTGTAACCTGAAGCGTATGTAACCTGAAGCCTATGTAACCCGAGGT
This sequence comes from Podarcis raffonei, assembly GCF_027172205.1. NCBI lineage: Eukaryota > Metazoa > Chordata > Lepidosauria > Squamata > Lacertidae > Podarcis > Podarcis raffonei. Next base: position 129,923,815 of record NC_070602.1, on the reverse strand, counting down.
ACCACTGTATACAATTTACTAATGGTGTTGAACATTATTAGGAGACTCCTTTCCCCCTCACAGAGCTGTGTTTCCCAGTGTGGTTTAGCAGTCCATCCTTTTTCCCATGGAACTCTGGGAATTGTTGCTTTCTGAGGGGAAAAGGGACCTCTCAAGACAAATTGGGCTTTATGGGTTAAAACAAAAACATGGAATTGGGCTCGGAAATGTCTTCTTCTTTGGCGATCACTCGTAGCCGAGTAAGATTGTCTTCCATGAACACGGTCTTAACAATGAGTCCGTAAGTGACTGTGGAGGCCAATTCTGGATCCACACGTCCTTCCAAAGTGGGGACATTGGTTTCCGGGCAGGAGTTGATCATGGTGAGGGTTTGCCAAGCGTTCCTTCCTCTTAGAACATTTCTCCCTTTTGTCCTGAGTTTGAGCATCTTCAAAGTCCATGACACCTTTGGTAAAGGCTGTTCTCCAACTGGAGCTCTTGCAGTCCAGTGTTTCCCAGTTGTCGGTGTTTATACTACATTTTTAAAGATTTGCCTTGAGAGAGTCTTTAAACCTTTTTTGTTGACCACCAGCATTAAACTTTCCATTTTTAACTTCGGAATAGAGTAGTTGCTTTGGAAGATGATAATCAGGCATCTGCACAACACGACCAGTCCAACGAAGTTGATGCTGAAGAATCATTGCTTCAACATTGGTGATCTTTGCTTCTTCCAGTACACTGGCATTAGTTCGCCTGTCTTCGCAAGTGATGTGTGTCAGGACTAAATCCTGCTTGAAATGGATCCAGAAAATCAGTTTTTATCCAAGGTTGCCTGGGAACTGCTTGACAAGCACTGACTAGTTGGTGGCCAGATGATGCCCATTGCGCGACATCATCCACACATGGGGAATATGGCATGGAATTGGGAAGGCTAGGCCCCATCTTTCCAAATTCTATTTTTCCCCAATTGGTTCTACCAAGGAACATTCAGTCATAAGAGCCTCTGCATGGATCCTGGTTGCCCTGAAACCATCTCACCATCTCAATGAGAATCAGATCTTAATCATGGGACCACCTGAAGTTCTATAGTTGTCCAAAGAGCCTAGACTCAAACACTGAGTTGCTCTGGAGCTGAGCCAGAAGTCTTAAGCATCCTCCCATTCATTCTCAGACAGAACGTTGACTTCTGAGATGCTTGGAAAAGAATTTGGGAGGAGAGCAGGAAATGACCCACAAATATTAGCTAAATGCTGGAATGCTTTTGCTTGTTTATATCTGATTAAGCTGTCCTGTGTACTCCGTGACAGCTTGTTGTGATAAAATGCGTAGCGGCAGGAGGAGTGTACATTTTTATCAATTATCAGGACTTTCCCATAGTGCCAGAACATGCATAATGTTCAGTATTTGCTGGAGTGCAACATCCTTAAAGCCATTTCCTTAGATGTGGAAATGGAAAGGCACTGTGAAAATGTCCAGTTACACAGACCTGGCCAAAAATGTTTATGCTTTTACTCAGCTTGTCTTTTAATTAATCTCGGGCTGATTAATTTGACTTCCTGCAATTAAGTAAATTCAGGATCTGTGCAAAGAGAAGAAGCCACAGAGGGCAGTACTTATCTGGGAGAATTTGAAAGGAAGAGATTTGGAGACAATATCACATGACAGAGGAGTACGGTCCAAACTATTAAATAAGAAGAAATTAAATAAAGGCTTTCATAAATGGAGACACCACTTCCAGCAACTGTATTACTTGTTTTGATGAAATTTTGTTGTAGTTTGCTTTATATGCTACTGCATTTGATGTTATAGTGATTGCGGTGTTAATGCTACTGTGGTTATTTCAAGCTGTTTTGAGTTCAACATTTGTTGTTGGAAAAGCAGGATACAAAGAGTATATCAATTCAACTCAACACAGCTCTGACTTGTCTACATAATTCCTTCCTTCCTTCCTTCCTTTCTCCCTCCCTTCTTCCTTTTTTCTTTTCTCCCTCCCTCCCTCTTTCTCTCTTTTCTTTCCACCACAAACCCATAACATTCGTTGGAAAATAATCTCTATATCCTGCTGTGATCAATAAAACCAATCTATCTTGACCTACAGTTGGCAGGTATTTTGTTTTGTTCTCTAAAACTGACAATATGGGTAGTTTTGACATTAGTGCACAATCCTATATTTTATCTTTGATATTCTTTAATATGTGATACAGTGACAGATCTTCACTTCTCTAGGCATAAAATTCTGGCAGCTGCTAGCAAATAAGAAACCAGTTCTAAACCATCTCGCCTTATTGAGCCTTCCAAACAGTTTAATAAGAACAAAAGTATTTTTTAAAAAATGGAAAACAGAACAATACAATAACAACTCAGAGCAAATACATTTTACACGAATAAGCTATTTTCCAGCTTTATGTGTTCATAATTTGTGTTCCAATAACCCATAAACTCAGCCAGATGGGCGGGGTATAAATAATAAATTATTATTATTATTATCATAAAGAAATCAATACATATTATATTCTCAAGAGACTTCGTCTGAAATATCAACCTCCAAACATTCATGGTTTCAGTTGGGGCAGAAAACCTAGGCTTGAAATGAACAGGAATTGCTGTCCATTGCTTCTCCTGTTTCAATTTTTTTTTATTCCACTATTTACAAGCCTGCTAAACGACAGGAAATGCCTTAATCCCAGCTTCCAGTTCAGCAGCCAAAAAACAAAACAAAGCAAAAACCCACTGAGAGCACGGCTTGCAATGACACTTCCCACATGATAGATGACAATTATCCCTATTTACAGATGGGGAACTGAAACCCAGAGAGCTCCCTTGACTATTGCTGGGTGCACAGGAAGCTTGTGGCAAGGACTGGAAATCGTACCCAGACCTCTTGAATCTCAGCTCAGCTCTGAGCTGAAACCGCAACCTCGTACTTCCCTGAAATATTTCGGAACACAGCATCGCTTCGAAACATCCCTTATTTATAAGGAAAGCAAGTGTTGGAAATGTAAAATAACAGGAGGGACATTTTTTCACATATGGTGGGATTGTAAAATTATAAAGAAATATTGGGAAATGATTTATAGTGAAATGAAGAAGATGTTTAAAATAACCTTTGTTTAAAAAACCCCAGAAGCTTTCCTACTAGGTATTACAGGAGTGGACTTACCAAAATCACAAAAGAATTTATTTATGTATGTGATTACGGCCGCACGGACATTATTAGCACAACATTGGAAAGAAGAAGGTGTCCCAGCTAAAGAAAATTGGCAAGTTAAATTAACGGAATATGCTGAAATGGCAAAATTGACAATGAAACTAAGAGGAAGAGACGACAACGAATTTAAGGAAGAATGGAAGATGTTTATTGCATATGTACAGAAGCAATGTACAGAGGTTAATACATTAGCAGGGTTTTAAAACTACTTGTAATTTTGTTATGAATTGATAATAGGTAATTTAAATGGGTTTCAAATTTAACAATGGCCATGCAGTACGCTGATAAACAATTGAACCAAGCAAGGGACTAGAGGGAAGTCAATTTGTTTTGCTTTGCTTTTGTATTGTTGTTGTTTTCATTTTTGTTATTTTTGGAAAATTAATAAAAAGTTGTCAAAAAGAAAAAAGGAAAAAAGAAAGAAACATCCTTTATTTATAGAGGGGACGAGATACTTATACCTTGGCAATCTTTACAGCTTACGGCTATTCACGTCCGTACCTATATCTAGATACGCTGTGCATCCCTTTGGCAGCGGCTCATAGTCACAACATATAGTGGACTTATGGATGGAAGAGAAAAAAAGCATTTATGAGGATGAGCAACCAGAGTTTCCTTTTGTAGCTTTGTGGTATCCTATGACTGTTAGCATAAAAATGGCCAGGAAAGCATGACTTGTACTACCCGTTCTGTCCGTCAAAAGACATTTTTACTTTTGCACTAGTTTTACCAAATGACATGCCAATCAGAGAGAGAGAGAGAGAGAGAGAGAGAGAGAGAGAGAGAGAGAGAGAGAGAGAGAGAGAAAGAACAAGAAAAAGAAAAAGAAAAAGGAAAAGGAAACACTTGGTCAATTTTCACTTTTTCAATTTAAGTACACGTGATCACCCTGGAGGGTAATTTTAAACCCTGTTAGTATTTTAAGTAGTGCTCAGTCAAAGGTGGAAAACCAGAAGCATTTTGAGCTAGAGCAGCTCTCAATAAAGGGTTGAATTTGGTCAAAGTGATGTAGGACCTTTGGTTGTGAAACTATTTTTCCAGAACAAAATGGGCTCCCCCTTTGGATATCCCTGAAGAGGTACATCAGTTGTGAGGTACACAATTAGTATTTGTCTTCCCGCTGCCCCTGCCATTGCATGCTTTAACTAGAATCATAGAGTCATAGTATTTCAGAGTTGGAAGGGACCCATGACAGATGATTAAAAACCTCCAAGGAAGGAGAGGCCACCATCTCTTGTGGGAGTCTGTTTCACTGTTGAACAGCTCTTATGGCCAGAAAGTTCTTCCTGATGTTTGGTCGGAATCTCCTTTCTTGTAACTTGAAGCCATTAGTTTGAGTCCTACCCTCCATAGCAGGAGAAAACAAGCTTGCTCCATCTTCCATGTGAGGGCCCTTGATATATTTGAAGATGGCTATAGGGTTGCCATATTTCTGATGGACGAATCCCAGATATGTCCAGGAAATCCTGAACGTACGGCAGCTGTAGCTATTATATCTCCTCCCAGTCTCCTCTTTCCCAGGCTGAACATACCCAGCACCTTCAACTGTTCCTCATAAGGCTTGGTTTCCAGACCTTTGATCATCTTGGTCACCTTCCCTTGCATGCATTCCAGCTTGTCAATATCCTTTTGAATTGTGGCGCCCAGGACTGGATGCAATATTCTCTTGCTATATTCCTGATATGCGGATAGTGAATGTTGCTGGACATATTTCAGCGACTGTTCATGATACAATCAGATCCACAGTGAGATCAAAGCAATTCTTTTCTTTAACATGAAACTGTTTTGGATCATTTTTGGGCGGGTACTATTTTGCGAAAGGGCTTGAATTGCATAGCGGCAAATTTAAGGTAAAGGTAAAGGGACCCCTGACCATTAGGTCCAGTCGTGGCTGACTCTGGGGTTGCGGTGCTCATCTCACTTTATTGGCCAAGGGAGCCGGCGTACAGATTCCGGATCATGTGGCCAGCATGACTAAGCCGCTTCTGGCGAAGCAGAGCAGCGCACAGAAAGGCCATTTACCTTCCCGCCGGAGCGGTACCTATTTATCTACTTGCACCTTGCCATGCTTTTGAACTGCTACGTTGGCAGGAGCAGGGACCGAGCAACGGGAGCTCACTCCGTCGTGGGGATTCGAACCGCCGACCTTCTGATCGGCAGGTCCTAGGCTCTCTGGTTTAACCCACAGCGCCACCTGTGTCCCCAGCGGCAAATTTAGTAATGCGCAATTAAAGCGGATGACAGTACTCTGGCAGAGCAAATTCATTTTTCGCCACTGACTTTGGGTGGCAATTAAAGGGACAGGAAAATGTGCAGGATGACAATAGATTGACTGGAAGTTACAAAAACAAATTGACATGCTCAGCCAACGCCAGGCACCATCCATCCTATGCAGAAACCCAACCACAAGTTGGAAATGTAAAGAAAAAGAAGGAACATTTTATCATATGTGGTGGGAATGTAAAAAAGTAAAGAACTTGTGGGAAATGATATACAATGAGATGAAAAAGATGTTGAAATATACATTTTTTAAAAAACCAGAAGCATTTTTACTTGGTATTATAGGTCAGGACATTAATAGGCAAGATGTTAAATTGTTTTTATATGCAACAACTGCGGCAAGAGTATTGTTAGCCCAGAAATGGAAACAAGAAGAAATTCTGACGAAAGAAGAATGGCAGACGAAATTAATGGACTATGCAGAATTGGACAAAATGACAGGAAGGATTTGAAACCTGCGGGACCAGAGATTTACAGAAGATTGGAAGAAGTATATGAATTATTTGAAGAGCAACTGTAATCAACAAATTACGCTAGTAGGATTACAAGAAGTTTTGTAAGGAGAAATATATGAAGTGTTACAAAGTAGAAAAAGAGAGAGATATTGGTTATGAGTTTGAAATGCAATAGGGAAGATAAGAAATGCATACTGAGAGATTAGATCGGAAAATTTTCAGGCAGGATTGATGGAAGTCAAAAAATTGAATAAGATGTAAAAGTATGTTTAATTACTGTTGAAAATGATATGTTAAAAAAACTAATAAAAATGATATATATATTTTTAAAAGAAACCGAATCACAAACGAATCATCAACAAACAGCATGTTTCTGGAAGTGACTTTGGTCAACGTGTTATAGGGACAAAATGCAAGACAGGCTTTTGTTGGGTGCATGAATACAACACGTAGCAGGCATAGAAAAAGTGGGACGCAGGAGATCCCTTTGGCAGTGCCATAACAGGTGTTACCATCAAATGCCTTCAACTGTGAAATGTTGGAACGGGTGGATTTCTATACACAGGAAACTGTCTGTGACTGTCTGATCCCAAGGTGCTTCTGTCCTGGGATGGATGATAGATAGAAAACACATGTTTCCGGTGAGCTGCCGAGGTCTACACATGGACACTATCAACGGTTTGGGTTTAAGCATCGTTCATTCCTCCCTGTTATTTTTCTGGCTTTGACATAGCTTGGAATGAGTTTCTGTCCCTGTGAGGGACTGGGTAGAAAAGGAGGAGGAATGGTGGAGACTGCTTCCCCACCCTGACCCTCCTAGGGAGGAGGAAGAGGAAGACAGTATAGATTTACAACAGGGGTTTGAGGGAGGTCGCAGCTCAGAGGCAGATGAGGGGAAAAGCTGGGAAATCATGGGAGAGCTGGAACAACACCCAGCAGACACGGTATCATTAGAAAGCATTCCAGACCCACCATCTCCCAACAAAGTGAAGACCTAGCATGCCCCAATAACTCAGCCTTAGCTACTACTTGTGATACGAGCAGATCCTCTAGAGCAGGGGTAGGCAACCTAAGGCCCGGGGGCCGAATGCGGCCCAATGGCCTTCTCAATCCGGCCCGTGGATGGTCCAGGAATCAGCGTGTTTTTACATGAGTATCATAGAATCATAGAGTTGGAAGAGACCACAAGGGCCATCGAGTCCAACCCCCTGCTAAGCAGGAAACACCATCAGAGCACTCCTGACATATGGTTGTCAAGCCTCTGCTTAGAGACCTCCAAAGAAGGAGACTCCACCACACTCCTTGGCAGCAAATTCCACTGTCGAACAGCTCTTACTGTCAGGAAGTTCTTCCTAATGTTTAGGTGGAATCTTCTTTCCTGCAGTTTGGATCCATTGCTCCTTGTCCGCTTCTCTGGAGCAGCAGAAAACAACCTTTCTCCCTCCTCTATGTGACATCCTTTTATATATTTGAACATGGCTATCATATCACCCCTTAACCTCCTCTTCTCCAGGCTAAACATGCCCAGCTCCCTTAGCCGTTCCTCATAAGGCATCGTTTCCAGGCCTTTGACCATTTTGGTTGCCCTCCTCTGGACACGTTCCAGTTTGTCAGTGTCCTTCTTGAACTGTGGTGCCCAGAACTGGACACAGTACTCCAGGTGAGGTCTGACCAGAGCAGAATACAGTGGCACTATTACTTCCCTTGATCTAGATGCTATACTCCTATTGATGCAGCCCAGAATTGCATTGGCTTTTTTAGCTGCCGCGTCACACTGTTGGCTCATGTCAAGTTTGTGGTCAACCAAGACTCCTAGATCCTTTTCACATGTACTGCTCTCAAGCCAGGTGTCACCCATCTTGTATTTGCGCCTCTCATTTTTTTTGCCCAAGTGCAATACTTTACATTTCTCCCTGTTAAAATTCATCTTGTTTGTTTTGGCCCAGTTCTCTAATCTGTCAAGGTCGTTTTGAAGTGTGATCCTGTCCTCTGGGGTGTTAGCCACCCCTCCCAGTTTGGTGTCATCTGCAAATTTGATCAGGATGCCCTTGAGTCTATCATCCAAGTCGTTGATAAAGATGTTGAATAAGACCGGGCCCAAGACAGAACTCTGTGGCACCCCACTAGTCACTCTTCTCCAGGATGAAGAGGAACCATTGATGAGCACCCTTTGGGTTCGGTCAGTCAGCCAGTTACAAATCCACTGAGTGGTAGCATAGTCAAGATCACATTTTACCAGCTTCTTTACAAGAATATCATGGGGCACCTTGTCAAATGCCTTGCTGAAATCAAGGTAGGCTACATCCACGGCGTTCCCTTCATCTACCAGGCTTGTAATTCTGTCAAAAAACGAGATCAGGTTAGTCTGACATGACTTATTTTTCAGAAATCCATGCTGACTATTGGTGATCACAGCATTCCTTTCTAGGTGCTCACAGACTGTTTGCTTAATGCTCCAGAATCTTCCCTGGTATTGATGTCAGACTGACTTGGCAGTAATTATTTGGGTCCTCTCTTTGCTGACCCCTGCTGCAGATTGAGCAAACAAGGGAAACAACAACAACAGCAGCAACAACCATATTGGTTGGCAGATTACCCACCATCCTGAAAACAATGTGGTTATTTGCTTAGAGGGGGGACAAGTTGTAATGACTATCTAATCAACCCTGCCAACCACTAGATGGCGCTGTTCCATGTGCTTAGCTACAATTCCGTCCCTTTCAATTGGGACTGCAGAAGTTATAAAAGACGGGAGAATCTAATGTGTTGCGGTGTTTAGGGTGGTGATTTGGTGGCATTGAAAAGGCCACATCGCTGTCTTGCACGGGTGTGCCAAATTTCACAGCCACTTTTAAACCAACAGGTCTGGCAGGTTTTTGTAGAGTTCAACAAACCTGCAGCACCTGTTTGAACGGAAAGAGCAGTGGGAGAAAAGAAAATTGTGTGCGTCTGTGCTGCGCACACAAACAGCAATGATGCAAGCGAAGATCTACACGCACAGTTTTTAACGTTAAGGAAGGGTTAAGGGACGGTTTTGATAACACAGATGACAGTCCTCCTTTTTATGTTTCTAATGTAATTGCTTTTTTATCGCTTAGTTTTTAATTGTTTTATGCTGCTATATTGGTGAAATGTTGCTCATGTGCCCCTAATGTAGTGTTTCACCTCCCCCCCCACTCAAACTCTGACCCCTCTCCAATGGTATTTATGGGATGGGGTTCATGGAAGGAGGGAGCGAACAAGGAAGGAAGAATTAAATTTTGACCCCAGGGTGTGGAGTCCAGAACAACCAATGGCCAGCTGGAAAAGGAAACAGTGCTTTGGGAATTGGTGTAGCCGGGTATCGCTTACCTTGGGCCAGAAAAACCAAGGTAAAAAACATTTTAATTAACAAGTGTGCCCTGTGACGTTTTAGAATGATATATCTAATATTCTTCCAATATGGGGAAATAACGTCAAACAAGTCAGTGTAGATCAAGCCCAAGTACCTGGTTCCATTATGTCCCTTGTTATTATTATTTTTATTATTGCTCTATCAGCCACCTTGGGCTCCTGCTCTACAACAAAGCTATAGCCCTCTGTCACGGTGTGGGAAACCTTTGGCCCTCTAAATCTTGTTGAATGACAACTCTCCTCACCCTGGGCCATTGGCTATCTTTGCTAGGGCTGATGGGAGTTGAATTTCTGCTGCATCTGGAGGTCAGAGGTTCCTCTCCCTTGGGTCTATTATGCACACCAACGTTTCTCTCCACAAGATGCACAGCAGATTTGCAAACATAGAGTAAAAGTAAAGGTAAAGGTAAAGGGACCCCTGACCATTAGGTCCAGTCGTGACCGACTCTGGGGTTGCGGCGCTCATCTCACTTTACTGGCCGAGGGAGCCGGCATTCAGCTTCCGGGTCATGTGGCCAGCATGACTAAGCCGCTTCTGGCGAACCAGAGCACTGCATGGAAACGCCGTTTACCCTCCCGCTGGAGCGATACCTATTTATCTACTTGCACTTTGATGTGCTTTCGAACTGCTAGGTTGGCAGGAGCAGGGGCTGAACAATGGGAGCTCACCCTGTCACGGGGATTCGAACCGCTGACCTTCCGATTGGCAAGTCCTTGGCTCTGTGGTTTAACCCACAGCGCCACCCACATCCCAAACATAGAGTAGTGCTCTTGTAAAACACCTATGAATATCAATGTGTTTGTCCAATAGAACTTCCCAGTAGATTAAGCCAATAGGATTATAACATATTTTTTTTGGGGGGGGGGGTTAAGAATGAAAGCCAACTATGGCAAGAATATTGTTAGCCCAAAAATGGAAGCAAGAAGAAATTCCGACGAAAGAAGAATGGCAGACAAAATTAATGGACTACGCAGAAATAGATAAAATGACAGGAAGGATTCGAAACCTGCGGGACCAGAAATTCACAGAAGATTGGAAGAAATATACGAACTATTTGAAGAGCAACTGTAATCAACTAATTACGCTAGTAGGACTACAAGAAGTTTTGCAAGGAGAAATATATGAAACATTGCAAAATAGGAAAAGAAGAGAGATATTAGTTAGGAGATTTAAATGTAATGGTGAAAGTAAGAAATGTATACTAAGTGATTAGATTGGAAAATTTTCAGATGTGATTGATGGAAGTCAAAAAAGCTGTATAAGATGTAAAATTATGTTTAATTATTGTTGAAAATGACATGTTAAAACTAATAAAAATTATATATATATTTTTAAAAAGAATGAAAGCCAATTAGTTCTCTTTTTAATTTAAATAATTGCAAGAAACAATAGCATTTAACATCTTGGTTTTTTTTTAGAGGAGTAAATGTGTTTTCCTTTATTTAAGTAAACGCCCAAGTTAAATAAACTAAAATAGCTCAGTTGGTAGAGCATGAGACTCTTAATCTCACAGTTGTGGGTTCAAGCCCCACGTTAGGGGAAAAAGTTCCCAGAATTGCAGGGGGGTTAGACTAGATGACTCTTGTGGTCCTTTCTATTTCTATGATTCCACGATTATAATGCCTAAATGAGCACCAGTTTCTTTTTTCATCTAGAAGAAGTGGCTACCTTGCACTTCTCACCATCAGAGTTTGCAACTGAAATCATCAGTTCCTCTGCGGAAATATTTAAAACTGTTCCTGGTATATTTACAGTGTTTTTATATCCCAGCCCAGAAAAAAAAAGGTTCCAGTTTGCTATGAGTCAGTACTTTCCTCCTACCAAAATACAATGAAACATCTGTTCCCCATCATATTTGGCAATAATCGCTCTGTTGGGTTTGGAAATTCGAGAAAATTCAAGTAGAGGATTGTTGAATTTGGAGCTCAGCTGATTTTGGCTTGGACTCTGGAAGCTGAATGGTTATACGCTATATAAATAGTTTGAAAGTTGTACATTCTTTCTTTTCGTATTCCAGTGTTTATTAATAACTACAGAAATACACCCCGCCCAGCCTGAATGAGGTAGTTCTAAAGAATATTCATCCCTGTGTTTCAACAGCAGTTGAAAAACCTTGTTCTCCAAGGCTTGTGAAAATTTGGTTTCTAGCCTTTGCTTCAAATTCACATATTATAATGGAGGAGCTGCAACACTCCAACTTCTGTACGGCAGTTGCTTGAATTTTCTGAATAACAGATAAACTCTTGAGGGCGCCCACCATCAAATTTTGAGATTATGTCAAGATGTGTATCACTAGGTTATATCTGTGTCCATGTGTAACATCTTTGAATGGTGACGATCACCTTGCAAGTGACCTTGATATTTACTGGGAGAAATGTAGAATGAGGCATCAACCGTACATGCCTTAACATGGGTCATTTGGGACTAATTTATGCCTTTGCAGTTTTCTTGTTCTGATGAAATTTCTTTCTTTTCTTTTTTTTGGAGGGGCAAAATAACAATACATTCAAAAAGTAAAATATTAAGGTTGGGGACTCATAGCATAAATGAAGAATGGACAATTAATTTTGTTTGGATGCCATATTTAGAAAGGTCCTTTCTTTTTGGGGTTTTGGGAGATAGGAAAAAACTTACCTGGTTAACTTTTCTTTTTTAAACATAGAAACACATGAATCCACAAACTCTTAGCAAAGACTAGTAAAGTTCATGTTATTTGAAGCCAGTGTCCTTTTTAAATTTCAATTGCCTAATCGAAAGTTCACATAAATATTACTGTACTAGAACCTATAAAAGGACCTATAAAAGGACTCTGGGGTTGTGGCGCTCATCTCGCTTTACTGCCCAAGGGAGCCGTTTGTCTGCAGACAGTTTTTCCGGGTCATGTGGCCAGCATGACTAAGCCGCTTCTGGCGAACCAGAGCAGTGCATGGAAACGCCATTTACCTTCCCGCCTGAGCGGTACCTATTTATCTACTTGTACATGCTTTTGAACTGCTAGGTTAGCAGGAGCAGGGACCGAGCAACGGGAGCTCACCCCGTCGCGGGGATTTGAACCGCCAACCTTCCGATCGGCAAGCCCTAGGCTCAGTGGTTTAGACCACAGCGCCACCCGCATCCCCAATACAGTCTCCAGTTAAAGAACAGAGGAATCCATAGAGATAAATATTGCTATTTGATAGTTTTTTCAAGAGTGTTGTTGTGCAGACATGAGTTCCAGATCTTCAACTTCAAGCTAATGTTCCTAATCTTCTCCCCTAAAACTGGGTGTAGAGAGGGAGTTGGGAACTAGTAGCTTTCCAGATATAGTTGATCTCCAACTCCTTCCAGATATAGTTGATCTCCTATCTCCAACTCCAATGGTCAGTGCATATTTTATGGTTTCCCTGCATTACAAGGTAAAACTAGTAGTACCGCGATAATCTCCTTACAACAAAAAGACTAACAAAAACAGAGCGACAGCCTTTCTGTGCATGGACATTGCATATGGCTAAACATTCAAAGATGAAAACTCACATGTCACTGTTTTTTTAGTACAGTACACATCACGTAGGTACTGAAAGTATTATTATAGTAGATGTCTTGACAGCAAATTTATCCAAAATGTTTTGTAAGGGTCTGGTGGTTTTTCTGCTCCTCGCTGACTGATCACATTATGCAAGAATGGATCCCAAATGATTTATGTTTCACAAGCTGCGAAAGAAGGGCTTTGCATCTTGCCTGGCAGAGAAACCGCGCGCCTTGCTCCCCTCCTGGGCAACAGCCGCCCACCCACAACTCCCAAATCTCCTCTGATCTGCCAAAAATAAGGAGGAAGGGAGAAGGAGATCAGGGAAGACTCAGGAGTCACAGGTGGGTGACGTGCCGTTGCCCAGTTTGTAAAAAACTCTGCGCATTAATGTTTCACAGGGTGTGAAAGAAGGGCTTTGCGCCTTTATACAATATGCATGTGTGCTTGGGCCCAGGGTCTTTTGCCTCACCATCCCCACTCCTGACTCCTTGTTGCTAAAGGACCCCTGACCATTAGGTCCAGTCGTGGCCGACTCTGGGATTGCGGCGCTCATCTCGCTTTAATGGCCGAGGGAGCTGGCGTACAGCTTCCGGGTCATGTGGCCAGCATGACTAAGCCGCTTCTGGCGAACCAGAGCAGCGCACAGAAACGCCGTTTACCTTCCCGCCGGAGTGGTAGCTATTTATCTACTTGTACTTTGACGTGCTTTCGAACTGCTAGGTTGGCAGGAGCAGGGACCGAGCAACGGGATTTCTCCCCGTCGTGGGGATTCGAACTGCTGACCTTCTGATTGGCAAGTCCTAGGCTCTGTGGTTTACTCAGCTTAAAAAAAAAAAAGTGTCCCTGGATTCATTGAAAAAAATCTGGTAACCATATGCTATGATGGCAGCAGGTTTCCTTTCCTAGGGATACAGATACGACCACTGTCTAGGGAGACAGGCAAGTCGAGAAAACCAGATGAGACCCGGCTTGCTTCAGGACTATGGTCCATGGATGGGCTGCAGTGGTCTTTCAAGAGAAACGAAATTAATATTTGCCTTGGATACCACTGTCTAGTCTAACTGGGCTCCGAACTATCATGTTCATGTACGTTTCGGGAGCTGGCACTTCCTTCCTGCCAAATTCAGAACAGGCTGTCGTTTACCTATGACTGAGCAACTTGATCTGAAAAAGAGGTGTAGAAAAGAGAGAGGATGAATAAACAGAGACAAAATGGTAAAGTCATCAAAGAGCTCTGCTTCCTGTTTGTAACTCTGTTTCCTGTATGCCGCTCAGAGGAAAAGATGAGATGGAAATCTGCGAGGTGGCTGCCTTTTGACCTGAAAAGTCAATTTGCTTTTTTACCTCCTCGGTCTTCTCTGTCTCTACGGGGCCAGGATTCCCAGCCCACCCTTTCGCACCATGATCTTGTGGATCCTTACTGCACTCAGTATAATTCAGCCTGACAGCCTAATAGGTAAGTCATTTCTCTCTGTCTCTCCCATATAGAGGTGGAAGGGACCCCAAGGGTCATCTAGTCCAACCCCCTGCAATGCAGGAATATCGGCTAAAGCATCCATGACAGACGGCCTTCCAACCTCTGCTTAAAAACCTCCAAGGAAGGAGAGTCCACAACCTCCCGGGGGAGACTGTTCCATTGTTAATGGCTGTATTCGATGCCAGTTTACTTGGGTGTAAGCCACATTAATTCAGAACAAGCTGGATTAGGACTCAGCTGCCTTGCACAAAAAATGATAAGGGATTGAAATAAAGGATGCCATTTCTGGAGATTGGCAAAAAATTAGTAACTGAGCTAGCTTTAATCACCAGTCCGTATTTTTTGAGAAGGGTCTGTGGCACATGATGCTTTTGAAAAAGTTGCTGAAGCTAAGCAGATCTTTGTTCTGTACGCTGCCCAAATAAGAAATAAGCTGCTTTGGGCTTCTTGGAGGAAGAATAGGATACATGTGCAATAAATATCACAAATTAATAGCATGGACACCTCAAATTGGGTGCATTTGAAGATTTGCTAGGATACGTGTCATACAATATATGTTCTGGTTACTTATTTTCTATAGTGTGCCCATCATCAAGGTTGCATAAAACAGTATTTGGTTAATTGATATCTATGTTTCCACTGGAAGTTTGCTGTCTGCAGTGTTTTGAAAATTCACAGATATATAGTTTGGTCACAGTCCTTGTGAGCAATTAGCAGCAAGGTTGTTTCAGGTTTAGTGAGCATTTGTTGTGATTTTTTTTGCACGAAGTGGGATTATTATACAGCACCCATTAATTGTTGATACTTCATTCTAATTTGTTTGTGGGCAACAAACCACTTCATAAAGCAATTGTTACCCCACATTTTCCAGGAGTTCCCCCCATCACTTTCCTTACTGCAAACAGTTCAGTTTTTATTTCTGAGTAGGTTTGTTGCAGAAGATCACCAAATCCGTTTTGAACAACTTGAATTTGCTGTTCTGCGGTGGAAATTCCACCCATAAAGTCGCAATCTAACTTTGGCTTCCCTAAAAAAACCTCAACAACTTAGTCAATTCAATGGGTATATCATTGCCAGTATTTTTATAGTGGTTGTAGATTGCAGTCTCTTGGAAGTTGGACAGCCCTGATATATAGAATAAACTAGCATAATATTTGCACACATTCCAAGCATCAGAAACAGCCTGTTTAGGATTTTTTAAAAAAGATTTCAGCACATCTTTCAGATTTTGAATTGTTCCTACATAGTTATCACCCCTTAAATGCTGCTTTTGTGATGCTCTAAATGCAACACTGTTCTTGAGACCCATTAAAGACTTGTTTTTATTAGCTTATCAAAGCTCGAATTTCTGAAGTCCCTGGTGTGACTGCTACTTCTAAGCTTTGTTCCAAAGGGCAGAATAATGTCGATACTTACAGGCAGAAATCACAAAAATGAAAGTGAATGCACCCCTTTTCAATATGGTTATTGAGCAAAGGATTGTTGACATTTAGGACAACTTTTTTGACACTGCAGAAGCTTTTTGAATTCCTTGCACTTCCACTCCTGCATATTTCTTGGGAGCGCACGTCCTTTAGCTCCTTATCCCTCGTTCAGATTTATAATTCACAGCTTTCTCTGTCAAACTAAGCAGAAGAGAACTGAGACATTATAAATGAACAGATCGCACCTCCAGAGAGCAAATTAGCAGCAGCTGCCTTTAAATGGTCTCATAAAGTAATGATGATGAAAGATAATGAAGTAAGTATTTAATAACCACTGTGGGCCACACCAAAGTCATTGCGATGCAGCGAATTCAACAGCTCATGTTGGGTTCCCACATCAAGTCCCAGTGCATTAGTGTACTTATTGCATGATGTCCTTCTGCAAACCACAGAGCCTTATTTCTAAAATAGCTGTTTAATAATAATAATAATAATAATAATAATAATAATAATAATAATAATAATTTGTTATTTGTACCCCGCCCATCTGGCTGGGTTTCCCCAGCCACTCTGGGCAGCTTCCACAGAGACCAAAAATACACTAAAATATCACACATTAAGCTTCCCTGAACAGGGCTGCCTTAAGATGTCTTCTGAATGTCAGGTAGTTGTTTATTGCTTTGACATCTGATGGGAGGGCGTTCCACAGGGCGGGCGCCACTACCGGGAAGGCCCTCTGCCTGGTTCCCTGTAGCTTTGCTTCTTGCACTGAGGGAACCGCCAGAAGGCCCTCGGCGCTGGACCTCAATGTCCGGGCAGAACGATGGGGGTGGAGATGAAGGTAGAATCAGTGATGATGCTTTACCTAACCAATGGTGCAAGGTAGGTGATTTCAAAATGGCTGGTTTGGATCTTAAATGTAGAAACTAGTCAATATAGAAATTGTGGACTGATTGTGGTTGGGGGAGAAAAATAATTCTGGATGTATGCAATCTCCAGACTAAATAAGCTATTTCACCTCAGGTTTCCCAAATGCAAAGCTGAGTTTTCCTCATTCTGTGAAGCGCCCCAAAATCTTCTGATGAAGGGTGGTACACAAATTTAAGAAATAAAGTCAAATAACTCAGTTTGCACAAACCTCTGGCTCTCACCATTAAACTGCACACATGAGAATGCTCACATTTTGTTAAGAATATAAGAGTTAGCATTCTGGGTCAGTCCACATACAGGTCAGAGGTGGGGGGAATTCAGCCTTGCAAGATCTATTTTTTTATTAGAACCTCAGGATTCACCCATCTGAGCCTGCGGCAAAAGAGAATTACAGAGTTCTGAGGATTTTTGTTTAAGCCCCAGATTTCCTTTGGAGTATCAGAACTGGAGTGCACACTCCTTGTATGCAAAAACAACCACAATCCTGTTTATTCTCAGCTTCCTTCATTTCCCATTTGTGGAATGCTCTCCCCAGGGAGGTCCGCATGGCGCCTTCATTTTACACCTTTAGGCGCCAAGCGAAAACGTTCCTCTTTAACCAGGCCTTTGGCTGATTGACACCTGATGCCCTTTTAAAAATCTCTTGTGGAAGCGGGGACCATTGCTTTGTCTTTGTTTTCGTTTATGCATTTTCTGTTTTTGTTTTTTTAATATTGTGATTTCATGTTGTCAACTGGCCTGAGATCTATGGGTATAGGACGGGATACAAATTTAATAAATATATAAAATATATAAACAGTCCATTTTATGATGTCTGAGAGGGAGGGTCATTTTGTTGTTGATGCTGTCAAACAACTGGGAGTTGGAAATGCTTTCCAATCGACTGTAAATCACCCAGAGATCTACCAATAGATCCTGATCTCCTTTCCTTCCTTCTGCTCTATTTCAACAACCAGATTCATCCGGAAGCTTCTGGAAGGTTCTGAATCCCCTGTGGTTTGTCTCTAACGCCTGCTACTCAGAGACACCTTGCCTCTCAACAAGATGGTTCTATTAGCAATTCTGTCCAATAACCATTGATCATCCCATCCCTAGACATATTTCTAATGCCATCTAAGCAGCAACTACTGCACCTTGTGGAGAAAGGGTCCATTAGTTAATTAAGCATTATCAATCCTGAAACATCTACAATCAGCTTCGCAACTGACCCTGAGATATAAAATTTCTCCCACATTGTTTTTAAATCAAGTTCTCTTCATAATCAGAGCGATGTTACAGTGGAAGCATGGCATGTCTCTCCAACCTAAATTCCACCATCCCTGAAACCATTATTTGCCTTTTGCGCAGAAAACATTCAGACACCTACGTAACACCGATGTGCTTTCCCCAAGTCGGGCAAAAGGCAGCTTGCGGGGAGCAAATTTTATAGGGAAGATGACCTGGTTGCATGTAGCTTGTTGTGTACTGCCCATGACCTCTCAAATTACATGTAGCTTATATGCGTCGATAACATGTGAACAGGGCAACAATTGAAGGCAGTGCGAATCAGATAGTCTGACTGGGAGTGGCTGCCGAGACCATATAACACGGGTCTTGAAAGACCTACATTGGCTCCCAGTACATTTCTGAGCACAATTCAAAGTGTTGTTGCTGACCTTTGAAGCCCTAAATGGCCTCGGCCCAGTAGACCTGAAGGAGCATCTCCACCCCCATTGTTCAGCCCAGACACTGACGTCCAGCACTGAGGGCCTTCTGGCGGTTCTCTCACTGCGAGAAGTGAGGTTGCAGGGAACCAGGCAGAGGGCCTTCTTGGTAGTGGCGCCCGCCTTGTGGAATGCCCTCCCATCAGATGTCAAGGAAATAAACAACTATCTGACTTTTAGAAGACATCTGAAGGCAGCCCTGTTTAGGGAAGTTTTTAGTGTTTGATGTTTTATCGTGTTTTTAATATTCTGTTGGGAACCTCCCAGAGTGGCTGGGGAAACCCAGCCAGATGGGCGGGGTATAAATTAATAGTAGTAGTAACAGCAACAGCAACCTGTGTGCAGGATTGTAGCCAACATGTAGATCAGCAGAGAGGTGTCGTCTCCATCTTATGTCTTCCATGCAAAGCTTAAGTTTGATTTCTTTTGTCAACAAGATTTCACATTTTATTTTCAAATGCTTTTTATTGAGATTTAAGAACACCAACACCAACCAACAAAAACATCAGGTCTTATTACATATATCCTACTTTGTGCTCCATAGAGCCATTGACTTTCGTCCTTCCCTTCCACAAGTTTTCTATTCCAGTCTATAATTCACAGTTTCATTGATTAAAAATTACACCGTGACATAAGATTTAATTCAATCCTGCCAACGTTTTCAAATTTCTACAGTTCTCACTTATATAAACCATAAATTTACTCCATTCTTTTTGGTACTTCGTCTCCTCCTGATTGCGAATTCTGTGTGTCAATTTGGCCATTTCAGCATATTCGACCAGCTTTATCTGCCATTCCCTTACAGTAGGAATCTCCTGTAACTTCCACTTTTAGGCTATCAAAACTCTAGCTGCTGTTGTTGCATACAGATATAATCTGTATTATATTTATAAGTTTGATTTTTTTTTTAAGTCTCAGAGAAAGCAGAGGCTCAAAGTCAAAGGGCAGCTAGTTGACTAAAGCAGTAAAAATCAGCAGGCCATCTTAGACAAAGAACAAACCATTAAAAATGGGTGAAAGGGCTCTTGCTTTCACTTAAAAGTAATTTTAAATACCAAGTCGGACATGGCTCCTTACCGTTTTGCTTATGGCAAAACAGCGAACGATGCATTTTGGTGCTCGGTCACGTTGTTAAACATTATGCCTCATACGTGAGCAAGGCTGTATAGGAGGAGCTGCTCCTTCCGTTATTTGAAGCCCAAGTACTATGAGTCGCGGTTGGAAGTGTATCAGCAACCAGTGGAGATCTTTGAGACTTGGTCAGTGGCGCCTGCTAACATTCTAGCTACTGAATTCTGTATCAGTTTTAACCTCTAAACCATTTCCAAGGGCAGCCCCACGTAGAGCGCACTGCAGCAGTCTAGTCCCAAGGTTACCAGCGCATGGAGCACTGCAGCCAAGGATCTCTATCCAGGAAGGGCAGTAGTTGGTGAACCAGCCTGAAATAGCAACCGAAGCCACCTGGACCTTTGACCAGTGCTGGGTCAAAGAGCACTCTCCAGCACCTTGCCTAAGAAGGGAATATTAACAGTTTAGCAATACAGTGGTACCTCGGATTTAGAACTTAATTTGTTCTGGAGGTCCATTCTTAACCTGAAACTGTTCCTAACCTGAAGTACCAGGTTAACCTGAGAGCCAGTGTGGTGTAGTGGCTAAGAGCGGTGGACTTGTAATCTGGTGAACCGGGTTCGCTTCTCTGCTCTTCCACATGTAGCTGCTGGGTGACCTTGGGCTGGTCACCCTTCTCTGAAGTCTCTCAGCCTCACTCACCTCACAGAGTGTTTGTTGTGGGGGAGGAAGGGAAAAGGAGGTTGTTAGCCGCTTTGAGACTCCTTAGGGTAGTGATAAAGCGGGGTATCAAATCCAAACTCTTCTTAACTAATGGGGCCTCCCGCTGCTGCTGCACCACCACCACAAAATTTCTGTTCTCATCCTGAAGCAAAGTTCTTAACCCGAGGCACTATTTCTGGGTTAGCGGAGTCTGTAACCTGAAGCGTCTGTAACCTGAAGCGTCTGTAAGCTGAGGTACCACTGTAGTCCTCTCCTCCAGTTAATGAGAGCGTGCAAAACAGCCATCGTGATTCTTGCAATGGGGCAATCCCTGCTTCCTCAAACCAACCTTCTTCAGCTCCCTCTTATGGAGCAAGGGAAGCTATTATTTAAATCTGGATGGATCCTATTGGTCTCCTAGCCTTGCAGGAATGCTTCCTGGGACCTTCTTGCTGGCCATTATTGAAAACAGGATGCTGGCCTAGAGGCACCTGACATGATGATGATGTGCAAGTTGTTTGAAAGCCACTGTTGCAGCATTTTCTTCCACTCAGTTTGTTTGTGGGAGGTTAATGCCCCCCCCCACCACAGCAGCAAACTTTTATCATTTGTTTGTGAGGCTCTTTTCTCTGCACACACACACACACACACACACACACACACACTCCTCACAAGCACCCCATTGTCATTTTAACTAGCATGTTAATACAGTGGTACCTCGGGTTAAGTACTTAATTCGTTCCGGAGGTCTGTTCTTAACCTGAAACTGTTCTTAACCTGAAGCACCACTTTAGCTAATGGGGCCTCCTGCTGCCGCCGCGCTTGTTGTTGTTTAGTCGTTTAGTTGTGTCCGACTCTTCCTGACCCCATGGACCAGAGCATGCCAGGCACTTCTGTCTTTAGTCAAACTCATGCTGGTAGCTTCGAGAACACTATCTAACCATCTCGTCCTCTGTTGTCCCCTTCTCCTTGTGCCCTCCATCTTTCCCAACATCAGGGTCTTTTCCAAAGAGTCTTCTCTTCTCATGAGGTGGCCAAAGTATTGGAGCCTCAGCTTCAGGATCTGTCCTTCCAGTGAGCACTCAGGGCTGATTTCCTTCAGAATGGAGAGGTTTGATCTTCTTGCAGTCCATGGGACTCTCAAGAGTCTCCTCCAGGACCATAATTCAAAAGCATCAATTCTTCGGCGATCAGCCTTCTTTATGGTCCAGCCGCCGCGCTGCTGGAGCACAATTTCTGTTCTCATCCTGAAGCAAAGTTCTTAACCTGAGGTACTATTTCTGGGTTAGCGGAGTCTGTAACCTGAAGTGTATGTAACCTGAAGCGTATGTAACCCGAGGTACCACTGTAGTGTTTGTGTGTGGTTGTTTGTGCACCTGCATAAGCAACTTGTGATCCAGCGTATTTTTTTCCCTTCAGAAAAGGGAATGCCTGTCGATCCCGGTCCTAGGAATAGATCTCCAAGGGCTGCTTGCATGCGTGGATTTGATTTCTGCCTATAAACATGCAGCTTATGAAAGGACCCTGTCTTTGCAGAGAGCTGTTGTCTTGTAGTCAAGCGTATCAGAATGAAGCTGGGTCCTGTCCTTCAGCTGTTCTAGCTCAGGGACATAAGATGGTCCAAGAATGCTTTGAAGGGGTTCACAGATGAGCCTGGACCTCCATGTCCTGCAACAGCCTGCTCTGATGCAAGTTACGGATGAACTTAAAGGTCCCGCTCCGAGGGCCTTTTTGTGGTTCCCTCACTGTGAGAAGTGAGGTTACAGGGAACCAGGCAGAGGGCCTTCTTGGTAGTGGTGCACACCCTGTGGAACGCCCTCCCAGCAGATGTCAAGGAAATAAACAAGTGCCTGACTTTTAGAAGACATCTGAAGGCAGCTCTGTTTAGGAAAGTTTTTAATGTTTGTTGTTTTATTGTGTTTTTAATAATCTGCTGGGAGCCACCTAGAGTGGCTGGCGAGACCTGGCCAGATGGGCAGGGTATAAGTAATAAATAAATTATTATTATTATTATTATTATTATTATTATTATTATTTTTTTTTTTTTTCCCACTCGGCCTCTCCGCTGTGGTAGATGCATTACAGTTTTTGACAATGAGAGACAATACACAGAGATTTAGGAGATTTCAACCTCTGACAGTTGTACTCTAAATATAGCTGCAGATGGATGAGGGAAGACAAGCAATGGTGCCGAAATGGTACTTTATATTACGTGTAGATCACAGTCCTATATGTTATAAGATCTAGAAGAAATAAAATTAAATCTAAAGACTTGATTTCAGGCAGTAAATGTAACATGGAGTTGTAGCCAACTAAGTTCTACTCAGAATACACCTACTGAAATTAATGAACTTATGTTGGTATGTCTGTAAATTTCATTGGGTCTACTCTGATTATAACTAGCCTTGGATACATCCCATAATGTTGGATCTTGAGGTTGCTTCCCCGCTCACTGGCATTTTAGCTCAAGAGCCATTATTTGCTCACCCAGTTTTTAAAATGATGCCAGATTATTACCATCTCGCATTTTCTGCATTGTCGTCCCAACTTTGTGCAGACCTCATTTGTGGTAAAATAAATTTACAACATAAATAAGAACAGTGGCCATCTCTCCAATGTGTGTGGATTGGCAAAGTGCTATTAAGGCTTTTCAGGGCTTCTGTACCTTTCATTAGCAGCTTCCTTCTTACAGCTTTTTGCCTTCTTATTGTTTCCTGCGCAGTGCTGCAACAGCATTCCAGTGGTACTTCAGGTTACAGACGCTTCAGGTTACAGACGCTTCAGGTTACAGACTCCGCTAACCCAGAAATAGTGCTTCAGGTTAAGAACTTTGCTTCAGGATGAGAACAGAAATCATGCAGCAGCAGCGGGAGGCCCCATTAGCTAAAGTGGTGCTTCAGGTTAAGAACAGTTTCAGGTTAAGAACGGACCTCCAGAACAAATTAAGTTCTTAACCCGAGATACCACTGTACGGAAGAACCAGGATATCAAAAAGATCATGTCAGAAATGGAAATGGACATAAGTTTTGCGTGTTCATCCGAGGTCAGAGATGAAAATGACAGAAGTGAATATTTGCAATATTTGCTATGGTTTGCCTTAGCCCACAAACATTATGTAAATAATTGCATTATTTTCTGCGTTGTTGTTGACATTTCCTTTCCATTGAAACGCATTGAAATTCATTACATAATTAGAATTATGCTAGTTTTGGCTCCAGCGGAC
Organism: Podarcis raffonei; assembly: GCF_027172205.1. NCBI lineage: Eukaryota > Metazoa > Chordata > Lepidosauria > Squamata > Lacertidae > Podarcis > Podarcis raffonei. Next base: position 129,900,464 of record NC_070602.1, on the reverse strand, counting down.
AGTAAGACAAGTGATACAGGTTTTAGCAGAAGTCAAATAGCAGTGGAACAGAAACAGCATTGATTGCAATGAACACAGGGCAGGATGAATGTCTCTGACTCCTTACATCCCTACTGAAGAATGGCCTTTTAATTGCCCTTTAAAAGGGCAAATTTCCCTGTAGTGCAATTTTTCTCCCCCCCCCCTTTTTATTGCAAACTAATTCTAGATGGCACCAAAATATTTTAGATAAATTAATTAATAAATAAAATCAGTAACGAATCTCCCACTGATCCTACAGGGAATAGGAATGGACTAATTAAGGGGGAATCAATCATTAAACTTTCAGCAGCACTGAACAGGAAGCAATAACCGAAGCAAAAACGGCAAGGAGTTGGCTGCAGATTAACACCGAATGACCTCATCTGAGTAGACCTTATAGACGAATCTTGGCCATGACACTGGGTATCGTCAGATAACGTAGCTATACATTCAAACTGTGTAAAACCACAGTTTGAATTACACTTCCAGCTGCGTGTGGAAAAAGCAATGCTGCCACAGCAGTAAAGAGCTCTGCTGTGAAAGCAACCTGATTCTCATGCATTTGACAGCGGGGAATCTTTTTTTTTTTTTTGCTGAGATCAAGGAGTTCCTTTGTTTCCCAGGACCTGAGCTACATTCCCAGGCCATGAGCTTCATCCAGAAGATCTTCGATGACATTTGGAGCCACTAACTTTTGAATAAAGTGTTTCTCTATCCTGTTTTGCTTAAGCATGCCTGGCCCTAAAACTTAGGGCAGTCTTATGCAAACTGCTTAAGGAGAAGTTAGGACAAGTTATCCCCCTAGCCAAGCTTATAATACTTCCTGAATCTTGGGGGTTTTTTTGTTTTTGTTTTTCGTACCTACGGGACCGCCTCTCCTGGTATGTCCCACGGAGGACCTTACGGTCTTCAAACAAAAACATCCTGGAGGTCCCAGGCCACAGGGAGGTTAGGCTGGCCTCAACCAGAGCCAGGGCTTTTTCAGCTGTGGCTCCAATCTGTCACAAGAGACTAGGGCCCTGCGGGACTTGACATCTTTCCGCAGGGCCTGCAAGACAGAGCTGTTCCACCAGGCCTTTGGCTAGGGCACAGCCTGACTCCCTCCTTTGGCAATCTTCACAAAACTTTAGCCTAATGGTTGCCATCAATTTGATTTGAATTAATTTTAGAATGAAATGATTTTAGAATGTTGTACTATTTTATTGTTGTTAGCCGCCCTGAGCCCGGCTTCGGCCAGGGAGGACAGGATATAAATAAAATTTTTTATTATTATTATTATTATTATTATTATTATTATTATTATTATTATTAACAAAGGTTTACAATATCCCTTCCCCATTCAAGAAGAGTTGCACTTTTAGCAGCAACTCACGCTAAAAATCTCTCTCTTTTTCCTTCTCATGCAATCTCATATTAATGTCCTAATTAAGGCTGGTAGCTACATAAGTTACTTCCAAGTAAATATATTTAGGAAATATATTTATGAAATGCAGCAATGTTTCTCTTTGGAAAGGTTTAATAATACGAAACAAAACCTGCTCTGCTCTTCCCCCACCTTAATATTTTCCTTCCTTCTGGTGCCACCACCGCTTAACAACATTTGTTGCTCTCTTTTCCCCACCCTCAGAAGCGAATATTTTAGTGCAACAGAGACCTCCGCGCCTAATGAACCAAAGTGCCAAGATATTCTGCAACTACACGTCTAACGGAAAGAAAATAGAGGCATTCAGAGCCTTGCTCCGTAAAGGAGTAGAAAGGGTGGAAGTCTGCTCCATTTACAAGAACAGCACCCATAATATTACCAAATACGGTCCGGAAATCAGCTGCCGAGTTGCTTTCAAGACAGAAAAGGAAGTCACCTTTAACCTGCAGAGCCTACATGCCAATCAAACGGACATTTACAGCTGCAAAATTGAGGTCTTTGAGCCACCGCCGTACGAAGTCAACGAAAGCCTTGGCACTTTAGTTCACGTGAAAGGTACAAATGTGGAAGTCCTTGCATATTCCCCCAAATCGCTCATGCTAGGGCTACTAGTATTTAAACTGGGCATCTAGAAATGTCTACCTCCCTTGCCAAATGCAAACCAATACTTTCTCAACGAACAGCGAGTTTCCTTAACAGCAGGGGCTACTTTTATTTCGGAAGAAAAGGCAGCTGTGGAGCCCCAGTCTTCTGGTCCAGACTGCAGTCCCATTCTGTTTTCCTTCCTCCCCCCCTCCAAAAAAACCATACCTCCCTTCTGCTGTCCCTCTGCCACCCACTCAGGGGCTGCTGCAATAAAGTAAAGGTAAAGGTAAAGGTACCCCTGACCATTAGGTCCAGTCGTGACCGACTCTGGGGTTGCGGCGCTCCTCTTGCTTTATTGGTCGAGGGAGCCGGCATACAGCTTCCGGGTCATGTGGCCGGCATGACCAAGCTGCTTCTGGCGAACCAGAGCAGTGCACGAAAACAACGTTTACCTTCCCGCCAGAGCGGTACCTATTTATCTACTTGCACTTTGACGTGCTTTCGAACTGCTAGGTTGGTAGGAGCAGGGACCGAGCAACGGGAGCTCACCCCGTCACGGGGATTCGAACCGCCGACCTTCTGATGGCAAGTCCTAGGCTCTGTGGTTTAACCCACAGCGCCACCCGCATCCCAATGCTGCAATAAAAAGTACCTTACAGTCAGGTCACAGTTTGGGGAGTGCCCCCTCCTAAGTTTGGGGCAGACCCCATCTCAAAAACTGCTAGCACATTTGCAAAGCTAAGCAGCGTCCAGAATGGTTTCAAATTGGATGGGAAGATCATGGGTTGAGATTCCTGCATTCTAGAGATTGGAAGGCCCCAAGAGTCGCTTCCAATTCTATGAGAGCCAATCCTAGGCTGGGGTTCTTCAGCTGCTTCTCCTTCAAAATAAATGTGGACAACTTAAGTATGTTTTTTTTAAAAAAATTCACCAACGTAACTTTAAGTTTACCTCACGGTCACTACATTATCCATTCAATTTATCTTGTAGCAGCCATATGGGGTATAGGTAAAGGTAAAGGGACCCCTGACCATTAGGTCCAGTCGTGGATGACTCCGGGGTTGCAGCGCTCATCTCGCTTTATTGGCTGAGGGAGCCGGCGTACAGCTTCTGGGTCATGTGGCCAGCATGACTAAGCTGATTCTGGCAGACCAGAGCAGCGCACGGAAACACCGTTTACCTTCCCGCCGGAGCGGTACCTATTTGTCTACTTGCACTTTGACGTGCTTTCGAACTGCTAGGTTGGCAGGAGCAAGGACCAAGCAACGGGAGCTCACCCCGTCGCGGGGATTCGAACCGCCGACGTTCTGATCGTCAAGTCCTAGGCTCTGTGGTTTAACCCACAGCACCACCCGCGTCCCATATATGGGGTATATCAGAGCATAATAAGAGCCAGGTGCCTGTGCGAAACCTGCAAGCAGAACCTGAGCAATAATAATAATATTAATAATAATACCCTGCCCATCTGGGGAAGGACAGGGAAACATCAGCCTATGAGAAGTTATATAGTTGTTTAACTCTGTGACATCTGATGGGAGGGCATTCCGCAGGGTGGACGTCACTACCAAGAAGGTCCTCTTCCTTCTTCTCTGTAACTTCACTTCTTGCAGTGAGGGAACCGCCAGAAGGCCCTCAGTGCTGGATCTCAGTGTCCAGGTTGAACGATGGGTGTGGAGACGCTCCTTCAGGTATACTGAGCCGAGGCCATTTAGGGCTTTGAATTGTGCTCAGGAACGAACAGGTAGACTGGTATTATGTGGTCCAAGCGGCTGCTTCCAGTCTAGCAGCTGCATTCTAGATTGGTGGCCATTTCCAAGTTAGCTGCAAAGGTAGCCCCACGTAGAGTGCATTGCAATAGTCTAAGCAGGAGATAACCAGAGCATGCACCACTCTGGCAAGGCAGTGTGCAGGCAGGTAGGGTTTAGCAGGCATGGAGTTGGTTGACAGCCACCCTGGACCCAGCGTTGACCTGTGCCTCCACGGACAGCTCTGAGTCCAAGAGCCCTCTGCCATCCTGTGCTTTCCAGCAATTGGTATGCAGTAGCTGTGGTCTAAACCACTGAGACTTTTGGGCTTGTTGATCAGAAGGTTGGTGGTTCGAATCCCTGTGACGGGGTGATCTCCCATTGCTCTGTCCCAGCTCCTGCCAACATGGTAGTTCGAAAGCACACCAGTGCAAGTAGATAAATAGGTACCACTGTGGCGGGAAGGTAAACAGCGTTTCCGTGTGCTCTGTCTTCCATCATGGTGTCCCATTGCACCAGAAGTGGTTTAGTCCTGCTGGCCACATGACCCAGAAAGCTGCTGGCGGTAATGACTGGCAGAATCCGAGACCAGGGAGAAGAGTCGGTGGAAGAAGATTGGAAGAAATTTAAAGATTATTTACAGAAACATTGTAAAATTAAGGAATGTTAGAAGGAGGCTGGAATGAAGTTATGTGGCTTTAGCAGAAATATTATAAAGGATTAAGTAAAAATAGATTGTTAATGGAGGAAAGGAGGAAAGGTAAAGTTACGTTATATTAAGATAAATTATAGGATAAAAATTGGGAAAGATAGAAAGGATTTGCTGAAATAGCTAACTGAACTAGAATACAAAAAAGGGAGGTGCGAGGAGGTCAAGGAAACAAGTAAACGAAAGATAAGTTATGGGAAGGTTCGTTGTGTTTTTTAATTGTTTCTATTTTTCTGTTTTTTATAACTTTTTTTCTACTCTCTTCTTTTTTATTGTGATGTGTTGTTGTTAAGTTTTTGTTTAACTTGGAATTATCTCTTTCTCTTTTTGTAACATTTAAAACTTTAATAAATATTATTTAAAAAAAAAACAACAGAAAGCTGTCTGGGGACAAACGCCGGCTCCCTTGGCCTGAAAGCGAGATGAGCGCCGCAACCCCATAGTTGCCTTTGACTGGACTTAACCATCCAGGGGTCCTTTACCTTTTTTACCTTTACTGCATTAATTTGTCTAACCTTCTTTCAAACCATCTAGATTGACAGCTGTCACTGACTCCTGCAGTTCCATAATTTAACCATTCAGCCTTTGTGTTATTCAAATTCTTTTTCGGCTTTCCTCACTTGCACTTTTTTGGGGTGCCAAAGTTTGTGTTCTTTTTTTTTGTTGTCTTCATTTGGACGAGATTTCATTTTTTTAGATGAAGTCTTGCCTCTGATAGTGTCTTGGACCCTGCTTGTCAACCACACTGGTGTCATCTTGTTCCTCATGGTACACTTCTAGATCTGTGGCGTACATTCCATTTCAGTACAGTCGTACCTTGGCTCCCAAACGCCTTGGGAGTCGAACATTTCAGCTCCCAAACGATCGAAAACCGGAAGTAAGTGTTCCGGTTTTCGAACGTTCTTTTGGAAGCCGAACATCTGACCGGGCTTCCGTGATCAATCAGAAGCCTCGCTTTGGAAGTCAAATGTTTCGGAAGTTGAACGGACTTCCGGAACCAATTCTGTTCAACTCACAAGGTACGACTGTATCTAATAACGTGTTTTTAAACAACTCCCATGCATTTTGGTGTGATCTGACCCTCTAGACTTTATCAACTTCCTTTTTAACCCATCTCCTCGTTTTGGGAAAGTTTCCTTTTTTGAAATCAAATGTGATCTAGGAATAACGGTAATATAGCTTTTCATTTATAGTTTGTGCAGATGTGTTTTAAAGCTTTTCTCCCCTCTGTCAAGCCCCAGAAACCCCAGAATCTCAATGTCAACAAGGACCAGAATTCATGAGTATGGCAGCAGCTATCGGAGTCCTTATTTTCTACAGTATCCTAACAACAGCAGCTTTTTTCTATTGTTGGGTAAGGAATGGTTGTTTCTCACTTATTTCATGTACTTAAATGCAGAAGAGCAACAATAATCTAATTTTGGAGATGGGAAAAGCTAGCCCACTTCTATACAGTTATGTGACACCCTACTCTGCCTTGCCAAGCAGAGGTGAGCTCTCTAGATCATGAACTCCCCATGGCCCAGATGTTTTGGACTACAACTCCCATGATCCCTTGCTATAGTGGCTGGGACAGAAGGATGATGGACTCCAAAATATCTGGAGGGCAACAAGTTGGGGAAATCTGGACCATCTTTTAATTCTCTTTGTATGGTTTGATAGCCGAAGGTCCTAGCTCAATGATCTTCGATGGCTGCTGGTTATCCTAAGGCAGTTGGATTTGTCTCTCACACCTCACCTTGGGGAAGGGGGCTGAAGTCATGAAATTTCATCCAGTCTGCAGAGTGGGAAGGAAAATTGAGCCATGAGGTGTACGCTGCTGCTTTAGGCTGCGGAGACAGGTGTGTCCCAAGACTAGCGCTGCCGGGGTTGGCTGCTTGACACGTGTCGACTTGGACATATGCAAATAAAAAATATTACAGAAATGCCTTACGCCCCACCAGTTTTCGTTCCCTGCTAGGAAATAGGCCCTATTCAAAACCAAGTGGCTGGAGTGTGGTTGAATTACTGGAGTGCTCATCAAAAGATATTTAATGTTGCACACCACCCTGGGATCTTTTCATAAAGGGCGGTACATAAACTGAATAATAATAATAATGATTTTTTTAAAGAAGTAAAAATGCTACAGTGATGCTACTCAGCCTCAACTCCAACTTCCTTACCATCTTAGGAGCCTGCATCTTGGTGAATGTTGTTGTTGTTGTTGTTGTTTAGTCGTTTAGTCGTGTCCGACTCTTCGTGACCCCCTGGACCAGAGCACGCCAGGCACTCCTGTCTTCCACTGCCTCCCGCAGTTTGGTCAAACTCATGCTGCTAGCTTCGAGAACACTGTCCAACCATCTCGCCCTCTGTCGCCCCCTTCTCCTTGTGCCCTCCATCTTTCCCAACATCAGGGTCTTTTCCAGGGAGTCTTCTCTTCTCATGAGGTGGCCAAACTATTGGAGCCTCAGCTTCAGGATCTGTCCTTCCAGTGAGCACTCAGGGCTGATTTCCTTCAGAATGGAGAGGTTTGATCTTCTTGCAGTCCATGGGACTCTCAAGAGTCTCCTCCAGCACCATAATTCAAAAGCATCCATTCTTCGGCGATCAGCCTTCTTTATGGTCCACTTGGTGAATGTGCACCCTCCCAATTGTGCAAACCATGGGCTGGATTCAACTAACTCGTTCTGCTAGTGGGGTCCCCCTCTTTCTCCCAAAGCCATCGGAGGGGTGTCGGAAGAACCCCAGAAGGGTGTTTTTTTGGAGGGCGGGAGAGTAGAGATCATTCCATCAGGCAAGCACAAATGCTTGTGTTGGCAGAACAGTCTCCTTAGCTCTACACTGAATTCCGTCCCATGGGCTTAAGTACTGATTCAAGCCAATTTTTCGTTAACTTTGTTAAAAGTTGGGCGGCTGTGCTCTCTAGGCTCCTTCATTACAAAGGGACACTTTCATTGCTGTGTACTGTGCTAAGAACCATCCAGGTTTTCTAGTTAAGTAATTGTGGCAGCACACTCCGCAGAAGCACTATTGTTCTTGAAACAGCTAATAATAGTGTAAAGGCCGCATGTCTGAATCAGGCCAAAGGTATGGAAGGTTTTGCTAGCTCAGCTCTAGAGACCAGTGCATTTTTTGCAGCTGTTCCATACACTTGCAATGATGATAAGAAGATGAACAAGTGACCCACACATCTGCTTTCCATGCTTTTGGGTATTTTGGTTGTGAGCCAGTGTGGTGTAGTGGTTAAGAGTGGTAGTCTCGTAATCTGGTGAACGGGGTTCGATTCCCCGCTCCTCCACATGCAGCTGCTGGGTGACCTTGGGCCAGTCACACTTCTTTGAAGTCTCTCAGCCCCACTCACCTCACAGAGTGTTTGTTGTGGGGGAGGAAGGAGAATGTTAGCCACTTTGAGACTCCTTAAAGGGAGTGAAAGGCGGGATATCAAATCCAAACTCTTCTTCTTCTTCTTCTATTAAGTGAAGGGGAATCTCATGTACCTCTCTTGCTGTCAGTACTGAGTACAGTGGTACCTCGGGTTACATACGCTTCAGGTTACATGCGCTTCAGGTTACAGACTCCGCTAACCCAGAAATAGTACCTCAGGTTAAGAACTTTGCTTCAGGATGAGAACAGAAATCGTGCTCCAGCGGCACGGCGGCAGCAGGAGGCCCCATTAGCTAAAGTGGTGCTTCAGGTTAAGAACAGTTTCAGGTTAAGAACAGACCTCCGGAACGAATTAAGTACTTAACCCGAAGGTACCACTGTATCTCTCCAGTAAGGAGATGCACAAGGACTCTGCAGAATACTCAGAAATGCAGAAAAATTATTAACACACAATTGTTTCATCGCTCCTTGCAAAGTGGATTTTGTTCATTGGGTTTTGTTCACTACAACGATTAAATTCTCTCTCCTCCATCATTTTCTTTGTAGCTGAAAACCAAGAAGAATAAGATTGTTCGGAATGACTATTTCAACATGACTGCCTGGCAATCGAACGCTCCGAAGAAGAGACCTCAACCGCCAGGTGTCCCAGCAAGAAACTACACCGCGTACCGTTCATGGGAGCCATGACAATTGGTAACATAAATGGCCTGTTCTCTACAATGGGAAATATGAATGGACATTTCACCCCTTAGCTCAGCGCGCCTGTTGTCGACGGTCACTGATATCCCCACGAAAAGGAGTTCTCAGCAATGTGAAGGATAAAAACTGTTATGTTATGCTTCAAACTGATGGTGGAAAAGAAGAAAAACTGACAATGGATTGTAAATACAGTCTCATAAACCTCTCTTAAGCAAATGCTGGTTCCATCAGCATTGATGCAATTTCTTGATTGCTTCAGTCTTAGAAGAATATGTATAAATTGTACCAAAATTCTGGCAAATGACCAAGCAAAGAGCAGAGGTAGAAATATGTTGTCTTTCATGTCAAAAGGGGAAATACCGAATGGGAGAGTGTAAAACATATGTTTAACAGATCAGGAGCATTCAGCTAAGTTGGCCCAGTATTATAAAGAACATCATACTATTGTAAGCGAAGTGAATGATTAGTTGGATAGCTTTGCCATGTAATTCTGCATAGTCCCTTTCCCTGCTGATGAACAAATTCCTCATACTGCTAAAACAATCAATCTGCAAGTCATTTCTGAGAGAGCCTTTAAGGAAGAGTGGAATGTGCAGCCATATGAGACCACTCTTGAGATTTGCAGGCTTTCACTAAGGCTTGGACAATGTCCTACATAAAGGAGCAGACAAAACGTCCTCACTGAGAGGAGAGAATTAATCAACTGATGCTGTTGGCTCCCAGTGAGATCCAAAAGAGATAACGACAGGGGTTATATTTTCCTTTCTTGCTGTCTGGACACAATATTTGCATGGTTCAATGATTATAGCCAAGCGAAGTCTGGAATTAAAAAGGCAACTGGTTTTTCCTCCCTCAATGCTGTCTAGTTGTAGCAAATGTAGGACGTACAATGGCATTTTGCCAGTAAAAAAACAGACATTGCAAAAAAACTAAGTTGATTTTAATTTTCTTGATGAGTTAACAACTTTCAAAGTGTGACATACTGAACAGGAACCAACAGGAGCCTTACAGAACAGGAAACAACTAAGGCTGTCACATCCTTAGCAACACCTCAGCAGGCACACCCATCACTACCAAATGGTGCAATGTAGGTAGTAGGTACACCGACCCTGGTCTGGCAAGGCTTGCAAACCTTCCTGTTCACCTGTGGCGAGTCTTGCCCATTTGACTTACTTTCCGTTGTATAAAACAAGCCCAAAGGAGCCCCCAACCCGCTCACAGGTCCTTGTATGATCAGTGAAAACAGTTGGTCCTGGCAATTATTGTTGTTTAGTCGTTTAGTCGTGTCCCACTCTTCGTGACCCCGTGGACCAGAGCATGCCGGGCACTCCTGTCTTCCACTGCCTCCCGCAATTTAGTCAAACTCATGCTGGTAGCATCAAGAACACTGTCCCAACATCTTGTCCTCTGTCGTCCCCTTCTCCTTGCACCCTACATATTTCCCAACATCAGGGTCTTTTCCAGGGAGTCTTCTTTTCTCAAGAGGCGGTCAAAGTATTGGAGCCTCAGCTTCAGGATCTGTCCTTCCAGTGAGCACTCAGGGCTGATTTCCTTCAGAATGGATCGGTTTGATCTTCTTGCAGTCCATGGGACTCTCAAGAATCTCCTCCAGCACCATAATTCAAAAGCATCAATTCTTTGGCGATCAGCCTTCGTTATGGCAATTATTAACCACTCTCAATTCTACCCTGATCATTGCCACCTGCCCAGATTTTAACTTATCTGAGATAATTTTAAGATGTATTTTAATTAACTGGTGTTTGTTTTTATGCTTATTGTGTGTTTTTTTATGATGTCAGCTGTTCTGAGCCCGGCCTCGGCCGGGTAGGGCAGGATATTATTAATGAGTCAAACAAAGCACAGAAAGAATGTAGTAAGAGCAAGGCCAACACGTGACTTGAAATGACTAGGAAGCAATGAACTTATTTTGCATTGAGATGCACGTAAGTTTGTCATTTTTTGCATACGCTCATTCCCCCTAGGTAGCAGCCTTGTTATAGGCGCATCCAGGGCCGGATTTAGGTTTGATGAGGCCCTAAGCTACTGAAGGTAATGGGGCCCTTTGTCAACAACAAATTGTCGCTGTTCAAAATGAGCAAACCATTGATATTTTAGGGAGCAGGCTAGCAGGCGGGGCCCATTACTTAGCTCACAGGAGCCTACACAACACAAAACACTGTTGCTGTATGTAGGTTTTATTTTATTTGTTTTTTATCTTCTATTTTGGAAATGTACATCCAGTTTTTTTCCTTTAAATTTTTTTGGGGCCCCCAAGAGAGCGGGCCCCTAAGCTATAGCTTGCTTAGCTTATACATAAATCCAGCACTGGGCGCATCCCCCCCTTTTTTTAGAACTCCATTGTCTCAAGACTGAAAGATGTCAACACCGACACCATTATGAAAAGGGCAAACGCCCTCTTCCAAAATAAAGTGGGCTCATGCCATCCTCTTGGATCCACTTTCAACAAGAGCATGTTTAATACAGTGGTACCTCGGGTTACATATGCTTCAGGTTACATACGCTTCAGGTTACATACGCTTCAGGTTACAGACTCCACTAACCCAGAAATATTACCTCGGGTTAAGACCTTTGCTTCAGGATGAGAACAGAAATCACATGGCAACAGCAGGAGGCCCCATTAGCTAAAGTGGTGCTTCAGGTTAAGAACAGTTTCACGTTAAGAACAGACCTCCTGAACGAATTATTGTATTTTTTGCTCTGTAAGACACACCAGACCACAAGACGCACCTAGTTTTTGGAGGAGGAAAACAAGAAAAAAAATATTCTGAATCTCAGAAGCCAGAACAGCAAGAGGGGTCACTGCGCAGTGAAAGCAGCAATCCCTCTTGCTGTTCTGGCTTCTGGGATAGCTGTGAAGGGAGAAGGAAGGGTTAAACTCCATATTATCTGTGCCTAAACTTATTTTTAGTGGTGCGAGGGAGGCAGTTGACAGAAACCGCAGTCGGGAGCAGTAGCAAAGGAGACAGTTGGCTAAAACCGAAACTGTTGTTACCATCAGAGGCCAGACATGGTTCCTGTTTTTATGCTTGAGCTCTGCAAGCCAGGAGCTGCTTCCTGTTTGCAATTGCTTACGCTCTGCAAGCCAGGAGCTGCTTTCTGCACATGCTCTCAGCTGCAGTAACGCAAGAGAAGAACACACGAACAAGGGAAGGAGGGGGGCTTAGCTGGCCAGATAGCCATATGCCATATTAGGTAATAAGCACTATCTTGCCAGCTAATTGGAGAATTTGAAGAGGTGGGAAGAGATGGGCAGGCTCTCAGGTATAAAGATGCTTGTTTATTTGTATCTATGGGCCAGTCTTTTGGGAACGATCCCACTGGCCACCTCTGTGCACAGATCTCAATAAAACTTTTTTTCTCTGAAGAGGAACTTCCCTGGTGCTTTTTGTTCTCTCCTCGGTCCTGGGGGTAAGCGGCAAAAGTGAATCCCTTGTGACCTAAGGCTTCAGCTGCACAACCTGCATTCACTCCATAAGACGCACACACATTTCCCCTTACTTGTTAGGAGGGAAAAAGTGAGTCTTATAGAGCAAAAAATACGGCAAGTTCTTAACCTGAGGTACCACTGTACAAGTATTCCCCGTGATTCCTTCTGCTTAGTAGAGTAAAGACAAGAGGATGCGCTGTTTAGGCTACAACAGAAACAGGTGGTATCTTTTTCATGGCGCACCCACCCGCTTTTAACAGCAATAGCACCCCGGCAGCGTAATTCATTATTTAGATGGCATATGTACACCCTAACCTTTGGCTCAGCGTGATCTGTTTCCTCCCATCCCTTATCACCCAATATGATGTCCCTGAACAGCCTGGCTTGCTTAAATCACTTTCATTTGCTCTCCCTTCCTTGTCAGGGGGAGGGGAGGGCATGTTTGATACATAGCGTACTCCAGAGCTACTGATCTCATCAAGACCCCACCCGCCCCCGCCTCTTGCATTGTGTTGTGTATGAGCCCTCTCCACTCTTCCAGTGTGTGTTTTCAGCCTCCCTGTTATCAGCAGCGCTGCTTCTCCAAGCCATTGACAGAAGCCATGTGGTTGCTTTAGGGGCCATGTGGTTTGTTTCATTCAGAGATTAGTGTTTATGAGAAAGATGAAATCCTTCTTGAATGCTAGTGAGCACGACACTCACCAACTATTGCGGCAGACATGGGGCATTTCGCTAGTTGTTTTTATCTACATGTGTGCATGAGTTTTGTTTCGTTTAATAAAAGAAGGGATGGATGTCTTATTTTGGGAATGTGAGAAGAACTGACCCTTTAATAGTAACTTACTGTTACAATGTGGGACGCGGGTGGTGCTGTGGGTTAAGCCACAAAGCCCAGGACTTGCCGATCAGAAGGTTGGTGGTTCGAATCCCCACGACGGGGTGAGCTCCCATTGCTCGGTCCCTGCTCCTGCCCACCTAGCAGTCTGAAAGCACGTCAAAGTGCAAGTAGATGAATAGGTACCGCTCCGGCGGGAAGGTAAACGGCATTTCCGTCTGCTGCTCTGGTTCGCCAGAAGCGGCTTAGTCCTGCTGGCCACATGACCCGGAAGCTGTACGCCGGCTCCCTCGGCCAATAAAGCGAGATGAGCATCGCAACCCCAGAGTCGGCTGCGACTGGACCTAATGGTCAGGGGTCCCTTTACCTTTACCTTTACCTTTACTGTTACAGTGTGTCCTCGGTGCAATTGGTTTGACTGGTTTGTAGGAGGAGAAAACCACTGCAGTTAGAGCTGCTGTTGAGACTGTTTACACATTTCCAGCTTAAAACACAACTATGTTCTTCTTCTCTATTTAGCTTCATGAGAAAAGACGTGTAGAAAAATGGGTTGTGGCTAACACCTGTTTCCCAAATCAGTAATGGAACCATACCAGAATGCAGAGTAAACAAGAATATGCACACGGCGTAAGGTTGAAAAACCAAATATACAATTGAACCCATATTGCGTCCAGGAGCAGCTTGTGGGAAAAGGGTTTGTGGTTGGAAAGGCTGCTGCTGCCTCAATCCAAATCACATTCCACCAGCTCCTTTTAGCCAAAAAAAAGCAAAAGCAAAACCCCAAACCTGAAATTCATTCACAAAATGTTGTCCGGTTTGGCCTTTAGGCCGTGAGTGGTTCCAACACCGCCATCTTGGAAATTTGAGCCGGCATTGCATTATCAAGTTGCCATTTCTGTTGAACAGCTTCATCACAACTCTGCTTTCTAACTTCCGTATTTTTCGCTCTATAAGACGCACAAGACGCACCTAGTTTTTGGAGGAGGAAAACAAGAAAAAAAAATTCTGAATCCCAGAAGCCAGAACAGCAAGAGGGATCACTGCACAGTGAAAGCAACAATCCCTCTTGCTGTTCTGGCTTCTGGGATAGCCACGCAGCCTGCATTCACTCCATAAGACGCACACACATCCCCCCTTACTTTTTAGGAGGGAAAAAGTGAGTCTTATAGGGCAAAAAATACGGTAAAAGTTATCTTAAAGACATGAGACATAGTTTTATAACGAGCATCAGAGTCATGAAATCTGTCCATAATAATAATAATAATAGAATCAGATGCGAGCAGTGCGTAATAAAGGTTTAAATGATATTGTTACCATTTAACTGGCCACTTTCCATCCCCAAATGGTGCTGCTAATGTGACCAGAGGCTCAGAGACCAACATCACTGCAATTCTCCTCCACCACAAAGGAGCGAGGTTACTTGCAAACCTTGCTCAAGCTACTGAGAATCCGCCTGAATGAGAAGAAATGAAATTCACATGTGGTTTCTGGGGTGAGCCGTGAGAAGTTGCTTGCATAATCACTTTAAGCCATTAAAAACAAAAAAAATCTGAAAAACAAGCATACATTGGTGAGGTTGAGGCCATTATTGTCAGAGGCTTTAAAGTGGGAAGCAAGAAGACCACCAAAGAGGAAATAAGAGTTCAGCGAGGCGCTTGTAATCTCTCGCCTTTTGCTTTTGAATCACATCTTCTTACAACTCAAATCAGCATCTTAAAAAGCAGAGACATCACCTTGCCAACAAAGGTCCGTATAGTTAAAGCCATGGTTTTCCCGGTAGTGATGTATGGAAGTGAGAGCTGGACCATAAAGAAGGCTGATCGCCAAAGAATTGATGCTTTTGAATTATGGTGCTGGAGGAGACTCTTGAGAGTCCCATGGACTGCAAGAAGATCAAACCTATCCATTCTGAAGGAAATCAGCCCTGAGTGCTCACTGGAAGGACAGATCGTGAAACTGAGGCTCCAGTACTTTGGCCACCTCATGAGAAGAGAAGACTCCCTGGAAAAGACCCTGATGTTGGGAAAGATGGAGGGCACAAGGAGAAGGGGACGACAGAGGATGAGATGGTTGGACAGTGTTCTCGAAGCTACCAGCATGAGTCTGACCAAACTGCGGGAGGCAGTGGAAGACAGGAGTGCCTGGTGTGCTCTGGTCCATGGGGTCACGAAGAGTCGAACACGACTAAATGACTAAACAACTCAAACACTGTTTTAGAGCACCCAAGTTTGAGAGCATTTTCTCTTGCAGATACAGGAGTCCCTGCAATTTTATCACTGTCGACTCATGAACAGGGTCTTTCTCAGTTCAGCAGGACTCAATCCCAGGCAAGAATGGAAGGATATGACAACCCTAGTTCCCTCGGTTTCTCATTTTTCCAATCTTAAATTTGGTTTCCCACGTTTCCGCAGCAATTTGGAAATGGTCTTTTGCAAAAAAATACCCTGAGGAAAATTCTCCAGCATTTTAGTGCAAATGTCTACTCATAAACACATTTTTGTATGCAGTTTTGACTAACGTACACATTTTTGGCAAGCATTTCTTCCCTAATGCAACACATTTTTCCGTGCTGCTTGCACCAACATATTCATTATTATGCACAATTCTACCTAATGTATGCTTTTGTAAATGTTGTTTGGCTGAAGAACTGCATTGCAAAATCCGGATCAGTGCAGATTTTGAAGGACAACCTCGTTTCAGTTCTCGTTTTGTTTCAAATTTGGCTTTCAGTGCTAACTGAATCGAATTTTTCCTCCTCCCTAACCGCAAGCTAGTGTGCTTAGGGCTGCAGTCTTAGTTTGGTAAAGGAACAATCTCACATGTATGCTCTGCAGTAAGACACCATAGCAGGATAGAGCAGGAGTGCTTGCTTTGCCTTTTTATAGCTTGCTGACTGATGTGTCATAGAATTATAGAGTTGGAAGGGATCACAAGGGTCATTTAGTCCAACCCCCAACAATGCAGGAATCTTTTGCCCAACATGAGGCTCGAACCCTTGGCCCTGAGATTTTGAGTCTCCTGCTTTGCCGACTGAGCTATCAGAGGTTGCTTTTCTTCACCTTCCATGTCACTAGGGATGGGTAAATCTACCAACGTCTATTTCTCTCATTTTCCACTCTTAAGATCAATTCTCCACATTTTCAGTCCACATTCTAATATAGATGTTTTCGTACCTCATTTTGTCCGACATGCACATTTTCTTTTTCACAAAGCAATTTCCCTTAGCAGAATGCTTTTTTGTATGTTAATTTCACTGATATATTGTTGTTGTTGTTTAGTTGTTTAGTCGTGTCCGAATCTTCGTGACCCCCTGGACCAGAGCACGTCAGGCACTCCTGTCTTCCACTGCCTCCCGCAGTTTGGTCAAACTCATGCTGGTAGCTTCGAGAACACTGTCCAACCATCTCATCCTCTGTCGTCCCCTTCTCCTTGTGCCCTCCATCAATCCCAACATCAGGGTCTTTTCCAGGGAGTCTTCTCTTCTCATGAGGTGGCCAAAGTATTGGAGCCTCAGTTTCATGATCTGTCCTTCCAGTGAGCCACTCACATATACAGGGCTACTAACTGGAATAATTTTTTCCCTGGGCGTGGGGTGGGGCTCAGGTAAACCCCGCTATGCATAATCACAGGACACACAATTTGAATGGCAATGCCCATCAACTGAGGGTGGGGAACTCAAATAATTTATTGTGGGGTCTGAAGGGACCTCAGCCCCTAAGAGTTGGTACCTATGGATATATACATTCACGTGCAACAATTTACCTCCAGGGTATGCATTTCTCTGCATGTTGCTTAGACAGGGAACTGTGTTGCAAAATTCGGAGGAGTGCAAAATTCAGAGAAATATGGCTGTGTTTTGATTTGTGTACTGTTTTGCAAAGGGCCAATTAGCTAAGCTCGCTTTTATATGTAAACAGAATTGAACCTCCCTTTCAGAGTTGGAGGTCAGCGAAAATGAGAACCAGGAGCTTATATCAATGAAAACCTCTTCAACTTTTTCCTGATCGATAATACAACTCTTTGGGTTATCTATATCTATATCTCCATTGCACCCCAGTAGGTGGCACCCACCTGTTTCCCTTCGCTACGGTGGATGAGATCAAGAGAGATAACACTGGGCGCTTATGCTTCTTCATCTAATCTCCACATACCACCAACCCCTCGCAAAGCCACAACAAATAGGAAAACAACCCTCTTTGCCCTGCTTCCGTCTAACTGACATTGTCACGCAGTTCCTGTCTGCATAACCTGTAGACGCTCCGTGCAAAGGTTTATCTTCTCATTTATTTTCTGCTCCACTCTCAACGTGTGGGTGAACAGCTGAAAGCAGAGAGCCGTCTCCCTTTGTTTTAATGCTCTAAGATCAGGATGTAAATTTAAAGCAGATGATGCACATTCAGAGATGTTGGAGGATGGATGGCGGCTAACAGATTGAGGTTGAATCCTGACAAGACAGAAGTACTGTTTTGGGGGGACAGGAGGTGGGCAGGTGTGGAGGACTCCCTGGTCCTGAATGGGGTAACTGTGCCCCTGAAGGACCAGGTGCACAGCCTGGGAGTCATTTTGGACTCCCAGCTGTCCATGGAGGCTCAGGTCAATTCTGTGTCCAAGGCAGCTGTCTACCAGCTCCATCTGGTACACAGGCTGAGACCCTCCCTGCCCGCAGACTGTCTTGCCAGAGTGGTGCATGCTCTAGTTATCGCCAGTTTGGACTACAGCAATGCGCTCTATGTGGGGATACCTTTGAAAGTGAGTTGGAAACTACAACTAATCCAGAATGTAGCAGCTAGACTGGTGATTGGGAGCGGCCGCCGAGAACACATAACACCGGTCTTGAAAGACCTACATTGGCTCCCAGTATGTTTCTGAGCACAATTCAAAGTGTTGGTGCTGACCTTTAAAGCCCTAAATGGCCTCGGCCCAGTATACCTGAAGGAGCGTCTCCACCCCCATCGTTCTGCCCGGACACTGAGGTCCAGCTCTGAGGCCCTTCTGGCGGTTCCCTCAGTGTGAGAAGTGAGGTTACAGGGAACCAGGCAGAGGGCCTTCTTGGTTGTGGCACCCGCCCTGTGGAACGGCCTCCCATCAGATGTCAAAGGAAAAAACAACTACCAGACTTTTAGGAGACATCTGAAGGCAGCCTTGTGTAGGGAAGCTTTTAATATCTGAATGACTATTGTATTTTAATATTTAGTTGGAAGCCGCCCAGAGTGTTTGGGGAAACCCAGCCAGATGGGCGGGGTATAAATAATAAATAATAATAATAATAATAATTATTATTATTATTTAAAATGGGAGGCAACATCTGTGGCCTCCAAAACTCCCATCTCTTGGGTGATAACGCCCAGGCCTGTGCCTCCCCCACAACGCAGCGTCACCCGGGATTCATCACTCTGGTGTCAGGTCATGCTGCTGTGAACCATAACCAGGACATGAGCACATGACTAGCAGAGTCCAAACAGAAGCTCCGTCTTGAGGAGAAACACCTAAGCCTAATTTATTGCAAATTAAAACAAACGTAACAGAACAAAGAAAAACATGGCTTCTCTCTCTGTCTTTCTTCCTTGGAGAGAGAGCTGCAAACACAAAAGCTATGTTATTGTTGTTTAGTCGTGTCCGACTCTTCGTGACCCAAGGACTAGAGCACGCCAGGCACTCCTGTCTTCCACTGCCTCCCGTAGTTTGGTCAAACTCATGCTGGTAGCTTTGAGAACACTGTCCAACCATCTTGCCCTCTGTCGTCCCCTTCTCCTTGTGCCCTCCATCTTTCCCAACATCAGGGTCTTTTCCAGGGAGTCTTCTCTTCTCATGAGGTGGCCAAAGTATTGGAGCCTCAGCTTCAGGATCTGTCCTTCCAGTGAGCACTCAGGGCTGATTTCCTTCAGAATGGAGAGGTTTGATCTTCTTGCAGTCCATGGGACTCTCAAGAATCTCCTCCAGCACCAGAATTCAAAAGCTATACAGAGTGGAAATAGTGTATCTCTCTTTCCGCTCATAAGACTCCAATAATCAGTGCTGGAATGTAAACAGGCATGTGACATGTAACAATCCCACACATCTGCAGCACGGGAGGAATGGAATTCTCAACACCATCGTCCCTGACTGATGGCTGGGACTGATGGGAACTGGAGTCCATTGTTATGTGGCAAGACACAGGTTAGCCACATGAGGGTAGACTCTTATGATCAGATCATGAGAAAGTCCACAAATGTGTGACAGGCCCACAAATGTGTGACAGGTTAAAGGTAAAGGTAAAGCGAACCCTGACCATTAGGTCCAGTCGTGGCCGACTCTGGGGTTGCAGTGCTCATCTCGCTTTATTGGCCGAGGGAGCCGGCGTACAGCTTCTGGGTCATTTGGCCAGCATGACTAAGCCACTTCTGGCAAACCAGAGCAGCACACGGAAACGCCGTTTACCTTCCCGCCGGAGTGGTACCTATTTATCTACTTGCAGTTTGACGTGCTTTCAAATTGCTAGGTTGGTAGGAGCAGGGACCGAACAATGGGAGCTCACCCCATCACGGGGATTCGAACTGCTGACCTTCTGATCGGCAAGTCCTAGGCTCTGTGGTTTAACCCACAGAGCCACCCGTGTCCCAAAGAGATACAGGTTCAGATTCAGCAAACCTGAAATTGAAGAACTACAGGGTTATTATAAAGAAAAGTGTCACCCCAAGCTCTTGTTTATGGTGAGTAGATTCGTCATTCAGTATAAACATGATGAGTGGCTGAACTGGCCACTAACATGATTCCCTCAAGTCCATCGTTCTGAACCGCAGGCACAAAGGAGAGCTCATGGGAGTGGTTGGGTGTAGGGATGGATAGATGATAGATAAATAAACTTTATTCACATTAGCCAACGGCCATAGCAACATAAAACAAACAATATATAAAAATAAAATATATACAAATAAAAAAGGCAACATTGGGTGCAGGGACACCAAAGAAGTATGTCAAAAACATCAGAATGGCCATTTCGAGTGCTTTGAAAAATTCAGGTGCAGACTTGCAGCAAATCAGCCTGCCAGGCTTCCTGGCTTCTGAAGATGCAGGGCACACACTGCAGCAAGTAGATGACTTGTCCACGTCCAAGCAAATGCTCATACATGCTTTATATGCAAAGCAGGATGCGTCACTTTGGCCAGGACTTCCCATTGCTTCACCTGACCAGATGAGGGCATAGGGGGGCAAATACCCAAAATCTTGCAGATAGTTCCCCTTTCTGGGCTTTGAGCCCAGCCCCCAAGCCCCCAGATAAGAATAACACCAAAGCAAGCCAATTAGCCTATAACAAAGCAAGTGTATGAGCTCATTGCTACAACCGCCACCTATTAATTGAGGGGTTATCTTGACTACCAAGATGGTGTGTATGGAGCTCCCAGAACAGTTCACCCTTGTTCAACGCATCCATCATATCAAGGCTATTACAGGCTTTTTGTGATCGTCTGTGCATCCCCTTATCGTACCCGGAAGTGAATTTGAAGTCGCTAAAGACATTACATGAGTTCATTAAACCCTCGTGTTATAGTACATTGACCCATTGTTCCTGCCCCTTGCTAATGTTTCTGAATGACCCGCTGGACACTACGATCCCTCCCTCCCCTTCTTCAGATAATTGGTAGCAGAGTAAATACCGTATTTTTCGCTCTATATGACGCACCAGACCACAAGACGCACCTAGTTTTTGGAGGAGGAAAACAAGGAAAAAAAAAATTCTGAATCTCAGAAGCTAGAACAGCAAGAGGGATCACTGCGCAGTGAAAGCAGCAGTCCCTCTTGCTGTTCTGGCTTCTGGGATAGCCACGCAGCCTGCATTGGCTCCATAAGACGCACACACATTTCCCCTTACTTCTTAGGAGGGAAAAAGTGAGTCTTAATGAGCAAAAAATACGGTAGTTCTTCTTTGCTGCATATCCTCGTAATTCAGCTGTGGGGAAGTGAGAGAAAAGACGTTCCATTCCACGAGAGTCAGAATACAACACGGGCACCCTATGTCATCCAAAAATATTTATCCCTGCCTCTAATCTAATAAAACACAGAAAAATAGATAAATGCAAGTTAAGGCACCCAAGGGCAGTTTCTGGCAACGTGATGGAACACAGGAAAGGATGAGGCCTCCAGGAACTCTTGGGTTCCAGTCCATTGGTTTAAACCCAGCAACTCTAAGGCTAAATGAAGGCTGTGTACACACCATATAAAGGTAAAGGGACCCCTGACCATTAGGTTCAGTCGTGACCGACTCTGGGGTTGCGCCGCTCATCTTGCTTTATTGGCCGAGGGAGCCGGTGTGTAGCTTCCGGGTCATGTGGCCAGCATGACTAAGCCGCTTCTGGCGAACCAGAGCAGCGCACGGAAACGCCGCTTACCTTCCCGCTGGAGCGGTACCTATTTATCTACTTGCATTTTGACATGCTTTTGAACTGCTAGGTTGGCAGGAACAGGGACAGAGCAACGGGAGCTCACCCCGCCGCGGGGATTCGAACCGCCGACCTTCTGATCGGCAAGTCGTAGGTTCTGTGGTTTAACCCACAGCGCCATCCGCGTCCATATATTTAAGGCCTATTTCACCACCCTCCCAAAAGAATCCTGGGATAGGTGGCTTGTCCCTCACAGAGTTCAGAGGGTTGGATTCAACATTCCTCAGATGATAATAGGGTCGTTCTATTCTACCTCAGTATCACTGCTGCCACCCCCTTTTGGGCATGTTAAGTTTTTCATTATGCAGACAACTCCCGACTGAAGCCCAGCTAGCTTCAGTGCCCACCCTCAACCCCATAATGTCCTTGCCACCTTACATCCCTCAGGGTCCAACCCCCAACAGGCTGACCTGCTCCTGACCAGCTACACCCTTCAGTTTCAGGGTCTCCTCCAGCCGCCATCTTCTCTTCAGGCCTGACCTGGCTCATTTTCTCCTCCTTGTTTTATGCAGCATGGCTGGCTGGCTGGGGGCCCACCAGACCAGAGAGTCAAAGCCTCCCATCGCGAGGACAGTGGCAGCAGCAACCCCATTGCCTTGCTCTCCCTGCTGCTACTACTCCACTGGCCAGTTGACCAGCCGGCCCGGCTCCCTCCCTTGAGCCCAGCACAAGACTCTTCCCTTTCCGCCCCTCACCCCACCTTCTCCGACTCCCAGGAGCAGCAGCAAAGGAGGCAGCAGTTGATGAGGAGAAGGAGAATAAGAGAGGTAACCTCCACTGGCAACTGTCTCTTCTCCCCTGCTTCCCCCAATGTGCAGCCATTTCTGGGTTTGTTGTTGCTTAGTCGTGTCCGACTCTTCGTGACCCCATGCACCAGAGCACGCCAGGCACTCCTGTCTTCCACTGCCTCCTACAGTTTGGTCAAACTCATGCTGGTAGCTTCGAGAACACTGTCCAACCATTTCATCCTCTGCCGTCCCCTTCTCCTTGTGCCCGCCATCTTTCCCAACATCGGGGTCTTTTCCAGGGAGTCTTCTCTTCTCATGAGGTGGCCAAAGTATTGGAGCCTCAGCTTCAGGATCTATCCTTCCAGTGAGCACTCAGGGCTGATTTCTTTAAGAATGGAGAGGTTTGATCTTCTTGCAGTCCATGGGACTCTCAAGAGTCTCCTCCAGCACCATAATTCAAAAGCATCAATTCTTCAGCGATCAGCCTTCTTTATGGTCCAGCTCTCACTTCCATATTTCTGGT
Organism: Podarcis raffonei; assembly: GCF_027172205.1. Classification (NCBI taxonomy): domain Eukaryota; kingdom Metazoa; phylum Chordata; class Lepidosauria; order Squamata; family Lacertidae; genus Podarcis; species Podarcis raffonei. The sequence continues at coordinate 129,877,968 of NC_070602.1, read as the reverse complement.
TAGCGTGCCTCAACAAAGATGGGAATTTAGGACTCGGCATGACAAAGTGAGAAGCTTTGATGGCTTAAGGGTTTTGTGGCAGTCCTGCCACTTTTGGGGCAGTTGGAGTACTGGCAGAAGCCATCGCAAGGGTTTGTGACTCACCTGGGGTGCTGACAGAACAAGGGTTTCTGCTGGTGCAATGGATCTTTCCCCCTCTGCTCCCCCTGGGACCCTCTGAACTCCTCCAATTTCACTCTGGAGGGTCATGAGGACCCCCAGAACAGGGGCGGGGGAAGAGGGGGATAGTTCCCAGGGCCGTCTTTAGCAGATGCAGCGCCGGGGTGCAAATATCCACCCAGCGCTCCCAAATTACCACGGATAGTGTTGGGGTAGCCATAGCTGTGCACTGCCAGCCATCCGGGGGTGCAACTTGTTGTAATCAAGCCTTGTCAGAGGAATTTGCCACTCTCCAGGCACCCGGCTTGAGTTACTTGTTGACCTCCCTGTCTGCGACTCCCGGCAAGATCAGGCGAGATCTCAATTGGCGATCCTCCTCTAACGTGAGAAGAACACACCACTCCTCCCCTGCCATCCCCAGGGAGGGGAGAGAGACAGACAGAAATGTATTTACATGCCTTTATTTCTGTCTTTCCAGCAGTACAGAGAAACGTGTCTGCACTCTCTTAACACCATCAGCAGAGAGAGAAAAACTCCTCCCCTGTACTTCCAGTACAGGTCAGATGACACTCTGAGCTAACACCCGGTGCTCAATGGTGTGAATAGACTGTTCCTTTGTTCCCACGGAACAGTCCCAAACATCAACATCCTGTTTGGATTTCCAGCCATCTGGAGCTCGCTGCTGCATTGCTCCTTTTTCGTAACACAACTCTCCCCTATGCTGCTGCGGGAGAGCAATCCCCGCAGAGGCTTCAGAGTGAAGTTGCGCCCCTCCCAAGCCTCCTCGGGAGGAGAGCGATCCCTGCAGAGGCTTGGGAGGCTTTAGAGGAAAGCTGCGCACCCGCCAGCCATATGGTTGGCGCGGCGCAGCTTCCTTCCTAAGCCTCTGCGGGGATCGCTCTCCTCCCGAGGAGGCTTGGGGGGGAAGCTGCATGCCCGCCAGCCTTATGGTTGGCAGGGCGCAGCTGGTGGGTGTGCAGGGAAAGGGGAGGCCGTCGGCAAAGCCGCACAGCTCCCCCACTTGCCGGGGTGCCCCTGAGAGGCCGGTGCCCTGGCGCAACACACCACTAAGCCTTATGGAAAAGATGGCTCTGATAGTTTCTTCTGGCAAGTGGAAATACTTCCACTGGCAAGGTGTGATGGCCTGGGATTCGGACTCGGAGGCTGAACCTGAGGAATCTCAGTGTGCATAGGATTCCCCGCCTCCAGAACCAGCTGAGCCGGGGCTGGGGCCTGAGCCTGAAGGGTCCTCACCTGTGCTGGATCCTCAGGTGCAGGCACCAGCTGAGTCTGCTCTGGCTCCTGAGGTGATGGAGGACCCATTGCCTGCAGGTGCTCCACTCTCAGCCCCGTCAGAGGAAGCTGAGGTTGCCTCTGGATCTGGTAACCCTCCAGCCTCTCCTGAGCTGCAGAGGCTCAGGGCAGAGAGGTGGAGAGAACTAAGTTCCCGCAGGAGGAGTGCTCGCCTACAGGCCAGGAGAGGTGAGTCACCTGTGGACTGCGGCCGCCCTATACCTCAGGGCAGATAAAAGCCAGCCAGCCCCAGTCCCAGGTTGCGGGAGCAACATTGTTGGTAATCTGTTCCTGCCTGCACCTTGTCCTGCTCTTCTGCCAGAGTTCCTGACCTCACCCGACTCCCTACCTTGGACCCAGCTTCAGCTTTGCCGGACAGCCTCCATACTGCACCCTTGACCTTGCACCTTGCCGCACGGTTAACCCTCGAGTTGAGGGTCGGCAGACAGTCCTCCACGGGCGAAGCGGGGTCCAGGGCGAGGAGCAGGGCAAGGACAGGAACTCTTGAGGAACAGGACAGGGTGCTGGCCGAAACAGCTCTTCAACGACGTTGCTCCCGGAACCTGGGACCGGGCTGACTCACCTTTATTTTCTCTGAGGCCAGGGGCGGTCCCGGCCCCCAGGAGACCTGCCTCTCCTGGCCTTAAGACGTGCACTCCTCCTGGGAGAAACCAGTTACCTCCGCCTCTCTGCCCTGAGCCTCTGCAGTTCAGGAGAGGCTGAAGGGTTACTGGACCCAGGGGGAGACTCACCTTCCCCTGACAGGGCTGGGAGAGGCGCACCTGTAGGCACTCTGTCTTCAATCACCTCCGGAGCCAGAAAGGATTCACCTGGTGCCTGCTCCTGAGGATCCAGCACAGGTCGCTTCAGATCCAAGACCCTGCCCCAGTTCAGCTGGCCCTGGAGGCGGGGACTCCTGTGCAGGCTGGGGTTCCTCCGGTTCAGCCTCTGAATCAGATTCCCAGGCCATCACACCAGCACACAAAGTGATCAGAAGTGTGTGGTGTTGAATTCCATCCACAGCTCCCAGGATTCTTGGCGGTGGGGATGGAGGGGAATGAACTATAAATGTGCTTTAAATGTATGTTGCATACACAGCCAAAGTCAGTGGAGGTCCAAGTAGCCAGTCATAGCACATGTGAGGTCCCTTGATAGCACAATCCCATTCAACTGTGGACTGGTCTATTCTGGACAAGATGTGACCTTGCAGGAGACTTTTGGAGCACAGCCCAAGGTAGAATTCATTAAAGTAACGAGGCCTCCAATTTGCAAAGTTAATGCATGATGGCTGCTCCGGTCAAATCAGGAAGAAACCACTGAAAGCTGGGGGATATTATTACTTCTAGTCACAACCAAACATTTTGAGCGTGACAATAGGTGCATTTCAGGTTGTGTACGCAGTTATATATATTTTATTAGTGCATTTGTTTAGGGCTGAGGCGAAAACACTTCTCCAAAGGATATTTGCGATTTTGGCAAGCAGATCAGAATAACAGCTGCATGTTGCATGCATGCATACTAATACCCCACAGTAATATATTCCTCATTAAAAAAAACCCCACCAGCACTAGAACTCTGAATTGCACTTGAGTTATTGTATCTCCCTAGGGAGGTTCGCCTGGTGTCTTCGTTACATATCTTGAAGTGCCAGCAAAAACATTCCTATTCATCCAGGCTGATGGTGAACTAAACAATCTGTGGCTCTTGAAACTGTGTCTGGGTGTGTGTGTGTGTTGTTTTGTTTGTTATTATGCTATTTATGTTATGTGTTCTCATTTGGTATGTTGTGAACTGCCCTGTCATCCTTGAATGAAAGGCAGTATATAAATTAATAATAATAATAATAATAATAATAATAATAATAATAATACTACTACAGTGGTACCTCTGGTTACGAACTTAATTTGTTCCGGAGGTCCGTTCTTAACCTGAAACCATTCTTAACCTGAGGTACCACTTTAGCTAATGGGGCCTCCTGCTGCCGCCACACGATTTCTGTTCTCATCCTGAGGTAAAGTTCTTAACCCGAGGCACTACTTCCGGGTTAGTGGAGTCTGTAACCCGAAGTGTTTGTAACCTGAGGTGTTTGTAACTTGAGGTACCACTGTAATAGCAGCAGTTGGTTTAGTTCCATGGCTCAGGATAGCTCAGTCAGTAGAGCATGAGAGTCTTAATTTAAGGGTCATGGGTTCGAGTCTCACATTGGGGAAAATATTATTGCTTTGCAGGGGGTTGGGCTTGATGACCCTCGCGGCTCCCTTCCAATGCTACCATACCCTCCAACATTTCTCCGGTGAAGATAGGGATGTTGTAAGGAAAAGTGAGACATTCCAGGATCAAATCAGAAACTGGGACGGCTTCTGAAAATCCGGGAATGTCCCTGGAAAATAGGGACACTTGGAGGGCCTGTGCTACAATTCTATGATTCTATTTTTGTTGTTGTTGTTTAGTCGTTTAGTCGTGTCCGACTCTTCGTGACCCCCTGGACCAGAGCACGCCAGGCACTTCTGTCTTCCACTGCCTCCCGCACTTTGGTCAAACTCATGCTGGTAGCTTCGAGAACACTGTCCAACCATCTCACCCTCTGTCATCCCCTTCTCCTTGTGCCCTCCATCTTTCCCAACATCAGGGTCTTTTCCAGGGAGTCTTCTCTTCTCATGAGGTGGCCAAAGTATTGGATCCTCAGCTTCAGGATCTGTCCTTCCAGTGAGCACTCAGGGCTGATTTCCTTAAGAATGGATAGGTTTGATCTTCTGGCAGTCAATGGGACTTTCACAATTAAGTCAATGGTTGGCTGTTCTTTCTTGTTTTTTTGGTTCTGACAATAACAGCCACAAACTTGCTTCCTGTTTGGCACACTTTGTTTGTTGTTTAGTCGTTTAGTCGTGTCCGACTCTTCGTGACCCCATGGACACTTACCCATATACAAAGTTTCTGCCTGGGGAGTGGAAAATCACAAGCATCCCTCTCTGGCAACCCTCATTCCTGACCAGATCCCTAGGCAGATAGCTCAGCCTTCCATAAAAACTTTCTCCTTCTTTTTCCTGCCTTCCCACATACTCCAAGATCCTGATTAAGAATGCTTTGGATGGGGGTTTTGATTTACAGAGCCTTTTCGGGAGGTAGTCATCAATGTATTGTAGGTTGTGCAATCAAATTAATAAATGCCAGATATTTTGATTTCCCTCTAGAAACCAAGAAAGAAAGAAAGCTGCCAACTTTAAAAATGGCCATGAGAGAAATATGATCGTCTAACTATAGGTCTGTCAGACGTGGTGCTCATGTTTTGCACTAATGAGGGATACATGAATCAGTTTAACACCAATAGAATATATTTATTTTGAGTTTGCCAAAAGGCTGGTTTATCTGGAAGCACCTCAATATTCCTTCGCCAGGCCTATTGGCAACATGTAACAATCTGCTTTATTTTTGGAATGGACAGGAATCGAACACACTGGAATGTGATGCAATAACAAAAGAAGTTCGTGGTGAAGGATTAGCTCCTTTCCACTCAGGCTATTGAGCTATGTGCGCTTTCAGACCCGAAATATTCTACTTCCGCTTTGCTAGTGGAACAACTGCTACATTTAATGCATGCTCATCAACACCCTCATATATGCAGATGACACAACCTTTATGGCAGAAAGTGAGGAAGAATTAAAGAACCTTTTAATGAGGGTGAAAGAGGGGAGCGCAAAATATGGTCTGAAGCTCAACATCAAAAAAACTAAGATCATGGCCACTGGGCCCATCACCTCCTGGCAAATAGAAGGGGAAGAAATGGAGGCAGTGAGAGATTTCATTTTCTTGGGCTCCATGATCACTGCAGATGGTGACAGCAGTCATGAAATTAAAAGACGCCTGCTTCTTGGGAGAAAAGCAATGACATACCTAGACAGCATCTTAAAAAGTAGAGACATCACCTTGCCAACAAAGGTCCGTATAGTTAAAGCCATGGTTTTCCCAGTAGTGATGTATGGAAGTGAGAGTTGGACCATAAAGAAGGCTGATCGCTGAAGAATTGATGCTTTTGAATTATGGTGCTGGAGGAGACTCTTGAGAGTCCCATGGACTGCAAGAAGATCAAACCTCTCCATTCTTAAGGAAATCAGCTCTGAGTGCTCACTGGAAGGACAGATCCTGAAGCTGAGACTCCAGTACTTTGGCCACCTCATGAGAAGAGAAGACTCCCTGGAAAAGACTCGGATGTTGGGAAAGATGGAGGGCACAAGGAGAAGGGGACGACAGAGGACGAGGTGGTTGGACAGTGTTCTCGAAGCTACCAGCATGAGTTTGACCAAACTGCGGGAGGCAGTGGAAGACAGGTCCAGCTTTCACTTCCATACATCACTACTGGGAAAACCATAGCTTTTACCATACGGACCTTTGTGATATTTTGTGATATTACCATTTTGTGAAATTACCACTGGTATATTACAAGCAAACACTTCATTTACTGCGTTTGCAATTGTTTAAGATAAAAACTACTTTTGCCATTTTTATGGATGTTTATTGTTTGTTTGTTTACCTTGGTGATATTATCTAGCGTATTTGTCTTGGCAGCAGTGTACCTGGAGCTCTGCCATGTCCTGTCGCTCTCAGCCATTGGCTCTTCTTTGGTATAGGACCGCCCCCTAAACAAGGCTTCCAAGTGGCTTTAAAGCCCTATTGCTTTAAATCATTTCTTCTCACTGAGTCTGGGTTGAAGGAAAAGACACCCACACACTTCAGAGTTCCACAGAAGACTGTTTGCTCTGGCTTGCGGTTACAGTGAATAATATAATCACACCTCTATCTACTGAATCATCTCCAACACATTTTTTCCAGTCGTAAACACACTGCCGAAGTGGAAATATTTGATCTTTTTATAGCAGGCAAGGGTTTGTTGTTTTTCGTCTTGTGTGCATTTCCTAATACTTGGGTATGTGAGGACTGTAATCCAATTCTCCTCAGAATTAACATGGTGCCCAAGAGCTAGGAGCCTTAAATCTACCTAAAGATGTGACTGAGGTGACAATTTTGGCAAGCTCACAATACCTCCTGAATTTAAATACACATGAATAATGCATTTTCCAATGCTGCGCTGGCACAGCTTTTCTAGTGGACAATATGGGATGTGGCACAAGTAGTTGCATCACTGGAATGTGTTGAGTATCTGATATTTGTCCCTTTTCCTCCTCCTGCTGTCATCAGGATAAATCCAGAGGTGTCGTGCCATGTTTGCCCCAAAGTTGCCTAGCAACCGGAACATGCCTGCCCTTTCTTTGCTTTGGCACAGCAAAATTGGAGGCTAGTTCTGGACTGATGCGCTGCTGCGAGTAAGGCACAGAGGAAGACTGCGAGGGGTGGGAAGGAAATAAAAGGATGCTGTTTTGTTGGGTGAGGTGAGCAGAGCAGCGAGAGGGAGGGAACATCTCAAAGGCAATGTTTGCCTGCGCTAGGAAGGTTCACCACCTAGAGGCAGAGGGGTCCAGTTTAAGCCCCCCCGGGGGGGGACTGGCAACCCAGCTGCCAATCCAGAGCCAAGGGCTGCCTTTTGCAGAAATGCAACATTGCATACACATAGTAGGAGAAATTAAGCAGAATCAGCACCAAAAAGCAGGCAAATTTCCATGAGAGCTTTGAAAAAAACCTGAAAACTGTTATGACAATTAGATTTGGAAAAATGTGCCCATCCCTAGGCTCTAATCAGCACATTTGAGCACAGAGTTGTCCCCTGACAGACTGTCCTGAATTTAGCCATGTCTCGCTGTGGGTTAAACCACAAGTCCTAGGTTCTTCTATCAGAAGGTTGGTGGTTCGAATCCCCGTGACGGGGTGAGCTCCCGTTGCTCGGCCCCTGCTCCTGCCAACCTAGCAGTTCGAAAGCACGTCAAAGTGCGAGTAGATAAATAGGTACCGCTCCGGCGGGAAGGTAAATGGCGTTTCCATGCACTGCTCTGGTTCTCCAGAAGTGGCTTAGTCATGCTGGCCACATGACCCGGAAGCTGTACGCCGGCTCCCTCGGCCAGTAAAGCGAGATGAGCACCTCAACCCCAGAGTCGGCCACGACTGGACCTAACGGTCAGGGGTCCCTTTACCTTTACCTTACATATTCAGAAAAGGCCTCTCCATAGATGCGCCGTGCATTACACGGCAACAAATGCAGAATTTAGTGCTGGGGCAGTAAACCACCAGCCCGAGGCCAGCTATGGGGCAGCCATGTCCACTTTGGGGTCACGCCCAACATTGGCCAGTGGCCCCTCAGGGCCCGGAAGGTGCCACTTAAGCCCTCAGGACCAGAAAGCGTTAGCCACCCCTGCTATAGGATAAAAAGGGGGGTACCTGTCCTTTTCAGGCGAAGACTGAATAACGGTAGCTCAGCAACACTTCAAGCAACGTAGGGATGCTTTCTGGATGAGGGTGTTTTGCTATAATGGTACTTCACAAATGTAACAGAAACAGCACTGAAATGCTTGAGTTTCATCTCCCAGATCCTGAAACTGCCCTATAAGCAACAGGAATACAAAGAAAACAAACACTTGTTTCAATCCTAGGGGTGTGGGTTTGCCTGTTGTAGCCTTGTAATCAAATCTTCCCATCTCAATAGCCATAGCTGTCAAGTGTCCCTTATTTGGTGGGGCAGTCCCTTAGCCCAGCGCCATGTCCCGCTGCTGTCCCTTATTGATGATGTCCCTTAAATAAGCTACTGAAGGTAATGGGGCCCTTTCTATGTCCAGTTGTCCTTTGTCAATAACAAATTGTTGCTGTTTTTTTGTGTTGAATATGTGCTATATGGTAATTTATGGACCTAATAGGTATCTAAAGCCATTTGCATGCAACAAAATATGTGTTTTATCAAAGTAATTATTGATCCCTTATTTTGGCTGCTGATCCCTTATTTTCGAGACTGCTGGTCCCTTATTTTCAAATCTGTAAGTTGACAGCTATGTCAATAGCTGAGATTTACCATGAATTATTGTTATCTCATTCATTCCCACATCCTTTGTGTCCATAATATAATTTCTCACATAAGCAGACTGAGGATATCGAAATCATAGCATAAGACAATTTAATAATTGGGGGGAGGGGGAATTGCAGTTGAAACAAAAGAAAATTGTTCTAGTATGAGTAACCTTCCACAAGGAAAATGAAATATAGTTTTGCAATAGGTCCCACTAGTCCACTATTTTAGAATAGAGATCCCAGCTGTCTTGTAACCATAGCAGCACATCTGCTCTGTTAAAATATACTGTGTCTATTTATTCACAATGCCGCTCTAAACTCTAACAGACAGACAGCGCTGTGAGCTCTTAAACACTGAATCTGAACCACTGAATAATCTAAATGCATCCAATAATTAAACCAAGAAGCAGGATTATTTTTCAGTGGCTGCTCCTTGATCACCTGAAACAACCATCCTAAGCCTACCATTGTTAAAAGCGTATCTCTCCTTCTGCTTAAATCCTTTGACAGCCCCTAGAGTTAAAGGAAATGTGTGGATCTAAAAACCCACTTGAGATTCTGACACATCCCACAGAAGATCAGGAAAAAAACCCATTCCTTTCTGGAGTTCTCTCAGCAACACCCTCAACCCTTTCTCGCCACTAGCTGATGCCACAGGACCATAGCTGTCAAGTGTCCCTTATTTGGCGGGACAGTCCCTTATCCCAGCGCCGTGTCCCGCTGCTGTTCCTTATTGATGATGTCCCTTAAATTTCCCGGGTTTCAAAGGAAGCAGCTCCTCTCCCTCCCTTCCTCCCTGCCGGCCAGGGAGGAGGGAGGCTCCAACTGCGTTTCTTGGCTGCGTTGCTCACCCAATAAGGAGTCTTAAGAACGACTGGGGGGGTGGAGCTTGCATGCCTTGTGCCGATCAAATCGGCCACGTTGGCTGGGGACTCGTCTTTGCTCAGCGCTTCCCAGCGGAGAGGTGATGGTGGTTTTCCTTGCTGCATCCCCTTTGTCAGGTTGCTGCGCTATGGGAACCACCACTTGAGGCTTCGTTTGGCTGCTGGTTGACTAAAATCCCTTATTTTGGCTGCTGATCCCTTAATTTTGAGGCTGCTGGTTGCTTATTTTCAAATCTGTAAGTTGACAGCTATGCACAGAACCCAATCTGTGGTGAATGAGGTGAATGAGCTCTGGCTGTGCCCCCAGGAAGGAATACATCCCTCTGTCCTGAATATTCTGACATTCAGCAAGGAGTTGGAGCCTGTGGCTGCCGTTGCATCTCCTAACGTCCTTTTTCTGACTTCTGGGGTTGGTTTCAATCCCTTTTTTACTGGTTTACTTCCAGTCCACCCAAGTTGGAGACCGGAGTGCTTCCTGGCTTTTATTCCCTCCATCCCCAGAACGAAAGAAATGGATCTCTACATTTGCACACCCAAGGCAGCATAAATATAATATAAAGTGACTAATTTAATACTGCTTGTAACGTAATCCAATTAAAAGAACAATATACTTGGGGCAGGGGGAGAGAAATCGACTCAGTTACAACACTTCCCTAATGGCCTTCTGGAGAGTTCTCTTCCTCTTCAGGATGAAACCAGACCTGTCATTATTTTAAATTACTTGCTGCATTCTCCAGTACCCAGAATCCTAGTCTGCTCCAATAATTGCAAGTCACTGTGCGCACAGTATGAATCAAAATGACTGGGAGATTTTTCTCTGATTTCCCAGTTTTGGAAGGCATATTTCCCTTCATTGTGTTCTGCAGCTGACAGACGAAATTACCTCGATTAGCATGGGCATTAAAATATTGAGGAGCGGAGTCATTACAAATGATGGATTGTGTTTGAAGTGGTAGCAGCTCCTCCTGGAACGTGCTACTACCTGGGGCCGGTGGAAATTGTTTTCAAAAAACTCTTGGACTGCAGGACTGCAGTAGCACAAGTCAGCAACTCTTGTGCTGTCACTAGTTTGTCACTAGTGAAACAGGGTCTCATTCAGCGTAGTGTTATAAGAAAAAACTGCTCCTTTTCCCTTATGATGATGATGATAATAATAATAATTTTTATTTATACCCCGCCCTCCACAGCCAAGGCCGGGCTCAGAGCGGCTTACAAGCAATAATAAAAACAAGTTGAATGATTACAACTTAAAAACAAAATTAAAGTACAACATTAAAATATTGAAACATTAAAATATTGAAATATTAAAATATTGAAATGTAGCCTCCTCGCAGGAGGAGAAGGAAAAGAAAAAAGAAAGAGAGGGAGGGAATCAAATTGGCTCCAAGCCAAAGGCCAGGCGGAACAACTCTGTCTTACAGGCCCTGCGGAAAGAAATCAGATCCTGCAGGGCCCTGGTCTCATGAGGCAGAGCGTTCCACCAGGCTGGAGCCAGTCTTGAAAATGCCCTGGCTCTGGTTTAGGCTAATCTAACTTCCTTAGGGCCCGGGACCACTAGGGTGTTGCTATTTATGGACCTTGAGGCTCTCCGTGGGGCATACCGGGAGAGGCGGTCCTATAGGTACGAGGGTCCTAGGCCGTGAAGGGCTTTAAAGGTCAAAAGCAGCACCTTAAATCTGACCCTGTACTCCACTGGGAGCCAGTGCAGCTGGAAAAGCACTGGGTGAATATGCTCCCATGGCAGAGACCCTGTGAGGAGCCTTGCTGCAGCATTCTGCACCCGCTGGAGTTTCTGGGACAGCTTCAAGGGCAGCCCCGCGTGGAGCGAATTACAGTAGTCAAGCCTGGAGGTGACCGTTGCATGGATCACTGTGGCCAGGTCGGGGCGGGAAAGGTATCCAAGAGCCTGTATAGAGTCCTTAAGTGAGTTTCCTATCAGTAGGAGAAAATAACAGAGGCCAACCAGAGAATATTGAGAAGCAAAGCAGCTAGCAAGCCTGGTCTTTATTAAACTGTTGCAACAGGGTGCTCACCCCCCAAAGCAGGAGGGAGGAGGAACCCAGAACAAGGGTGTGCAAGCCCTTACATAGACTTTTGAAACTGCCACCCTATAGGTCAAGACCACCCTCCCCCCAATACATCATACATACATCACAGAAGGGGCCGTCTACAGCAGAATCCTGTTTGGCAGGAAACCTGTTAATGGGCTTACCTGGACAGCCTGGCCATTCTTTTGTGATGATAAATACTTAGTATCTGAATCTCTTACACATATTGCCCAAAGACAATTGGAAAGCTTTTCCCATTTCCTTCCTCCTTGCAGAGAAACATTTGAGGTCAATTTGGGAGAGTCAAAATGGCTTCAGGATTGTTCTGTACCATTTCAGACATGTGGTTTATATACTTATGCATGCGTTTGCCTGGTACATTTATGAACATTTATTTTATATCTTAGACCCTGCAATTCTCATAACAGTTGCATGAATTTCAAGAGGCACGTGTGAATTGGGGGGGCTTCACATTTAAATGCGGCCAAACCATAGCTATCAACTTTCAGATTTCAAAAGAAGGGATCAGCAGCCTCACCTGTCCCGGGGACAGTCTACGGGATATCTAACAATCTGGGATAGCAGCGGGAAATGGCACTGGAATAAGGGAATTTCCAGCAAAAAAAGGGAATGTTGACAGCTATGGGCCAAACTGTATTTCTCTACCCTTCTCAAACTGTAGTCAAATCCTGAATTTCCTTGGGCTGGGGCCTATGTTGCTTCCCTACCTTTGCTGATGGCAGTTTGAGTGCTTTGGACAATCCAATCATTATGCCGCTCTCAGAATGAGGTTAAAGTTCAGTCCAAGTGCAGCTAAACACTGCCAGGCACAATCATTTCAAATTCCTCTAAGATTTGTTGGCGAAAATTCCCTCAAAATTCCTGCTGGCTATATCGGGGGTCCAAGTTCTAAAACACTCAAGTGCAACAGTTCCCATTAATGAATTATTGCTATAGTTTCCCCTCTTGAGAGCTCCAAATAACATGGTCTGTACGATGCCAAGTCTTTATTGCTATAATATTCCAAAGTTGATGAGCACATTTATTGTATGGCCTGTGTACTCCATCTGTTGGTGACAGATGTGCACTGCATTCTAAACAATTCTTGTTGCTAAATTGGCTCTATTAAGGCAGGAATCGTACAAGCAGTACATTGTTTTCTTGGTATTCACACTCTCTTAGACCTCCTTTGCAAGGAACTCTTAAAGCAAGAGTCTGCTTCTGTTCTGGATTTATTTGGGCTTGTTCTGAATGTTGTTGCCTACAGTGATGATCATACACATAGCTGTCAACTGTCCCTTATTTGGTGGGAAACTCCCTTATCCCAGCGCCGTTTCCCGCTGCTGTCCCTTATTGATGATGTCCCTTAAATTTCCTGGGTTTCAAAGGAAGCAGCTCCTCTCCCTCCCTCCCTCCCTCCCGGCCAGGGAGGAGGGAGGCTCCAACTGTGTTGCTTGGCTGCTTTGCTCACCCAATAAGGAGTCTAAGAACGAATGGGGGGTGGAGCTTGCATGCCTTGTGCCGATCAAATCGGCCGCGTTGGCTGGGGACTCGCCTTTGCTCAGCGCTTCCCAGCGGAGAGGTGATGGTGGTTTTCCTTGCTGCATCCCCTTTGCCGGGTTGCTGCGCTGTGGGAACCACTGCTTGAGGCTTCGTTTGGCTGCTGGCTGGGCTTTTTGCCTTTGGCTTGGAGGGGCTCAGAAGTTGAACATACCTGTGCAGGGAAAATCCCTTATTTTGGCTGCTGATCCCTTATTTTCAAATCTGTAAGTTGACAGCTATGATCATATGTTTCAACTAATTACCCAAATGCTCTTTTGCATGGAGCACTGTGCAGTAACTTCTTTTATAAATACAGTTTAAAATGCCCTTGAGACTGTCCCCTCCTCAACAGCAGCCATTATTGGAACTTTGATATAAGATCCATAAATCTGACATCTTCGATTTCAGCCATCCCGACATAAGAACAAGTTGTTGTTTGTTATCAGTATCGTAACTTCCTAAATACAGAATCTGATGGGGCTGTTAGTTGACTTGTTTTTTCAGCACAGACCACTGAGCAGAACCCCTTTGCCCCATTTTTAAGGGGGGGCAGCAGGCTAGTTTGGGGACTCAGGGCAGGCCAGAGGGTACCCAGCTCTGTCTTCCAACTAGGGATGGGAAATAAATTTGGTTCAGTTCTCATTTTAATGCAAATCTGCCTAACTCACACTTCCTGAAACAATATGTCAACCAAGCCACAGACATCCTTCAAAATACAGTGGACGCTCAGGTTGCGAACATGATCCGTGCAGGAGGCATGTTCGCAACCCGCAGCAGCGCATCTGTGCACGTGCGGGTTGCGATTTGGCTCTTCTGCGCATGCACAAAACGTGATTTAGCGCTTCTGCGTATGCGCGACCCCCAAAACCCGGAAGTAACCAGTACTTCCGGGTTTCGGCGGGTCCGTAACCCGAAAAAGCGCAACCTGAAGAGTCTGTAACTCGAAGTATGACTGTACGTGTGTTACTGTGTGTGAGAGAGTTGTTAGGGAGGAGTAGTACCTCTGGTGTGGTCTTTCTGGGGTAGTTTGTAAACCCTTGGTCCCCACCCAGCACTCAGCTCTCACCTGTGGCTCCTAGAAGCTGTCAGCATGTGGCAGTGGCCACAATCCCGGAAACAGCTTTGGCTGCCCGACTAAACTGGGTGAGGGTATGAGACACTATGGGCCACAGAGCCTCAAGTGACAGCAATAGATTCAGAAGGACCCCCAAGCTACGTATTGGCTCCTTCAAAGGAAGTGTAACCCCATCAAGAGCAGGCAATCTCCCATCCATCATGTCTAGGGATCCACCGACTAACAGCCATATCTGGATTGAGCTTCAGTTTATTGAATCAAGACATAAATATCTGGTCATCTCTTTTAGAAAACAGACTAAACAACATTATTTTCAAGTACATGATCATGTATGAAATAGAAGACAAGTCAAATGAACATCAAAAAGTGATTGGTTGTATGGAACATTTGACAGCTTTGAATGGAATTTTCGGGTGACAACTTTGCAAGAAATGAATGTAAGCCATTTAAATTCGGATTCATCTTTGTATCTGTAATCCCTTTTCAAAAATCTATGTAAATAACCATTTATCACCAATAAATAAAATTCAGAGTGGGATGCAGTAAGGCTGCTGGATGTCCCCTCTGCTGTTTGCAATTTGTTTAGAGCTTCTTGTCAATTAGGTACGGATGACTAACCAAATTTCAGGAATAAAACATAGTAATACGGAGTGTAAAGATTCTTTATATGCAGATGATGTACTTTTCCTGACTAATTTGGAGAAATCAATTAATACAATGTTTAATACATTGGATATGTTCAGCAAAGCTTCAGGGTATAAAATTAACATCTATAAAATAAAATATTTCAGGATTATCATTTCTTCTGAGAACCAATATTCTAATTAGGGAAAGAGCAATTTTCAGTGAGAAGCACACCCGTATAATATATAGGCATCTGGATACACTGAGGCATAAATATACTATAACTACAAGCAGCTGACATTGCAGGTGGAAAAAGAAATAGAAATATTATCAATACTTTCTTTTCTGAAATATTCATAAACTTAAACATAGCAATAAAAGTACAAAAAATAATTTATTTAATTTCCACCCTCTATTTCATTCTTGTTCTTCTTTAAGTATTTATCTTCATACACTTTTCTTCTCTCATTTACTCATAGGTCTATAATATTTCAACAGATTCATTAATGATACCAGTTGTTAAGGAAGTCGTTAGAACAGCAACAACACAAATCCAAAGAGTGAGTCACCGTGTGTGTGTTTCGAAATTGGGAGAGATCTGTTTTAAATGCAATGATGTCTATGGGTAGTCACAAATTATTCTGAGTGATTCTGCCATTAAAGATCAATTTATGGCGAAACAGCAGTTTCTTGGGCTGAATGAATTGATGCCTGCAAAAAACCAAAGCGCTCTAAACGGCTTTCCGTGTTCTTATTTCCGCCACTGACCAGCTTCAGCTAATTATTTCCAAATTCAGAGTCACTGAGCAAATATTTGCTCTATTACCTCACCAAATTGGCCCTGTCCTGATTGCTTCATTCCGGGAACGAATGTGGCCTTCTCCTCATGCTTTAATGTGACCATAATTGCTTTTGGGTCTGGAGGTCAGAGCCCAGTAATTCTCAACAGCCCGGCCATGCAACCATACAGAAATAAATTTCAATTCTAAGGATTGATTCTATTGATTTGCCTGTGGAGCCCAGAACCTAGCTTGCCCCCGTGAACAACTTCCTCCCCCCGATGTTTAGTCTTAGATTACATGCACAATAAATTGAATGTGCACACAGGCAACAGTGCACCCAAGCTCTGGAGGATTTGATTTAACTGTAGTGTAAGGAATGCCATACAGGGATGCGGGTGGCGCTGTGGTCTAAACCACTGAGCCTAGGGCTTGCCGATCAGAAGGTCGGTGGTTCGAATCCCCGCGATGGGGTGAGCTCCCGTTGCTTGGTCCCTGCTCCTGCCCACCTAGCAGTTCGAAAGCACGTCAAGTGCAAGCAGATAAATAGGTACCGCTCCGGCGGGAAGGTAAACGGTGTTTCCATTCGCTGCTCTGGTTCGCCAGACGCGGCTTAGTCATGCTGGTCGCCTAACCCGGAAGCTGTACGCCGGCACCCTCGGCCTATAGAGTGAGATGAGCGCCGCAACCCCAGAGTCATCTGCGACTGGACCTAATGATTAGGGGTACCTTTACCTTTTAAGGAATGCCATAAACCTTCTTGGTTGGCAATATGGTAGCCAATGTGATGCTGTCCCCAGCCTGTGTGGCTAATTCAGGGATTTAGGTCTGATTAGACCCTAAGCTACTGAAAGTAATGGGGCCCTTTATATGTCCAGCTGTCCTTCGTCCACAACAAATTGTCGCTGTTCTTTTGTGTTGAATATATGCTACATGGTAATTTATGGACCTAATACGTATCTCAAGCCATTTGCACATAACAAAATATGCATTTTATCAAAGTAATTGTTGAACTGAAATGCAATTAAGAAGAAGTATATTAATAGTGAAATACAATTAAGAAGAAGTATATTAATAGTGAAATACAGTTAAGAAGAAGTATATTAAACCAGAGCAAACCAGTGATATTTTTTTTAAAAAAAGATTCTTGAATCTTTGATGATACTGATTTCACACGCACTTTGTGCCATATACTTTTCCATTTAAATCTGTCCTTTGGCGTTAAAGTTACGTGCCACAATCAAGTTTTCAAATGACGTTAATTCTCGTCTTGCTTTGCTGTTTAATGATACCATTTTACTATAAAGGAGCTAACTTGTTCAAACTATGCGCTCCAGCTCATTTAACATTCCTCAGGATTTCTTATCCTTTGCTTAAGTTGGCCATTATTATAGAAATCCCTAATGCCACATAATCCTTTTATTGACCATTAAAAAGAAAACACGGGTTCTATTCTTGTCATAGAAAAGATTTTAAAAGGGAGTAAATGGGGACTGGGTAGGAACCAGTTGCTTCCGTCCCGATTTGAAAATTGCAACTGTAGTTTTGAGGAAGGGACTTTGTAAGCAATATAGGGGGAGGCCCCCAACACGGAGTTGCGGTTGAACTGTTTTGTTCTTCCCTACTTGCATTGCAAAGACCAGATGCTTAATGAGATAAAAGGATGATGATGAAGCCATAATGTCGATGTGATATATTGAGATAATGGTTTCCTGAGTTCCAGGAGCTGTAATTTTTCTCTGACAGATATCGATACTATGCTGACAGTAAACTGGATGTCATCTGCATTTAGCTGATCTGTTTTTATTAACCACAGGCACGTTTCAACAATAAAGCCGGCCTGCTCAGTTCCTGGAGAAATCAATTCAATGCAAAGGAGTTCTTATCTGTACATAAACGTGAAACGTTGGCTTTGCGCATAGTCTGCTACGAACATAAGAGGCCTGCTGGATTAGGCCAGCAGCACATCTGGTCCAGCATTCTGTTCTCACAACGGCCTTGCCTGTGGCAAGGACTTATAGAAAGGACCATAATGCAAAAGTCAGGGCCAGATTTAGGTTTGATGAGACCCTAAGCTACTGGAGGTTCTGGGGCCCTTTATATGTCCAGCTGTCCTTTGTCAACAATTGTCGCTGGTTTTTGTGCTGAATATATGCTATATGGCAATTTATGGACCTAATAGGTATCTAAAGCCATTTGCACATAACAAAATATGTATTTTATCCAAGTAATTGTTGCAACATGTTGTCTTTGTCCATGGAGTTTTCCTGGCAGGGGTACTGGAGTGGCTTACCAGTTCCTGCTCCAGGTGGATCACGTTTGGTCAAAACTCTCCACTATGACCTGTCCATCTTGGGTGGCCCTGCACGGCATAGCTCATAGCTTCTCTGAGTTATTGAAGCCCCTTCGCCACTGCAAGGCAGTATTAGTTAAAGCTATGGTTTTCCCAGTAGTGATGTATGGAAGTGAGAGCTGGGCCATAAAGAAGGCTGATCACCGAAGAATTGATGCTTTTGAATTATGGTGCTGGAGGAGACTCTTGAGAGTCCCACAGACTGCAAGAAGATCAAACCGATCCATTCTGAAGGAAATCAGCCCTGAGTGCTCACTGGAAGGACAGATCCTGAAGCTGAGGCTCCAATACTTTGGCCACCTCATGAGAAGAGAAGACTCCCTGGAAAAGACCCTGAGGTTGGGAAAGATGGAGGGCACAAGGAGAAGGGGACGACAGAGGACAAGATGGTTGGACAGTGTTCTCGAAGCTAGCAGCATGAGTTTGACCAAACTGCGGGAGGCAGTGGAAGACAGGAGTGCCTGGCGTGCTCTGGTCCAGGGGGTCACGAAAAGTCGGACACGACTAAACAACTAAACAACAACAACAACAATTGTTGCAACCATTCCATGCAGAATGTAGGCACCCTATATATAGAAATGAGCAAACCTGTGATATTTTAGGGAGCAGGCAAGCAGGCTTACATCATAGGAGCCTACACAACACAAAACACTATTGCCATATGTAGGTTTTATTTTATTTGCTTTTTATCTTCTATTTGGGAAATGTACATCCAGGTTTTTTCCCTTTAAATTTCTTTGGGGCTCCCAAGAGAGTGGAACCCTAAGGTATAGCCTGTTTAGCTTGTACGTAAATCTGGCACTGGCAATAGTACTCTCCTCATTTGTTATTGCCAGAAACTGGTCTTCAGAGGCATACTGTTGCTGATATTGGTGGCAGAACCACAGATAACCTTTTCTGTGATTTTGTCTACTCTTTTAAAGCCTTTCAAGCCAGATCCCACTGCTAACTACCCCCAATTAAACCTGTAGCGAACCTACCACGGGGTATGCCAATTAATTGAATTTCTAAATCACCACAGGCTTTCTTTGGGGGTTCTGGGAAAACTCAGTGATTTGGAGTCTTAACACAGAAATTGAACAAACAAGAAAGGCTTTGTTTACCAAATAAAGTTGGCAAAACAAAGATGGGTCAGGAGTTGTGTTCTTTCAGGAAACAGTTGTTGTATTAATTACACTAAATCTGCAGATACTGCAGGCGTCGAAACAAAGCAGTAATGCACAGCTTCTCTTGAACTTCAGTTGCTAAAAATCAGTTGGTACACTTCAGGTAGATGTTCAGGTTTCTAGAATAGGTGGTAAAATGCTTGCCTCCATTTCTGTTGCTTCACTCTTGTTCCTTTACTTAGTTATGACAGGTGGTACAGTTAAATACAACTTCCTTCCTGGATTGCAATGAAGGAAGGAGATGTTATAAAATGACTAACCCAGGAGATCACATCAGTCCCTCTTTTTAGCAGTTTCAGTCAGAAAACGTGAGAGACAAAGTACAAGAAAATGCAAAATAAAAGCCCACTTCCCTACTAAGTCCTCCCTACTAAGCTCTTTTCATCCCTTTAAAAAGATTCTGTATTTTGTTTTTCGAAATATCTGGAAAGAAATTAAAGGCTCTCCTGTGACGCAGTATTTAATCGGGACCCGCCATTATGAGACACACTATGTTGCAGAGATTAATAGCCATAGGGGGAGACGAGCCATTACTTTGTTATCATGTTTGTATTTTAAGTTCGACTTGGCAAATCTTCCCTGGAAAGGTTGATGTGTGCAACTTGTCTGGAAAAATTAATGAGCAAACGTCTAGATTCTATTTCATCGGAACTGAAAAAGATGGCGTCTGCCACCCGAGGAGGACTTTTGGATGGACTCGGCTTAAATAACAGTGCGTGAGGATTTATTGCAAACAAAAGACTTACCAGCTTCAAAAAAAGGGAGAGTCATACAAAGTTCACACAGAAGCATAATATTATTTACTTTAACTCACCTGTGGAAATAACTCAGAGGCTATTAAGAAGAAGAAGGAAATAACAAGAAGATTGAAAGATGGGACTGGTGAACACTAAAAGCAGCAGAAATATGAGATGATTGGACCCTACTGAACTCGAAGCATGGGAACCCTCAACTAAAAAATTATAATTTGGCAAAATATTTGGACTTTATAATATGTATTGGTATAATTTGGAATAATTAATGTGATGCGATTGGATTTTAAAATGGAAAACTTAATAAAAATTATTATAAATATATATATATATTCTGTATTAGGGATATGGAGTCTCTCGATGCTGTTAAACCGCAGCTCCTGCCATCCCTAAACAGTGGCCATGCTGTCTAGGGCTGATCAACGTTGGACTCCAACAATATCTGGAGAGTCACAGTTTCTCCACCTTGCAGGTGTCAACAGCAGCAGTCTGTCCCACACGCTCACTTCACTTAACATGGGCAAAGTTTAAGGCAACTAACTCTACCACGGAAGGTTTACTGCAGCACAGCTGCATGGGCCAAAATGAACTTCAATTCTTGGCTCAAATTTGACAGGGCATCCTAATACACATTGCGACTTAGAAGCATAGCTGTCAAGCGTCCCTTATTTGGAGGGACAGTCCCTTATTCCAGCGCCATGTCCCGCTGCTGTCCCTTATTGATGATGTCCCTTAAATTTCCCGGGTTTCAAAGGAAGCAGCTCCTTTCCCTCCCTCCCTGCCGGCCAGGGAGGAGGGAGGCTCCAACTGTGTTTCTTGGCTGCCTGGCCCGCCCCCCTCCGGCCTCCTCTCACCAGCCTCAGCCCCTGGGAGCCCCTCCCCGCCGGGACTGGCAGGAGCCTTGGGCCCTTCTGCCGCCATCCTCCTCACGGCTGCCGAACAGAGCGTCTCTGCCTGGGGCTTCCCCTCTGCCTGTCGCCACCGCTCCCACTAGGCCGTACTGTGGCTGTGCCGCCGAAGGACCCGGATGAGATGGGCAGCCTGGCATGGCCTACGAATTGCTGAGGAGCCTTGAGAGGAGAGTGAGGGCAACCATAGAGAAAGCAGTTCGGAGAGAGGAGGAAGAGGAGGTGGCGGAGGCGCGGAGGCGGAGGCATGGGCAGGTGTTCCAAGGGCTACAAGGGAAGGACCGCAAGCGCTTCTCCCATAGATTTGTAGTGGTAGACTAGCATAAATGGTCTGATCTGCGGGTTTACTTCAGGCGCTATTCCCCCCCCTTCCTCCCGCCCCGCCTGATGGAACTGAGAGCTGCAGATGGAGCACGAGAGAAAAGATACAGAACTGCAACAGCATCTTTGTAGCTTGGACTTCGTTTTGCGCAAAAAGTGGTTGCTGCTTGTAGTTATTTAATTGCAGTGTTTCATTGGCTGGTGTCTTGAGCAGCAACCTCTGGAAACGGAGGGCTAAAACCCGGCGCTGCTCTCCCAAATTATCTGGTCCCTTTTAACTTCGTATTTGAGCTGGTTGACTAAAATCCCTTATTTTGGCTGCTGGTCCCTTATTTTCGAGGCTGCTGGTCCCTTATTTTCAAATCTGTAAGTTGACAGCTATGCTCAGAAGCTCCGAAACGTTGCTTGAAGCCTTGCTACTGAATCTCCACCACTGTTTCCATAAAATCACATGGTGCTAGTATAGGGACCTTAGTTGCTTGTGACCTCAGAGTCTTTTCCGGGATATTCCATTCCATTCCCTGTCCCATCCCCTGCATGCTGTTATTGTATTGCTGGTTTGGCCTCCCCATCCCTTAGGATTCTTTTATTATTATTATTATATTTCTACAAGTCTCAGGGGTCTGCCAAGACAGCCAGAACCTCCCTCTTCTTCCCATTTTGGCAGTATATGGAATGGCCCTTAGATAACTGAGTTTGCTGTTGGTATATGACAGGTGTCAGGAACTTTTTGCTCTCCAGATGTTACTGAACTACAACTCCCACCATCCCTGGTGATTGGCTATGCTTGTTGGGGCTGATGGGAGTTGGAGTCCGGCAATGTCTGGAGAGCCAAAGACTCCCCATGTCGTCTACCATAGCCATCTTGGCTGTAGGTTAGGAGCCTCCTCAAGGTTTGACCTCCATATCCTGCCTCAATGCAGATTAAAATGGCTGGTTTATCGTTATTTGTGCTGACAGAACAATTGAGAGATAATCTGCGTG
Source organism: Podarcis raffonei (assembly GCF_027172205.1). NCBI lineage: Eukaryota > Metazoa > Chordata > Lepidosauria > Squamata > Lacertidae > Podarcis > Podarcis raffonei. The sequence continues at coordinate 129,856,135 of NC_070602.1, read as the reverse complement.
GCGGCAATATCAGGAACACACGTGATATGCACACCTTTAACAGTTTCGGTATGACATGGGGGGGAAAAGTGTGCCCTCTATATTTAGGAGTGGCTATTTGTGAAGAAAATGACACAATGGTGATTATCAGTGACAGAGATCGCAATGAAAGCGAAACTAAGGTAAAAATAAAGTCGGAAATATTGATGATCGATGGCAGAACACAAAAGCATTCGTTTGTGGTTTATGTTAGAAGCAGAGCAACGGTAAAGAACTGAAATCTACAGTGGTTAAAAAAGCAAATATTGAGCCATTTCCCACTGAGTTGACCTTCAACGTAGATGAGCAACATGAAACAATTGCCAGCCATATCTGTCAACCACAGGGACAACCCTACCATTAGGACTCAGTTAGATTTTGAGAGGTGGGGATTGAAAGAGAGACAAGAAAGTGTGCACTAAAAGCACTAAGATGTCACTTTAAACCGTCACAGCTTCCTTCAAAGAATTCTGGGAGCTGGAATTTGTTAAGGGAGCTGAGAGTTGTCAGGAGACCCCTATGTCCCTCTCAGAGCTACAATTTCCAGAGTTCCTTGTGAGCAGGGAAGAAGAAGAAGAAGAAGAGTTTGGATTTGATATCCCGCCTTTCACTCCCCTTCAGGAGTCTCAAAGCGGCTAACAATCTCCTTTCCCTTCCTCCCCCACAACAAACACTCTGTGAGGTGAGTGGGGCTGAGATAGATCACCATTGTTTCCTAACAACTCTCAGGACCCAACTAGGTAAAGTTAAAGGGACCCCTGACCATTAGATCCAGTCGTGACCGACTCTGGGGTTGCGGTGCTCATCTCGCTTTATTGGCCGAGGGAGCCACCGCACAGCTTCCGGGTCATGTGGCCAGCATGACTAAGCCGCTTCTGGCGAACCAGAGCAGCACACGGAAACTCCGTTTACCTTCCCGCTGGAGCGGTACCTATTTATCTACTTGCACTTTGATGTGCTTTCGAATTGCTAGGTTGGCAGGAGCAGGGACCGAGCAACGGGAGCTCACTAAGTCGCGGGGATTTGAACCGCTGACCTTCTGATTGGCAAGTCCTCGGCTCTGTGGTTTAACCCACAGCGCCAGCTGCGTCCCTCAGGACCCAACTACAGTTCCCATAATTCTTTGTGGGAACCCATGCTGTTTAAAGTGGCAACATAGTGCTTTAAATATATGGTGTGAATGTGGCCCTAGTTAACAAGGAGCTGCTCTGAGATGCAATGGAGTTTCCTTCAGCAGTGCTGACTGCCATTCTGGTTAGCTGCTTCTGTAAGCAGAATGTAGGGGGGTGGGGCATCTTCTCCTTCACTTCAGGCAGCAAAACATCTTGGGTGATCTGATAATAATAATAATAATAATAATAATAATAATAATAATAATAATATTATTATTATTTATACCCCACCCATCTGGCTGGATTCCACCAGCTACTCTGGGTGGCTTACAGCACATAAAAAATTGTAAAACATTAGACATTTTATCCTATGCCTGTTTTCTTGTCCTCATTTGCTCTAACAATTATCGGTTAAAAAAATCCTAACTGCTATTTTATCTATATGCTTTTTTAATCCTGGTCTGAGACCGTAATAAAGTTCATTCATTCAACATTAGACATTAAAAATTTCCTGATACAGCGTTGCCTTCAGATGTCTTCTAAAAGTCAGAGAGTTGTTTATTTCCTTGACATCTGATGGGAGGGCGTTCCACAGGGCGAGCGCCACTACTAGCACCGAGGGCCTTCTGGCGTTTCCCTCGCTGTGAGGAGCCAAGTTACAGAGAACCAGGCAGAGGGCCTTCTCGGTAGTGGTACCCAACCTGTGGAACACCCTCCCACCAGATGTCAAAGAGAAGAACAACTACCAAACTTTTAGAAGACATCTGAAGGCAGCCCTGCCAGATGGATGGGGTATAAATTATTATTATTAATAATAATAATAATAATAATAATAATAATTTAAGCTCAATAAAAAGCTTAAATAAATTAAACAGTTTGCATTTCATTGCACGTATGTTTAATGCTTTCTTAGTCTTCTTAAGTATATTGTGTACTTCAGCAAAGCAGCTGCTAACACTCTGAGTGCTGAAATATTCATTGCCGAGGATTGAAATGAATTGTGAACTGACTGCAAATAGAACTAGAATTAGTTCCTGCTTCTACATGCTGTACTTGAACTGGAACTAGTTCATCTTTAGAATGGACTGTCCAAGCTCAAGAGACAACCAGGGGTCAGGCCAAGGCATTTGCTGCCTGAGACAGGACAATATGGCAGCTTTCTCCCTGCCCCCCTGTCGCATCTACTGCCTATTGCAGTTGCCCCATCCTGTCTAATGGTAGGGCCAGCCCTGGAAAAGATCTCCAACTGAAAGCTCTTGCCAGCCAGAGTATACGCAACACTGGGCCACATGGATCCATGATCTGACTTAAGTAGGTTCGTGTGTGGATCTACGAGCAACTTTCCAATTTAAATTAAGAAAAGCCATTTTTCTGCAAGATGAGAAAGTCTCGCACGTGAGATTCATGTTACGTTCATCGTTCTCACCAGTGAACCAAACAGCTTGCAGGAATGTCAATAAATTGAAAGCCACCTTTGAAGAACGTCAGAAAGAACAGGAATGGAGCAGCAGCAGAAATGCCACATGTTTGATGTTTTTGAGTCAACAGTCAGCTAATTAATATGCAAATGAAACACAGTGAAGTAAGCAGGGAGGAAAGATGCTGGTGGAAATCTGATTACCATAATTACTCAGGCCATCAAACAGACTTCCTGCCCGTCTTTATTTTTAGTCACAAACCAGGATGCCCCCGTGATAATCAGCTTCGAAGTGAAACAGGGCTAATTTCAAGCAAAAGGCAGGTTTTTACATATCAGAGAGAGCCTGGGGGTATTCAGAAGAACTTTCCATTCTACATCCTGCTATGGAATCATGACCACCATTTGCTCTGCTAGTATCTCAAGGTGAGCCATCTTTGCAGCTGCTGGAATCATCTCTGTCCTTTTCTGTCATCAGGTGCGCAATTTGAAGAAGAGGAAGAGAGCAGGTGAAGTGTACCTGTTGCTCCAGCTTTGCAGGTAAGCAAAAAACCCATCACTGAAACTGGCAGCCAGGCAAGTGGTGTGTTGGCAGGGAGGAACAGCAGCTACTACCCTTAAACACAGGCATAGGCAAATTCGGCCCTCCAGATGTTTTGGGACTACAATTCCCATCATCCCTAGCTAACAAAACCAGTGGTCAGGGATGATGGGAATTGTAGTCCTAAAACACCTAGAGGGCTGCCTTAAGAGGAGGAAGGACCAGCTTTCCCCTCCCAAAGCTTTGTGACTGTTTAAGCTTGACCACCAGTGAGGGAAGGGACGCGGGTGGCGCTGTGGGTTAAACCACAGAGCCTAGGACTGGCCGATCAGAAGGTGGGCGGTTCGAATCCCCGTGATGGGGTGAGCTCCCATTGCCCGGTCCCTGCTCCTGCCAACCTAGCAGATTGAAAGTACATCAAAAGTGCAAGTAGATAAATAGGTACCGCTCCTGCGGGAAGGTAAACGGTGTTTTCGTGCGCTGCTCTGGTTCACCAGAAGCGGCTTAGTCATGCTGGCCACATGACCTGGAAGCTGTATGCCAGCTCCCTCGGCCAATAAAGCGAGATGAGTGCCGCAACCCCAGAGTCGGCCACGACTGGACCTAATGGTCAGGGGTCCCTTTACCTTTACCTTACCAGTGAGGGGAAATTCCCCCAGTCTCCTGGCTTTGAAGAAGAGCAGGTAAAACATTCCTAGTGCCCAAGTTTAGACAGCCTACAGAGGCAAGGGATGGACAGTCTATCTTTTGAGTTGGGTTGGGGAAGAGATGCAATGCATTTCATACTTAAAGGTAAACCTCCATAATCTGACCCCAACCAATGTGTAAATCGGAAGCCATCCATCCTTTGATATTCGCACTTCTATGGCTTTTACGGTGCAGTTCTGCAGCCAAGCAATGTGTACAAAAAGGTGCATACTAGAGTCAGGTGGAAATGCATATAGTACTGGAAATGGCATATAAATGCCTTGTATTCATATATTGAGTGTAAGCTAATGAGTGATCATACATACTGTAGGTGCAGGCATGTGCCGAGAAATGTGGATGTTATGTATGTATGTAATCTTAGTATTATTTTTTATAACAACTTTCATGTTTTGAAGCAACATCAGAGGTCTATCCTAGTGGTGAAGTAGATACCTATAGAAGTCTCAAACAGGATATCACAGACCCTGTGCATGCCATAGACATGCTATGCAATTCGTGAAGTAAAGATAAAGGGACCCCTGACCATTAAGTCCAGTCGTGGATGACTCTGGGGTTGTGGTGCTTGTCTCACTCAGGGAGCCGGCGTTTGTCCGCAGACAGTTTTTCCAGGTCATGTGGCCAGCATGACTAAGCTGCTTCTGGCGAACCAGAGCAGCACATGGAAACGCCATTTACCTTCCCGCTGGAGCGGTACCTATTTATCTACTTGCACTTTGACGTGCTTTCGAACTGCTAGGTTGGCAGGAGCAGGGACCGAGCAACGGGAGCTCACTCCATCGCAGGGATTCGAACCGCTGACCTTCTGATTGGCAAGCCCAAGGCTCTGTGGTTTAGACCACAGCGCCACCTGCATCCCTTCAATTCGTGAAGTAACTCTGAGCAAATTGAAAATTCCAGCCTAAATTGTTCACCTTCTGGTTCTCAAATTGCTCTCATGAACTAAGTAGCATCAGCAGGAAGACAGCTTTACACCAGTCGACACCACATCCTGTATTGTTAGGCATATCAATTCAAAATGTTGTTGGGGTCTCGATGCATAAGTTTCTCATGGAGCCCATTGGCACTATAAAGGGTAAAGGGACCCCTGACCATTAGGTCCAGTCATGGCTGACTCTGGGGTTGCGGCGCTCATCTTGCTTTATTGGCCGAGGGAGCCGGCGTACAGCTTCCAGGTCATGTGGCCAGCATGACTAAGCCGCTTCTGGCGAACCGGAGCAGCACAGGGAAACACCGTTTACCTTCCCGCCAGAGCGGTACCTATTTATCTACTTGCACTTTGTGCTTTCGAACTGCTAGGTTGGCAGGAGCAGGGACCCAGCAACAGGAGCTCACCCCGTCGCGGGGATTTGAATCACCGACCTTCTGATCGGCAAGTCCTAGGCTCTGTGGTTTAACCCACAGCGCCACCCGCATCAGGGAGGTGGGCATCGTTTGCCTCCAATTAAATTATTAGTTAAAACAACACCATGACGTTATTTTATTTTCTCACTTGTTATATTTTGAATTTGCTGAGGGATTGCTGGACCTCTGGCAGACTTCCATGGCTGTGATAGGTTTTCATCCCTTCCTCTCCTGTAGCCCCACCCTTCAAAATCTTCTTTGGGGAGTGGGGGAGATTCTCTGGAGATTTGGGGAGAGTGGGTGGGGAAAGAAAAAGAGGAAGTCCTCTCACGTGAGCAGAAGTCCATTCATGTGACATTGGCTGCTGCTTGATACTATTATATATATAAATGGAAAATAGCAAAAAGAATGGGAGGAAATGAACTCATATTGATGCTGCAGGGGACATTCTCCTCCCTTGCCGTACATTTTAATATTGAATACAAGTTTCATATTGACTAATTTTTCTGGGTGATGAATATTTGCTTTGCTCACTGCTCTTTGAGGTTAACTGCACACGTATTTCCACAGTTTCCTGTCTTGAAACAACCAAAACATTGCTTACCTTTTCAGGTATATCCTCCCTCCCTCTCTCTTTCTCTCTCTCACACAGTGCGTGGGTTCCGTTCACACCGAAATCCTCTATCGTGAACAAAGGATCATTCTAAATATCAATCTGGTTTGTTCCCAGCTTGTCTTCGACTAAGAAAGCATCAAACGTCTACATGAAGCCAACATCTGGCTGTGTGATGATTTCGATTTTTATCGCCCTTGTCTTTCCCAGCTTAGCTGCTGGCTTCAGCAAAGGTGAGTTATTAATAATATAGGACGAGGCTGAGAAATCACTCCTATATAAAATTATCCAGAAGAGACATGAAAAATACATTAGAAAGTAAGGTTGTTGTTTTTGTTACTTCAGTAGTTGTTACTACTGCATTGGGAAATTTTTAACGTCTAATGTTTTACCGTTTTTTATGTGCTGTAAGCCGCCCAGAGTGCCCGGGGGAAACCAGATGGGGCAGGGAATTATTATAAATGATGATGATGATAATAATAATGATGATGATAATAATTTTATGAATACCACCATGGCCACCATGTATATATGTACTTAGGGGCTTCCTACAGACAGAGCCATAGTTAGGAGAGGGTTGGGGAGCCTAGCCAGGTGTTTTGCCCCAGGTGAAGCCTCCAGAGGTGTACCATTGAGGCTGCCCAGCAAATGCTCATGGGTGGGTGTGCCAAACTGGGTCTTTGATTAGTTTTGTCCCTGCCTACAACCATCTGGTTGGTCACCATGAGAGTAAGATGCTAGAAGGACCATTGGCCTGATATAGCAAGGCTCTTTTTATGTTTTTATTGTACTTTCGCTATTGTATTAGTCCTTAAAGGTAAAGGTAAAGGTACCCCTGCCCGTACGGGCCAGTCTTGACAGACTCTGGGGTTGTGCGCCCATCTCACTCAAGAGACCGGGGGCCAGCGCTGTCCGCAGACACTTCCGGGTCACGTGGCCAGCGTGACAAGCTGCATCTGGCGAGCCAGCGCAGCACACGGAACGCCGTTTACCTTCCCGCTGGTAAGCGGTCCCTATTTATCTACTTGCACCCGGGGGTGCTTTCGAACTGCTAGGTTGGCAGGCGCTGGGACCGAGCAGCGGGAGCGCACCCCGCCGCGGGGATTCGAACCGCTGACCTTTCGATCGGCAAGCCCTAGGCGCTGAGGCTTTTACCCACAGCGCCACCCGCGTCCTGTATTAGTCCTTACCTTGAGGCATTTACAATCTAGAAAATAGATACAGGACAGAATTCTTATTCTTATTCTTATGCATTACCTTCCTTAAGGTTACTTGGAGATTGACGCCTGTTCATCTGCAGTCCATTACAGGGATTTGATAATGTTATGATTTCTGTTTCGTTTTAAAAACATAGCCTTAGTTAAGTAAAGTAAATAAGTAAGAGTAAGACTAAGTAAATAAGTGAGAGACCAGCGGGGACTGCATTTCTCTCTTGCTATAATTCTCGAGACGTTCCTGGGCAACTGCTAAAGAAGTAGATGTCTAAAATAAAATTAAAATAAACTTTTGTGCAAAGTTCATTTATTTATTTTCCCAATAATAGCTCACCCTTAAATCCAAAGTTTCCTAGGGTAGTATGCAGCTAAACTCATTCTTTTTTCTTTTTCCTAAAAAATCCAAATATTGAAAAACCTCCAAATACTAAAACGTAACATATAGAATAGCATGATTGTTCTTACTAATTTTAATATTGTGGGAACTGCAAATATTAAAAAACCCTCTAACATTCCTGATTTTTTTTAAAAAACCTCCAAATATTAAAATCTCACATACAGAATTACATAATTGTCTTAACTGATTTTAATATTGTGGGACCTTATGGTGAAGGGCAGGTAAGAAATGTTGTTGTTGTTGTTACTGTTGCCCAATACTAACACTACTACTATCAATACCATAAAAACTACTAAGTATAATACAACAGCAAGCCATAAGCAGAAGAGACCAGCTCTCCTACCCAAGATAAGTTAATAATGAAGCTAAATAGCAAGGGAGGAGAACTGTATTTCCAAAGGGAGGAAATTCTACACCTGTGGTGCCAAAACAGAGAAGGCCATGCTCTCAGATGCTACATTAGAAACTATAGTCACTGATGGAATAATGACTAGGTCTTCTCCTGCAGAACTCAAGGCACGTGTCAGCTGAATTCTGCTCACATGTTGAATATATGCCTGGTTTTATTTTAATAACTTCAAGTAAAATTTTCCAAGATATGGCTTGAGGGAACCCTACGGATGCCAAGAAAATCTGGGCCTAGTCAGTGCCTGGATTTGTGACTGCCTGGGAATGTCATGTATGCCATCTTGAATTCCCTCAAAATATAAATGTCGTAAACTAAATATCTGATATTAAATACCGTATTTTTCGCTCTATAAGACGCACCAGACCATAAGGCGTACCTAGTTTTTGGAGGAGGAAAACAAGAAAAAAAATATTCTGAATCTCAGAAGCCAGAACAGCAAGAGGGATCGCTGTGCAGTGAAAGCAGCAATCCCTCTTGCTGTTCTGGCCTCTGGGATAGCTGCACAGCCTGCATTCGCTCCATAAGACGCACACACATTTCCCTTTCTTTTTAGGAGGGAAAAAGTGAGTCTTATAAAGCAAACAATACGGTAAGTATCTGAGATACCTGCCATTCCCTTTTCTATGGATACAGCATATTTCCCTTGAGGATGTTTATTTATCACGGCACTCTGTTTGATATTTCATTACAGTCATAGAAGTAACTCAACCGTCGTTCCTGGTGGTTAAAAGGGAAGAGGCTGCCCACTTTGCGTGTGAATACAGGAATGGTGGCAATGCAGAGGGACTCGTGATAACTTTACTTAAACATCTTGGCAACGAGTCTCTCAGGATGTGTGCTTCATGGCTTACTGCTGGGTATGAGCCGTTCATTGTGAAGGATGGCATCAAGTGCCAAGTCCACCGTGGTTACAATGGTGTCAACGTTACTCTGTGGGGTCTGCAGCCGACTGATGCTGGTCTGTATATCTGCAAGATGGAACGGATTTTCCCACCACCCTACAACCAAGTCATGGGAAGGGGAACCCAGCTCTATGTGGTTGGTGAGTTAAGAAAGCTCACGATTTGATTTCAGGGTGCCTTCAAGTGTTTTTCAGAATGAATGTGTGTCCTTGAGGTCTATCAGTTCAATCCTGTAACTCTCAAATCAGCCTTCTCACACTATGTACATGTTTGTGCAGAAGTCTGTCAACCTGAGATTTGCTTCCTAGTAAGTGAGTTGGCGCTGCGGGTTAAACCACAGAGCCTAGGACTTGCTGATCAGAAGGTTGGCGGTTCGAATCCCTGCAACGGGGTGAGCTCCCGTTACTCGGTCCCTGCTCCTGCCCACCTAGCAGTTCGAAAGCACGTCAAAGTGCAAGTAGATAAATAGGTACCACTCCGGCGGGAAGGTAAACAGCATTTCTGTGCGCTGCTCTGGTTCGCCAGAAGCGGCTTAGTCATGCTGGCCGGAAGCTGTACGCCGGCTCCCTCGGCCAATAAAGCGAGATGAGCGCCGCAACCCCAGAGTCGGTCATGACTGGACCTAATGGTCAGGGGTCCCTTTACCTTAAGTGAGTTATGAATTCTTCATAGCATATTGACCTCCATATCTGTTGCCAGTAGGGATGGGGAGAAATCAGATTCAGTTTGCATTTAACCTACCTAATCCATATTTTCCAAAACAACACGAGAACTGAAGCACAGCCATCCTTTGAAACTCACACTTCTCTGAATTTTGCAGTGAGCTTTTCGGCCTGTGCCTTGGTTTCTGAATGTTTTGGAAGTCGAACGGACTTCCGGAGGGGATTCCGTTTGACTTCCAATGTACGACTGTACTTGGAAAACAGTGTGTGTGTGTTAAGATTTGCTCTATCTTCCTGAAGATGATAATTTGAAAAATTAAATGTATTTCAGACACAGATCCATGCCCAGACCCGCAACTCTATCTTTGGATCACAACAGCAGTAGCTTCTGGATTGTTTGTATACAGCATTTTAATCACAACCTGCGTTATGAGAAAGGCTGTAAGTACATGAGCTATAACATAGTACATGGGTTTTTAGGAGTAAATCCAAGGGGATTTGAAATATCATGACCATCATATTTTTGGCAGTTTGGTTCCCTTGCATTCTGGTCCACAGACAGGCCTGAAAAGTCAACCTGGACAATGTAGCCATGCATTCACATCAATTGGTGTGTGCATGTGCCAGAGTCTTGAGTTGCTATCCCAAGAAGGACTTGAATGCAGTGTCTGGTCTGTATTGCTATGTTGCTGAGCAGAATCTAGAACAGGCATGGCTAAACTTGGCCCTCCAGCTGTTTTGGGACTACAACTCCCATCACTCCTAGCTAACAGGATCAGTGGTCAGGGATGATGGGAATTGTAGTCCCAAAACAGCTGGATGGCCAAGTTTGGCCATGCCTCATCTAGAATTATTAGACCAAGGATGGGGTGTCCTCACCAACATATTTTAATTTGGTCCACCAACATGCTTTGTTTTTGGTTGTAAGCAAGAGTACATGTGCAAGAACTCTTGACACAAGAGGCATAACTGATCCATATTAAGTCATCCAAGCCCAGAATTATTATTTTTTTGCAAGAATTACAGCACCCAGCATGCAATCCACCAGAAACAGGGCAGGGGCCTTATGTGTGGACCAGAAACTGTGTCCTACTCAGCACTGTTAAATTACTACTCTTGCCGTGAAAGGTGAAGGAACACCGAGAGACCGAAAAGTCTGTAGTACTTCCGTAGAAGATGAAACGAAATTCCTTGCAGGGTTATTTAGTTCTTGAAGATCAACTGCTGTTCTGGGCTTGAGGTCAAAAAGGATGTTCATCAATGTGAAATGAACGGCAGCAGTTTCTTTCTGATTCAGAACTAGCAACCACTGCCCTTGCCTTCCTCACCACAATACCAGAACACTGTAATAATCTCAAAACAATGAGTAGAGTCAGCATACGCTGAACAGGGTGGTTTAACTCTTCACAGAGGTGTGTTGCCTATCAGAATTAGAGTATATTCTTGTTCCTTAGAGTCTTCCAAGCACTCCCCATCCTGTGTTTTTGCCTTCTAAAGTCCTACCTGAGTCGAATCTGCCTGGCACATCTTTGGTGGATATTGTGGATGTTGTTTTTTGGTTGGACTTTAATCTGGAGATTATGTTTGTCTGGAATTATTTTTTTATTATAGAGTTCTTAGCCACTTTCAATCCTTCTCCAGCTCCAGCCTATTTGAAAACCCCACCTGTTCCCTTTGGAGAATATTCTGCAACCCCCCCACTCTGCCCAAATTTCACCCCTGGAGTTTAGAGAATGCGGAGAGGCCATTTCCCCTCAGCCATACTGCAGAAATACAGAGAAGAATGCTGTTGGTAGTGTAAAATTGTGAAACACATAAAGGAATATGTTGGTTCCAGGCACCTCACCATCAGCATTGTGTATAGTAGACTGGGAACACTTTATCTAAATTTCTCAGGCAGAGGTTACAAAAACAGCAAACAGGCCATCAGTTCAAATACCTTCAGACTTGATCTTTGTTGTCTTCCTGGATTCGAGATTATGGAAGAATGAAAAAGCTTACAGATTGTGAAATATTCTGTCAAAAGCAATTATCAGGGACCTCATTTGTTAAGATCAACAGAAATTAGAGAGGTGAAGAATATACACCTAGAGGTAGGTTATATCAATCTCAAGTATTCGGAAGCATATATGGTCGGATGAAACACAGTTTTCTTGCAGTGCCAGATTATTTTTCTTATTTTACAGATACGGAAAAGCAGCTATTTTACTCCTGGGGTCTATGAGAAAATTGTACCAATGTAACCGGGAAAAAGAAAGGAAAACTGCCGCGGAAAAGGACGAAACGGTGTTGATTTCTACCAAGTAACGACAGTGAAAATAAATGTCTAATAAACAGGAATGCAATTTGTTACTTCCAGATTGGATCACAACAAAGAGAGATGCAACACATCAACAAAAGAATACTAAATTGACACTGCAAAGACTGGTTCTTGAGTTCCTTAGGATGTAACCAATTCACTCCACAGTGTGAACTCCCAAGTACCCCTCTTCTTTGCAAAATCTCCCCACAAATTCTTCAATAACAAAAATAGCATTATGCTTAGGGTCGGGCTATATACAGTCTGCAGAATCAGCTGCTACAGCTTTTCCTAGACTGTACCACTTCAGGCTGAAAGTAGGGGTGTTGTTTACATGTTCGAATGCTTCCCCTCAAACAAACTGAACAATATAACACAACACGATGGCCAATAACAATGGCACTAAACACTATTTATAGACTAATACAAATGATCAGAAATTACAACCAAAGTCTCTAAATCTTCTTCACCAGTTGCAGTAGAATAATTCACAAGTTTGATATATACATAACCAGTCACCAAGCATCGCCGGAACAGAGTTTCCGGATATCCAATCTGTTTCGTTCAATGCTTCATCAGCCAATCTTGCTCAATTCTTCATTAGCCAGACTTGTAAGAATTAATACGAGAAGCTGTGTTATATTGTTCAGCTTGTCTGTATTGCAACACAGGGGTTTGTTTACAGATCCCCTCAAACAAAAGCATGTAGCCTTACCTTTTTCATGTACCATCCGGTTGTGGCTGTGTTTTGTTGTTGTTGTTTCGTTTTTACTTTCTCTAACTTGCACTGTTTAACAAAACCAAACCCTGACTCCTTCTAGAAGCAATCCCGGCCAATGAGGCAGAGAGACAAAGCCTATCCTCACCCAGCCAATTATATATAGCTATACGATGATGTCCGAAAGTCACATCAGAATAAGTACAGGGAAAACTGCCCGTACGCCAAAGAGACTTCCTGTTTATACCATGTAGCCTATCAGACGAGAACATGGGACGACATCATGAATCCGCGTTGGAGGAAAGGCAATGCACCCATCCTCCTTGCTCCAAAACTGGCAAGTCTTCTGCTTCGCTATAGAGTCTTCCCCAAATGGGAGGGCGTTTAGGAGAAGCAAGTGTTTTAATTACTTGCTTTATGTCAACCCTAGTTCCGCACTCCAGTACTGGAGTCAGGAAGTACCGTATTTTTCGCTCTATAAGACACACCAGACCACAAGACGCACCTAGTTTTTTGAGGAGGAAAACAAGAAAAAAAAAAATCTGAATCCCAGAAGCCAGAACAGCAAGAGGGATCGCTGCGCAGTGAAAGCAGCAATCCCTCTTGCTGTTCTGGCTTCTGGGATAGCTGCACAGCCTGCATTCACTCCATAAGACACACACACATTTCCCCTTACTTTTTAGGAGAGAAAAAGTGAGTCTTATAGGGCAAAAAATAAGGTATATACAGTGGTACCTTGGTTCTCAAACTTAATCTGTTCCTGAAGTCCATTCCAAAACCAAAGCGTTCCAAAAGCAAGGCGCCCCTTCCCATAGAAAGTAATGCAAAACGGATTAATCCGTTCCAGACGTTTAAAAACCATCCCCTATAACAGCAATTTAACATGAATTTTACTCTCTAACGAGACTGTTGATCCATAAAATGAAAGCAATAAACAATGTAGTGCAGTCACACAATCAATCAATCAATCAATCAATCAGTAGCTGAACAGGGTTCCACACAGTCACAAAAAAAGAGCCGCAGATACAAAAATGCAAAATAAATAGCAAAAAAAGACAGACCTCAGCTTAACACTCAAAATGGAAGTGTGGCACTCAAAATGGAAGTGTACCACTCAAAACGGAGCACGTTCGGCTTCCGAAAAAGGTTCGCAAACCGGAACACTTACTTCCGGGTTTGCAGTGTTTGGGTTCCAAGCTGTGTTAGTACCAAGGTGTTTGAGAACCAAGGGACCACTGTATCTTTTATTTCATATCCCAAAGAACCTCTCACTTTCCTTCTGCTCACCAACAATCTCATTGTCTCCTCCGACCAAGTATCTACTACCCACTCTGGTCTTTCTTTTTACCCTTTTTTAAAAAAATTATTTAGTTTTCTAAATTTTAACAGTTTACAAACAATTATCAAACAATCAACATAACAAGAGAATTCTGAAGAATCTCCTGGATTTCTCTCCTCCCCTTTGTGGGTCCTTATATTAACCTTTTCCTCCTGCATCTTGTCTATTAATCCCAATCTTTTAAATCTCCATTATACCCAAAATTCAGCATTAAGCTACAAGTGTTATGCCAATTCTACTAATAATTTTACAATGGTTTTTAAGGTAAATTATATATTTTCCCCATTCCTTATCGAAATTTTGGTCTTCCTGGTTTCTGATTCTTCCGGTCATTTTTGCTGATTTGGCATAGTCCATCAACTTAATCTGCCATTCTTCTCTGGGACTTCTTTCCATTTCTGGGCTAATAACATCCGAGCGGCAGCAGTCACATACATAAATAGTCTTTTCTGATCTGTTGGAATTTTGGCACCTAGAATTCCTAAGAGAAAAGCTTTGGGTTGTTTTGGTTTTTTTAAAAAAGAAAATGTTATTTTAAACACCCCCCCCAATTCCTGTCTTTCATGCTGTACCCCTTGTCATGACCTTAGCTCCCTTTGTTATTCTCTTTTTTATAATAATGCTTTGTAAATAAAAGAATAATTATCAAATGAATATCATCTGGTCTCTTCTGCGTATGTATTGCATGGACAGGCGGAGTCTCCCAGATCCCGGGCGCCCCCCCCCGTCATGTGGAATAACGACTCAAGACAACATGCTATAGGATTAAATTGGCCACAACTTTATTATATTTCAGATGTGGGTAGACCTTGGCTCGGGCATTGGGCGTTATCCCTCCCCAGTCCCCAGCCAGGGAGCTAGGGAACATCAGGGTTATCCAGTGTGCGTGTGGGGGATGAGCCGGCTCTGGAGAACATATGTTCAAGCAGAGATAGCCGCCCCCGTTATGCCGCTGCCGCAGGGGAGAGCAATGACGACCTCTAGGCGGACGGTCAAAGCCTCCACTCAAAAACCCCTTTAACGGGGAACCCTGGTATCGCCGCTGCAAAGAGGAAGCTAGACTAAAGGATTCCGCCCAGGCCTGATACCGCCAAAGTTGTGACGTTTTGCTACAGGAAAGGCAAAACCTGCCAATGCAGGGGAATTCCTTTCCGGCCCTTCAACAGCAACCTTGACGTAGCATCGCCCGCATACCTGTGAAGAAAAGTTAACCTGCAAAATAAGAATTAACTGAGGGTGGGTAGGGTGGGAGAAGCTCTGGAGCCAAGTGAGGATTCCCAGGTAAGATCCTCCCTCTATTGTGTGGGCAGGTAGTCCCTCCTCTACCTGGCCTGGTCTCCTTGGCAACGCTTCCCCCAGGTGGGATTGGACAACTGACTGAGGTAGGCGGAGACCTCCAGGTACCCCAACTGGGGGAAGGCAAGGCCAAGCCTGTGTTGATGGAGCCGCTCCAGACCCAGGGGCTGCGCGTGTCCAAGCAAAGGGCGCCCCCCGTTTTATGCGGGGAGTGGTCAATCTAAATAGTGATTTTTATTATTTAAATGGCATTGTGGAGGTGTAACTAATTAACACTTGAATAGAGATGGGGGAGGGGAAATTTGATTCTGTTCACATTTAAAGGCAGACACACCTAATACACACATTCCGAAATAATGTCTGAACCCAAGAAACAAAGATGCATCATAATAGGGAAAATTGCACACAGACATATATATTGAGAGAAATTAGCACTAAAATACTGGTGAATTTTCGTGAGGACTTGTTTTATTTATATTTTTTTAAAAGTGGAAGTTGATTGTCAGGAACTGGGCAGAGGAGGAATGGTGGAGACTGCCTCCCCAGCCTGATCCTTCCAGAGAAGAAGACGACAGTTCAGAATTACAACAGGGGTTTGAGGGAGATCATAGCTCAGAGGAAGATGAGGGGGAAAGTTGGGAAATAATGGGAGCAGAGGAGGAGGAAGAGGAGGCAGAGCTGGAGCAGCTGGCTGACATGTTGTCACTAGAAAGCATTGCAGAACCACCACCTCCCAGAACCCGGCGATCCTTAAAAGTAGAAGAGCAAAGAGCTCAGAGACAAATGGCCGTACAGTGGTACCTCGGGTTATATATGCTTCAGGTTACATACGCTTCAGGTTACAGACTCCGCAAACCCAGAAATATTACCTCGGGTTAAGAACTTTGCTTCAGGATGAGAACAGAAATTGGGTTCTGGTAGCGTGGCGGCAGCAGGAGGCCCCATTAGCTAAAGTGGTGCTTCAGGTTAAGAACAGTTTCAGGTTAAGAATGGACCTCCGGAATGAATTAAGTACTTAACCCGAGGTACCACTGTAAGCCCAACAGCACAGCTGTAGGGGGCTTGTGCCGTTGATGAATGAGGAAGTGGGAGAGAAGGATGTGTGTGGAGATTTACTCAGGACAATGCCATTATTCCAAGAGACTGCATTCCCAAGCCTCTCTCTGTGTTGTTGTTGTTGTTGTTTAGTCGTTTAGTCGTGTCCGACTCTTCGTGACCCCATGGACCAGAGCACGCCAGGCACCTGTCTTCCACTGCCTCCCGCAGTTTGGTCAAACTCATGCTGGTAACCTCGAAAACACTATCCAACCATCTCGTCCTCTGTCGCCCCCTTCTCCTTGTGCCCTCCATCTTTCCCAGCATCAGTGTCTTCTCCAGGGAGTCTTCTCTTCTCATGAGGTGGCCAAAGTACTGGAGCCTCAGCTTCAGGATCTGTCCTTCCAGTGAGCACTCAGGGCTGATTTCATTAAGAATGGATGCGTTTGATCTTCTTGCAGTCCATGGGACTCTCAAGAGTCTTCTCCAGCACCATAATTCAAAAGCATCAATTCTTCGGCGATCAGTCTTCTTTATGGTCCAGCTCTCACTTCCATACATCACTACTGGGAAAACCATGGCTTTAACTATACGGACCTTTGTTGGCAAGGTGACGTCTCTACTTCTCAAGATGCTGTCTAGGCCTGTCATTGCCCTTCTCCCAAGAAGCAGGCGTCTTTTAATTTCGTGGCTGCTGTCACCATCTGCAGTGATCATGGAGCCCAAGAAAGTAAAATCTCTCACTGCCTCCATTTCTTCCCCTTCTATTTGCCAGGAGGTGATGGGACCAGTGGCCATGATCTTAGTTTTTTTGATGTTGAGCCTCAGACCATATTTTGCGCTCTCCTCTTTCACCCTCATTAAAAGGTTCTTTAATTCCTCCTCACTTTCTGCCATCAAGGTTGTGTCATCTGCATATCTGAGGTTGTTGATATTTCTTCCGGCAATCTTAATTCCAGCTTGGGATTCATCCAGCCCAGCCTTTCGCATGATGTATTCTGCATATAAATTAAATAAGCAGGGAGATAAAATACAGCCTTGTCGTACTCCTTTCCCAATTTTGAACCAATCAGTTGTTCCATATCCAGTTCTAACTGTAGCTTCTTGTCCCACATAGAGATTTCTCAGGAGACAGATGAGGTGATCAGGCACTCCCATTTCTTTAAGAACTTGCCATAGTTTGCTGTGGTCGACACAGTCAAAGGCTTTTGCATAGTCAATGAAGCAGAAGTAGATGTCTTTCTGGAACTCTCTAGCTTTCTCCATAATCCAGCGCATGTTTGCAATTTGTTTCCCCTTCATGGATCACTGCCCCTTCATGGATCACTGCCTTGCCGTGGCGAAGGGGCTTGAAGAACTCAGAGAAGCTATGAACTACGCCGAGCAGGGCACACAAGATGAACAGGTCATAGTGGAGAGTTTTGACCAAACGTGATCCACCTGGAGGAGGAACCGGCAAGCCACTCCAGTATCCTTGCCAAGAAAACTCCATGGACAAAGACAACAGGCCTCTCTCTGTAAATATTGAATAAAAAGCAGATGGTAAGGACTTTTCCTTGTCTTATCCATTCCTGGTAACCTGATATGGGGGCTGGTTCCTCTGCTGCCTGACACTGATGTGGAAATAAAGAGAACTAGGAAACCAAGAAACTGAGCGATCATCATCATCATTGGTGTGCTGGTCCCATGGGTTACCCAAGAGGCGAGGTCCAAGTCTGGTCCATGGTCAAAGGTGCAACATGGAGGCAGTCTGTAGTAGCTGGAGCTGGGTGCAGGGCAGGGAGTCGGGTGAAGTCAGGAACAGACTTGCAAGCAGGGAGCCAGGGTGGGTCAGGAGCTCAGACACGACAGGGTTCGGGCAGGAACTAGCAACCAACAATGTTGCTCCCGCAACTTGGGACTGGGGCTGGCTGGCTTTTATCTGCCCCAAGGCATAGGGCAGCCCCGATCCTCTGGTGACTCACCTCTCCTGGCCTGGAGGCGAGCACTCCTCCTGCGGGAACTTAGTTCCCTCCGCCTCTCTGCCCTGAGCCTCTGCAGCTCAGGAGAGGCTGGAGGGTTACCGGACCCAGAGGCAACCTCAGCTTCCTCTGACGGGGCTGAGAGTGGAGCACCTGCAGGCAATGAGTTCTCCATCACCTCAGGAGCCAGAGCAGACTCAGCTGGTGCCTGCACCTGAGGATCCAGCACAGGTGAGGACCCTTCAGGCTCATGCCCCAGCCCCGGCTCAGCTGGTTCTGGAGGCAGGGACTCCTGTGCAGGCTGGGATCCCTCAGGTTCAGCGTCCGAGTCCGAATCCCAGGCCATCACAATTGGACTGTTCTATTTCCATGCCATGAATTGGAACCTGGGGATGATCCTGAACGTCCAGAGAAGTCACTGTCTTCTCCTGGTATTCAATCAGCAGTAGGACACCGTTCTTTGTTCCCTCGTTCCTCTCTCCCTTCCTTGGCGCTGTGCCAGAGTTATGTCAGGCAGTAGTTAACGCTGATGGGTTTCTGAGCCAATGGCGACAGGAAAGAAAGGTCACACTGCAGGAGTCCTATTAGGCTGTTGCTGGGAGAATGCTCAAGCTCAGCAGGAAACTTCAGCTGTACAAATGATCGTATTAGAGTGCTCCGCTTGTTCTAGCCACGGGCACTTGCCGGGGATTTTACAAATGTTAAACTGCAAAAAGCAGAAGGCAGCCCGGCTTCTTGTCTCCTACAGAATTTACCCAACAAAGCTAATTTCTCACCCAGCGTGCATGCTTCTGTTTGCTAGCTGGGACTAAAGAAGTTGGGCAGGGATGGGAGATACGAAGTCCTTCAGCAAAGGGATTGTCCCCAAATCAATCAACATAGGGACATAGGATAGGCTTGCCATATTTCAACCAGAGCTTAAAGAAAGCAAACAGCTCACCATTGTCCTCTAAACAGACAGTGATGAGCTGTTTGCATTTTTTAAGCAAACAGTGGTCTTACCTATGCTAGAGTTGCCATATTTCAAAAAGTGAAAACCCGCACAGAAAGGTTGTGTTGAGCTTTTTTGGCAAAGTTGTTGAGCCATTTTTAAGGAAAATCACCCAAAACATATCACCCGACATGGGTTGCCATGGGTTCTCCTGGACATATTAGTGTCCTGGATATGTTCGGGGAATTTTAGACTTATGGCAACCCTAACACAAGAAGACTCCAAATGAACCTGCCCAAGCTCTGAGATCTTCAAGGGAGGTCCTTCTCTCAGTTTTGCCACCCTCACAAGGACCTTCTCCGTGACTGCTCCCAGACTTTGGAGCTCCATTCCTAGAGAGGCTAGACTGCCCTGGTAGCAGTGGCGTAGGAAGGGGGGTGCGCAGTGGGTGCTGCCCGCCCCGGGTGTCATCACTAAGGGGGGTGACAAAATGGCAAAATGACACACAGGAGCACAGGAGCTCTCTGAGGCAGTTTTTGACAGGCTTTCATCCCACGGATTTTGCCAATTCCCCCTTTAAGCTATCTAAAGCGATTTGTGCTCACAAATTTCATATATTCTTTATAGACTGTGTGGAAAAGTATCATGCCCGCCCACATCCACCAGTCAATTTCATGGGATTATCCTGAATTTTAGTTGCCACACCACGCATAATTTTGTAAGTTCCTATCATTTGCTTATTTAGAGATTTCAAAGACACCCTTCATCAATTAGATATTAGGGCAACATGTATAAAATGCCACCCTGAGTTGTCTTGTTCTGAATTTAAAGGCCACTAGGGTGTATCGCTTTGGTTCCCCTTTTTTGTGCTTTGTGTAGCTCTGCAATATCCTTTTTGAGATAGGGCAACCAGAACACTACACAGTTTTCCAAAGTGATCACACCCTAAGGCAGATGTAGACACTGAGATCCAGCGCTGAGGGCCTTCTGGTGGTTCCCTCATTGCGAGAAGTGGGAACCAGACAGAGGGCCTTCTTGGTAGTGGAGCCCGCCCTGTGGAACGCCCTCCCATCAGATGTCAAAGAGATAAACAACTACCTGACATTCAGAAGACATCTGAAGGCAGCCCTGTTCAGGGAAGTTTTTAATATTTAACGCTGTACTGTTTTTAACACTTGATTGGGAGCCGCCCAGAGTGGCTGGGGAAACTCAGCCAGATGGGCGGGGTATAAATAATAAATTATTATTATAGGGAACCTTTGGAACGGCTGAAGTTGTTGAACTACAACCCTCATCATCCCTGGTCATTGACCATGCTTGCAGGGGCTGATGGGAGATGGAATCCAGCAAGATTCCTCACAGACATTCCCTTTTATAATGTACCGTATTTTTCGCTCTATAAGACGCACCAGACCACAAGACGCACCTAGTTTTTGGAGGAAGAAAACAAGGGAAAAAATATTCTGAATCTCAGAAGCCAGTGAAAGCAGCAATCACTCTTGCTGTTCTGGCTTCTGGGATAGCTGCGCAGACTGCATTCGCTCCATAAGACGCACACACATTTCCCCTTACTTTTAAGGAGGGAAAAAGTGAGTCTTATAGAGCAAAAAATACGGTACTTTATTCGGGTGGCCCTGACGCCCCCTTCCATTCCCTTTACTCGACCTGAATGGTGAGACATGACAAACAGGCAAGAGTTTGAGCAGTCTGCCTTTTGTTATCTCCCACAACTTCCTCTTAAGACTTGCTGTACTATCAAAGAAATGATTTGAAAGGATGCTGCTGAGGTCTCAGCGCAACATCTGAAGCGAAGACACTGTTGTTGCTGCAGGGATCTCATTCTGACCTCAGGAAAGCTCCCTTCCATTAACCTCGAGAGACGGCCCTTTCAAATGACCTCGTTCCTCTCCCAGAGAGATAAAAAACAATATATCGCAAATGACAACTGGAGGTTTTAAAAAACAGCATGCACACAACTCTTAAAATCCATCCGGGTAGTATATATATATATATATGGGACGCGGGTGGTGCTGTGGGTTAAACCAGAGAGCCTAGGACTTGCTGATCGAAAGGTCGGCGGTTCGAATCCCCGCGGCGGGGTGAGCGCCCGTCGTTCGGTCCCAGCTCCTGCCCACCTAGCAGTTCGAAAGCACCCCTAAGTGCAAGTAGATAAATAGGGATCGCTTTCTAGCGGGAAGGTAAACGGCTTTTCTGTGTGCGGCGCTGGTGCTGGCTTGCCAGATGCAGCTTCGTCACGCTGGCCACGTGACCTGGAAGTGTCTTCGGACAGTGCCGGCTCCTGGCCTCTTGAGCGAGATGAGCGCGCAACCCTAGAATTGGTCACGACTGGCCCTGACAGGCAGGGGTAACTTTACCTTTAATTAATATATATATATATGACTGAAATATGCCAGCAATATTTGCACGTTATCTGGGGATTTCTTTTCACAAAAGCCATAATTGAATTATTGCATTCAGAGCGTGATACTTAGCAGCACAGGAAAGGAAAGCAAAACTACAATATCAGAATCTTTCTGGTAAATTGCAATGGTGGAAATACTGAGTCGCTGACTTCTTGCTGACTCCTTGTTTACGCCTGATGAGAAACGTGTTCTTATCACTTCCCAGCAGAACGGGCTGGTTTCATAAACGAGTTTTGGTGGCCTGTTATGCTCTGTGGATGCTGAATCATTGAAAAACATTTTCAATTAACTTCATCCAATTGCCTTAACTCTTAAAACGGGTATCTAGATGTATGTACGATTGCTTTTCTTTAAGGAGTTTCCTTTACAGTTTGCTCTACAAACCTTGGTTTATTCAGTTTCAAAGTGGCGGGTGCCGTTGTGTCCCGAGAGAGCCCATCTGAACACAACGTGACAGCAAGCATTTGAGCACTCTCTAAAGCACAGCATCAACGAGACAGGTCATTACTATGGTACCTTGGGTTACATACGCTTTAGGTTACATACGCTTCAGGTTACACACTCCGCTAACCCAGAAATAGTGCTTCAGGTTAAGAACTTTGCTTCAGGATAAGAACAGAAATCAGGCTCCGGTGGCGCGGCGGCAGCAGGAGGCCCCATTAGCTAAAGTGGTGCTTCAGGTTAAGAACAGTTTCAGGTTAAGTACGGACCTCTGGAACGAATTAAGTACTTAACCCGAGGTACCATTGTACTAAGAGATTAGATTGGAAAATTTCATCTCTGACCTCGAATGAACGGGCAAAACTTACGTCCATTTCCATTTCTGACATGATCTTTTTGATATCCTGGCTCTTCAGTATAGTGGTACCTCTCGTTACGTACTTACTTCGTTCCGGAGGTCCATTCTTAACCTGAAACTGTTCTTAACCTGAAGCACCACTTTAGCTAATGGGGCCTCCTGCTGCTGCCGCGCCCCCGCCGCACGATTTCAGTTCTCATCCTGAAGCAAAGTTCTTAACCCGAGGTACTATTTCTGGGTTAGCAGAGTCTGTAACCTGAAGCGTATGTAACCCGAGGTACCACTGTATAGCCTCAAGGCTTCAGTCTAAGAAGCATTTCCAGAGGCTGTTCTAGACCATAGCTGTCAACTTTTCCCTTTTCTTGCGAGGAATCCTATTCGGAATAAGGAAACTTCCCTTAAAAGAAGGGAAACGTTGACAGCTATGATCTAGACTCACCAAAGCCAGGGTCTCTGCACATTTTTCCAGAAGGACTAAAAAACATAACTTTTTTATTCATGTCATGTCCACACCATACATGCAAAGCACTGGCACGGTCATGGTTTTCTCCAAAGAATTCTGGGAACTGTAGTTTGCATACCACAAAGATACAGTTCCCAGTAACCCTTAAAAAACTACAGTTTCCGGGAGTGCTCAGGTGACATGGACCTTCAAGCAGTTGTGCCACCTCAAAATGCATGTGTCGGCAGGCATTTCCATGTCAAAGGCTGCTTACATGCCATGCATTTTAAGCACATTCAAAGCACATGGCTTTCTACAGATAACCCTAGGAGCTTATGGAATATGGAATATGGAAAAATGGAGAAACTTACTGGAAAGGTAAGAAATCAATTTTTTATAAAAGAATGGAAAACGGCTTATTGAATATTTACAAATAAACTGTAAACAGATAAGAACATTGGCAGGATTGTTGTAACAACCTGAGGTTTTATAAGAGTATATATTTAAAGTAGATGAATAAATAAAGTTAATTTGGATATGCAGAAAATACTAAAAATAAATTTAACGAACCACAGAAAGAGGGAGAAGGAAGTCGAGTTTCAAAATGTTTAAATGATTGTAAAATTATTGAAATGTATAAAATTGAAAATCATAAATAAAATAACAAAAAGAAACAAGAAACCGGAAAACCAGATTTGAGTGAACGACTGTGATGAACTTAGGGAATATTGTGCCATCTCTGCATCGCTACGGCGCAAGCAGAACTCTGAGCACCTGAAACCTAACTGTGTTCAGCTTGATCCAACCTTGAGGATGAAATGTATGAGGCCAGAATAAGTCGACTTTTTTTTTAGGGACAAATGAGCCACTGACATGAAGACGTGCTCCATTCTCTGCTCACTACCCCCCTCACCTGTTGAATAAAATCTTAGCGTTGAATTAATAGGTTATGGCTGTTAGCCTGAGGCACAGTAAGGTCACATGCCGGGAAGGGAGGGAGAGAAGGAAGGAAAAGAGAATGATAGAATTGCAGCGTTGGAAGGGATCCCGATGGCCATTGCCGGATTTAAGTATAAGCTAAGCAAGCTATAGCTTAGGGTCCCACTCTCTTGCCACCCCACCAAATGAAAGGAACAAAACACTGGATGTACATTTTCAAAATAGAAGATAAAAAACAAATAAAATAAAACCTTCATACTGCAACAGTGTTTTGTGTTGTGTAGGCTCCTATGATGTAAGTAATGAGCCCCGCCTGCTAGCCTGCTCCCTAAAATATCACTGGTTTGCTCATTTCTATATATAGGGTGCCCTGCTCGGCATAGTTCATAGCTTCTCTGAGTTATTCAAGCCCCTTTGCCACGGCAAGAAAGTGATCCATGAAGGGGTGAATTATGAATTTTGAATTATGGAGCTGGAGGAGACTCTTGAGAGTCCTATGGACTGCAAGAAGATCAAACCTATCCATTCTGAAGGAAATCAGCCCTGAGTGCTCACTGGAAGGACAGATCCTGAAGCTGAGGCTCCAATACTTTGGCCACCTCATGAGAAGAGAAGACTCCCTGGAAAAGACCCTGATGTTGGGAAAGATGGAGGGCACAAGGAGAAGGGGACGACAGAGGACGAGATGGTTGGACAGTGTTCTCGAAGCTACCAGCATGAGTTTGACCAAACTGAGGGAGGCAGTGGAAGACAGGAATGCCTGGCGTGCTCTGGTCCAGGGGGTCATGAAGAGTCGGACACAACTAAACAACAACAAAGTTCAGAACAAAGTGGGCCCATGATAGAAATGCATAAAATCACACCCATGTTCCGACACCTCTCAGGTACCATTCTAAGAGAACAAGGGAGGCATTCATGGTCTGGCACCTCTTTTTCTAGAAAAATAGCCCTGATTATACCTGGTGTGGTCAAAGTGGACAGAGATGAGTATCCCTCCTTCTCTTGAAATATTCGCAGGCAGGGTCAATCAGTGAAACTGGATATGTGAGGTTTGGAGCAGACAAGACCACGTACTTCCCCACACAACACATGGTTGAGTCGACCAATGTGCTCTCTCTGGATGCGGTGATGGGCCACCAACTGAGGAGGTTTAAAAAGGGGATTAGGGAAATTTAGAGGAAAAGGCTTTAGAGAGCTTTCCTACCCTTGTTCCACTGCTCCCCCTGCTGCAGGAAAAAACGCTCTTTAGTGCTCAATCAGAGCAAACGGCAATTTGTGTTTTCTCCAGATTAATGTTTGTTCTGATTGAGCATTAGAGAGTTTTGCCTGGGAAAAGAGTGGGGAAGTGGAAAAACGCTCAGACCCGTGCTTTCTACACACAGGACAAGTGGCAGTGCAGACGAGCCCTAAGTGAGCCACAGGACCGGGGGCAGAATTTGGGCTTTGCGGCGCTGTGTGCTTTCTCTCGGGATCTGACGCTGGGCAGGCAGAATTTTGTGGCCTGCTGTGTTCACACTGTGCCTCTATTCCTGCATTGCAGGGAGTTGGACTAGATGAACTCTCAGAGGTCCCTGCACAATTCTTTAAGTAAAGGTAAAGGGACCTCTGACCTTTAGGTCCAGTCGTGGCCGACTCTGGGGTTGTGGCGCTCATCTCGCTTTATTGGCCGAGGGAGATGGCGTACAGCTTCCGGGTCATGTGGCCAGCATGACTAAGCTGCTTCAGGCGAACCAGAGCAGTGCACGGAAACGCCGTTTACCTTCCCGCCGGAGTGGTACCTATTTATCTACTTGCACTTTGATGTGCTTTCGAACTGCTAGGTTGGCAGGAGCAGGGACCGAGCAACGGGAGCTCACCCCATCGCAGGGATTTGAACCGCCGACCTTCTGATCGGCAAGTCCTAGGCTCTGTGGTTTAACCCACAGCACCACCAGCGTCCCACAATTCTTTGGTTGTATCTATATTTTTAAGTAAACCCACATATTACAAAATGGTGTACACAGTGGGGGAGCTTCATGCTCTGGCACCGGGGGGCAGAGAGAAGGCGGGGCGGGGCGGGGCTGGCGTGCGTGCGTCCCGGGGGCATGGGGCGTGGCACATGTCCTGGGGGCATGGCACCCAGCGCGGGCAGGGGGCAGCTGCGATGGCACCCCACCAGGATCATGCTGCCGGGGGCGGTGCGCTGCCCCCACACTCCTCTTCCTCCGCCAGTGGATGTAATATAATAATAATAATATAATAATAATTTATTATTTGTACCCCGCCCATCTGGCTGGGTTTCCCCAGCCACTCTGGGCAGCTTCCACAAAGACCAAAAATACACTAAGATGTCACACATGTAATCAAAGTAACAACAGAACCATCTGAAATATACTCGGAGTCGAGAGTGGATTTCATGTTCTTTATTCAGCTCATGGTGGTGAGGAGGAATGGACGTTCCCACAGAATGTCTGCTTTATATACATTATTTACACAATGGGCCCCACGTGATTGGCTAATTCCGGGATTCTCCTGTAGGCCAATCAGGTTGCGGATTCACTTCCACCTGGAGCTGGATTGGGTGGCTCCTGTGGACCAATCAGACTGCTGCATTCTGAATCCTATTGTTCTAGGACCAATCAGACTGCTGCATTCTGGATCCAAATGTTCTAGGGCCAATCAGACTGCTGCATTCTGAATCCTATTGTTCTAGGACCAATCAGACTGCTGCATTCTGGATCCAAATGTTCTAGGGCCAATCAGACTGCTGCATTCTGAATCCTATTGTTCTAGGACCAATCAGACTGCTGCATTCTGCATCCTATTGTTCTAGGACCAACCAGACTGCTGCATTTTTGATCCTACTCATCTCAGTACATAACACATCCTTATAGCAAACCCTGGAAAGTAGGTCAGTGTTGCTGTCTTCTTTTCGCATATAAAACTGTGGCTGGCTGAGGAACTTAGTGGCTGCGGCAGAATTTGCACCGGAGGCTCCCTGGCTCGCCGCTCACATTTTAAAGCCCCTATTCAACCACCCTGGGCATACATAAGTGCCCTGTTTAGTCAAAGAATCTATCCTCGCCTACCCTCAATGCAATTTAATGGAAAATATAAGCATCCACTTTCCGCCATGTCTTGGGGGCGAGTTAAAATTCTCAGACAGCCGTGCTCAGACCACTTAGACGGCAGGATTTAGTGAATGGCTTCTTCTGAGGCGTATAATGGAGCTATGACTAAGGCTGAACGACTAGACCACGATGAGCACAGAGCCAAGAAACAGCTCATTAGGATACGGCTCACAAATGCAGCCTGAGCAGGAATGCCACAGGCGGAATCCTGCTCATTGATCCTCACGACAGAACCCCTTCTCAAGGCTTTCTCTTTCCATTTGTGCCTGAGTTTAACGGCAAGCATTAACGCCAGAATCCAGAGATGCCCAGCGGCTCTCAAAAGAATTGCCTCCCCTCACTTTTGATTTTGACTTCTTTGTATAATTCTCCAGGAACGTTGAAGAAGAAGAGTTTGGATTTGATATCCCGCCTTTCACTCCCCTTAAGGAGTCTCAAAGCGGCTCACAATCTCCTTTCCCTTCCTCCCCCACAACAAACACTCTGTGAGGTGAGTGGGGCTGAGAGACTTCAGAGAAGTGTGACTGGCCCAAGGTCACCCAGCAGTTGCATGTGGAAGAGTGGGGAATCGAACCCGGTTCCCCAGATTACAAGTCCACTGCTCTTAACCACCACTCCACACTGGCAACTCGGGAATACAGTGGTACCTCGGGTTTGTTACGAAAAAGGAGCAATGCAGAAGCGAGCTCTAGGTGGCTGGGATGCAAAACAGGATGTTGATGTTAAGGGACTGTACCGTGGGAACAAGGGACAGTGTACTGAGCACCGGATGTTAGCTCAGAGTGGCACATGACCCTGTACTGGAAGTACATGGGAGGAGTTTTTCTCTCTCTGCAGTTGTGATGAGAGGGTACAGACATGATTTCTCTGTACTGCTGGAAAGACAGGAATAAAAGCATGTAAATATATTTCTGTCTGTCTCTTTCCCCTCCCTGGGGAGGAGTGGTGTGTTCTTCTTCACGTTGAGAAGAATCGCCGATTGGAGACCTCCCCTGGTCTTGCCGGGAGTCGCTGGCAGGGAGGTCAACAAGAATTCAAGCCGGGCACCTGGAGGGTGGCCAATTCCTCTGAACTTCGCTGGCTTTTGGCTTGAATTCGACATCGTTAAGTATTTAATTCATTTCGGAGGTCTGTACTTAACCTAAAACTGTTCTTAACCTGAAGCACCACTTTAGTTAATGGGGCCTCCTGCTGCTGCCACGCCTTCTTATCCTGAAGCAAAGTTCTTAACCTGAAGCACTATTTCTGGGTTAGCGGGGTCTGTAACCTGAAGCGTATGTAACCTGAAGCATATGTAACCCAAGGTACCACTGTAAAGGCTTCATGGGTGACAAATCTTCCTCTGACCCTTCAGTTGATTATTTCACAAACAGCCTCCCAGGAAAGGGAGGCTGTGAAGCTCTGAGCACTTGCAAACTGTTTGCAGAGAAATTGCCTGCTCTTTGACGCTGTGTTTTGTTTTCCCCAGCTTCTCTTGCAGTCTGGCCCATTCCTAGACAGCTGGAAGGCAAATACTGCAACTCTGCCCCCGGAAGGCAATGTTGGTCGGCCAAGTCGATAGGATCGCTGCTATGGCTTTATTGTTTTTCTATAAACCGCTTAGAGCATGGTAGGCAAACTAACTAAGGCCCGGGGGCTGGATCTGGCCCAATCAACTTCTAAATCCAGCCCACGGACAGTCTGGGCATCAGCGTGTTTATACATTTCATTTGTTTTACAATCAATTTAACATTTCAAAATTTGGCTTCCATTCCCCCTCTTTCTGCAGTTCCCTAAATTTATTTATTTTTATTGTCTTCTGCATATCCAAATTCATTTAACTTGCTCATTTACTGGTAATTATCTACTGTAACAGTTACAGTCGATAAAGGTAAAGGTAAAGGGACCCCTGACCATTAGGTCCAGTCGTGGCCGACTCTGGGGTTGCGGCGCTCATCTCACTTTATTGGCCGAGGGAGCCGGCGTACAGCTTTCAGATCATGTGGCCAGCATGACTAAGCTGCTTCTGGCAAATCAGAGCAGCGCACGGAAACACTGTTTACCTTCCCGCTGGAGTGGTACCTATTTATCTACTTGCACATTGATGTGCTTTTGAACTGCTAGGTTGGCAGGAGCAGGGACCGAGCAATGGGAGCTCACCCCATTGCAGGGATTTGAACTGCCGACCTTCTGATCGGCAAGTCCTAGACTCTGTGGTCACCACCCGCATCCCTCACTTGAGACTCCTTAGGGTAGTGATAAAGCGGGATATCAAATCCAAACTCTTCTTCTCTTCTTCTTCTCTCAAAGATGTCCTGCAAGGCAGCAGGTATGGATTTTTCCTCAGGGTTTACTCCTGAAGCTTCCTCATGAAAAGGCAACAGAGGTTTGGGATCAGTGTTTTCCATCTCCAAGATGGGCTACCTTTCCAGGTTGACGAGTCCTATCGGCAGGATACTACAGTCAGTTTATATCAAAAAGCCTCTGTTAGATCAAATGAAACAAGCAGGGTTGCATTCACCTGCCTCTCCTAACAAAGGTTTTCTGATTCAGTCCCATACCTGGGCCTGAACCAAGATTGAAATGGATCTAGATCATCAGTTTCTTCCAGAAACACCGCTATGACCTTTCCTACTACCTTACCCCAAAATAGGGACAAGGGTGGCACTGTGGTCTAAACCACTGAGCCTCTTGGGCTTACCGATTTGAAGGTCGGCGGTTCGAATCCGCGTGACGGGGTGAACTCCCGTTGCTCTGTCCCAGCTCCTGCCAACCTAGCAGTTCGAAAGCACGTCAAAGTGCAAGTAGATAAATAGGTACCACTGCGGCGGGAAGGTAAACGCCGTTTCTGTGCGCTCTGGTTTCTATCATGGTGTCCCGTTGCACCAGAAGTGGTTTAGTCATGCTGGCCACATGACCTGGAAAGCTGTCTGTGGACAAATGTCGGCTCCCTTGGCCTGACCCCTTTTTTTTACTCCAAAATGTATTTTTAGCAACTGGTCAATAGTTGCTGTGTTCCATTGGTTCTAACTTTTTAATTAAAAAAAAAATAATATTTTATTAAGTTTAACAATAGAAAAGCAGAACAATGAAAACACAGAGAAAATATAAAACACAACAATACAAACTTTCACAATACATAAAATACAAACATTTAACAAGGGGAAAAAAAGAACAATCAACACACAAAACATAAAATAAGAAAAACACAAATCACTCTTTTCTAATTATTCATCTTCAATTAACTTATTTTCCTGACTTCCTCACGCCTCCCTTTTTTATATCCCTTTTTAACAATTAGTTCAGCAAATTCGTATCCTACTACTTTGTCCTTATATATTTTACCTCCCAAATTTATAATTTCAAATATTTATCTCTTATTACTAGAACCCCTTCATTTTATTTCAATGTCATCAGCATTCATACATTTTACAATACTTCTGTAAATAAATTTTAAATTTCCTCCAATCTTCTTCCACCAACTCTTCTCCCTGGTCTCGGATTCTGCCAGTCATCTCAGCCATTTCCATATAGTCAATTACTTGCATCTGCCATTCTTCCAAGGTGGGTAATTCTTGTGTCTTCCAATACTTTGCAATGAGTATTCTTGCTGCTGTTGTTGCATACATGAAGAAAGTTCTATCCTTCTTTAACACCAGTTGGCCAACTATGCCCAGGAGGAAGGCCTCTGGTTTCTTCACAAAAGTGTATCTAAGTACCTTTTTTATTTCATTATAAATCGTCTCCCAGAAAGCCTTAATCCACGTCCACCAAAGGTGAAAGAATGTACCTTCAATTTCTTTACATTTCCAACATTTATTATCGGGCAAATGGTATATTTTTGCAAGCTTGTGGTTCTAACTTTTTAAGACGTGGGCACACTCTTTTGAGATGCCAGGCCCCCCTCATTCTTACACACAAGATGGCTGGCTTTCAGCAGCCAGGACAGGCAAAGCCACAAGTTATCCTTCCCACTTCATTAGGCAGCGTTAAGTGACAACGATCCCATTATTATGGTTTCTCATTTGGTATTGGACAGGCAACCACCCCACCCCATTCATTAAGTACTACCCACAAAAAGGATGCCAAAGTATCTTTAGCATTAGTTCATCTCACCTTTTATGAGCTGTTGAATAAAAATATGCTTTAGCAGTTCCTCTCTATGCAGCTTTTGTTATAAGCTTCCCTTCACCCGCCTGACAGCTATCCTTTTTCCATTAAAAGGGAAAAATGAAGATCAGCAGCACCCCTTAGTGGCAGATACTGGTAACTACATGTGGAGGGAATGAAGTCAATGTGAAAATAATTGTGTTTTCAATTTGGCATTTCCCCCACCCTCTTGGTGTGCCTTTAGAATTGCAATCATCAGCCTTAATTTATTCTAAGAAGATGAATTAACCTGCCGGCCTGCAACAGCATATTCAGATGCCTTGTCTTGATGCGCTGGAATAATTCTTTTCAAATTCCCTTTGCAAAACTGATTTTTTAAAAAAACTGCATTGAGAAGAACAGTAAAAGGAAACCAGTGAGAAGATTTTTCTCTTGCCACTGCCGGGCAACACTGGGGATTGTCATCATGGGACATATGTCATTCATTCTTGGGGTCTATTGTGAACTTTACATATTTAGGTAAAAAGGCATACAAAATGCATATTTTAGGATTAAATGCATTAAAATCGTGCTCTGATGCAAAGTAAAGTAAAGGTAAAGGGACCCCTGACCATTAGGTCCAGTCGTGGCCGACTCTGGGGTTGCGGCGCTCATCTCGCTTTATTGGCCGAGGGAGCCGGCATACAGCTTCCGGGTCATGTGGCCAGCATGACTAAGCCGCTTCTGGCGAAACAAAGCAGCGCACAGAAACGCCGTTTACCTTCCCGCCAAAGCAGTACCTATTTATCTACTTGCACTTTGAGGTGCTTTCAAACTGCTAGGTTGGCAGGAGCTGGGACCGAGCAACGGGAGCTCTCCCCGTCAAGGGGATTCGAACCGCCGACCTTCTGATCGGCAAGTCCTAGGCTCTGTGGTTTAATCCACAGCACCACCTGTGTCCCCCTGATGCAGAATAGTTTTGTTTAAAATCACAGGATGAGGAGCAAATGGGGTGGACTTGTGCGTAAGTATGACCTGTCCACCCTTAATAGTAAAGCATTTTCTGATGATTAAGTGGTTAACATTCTCGGATAGGTCTTAATTGCCTTGCTGATCTTTTCTTTCTTTTGGTGAATCATCTGGTGATCTTAATTGTAAAGCTGTATAGGATACTTCACAAGGGTAAATTTGATCCACCGGGATCCATCCAAGATCCACCAGGATAACTGTGTCAGGATCCAGTGGACCTCTGGCACACCTGGCTAATTCCTGGTGCAGCTGAGCTATACCAATATAAGTCCCGTATCCTGGCTTGGCCAGAGATATGTTGGAGAAAGTTCCTCACTCCTGAGACCTGCAGATCTTACACCAGCAGAAACTGGGCAATTCAGGAGAGAAGAAGGGGAGCAGCAGGGGAATGAATCAGGGTGTGAGGGGTCCTTATACTGGACTCCATTCAGCTTGGTCATGTGATGTGGCAACCCTGAGAAATGTGAACCAAAAAAAAAAGGGGTGGTCAAAGTCAAACTCTATTTTAAAGCCTTGTTTCCCCTCTGCCAGACTCAGACCAGCTCAGCCAGCTGTCACCCTGCTCCTTAGATGAAGTTTGGAATAGGCTTAAATGGAACCAACTTAACTTCAGTTGGGTGGGATGTGGGTGGTGCTGTGGGTTAAACCACAGAGCCTAGGACTTGCCAATCAGAAGGTTGGCGGTTCGAATCCCTGCGACAGGGTGATCTCCTGTTGCTCAGTCCCAGCTCCTGCCAACCTAGCAGTTCGAAAGCACGTCAAAGTGCAAGTAGATAAATAGGTACCGCTCCAGCGGGAAGGTAAACGGCGTTTCCGTGCGCTGCTCTGGTTCACCAGAAGCTGCCTAGTCCTGCTGGCCACATGACCCGGAAGCTGTACGCCAGCTCCCTTGGCCAGTAAAGTGAGATGAGTGCCACAACCCCAGAGTCGGTCACAACTGGACCTAATGGTCAGGGGTCCCTTTACCTTTACTTAACTTCAGTTGGGACGTGGGTGGCGCTGTGGGTTAAACCACAGAGCCTAGGACTTGCCGACCAGAAGGTCGGCAGTTCGAATCTCCGCGACGGGGTGAGCTCCAGTTGCTTGGTCCCTGCTCCTGCCAACCTAGCAGTTCGAAAGCACGTCAAAGTGCAAGTAGATAAATAGGTACCGCTCCAGCGGGAAGGTAAACGGCGTTTCCTTGCGCTGCTCTGGTTCACCAGAAGCGGCCTAGTCATGCTGGCCACATGACCCGGAAGCTGTACGCCGGCTCCCTCGGCCAACAAAGCGAGATGAGTGCCGCAACCCCAGAGTCGGTCACGACTGGACCTAATGGTCAGGGGTCCCTTTACCTTTTACTAACTTCAGTTGGTGTAAGTTCCATCAGCTTGTTACATTGTGCAATGCAACGTGATAACTAACGGAGGAATTGGTACACCCTACACATTTCCACGTAAAGTCCTCTTCACACTGCTTCAGAATCCGATCTCAAAACCTCTGGAGGACGATTCAAATCCTACTGTTTACATTTCCAGATTGCAACGTAGTTTCCTTTGCCCTCCATCCAGAAATATCAAGCGGTATATTCAGACACATCTGTGCAACCCAAACCTAGCACAGAGCATCACAAAGCCTATAGGAGAACCTACATGGCCAGAGCTGTGTTGTGCTGTGGACCAGAAAGCAAAAAATTATCAGGTTCTAGGCCCCTAGAGGGCACCACAAAACAAGTTCCCGGAGAAAACCACAAACATGTTTTCAAGATATCTGAGCAGAGACGAGGCACCTTTTACCTTTTTTTCCCACTTGCCTTATTTGCATATAGAATGCTGTGGCTAACAGTGATGAAACAGAATATATTCCCCAAACCATGACAGCATCATCGGCTTCCCACATGAAACCTTGACTTTGACATGCTGCGAATAACATCATTGCACCGTGCAAATTGCTGCCAAGATGTGCAGAGCAACGGCTGATACGGCAGGTCTAAGAAACCATCTGGGCCATATCTAAGGTGCAAAGATTTGGCAGCGTAGAACACGAACCTCAGCGACTCAAAAAAGAGGAAAAGATAACACACACCAACCCCCACTGAAATATTATCTAGCTAGGATTTCAGCCTGAGTGGAGAAGAATCTCAGTTCCACCATCAGAGGCTGATTTAGGGCAGTGCAACCAATTCCCCCACAAAGGGCACAGGAGCAAAGTCCAGCTAGCTCCCCAAAACCTAGTAAGCGCTGGGCTTTGAGAAGGAGGCATGAGGGCTCTGGCAGGGTCCTAGAGCCCTCTTTCCTCCTTCTCAAAGCCTTGTTAGTGCTTGCCCAGCTTTGGGAAGGAGGTGGGAGGGCTCTGGGACCCTGCCAGAGCCTCGTGGCTCCTTTCCAAAGTCCAGCACCTTGCTTACCCAGGAAGGTGGCACAAAGGCTGGGCATCAAATGTTGGCCTCACACAGGGCACCATGTTACCAAGGTCCACCCTTGCTTCCTTTCCAGCCTTCTGTGTGTCTCCAGGTCACTTTCCCACTCTGCCACACTCTTATCCATCTCCAGCCACCTCTCACCTGTTTTCTGGTGCAAGGCATTTGGTGCTGCTATTAGCAGGACTGGGATGCAGGTGGCGCTGTGGGTTGAACCACAGAGCCTAGGACTTGCCGATCAGAAGGTCGGGGGTTCGAATCCCGTGACGGGGTGAGCTCCCGTTGCTCGGTCCCTGCTCCTGCCAACCTAGCAGTTCGAAAGCACGTCAAAGCACAAGTAGATAAATAGGTACCGCTCCGACGGGAAGGTAAACGGCGTTTCCGTGTGCTGCTCTGGTTCACCAGAAGCGGCTTGGTCATGCTGGCCACATGACCCGGAAGCTGTACGCCGGCTCCCTCGGCCAATAAAGTGAGATGAGCGTCGCAACCCCAGAGTCGGCCGCGACTGGACCTAATGGTCAGGGGTCCCTTTACCTTTACCTTTATAGCAGGACTGATTGGGAAATGACATTTCTCAGCACTTCTGGCGGCTGGGGCTTACTATTATATGGAGTGGGTGGGTGGATAAGTCTTGCCATTTCTAACCCAGCAGAAGCACCAGGTTAGCAGGCAGCAAACCTTCAATAGTAAAAGGCAGCAAGTGTTGCGAAAACACTGGTGCCTGTTTGCCAATTCGCCTACACAAAGTTTTGGCCACCATGTATTCTGACAGCTCCATCTCAGACAAAACCCGAAATCTCCAAATGCAAATAACAGTGGGCTATTACTGAAATCTCTGAGGAGGCTCTTGCCCCAGCTGGGAATGCTCTGAAGAAGCTAGTGACCAATCCACACATTTCCACCTCAATGAATTTCATAGAATCATAGAGTTGGAAGAGACCACAAGGGCCATCGAGTCCAACCCCCTGCCAAGCAGGAAACACCATCAGAGCACTCCTGACATATGGTTGTCAAGCCTTTGCTTAAAGACCTCCAAAGAAGGAGACTCCACCACACTCCTTGGCAGCAAATTCCACTGTCAAACAGCTCTTACTGTCAGGAAGTTCTTCCTAATGTTTAGGTGGAATCTTCTTTCTTGTAGTTTGGATCCATTGCTCCGTTTCCACTTCTCTGGAGCAGCAGAAAACAACCTTTCTCCCTCCTCTATATGACATCCTTTTATATATTTGAACATGGCTATCATATCACCCCTTAACCTCCTTTTCTCCAGGCTAAACATGCCCAGCTCCCTTAGCCGTTCCTCATAAGGCATCGTTTCTGGTGTGTCCAATCTTTAAATCTGTTTCTTTTTGTTGACGCTCCCAGTGCCATTCCACATGTTAGACTGCTTCGCCACAGAAAGCGTTTATGTGCAGGCAGCAGTGTGCAGAATGTCATGCACCGTGATGGCAGCTGGGGATGGGAGATGAATCATGTTCAGTTCACATTTAAAGGCAAGCTTATCTAATTCAGTTTTACAAAACAACCTGCAAAATGAAACACAGCCATGGCCTTTTTTCAGCCGGAACTCACAGGAACAGGTGTGTGGACCTACTTCTGAGCACCAGCAATTAGCACGAGAAAAGTTACAGAACCCAGGAAAGGGTCCTAAGTGTGTAGCAGCCTTTAATCTTAGTAAGAACTGTTCAACAGTGGAACGGTTCCTCTTTGGAAGTTGTGAACTCTCCTTTCCTTGGAGGTTTTTAAACTGTTATGGATACTTTAGCTGAGATTCCTGGACTTGATGACTCTTGGGGTTGAGCGCTTTCGGGTTGCGCTCCATGGCAACCTGGAAGTAATGGAGCGCGTTACTTCCGGGTTACGCCGCTCGCGCATGTGCAGATGCTCAAAATGACATCAGGTGCATGTGCGGAAGCGGCAAAATGCAACCCGCACACGTGCAGATGCGCCGTCGCGTCTTACGTTCCATTCAGGATGCGAACGGGGCTCTGGAACGGATCCCGTTCGCATCCCAAGGTACCACTGTATTCTAATCAACAAGTTTTGATGGAGTTGGGCAAACTCCTTTGTTTGGGCGAACTCATGGGGATGAACCATGAGTACTTCAAAGCATCAAAAGAGCTGGGTCTCAGAATGCAAATGAATAAAGGAGGCTTGGGTTTTAGGAACAGGAGAAGGAGGAGAGATAGGACCAGCAAGTGGAGAAGGAACCTTGCTTGTATGCGCCTGGAAGACTAAGATAGGCAACTGTAGGGATAGGTGAAGGTAAAGGGACCCCTGACCATTAGGTCCAGTCGTGACCGACTCTGGGGTTGCGCGCTCATCTCGCTCTATAGGCCGAGGGAGCTGGCGTTTGTCCGCAGACAGCTTCTGGGTCATGTGGCCAGCATGACTAAGCCACTTCTGGCGAACCAGAGTAGTGCACAGAAACGCTGTTTACCTTCCTGCCGGAGTGGTACCTATTTATCTACTTGCACTTTGACAGGCTTTCGAACTGCTAGGTTGGCAGGAGCAGGGACCGAGCAACGGGAGCTCACCCCAACTGTAGGGATAGGCTGGTGCATTTTGGGGTGCTGCTGCTGTGCGCCCCTCCATGGAGGACTAAAGGTTGTACATAAGTGAAAAATAAACCATATATTGTTTACGACACTAGCCTCCATTGTGCCTAACTTCTCCTAGGGAACACAAACCCTGGCTGAGAGCCTAGAACTGCCCTGGAATTTTGCGACCGCTTGGCAGAGAGTGAGGGTGGCAGCCAAGCTTTTTAGCACTACATTTTCTCCCTTTTATCTCAAGGAAAGAAATGAATAGGCCATTGCAGAGACCCAGTTTAAAATACTGGTAG
The DNA here is from genome assembly GCF_027172205.1 of Podarcis raffonei. NCBI lineage: Eukaryota > Metazoa > Chordata > Lepidosauria > Squamata > Lacertidae > Podarcis > Podarcis raffonei. The sequence continues at coordinate 129,819,172 of NC_070602.1, read as the reverse complement.
TATGATTAACTGGATTATCACACTGCTTTCTGAGAGTATGAGTAAGATCAGGAGAACTAGAGAAGAACCCGACAAGCAATTTGGTTGGAAAATATCTAGATTTATCTTCTCTGATAGTTCTGAGGGGTTTTTTTGACAGGGAAACTAATTCCCTAGTATTATCCTTGTTTCTGACCTTCCTGTGTATTCTGTTTGGTTTTCAGAACGTTCTTGTTCTGGGGGATGCAATTCAAATCCTTCCAAGAGCCACTTCATATAGTTTTACCATCAAGAAGTTCCTAAAGCATGCATTATAAGTCTAAGCCAGTGTTTAGCTATTAACCGTTTTTGTATTAGTCTCTCTTGCCTCTCTTCCAGTAAACAGGTACCCCCCCCCACTTACACAGGGGTTACATTACAGGCCCCCACATGCTTCAGTGAAATTGCATAAAGTGGGGAGCACGCTCTAAACACCCTTTGGATACTGGGCAGTATAAAAGGTAAAGGGACCCCTGACCATTAGGTCCAGTCGTGGCCGACTCTGGGGTTGCGACGCTCATCTCGCTTTATTGGCCGAGGGAGCCGGCATACAGCTTCCGGGTCATGTGGCCAGCATGACTAAGCCACTTCTGGCGAACCAGAGCAGCGCACGGAAACGCCGTTTACCTTCCCGCCGGAGTGGTACCTATTTATCTACTTGCACTTTGACATGCTTTTGAACTGCTAGGTTGGCAGGAGCAGGGACTGAGCAACGGGAGCTCATCCCATTGTGGGGATTCGAACCGCGGATCTTCTGATTGGAAAGTCCTAGGCTCCGTGGTTTAACCCACAGCGCCACCGGCGTCCCTTACTGGGCAGTATATAAATTGAATAAATAATACGAATAACTAATAGCCCAGGGGTCAGCAAACTTTTTCATCAGGGCTGGTCTACTGTTCCTCAGAACTTGTGGGGGGCCAGAATATATTTTGGAGAAAAAAATGAACGAATTCCTATGCCCCACAAATAACCCAGAGATGCTTTTTAAATAAAAGCACACATTCTACTCATGTAAAAACACGCTGATTCCCAGACCGTCTGCGTGCCAGACTTAGAAGGTGATTGGGCTGGATCTGGCCCCTGGGCCTTAGTTTGCCTACCCATGGGTTAGCCTGTGCAAGAACATTGACCTCCTAGTAAGCTTCATGGCTGAGTGGTGAGATGGTGAAGATAGGCTTTACTGGTCTAAATACAACACTCAGGTCACTAATAATTACATTTACAGTGGTACCTCGGATTACAGATGCCTCAGGTTACAGACTCCGCTAACCCAGAAATAGTACCTTGGGTTAAGAACTTTGCTTCAGGATGAGAACAGAAATCGTGCTCCGGCGGTGCGGCTGCAGCTGGAGGCCCCATTAGCTAAAGTGGTGCTTCAGGTTAAGAACAGTTTCAGTTTAAGAATGGACCTCTGGAACGAATTAAGTACTTAACCCGAGGTACCACTGTATATCACTCCTTTCGTTCAAGGAATGTGAGACGGCACAATGCTTTCAGACTTTCCAAGTGTCCCTATTTTCCAGAGACAGACCCAGATTTAAAGAAGCCATCCCAGTTTCGGATTTGATCCCAAAATGTCCCGCTTTTCCTTAGGACATCCCTATTTTTATCAGAGAAATGTTGGAAAGTATGAAGTTATGCAACCCCCAAGCCAAGGAGATAAACAACTATACAGCCTTTAGAATACATTTGAAGGCAGCCCTATAGAGGGAAGTTGTTCAATGTTTAATGTTTTATTATGTCTTTATATAGGTTGGAAGCCTACTAGGGTGGCTGGGGCAACTCAGTCAGATGGACGTGGTATAAATATTATTATGATGGAATAGGATGTCCTTATTTTTACTGGAGAAATCTTGGAATATATGTACTTTCTCTCTCCCACTTTATCCTCACAATGACTTATGGTGCAGTTTAGACTGAGAGATAATATCTAGCTCAGTGTCACTGCGGAACAGAGAAGGACTCTGAACCCTGGTCTCCAAGTCTAAAAAAATGTAACTATTACATCAGACTGGCATCACAGCTCCCTCTTTCTTTCTTTCTTTCTTTCTTTCTTTCTTTCTTTCTTTCTTTCACTATGCTTGCCGCTCAAGCGCAAGGCCTCAGAATACATGTCACCTTGAGACCTCACGCTTCCAGCCCACAAACAAGTACTTTTAGAACAGGGGCTGTCAAACTGGCAGAAAACACTATTTTTAGCTTCACGGGAAGAAGTAATTTCCGACATTACCCGAGCGAAGGAGCACAGAGCCAAATCGTTTCCTCAAAGGAAAGCACCTGATCGCTCCTTCAGAGGAGCATTTTATCTGGCACGGTGCCACGGTGAAACCCTGATTGCTTCCATTAGCTTCATGATGGAGAGATCATTACCAAGCGAGCTCCACAGGGCCTGAAGAAAAATGGAAGTTGTTGCCAAAAAAAAAAAAAAAAAAAAACAGGAGAGGGGAATGTCAGAAAGAGGAAAGGAAACAAGCTACCTTAATGAAGAACTCCAATTTCAGGTTGAAATCGCTGACTGATTGCAACTTGTGTTTTGTGTTTGTATGTAAAAAGGGGCTTGGGAGGAAAGCAATGACAAACCTAGACAGCACCTTAAAAAGCAGAGACATCACCTTGCCAACAAAGGTCCATATAGTTAAAGCTATGGTTTTCCCAGTAGTGATGTATGGAAGTGAGAGCTGGACCATAAAGAAGGCTGATCGCCAAAGAATTGATGCTTTTGAATTCTGGTGCTGGAGGAGACTCTTGAGAGTCCCATGGACTGCAAGAAGATCAAACCTATCCATTCTGAAGGAAATCAGCCCTGAGTGCTCACTGGAAGGACAGATCCTGAAGCTGAGGCTCCAAGACTTTGGCCACCTCATGAGAAGAGAAGACTCCCTGGAAAAGACCCTGATGTTGGGAAAGATGGAGGGCGCAAGGAGAAGGGGACAACAGAGGAAGAGATGGTGGGACAGTGTTCTCGAAGCTACCAGCATGAGATTGACCAAACTGCGGGAGGCAGTGGAAGACAGGAGTGCCTGGCGTGCTCTGGCCCATGGGGTCACGAAGAGTCGGACACGACTAAACTACTAAACAACAACAACAATGTAAAAAGGGGAAGGGAAGATGAAGGGGACTGGAAGCCAAAACACAGCAGAAACCTTTCTTCTCGGTCATAAACTATATTGGAGCCATCACTCCATTGAAGGGGCATGTCGGTACTGGAGCATGAGCAACAGAGGGGTGAGTTGAATTTAGGTCCACTAAATTTAGGACAGGAGCAGGGCCAACCTAAGGATTTTTTGCTGCCTGGAGTGAAAGCCACGATGGCAGCTGCCGACTATTCCATGGGCAAAAGTTGACTGGGCAGGCAGATGAGTCTTACTGCTAGACAGGAAACCACCCTTGATTTTTTCTGGAGGGGCTGGCTGTTTTAGGAGGTGCAGGGGAGACCTAGTGACACACACAGCTGTCTCTTCCAATCCCTCAGCACCATTCCCTAAACCTCAGCATCTGCCATCTCAAAGCCTAGTTGGTACCTGTTCAGCTTTGTGAAGCAGACAGGAGGACTCTAGGACCCTGTCAGAGCCCTCGCTTTTGTTTAGTCGTGTCTGACTCTTCGTGACCCCATGGACCAGAGCACACCAGGCACGCCAGTCTTCCACTGCCTCCCGCAGGTTGGTCAAACTCATGCTGGTAGCTTCGAGAACACTGTCCAACCATCTTGTCCTCTGTCGTCCCCTTTTTGTGCCCTCCATCTTTCCCAACATCAGAAATAATAATAATAATAATAATAATAATAATAATAATAATAATAATAATAATTTATTATTTATACCCCGCCCATCTGGCTGAGTTTCCCCAGCCACTCTGGGCGGCTCCCAATCAGTGTTAAAAACAGTACAGCGTTACATATTAAAAACTTCCCTGAACAGGGCTGCCTTAAGATGTCTTCTGAATGTCAGGTAATTATTTATCTTTGACATCTGATGGGAGGGCGTTCCACAGGGTGGGCGCCACTACCGAGAAGGACCTCTGTCTGGTTCCCTGTAGCCTCACTTCTCGCAATGAGGGAACCGCCAGAAGGCCCTCGGCGCTGGACCTCAGCGTCCGGGCTGGACGATGGGGGTGGAGACGCTCCTTCAGGCTCCTTCAGGGTCCTTTCCAGGGAGTCTTCTCTTCTCATGAGGTGGCCAAAGTATTGGAGCCTCAGCTTCACGATCTGTCCTTCCAGTGAGCACTCAGGGCTGATTTCCTTCAGAATGGACCGGTTTGATCTTTTTGCAGTCCATGGGACTCTCAAGAGTCTCATCCAGCACCATAATTCAAAAGCATCAATTCTTTGGCGATCAGCCTTCTTTATGGTCCAGCTCTCACTTCCATACATCACTACTGGGAAAACCATAGCTTTAACTATACGGACCTTGAGACCTTTGAGTAGCCCTTGCTACTCCTTCCCAAAGCCCTGCGTCTCATTTACTTGGCTTTGGGAAGGCGGCCCGACAGTTGCGGGTGGGGTGGGGGCTCAAATTTGGCCTCACACAGGGTGCCATATTACCGAGGTCCACCCCTCTATGTCTCCATCTGTGATTGAGGTCACAAGAGCTCATGCAAGGGATCAAAAAGCTGTTTACAAGAAAGGCTGCTTTGTAACAGTAGCAATGCTCTCCTCCGGATGCCGAAGCAGAAAAATTGTAGGCAAGATGGAAATAAAAGAATGCGCACATTTCTTTATAGTCCTAATTGCAGAAGATTATGGATGAGTATGGAAATGACCGCGTGGAATCTTATGAGGACAGCTGTCGACAAATGGCAAGTTGTTTTCCTGGAAGAACTGTAGTCAGAGAGGCCTGTCTGAAACCAACAGAGAAAATAGTCATCTCCTTTCAGAAATGAGGCTGTCAGTGTGCATGTTATTGGATTGTTCAAGCTCATCTCCAGGGAAATTACTTGAGAGCGCGATGAAGAGGTCACCGATCAGGGCACTCGGGGAGGGGGGGATGGTAACAGACAACCTGTGGTTAGAAAATCCTGCATTCAAACAGATCGTTCCAATCTGAATTATAGCTTCAAGTTTTCAAAAAAAATAGACATTAAGGCTAGAAAAGAAAGAACTCCCATGTAATTCACAGTCATCAGCCTTCTTCAAGCATTCATATCCAGCATAGAGGACATAAGGAGAGCCTTCCTGGATCAGGCTAAAGCCCCATCTAAGTCCTACAACTACTTCTTACAGAGGAGACCCAGATGCAAGCAGGACCTGAATGCAACAGCGCCCACCTCACTTGTCATTCCCAGTGATGCAATCCCTCAGAATTCCACCAGGGGGCGGGAGCCTCTCTCTGATTGGCTACCAAGACAGCTAGTCATAGGGGGGTGGAGCCAGAGGGAGAATAAAAGGAGCCATTTTTGAGGGAGTGTTCAGATAGGGTTTCGTTTGAGAGGGAGATAGGGTGATAGTTTAAGAGGGAGACTGTTGGTTCTGGGTTGAAATGTCCGCTTGGAAGAAAATATCTACAACTAGGGAAAGGAGACTCTGAGCTTTGATTGAAGGACTGGGAGTGTATTTATTCAGACAGGAGTTAACTGGGAAACGGAGTTTGAGCAGCAGAATTCAAAGCTGTGGGGACACAGTCTACTTGGGTCTCATTCTCCTTCATATGTCATTTTGCTTTTCTTTTGTTCTTGCCTCCACTACAAGCTTGTTTGATGTATGACAATATTGGCTGAAAAGTGTAATAATATAGCATTAATATTATTATTTTTTAAAGGAGTTCTATTCAACCCAGTTGAGCTCACCTCAGCGAAAAGTAATTGCTGTGCGTGAGAGATTTTCACGGGGATTTCAGCTGCAGAGGTAAAGATTAAAATTTCTCCACCCATCTTATTGCAGTCCGGATGGAAATTGCCACAAACACAAGGGACTGAAAGAGTTTGAGGACGGGAAATGTATGAAGAAATTGTAGACTTGTGAAGTAACAGAGCAGCAGGTGTGAGTGTGCACATTCAAGCAAAAGAAGAGATGACGGACAAAGGAGATTACTAGGTTCTACACATTTGTAGACCGAATGAAGGAGCATTGAAATGAACACACTAAAAAGAAAGAAAGCAAGCAAGATGAAAGCTGGTGGGGAGGACAGGAAGGAAGAAGGGAGAAGTAGATAAAGGAGAGCAGCAGAATGAAGAGGAGTCTTCTCCAGGCTAAACATACCCAACTCCCTCAACCGTTCCTCATAAGGCTTTGTTTCCAGACCCTTGATCATATTGGTTGCCCTCCTTTGCACATGATCCAGCTTGTCAATGTCCTTCTTAAACTGTGGGGCTCAGAACTAGACATAGTACTCCAGGTGGGAACCGACCAAGGTAGAAAAGAGTGATAATATGACTTCCCTTGATCAAATCAGTATACTTTTTTTCTGCTGCTGCTGCTGCTGCAACACAGTGTTGACTTGTGTTAAGCCTGTGATCTACTAAGACCCCTGGATTCTTTTCACATGTGCTGCTGTCAAGCCAGGTGTCTCCCATCCTATTTTAACCTTCCTCACAAGGTTGTTGTGGAGCTTGTAAACCACCTTGAGCTCCAGGGACAAAAAATTGGGATAGAAATGCAATAAATAAACAAATGATAAATAATATCTGTGCACCAATGTTCCCCCCTGTTGAAATTCATTTTATTAGTTTTGGCCCAGTTCTCCAAACTGTTAAGATAATCTTGAATCCTGATTCTGTCTTCTGAGGTGTTACCCCTCCCACTTTGGTGTCATATGCCAATTGGATGACCATCTCCTCCATTAGTTTATCAAAGGTAAAGGTACCCCTGACTGTTAGGACTAGTCGTGGACAACTCTGGGGTTGCACACTCATCTCGCTCTATAGGCCGAGGGAGCCAGCGTTTGTCCACAGACAGCTTCCAGGTCATGTGGCCAGCATGACTAGGCCGCTTCTGGCGAACCAGAGCAGCGCACGGAAATGCCGTTTACCTTCCCGCCAGAGCGGTACCTATTTATCTACTTGCACTTTGACGTGCTTTTGAACTACTAGGTGGGCAAGAGCAGGGATCGAGCAACGGGAGCTCACCCCGTCGCAGGGATTCGAACTGCCGACCTTCTGATCGGCAAGCCTTAGGCTCTGTGGTTTAGACCACAGCGCCACCCACGTCCCCCTATTCTTTTACCAAAGTAATTGGTAAATATGTTGAATAACACCAGGCCCAGAGCAGAACCCAGTGGTCCCTTTTTCGAGAATGATCAGGAATGAGTGGTGAGCACTCTGGGTTCAGTCAGTCAACTGGCTGTGAATCCACCTAATAATAATAACATCATCTAGTCAATATTTTACCAGCTTCTCCTCAAGAAGATCATGGGAGACATTGTCGAAAGCCTTCCTGAGACAGAAATACACTACATCTACAGCGTTCACCTCATCCACCAAGCTTGTAGCTCTATCAAAAGAAAGAAATGAGATTCATTTTGCATGACTTCGTTTTGAGAAACCCAAGCTAGCTCTTAGTAATCCCCGCATCCTTTTCTAAGTGCTTACAGACCCACTGTTTAATTATCTGTTCTAGGATCTCTCCTGGTATTGACGTCAAGATGAGTGGTCAGTAGCCTGGGTCCTCTTCATTTCCCTTTGGGGGGAAAAAAGGTTCCCTTCTCCAGCCATTCTAAGACTTTATTCTCCACACACAGGGTCAGGGTCAGGTTATCCAGAGGACTATTGCACTAAGGCAAAGATTTGCATCGTAAATGCTGTCATCATCATGATATATATTCATTTTCAGATCAGCATAAGCTGATAATTGTAAGCTCTTACCAAGAAATGAACTGGGGAAACCACCATAGATCTCGGATGGATAATGAAGACCTTCTGTGGTGACGTGTCGAAGGTATGATCTAATGAAAAGGTGGTGAGATATTTTGGCAAATGCAAGATGACTTCTAGACGGTGAAGTTGCCTTCCTCTAACCACTGAAGGTTTCAAAGGGAATGGAGCCCTAATTGTTCTAAAGGTTCAACCTCTTTCCCTCAAAATAGAACAAAAGAAAAGCGTCAGTGTCTCTGTTCAAGAAGCATGAAGCTATATATTGTGACTATCTGCCTGTTTTGCTTCTACTTTGAGCCTCTTCATGGTAAGTGATCTCCACAGTCCCCCGGCAGCCATTTACTTATCAATTTACTAGTGGAAGGTTGTGTGGGGAAGAGGTAGCAGAGGAACACTGGTCAGAAAGCCTTGGTGAATAAAAGGCACCTTAACTTTCACGGTGAACGTTTCTGCAGTCTTTTAAATGTCTCTGTGGGAAGTGGGGGGTTATTGTTTTGTCGTTTTGTTTTAATTATTTACTTGCATTTTATTTTGTATTTTATTCTGTGAACTGCCTTGAGATCTTTTGATGAAGGGCGGTATATACATTTAAATTAAAAATAAATAAAAACAACAACTTTTTACATGGAAATACGTTAGTTTTGAACTGAACCACTGCTTAAATTCAAAGGATGGGTGGATTTCTGCCAACATCAGTTGGTGCTTCCTGTGGTTTTTGAGGCAAAAATGTAATGTATTTTTTCCCTTTTACATATACAAAGAAAGCTAACCTTTATCTGTTTATGTACTGCATATTGATAAACCTATCCTTCAACAATGCTTTAAAAACCAACTATAGTTTTAAAAAAGCAGTGGTAGTCAAATATTTCATTATCTAATTAGTGATTCTGGAAATTTGGCTGTCTAGAGGTCAAGTCGAGCCAATTTGTTTGTCTTACTAAATAAGCCCTTTTTTTGAAGATGTAGCTAGACACCTTCCAGACAAATACAGCTTTTTTGGGTTTCCAATTGTGGCATAGCTCCCCATCCCTTATGACCTTTCCAATATGTCAGTTCTTTTGTTAAGTAAGTGTGATGTGTGCGCACGGTTAGCGTGGTTCTATCTGATTTTTGCAATAAGTTCTCCTGTGAAAAGTTGCTTTTCAGTGGGTATCCCTTGCTTGTTCAATACATTTCAAATTAATAAAAACATAGTGATTCCTTCCCACTTAGTTCAGAACATATCTGTTGTTGCTTGAGTGCTTGGAACCTAGATATTTGAAAGACCTCCTCCTTCTACTTTAGGAGCCTGTCCAAATGTTATGTACCTCAGAGTTCCCTCTCAGGTCCACTGCCTCTGAGGTGGGGCATGTTAGACTGCAGAAAGGGTCTTCTCAGGTCACCATGAAATGTCTCCTCAAGGGAGACACCACCTGGTACCAAACTTGGTGCCTTTTCAGGTCAGGCTTTCTACATGTCATTTGAGCTGGTTTTAAATCACCTCACTCTGTTCTCTTCTTTTCTCTTTGCTGTCTTAAATCCCACTATCAAATTTTATGTCTTCTTATTAATATTGTGAGCTCCGCTGGGAGCTGGTTTCAACTGAAGGGTGGCATAATTGTATTTTAAACAAAGAAATAAACAAATACATTAGGAGTTCATGTGCCCAACCCAGAAACTTTGGTCACTGAATTTTGGGACATCAGACAGAGCTCTTTCCCACTGCCCAACCCACCACACTCTCTTAAATATCAATATTTTATTAATTTTTAAAGAGACACAAACAACAAGAGAACAGAAATAGAGTTGCCATATTTTGAAGAGCAAAACTTTTCACATTTGCCAAATTTTACTTTTAACTATGGATCACTATGACGACTCTACCCATGAAAAAGAGGACATGTCCTGGAAAAAGAGGACAAATGGCAACCCTGTAAGTTGTCCATAAATCTAGCCCTTATATAGAGCAAGGCACCTGAGAACAGCAGAAGGGAGAGTCAGTGGAGGACAAAGGGTTTGTGTGAATAGTAGATCCTCTGGGATTCTGTTTCCCTCTTGGCTGCCAAATACCTCAGTCGGTTGAGCATGAGACTCACAATCTCAGTCTTGTGGGTTCGAGACCCACGTTGTACACTGAGATTCCTGCTACTTATTAATACTACTTATTAACATACAATGTTTGCAGAATGAGAAATGTTTTCCATGGGTGAAAAAAAACTGTTTTATTTTTAGGTGGTGACTCCTGTTCATCATTTGCATCCAGTAGAGCTTCGCTGAAAGGTACATACTTTTTTTTGGGTTATGCTTGGATGGAATCAATCTAGCATGCCAAACTTTATTTCTATTTTTACTGTTGCGGATCTAGAGAAATGATACAAAAATTTAGAGGAAAGAAATGATGTCTACAATCCTGTATCATGCTAGGCTGTTTAAATCTCATGCAAGTAATTGGGATTAAAGCAGCCTGTGTATGGGATTGGAGCAAAGGATTACGATCCAGTATGCATGTACAGTGGTACCGCAGCTTACATACACTTCAGGTTACATACGCTTCAGGTTACAGACTCCGCTAACCCAGAAATAGTGCTTCAGGTTAAGAACTTTGCTTCAGGATAAGAACAGAAATCATGCTCTGGCGGTGCGGCGGCAGCAGGAGGCCCCATTAGCTAAAGTGGTGCTTCAGGTTAAGAACAGTTTCAGGTTAAGAACGGACCTCCGGAACGAATTAAGTACTTAACCTGAGGTACCACTGTATACTTAAGCACCACTGAAATCAACAAAGATTAAGCATGCCCGATTCTGAGCTGGATTGCACTTAACATGATTTAAGAAGATTCATAACCATGGACAAGGATCTGACCAAGTCAGTTTTAAACTTTGAGATATCATCCAGGAGATCTGTTCAGAATAAACTATTTTGGCTGGTATTTCATCACATTTATAAACTGCAAGTTTGCAGCCTTCAGACTGGGTCATCAAATGATGGAGCTCCGTCCCTGGCAAGGGCACAGAAGAGCAGAAAACTGAGAGTGAAAGACTTTTGTTGTTGTTGTTGTTTAGTCGTGTCCAACTCTTCGTGACCCCATGGGCCAGAGAACGCCAGGCACTCCTGTATATGCCTGTTGTCTTTGTCCATGGAGTTTTCTTGGCAGGGATACTGGAGTGGCTTGCCAGTTCCTGCTCCAGGTGGATCACGTTTGGTCAAAACTCTCCACTATGACCTGTCCATCTTGGGTGGCCCTGCATGGCATAGCTCATAGCTTCTCTGAGTTATTCAAGCCCCTTTGCCACGGCATTTTTGCCCTTTTCCCCATGAAGGGGAAAGACTTTAGGGGAAAGACTAAGTGAAAGACTTAGAAGAACTTAAAACTTTCTAAGGCAAACAAATGCTTGCTAAAATTAAACTATACCAGGGGAGGCCAACTCCCAAGAGACTGCGATCTACTCACAGTATTAAAAACTGGCAGTGATCTACCCCCTTTCTTGGGGTTCAGGGCAAAGTTACTGAACTTTTTTTAGGGGGTAAGAAGGGAGGGAAGCCCCGTTTTTGGGGAGATCAAGCCTAAGCTCTTGGGAGGGAGAAAGGGAAAGAGCCATTCACAGATTGCTGAGGAAACAAACAACCTCACTGAGTAAACTCCATCTTCCCTTCTGCAGATTGTGCAACAATGGAGGGGGTGGGGCTGGATTCTATTTTACCAACGCTAAGGAAAGTGACCCAGCAATCGACTGCGATCTACCAAAACCTCCTGGGGATCTACCAGTAGATCGCGATCGACCTGTTGGACATCCCTGAACTATACAAATACGAACATCATCATCATCATGATTAATAATAATTTCATTTACATGCTGCCCTTTATCAAAAGATCGCAGGGTGATGTACAACATTAAAAACAAATTTCATGGAGTAAAATAATAAAACAACAATGAAATCAAAGAATGGTAATAGATAGCATAATAATAAAAATAGCCATTCAAATTCAAATGACTTTTTGCTTATGCAAACCAGTTGAGCTGTTTGGGAAGATTTCACTGGAAATTCTTGGCCGTCGAGCAGAGATAGTCAAGATCAGGGGTCAGCAACCTTTTTCAGCAGGGGGCCGGTCTACTGTCCCTCAGACCTTGTGGGGGGCCGGACTATATTTTTTTGGGGGAAATGAACGAATTCCTATGCCCCACAAATAACCCAGAGATGCATTTTAAATAAAAGCACACATTCTACTCATGTAAAAACACGCTGATTCCTGGACCATCCGTAGGCCGGATTGAGAAGGCGATTGGGCCGCATCTGGCCCATGGGCCTTAGGTTCCCTACCCCTGGTTGCCTCCAGATGTTGTGGACTACAACTCTCATCATCCCTGGTCATCCTAGTTGGGGCTTATGGGAGTTGTAGTCCATCTTATTGGGTATCCTGGCCGTAGGTGGGCATAGATGTTCCTGCTGCTTATGGTAGCTCATGATGCACATGTTATAAGACCAGAGAAAACATCAGGGATTGAGTGTCTAGAAAGAGCATAACTCCCCCCTTTATTGTTCCTCTTTTCCTCAAATGTTCTTTTTAAAAAAATAAATAAAATAAAATAGAAGAAGAGATGAAGGAAACATCTGCTTGTACTTCCAATGGGATTTTTCTTCTATATGCTTGTTGTGAACATTTTCATTCTCTCTCCACTTCCAGGGAATCTTACTGCCTCCAGGGATGAATTTCCGAGAGATAACTTCACATTTGACTGCCCTTTGCCACACAGTGCTGACATCTTCCATATAAAACTGTTCAGAGGGCAGCACAAAGAAAAAGTCTGTGATCTCTACATAGAGCAAGGGAAACCACATATTAAAGGGAGTGAGATATGTAATCCAGTGCATTCCGGTGATAAAGTGTCATTTCTTCTCAGAGATTTGAAAAGCAAACATAGTGATACCTACATTAGCTGCCTAGAAATCTACGCACCTGTCCCTCATTGCTGCGAAACAATTGAAAAACATCTATATATCCAAGGTCAGTAGACTGCTTTATCATTGTTGTCTAGGTGTAAAAATGAGAGTCCTGCTAGTCATTCATCTGTGATAACAGGTACACCTTATGTTGTTGTTTAGTCGTGTCTGACTCTTCGTGACCCCATGGACCAGAGCACGCCAGGCACTCCTGTCTTCCACTGCCTCTTGTAGTTTGGTCAAACTCATGCTGGTGGCTTCGAGAACACTGTCCAACCATCTCGTCCTCTGTCGTCCCTTTCTCCTTGTGCCCTCCATCTTTCCCAACACCAGGGTCTTTTCCAGGGAGTCTTCTCTTCTCATGAGGTGGTCAAAGTATTGGAGCGTCAGCTTCACAATCTATCCTACCAGTGAGCACTCAGGGCTGATTTCCTTAAGAATGGAGAGGTTTGATCTTCTTGCAGTCCATGGGACTCTCAAGAGTCTCCTCCAGCACCATAATTCAAAAGCATCAATTCTTTGGCGATCAGCCTCCTTTATGGTCCAGCTCTCACTTCCATACATCACTACTGGGAAGACCATAGCTTTAACTATACAGACCTTTGTTGGCAAGGTGATATCTCTGCTTTTTAAGATGCCTAAAGTCTAGAAAGTTAAATCATCCTTCCAGTATAGAAGGCTTTCTATACTGCATTTTTTAAAAGTGATATATGAGGTGGAGAATTTGTCTCTTGGCTTATTAATGTGTTGTTTTTTGGGGGCAGTGTGGCATTATGATGGTAAACCTACAATTCGAATTTACCAGTCAGATCTACTGTGTTGGGAGGAAAACTGCCACATTTTCCCCAAGGTTCATGAGACTAGGATGGTGGCCAGTTCTACAACTTTCTCTGTGCCTCCTCCTTCCCTCCATCTGTGACTGTGGCCTTACCCTCATGAGGGATAGGTGTGGCTGGTAGAGGTGGAGTGAAAATTCGATTCAGTTTGCATTTAAAGGCAAATTAATTGAATTCACACCTCCCCAAACCATGCTCCAAACAAATTCCAAGCCATCGCTTGAAATCTGCACTTCAGCGAACGTTGCGATGCAGTTCTTCTGTCAAACAATGTTTAGCGAGACGCATATATCAGGGGAAAGTTTGCATGAAAATGAGTATATTAGTAATATGAAATTAGGGGGAACTGCTTGAAAAAAATGTGTACATTAGTCGAAACCGCCCGGGAGAAATTTAGTATGCATTTAGTAAGGCTGTTGGATTTTCATGAGGATTTTTAAAATAAAGAACTGAGTTTAAGATTGGAGAAATCATAAAATGAAATGGAAGATCCTTCCATCCCTAGTCACTAGGGCTAAGGAAGACTGGCAAATAAAGAAGGAAAGAAGGAAAGAAGGAAAGAAAGAAATGTACAGACAATAGTGGTTGATCTTAGGCCGGAAGATCTAATAAAAACTATTTATTTATATTTTTTTCAGAAGATGCAGAAGATTCAAAAGTTTCAGAAGATTCAAAGGTTTCCTGCATGTTCTCAGAATCTGCATCATGGATACTCATTGGGCTCACTGTTTTTTCCGTTGTCGCCTGCATCTTCTGTTTCACAGCCTGCTGCCTGAGAAATGTGGTAAGTGATCTGCACAGGCGTCTTCAAAGGCTCCTAACCTGTCCCTGCGAGATGGAGCGACATTTGGGCTTTCGTTAGCGAGATGCAGAGTCAGTAACACCCTCGCACACCTACGGAGTCAGCACGCCGAATGGAAACTGCTTTGATGAACAAATTTGAGCCATTTATTTACTACCGGAATCCAGTCACCGGTGACAGCAGTTTACTTTCCATTTCTCTAAGACAGGGCTGCTTATCGATTTAAAGACCTGGAGCTTGAGGAAAGGGAGAGGGGGGAAAACTTTGTGAACATCAGCAAAAACGACCCGAGGAAGCAATCCCCCTTATTGCTTCCTTCCAAAGGAGAAACAAATAACTGTGGGCACCGGCCAGCTCTGAAGCCAATTGAGTGGTCTTGATGAGAAGACAGTGAATTTAGTTTATTTCTTCTTCCACAAAATCTGGCAAAGTGCCTCCAAGTCCGTTTTGGATTCTTCCTGTTTGAAAGTAGGCCTCAGGGCCAGGTTACATCTTGTTTTTTCTTCATAAGGAGACATAATAATAATAATAATAATAATAATAATAATAATAATAATAATAATTTTTATTTATATCCCACCCTCCCCAGCTGAAGCCGGGCTCAGGGCGGCTAACAACAATAAAATAGTACAACATTCTAAAATCATTTCATTATAAAATTAATTCAAATCAAATTGAGGGCAACCATTGGGCTAGAGATTCTGTGAAGATTGCCAAAGGAGGGAGTCAGGCTGTGCCCTGGCCAAAGGCCTGGTGGAACAGCTCTGACTTGCGGGCCCTGCGGAAAGATGTCAAGTCCCGCAGAGCCCTAGTCTCTTGTGACAGAGCGTTCCACCAGATCGGGGCCACAGCCAAAAAAGCCCTGGCTCTAGTTGAGGCCAGCCTAACCTCTCTTTGGCCTGGGACCTTCAAGATGTTTTTATTTGAAGTTTCTCTGTGGGGCATACCAGGAGAGGCGGTCCCGTAGGTACGAGGGTCCTAGGCCATATAGGGCTTTAAAGGTTAAAACCAGCACCTTAAACCTGATCCTGTACTCCACTGGGAGCCAGTGCAGCTGGTATAGCACCGGGTGAATGTGATCTCGCAGCGAGGACCCCGTAAGGAGTCTCGCCGTGGCATTCTGCACCCGCTGGAGTTTCTGGGTCAGTCTCAAGGGCAGCCCCACGTAGAGACTAACATGTAGATGTTAGTGCAGGTGCCCCCCTTTTTTGAGGGTGGGGATTGGGTACGTACACAAGGAAGCTTCCATTGATACCAGCTTCCTGATTTGCGTACACAAGGCCAAAAAGACAGACGGACGGAATGTGACATTCACACGTAACATTGTTCATCCATCCCAACACCAATCTGAATGTATGTGTGAATTGGTCCTTGGAGATGAACCGTAGCTTTAGCAAACCATAGAAAACCTAAGATGGGAAAGTTAAGTGTGTTGAAACCATAGCCATATCTATATACAGGCCTGGCCCACTTTGAGCAGCGAATCAGGACACACCTGCCTGGTCTATATGGATATACAGTGGTACCTTGGTTCTCAAACTTAATCCGTTCCAGAAGTCCTTTCCAAAACAAAGCGTGTTTTCCCAAAGAAAGTAATGCAAAACGGATTAATCCATTCCAGACTTTTAAAAACAACCCCTAAAACAGCAATTTAACATGGATTTTACTATCTAACGAGACCATTGATCCATAAAATGAAAGCAATAATCAATGTACTGTACTATAAAATAAATAAGACAGTATTGTAGATGATAAAAATTAAAATTATTATTATGTCTTACCTGCGCGGATGATAGCCATTGTTTATCCATTTCTGCAGTCACACAATCAATCAGTAGCTGAACTAGGTTCCACACAGTCACAAAAACAAATTAACCAAAAAAGCCTCAAAAACAAAAAAACGCAAAATAAACAAAAACAAAAGCGCCAAGCTTAATGCATTCCAGAAGTCCATTTGACTTTTGAAATGTTTGAAAAACCAAGGCGCAGCTTCTGATTGGTGCAGGTGCCCTGGAAGCAACAGCCAACAGCCACATCGGGCGTTTGGCTTCCGAGAAACATTCAAAAACCGGAACACTTACTTCCGGGTTTTCGGCGTTTGAGAACCAAGGCGTTTGAGAACCAAGGTAGCACTGTAGATAGAAATCAGCAATCTAAAATCTTTAATGTCTATTTCCAGGTTTGCCGCCATGTCACGAGCTCTCATGACTACAACAATGAATACATGTCCATGGCAGCTGTGAAGCCCATCTAATAACCCACCACTCAGAGGTAATACACAATTCTATCAGTGGCGTACGGACCATGGACTAGTGGGACTAGGCTAGTTCCCCCCTAGTTCCCGGCAGGACCTTTCTGTGTACCAGGCTCTGTGTATCTGAGTGCATGCGCCTCTCTCTCTCTCTCTCTCTCTCTCTCTCTCTCTCTCCATCCTCCCTCTGTAAAGGCTGCAAAAAACTGCACGGCCCTGCAAAGCAATACACACACATGAGCTGGAAGTGGCTGCTTGAAGCAGAACTGCAGACCCTCATATATATATATATATATATATATATATATATATATATATATATGTAAAGGTAAAGGGACCCCTGACCATTAGGTCCAGTCGTGGCCGACTCTGGGGTTGCGGCGCTCATCTCGCTTTATTGGCCGAGGGAGCCGGCGTACAGCTTCCGGGTCATGTGGCCAGCATGACTAAGCCGCTTCTGGCAAACCAGAGCAGCGCACGGAAACACCGTTTACCTTCCCGCTGGAGCGATACCTATTTATCTACTTGCACTTTGATGTGCTTTCGAACTGCTAGGTTGGCAGGAGCAGGGACCGAGCAATGGGAGCTCACCCCATCGCGAGGATTCGAACCGCCAACCTTCTGATTGGCGAGTCCTAGGCTCTGTGGTTTAACCCACAGCGCCACCCACGTCCATATATATATATATATATATATATATATATATATATATATATATATATATGATTTTCAGTTATATACATTTCAATAGTTTTACAATAATCTTAACATTTCAAAACTTGACTTCCTCCCTCCTCTTTCTGCAATGCAGTTCTGCAGCTAAGTCACCTCTACAAAGATGCATTAGTGAAAATAACAAAAGAATGCGTTGTACTGCAGAAAACCGCATTGCAAAAATGTGTACAATAGGCAAAATTGCATACATGGATGTGCATATTAGTAGAGATTGGCACTAAAATGCCAGTGAGTTTTCATGAGGACTTGTTTAGAAATGAAGAAATCACAAGCTGACATGGAAATGTGAAGGACTGAATTTAAGACTGTAAAAATGAGAAACTGAGAGAAACCCAAAGTCTAGCTCCTACCTCTGACATTTTATTAAACCATGGTCTCATGAATTGATTGAGGAGCGGATGTTATTTTTGGTCCATCAGGTGAAAAAGAAATATAATAACTTTAGATTCTTATGTCACAGGGCCTTTTAATTTCTTCCAGGTGGTTCAGAGCTTCAGTTTAAGGCGTGGCTTCTGGAGTGCAGCAGAGAGAGGACATTGCACAAGAAATCTCTGTCCACCTTGCAGTGTTCAGTTTGGGCCTTGTGGTCACATGCTGACATCCGCTCAAGAAGAAAACTTCTCACGCTGCAGCCCCATTTCCCTGTTGCGTCTTGCCCAAACCATTCTTCATGTATGAAGCACCCAGAACATGCCCAAACTACATGGATCAAATTTAATGGGTCTGTGTTTGTTTTTTGAAGGGATTTTCTTTTTGCAGCTATTCAGAAAGCAAGGCTTTCAGGGCCAGATTCAACTAACCAGAGGACTGTGTGCGCATTATATATTTAAAGCACACCTCTCTCTAAGAATCCTGGGAACTGTACTTTAGCCCTCACAAATAATCCCCAGCGCCCTTAACAAACAAGAGGGAGGGATTCAACTAACCTGGCATGCTACCAGAAGCCAGAGCAAGGGCTTTCGCTTGCACCACAGGTCTTCCCCTTCTTCTCCCCGCTCTGGTCACCCCCTGTCCCTCCCCAAAATATGCTCCGGGGAATTGGGAGACTCCCAGAACAGCATGCATGGGGGGGAGGAGAGGGGGATCATTCCGTCAGAAATGCTTTCGCTGATGGAACAGTTGGAAGAGTGTGATGTCAAATTCCTCCCAAAACTTTTGATGGCAGGTTCCCTGTTCTCCGTCTACGGACACGGCCAGCGCTGTGGGTTAAACCACAGAATCTAGGGCTTGCTGATCAAAAGGTCAGCGGTTCGAATCCCCGTGACGGGGTGAGCTCCCATTGCTTGGTCCCTGCTCCTGCCAACGTAGCAGTTTGAAAGCACACCAGTGCAAGTAGATAAATAGGTACCGCTCCAGCAGGAAGGTAAACGGCGTTTCCGTGCACTGCTCTGGTTCGCCAGAAGCGGTTTAGTCATGCTGGCCATGTGACCCGGAAGCTGTACGCCGGCTCCCTCGGCCAGTAAAGCGAGATGAACGCCGCAATCCCAGAGTCGTCCGCGACTGGACCTAACGGTCAGGGGTCCCTTTACCTTTGCCTTCCTGTTCTGCACTTCCCCAAACCCTAAGAGCTGAGATATCTATATATCAGTGGACTCGAGTAAAATAACCAGCAGTATTACGCCATTATGCTGTGTGGTTGGACTATAGCCTCCTACGGAAGGATAAGAGATAAGTGGAAGACACCTGAGATTTGTTGAGAACACTCCCAGCCCAAGCATTTATGAGCAAAGTCTCTGCAGATCACAATTTTGTGTTGCATGGAGAGTGAGGGCTGTTGTTTCTCTCCCCATGGGTATTGTGGGAGAATTGTGGGTCTTTCCTGGTGAGAGCCAGGAGCTTCAGGAGTGAGGAGTTTGTCATGTCACCCCATGTCATGCGAACTCAAGTTGAGGAGACAGCACCGGATGTCTGAGAACTTCTGCTACCTATAAATACACACTCCGGACAGAACCAGCCATGACCTGAGAGAGTTGTTGGGGCATCTCCACCTTTCCTGGGGCTGCTTAAGAAAGAACAGCATGCTCTGAGGGAAGGCAGAGGTGAGGGAGCCAGGCAAGGGACCACACAAACCATCAACTTCCAGTTGGCTTCAGAGGACTCTGCCACTCTACATTTTATGTAATATATTTGTTTGGGTGTTTGGAAATTGTAGACTGCCCTTGGATGACTTGGCTGAAAGGCAGTATCTTAACTGAATGAATGAATGTTTGATAGGTGGGGCTGATGGCCTCTGAGGTATTTTGGACGTGCTAGTTGTTGCTATGGTCCCCATGTGTTAGTTGCTTCCATTTACCGTATTTTTTGCTCTATAAGAATCACCTTTTCCCTCCTAAAAAGTAAGGGGAAATGTGTGTGCATCTTATGGAGCGAATGCAGGCTGCACAGCTTTCCCAGAAGCCAGAACAGCAAGAGGGATTGCTGCGCAGCGATCCCTCTTGCTTTTCTGGCTTCTGAGATTCAGAATATTTTTTTTTCTTGTTTTCCTCCTCCAAAAACTAGGTGCGTCTTGTGGTCTGGTGCGTCTTATAGAGCGAAAAATATGGTATATTGATGTTTAAGAGGGCATCTTATTCTTGTCTATGCTGCTCTAAAATGTGGACATTTTTACTCTCTTTTTGTTGCATTTGACATTTATTTGCAGTATTTTTAGGATGTTGTAAATTGCTACAAGGTTTCTGTGAAATATGAGGTGGCATGTAAATCACCTGAGTGAATGAATAAAAAACTCTGTTGCCGCTGTGTCTCCCTCACAAACCGCTGGCATGTGTTCCCCCCAAAGTTCCCCATGATGGAATGCATCCCCCCAAAACCCCACCCCACCTGCCCTAGACAGAAATTTTGGCCAAATTTCTAGCTGGAACACCTAACAGAAGGGAAAAGCCTGTGAAAATGTGTTTCCTTGTTGAAAACAGGCAAATTTGTGACTGTGAGAGTTCTCTTTACACGGACAGTGCAGAAGATTGAAAAGAAATTTGCTGCATAACATACGATCAGGTGTTCTGGGGAAATTATCATAGGTCAACTCAGCATGCAATGAGTTTATCATCCGTTTGTTCAGTTTATGTTGCTGACTCTATACTAGCATTATGCTATGCTCTATATATTGCTGTAATGCAGGCCTGAAATTTGTCTTCCTAGTTTAGCCATAGCCAAAGGCTTCCATTTAACAAATGGCATTGACTACTGAAAGTGAACAGCTTGGGTTCAAATATTACGGCAGTCGTCTGAAGGGACAGAATACCCAAATCCTGTCTGTGAAACCACCCCAGGCTTCAATAATCAACCAGGCCTCAAAACTGTCCAAAACTCCTTTTGTCTTCTAAAAATCCAAAACAGCTTTTCTCTGCTCTTCTCTGCTTTTCTCACAAGATGCTGTGGCAAAAGGCAAAATGTTACTTTTAACGGCTAATGAATAGGCTCTGTTCGTGGCAGGCCTGAGAAATGAATCTTATCTCATTCTAGTTGCAACTTCTTGGACATCTTTGGACAGCCTGAACCACTCTCATTCCCCTTTCCTGGGAAGGGTGCCAAGAGTCCCAATAGTCCCAAGACAGCTTTCTGTTCATGCTCAGAGGAACTCATGGGGCAGGACTCTGGAGAAAGGGGGAGGGAACTGGAAAGGGGTATATATGCTTATGCACATGACTGTGAACTTCGTGCATGCTTTTTGTGACTTATCACATTTTCTCCTTCTACCAGTTCATGGATGGTAGAAATAAAAGCCTTTTCTCCGAACTATTCCTTGAGTGTCTGTTGACTCCCACTTCCCTTTCCCAGGCGCAATATTTTTCCCACCCGAGGGCAAAGCCTCATAAGTCAAGAGGCCTGGGCTGGACAATATTTTTTAAAGCTACCGTATTTTTCGTTCTATAACACGCACCCGACCATAACACGCACGTAGTTTTTAGAGGAGGAAAATCCGTAGGCATGCCACCCGTAGGCATTTCCTCCATAACATGCACAGACATTTCCCCTTACTTTCTAGGAGGAAAAAAGTGAGTGTTATGGTGCAAAAAATACGGTAATTGATATGTCTAGATGCAAATATACAAATAATTACTCTAATTTAAATAGATCCCACCATAGTGGACCTGGTGACTTGTCTGTGCTTGCTTATTTTCTTCTGCCTGGATGCTGCTACTGTTGCGCAGCTTCCAAGGTCCTGCTGATCTCCATTCTTCTCAATGTCTGTCTTTAACCTGAACTTGGACTGGACATCCCTTCAAACAGAGGACTGTTTGAGGTCCTCGATGACTGTTCTCTGTTAAAGTAGGGAACTTATCCATACTGGTTTCCCTGATGCTAGTCCAAACATCCTAACTAGTATATCACACTGGTTGTCAACAATGTGACATCACAATAACATGATGTCATGACCACAGCATGACCCCATATTGGACCCTTCCCCCCAGCACTGAATATTCCTCCACTGCTCCAGTGACTTCTGAGGCTCATGCGCTGGTTTGCAAAGACCTCTTGCACATCAGTGGTGGAGTTATTTCCCACTTGGACTACTGCAATGCGCTCTACGTGGGGATACCTTTGAAGGTGACCCAGAAACTACAACTAATCCAGAATGTGGCAGCTAGACGGGTGACTGGGGGCGGCCGCCGAGACCACATAACACCGGTCTTCAAAGACCTACATTGGCTCCCAGTATGTTTCCGAGCACAATTCAAAGTGTTGGTGTTGACCTTTAAAGCCCTAAACAGCCTCGGCCCAGTATACCTAAAGGAGCGTCTCCACCCCCATCGTTCTGCCCGGACCCTGAGGTCCAGCGCCGAGGGCCTTCTGGCGGTTCCCTCATTGCGAGAAGCAAAGCTACAGGGAACCAGGCAGAGGGCCTTCTCGGTAGTGGCGCCCGCCCTGTGGAACGCCCTTCCAGCAGATGTCAAAGCGATAAACAACTACCTGACATTCAGAAGACATCTTAAGGCAGCCCTGTTCGGGGAAGTTTTTAATGTGTGACATTTTAGTGTATTTTTGGTCTCTGTGGAAGCCGCCCAGAGTGGCTGGGGAAACCCAGCCAGATGGACGGGGTACAAATAATAAATTATTATTATTATTATTATTATCACCATGTAACACCCTAGCACAGGAAAGAGAGGTAACACCCTGGCCTAGAAACAGCATCTCCTCTTAGTGACAGGCCTCAGTTGTCATCCTCAGATCCCATCAACTGCTGTCTGACCACAACAGAATTAGGCTCTTGTGATCTCTGGGAATTTCAGACCATGTTTATGCTTCAAAGGGCCATTTCTGGTTGCAGATTTATGTAGTGCAACACTTTGCCGGCTCGGACGCGTGAGAATCCCTCGCTTCTGCCTGCAATAAGGCAGCTTTGATACATATCGGATCACTTAAGTACAGAAGCTCTGCCGATAAGGGAGAGTTGAGTTGCGTGTGCAGAATTGCTTTGAGGAAGGAAGGAGTTGTCTCGGGCTGATAAGAGAATTCAGAGGGTTTTAGAAAAGCGAGTTACAAGAATGAGGCCCGTGTAAGGACAACGCGGGCTGATAACGCTATCAGGGTCTCCTAACCCTGATGCTCGCTTCTGCCTCTGTGGTCGGAGGCTGTTGCTTCTGCAGACCAGCTGCTGGAAACCAAAGGAGGAGAGGGTGCCATTGGGTTCCGATTCTGCTGGTGGGCTTCACATATGTAGGTGCTTGGTTCGCCATTGTGAGAACACGATGCTGGAGTAGATGGGGCCACCAGGCTGCTCTTATATTCTTAATTTAGCTTCCCCAAGGAAACATGTGTTGGAAAGGAGGAGAAATGGGAGCCAATGGCATAATGGTAGGCGAACCTACGGAACCGCTCTCCTGGTATGCCCCACGGAGGACCTTAAGGTCCATATATAGCAACACCCTAAAGGTCCTGGGCCCTAAGGAAGTTAGATTAGCCTCAACCAGAGCCAGGGCCTTTTCAACACTGGCTCCAGCCTGGTAGAATGCTCTGTCTCGTGAGACCAGTGCCCTGCGGGATGTGATTTCTTTCCGCAGGGCCTGTAAGACAGAGTTGTTCCGCCTGGCCTTTGGCTTGAAGTCAATTTGATTCCCTCCCACTCTTTCTTTTTCCTTTCTCCTCCTGTGAAGAGATTGCACCCTAATGTTTTAATGTTGTATCTTAATCTTTTAAATTGTATTTTAATCAACTTGTTTTTATTATTGGTTGTTAGCCGCCCTGGTCTTGGCTGGGGAGGGCGGGGTATAAATAAAAGTTTATTATTATTATTATTATTATTATTATTATTATTATTATTATTATCATCATTATTATTATTATCATCATCATCAGCATCATCAGCATCATTCAGTCCAACATCCTGTTCTCACAGTGGCCAAACACATAAAAACAATTCATTATCCCCCCAATACCAAATGCTGGAGAGGCTGTGAGGCTCTTGGCTCCTATAGGCATATGTGGTGGGGCTGTATCACTATTAAAGCTTTGTGGGAGTCACCATTTGCAAATACATCTGTGCTTGTCAGCATCTTAATTTGGACGCAATGCTATCTCCCTTGTCCCTGGAGGCCGATAACAATCTGAATATCATACATAAAGAATCAGTGGTGTTCTTATTAGCAGCCACTCAAACGGAGATTTCTGCTATATCGAAAACAGGGACTGGTTTCAGTGTTTGGTCTTGGATAAACAAAGAGCCTCACTCCCCCTAAATGCATGGTTTGTGGGCAACTTGGTTGCACGCAACCTGGTTGCATAAGTTACCGTATTTTTTGCTCTATAAGACTCACCTTTTCCCTCCTAAAAAGTAAGGGGAAATGTGTGTGCATCTTATGGAGTGAATGCAGGCTGCGCAGCTATCCCAGAAGCCAGAACAGCAAGAGGGATTGCAGTGATCCCTCTTGTTGTTCTGGCTTCTGAGATTCAGAATATTTTTTTTCTTGTTTTCCTCCTCCAAAAACTAGATGCGTCTTGTGGTCTGGTGCGTCTTATAGAGCGAAAAATACGGTATGTAGAGAAATCCACCTCCTCAGCAAAACTTTCAGTGACACATGATTGATCTTCTGAGATATAATAAACCCACAAGAGAAGTCTGTTTATGTTTATGTTTGTTATTTGGTGGTATTGTTTGGAAGGAATGCTTTCAGGCTAATTTGTAGAACTTAACTTTTCTTTTCGGAGCCTGTGATCGGTTTTTCTTTTTTCCTTGCATCTCTGCACTTTTGTACTCCTCAGTTGTTAAAATCAATAATATATATATAAATATATATTTATACATTCTTTTTGCCAGTCCCCTCATCCAGAGGGGTCACAGGTTCCCCACCTCTCGTGTACAGAATTGCAGTCTGAGAGAACATTATATTAAATTGCCATTTCCCTAGTGAGCTGAAATTTAGAGGGCTGCATTTCTGTTCTATGATTATCAGTTCAATTCACCTGGGGCAGGAGGGGGGGAGAAGAAAAGATTAGTCAGTTTTCACAGTAAAATGAATTAGATGGATCAGCACTTCTATATATTCACACATACATAGATATAATGAATGCATAAAATCAAGGTGCAGAAGAGTGAGGAATTTTCATCTAAATTACTATCTCCATGCTATTTAGTGCCTTAGCAAAGCAGTAAGTTCTCAGATGGCCGGGGATATCAACTTTTAACATGAAATAAATCAGTTCTAATGATCAAAGCGAAAGATTTAACTGCGGCACACATTAAATACTATCACTTTTTTTTAGTATTAAAAAACCCCACACATTGACATCTTTGAAATACTGAGGAAGATTCATCATGTAAATCCAACTTCAGTTTTATGGAGTTTTATTTTTCGAAAATGCAAAGTGCTCAGCAGTTCCAATCTCAGACACTCAATCAGTATCTGCCTCTTGGAAACTGATCCCCATGACTTCATTTTATGATCATTCAGCAGAAACAGATTCTGCAGCCCCCCCCCATTTCACCCCTCAATATTTATATCCAATGTCATTTACTTGCCTATCTCAGCCCCATATGTTCAGCCATAGGATATAGTGTTTCCAATAGTTGTCTCCAATAATTCTGACTGACATCACATAGCCACCAAAGATGACAGAAGATTCGAAGATACATCTCTCTGAAGAACTCTGATCTCCTTCAGCTGACTGGGCGGGAGAGAATCACTGTATTTCACGCTCTATAAGACGCACCAGACCATAAGACGCACCTAGTTTTTGGAGGAGGGAGACAAGAAAAAAAATATTCTGAATCTCAGAAGCCAGAACAGCAAGAGGGATCGCTGCGCAGTGAAAGCAGCAATCCCTCTTGCTGTTCTGGCTTCTGGGATAGCTGTGCAGCCTGCATTCGCTCCATAAGACGCACACACATTTCCCCTTACTTTTTAGAAAGGAAAAAGTGAGTCTTATAGAGCAAAAAATACGGTATCCAAGAAAAGCTTAAGGCACAGGGCAAATGAATATATACGACTGGGGAGGAAGATGATGCGTTTTTCTCTTCTTGGTGATATTTCCCTTTAACAGCAGATTGCATTTGATCTCCTACAGGACTAATGCATACTAGACACTCAGCATGTGGCAATCACTTTAGGTTTCATGCTTCTTGCTGCTGGCAAATGTGTTCTCTTGTTTCATTTGCCATAAGCCATAAGCAAAACAGGATGTTTCCAAGGCCATACCTCAGCACCTGCTGGCTTCTGCTGAGGTGCAAAATTACAGGTTCAAGTGACAGAACCAAAGCCAAAAGCAGACAACGAAGGCCTTGGTTTGGTGCTGAAAAATTGGGAATGAGTTTACTTATCCAATATGAGCCCGGAGTAGCATAGTGGTTAAGAGATTGCATTGCAAATCGGGAAGAGGACCCTGACTCAAATCTCATGTCTGCCACGAATTCACCAGCATTCTCTCTCAGCCTCAGTGGTCTCTCTCACTTTGCCCCATTTGAAACAGGGAGGATAGCCATGATAGTACAGGCTGTGCTATGATATGGTTTATTTCTAAATGGCCTCGGTCCAGTATCTCTGAAGGAGCATCTCCACCCCCATCGTTCATCCCGGACACTGAGGTCCAGCGCCGAGGGCCTTCTGGCAGTTCCCTCGCTGCGAGAAGCCAAGTTACAAGGAACCAGGCAGAGGGCCTTCTCAGTAGTGGCACCTACTCTGTGGAACGCCCTCCCACCACATGTCAAAGACCTTTAGAAGACATCTAAAGGCAGCTGGAGAGTAATCATCATCATCATCAACATCTCAAGAGAGTTTGGTGTGAGCTGAGGTGAGCCTTCCAGGGATCCTGAGCTCTGACATTCGCCTCACCGTGGCAGGGGCTGATGCTGGGCCTGTCTGAGGAAGCAAATGCCATAGCCGACATTCTCTCTCCCAAAGACATGGACAGCTTTTAGGGTTAAAACCTGTCGCATCAGCACATCCAACCTTCGCAAATGCAATTAGGTCAGGTTAGAAGAGTTTTTATGAAGATTGAAAGACTGGATATATATTGAAAGTATTAAACTCAATATTAACAAGATAAAATTAATAGTTT
This sequence comes from Podarcis raffonei, assembly GCF_027172205.1. Lineage (NCBI taxonomy): Eukaryota > Metazoa > Chordata > Lepidosauria > Squamata > Lacertidae > Podarcis > Podarcis raffonei. Next base: position 129,792,317 of record NC_070602.1, on the reverse strand, counting down.
TGAAATGAGTGATTAACTGCCTTGCTTCCTGGAACGGGAAGCCCTAGAGACAAAATCTATATTCTTTTCATTTATTTATTTAAATAGAAAAGTGTCTCGTTGAAGCAGGTGATTAGGCAAGCAAGGATTCAAAGACGGCTTTGGACTTAAAATCTATGTCGGGTGGAGAGGTGACCTACAGCTCCTCTCAGCTATATCCATGGCAGAAATGGTGTTCATCCTTGTGGTTCTTGATAGCACAGGTAGGCACATGTTTAAGTGACCACTAGCACACCATGTTGAAAGCAAGGATACTCTAAGGGCGGTCTACCTTACGGGTTAGTCGAGGGTAATATGAAGTGAATTGAACACATATAAATGTGGAGTGTTTCTATAGCTATTACAGTCATACCTTGGGTTGAAGTAGCTTCGGGATGAATATTTTTGGGTTGCGCTCCAAGGTGACCTGGAAGTAATGAAGTGCGACCTGGAAGTAACGGAGCGCATTACTTCCGGGTTTCGCCGTTCACGCATGCGCAGACGCTCAAAATGATGTCCCGCACAAGCGTGGAAGCGGCGAAATGCGACCCACAGACACGTCTTATGTTTACTTCAGGATGCGAACAGGGCTCCGAAATGGATCCCATTCGTATCCAGAGGTACCACTGTATAGCTGTGATTTCAGACCCTCCAGGTGTCCCTATTTTCCTACAGAAGACATCCCGGTTTCTGATTTGAAACCGCAATGTCCCTCTTTTCCCTTAGGACATCCCTATTTTCATTGGAGAAATGTTGGAGGGTATGGAGTTATCCAACCATCTGAAGGCAGCCCTGTACAGTTGTACCTCAGGTTACAGACTCTTCAGGTTACAGACTCCGCTAACCCAGAAATAGTACCTCAGGTTAAGAACTTTGCTTCAGAATGAGAACAGAAATCATGCTCTGACGGCGCGGCAGCAGTGGGAGGCCCCATTAGCTAAAGTGATGCTTCAGGTTAAGAACAGTTTCAGGTTAAGAACGGACCTCTGGAACGAATTAAGTTCTTAACCCGAGGTACCACTGTATAGGGAAGCCTTTTTTAAAAAAAAATGTTTAATGCTTTACTATGTTTTTATATATGTTGGAAGCTGCCAAGAGTGGCTGGGGGAAGCCAGTCAGATGGATGGGGGCATAAATAATAAAACTGTTGTTGTTGTTGTTCAATAGGATATCCCTATTTTCATTGGAGAAATGTTGGAAAATGTAAGATTTCCTGACCACGTGGCATCACGCCCCTAATCGTAAAAATGAAACAAAACAGTGAAATCTAGAGCCACATTACACCCACTGAAATAACCGATGACTTCTGGAATATGCAACGGATCACCTTTCCCCAAGCGATTGTGGCAGTCGCACCTCCAAATAGAGCAGGCATTTGTGGATGTTATTCTAGCAAGCAAACACCTCTGTTTCCCAATTACTCGAATGCCGGATGACCTGAACTGGCAATGCCACTTCAAATTGGACCCCAAGCGGCCGAAGCTGATAGTTTTGCTTCTCCGATCCAGCCTCGATGACAACAAACGCAACCAGACTGAATTTTGTTTGTTTCCTTTCCGTTGGCCCATGCTTGTAAATCAAACCACCCTGAAAAGGGTTGTTTTTGCTCGACAGGAAATGTGGTAACAAGATTGTCAGAGGCGGGCTGGAAATCATAATGATACATTTTCATGAGTGTGCCGATTGCCTTGGGTGACAAAGAACCGCAGCGCGTCTGCTGGGGGGAAAACAGAACGCGGCTCGCTGTCTCTCACTTGTTCGCGGGCCTTTGAATTGGAGTCGCTTGTCACCTCAGACCTCATTTCTGTTGCCCCTGAAGCTGTTTTCTGCTTTTCTAGGGCAGAGTCAGAAGTGGGTAATGGAAAAGAGCCCTTTCTAATAACAAGAAAACTGGGGGAATCTACCTGTGGCCTGAGTAAGAATGAAAAAGAACTGTAAAGGAAATAAAACATGATTGAAAACAAACAGGCACTGATAGGCAGAGAGGATGTTTGTGGGGTCATTGGCACCTGCCTGATGCAAATAGGCAGGGAGTTTCAAAATTTGAGCCAAGTGAAGTAATAATAATAATAATAATAATAATAATAATAATAATAATATATTATTTATACCCCACCCATTTGGCTGGGTTTCCCCAGCCACTCTGGATGGCTTCCAACAGAATTAAAAGCACAATAAAACATCAAACATCTTCTAAAAGTCAGATACAGTGGTACCTCGAGTTAAGTACTTAATTCGTTCCAGAGGTCAGTACTTAACCTGAAACTGTTCTTAATCACTTTAGCTAATGGGGCCTCCTGCTGCCGCGCCGACGGAAGCAAAGTTCCTGAAGCAAAGTTCTTAACCTGAAGCACTATTTCTGGGTTAACGGAGTCTGTAACCTGAAGCGTATGTAACCTGAAGCGTATGTAACCTGAGGTACCACTGTAGTTGTTTATTTCCTTGACATCTGATGGGACAGCGTTCCACAGGGCGGGTGCCACCACTGAGAAGGCCCTCTGCCTGGTTCCCTGTAACCTCACTTCTCACAGTGAGGGAACCGCCAGAAGGCCCTTGGAGCTGGACCTCAGTGTCAGGGCTGAACGATGGGGGTGGAGATGCTCCTTTAGGTAGATTAGTACCCACAGATGCACATATTATCTGCGTTTTCAAAACAGGTATCTTTAAAGGAAATCTGTGCCTGACTCAGCTGCGTACAGCCAGCCCTCATCTGCAGATATTTCTGTCCACAAAACCACATTGTTAGAGTCAATGAGATTGTGTGACATTCTGCAGCATTCTTAGATTAAGGTGCAATATAAATATTTTGATCACTTCAGGGATCCCTTTTGAAGCCTCTAATATATTGGCTGATCACCGGAAAAAGTCCCTTTGGACTCGCAGCTGTCCATGGAGGTGCAGGTCAATTCTGTGTCCGGGGCACCTGTCTACCAGCTCCATCTGGTACACAGGCTGAGACTCATCCTGCCCAGACTGTCATGCCAGAGTGGTGCATGCTCTAGTTATCTCCTGCTTGGACTACTGCAATGCACTCTATGTGGGGATACCTTTGAGGGTAAGTCGGAAACTACAACTAATCCAGAATGCGGCAGCTAGACTGGTGACTGGGAGTGGCCGCCGGGACCATAGAACACCGGTCCTGAAAGACCTACACTGGCTCCCAGTACGTTTCCGAGCACAATTCAAAGTGTTGGTGCTTACCTTTAAAGTCCTAAACAGCCTCAGTCCTATATACCTGAAGGAGCATCTCCACCCCCATCGTTCAGCCCGGACACTGAGATCCAGCGCCGAGGGACTTCTGGCAGTTCCCTCACTGCGAGAAGCGAAGTTGCAGGAACCAGGCAGAGGGCCTTCTCGGTAGTGGCACCCACCCTGTGGAACACCCTCCCATCAGATGTTGAGATAAAGAACAACACAACTTTTAGAAGACATCTGATGGCAACCCTGCCCCTCTGGTTAATGGAATTATCCCAGTCAGGGTTGCTGGACACACAGAAGTTTCTAAGTAAGTTCAGTCCTCTTCAGACCTTTGTGATGATAACATCAAGATCTGAGGAGTGTGTGTCACTGGAGTGAGTGAGAATTTGGTGTACACACTCTTGCCCCTGCCTCAGTTTTATTTATTGCATGTTCAGGCAACTGCCTGGACATGACTCTCTCTCTCTCTCTCTCTCTCTCTCTCTCTCTCTCTCTCTCTCTCATAATTTTAATGCTGGCAAAATGCAGCCATCCAGTTTTTCATAGCATCCATGCTTCACAGATCACACACTTGTATTTTCTCGTCTCTTTGGTTTCTGCCTTGTCAATTCTTAAGTTGGGAGCCGTTTTGGCTATGGACGTAACTTTCAAGAACCCCAAGAAAGGTTCAATAGAATTTAGCATCTGGCCACAACGACAAAATTAATGGATATGATTTCCTTAAGGCAAGTAGACAAAGAAATGAGCAATTTGAGAATGAATACCCCTTCTTAAATGAGAACATCAGTTAGAATTACAGTGGTGCCCCGCAAGACGAATGCCTTGCAAAACGAAAAACGCGCAAGACGAAAGGGTTTTTCGGTTTTTGCGTCGCTTCGCAAGACGATTTTCCCTATGGGCTTGCTTCGCAAGATGAAACGTCTTGCGAGTTCTTGCGAGTTTGTTTCCTTTTTCTTAAAGCCGCTAAGCCACTAAGCCGTTAATAGCCGCTAAGCCGCTAAGCCGTTAATAGCCGCTAAGCCGCTAAGCCGCTAATAGCCGCTAAGCCGCTAAGCTGCTAATAGCCGTGCTTCGCAAGACGAAAAAACCGCAAGACGAAGAGACTCGCGGAACGGATTAATTTCGTCTTGCGAGGCACCACTGTATTAAAAGTCTTTTCACAACCGCCACAATTAATTAATAAATTATGCTATAGAAATTTGAATAATGTGCAGTATAATACTTTTACAAAAAGAGAGAGAATACAATGGTATCACGGGTTACAGATGTTTCAGGTTACAGACGCTTCAGGTTACAGACTCCACTAACCCAGAAATAGTACCTTGGGTTAAGAACTTTGCTTCAGGATGAGAACAGAAATTGCGCAGTGGCAGCAGGAGGCTCCATTAGCTAAAGTGGTGCTTCAGGTTAAGAACAGTTTCAGGTTAAGAACAGACCTCCAAAATGAATTAAGTTCTTAACCCGAGGTACCACCGTGTTACATTTGCATTCTATTATATTGAAGACGTACTTTGAATTCCAATGTAGCACACTGAGAAGTCAGTTGATACATTAGTGGTTATTGAACTGTACCATATGTGTAATCCATAATAATCTATATCCATTCAGGATAGCTCAGTCCATGGAGGATGAGGTTTTCTAAACTTCTGTCTTTAACCTCAACTTGGACTAGACATCCCTTGAAACAGAGGACTGTCCCCAAAGAGCCCATCAAGTTGAGGACCGTCCTCTGTTAAAATGGTTCCCTTGTCCATCCTCATATCCCTGATTCCAGGGCGACATCCTAACTGCTGTATCACACTGGCTGTCAAGAATGTGACATCACAGTAACGTGATATCATGACTACGGCAAGAACCACTATTAGATCCTTTCCCCCAGCACCGAACATTCCTCTGCTGCGCCAGCGACTTCCGAGGCTCATGCGCTGGCTTGCAAAGACCTTTTGCACATTGGCGTGTAACATACTAAGCATGGGAAAGAGAGACACATCCTGGCCTAGAAACAGCATCTCCTCTTAGCAACAGGCCTCAGTTTTCAGTCTCAGATCCCATCAGCTGCTGTCTGACCACAGCAGAATTAGGCTCTTGTGATCTCTGGGAATTTTAGGCCATGTTTATGCTTTGAAGGGCTGTTTCTGGTTGCAGATTTATGTAGTGCAACACTTTGCCGGCTCGAAGGCAAGGTCCACGCGTGAGAATCCCTCACTTCTGCCTGCGATAAGGCAGCTTTGATACATATCGGATCACTTAAGTACAGAAGCTCTGCCGATAAGGGAGAGCTGAGATGCTTGTGCAGAATTGCTTTGAGGAAGGAAGTTGTCTCAAGCTGATAAGAGAATTCAGAGGGTTTAAGAAAACTGAGTTACAAGAATGAGGCCCATGTAAGGACAACACGGGCTGATATGGCTATCAGGGTCTCCTAACCCTGATGCTCGCTTCTGCCTCTGTGGTCGGAGGCTGTTGCTTCTGAAGACCAGCTGCTGGAAACCGAAGGAGGAGAGGGTGCCTTGGGTTCTGATTCTGCTGGTGGGCTTCACATATGTAGGTGCTTGGTTCGCCATTGTGAGAACACGATGCTGGAGTTGATGGGGCCACTGGTCTGATCCATCAGGCTGCTCTTATATTCTTAGTTTAGCTTCCCAGAGGAAACACGTGTTGGAAAGGAGGAGAAATGGGAGCCAATGGCCCATTCAGTCCAACATCCTGTTCTCACAGTGGCCAAACACATTAAAAAAATTCATTATCCCCCCAATACCAAATGCTGGAGAGGTTGTGAGGCTCTTGGCTCCTACAGGCATATGTGGTGGGACTGTATCACTATTAAAGCTTTGTGGGAGTCACCATTTGCAAATACGTATGTGCTTGTCAGCATCTTAATTTGGACCCAATACTCTCTCTCTTGTCCCCGGAGACCGATAAAGATCTGAATATCATACAAAAAGAATCAGTGGCTTTCTTATTATCAGCCGCTTGTTTCTGCCTCCAAGGTTGGAGGGCTGTTGCTTCCGAAGACCAGCTTTTGGAAACTGAAGTCAGAGCAGGATGCCCTCAGAAATTTTATACTTCCATCAACCCACAGAGAGTTGCTGGGGCATTTCTCTGTCCTTCAAGTCTCTCCCTTCCTTCTGCTGTTCTGAGGGTATTTCTAGCCTTTGAACAGAACACTTTGTGGTTTGAAGTGCAATCCAAGGGCTTAGCACATTAGTCAAGGGAAAGCGTTTAAAATTCGTTATAACACCGTGACACCAGATTGCGCCATGGAGTTTCGTCTTTTGCCAACTCGATTTCCCATTACAAGGTTGGCAACGCGTTTTCCTGAAATGTTTCGTTGATGTGTCTAGATCCAGCCCAAGCATGCTCAGAGCTGTTTTCTTGAAGGCCACAGACTTACTTAGACCCTTGAATTTTTTTTGCATTCTTGATCAATCCAAGCTTCTCTGGAAGCTCTTTGAAGACCATGGGCATCTCACCCATCTATAGCATCTCTATAGATGACCGTTTCCCTGAAAGGCATTGTGTCTTGTTCATCCTAGGTCTGTTGTGGATCCAGAACAGCTCTATCAAAACCATTCACTTTCTGGGGAAAGGGCTGTAGCTCCTTGTTGGGACATATGTGAGGGGAGAGACTCCATCAGGGAAGGCCTCTTTCCACCTGCCTTGCCCAATAGAGGAGGGTAAGCTCCCCTTCCCTCCTGAGGGTACACTTGAAAGGGATAATTCCAATGCAAAGTGTCCGGATCCGCACCTCTCGGACTGATGTGCAGGGCAAAATTGGACTACCCCCCCCGGAAAGGGACGTGGATGGCGCTGTGGGTTAAACCACAGAGCCTAGGACGTGCTGATCAGAAGGTCGGCAGTTCGAATCCCCGCGACGGGGTGAGCTCCCGTTGCTCGGTCCCTGCTCCTGCCAACCTAGCAGTTCGAAAGCACGTCAAAGTGCAAGTAGATAAATAGGTACCACTCTGGCGGGAAGGTAAATGGCGTTTCCGTGCGCTGCTCTGGTTCGCCAGAAGTGGCTTAGTCATCCTGGCCGCATGACCACAATCCCAGAGTCATCTGCGACTGGACCTAATGGTCAGGGGTCTATTTACCTCCCCCCCCCCCCGGAATTTGGTGGTGCAGTCCTTGCAATACACATATTCAAATACTTCTAAACATGTATTTAAATGATTATTTGTGTGATACATTTGTTTAATACTAATTTGGTGTGAGATTCACTTCCTCATAAATAAGTTTAGAATTGCAGTCAACAAACTTCTCCTTATAGATTTATACTGCCACAAGAGGGCAGCAAAGTAGCATGAGGTTTAACAAAATAAATCCTTTAAAAGAAGAAAGAAAAAACTCTAAAATGTGAGCCGAGAGAAAAATCCATAGAGGAGTCCAATAATAAGTTTTAAATCTTGGCGCATACAACCCCCAAAGTCTAAAACTTGGAGACATGGGATTTAGGTCCGTGCTCATTTCCTATATCAAACCAATAGGAACTTCAGTAAAAAGGTAAAGGTACCCCTGCCCGTACGGGCCAGTCTTGACAGACTCTAGGGTTGTGCGCCCATCTCACTCAAGAGGCCGGGGGCCAGCGCTGTCCGGAGACACTTCCGGGTCACGTGGCCAGCGTGACATCGCTGCTCTGGCGAGCCAGAGCCGCACATGGAAACGCTGTTTACCTTCCCGCTAGTAAGCGGTCCCTATTTATCTACTTGCACCCGGGGGTGCTTTCGAACTGCTAGGTTGGCAGGCGCTGGGACCGAGCAGCGGGAGCGCACCCCGCCGCGGGGATTCGAACCGCCGACCTTTCGATCGGCTAGCCCTAGGCGCTGAGGCTTTTACCCACAGCGCCACCTGCGTCCGAGGAACTTCAGTAAATTTTACTAAATGACTCAAATTAGGGGGACTTTCTCTCATTCTTTCATCAGCTTAAAAAACAAACAAACCTACCAACTTAGGGCAGGCTGTGTCTTAGTGGGAAAAGGATCTATGAAGAGAAAGTTTGCCTGACCTTCTCCCCTCTCACTCCTTTCCAGCTCAGAAGCACCCTTCCTGAGATGCCTTTTCACCTGTAAATATTTTTTTTTTTATAAATTTTTTTATTGCTTTTTTCCAGAATCTAAATCCATCATCAATAACACAACAAAAGCGGTTTTACAGAAAGAAAAAGAAATTAAACAAGAAAAAATTCATTTTTCGAAGTCTTTTTTTTTTTTTTTTTTTCATCATCCACTGGACTTCCCCATCTCCTCCATCCCTGCATTCTTTATAATAAATATAAACAGCAAATTAATACCTTGTTTCCTGTGTTTTTGTATTTTCATCTAATTATTCACTCTGAAATTAAAACTTTTCTCAATCATTAACTTTGTTTCTATCAACTCCGAATTTCAATACTGAAGCATATTTACCTCAAACCTTAGCAAATTTTTAACATTCATATATCTTATAATGTTTTTGTAAATAGTCCTTAAATTTTTTCCAATCCTCTTCCACAGCCTCTTCTCCCAGGTCTCGAATTCTGCCAGTCATTTCGGCTAGTTGCATATAGTCCATCAGTTGTGTGTGCCATTCTTCCAGTGTGGGTAGCTCCTGTGCCTTCCAGTATTTAGCTATGAGAATTCTTGCTGCAGTCGTTGCATATAGAAAGAAGGTTCTGTCTTTCTTAGGTATCCTCTGGCCCACAATGCCCAAGAGGAAGGCCTCTGGTTTCTTCTGAAAGGTATACTTAAATACCTTTTTCAACTCGTTATAAATCATTTCCCAGAAGGCCTTCACCCTCGGGCATGTCCACCAGAGGTGGTAAAAAGTTCCTTCAGCCTCCTTACATTTCCAACATTTATTATCAGACAAATGGTATATCTTTGCAAGTTTGACTGGGGTCATGTACCACCTGTACATCATTTTCATAATATTTTCCTTTAAGGCACTACATGCCGTAAATTTCATACCGGTGGTCCATAACCTTTCCCAGTCCTCAAACATAATGTTGTATCCAATATCTTGTGCCCATTTTATCATGGCTGATTTGACTGTCTCATCTTGAGTATTCCATTTAAGCAGCAAGTTGTACATTCTTGAAAGCACTTTCGTCTTAGGTTCAAGTAATTCTAGTTCTAATTTTGATTTTTCCACCTGGAAACCAATTTTTTTATCTTTTTTAAAGATCTCTAAAATTTGGGCATAGTGAAACCAGTCTCGCACCTTCCCTTTCAATTTTTCAAAGCTCTGCAACCTCCAAGTGTCACCCACTCTTTCTATTATTTCACAGTATTTTGCCCAGCCACCCCCCATATTAAATATTTTTGTGGCTTTAGCCTCCATCGGTGATAACCACCTCGGAGTCTTGTTTTCAAATAAGTCCTTGTATTTAGTCCAGACAGAAAACAGAGATTTCCTTACAATATGGTTTTTAAACAACTTATGAGACTTTACCTTGTCGTACCACAAATATGCATGCCACCCAAAAGCATTGTTGAACCCTTCCAGATCTAGGACATCAGTGTTTTCTAGCAAAAACCAATCTTTCAGCCAGCAGAGGGATGCAGCTTCATAATACAACCTTAAGTCCGGCAGGGCAAAACCCCCTCTTTCCTTTGCATCTGTTAATATTTTAAATTTTATTCGGGGCTTTTTGCCCTGCCAGACAAACTTCATAATGTCCCTCTGCCACTTTCCAAAACATTCCACTCTGTCCACGATCTGTAGGGTCTGGAACAGAAACAGCATTTTTGGCAATACATTCATCTTTACTGCTACAATTCTTCCCAACAAGGAAAGTTTCAATCTTGACCAGATTTCTAGATCCTTTTTAATTTCAGACCAACATTTTTCATAATTATCTTTAAACAGATTCAAATTTTTCCCAGTCAAGTTGACCCCCAGGTATTTCACTTTATTAACAACGTTTAGTTCTGTTTCCTTCTGAAACCCATCTATTTCTAAAGGTGTCAAGTTTTTTGCCAAAACCTTAGTTTTTTGTTTGTTTAACTTGAATCCCGCCACCCGACCAAACTCAGAAATTAATTCCAATACTCTTTTTGTGCTGGACACCGGCTCCTGTAATGTCAAAACCAGGTCATCTGCAAAGGCCTTCAGTTTATATTGTTTTCCTCCGACCTGTATTCCTTCCACCTGCTGATCCTTCCTGATCAAATTTAGCAAAACCTCAAGGACAGAAATAAATAGCAAGGGTGATAGGGGGCACCCCTGTCGTGTTCCTTTTTCAATTTTAAACTCTTCTGTCACCACATTGTTTACTATCAATTTAGCCTTTTGTTCTGAATATATTGCATCTATGCCATTTTGGAACGCCCTTCCCACTCCCATCCCTTCCAAATTCTTCTTCATAAATTTCCAAGATATATTGTCAAAGGCCTTCTCCGCGTCTATAAATATCAAAACTGCTTTTGTATTCAAATTTGTCTGTAGAAGTTCCAGAACGTCAACAATGTTCCTAGTATTATCTGACAAATGCCTGCCAGGGAGAAAGCCTGCTTGGTCTTTATGAATAACTCCATTTAAGACTTTTTTCAATCTATTTGCCAAAATGTCAGCAAAAATCTTGTAATCCACGTTTAGGAGTGAGATGGGACGGTAGTTCTTAAGTTGAGTCTTTTCAGATTCCAATTTTGGTATCAAAGTGATGAATGCCTCTTTCCACGATTCTGGTGCCCCCTTCCCTTCCATAATTTGATTACATACCTCCATCAATGGCTGAGTCAGGTATTCCTTCAATATCTTATAGTATTTGGAGGTAAGTCCATCTGGGCCCGGGGATTTGCCTAGTTGCATGTTCTGAATGGCATTTTCGATTTCCTGTTGGGTTATTTTATAATTCAGGTCAGTTTGTTTGTCTTGTGTTAGTTTTTGTAGGCCATAGCTTTTTAAAAATTTATTTATTTCAGTCTCCACTTGGGGTCCTTGGGAAAACAATTTTTTAAAATATCTCTGGAAACACTTTCTAATTTCCTCTGGTTTCTGAATACATTCTCCTTCAACCTCTAGATTGGTAACAAAGTTCAGTTTTTGTCTCTTTTTCAGCTGCCATGATAGCAGCTTCCCACATTTATTTGCCGATTCAAATGATCTTTGTTTCATCTGTTTGATTTTCCATTCAACTTCTTGATTTATCAGTTTTGCATATTGTGCTTGATGGAATTTTATTTCTCTCAAAACTTCTTTTGATTTTGGATTTAGTCTCAACTTTTTCTCTCCGTCTTTTATCCTTTCCAAGATCTTGTCCTTTTTACCGTTCCAGAGTTTTTTCTTAATAGAATTCTGCTGTATCAGAAACCCTCTCATAACAGCTTTGCTTGCGTCCCAGATTGTTTTTTTTTCCACCGAAGTGTTCAAATTTAGTTCAAAGTAGTCTTTCATCGTCTTTTGGGCCTTCTTCACTATCTCCTGGTCTCTAAACAATGCATCATTCATTCTCCATCTGAAGGATCCAGCTGGTGTAAGTCTCAAGTCCATTTTCAAGGGGTTATGGTCGGAGCAAGTTTTAGGGCAGATCTCTACTTTTTTGGTCTTGGGTGCCAGTCCTCTAGATATCCAGATTTGGTCGATTCTTGTCCAGGATAGGTGGGCCTCAGAAAAGAATGTTCCCTCTCTACCTAGGGGGTTCTTTGTCCTCCAGATATCAATCAAGTCCATATTGTCTGTGAGTTCAAAAAAAGTCTTTGGTAGTCTGCCATCTTTAGTCACATTTTGATTTTGTGACTTATCCATGTGTGTGGAGACAACCCCATTCATATCTCCCATCAGAATGATGTTATTATAGTCCATATGGTCCAGCATTGTCTCATGCAGCTTCCCATAAAATTCAGATTTCCCCTCATTTGGTGCATAAATTCCAATTATCAAAAATTTTTCTCCTTGTGATTGTATTTCGATCGCCAAAATTCTTCCTTGTTCATCTTTGAACACAAATTTTGGTGCTAGGCTCTCCTTTGCATATATCACGACTCCCCTTTTCTTTTCTTTAGCTGATGAAATAAATTCTTGGCCTAGTCGCTTGTTTATTAGCACTCTTCTGTGGAGCCTAGTCACATGGGTTTCCTGGAGACAAATGACGTCTAGTTGTTCTTTCCTCAAAATGTGAAAAATCCTTTTCCTTTTTTCAGGGGAATTTGCCCCATGGATATTCCAACTAAAAAGCTGCAGAGACATCCTGGATCAGCTTGTTAGCCGATGGGGTTGTCTCCCTTCTCGTCTATGTCTGGAGGTGGATCTTTTGTACCAGGCGTGGGGGGTGGCCAGGTACCTGCTGTCCCTTTTCGAAGGTCCTCCCCGTGATCGTTTAGGAATTTTTCTTGCTCTTCTGCTGTTCTGATTCTCACCTTCTTCCCTTTCAAATTAAAAGATAATCCTTGGGGGAATTCCCACCTGTAAGGGATTGTGTTGTTTCTTAATAATCTTGCCAGATCCTTGTATGTAGTTCTTAAGTCCAACAATTGTTTTGGTATGTCTCTGAAGATTTCTGCTGTCTTTCCCTGTATCACCAATGGGTTTTTAAAATGTAGGCCAAGTATGTTGTCTTTTTCTTGCTTGTATCTCAATATGATCAAGCAATCCCTTGGTTTATCTTTCTTGGCCACTCTTCCCAATCTAAAAGCGGTGACGATTTTGAAGTCTTTCTCTTCTGCCAAACCCCAGAACTTGGATATTTCTGCAGTCAAAAAGCCAGCCAAATCTTCCTTTTCTAGTTCTGGAATATTTCTAATCCTAAGATTACTTTCCCGGTTTTTCAGCTCCGCCATAGACAGATAGGCCTGTTGTTCAGTGACCTGTCTACTCAGTGGTCTTACTTCCCCTCTTAGTTCCTCAATCCTTTTTTTGTTTTGGTCTGCTTTCGTGTTTGCGTCCTCAGCTAATTTTCGGTTCTCTGATATAGTCTTTTCAAAATTTCCTATCGCCTGTGTGTTTTGAGCAACTTGGTCTGTCAACTTATTAATCGTTGCTGTAACCTGGTCAAATTTAGCCGCTTGTTCATCAGCTTTCTTATTTAATGCTGCCAGTTGATCCAATATTTCTTTAGAAATAGGGTCTAATCCTCCTGCAGCCATATCCTCCAAAACTGGCTGTTTAAATTGTCCTTCTTGCAGACCTGTCACAATTGGAACAGATGATCTACGTGGCTGCACAGGCAAAGTTGATTGCAATAGTTCAGTTTGTTTTGCTTTCTTGGCAGCCCTTGTTTTTCCTGCCACACTCATTCCACAACTGTCTAGGTTTCAAGGTCAAATTGTAAATCCCATGGGAAAAGCAATCATCCAGGCAAAAAGATTTCCAAAACAACCAGCAGTTCTCAGAGGTTTATATTTCCACAATCCAGCAGGGGGAGCTCCCCAAAAGTTTCCACCATTTAATTCCCAAATATGGTAAAATCCAAAATAAGGGGGGGAAACCCTCTAAATTCACTTTAAACTGCAGATGATAAAGGTTCTTTGCGAAGGTGTGAACAACAGTTCCTTTTTTGTAACTGCAAAGTAGCCCAATGTAACTTTATGTCTCTATACACAGTTGCCACAGTCTGATGTTACTTTGTATCCAGGCAGCCCGTGAGCTGGGGCTTATAACTTTATAATCCACAAAATATAGAGAGGTATAGCACAGTCTCACAATCAAATCCAAACTTGCAGGGTAAGTTCCAACTTCTTTTAAACTCCTTTCAACGCTTCCGCTTTAAAAAAAACTTTGCTCAGTACTTTAAACAGGGACGGAAGACTGACTTCCTTTTTAGCGTCTCCCGCTTTCAGCCGAAATTCACCAATTTGATGTCCAAATAAAGCCTCAAATTTCTTACTCACGAGTTTGTTGTTTCCAATCAAATGTTCAAAGAAGAAAGGTCAGCGCTCATCAGCAGCAGCCGCGCGGCTTCGCTTCCGCGGAAAGAGCGATGGATTCACAGCACCGCTACCCCCTCCACGTTCCGGAGCCCCTTACGGGGTCCCTTCTGCGTATCCGAGGTCGCTCCTGGTGCCCGCCGAATCCCACGGCCACGGGCTCACTCTACCCGTGGTTTTCCTAAACGGGTCGTCGCTGTGCCGCAGCGCACGACCCTTTTCCGCGGAGCCCCTCTTCAACAACTGAAGAGGACCGCCATTGCTGTTTCGCGCCGCCTCCGGAAATAGACATACAGAGGATTCCATATTTTATCCTATATCACCTTGCAGAGCACAACATAAAGGTAAAGGTAAAGGGACCCCTGACCATTAGGTCCAGTCGCGGACGACTCTGGGGTTGTGGCGCTCATCTCGCTTTATTGGCTAAGGGAGCTTCCGGGTCATGTGGCCAGCATGACTAAGCCGCTTCTGGCGAACCAGAGCAGCTCACAGAAACGCCGTTTACCTTCCCGCCGGAGCGGTACCTATTTATCTACTTGCACTTTGATGTGCTTTCGAAGTGCTAGGTTGGCAGGAGCAAGGACCGAGCAACGTGAGCTCACCCTGTCGCGGGGATTCGAACCGCCGACCTTCTGATCGGCAAGTCCTAGGCTCTGTGGTTTAACCCACAGTGCCACCCGCGTCCCAGAGCACAACATAGAACTGGGGGAAATCAGCACAGGAAAGAGTTAAGGAGCCTGCCTCTGCAAACCCTTCTCCCATTGACTGCATTCACACATTAAATTTAAAAGGCATTTAAAGCACATTGCTTCCCCCCAAAGTATCCTGGGAACTATAGTTCTGCCCCACAATTCCCAGCACCTTTAACAAACTATAGTTCCTAGGATTCTTTTGCGGTGGCAGTGGTGGCGAGGGAATAATGTATTTTAAATGTATGTAGCCCTGGGCTCCTATAGTGTTGGTACTTTTTTTGAGGCAGATGGAAGAATCAAAGAATCGTTTCATTAAAAGAAAATAACACCCAAAATTATGTATGTATGTATATCTGCGTGTGTAAAGGGTAAAGGGACCCCTGACCATTAGGTCCAGTCGTGACCGACTCTGGGGTTGCAGCGCTCATCTCGCTTTATTGGCCGAGGGAGCCGGCGTACAGCTTCCGGGTCATGTGACCAGCATGACTAAGCCACTTCTGGCGAACCAGTGAAGCGCATGGAAACGCCGTTTACCTTCCCGCCGGAGCGGTACCTATTTATGTACTTGCACTTTGACATGCTTTCGAATTGCTAGGTTGGCAGGAGCAGGAACCGAGCAACGGGAGCTCACCCCGTTGCGGGGATTCGAACCGCCGACCTTCTGATCAGCACGTCCTAGGCTCTGTGGTTTAACCCACAGCGGCACCTACATGCGGCAAATACTTGCCGTCATGTGTGCTGCTCTGGTATATTGGACGGTGACATGAAATTAATTGCCAGCCCATGCAAAGTGGTAAAACAAGTGTTTGTCCTTGCAAGAAGGGGCTCTGAGCAGATGGGTCATTCAGATAACAAGAGCAAGCAGAGATTCGGATGGAATTATTGTAGCAAATGCTTTTTTCTGGGGAGACGCAGGGGTACACAGACCCCTAAACATTTTGTCAATCTTTGTCCTTTTGTCCGTTTACTGTATTTGTTTCCCCCGATCTGAGCTATAAAATGGTGATTTTCTTGAGTCAAAATGAGAGTACCCCTAAACACTTTTTAAAAAGAAAAATAGCACTGATTGTAGCTGTTCCAAAGGAGTTTGGAAGAAACATGGAAATAAGAGCCACGAGGAAGCAAGACAACTGCTTCAGAGCCAATTTCTTCTTCCAAGCTGGATGGAACTGGCTGGTTGGTGGACTGACAATTTTTTTTTTTGCAGGCAGTTGAATGAATGAACTTTATTACGGTCACAGACCAGGATAAAAAACAACAAAAAAACAAAAAAATATATAAATAAAATAGCAGTTAGCATTTTTTTAACCGATAATTGTTAGAGCAAATAAGGACAAAGAAACAAGCATTGGATAAAACATCTGAATAAAATACAAGATTAAACATGGATAATGGATGGATAGAAACTGATAATTAAAACAGATAAGAACTAAAAACAAATAAAAACACGCAGTTAAGACAACTGTAAGAGCATAAGAACTAAAAGACTCGCAGTTAAAACATCTATAAGAGGCTGCAGAGCAGGCAGTTGGAGCAAATCAAAAGCATTGGGGCGTTGAGCGAGGGATAAGATGAATGAAAGTTTCCTATACATTTGAGGGATTAGGGTTGGACTGAAACAATACCAATTCAAAATTTACCAATGTAACCAAGTTCTCTATATGTGTAAATATAGGTGCACGTCTACATATATACACGGAACAACTAGTCGCTAAACATTTCAGTTCTTATCTCGGTCCAGTATATCTGAAGGAGCGTCTCCTCCCCCATCGTTCTGCCCGGACACTGAGGTCCAGCTCTGAGGGCCTTCTGGCGGTTCCCTCACTGCGAGAGGCCAAGTTACAGGGAACCAGGCAGAGGGCCTTCTCGGTAGTGGCACCCTTCCTGTGGAACGCCCTCCCATCAGATGTCAAAGCGATAAACATCTACCTGACATTCAGAAGACATCTGGGAAGTTTTTAATATGTGACATTTTAGTGTATTTTTCATCTTTGTTGGAAGCCGCCCAGAGTGGCTGGGCAAACCCAGCCAGATGGGCGGGGTACAAATAATAAATTATTATTATTATTATTATTCTTAGAGCCACAGCCCATCAGGCTTATCAATAATTGTTATAGAGACAGATCTAACAACAACAACAACAACAACATTTATTTATTTGGTTTTTCAAATCAAAATTTTACAGAGATAAATATAAATATAATCCATAAAAGCAAGATTCCAAGGAACCTCCTGGACTTCCATCCTCAGGAGCCCATCCTGGACTTCCAGCCCGGGAGCAGGGCTGGGCCTCCCTTCCTCCAGGTGGCAGGTTTCGGTTTCGTTCCGCCCACCAAACGCCTCGCCTTGGGCTGCTGCTGCTGCGACGACAGAGGCAGCGGAGGGGTGCAGGCTCTGCCCCTGGTGACGCTTGGCAGGCGGCCAAACTCTATCATTTAACAGCAAAAGTTGAGGGGTCGTCTTATACGCCCAGTCGCCCTATACGCCGGAACTTACGGTACATGCACAGCAGATTCTCCACCGCTGAGTTATGTCCCTTCCCCAAAGTTTTCTTCTTCTTCTGCAGGGATGGTGGTGGGACAACAGAATTAAGAGGTTGCCCTAGAGGCCAAGCATCCAGAAGAGATGCTCTCTGTGAGTGGCCATATTCTTCTTCTTCTTCTTCTTCTTCTTCTTCTTCTTCTTCTTCTTCTTCTTCTTCATTTATACCCCAGCCACTCTGGGAGGCTTCCAGCACATCTAAAAACATAATAAAACATCAAACATTTAAAACTTCGTGATACAGGGCTGCCTCCAGATGTCTTCTAAAAGTTGTGTAGTTCTTTATTCCTTGACAGCTGACAGATAGGGCGCCACCACCGAGAAGGCCCTCTACCTGGTTCCCTGTAGCTTTACTTCTCTCAGTGAGGGAACCACCAGAAGGCCCTCAGAGCTGGACCTCAGTGTCTGGGCTGAATGAATGGGGGTGAAGATGCCCCTCAACTTGTAGCCGAGCATCAGGAATGATCCCAGAGATGCACAGCTGAAGTGTAATCTTTGAACCAAGTTGTGCTCTGGTTTGACTTAATTCTCTTTTACAATAGGGACCAGGTTTCCCCAGTTCACAGTGAAGTGAGTAGGAAAACAAAATTAGTATTTAATGATGCCATAACAATTCCTATTATTAAAGAAAGCCCTAGAGGCATATTGCATGATTATACTATCTGTTAATTGACCATAATTCAAAATTCCCACAGAATACAATGGATCGCATTTGTTCTTATTATTGCTATGTGCATATAGAAAGCCCTTTGAATATTGCCTGCTCTTAAGGCCTCGAATCCAATATTTTTTCCGCTGCGGTGTTGCTATTAAGGAAATATTATTTCAGAGGTTTTTTATCACAAAGACCACCTTGAACAGACTTCATGGAGCCTTGCTTCCCCACTTTTCGTTGCCATTCTCAATGCTTCACTGACCTGACTTTCAAACTAAATCCATTCAAATTATCAGTAACATCCAGGACTGTAACAGCAATACATATTAGAAGCAGACCATTGACACCGAATACATCCCTCTCAAGAACTTAAAAACGTCTGGCCAATTTTAAAATGACATCACGGAATTAGAATAAATTATACATAGTGATTTTTAATTTTTTTGGTTAAAGCTTTCTAGGTAATTACTTGGGATTCCAACCGTATTTCTGTACTGACATGAAAGGTTTTTAAAAATGAAGATGACTGACACTATTATGGGAGTACAGTAGTACCTACAGTGGTATCTTACTGTAGCTCACCATTCGTAATGGCCAAGCTGATGGCTGTTGGAGTAGAAGCCAAACTTTTGTCAATTCTAACCCCATTTTTATGACTGAGGTAGTTTTCTGGAAATAAGTGCAAGAAATCTCCACGAGTTAAACCATCACACTTTATTACTTGAAAGCATTGATAAAGCAAGCCATATTTCATCCGCTCCCTCTGGAGCCAGCCACAAATTTACCACTGTTTCTTAATGGCCTAGCAAAGGCATAATTCTTGTAAGTCTTATGCCTGTCCAAAAGTAGAAGCCTCTTTGCTGAGCCATTATTAGAAGTGTTAGACTTATTTCCTGGCAGAGCAGGTGGACAAAACTCCTGTCTTCCTTGGAGAAGGCCCCACGGCCCTGCACGGGGGGAGGGGGCACGACCCATAAAAATTTGCAGACTGTTTGCAGTTCCTATCACAGTTCTTAACAGGTTCCTAGCAGATAAAGTTCTTAATGGCTGCAAGCAATGGTACTTTGTCGTATCCTCCTACCCTGTTTTCCCAAAAATAAGACAGTGTCTTATATTAATTTTTGCTCCCAAAGAAGTGCTTATTTTCAGGGGATGTCTTATTTTTCCATGAAGAAGAATATGGTACACATTTATTGTCTAATTGTGAGTCAGCCATGTTATGTACTGAAGCTCTCACCCTGGGCCAGCAGGGGGATACTGTAGATAGTTATGCAAATTAGGGATCGAAAGTGACGTTCAGTGATTGGATAGTTTTAGAAAATTGCTACAGTTACGTTGTACTGGAGCTCTATATAAGCAGGCTGGCTGAACCCTTCAGTTCAGTTCTGTCCTGGCCTGTGAATAAAGAAGAGCTGTTTGAAGAATCTTTGTGTCGTCTGATATGTTCACCCACAACTTAACAAGCCAGACTCCGTCAGGGCAGAGCGAGCAGCAGGCGGCAGCTTGTCCTGGAGGTGGCGCGGGCTCTCTGATTTAAAGAGACCTCACACTGCCTGAACAGCTCCGGCTGCACTGCGGCCAATCAGTGAGCTGCGCGGCGGCGCCCGCCGCTACGGTCCAGAGGAGTCAGATGCCTTATGGTAGCTTCGGGGGCCTTATATTCCGGGGAGGCCTTATGTTTGGGGAAGGCCTTATTATCGGGGAGATCTTATTTTCGGGGGATGCCTTATATTACAGCGAGAGGAAAAACTGGAAGTAGGTCTTATTTTCAGGAGATGTCTTACTTTCAGGGAAAGACGGTAGTGCCCTGATTTAAGCGGGACAACATGGATTGACAGAAGCTGACCCAGCTTCTGATCCCAAACCTAGATGTCCCGTTTTGGCCAGAGCACGGGACCAAAAGACGGGCGTTTGTTGGTTCTCCGTTGGCTCTCACCAGAGCGTGGGACCCCCAAAGTGGAAAACCCCACATGTTGCCATTCTTCTTTCTCCTTCTGTCGTGGCACTTCTGGAAGCTGCGAGTGTGTCTGTGGTGCCGGAGGAGGAAGTGGAGGCTGTGGAGGTCAACGTGGCATCTTCTGATGATGTGCAGACTAGTGCAAGATTTCACCAGGCCACATCAGCCCCTGCAGTGTCTCCCGACCCCACACAGACCAGACAGGCTGATGCAGCCTTCCACTAGGTCACAAGAGGAGTCCCACTGCAAGAGACCATGGTGACTCTGATCCTGGAGGCGACGCATGGCCTCCATGGGTAGGAGCCATTGATCACTTCCCTAATCCGCCCCTCCCCGCTGCAAAGCTACTCAAGCTGGTGGTTGTGAGCACATGTTGTGGCAGCAGATTTCATAATTTTGCTATGTGCTTTGTGAAAACACACTTCCTTTTGTCTGCCCCAAATCTATCACCGACTAATGTTTTTAAGAGGGAGAAAAACCTTTCTCTTAAAAAGAAGGTAAAGGACTCCTGGATGGTTAAGTCCAGTCAAAGGTGACTATGGGGTGCAGCGCTCATCTCGCTTTCAGGCCGAGGGAGCTGGCATTTGTCCAGAGACAGCTTTCTGGGTAATGACTAAACCGCTTCTGGGGCAACGGAACACCGTGATGGAAGCCAGAGCGCACGGAAATGCTGTTTACCTTCCTGCCACAATGGTACCTATTTATCTACTTGCACTGGTGTGCTTTCAAACTGCTAAGTTGGCAGGAGCTGGGACAGAGCAACGGGAGCTCCCTCTGTTGCATGGATTCGAACTGCCAACCTTCTGATTGCCCTGTGATCTAAACCTTTCTCTACCCAATTTCTGCACATCATTCATAATTTTTATAAACTGTTATCATGTCCTCCTTTACTCTCCTTTTCAAACATAGTATGCCCTTTTCGTAGAGAGGAATTGCCCCAGCTCCCTGATATTTTTAGTTGCCCATTTCTGCATCTCTCCCAGCTGTACGCAATATCCTTTCTGAGATGCAGCAATTCAGAAATGCATGTGGTATTATGTGTGCGGTTGCTTCATAATCTCCACTGGTGGGGATTGGTGAGTAGGAAGCCGTCAGGTTTTATAAAAGTGGGGGAACCCTGACAGCGGAAGGGGATCAGTGAGGCAGGAGAAGGAGTATTGCAAAAAGGTGCAAGCAATATTGCTGCAATAAAGGCTTCTCAAGAGGCTTTGTTTACTAAAGGCCTCCCTTCCTCAGAGTCTGCCTGCTTATTCTTTGCACAGCTAACCAAATACCTAGTCCCCTAAATTGTCATTGTCTTCAAAGGGGCAGGGGATGCCCAGAAACCCCCTCTCCACAGAGAAAGCCACATGTGTCTTTAAAATTAGAACGGTTCATGAAAGAAGCATTAACAATGATGAACGATGACATGGTTTTGTATTGAGACAAAATGCAGAAGCGAAAACAAAGCAGTCGACTACAGAGGCTGACGAACAATAGCAAATTATAAGATTAAAGGAGGAATAATGTGGGATGATAGAAGAGGAGGTCTGAGAGAACAAGGGAGCTAATAAAGACTGATGCACAGCAGTGCCAGATGATAGACAATAAGGCTTTGTAATGAACTTTTCAGGAGAAAGCTGGCTTATCAAACCCGATATCAAGTTGTCCTGTGTCACTATCACGAATAGGGAAAGGAAGGGAAATGTGATGTTTTACAAGCGCCACACAGTATCTGAGGGCTGCTCAAAAGGTTTTGAGCCATCTCACTGGGATAAAAGAATGAAAAGAGCCCTTTTAAAAATTATGATTTTTTGTTGTTGAATGATACACACAGGATTCAGTTTTCAAGAATGGGGGATAAAGTGTTTTCAAGTGTGAGAAAAGTCCTTCAGCCCTAACTTACACTTTTTCTGTAAGGTCCTCACTTCTGCTGCCACTCTGGGCCTTTTCAGTAACAAATATATAACACTGCCTACCTTGCCAACAAAGGTCCGTATAGTAAAAGCTATGGTTTTCCCAGTAGTGATGTATGGAAGTGAAAGCTGGACCATAAAGAAGGCTGATCGCTGAAGAATTGATGCTTTTGAATTCTGGTGCTGGAGGGGACAATTGAGAGTCCCATGGGCTGCAAGAAGATCAAACCTCTCCATTCTTAAGGAAATCAGCCCTGAGTGCTCACTGGAAGGACAGATCGTGAAGCTGAGGCTCCAATACTTTGGCCACCTCATGAGAAGAGAAGACTCCCTGGAAAAGACCCTGATGTTGGGAAAGATGGAGGGCACAAGGAGAAGGGGACGACAGAGAACGAGATGGCTGGATAGTGTTCTCGAATCTACCAGCATGAGTTTGACCAAACTGTGGGAGGCAGTGGAAGACAGAAGTGCCTGGTGTGCTCTGGTCCATGGGGTCATGAAGATTCGGACACGACTAAATGACTAAACAGCAACAACAACAACAACAACACTGGTCTCAAATTCCTCGTGCAGCATTTTCCAAGCCACCTGGTCGTTGGGCATCTGGAACCGCAGTGCAAGGGCTTTTGCTAGCCCTATGTGCCAGGCTGAACTCATTCCACAATCAGCTGGGAGCTTGTTCTCACAGTCGATGGAGCAAGGTTGTGTCCTGCGGGGATCGGGAGCATGAAGGGTGCAGCTAAAGCAGAGGGGATGGGAAACCTCTATTTTAGCAGCCGGTCCGGTGCAAAGAGTTTTGTGCTATTGGAGCAAGGTGCTCTCTCGCTGCCCGTCAACTGATGGAGTGTGCCTCATTTTAGCAAAGGAACAATTGGGAGCCAGGTTGGTGAGGCTCATTTGACAAGAAGAATCCTATCTTTGTGCATAATTGGTGCCTTCTATGCCAACTTTTAAACACCTGCAGAAAACATTTCTATTCTGCCTGCCAGGCCTATGTAGGGAATAAGAATACATCCTTTCACAATGATGTCTGTATTTAACTTTTTAACATGGCTTTTATTGTACAGTTCTACATTTTATTGCAGAACTTTATTATTAAAAAAAAGCAGAGACATCACCTTACCAACAAAGGTCCGTATAAGTTAAAGCCATGGTTTTCCCAGTAGTGATGTATGGAAGTGAGAACTGGACCATAAAGAAGGGTGATCGCTGAAGAATTGATGCTTTTGAATTATGGTGCTGGAGGAGACTCTTGAGAGCCCCATGGACTGCAAGAAGATCAAACCTATCCATTCTGAAGGAAATCAGCCCTAAGTGCTCACTGGAAGGACAGATCGTGAAGCTGAGGCGCCAGTACTTTTGCCACCTCATGAGAAGAGAAGACTCCCTGGAAAAGACCCTGATGTTGGGAAAGATGGAGGGCACAAGGAGAAGGGGACGACAGAGGATTAGATGGTTGGACAGTGTTCTCGAAGCTACAAACATGAGTCTGACCAAACTGTGGGAGGCAGTGGAAGACAGGAGCGCCTGGCATGCTCTGGTCCATGGGGTCACAAAGAGTCAGACATGAATAAACGACTAAGCAACAACAACAACGAGTTTAGAAATTAGAAAATGCTTCCAGAGGTATTTTAAACAGTTATATACACAAGGGCCACAGAAAGAGTTTGATATAGACCATTTTTTAAAAACAAATGGACTACAGAAAATCTCTCAAGAAAACAAGATAATGCTGAACCACAAAATTACAGAACAGGAGGTAGAAGGTGCCATTGAGAATATGCAGTTGGGTAAATCTCCAGGGCCGGATGGCTTAACCTCAAAATACTATAGATCCTTGAAAGACTGGTTAATTCAACCACTAAAGGAGGTTTGTAATGAAATTTTAGAGGGGAAAAAGGCACCAGAGTCGTGGAAGGAAGCTTACATTACACTTATACCGAAAACTGAGTCTGAAAAGACACAACTTAAGAACTACCGCCCCATATCCCTGCTTAATGTGGATTACAAAATATTTGCTGACATTTTGGCTAATAGATTAAAAAAAGTACTAGTGGAAGAGATACATAAGGACCAAGCTGGCTTTCTCCCAGGTAGACACTTGTCTGACAACACGAGGAACATAATTAACATTTTGGAGAAGCTGCAAGTGAACATTAATACCAAAGCAGTTTTAATTTTCATAGATGCGGAGAAAGCCTTTGACAACATTTCTTGGAATTTTATGAAGAAAAATCTTCAGGGGATGGGGGTTGGTCAAGGATTTGAAAATGGTATAAGTGCAATTTACTCAGAACAAAAGGCTAAACTAATTGTTAACAATGTGGTGACAGAGGAATTCAAGATAGAGAAAGGGACACGACAAGGCTGCCCAATTTCCCCATTGCTCTTTATTTTGGTCCTGGAGGTTTTGCTAAATATGATTAGAAGGGACCGCCTGATTAAAGGTATTCAGGTCGGAGCCAAACAATACAAATTGAAAGCTTTTGCAGATGACCTAGTTTTGACGTTACAGGAGCCAGAATCTAGTACGAAAAGAGTATTAGAACTGATTCAAGAATTTGGTCATGTGGCAGGATTTAAGCTGAACAAGTCAAAAACTAAAGTTCTTGAGAAAAACTTAACACCGATTGAGAAAGAGAGGTTTCAGAAGGAGACAGCTTTAACATTAGTTAAGAAAGTAAAATATTTGGGGGTTAATATGACGGCTAAGAACTTAAACTTATTTAAAGATAACTATGAGAAATGTTGGACAGAAGTGAAAAAAGACTTAGAAATATGGTCAATTTTGAAGCTTTCCTTGTTGGGTCGAATTGCAGCTATAAAGATGAATGTATTGCCAAAAATGTTATTTTTGTTTCAATCATTGCAAATTTTGGACAAGATGGACTGTTTCAAGAAGTGGCAGAGAGATATTTCTAGATTTGTCTGGCAGGGCAAGAAGCCCAGAATAAAATTTAAAATATTAACTGACGCAAAGGAAAGAGGCGGATTTGCCCTGCCAGACCTTAAACTTTACTATGAATCAGCAGTATTCTGCTGGTTGAAAGATTGGCTGCTTCTTGAGAACACAGACATTTTGGACTTAGAAGGTTTTAATAATGTTTTTGGGTGGCATGCATATTTGTGGTACGACAAGGTTAAAGCACATAAAGCATTTAAAAACCATATTGTCAGGAAAGCATTGTTTAATGTCTGGATAAGATATGAAGACTTACTTGAAAATAAAACCCCAAGGTGGTTGTCACCAATGGAAGCAAAGGCTCAGAAAAAGCTCAATATGGAGGCCAAGTGGCCGAAATATTGGGAAATTTTGGAGCAAGAAGGAGACAAATTGAAATTGCAGAGTTTTGAGAAATTAAAAGATAAAGTACGAGACTGGCTTCATTATTATCAAATAAGAGAGGCCTATAATTTGGATAAAAAAATTGGCTTCCAGGTGGAAAAATCAAAATTGGAAACAGAACTGTTAGATCCCAAAACTAAGATACTTTCAAGAATGTATAACTTGCTGTTAAAATGGAATACGCAGGATGAAACGGTTAAATCTGCTATGATTAAATGGGCACAAGATGTTGGACATAACATTATGTTTGCTGACTGGGAACAGTTGTGGACCACCGGTATGAAATTTACGGCATGTAATGCCTTAAGAGAGAATATTATGAAAATGATATACAGGTGGTACATGACACCAGTCAAGCTGGCAAAAATCTATCATTTGCCTGATAACAAATGTTGGAAATGTAAAGAAAATGAAGGTACATTCTTTTACCTCTGGTGGACGTGCCCAAAGATTAAGGCTTTCTGGGAGATGATCTATAATGAAATGAAAAAGGTATTTAAATATACCTTCCTGAAGAAACCAGAGGCCTTTCTCCTGGGCATGGTCGGCCAATTGGTGTTAAAGAAGGATAGAACTTTCTTCATGTATGCAACAACAGCAGCAAGAATACTTATTGCAAAGTATTGGAAGACACAAGATTTACCCACCCTGGAAGAGTGGCAGATGAAGGTGATAGACTATATGGAATTGGCGGAAATGACTGGCAGAATCCGAGACCTGGGAGAAGAGTTGGTGGAAGAAGATTGGAAGAAATTTAAAGACTATCTGCAGAAACACTGTAAAATTAATGAATGTTAAAATGATGTTGGATTGAAAATAAGTGGTATTAGCAACAAAGTTAATAAGAATATGTAAAAATGGATTGATAAATGGATGAAAATATAGAGTTATAATATGTTAAGATATAGAGTTAAGATAAATGAAAGAGGGTAAGGATTTGTTGATTTGATTATGTAAATGGGAACACAAAAAGGGGAGGTGTGAGGAGGTCAAGGAAACAAGCTAATGAGTTTAAGGATACAAAAGAATGGATTTGTTTTTAATTTTTCTTTACTTACTCGTTTTTTGTATTTTGTATTTTTTCTTCTTCTTTTTATATATTTTTTTCTTTTTTATTCTGTAAATTTTTGTTTTTTGTAAAATCTCAATAAATATCTTATAAAAAAAAAACAAACTGCGGGAGGCAGTGGAAGACAGGAGTACCTGGCGTGCTCTGGTCCATGGGGTCACGAAGAGTCAGACACGACTAAACGACTAAACAACAACAACAACATTTTATTGCTGTAAATGATTGGGTTGTTTTTTTAAAAAAATGATGTAGTGTTGAAGTAAGGTTCAACTGCCGGTCCAGCCAGCTTCTGCACATGGATTGAAGGAGGGGCGCCATTTTGTTCATCACCTCAGATCAGACAGCAACTAGGCATTGCAGCCATTACTGACGAGTTAATCCATTTTTAAAAAACTACAATATTGCTTACGTAGTCTAAAACAGGTGGTCTAAATGGAAAGCACTTACTTGGATGTAAATCTCACTGGTAAGATGACTGGAACTTGCTTTCAAGTGATGACTTTTCCACACACGATTCCCCTGTACGCTCTAGAGTTGTTATTCATTCTATTGGTGGAATTTTTGTCCCTGAAGGTATTGCCACTGTTGTGGGGATACCACATTTTTGTTGCCTGGAAAAAATGTGATGCTTTCCACAGGTGGTTGGGCTGGTGTCATTTAAAATGTGGCTGTGCTGTGTTCAGAGATCAATGGCAGGTCTCCCTTGTGTCCCTGCCATGTTGTGTGACCATAATCTAAGCACTCAGTCCGGAAAATGGAGGCTTACTTCATAGCTGAAACGTATTAGCCTCGAAGTATAGATAAGCTCTTTTGACAGTTTCACTCCCTCTTCCTTTTCCCCATCATAACTTTCTGAATCAGGCTTCTCTGGAATTTTTCACCCTCTTTTCTGGCTAACTCTTTTTGTGTTTCCTAGACACCACAAATTCATTATCCAGCCTTGAAGAAATGATCGAAGAGGAAGTTCAATAGCCATCTTCTCACGATTGCCTCCACACATTCAGTCAAGATGTGGGGAGAGCCTTCTGACCTGTGTACTGATGCCAGCATCCTCTCATGGCTCCTGCATGTGTTGGGCTGATATACCGGCAGATATACAGCACACCCTCAAAGTGTCCCTATTTTCCAGGGACGGTCCCAGATTTACAGAACCCGTCCCAGTTTCTGATTTGATTTCAGAATGTCCCGCTTTTTGTTAGGATGTCTCTATTTTCATCAGAGAAAAGTTGGAGGATATGGAATAGGACATCCCTATTTTCATCGGAGAACTGTTGGAGGATATGATATAGTTGTCCATGTATAGGGCCTATAATGCTATCAGGAATCTTGGTGCAACCATGGTTCCCCATCACTCATGGAGCTCCTATGTACGTTTGGTTATATGCATGCAGTGTTAGCAAAGCCACTTGATAGTATGCTTTTTTATATTATTATTATTATTAAATTTTATTAAATACAAAAAAGAAATAGATACAAATAACCAAATACAAAAAAGGAAAAGATACAAATAACCAAAGAAAAGAAAAAAGCCAAAAAAAGCTAAAGAAGACAAAATGTTTACATATACACATGCATATAGTTATTTACATATCTGAAAAACAGTGTTAGCAAAGCCACTTAAAGAATGCAGAGAGAAAAGTAAATGCAGAGAGAGTAAATAAGCACATTACTGCCAAAACTGAAGAAAACACGGGATAATCTGAGGAGGAATGAACAGAGAGGTTTTCTTTCCTTCTTACGTCAGGCCTTGTATGTAGCAGGGTAACATTCAATGAAACAGAGGAACAATTCCCTCAGAACTACACAGCCAATCAGAGCATGTGCTACCTCACGCAAGATCATGCCACTCTACCTGGTTGCTAGGTGACACCTCTAGCTCTTGGCTAGTTGACTTTGATAACTCTTAAGTGACAAAGTGAAAGATCCCTGCTGTTGCACTTTCCAAAATGTAGGAGCCATTGCCACAGACCCTCCAAGTGCCCCTATATTCCTAGAAAGGCATGAATATACTCTCCCATGACCCACCCTGTGCATAGGGATTATCGACAGCCACAATACTTGACTCTAGATTTTGCCCTAGTCGACTTGCCATTTTTATTTTTTAAAAGAGTGGTTACAATGCGCTGTGGTTTGAATGGGCTGAGAACCTTATTCCGGTGAGTAGAATTTGCGGGAACGATTTGAAGTTCAAGAGGGGAAGCCTCAAGGTACAAAAAGCTATCGACATGTTACAGTCCTGGATCTGGAAGAGTAAAATGCAAACAATATGGTACTAAGCCCTTAACTAACACAGCCCATCTGTCATTTTCCTGGAATGCAGTAATGGCTCTTTTTAGGAGGTGCCTGTTCTTATTTCAGAGCCAATCTCCAATCCATCTTCACTTCCTATTCATGTCGAGGAAGTTATGAGAAACGACTCTCTTCACAGATGAGCACGTACCCCTGTCAGTTCCCTATTACAACCATTCCAGCGTCAGTTTCGCTTGCTTGAGTTATGGGAGTAGCTTGTAGCCTTTTACTACCCCGCTGGGTTAATTCAGAATTTTAGTTGTAAGCTCTCTGCCGGTTTGGCTCTCAACATTAATGGAAGTTGTAATATATACACACACACATATCTATATCATGCAGGATCTCTCTTGCCCTTGATTCTCCTTAAAAACTTATCTTCTTCTTTTTTTAAAGTACTCTTTATGCTATGTTGTTATAGGGTGCCAGTGAATGGAAGACATACTCAACAGCATCTAATACCCTGAGAAGGAAAATCTTAGAGTGTTATTCAACTAGATAATTGCTCAGGTGGACCAACTTCTGCTTGCACAATGCAATTCTCCACCCCCTACTTTTCTCTCCCTACCGCAACACCCCCAAATCTGCCCTGGAGAGTTAGGGGAACAGATTTAGGGGATGCAGGAAGGGAGGGGAAGTCCCATTGTGTAAGCGGAAGTTGTTCGTCTTGCACAAGGAGTTCCTTAGCACCACGTTGAAGACAACGGATGAGCTACTTCATCACATTGCAATCAGAGTCTTAGACCTTTGAGCGTGGGGCGAAGTAAACATGCCCAGTGCAATGTAGAAGTGAATCCCTCCTTGGCACTGAAGAGGACAGGAACGTGGGGGGAAGTCTGGGGGAGCATCAGGGGAGGCCTGTAATGAGAAAATACATAGGAGGGAGAGGCTAATGATACTCATAGAAGGGAATCATGCGAAGACGAAACATGCTGAAAACCCTAAATCCTAGAGGAAAGGGGAGTTGGTACTCCTTGCTGCTCAAAATGGCACAGCCAGGCAGGGAAGGTCTTAGCGATGTACCCTAATAATGCAAGATGGGCACTGCCCAATTAGAAGTCATCGGCGGCTATGCAACCGCCATCCCCACAACAAAACTACCTGGACAGGGATAGCCTAACTACCGTCGTCTGTGCTCTGGTAACCTCAAGGTTAGATTACTGCAATGCGTTATATGTAGGGCTGCCTCTGAAGATGGTTCGGAAACTTCAGCTGGTGCAGAATTCAGCAGCCAGGTTGCTCCCCGGAGGGAAATGGTTTGAGCATATTACACTGATCCTGGTCAGACTGCACTGGCTACCAATTAGTTTCTGGGCCTGATTCAAAGTGCTGGTTTTGACCTATAAAGCCTTAAATGGCTCAGGACTGCAATATCTCAAGGACCGCCTCTTTCCATATGAACCCTTCTTCTGAGGCCCTTCTTTGTGTGCCTCCTCAAGAGGTTCGGAGGGTGGCAACACGAAAACAGGGCCTTCTCTGCAGTGGCCCCCCGTCTGTGGAATGCTCTCCCCAGGAAAGTTCACCAGGTGCCTTCATTATACACCTTTAGGGGCCAGGCAAAAGCGTTCCTTTTTAACCAGGTCTTTGGTTGATCTGATTGACATCCTATGCCCTTTTAAAATGTAGCTCTTTTTTGGGGGGGGGGTTATTGGGTTGTTTTTATTTTGATTGTATCTATTGTGGTTTTTATGTTGATCTTTTCTGTGAACCGCCCTGACACCTCTGGGTATAGGGCGGTAAAAAGGTAAAGGGACCCCTGACCATTGGGTCCAGTCATGACCGACTCTGGGGTTGCGGTGCTCATCTCGCTTTATTGGCCAAGGGAGCTGGCGTACAGCTTCCAGGTCATGTGGCCAGCATGACTAAG
This sequence comes from Podarcis raffonei, assembly GCF_027172205.1. Lineage (NCBI taxonomy): Eukaryota > Metazoa > Chordata > Lepidosauria > Squamata > Lacertidae > Podarcis > Podarcis raffonei. The sequence goes on along the minus strand of NC_070602.1, from coordinate 129,761,955 downwards.
CCGCTTCTGGCGAACCAGAGCAGCACACAGAAACGCTGTTTACCTTCCCACTGGAGCGGTACCTATTTATCTAATTGCACTTGACGTGCTTTTGAACTGCTAGGTCACCCCGTCTCGGGGATTTAACCGCCGACCTTCTGATTAGCAAGTCCTAGGTTCTGTGGTTTAACCCACAGCACCACTCGCGTCCCTAAATGGCGGTATATAATTCTAATAATAATAATAATAATAATAATAATAATAATAATAATAGGAAGAACCTTGCTTTATAGCCTCAAAGGCCACTATTTCTTAGCAACTTGAGAAGTGCTCTGGCAATATTGCTGGAAACCAGTGCTTGTAGGGTTGAGGTCGACTTCCTTGTGAAAGGGCTTTCTAGAAGTCATCAACCCCCCATCCCAACATATACCCCCCTCCATAATTTGCAGTAGCTAGTAGCTATTGCAGATTACAGGGATGTGGGCGGCACTGTGGGTTAAACCACAGAGCCTAGGACTCGCCGATCAGAAGGTTGGCGGTTCGAATCCCTGCGATGGGGTGATCTCCCATTCCTTTGTCCCTGCTCCTGCCAACCTAGCAGTTCGAAAGCACGTCAAAGTGCAAGTGGATAAATTGGTACTGCTCCGGCGGGAAGGTAAACGGCCTTTCCATGTGCTGCTCTGGTTCGCCAGAAGCGGCTTAGTCATGCTGACCTCGGCCAGTAAAGCGAGATGAGCGCCGCAACCCCAGAGTCGGTCACGACTGGACCTAATGGTCAGGGGTCCCTTTACCTTTATTGCAGATTATACAATGGGGCAAGCTCTTTGGCACGAGAGCCTTTCACATACAGATAAACAGGGGCAGAAAAGTTGCTCCCAGACTAAGAAAGAACAAGGAAAAAGGAGAACACCTAGAAAACAATGAAGGCACTAGCCAGTAAACACAACACTCTAAGGCTGTTTACTCTGCATTTTGTGTGTCCCTTCACCCAGTGTGTGAAGCAGAGTTCACAGGACATTAGCCAAAATCCATACCTCTTCTGTATTTATCCTGTCATGCTGCACCCCCCCGCAAGCCAACTTCAATCTGAATTGCAAAAAAAGAGTGACTTAGCTGCATTTTAAGCTGGTAACGCGAACACAGCCTAAGATAGCAATTAACAATTGTAATTTATATTGCAAATGCCTAATCACATCCAGTACTGAAATGTCAACAATCTGAGGTCACATACGATGCAATAATATCCTTGGTATTACAATAAAATATGGCTCATTCAGATTATTCTGAAGGAGCCACTTAGACCTGTTCAATTGCTTTGAATGTCATTGCTTCGAGGAGTGGACAGTCTGAAAGCCACTTTCATGAGCACCTAGTCATGCTCATGACTACAGAAATCAGCACAAGGATCTTTCTGGGTGTATATATTATCTGCTGCACAGAAAGCTATCAAGCATCCATGCTGATTTTACTGCCTAGCAGCCCTCTGTGGGGCTAGTTCAAGACATTTTGCTGCCTCAGGCAGAAAATGGCAGCCCCTCCAAGTGCCCCTATTTTCCAGGGACAGTCCTGGATTTACAGAAGCTGCCCCAGTTTCTGATTTGATCCCAGAATGTCCTGCTTTGCCTTAGGACGTCCTCATTTTTTCTAGGAAAAATGTTGGAGCAGGTATGGAGTCATGCGACCTCCAAGCCAAGGAGATAAGTAACTATACAACCTTTAGAAGATGCCTGAAGGCATCCTTGTATAGGGGAAGGTTTTTTTAATGTTCAATGTTTTATTGTTGTTGTTGTTGCTTAGTCATTTAGTCATGTCCGACTCTTCGTGACCCCATGGACCAGAGCACGCCAGGCACCTCTGTCCTCCACTACTTCCCGCAGTTTGGTCAATAATGTTTTATTATGTTTTATTATGTTTTATTATGTTTTTATATATGTTGGCAGCCTCCCACGTGGCTGGGGCAACCCAGTCAGATGGGTGGGGTACAAATAAACATAATCATAGTCATAATAGAATAGTGTTCCTATTTTCATGAGAGAGATGTTGGATGGTGTGAAGATCAGTGGTCAACCAGGAAAGGTGAACGGATCACCCTTTTCTCACCCCTGGGCTGCACTTCCACCTTCCATGTTGACACCATCTGATTCTGATTCTAATATTCTCCTAGGCCCTGCCTCACATTCTGCAGGGTTACCATAGAGACAGCAAGAAACAACTTTGCATCATCGCTATTCCGTTGTCCACTTCTTACCGGACGCTCGATCACTAAGCAAGGAGTGCTCTCAGCTTAGCCTATTTGTGTTATTTCAGCATTCCTATCAACATGGCAGGCAGGAAATTGTGCCATTGAGATGTCCACATGTTCTGCTTCATTGTCCCATGAAGCCAGCTGAGAAGTTAAGGATTTATAGCTGGGGAATGGATGAAATCATTGGACAACTAAGAGACGGTAACATAGATGCAAGTGGATGCTGTGATAGACAGCAACAGAAAAGGGAGAAGGGGGGATTCCCTTAAAGGTAAAAGGTAAAGGGAACCCTGACCATTAGGTCCAGTCGTGACCGACTCTGGGGTTGCGCACTCATCTCGCTCTATAGGCCGAGGGAGCCGGCGTTTGTCCACAGACAGCTTCCGGGTCATGTGGCCAGCATGACTAAGCCGCTTCTGGCGAACCAGAGCAGCACACGGAAACGCCGTTTACCTTCCCACCGGACTTTGCACTTTGAGGTGCTTTCGAACTGCTAGATTGGCAGGAACTGGGACCGAACAATGGGAGCTCACCCCTCGCGGGGATTCAAACTGCCGACCTTCTGATCGGCAAGTCCTAGGCTCTGTGGTTTAACCCACAGCACCACCCCAATTAGTCAAGGTCCCAGTACCCCCCATGCGGTTTAGATAAGACATGACTGAGGCCCATTCAATGGCCTTCAGTGGGACTTAGTTTTGAATATATTTTTCACTAGATGTGCCAATGAAGTCTGAGGCTCCTTCAAAATCACATTTTTATTTTTGGTACTACGGTCAAGCTACATTGCATTTTGTAGAATAATGTACATTGCACTTGTCCAAAGCAGCCTATGAACCAAGAGTTTCCAGGGATCAACAACACAAAACATTGGGAGGAAAAGCAGTAGATAAATAAGTAAATAAGTTGGGGGTGTGGTGCAGGAAAAACAACTTACTCCTTAACTTAAAGAAAACAAAAGAGATCATTGTGGACTTTAGGAAATGTAAATTGAATATTCAGCCACTTATTATTGAGGGGAAGTGCGTGGAACAGGTCTCGGTGTTTCGATTTCTGGGAATGGTGTTGAGAGACGACCTTACCTGGGGAGAAAACAGCAAAGACCTGATGAAGAGAGCACAGCAGAGGTTATATTTTCTGAGAATCCTCTGGAAAAAAATCTCTCAAAGGACCTGTTGATGGCATTTTACCATTGCACTGTGGAGAGCGTATTAACTTATGGTCTCTGTGTGTGGTTTGGGAGCTGCACGGCCAGGGAAAAAACAATGCTATCCAGGGTTGTAAAGACTGCAGAGAGAATAATTGGGTGCACTCTTTCCACCTTAGATCAAATCTATGCTGCCAGGTGCCATAAGTAAGCGGCAGAGATAGCACAGGATAGTGCGCACCCCGGAAATGATCTCTTTCAGCTTCTGCCTTCTGGAAGAAGGTATAGGGTTATAAAGGCCAGGACTAGCCGCCTGAGAAACCGTTTCTACGCAAATGCAATTCTGGTTCTAAACGCAGCATAAGGGGTCTCTATAGTATAGTGTATTTTATAGTATAGTGTATTTTAAAATGGGGTTTCAGAGTTTTTAGGGGTTTTTGAATGTTTTATGTAGTTTTTCAATTTCATTGTTCTGTATGGGACAATGACAATAAAGATATCGTATATCGTATAAATATCCATAAATGATCCACATTGATCCAGAATTAAAAGCAGTTTGGTTAGATTCCGCTCTCGTGTGAGTGCCGGAAATAGCAATTGTTCTTCAGATGAATGATGATTTTTGTTGCTATTGTAACTCCTATCTCACCGAATTATAGAAACAGGTGATCTTAATAGGCGTAAGATTTAGCCGGTGCCTGTGACTTCACTAGGTATCCAGATTAAACCAGTCAAATTTTTTTTTGGGGGGGGTACCAACCAGGGTATCGTAGGGCTTCTTGTGACTCAAACTTGTCATAACTTCAGTTGATCTTCCCCTAACAGACGTCTTTTCAATCCTGGCACCTTCAGTTTAAGCCAACTGCCCACCACTCTGCACCACCTTTTGAATTATAACATCCTCTGGCCAGTTAGAATCTTGGAGGTCACCAACAGCAGCAAACAGGCTCATATGACCCCAGCTCTATGGGCTCCCACTACGGGATGCTGACTTGAATTACCGTATTTTTCGCCCTATAGGACGCACTTTTCCCCCTCCAAAAATGAAGGGGAAATGTGTGTGTGTCCTATGGGGCGAATTCAGGCTTTCGCTGAAGCCTGGAGAGCGAGAGGGGTCGGTGCACACGGACCCCTCTCGCTCTCCAGGCTTCAGGAAGCTATCCGCAAGCCTTGGGAGCTCTGCGGGAGTTCCCATCGGGCTCCCAAGGCTTGCGGATAGGAGCCTGCATCCTGAATCCTGGGGCGCGCTGCACAGCGCGCCCCGGGCTTCATGCAGATATCAGGAAGCCCCACAAGCTCGAAGGACAGCAGGGTGGCGGAGCGCCACCATCCCTCTATTCCCCGACCTGGTTTGGAGGCTGGCAGTGGGGAGAAGCACGCTTCTCCCCACCGCCAGCCCCACAAGCTCGGGGGACAGCGGGGAGGCGGAGCGCCATCCTGCTGTACCCCGACCTGGTTTGCGGGGTTGCCTGCATCCCGAAGAGAGATACCTGCATCCCGAAGCCTTTGGGCAGATATCCACAAGCCTGGGGAAACCGGCACGACTTCCCGCGGGCTCCCTAGGCTTGCGGATAGCAGCCTGTTCTGGGGGCTGGGGTCAGGGGAAGCTCGGGCTTCTCCCGCCCCAGCCCCGTGTTTGGGGGAGAAATAATTTTTTTTCTTTATTCCCCCCCCAAAAAAAAACTAGGTGCGCCCTATAGGGCTGGTGCGCCCTATGGGGCAAAAAATACGGTGACACTGAGGGCGGGTGCATTTGAGGACCACGGTGGGTGGGGAAGGGAATCACCCTCATTTTACCCTGAAAAGAAGGGGAATAGCAGAGTGTCTTGAAAGACAGAATCTGTTATGGCAACAGCATCAGGGCAGAGCTATTCATCCATGGAAGAGAGAGGAAGAGGATGGGGGAAAGATTCTTTCCCAGTGGGATCATTCAGGGCATAACAGAATAGCAGGAAGACGTCAAGGCAGCAAAAGGAGGCCAACCATTTCGATCTTCCACAGCCCTTTAATTTTTTATTATTATTATTCAAAATTAAAACAAAATATATCATCCAGAAACATATCATCCTTATTCCCCCCCATTTTTCCTCCCTCCCCCCCCACAACCCCCCCACCCCCCGGCTTTCCTCAGTTCCAGTCTTTGTTTTCTCTGAGAATGCTGTTTTCTGCCTGTTACAAAGTTGTATAGATCCTCAAACTATTTAGGTGATTATTATCAATAAAAAGTTTGTGAATGTTTATTCAAAGCCAGCCAAGGAGTCCAATTCGCTTTGTTGCCTCCATTCCTCCTTAAAGTCACAGTTATCCTTGTCCCGTAGCTTATATGTCAGTTTTGCCAGTTCTGCATAGTCCGTCAATTTTTCTTGCCATGATTCTTTAGTTGGGGTTTCTTCAGTCTTCCATCCTTGTGCTATTAGAACTCTGGCGGCTGTTGTCGCATACATGAAGATGTTTTTCAGCTTTTTGGGCAGATCTTTCCCTACAATCCCTAACAAAAATGCTTCAGGTTTTTCAACGAACGTTAAATGGAACATTTTCTTCAATCCGTTGTATATCATTTCCCAATTTTTTTCAATTACATTACAATCCCACCACATAAGATAAAATGTCCCCTCCTTTTCCTTACACTTCCAACATATATTTGAACTAGTTTTGTGCATTTTTCCCAACTGCACGATCTTCCACAACCCTTTTCAGTAGTTTAGGATCTCCACCAACAGGAGTTGGGGGAAAACATCTCTCCTTGCTGCTTCAGACGAACTTTGCAATGGCCAGGGATGGAGCAAGGGGTGTGTGTGTGGGGATGCGGGACGCACCGGGTGTCATCTTGATGGGGGGTGACATTCGGCCCCCCCCCGTGACTCCCAAGCCTACACAGCGAACCGGGGGAAGGGGGGAGCTGTGCCGCTTTGCCGCGGCCCCGATGGTAGGCTTGCCTTGGGAGTCGCAGGTGGGGGGTGCACAGAATGTCACCCCTGGGGAGTTGGGTAGTTGGTTGGAGTGGGAGTGAATTGGGATAGAGTCTGGGGGTAGGTTGAGTTTGTTAAGTTGTGGGTGAACATATCAGACGACACAGCAATTCTTCAAACAGCTCTTGTTTATTCACAGGCCGGGACAGAACTGAACTGAAGGGTTCAGTCAGCCTGCTTATATAGAGCTCCACTACAACGCAACAGTAACAACTCTCTGTAACTATCCAATCACTGAACGTCACTTTTGATCCCTTATTTGCATAACTATCTACAGTATCGCCCTGCTGGCACAGGGTGAGAACTTCAGTACATAACAGAGTTAGTGTAGCGAAATAAGCTGAGTAAGGAACAGTTAGGGGCTAGGAAGACAAGTAAATATCTGAGAGGTGGTTTAGTGAGGGAGAGCAGGTAGCGGAAGTTATAGGTCTGGATAGGCACCCCATGATTGTAATTGACTGATACTGTTTATGAAACCACACGCTTCTTAAACTGCAGTAAATAAACAGAGGTTTATGGTCCAATTTAACCCTGACTGGACTCCGTATTGTACCAGTTAGGGCCTGGGTGGTGGCAGCGAGGAATAAAGTGGTGGCACAGGGATCAACAGACGGTGAAACGTCTGGGGACCCTGTTTGATCGCCACCCCCCCCGCCCGCGACTCCCAAGCCTACAGTGAGCACCGGCCCCGGCGGCCCCCCTCCCGGGGCCTTTCCTCCCCCTTCCTGTCAGCGGCCACCCAAGGGTGCCTCCTTCCCTTCCCCACCGCGCTTTCCTCTCCTCAGCTGGGCCTTGCTGAGGGAGGAAGATGAGGAAGGGAGAGGAGGAAGGAAGAGGCCGGTGGAGGAGGAGGAGGCCCTCAGGAGGAAAGGCTGAGGTAAAGTCCGCAGGGCCTTCGTTGGGGGGCTTCGAGGGGAGGGGGAAGAAAGAAGGGGGAGAAATCCCTACCCCCCACCGCACAAACATACACACCGCGTGTCACTTAGGAAGAAGGGAGAGCAAACGGAAAAGTGGGGGTTTCCTAACGTTTTAATTCTTTTAATATTATTTCTTAAATTTCCATATCCCGCCCTTCCTGCCAAAGGAGCCCCACCTTTTCCTGCCACCAAGATAAGAGTAGGAACAGGAATACCCTTTTATGGTCAGAAGTACAGGAAGGAATACCCTTTTATGGTTAAGAGTGCTGGAGCAGGAACATATGTGATGTCAACCTGCGTGTATAGGCTGATGTGGTTGGATTCCTGGGGAAGAAGGGAGAGGGTGCCTGGAGGATATATATACTGCATGAAATTTCTCATTTCTTTGGACTTGCTGTGGACACACCACGCAGGTGCCTTTCTGCTGCTCCGGAGAACTCCAATAAGGCTACAACTCAAGTTAGAAAACATGGCTCCTGTGTCTAGTCAGCAATCGTACTGGTGGCCATCCATGTGTATTTTGCCCTTGGGGTCAATGGCAGAGAGGGTTAAGTTGGGACACAGGAGTTCTGAGTGGATGGGATTGTCAGTTGTCAGGATTCTCCTATTTCGCTGCCAGAAGGTTTTGGAGGTAGGGGGAAAGACGGCAAAGGTACCCACTTCCCTCTTGGTGGGTAAGGATTATTAGTCTGTCGTTGAGATGCCTCGCCCCTCAGAGGATGCTCCTGCAGGTGTTTGGGAATGAATATGGTGGCCAACATTTGTCCATAGCAAAGTCGTGTCATACCAATGCATAAAAAGCGGGCGGGTGGGCTGGGAGATCCGGCAAGGAGGCGAAAGAGGGAACCCCCCAGCCATGCCATGATTTAAACCACGCCCGGCCACGCCCCCTGCCATTGCTGATTGGCCAGCAGGGTGCGTGACACAGCTGGGGGTCAGTGTGAGGTGGGCGTCAACCCTCCACCCCCTAGCCGAATCACTGAGATGACCTGGGCGCCCGGCTGCAACACCACCCACTGGGGAAGGTGAGCGAACCTACCAATTTGCTGTCCTTTCATGAACCCCAAAATCAACTGCCCAAGGTGTCCAGCTCACTCTATCTGATAGTAGGGCTGGCCTACTATCACCAAGGGCTCTTGGTGTATGGTCCAATCCGTTGACACTTGATTAGATAAAGTGGGCAGGAGAAGAGATGGATTTTGGACTCACAGCTGTCCATGGAGGTGCAGGTTAATTCTGTGTCCAGGGCGGCTGTCTACCAGCTCCATCTGGTACGCAGGCTGAGACCCTACCTGTCTGTGGACTGTCTTGCCAGAGTGGTACATGCTCTAGTTATCTCCCGCTTGGACTACTGCAATGCACTCTACGTGGGGCTACCTTTGAAGGTGACTCGGAAACTGCAGTTAATCCAGAATGCGGCAGCTAGACTGGCGACTGGGAGCGGCCGCCGGGACCACATAACACTGGTCCTGAGAGATCTGCATTGGCTCCCAGTATGTTTCCAAGAACAATTCAAAGTGTTGGTGCTGACCTTTAAAGCCCTAAACGGCCTCGGTCCTGTATACCTGAAGGAGCGTCTCCATCCCCATCATTCAGCCCGGACACTGAGGTCCAGCACCGAGGGTCTTCTGGCGGTTCACTCATTGCGAGAAGTGAGGTTACAGGGAACCAGACAGAGGGCCTTCTTGGTAGTGGCACCCTCCCTGTGGAACACCCTCCCTTCAGATGTGAAGGAAATAAGCAGCTCTCTTCTTTTTAAAAGACATCTGAAGGCAGCCCTGTTTAGGGAAGTTTTTAATATTTAATGCTGTATTGTTTTTAACACTTGATTGGAAGCTGCCCAGAGTGGCCGGGGAAACTCAGCCAGATGGGCGGGGTATAAATAATAAATTGTTATTATCATGTTGTGTTCCCTAAGCGGAATAGTGGTAACACCCTAACAAAAGCACACTTTTATCAGCTGCAAGAAGATTACCCAAAGAGCAATGTAACAACTAGGCTTTTCGACCATGCCAGAGGCAGAGGAAGAGCAGAAAAGACTACGAAGGGGGGGAAAGGGGGCCAGGAAGAGTTGTGGATTGAGGGCAGGAGTTTCCTCCCTGTCACAGACATCTTAAGGACACGGAAGCCCTGTCTGGGCCCGGAATATCACACCCCTTCAAATGAGTGGACAATCATAGTCCATTAACATTAGAGCACTACAGAGATTACCTGAACTGTAATATGAGTGTAGAGGCCATGCCTGCTGGATAGACTATCAATGGCTTGTAAAAGATAACAGGATATTTATACCAGTGTTCAGATTTGTTTTTTTGTTTTTTTAAAGGCATCTGCCTACTCGGGGATTTCTCGGTTTAAAAGAGCAATTGCAGAAGATATTTTTGTCAGCCGGAGCATTCTTGCTGACATCTCATTTCCTTTCTCTTCTTTAGCAGGGAAGGTATAATCAGCATTTACTGCTAACCCTTCCTTCCTGTTGCAACAGATGGAAGTAACAAAACAGCAAAAATAAAAGGGGTTATTAACATTGACGGCAAGCCTCCCAATGCTCTGGCCATTAACTGAATGCTGCAAGCTGGAAGTTATTAGAACAGCTAAGGGCATCTAGTGTTAAAAACACAGGAAAAATGTTTCTGAGAAAGAAGGCAATGGATGGGGAATGAAATATGCCGGAGAGTATTATTGATGCAGAATAAGGCAGAACATGTCTGAAAAATGTAAATCACTGTCGTCATAAATTAAGCATTCTTGGAGCAAGCAACATCAGATGGGCCTGAGGATTGTTTTTCTGATGGCCAAAGCCGTCACATTGCCCATATTTTAGGGCTCTTCCTGCATTCATTTACGGTGATATGATGGAATTACTCTAGTAACGCCTACCTCTGCGCACACAAAAAGAAGACTTTGGGACATAAATGAAGAAAAATGTGGCAGTGTTAGCCTTGTCTCCTTTTCTCTTCACCTCGTAAAGTTCCGATCTCGTGGCCTCGTCATAAAACAGCGAGAGTGGTCAATAGTAATTGAGATTCAAGATTAAGAGGGCCTGGTCACATGGCAACGTGCAGCTGGTGTTATGGAACATCCACTCCAGGGGTCAGTACAGCTTATCCCAATTAGTCGTTGGCTTTCAAACAGGTTAAATGCATGTTTAATTAAGATGCAAAGCCATAAAGGTATATACCATTTTCCTAAAGTCCCTCTTGATTAATCAGGTTTAGGTTTATCTTATCTATTAATTGAGGGTAAGGAGCTGTTATAAACCAGTCAAACAGGAATTGCTGTTGAAGAATTATTACTGAAGAGCTCCTGTCAAAGTGAAGTTAATTACTCTCAAAATTGAAAGTGAGGGAGGTGGGGATCCGGTGCCTAGGAAAAGAAAGCATTTTGCTAAAGGAGATATTAAATCCGCCATCATTTAGATCCTTTAAAGGAAAGGTGAAGTAGAAAACTGTGACCCTCTTTTCCGACAGTGTTCTGAGTCTACTGAGTGTCAGGGCCTTGGGAATTCCATTCACAAAGACTAGTCAGGGCAGAATCCCTAGTCGGGACACCCAATTAACCTCAGCCATAACTGGTTGAATGCTGGAAGGCACTGCTTCCCCCCTGAATTAATCAGATTTTCAAACAGGCTAGCTTTAGTTGACGGGGGCACAAGGGGGATGGATTAAAAGCTAAATCCATAACCCAACCAGAGCTAAGTACACTTAAACCCATTGACGTCAGTATACTTAAGCTCTCTTAACTGTGAAACCGCAGGATTATGGCCTGAGGTTGCTTGTTACTCATAGTCCAAGACAAAAAATTGAGTCCTGTAGCTACTTAGAGATTAACCAACATGGCATAAACTTTCATGGATCACTATCCCCCCTCCCCACGCCCCGGCCACTTTTCTTCCTTATGAAAAGAGTCCAAAAAACCCAATGAAAGTTATATGGGTCACAATAACAGGTGGAGCATAAATGAATTTAAGACGTGATAAATTTTCTTCTCTTTAAAATATCACAGGTTCATTTCCCCTCCCTGTTCTCTAGACTAAGATATCTGCTTCTCTGAAACACAACATGGTCAAATGTGACTTAAAAGTCACTTTTCATCATGTCACCCACTTTTACATCAGCTGGTGGATTGTATGATATTAAGAAGACTTTTGGAACAGAAAGAAACAGGAAAGTTTGTTCTGTGACTGTTGATTTATGCTAACAAGGTAATGTGTATAGTCATTGGGACCAGGACCTGGAGACCATGGGGCTCTTTCTTGGTTTGAGGATATAAAGATTGGTTACAGGAAACCTTATCTTGAATAGCTTTTTAATGTTGAACAGAAACTCAAATACACTTTTGTGAAGAAACCAGAGGCCTTTCTCCTGGGCATAGTTGGCCAATTGGTGCCAAAGAAGGATAGAACTTTTTTTATGTACGCTACAGCAGCAGCAAGAATACTCATCGCAAAGCATTGGAAGACACAAGAACTACCCACCTTGGAAGAATGGCAGATGCAAGTAATTGACTATATGGAAATGGCTGAGATGACTGGCAGAATCCGAGACCAGGGAGAAGAGTTGGTGGAAGAAGATTGGAGGAAATTTAAAATTTATTTACAGAAGCAGTGTAAAATGTATGAATGCTGATGACATTGAAATGAAATGAAGGGGTTTTAGTGACGAGAGTGAAAGTTTGAAATTATAAAATTGGGAGGTAGGATACTTAAGGACAAAGTGGTAGGATATGAATTTGCTGAACCAACTGTCAAAAAGGGATACAAAAAAGGGAGACGTGAGGAAGTCAGGAAAATAAGTTAATCAATGTTGAATAATTAGAAAAGAGTGATTTGTGTTTTTTCTTATTTTATTTCTGTGCGTTGATTGGTGGTTTTTTTTTCTTTTTTCTTTTTTCTTTTTTAGAAAAGAAAAGATTTCACAATACATAAAATACCTAAAATACAAACATTTAACCTAAAAAAGAAAAAAGAAAAAAGAAAAAAAGAAAAAAGAAAAAAAAACCCACCAATCAACGCACAGAAATAAAATAAGAAAAAACACAAATCACTCTTTTCTAATTATTCAACATTGATTAACTTATTTTCCTGACTTCCTCACGTCTCCCTTTTTTGTATCCCTTTTTGACAGTTGGTTCAGCAAATTCATATCCTACCACTTTGTCCTTAAGTATCCTACCTCCCAAATTTATAATTTCAAACTTTCACTCTCGTCACTAAAACCCCTTCATTTCATTTCAATGTCATCAGCATTCATACATTTTACACTGCTTCTGTAAATAAATTTTAAATTTCCTCCAATCTTCTTCCACCAACTCTTCTCCCTGGTCTCGGATTCTGCCAGTCATCTCAGCCATTTCCATATAGTCAATTACTTGCATCTGCCATTCTTCCAAGGTGGGTAGTTCTTGTGTCTTCCAATGCTTTGCAATGAGTATTCTTGCTGCTGCTGTAGCGTACATAAAAAAAGTTCTATCCTTCTTTGGCACCAATTGGCCAACTATGCCCAGGAGAAAGGCCTCTGGTTTCTTCACAAAAGTGTATTTCCTAACTTTTCCCTTCATCTGCCTCTGAGCTGTGACCTCCCTCAAACCCCTATTGTAAATCTATACTGTCTTCTTCTTCCTCCTCCCTGGAAGGTCAGGATGGGGAGGCGGTCTCCACCATTCCTCCTCCTCCTCTGCCCAGTGCCTGACAGAAGGGAGCCCTGATATTCCCCTCTTCAGTTCTGGATAGATGGCCATATTCCACAACTGTGACTCTCGGTCATCACAAAGAATCACAGGGCTCCTACTAACTCAAGAGTGTGTATAGTATTCATGGAACAACATTGGAAGTTCTCCTTTAGTGACGTTGGTGTGTGACATCATACTGGGTCATAAGGAAAGGGTTAACTAAGTGTAAAATGATTAACCAATAGGAACCCAAGGGGAGGAGTTAGAATTGTTAAGAAGTGAGTCTGGAGTTAGAGAAGGGAGAGGGAGGATAAGTCTGTGGGTTGGGCTAGTTTGTTGTGGGAGAATCTGTTAAGAGGAGTCAGTTAAACAGTTGGGATTATCAGTTAGAAGGTATTAGGAAGGTATAGGCCGGTAAAGAAACTAAGATTAAGAAACTGACAAGGAAAATTATCCGAAACCATAAACTTGTTAATGCTTCTAAAATAATCTTGTTTATTTGGTTTAATGTTAACAACTGTCTGGACTCAGTGTGTACCCGAGAGAAACGGGTTGGTGGCAGCGGGGAAACGATCACAGTGGTGGCACAGGGATCAATAGACCGTCAAACGTCCGGGGACCCTGTGTGATCGCCACAGTGTGTTAGACATTAACTCTACCATTTTATTGACTTACATATGGACATCAGTTGTAATGTTAAGGAGGCAAATGAGGCCTCAGTTATAAATGTTAACATAGGCTCTTCCTGCTGGGTGCTGGAATTTGTGAAAATCAGCATTTGTGAAACATAGATAAAACATCGTGAGATCGTATCTCAGGTGCCCAGATTCCATTTCTGACAAGCAAGCTTTTCCTTCAACTCTTTCCAGAAGGAATTCTGAGGAACTCCGTGTCAAATAATTGCAGTGCTTTTTTTTAGAGAGTGTGTGGGACAGCCGACAGAGAGTTTTGGACTGAATTCATAGCCGCTGCCATCCCTGAAACTCCCCTGGGTGCCCTCGAGCAAATCGCTCTGTCTCTCTCCCAACCAAGGCTACACCTTTTACAGGGCTGTGAGGTTAAAACGGGATCACTCCTACACTCCTCAGAGAAGCGTACCAAACATATAAACCAATAAACCTGCTTGCAGTGACAGAGCAAGCCCATCGCCTCTCTGAGGCTGCCATCCTAGACACTTCTCTGGGAGCAAATCCCATTGAAATAAGCGCAGCTTACTTCTGAATTGAATTTTTGTGTGCCTTTCCTTTCCTTAACGAGAGCTACACTTCCCCCAGACATCATCGTGTCACATGCTTGCACCAGTATGAGAGGCAGCGTTCATAATTCTGTATTCTGCGCTGAGCACCTTCGTACTAGACAGATGTCAACGGATTGGAAGGGATTCAAAGAACCGCAACAAAGCTGATTAATGGGCTGGAGGGATTGATTTATGAGATGAGATTAAAAGACCTTGGGACAAATCATTTTGCCAGCTAATGATTCAGGAAAGAGTTCTCTATACTTATTCATTCATTCACTTATTTCTTCATTCATTCATTGTTGTTGTTATTATTGCCATGTTTATGAGGATGATGATTAGAATGCACACGATGGCAGCATGGGGATTTTAGTAATTAGGCATGTCCACTTTGCATGTCTTTTTATATTTATATTGCTACAACATTTGTATAATGCTCACTAACAGAAAGAAAAAGTAAAGACTATGAATACATGAAAAGAGAAACAGACTCATCAAATCTGCAACAAAGAACAAGTGCTCTATGCTAAATCTTGGGGCTCATCCACACTTAATTTTTCCTCCATGCTGTTGTGATGGCCTGGGATTCGGACTCGGATGCTGAACCTGAGGGATCCCAGCCTGCACAGGATTCCCCACCTCCAGAACCAGCTGAGCCCGGGCTGGGGCTTGAGCCTGAAGGGTCCTCACCTGTGCTGGATCCTCAGGTGCAGGCACCAGCTGAGTCTGCTCTGGCTCCTGAGGTGATGGAGGACCCATTGCCTGCAGGTGCTCCACTCTAAGCCCCGTCAGGGGAAGCTGAGGTTGCCTCTGGGTCCAGTAACCCTCCAGCCTCTCCTGAGCTGCAGAGGCTCAGGGCAGAGAGGTGGAGGGAACTAAGTTCCTGCAGGAGGAGTGCTCGCCTCCAGGCCAGGAGAGGCGAGTCACCTGTGGACCTGGGCCGCCCTATGCCTCGGGGCAGATAAAAGCCAGCCAGCCCCAGTCCCAAGTTGCGGGAGCAACATTGTTGGTAGCCAGTTCCTGCCTGCACCCTGTCCTGCTCTTCTGCCAGAACTCCTGACCTCACCCAACTCCCTGCCTTGGACCCAGATTCAGCTTTGATGGACTGCCTCCCTACTGCACCCTTGACTTCGGACTGGACTCGGACCTTACCTCACGGTTACCCACAGGACCAGCACAGCTGTCTAGGCACAGGTCTATGTCTTCCTGGTCTGAGTTCTTCTTCTTCTTCTTCTTCCTCCACTTTCCCATTGCTCAGCACTCAGCCTTCTGCATCTCAGTGAGGCTATGCCTTGAAGCTCCTATGAAAGATTTCCACTTTTACCTTCTCCTACAGCTTTGCTCTCTTCTTTCGAGAAGAAAGGAGCTCTTCTTTCAAGAAGCACTCCATCGCTCTATTCAACTTAGCAGTGTTCACAGTGGATTCCCAAACAGAGTCGTCTTGCTCCACATAAAATGGAGCCTCTCCTTCAGTAGATACCTCCCATGTGACCGTTAGCCAAGCACATGAGAACTGCTAGAGCTCTCTCTAGAATTTGGTGACCAACCAATCAAATTTAAACACATAGCAATGCGTACAAGCGTTTACAAGTTCAGTGATTTAAATTACTGTGCTTAACAAGGAGGTCACGTAGAACCAAAGTGCTCCCTGGCTATGACCACATGACTGCTTCTTTAGGGCTTTGTGATGGGAGTTGTCCTAGTTGGAGTACAGGTGAGAGTCTGGTTTTTGCCAATGATGCTACCATGTGTACTCGGGGGGGGGGGGTATGCTGCTGCCCTATTGCTACTCAGTCTTGGACTCCATTTCTTCAACTTTCCTGCTGCTTGGAACTTGGAAGGCTGTCTCCACCTCCCAAGGGCGGCTCCGCTTGGGCTGGTGGATGTTGTGGGAGCTTGTGGTGCACTGGTCTTCCCTATGTACTAGGGCACCACACATACAGTGGTACCTCGGGTTACATACACTTCAGGTTACATACGCCTCAGGTTACAGACTCCGCTAACCCAAAAATAGTGCTTCAGGTTAAGAACTTTGCTTCAGGATGAGAACAGAAATTGTGCTCCGGCGGCACGGCAGCAGCAGGAGGCCCCATTAGCTAAAGTGGTGCTTCAGGTTAAGAACAGTTTCAGGTTAAGAACGGACCTCCAGAATGAATTAAGTACTTAACCCGAGGTACCACTGTACAAACAAGGGATGTCTGCATCAGGCACTATATAATGGTTTGCCCTTTTAGCTACAGATGCCTGCTCATTCTCAGGAGGCAAGTATTACGACAGATATTTCAGAACAAATGCATCTAGGCTGCTCCAGGAGCACTGGGTTGCTATTAGCTGCATAAATTAAATGCAAGGGACAGCTTGTGTGGCAACAATCTGAGAGGCCAAACAACTTGAACGTGTGAAGAAATAAAAATTAATCTAAGCTGAAAGGAAACAACCACCAAGATTTTTTCCAAAATACTATAACATGGAAAATACACCAAGGAGGTTTCATATTCCACACCCACACACCCTGCCCACGGAAATTTAGCTTTAAAACACACAGCTCAGAAATGTACGAAGGAAGATAAGAACAATTTAGCATTTTGGCCCTCTTTATAATTTTATCCCCCCTGCTTTAATAAATCGGGATGTTTTAGGAAACGCTGACTACAGATGTTTTCTGGCTCTCTCAACAGTACTTTAATAAAGTCTGGGAAATAAACTTCACAGGAAAACCTCGGGTGTTCAATTAGTTTAAAATGTTGTAGGGTAGAGAAACGGAGATAATGAAATTATAAGGATAATGGCGGCTTAATGTTTTGTGGCTCACACGAGATTTATGTGCTCCAATATAACCTCAAGCTACACATATGGCATAATAAAAAAAAATACAAAAACTTAGAACAGACTAGAATCCTGGCTAGAGAAATAGGGGATGTGGAGAGGGTGGGTTTTGAATGCAGAAAAGTCATAGCCAGGCTCTTGGGGGATGGAGTTGAGCAGCTTAAAAACACTGGCCTCTTGACAAACCTTATATCATTCCTCTGTCCGCTCTTCCTCACAAATGAATAATGTTCACTTAATAGCATCTGAATGCAAGAAGACTTATTGCGCAAGACCCATTTCCTCCTCCGATGTAAATTAGGCTCGGAGGGAATTCCACTGCAAAACCACAGTTCTGTCGGGAGGTCAGGGAAAGAATCCTGTGAAAATGTGTCTGGACTCTTCCCAAAAGCCCATTAAGCAAATACAGGAGTTTAGTTTCCACCATGGAAAGTCTGAGATCCAAAGGGATTAAAGAACAGAACGTGTGTGTGTGTGTGTGTGTGTGTGTGTGTGTAAGAGAGAGAGAGAGAGAGAGAGAGAGAGAGAGAGAGAGAGAGAGAGAAGGGGGGACTTCTGGCTGTAGCAAGATATGCATCTGCAGTACAGTAGCTGAAAGATGTGTATTCATAATGTCCTATGGGCCTGTGAGCCTTTGGAATATGCGTTGCCTCTCAAGGTGAGCACAACTCATCAAAATAAGGGAAGACGGTCAACTTTCGGTGTTCCTGATGTGTGCATCAGGAATGCGGCAGAAGTTGGATGCTTCTTGCCTCAGTCAAGAAGCCAGCAGTGTCCCCCTCTGTTGTCTTAAGGGGAAGTTTCCCACTTGGTGAGTTGCCAAAAGCTTGTGGAGGAGCTTCTGTGTGTTGTCTTGGGAAGACTGGAAACTCAATTAAAAATGGTGGGAAGGAGATGAAACATTTGTTTTGTATTTAATTTATCCGAGGAGGGATTTATTTATTTATTTATTTATTTTGGGGGAAAACAAAGGTTGCAAGAATTTCTGTGCCTGAAAATCGTGAGCCGTCAGTGTCATATCTGCTGAAGGTAGATGAAAGAGACAGTAGGTTGAGTACATAGAGGTTTGAATGATAGGAAATGCTTCCTAACGTTCAGTGGCGCCAGCAGCATAGGAGGCACACGTCCGGGACCCCATTCAGCAGGATCAGTGCAGCTGTAGAAATACCGTATTTTTCGCTCTATAACACGCACCCGACCATAACACGCACGTAGTTTTTAGAGGAGGAAAATCCGTAGGCATGCCACCCGTAGGCATTCCCTCCATAACACGCACAGACATTTCCCCTTACTTTTTAGGAGGAAAAAAGTGAGTGTTATGGTGCAAAAAATATGGTAAGTGAAGGAATGCACATCACCGTCTAAAGTGGGGAACTCCATAAGATCAGCGGGTGGCGCTGTGGTCTTAAACCACTGAGCCTCTTGGGCTTGCCAATCAGAAGGCCGGCGGTTCAAATCCCCGCGATGGGGTGAGCTCCCGTTGCTCTGTCCCAGCTCCTGCTAACCTAGCAGTTCAGAAGCACATCAGTGCAAGTAGATAAATAGGTACCGCTCCGGCGTGAAGGTAAACGGCGTTTACCATGCACTCTGGCACTCGTCATGGTCCTCTGTGCACCAGTAGAGGTTTAGTCATGACTTGGAAAGCTGTCTGTGGACAAACACCAGCTCCCTAAGCCTGAAGCAAGATGAGCGCCACACCCCATAGTCGCTTTTGACTTAACCATCCAGGAGTCCTTTACCTTTTACCTTTACATTTTTACCAATAGGTAAAGGTAAAGGGACCTCTGTCCATTAGGTTCAGTCGAGACCGACTCTGGGGTTGCGGGGCTCATCTCACTTTATTGGCTGAGGGAGAAGGCGTACAGCTTCCAGGTCATGTGGCCAGCATGAGTAAGCTGCTTCTGGCGAACCAGAGCAGCGCACAGAAATTCCGTTTACCTTCCCGCCAGAGCGGTACCAATTTATCTACTTGCACTTTGAAGTGCTTTCAAACTGCTAGGTTGGCAGGAGCAGGGACTGAGCAACGGGAGCTCATCCCGTTGCGGGGATTCGAACTGCCGACCTTCTGATCGGCAAGTCCTAGGTTCTGCAGTTTAACCCACAGCGCTACCTTTAGCCATAGCCTATAAACTGCCTTAGTGCACCACTAACAACAACTATCTAGGTTATAAAGAGCTTTTGCAAAGATAATGGGGTTGTCATTGTAGTCTAGCATTGCCATATTTCAATGGAATTCAAAGTAGAATTCCTGACACTCAAAAAGTTGAGTATCAACTACTCCAAAAATAGATCCATATCTCGTACATCCAGGTTTCCCCTGACATTTCAGCAAAATTCCACCCTGATGCCATTTTTCCACCCCAAAACCAGGACATGCCAGGAATTTTCCTGACATATGACAAGCCTATTGTGGTCCCTCACACTTCACTCAAAACCCAGTCCAGATGGTTGGGAGACAATCTAGAGGAGGACTCCACAAGACAGCACAAAGTGGAAGTACCAGCATTAGGCTCTCGGTATCCCAGCCAATATGAGCAATTCAGAAGCTGCCAAGGAAATAAGAGATGAAGATTTTGCCATGGAGGTGCTGGTGGAAGATCTGGGCGGGCACCTGTTTGTTGTGTGAACTTACAACAGTATAAATGTAAGTTGGGAAGGGTTGGCAGCAGAGGGTTAATGAAACCAGAATGACTGCAAGCCAGCAGACCAAATTCTGAGACGCATCCTTTGCTGAAGGATGTAATCCATCCTATCTCCACCCCTTTCTAGGGAGCAGGGTTGGGTTGGGTCAGGGATAAGCTAGCTGGGAGTGGAGAACAATAGACAGTAGTTTTGAGTCAAGAGGATAAGAAAAGGTTAGAAAATACAGACTAATGGAGACAAAGGCTGAGACTTATTTCTGAGCAAACATGCGTAAGAGGGTGCTGTTCATTTGTGCTTTTGAGAGCTGTCCCTGAATTTGATAGTCAGGAAACAGAACAATTCCAGAACTTGAAAAATGTGGGCTTCATCAAGTATCATGGAAACTGTTCATTGGAATTTCCATTTATAGCTGTTAGGCTTGCTGTGGCCAAATCTATTCAAGCCCTCTTGGGCTTTACTCAGACTCTTTAAAATCTTCGAAATTGTAAGTAACCTGAAATTGCATTATAATGTTGTGGGGATGTAAATTCCATCGGTAAAGCCCCACATAAATGTTTGAAGTAATTCCTGATACTGTTCCTACCCACAAATGATCTTTGCCACATATCTGACAGCTGAAGTAGATTGCAAGGGTATATAATTAGGCACAAACTCTGCAGTGATAAGAAATTGGAGTGAGGTTTGCCATACAGAAGAAAATCATCCTGAAATGTGCCTTATAATACAAGGAAATGTACTTACATTTTAATGTGATTTTTTTTTGGGGGGGGGTCAACTAACTAGGAACTAGCTACAATTTTATAAATGATACTTGATGTATGGTATAATATATTTATAATAAATATTGTAATAATTTGTAATAAATAGATAAGAAAAATAAATTGACCTTCTGAGTGTAGATGTAACAGGCATAAATATGGTCTGCTTGAGCATGGCTTTAGAATTTTGGAAAACTCAGAAGTCCGCTCATTGAAAAAGAATAAACAAAAATATTTTAATGTTCAAAGGGACATGGCTTCAACCCAACACTCAGTTTTCTCAAGATGTTATCCGCATATTAAAAGGAAGCATGCCTTTGAAAGTTATTTACATAATCTCACATTTGCCAGGTTGTGAAAGGCATGAACACGCTGCATTTTCAAACAATGGCATCACAGTTTTAGGAGTCCTGCTATTCAACGTTTCCTGTAAGTGAACATCTATGCATCTGTGGTTCTCAGGAAACAGAAGGCATTTGCAATTATTCACTGTATTGCTGATACTATGTGCAACCTAGGAGAAAGTTCAGTACTGAAATATTGGATAGGTTCCTTGAAGCAAACAACCAGGTAACGTTTCTCCTGGAAAACCAAGAAAAATCTGCCATAAAATAAATTGGCCAATGATAGCCCAAAAGCTGAGAAAGGTTTGCAATGTTCAGATTAACATTTAAAACTGTAGTAATAATGATAATATGCCACCCATATAATATACTCTAGGTGTGTGATGTATGGAAGTGAGAGCTGGACCATAAAGAAGGCTGATCACAGAAGAATTGATGTTTTTGAATTATGGTGCTGGAGGAGACTCTTGAGAGTCCCATGGACTGCAAGAAGATCAAACCTCTCCATTCTGAAGGAAATCAGCCCTGAGTGCTCACTGGAAGGACAGATCATGAAGCTTGTGGGAATGTTCAGGGGTGCAGGAGAGGATATATTATGAGATTATATCCTAATCCAACTTGTGCTAACAAGTTCCCAAAATATCAGCAGAGTTTATAGACATTCCCCTTTAAGTTCGCAACGGTAACGTTTGCACAGGTTCGCTAGAACCTCTATAATAATTACTCTGGTAATTTCCCCTTTGTTCCCTCTTAAAATACAAGACGCGACACAGTCTTTATAAAAGTATAAAAGAGTTTACCTACGTTCTGTTCACAATATGATCCCAGAAGGCAGACAGGCTTAAAAAGGTAAAATACATACATTCGGAATCTATTTTATAGCAAGATAGTCCTTTCCTCCTCTCTTGGCTAAGAGCCAAGAGAGCATCTTTAGATGCTTCTTCTTCGAAAGAAAAATGGCAGAGAGAGATGGCAGAGAGAGAGAGATGGCTGCCTGCCCTGTGCTTTTATCATTTACCTGCACAGGTGAGGCCACACCCACCTCTGGTCACATGCGGAGGAAGTCCGTCCCCAGGAAGTTTACCTGCTTGCTAGACAGACATCCCTCCCCATGTTCTAACATGTACACTCTAGGAATGTTGTCATTGACTGCTCCTGTGTTTACATCCCACAAAGCTGAGGCTCCAATACTTTGGCCACCTCATGAGAAGAGAAGACTCCCTGGAAAAGACCCTGATGTTGGGAAAGAGGGCACAAGGAGAAGGGGACGACAGAGGATGAGATGGTTGGATAGTGTTCTCGAAGCTACCAGCATGAGTTTGACCAAACTGCGGGAGGCAGTGGAAGACAGGAGTGCCTGGCGTGCTCTGGTCCATGGGGTCACGAAGAGTCAGACACGACTAAACGACTAAACAACAACCTAGTGGATGAGCGGAAATAGGAAGTGGTAGCAAAAACCTGACACTCATTTCTGCAGACATTGTACGCAACCCAAGTTATGATTTGTTATGATTTTAAGTTAAGAAACTAGAAAATCCATGTTGCTTGATCTTCTCTCTTGCTAAACTAATTGCTCAATTAGCACATGTGTCACTCTTGATTCTGACACATGAAGTAAAGTAATAGAAATAAACCTTGTTATAAGTTATTCGTAATAATGGGTTAATAGTTCATCTTTACCTCTGCCAGAAACAACAAATGATAGAGGAAACCAAAGTTCAAATACTGTAAAATATCTAGAGCTCTAGGAACGACTCCAGTTCTCCTGAGTGGGCAAAATGTCTTGCCAGAAAAATACGACTTTCCCCCCATCTTTTAGTCCTGAAGCCTACTGAAAACAAACCCCAAAGCCTGGCAAGGGATTAACAAAACATTTTCAAACTACAGGCATAAAAGACAGGGGTCGAATCATATTTCATTTGGCCTTGTTCGGCAATATTTTTGGCTTTCCAGGGGAAATGGACTTCAGTCAAACTCCTAGAGCTCTCAAATGACTAAATCAGCCACAAATTTGCCCGGCATGGAATTCGTAGCTTGTGACAGGTGAAAGCAATTGATCCCTTGGTAGTTACAGAGAAAACAACTGGTAGTGGGTGATCATATCCAACTTTAGGAAGCAGTCAATGACTGTACAATTGCCCCATGCTTATTGTGAGGCAACTTCTTTAAGGCAGTTCAAAATTAACCCAGAAAATCCCAGTCCTAGGTCAACACTGGGTACTGGTAGCCAGTCCTTTTTTTCCTAAAGAAAATGTTTAGGGGTACCCTCATTTTGACTCAAGAAAACCATCATTTTATAGTTCAGATTTGGAAAAATAAATACAGTAAATGGACAATAGTACAAAGATTCACAAAATGTTTAGGGGTGTGTGTGCCCCTGCGTACCCCCAGAAAAAACACTTTTTTAAAAACATATTTTTTATTGAATTTTTCCATATTTCATTTAATTCACTATACATATTCATAACTTTTATTATTTGCTCAAAGTGAGCTTTGACTTCCTTCTATCTCTCTTTCTGACATCCCTGTAGTCTGTAACATACCTTTCGCATTCCCATAATCACTTCTTTATCCTATAATCACCTTAAAAGATCACATTCTTATTTATAAGTCAGCATCTTAAATTCACATTACAAAACATTTCACGTTAATGCTACACACGTTTTTAAATGAGTACAATTTTCTTTCAGGTAATGAATAAATTTGCTCCAGTCCTTTTGATATTTTTCTTTGGGCCGATTCCTAATTCTCCCTGTCAGCTTCGCCAACTCCACAAATTCTACCATTTTTATTCTCCAATCTTCCAATGTGGGGAGTTCTTGCTGCTTCCACCTTCCAAAAGCACTTTGGGTAGCAATAGAGGCTACCATTTTATTCTAAACCACTTCGGCCAGCGTGGTGTAGTGGTTAAGAGTGGTGTACTCATAATCTGGTGAACCGGGTTCGCTTCCCCACTCCTCCACATGCAGCTGCTGGGTGACCTTGGGCCAGTCACACTTCTCTGAAGTCTCTCAGCCCCACTCACCTCACAGAGTGTTTGTTGTGGGGAAGGAAGGGAAAGGAGATTGTTAGACGCTTTGAGACTCCTTAGAGTAGTGATAAAGCGGGATATCAAATCCAAACTCTTCTTCGTCTTTGGTAGAAGAAGGTTGGAAGAAATTTAAAGACTATTTACAGAAACATTGTAAAATTAAGGAATGTTAGAAGGATGCTGGAATGAAGTTATGTGGTTTTAGCAGTAATGTTACAAAGGAGTATGTAAAAATGGATTGTTAACAAGTGAGAATGTAAAGTTACAATATACTAAGATAAATTATTAAGATAAAAACAAAGATGGAAAGGATTTGCTGAATTAACTAATTGAACTAGAACACAAAAAAGGAAGGTGTGAGGAGGTCAAGGAAACAAGCAAATGAAAGATAAGATATGGAAAAATTGACTTGTTTTTAATTGTTTTCATTTTTCTGTACTTTTCTGTATTTTGCATTTTTGTTTTATTTTCTTTTACTTTTGTAATTCTTTGAAATTTTAATAAATATTATAAAAAACAAACTCTTCTTCTTCTTCTTCTTCTTCTTCTTCTGGAACTATAACTAGGAGGAGGAATTAAAAATGGGCAGATAGTAAAGATAAAATTTTGGAGAAAATAAAAGAGGGAGAGAGGAAATTGAGAGCGAAACCAAAGTCACAAGAGATTCTGAGAGAAATAAAGTTATACCAAGTTCAATATATGAAAATGATGAACCAGGAAATAGAATGGAAAATCAAACAGATGAGACAAAGGACATTTGAATCGGCTAACAAATGTGGGAAACTGCTAGCTTGGCAAATGAAAAAAAGACAAAAACTTAACACTATTACCAATTTGGAAGTGGAAGGAAAGAATATACAGAATCCAGTGGAAATTAGAAAATGTTTCCAGAGGTATTTTAAACAGTTATATACACAAGGGCCACAGAAAGAAACTGACATAAATCAATTTTTAAAAACAAATGGACTACAAAAAATCTCTCAAGAAAATAAGTTAATGTTGAACTATAAAATAACAGAACTGGAGGTGGAAGGTGCCATCCAGAATATGCAGTTGGGCAAATCTCCAGGGCCGGATGGCCTAACCTCAAAATATTATAGATCTTTGAAAGATTGGATAATTCAACCACTAAAGGAGGTCTGCAATGAAATTTTGGAGGGGGAAAAAGCGCCAGAGTCGTGGAAGGAAGCCTATATTACACTTATACCGAAAACTGAGTTTGAAAAGACACAACTTAAGAAGAACTACCGCCCCATATCCCTGCTTAATGTGGATTACAAAATTTTTGCAGATATTTTGGCTAAAAGGCTAAAAAAAAGTATTAGTGGAGGAGATACATAAAGACCAAGCTGGCTTTCTCCCGGGTAGACACTTGTCTGACAACACGAGGAATATAATTAACATTTTGGAGAAGTTGCAAGTGAACATTAACACTAAAGCAGTCTTAATCTTTGTAGATACGGAGAAAGCCTTTGATAACATTTCTTGGAGTTTCATGAAGAAAAATCTTCAGGGGATGGGGGTTGGTCAAGGGTTTGAAAATGGTATAGGTGCAATTTACTCAGAACAAAAGGCTAAACTAATAGTTAATAATGTGGTGACAGAGGAATTTAAGATAGAGAAAGGGACACGACAAGGCTGCCCAATTTCCCCATTGCTCTTTATTTCGGTTCTGGAGGTTTTGCTAAATATGATTAGAAGGGACCATCTGATCAAAGGTATACAGGTCGGAGCCAAACAGTACAAATTGAAAGCTTTCGCAGATGACCTAGTATTGACACTACAGGAGCCAGAATCTAGTACTAAAATAGTATTGGATGTGATTCAAGAATTTGGTCGTGGCAGGATTTAAGTTGAATAAGTTAAAAACTAAGGTTCTTGAGAAAAATTTAACACCGATTGAGAAAGAGAGGTTTCAGAAGGAGACAGGGTTAACATTGGTCAAGAAAGTTAAATACCTGGGGGTGAACATGACCGCAAAGAACTTAAATTTATTTAAAGACAACTATGAGAAATGTTGGTCAGAAGTGAAAAAGGATCTAGAAATATGGTCAAACCTGAAGCTTTCCTTGCTTGGTCGAATTGCTGTTATAAAGATGAATGTATTGCCAAGAATGTTATTTTTGTTCCAATCGTTGCAAATTTTGGACAAAATGGATTGTTTCAAGAAGTGGCAGAGAGATATTTCTAGATTTATCTGGCAGGGCAAGAAGCCCAGAATAAAATTTAAAATATTAACTGATGTAAAGGAAAGAGGTGGATTTGCCCTGCCAGATCTTAAACTCTATTATGAATCAGCAGCATTTTGCTGGCTGAAAGAATGGCTGCTTCTTGAGAACACAGACATTTTGGATTTAGAAGGTTTTAATAATGTTTTTGGGTGGCATGCATATTTGTGGTATGACAAGGTTAAAGCACACAAAGCATTTAAAAACCATATTGTCAGGAAAGCATTGTTTAATGTCTGGATAAGATACAAAGATTTACTTGAAAATAAAACCCCAAGGTGGTTATCACCGATGGAAGCGAAGGCTCAGAAAAAACTCAATATGGAGGCCAAATGGCCGAAATATTGGGAGATTTTGGAACAAGAAGGTGACAAATTGAAATTGCAGAGTTTTGAGAAATTAAAAGATAAAGTGCGAGACTGGCTTCATTATTATCAAATAAGGGAGGCTTACAATATGGATAAAGAAATTGGCTTCCAGGTGGAAAAATCAAAATTGGAAACAGAACTGTTAGATCCCAAAACTAAGATACTTTCAAGAATGTATAACTTGCTGTTGAAATGGAATACGCAGGATGAAACAGTTAAATCTGCTATGATTAAATGGGCACAAGATGTTGGATATGACATAATGTTTGCTGACTGGGAACAGTTGTGGACCACAGGTATGAAATTCACGGCATGTAATGCCTTAAGAGAGAATATTATGAAAATGATATACAGGTGGTACATGACACCAGTCAAGCTTGCAAAAAATTATCATTTGTCTGATAATAAATGTTGGAAATGTAAAGAGAATGAAGGTACATTCTTTCACCTTTGGTGGACGTGCCCAAGGATTAAGGCTTTCTGGGAGATGATCTATAATGAAATGAAAAAGGTATTTAAATATACCTTCCTGAAGAAACCAGAGGCCTTTCTCCTGGGCATGGTCGGCCTGGTCGGCCAATTGGTGCCAAAGAAGGATAGAACTTTCTTTATGTACGCTACAACAGCAGCAAGAATACTCATCACAAAGTATTGGAAGACACAAGATTTACCCACCCTGGAAGAATGGCAGATGAAAGTGATAGACTATATGGAACTGGCGGAAATGACTGGCAGAATCCGAGACCAGGGAGAAGAGTCGGTGGAAGAAGATTGGAAGAAATTTAAAGACTATTTGCAGAAACATCGTAAAATTAATGAATGTTAAAATGATGTCAGATTGAAATGAAGCGGCCTTAGCAACAAGGTTAATAAGAATATGTAAAAATGGATTGATAACGGATGAAAATACAAAGTTATAATATGTTGAGATATAGAATTAAGATAAAAATAAAGAGGGTAAGGATTTGCTGAATTAAACATGTGAACGGGAATACAAAAAAGGGAGGTGTTAGGAGGTCGGGGAAATAAGTAAATGAAATCTAAGATATGAAAAGATTGATTTGTTTTTAACTATTTTCTATTTATTTTTTCTGTATTTTGCATTTTTTTCCTTCTATGTATTTTTGTACTTTTTGTATTTTTCCTTTTTCTTCTTTTTTACTTTGTAACTTTTTTCTTTTTGTAAAACTTTAATAAATATCTTTAAAAAAAAACAAAAATGGGCAGATAGGTAGGTATTTAGACACAGCACCATGGATAGCTCCAATGAAAGCCAGAGGTGAGCTGAGGCCCCTCCAGTTCACCTTTCCCAAGCTTTGAGCCTTTGGCCTGAAGACTCTGGTTTTTACATGGCCAGCCTATAGAGGCCCTTGTTCCCCCAGTCTTCGAAATCGTAGCTTCTGTATGCATTATAAATATCAGGTCCAGTTCCCAGACTGGTGGGGGTACAGCAATGTCAGAATCAGCTATGGCAGACTTAGTCAGCTCCTCCTTCTCTGACCCTGAGCTTGAGACCAAGGCCAAGGCATAGATAGAGAGATAGATGATTGATAGATAGATAGATAGATAGATGATAGATAGATACATAGATGATAGATAGATAGATAGATATAGATAGATATAGATAGAGGAT
The DNA here is from genome assembly GCF_027172205.1 of Podarcis raffonei. Lineage (NCBI taxonomy): Eukaryota > Metazoa > Chordata > Lepidosauria > Squamata > Lacertidae > Podarcis > Podarcis raffonei. The sequence continues at coordinate 129,733,963 of NC_070602.1, read as the reverse complement.
AGATTTGCAGATACTCGTTTCTACTTGCCTTCTATTTTATTGTAGTTTCTTGCTACCTGCAGACTATCGGCGTGAGGTTTAGGAGTTTTTGTTGACATGCAGATTTGATTTAAGAAGTACTTAATGCTTGCTGTTATTGGTTTTAAAAGGGATGCAGGTGGTGCTGTGGTCTAAACCACTGAGCCTCTTGGGCTTGCCGATCAGAAGGTTGGTGGTTCGAATCGCTGCAATAGGGTGAGCTCCCATTGCTCAGTCCCAGCTTCTGCCAACCTAGCAGTTTGAAAGCACGTCGAAGTGCAAGTAGATAAATAGGTACTGCTCCGGTGGGAAGGTAAACCGCATTTCCGTGCGCTGCTCTGGTTCGCCAGAAGCGGCTTAGTCATGCTGGCCACATGACCCGGAAGCTGTACGGCGGCTCCATCGGCCAATAAAGTGAGATGAGTGCCGCAATCCCAGAGTCGTCCGTGACTGGACCTAATGGTCAGGGGTCCCTTTACCTTTACTACTTATCTTTTGTTTTGTTTCTGCAGTTATGTAAATCTTTTCATGTGGCAAGCCGCATTGATGAAGGTGATGATGATGATGTATATTTATTAGATGCTATGCTCATAAAAATGACCACACCTTGAGCATGTGTTAACTATGGAAAGAAAGCATACAAATAAAGGATGGCAATGATGCAGCAGGAAACTTCCAAACAAGGAAAAGACACAGGCTCCAGCAGAGCCCCCCGTTGCAAAAAGGTAGGCTACTGCTACTACTACTACTACTACTAATTTATTATTTATACCCCGCCCATCTGGCTGGGCTTCCCCAGCCACTCTGGGCGGCTTCCATATATATATATATATATATATATATATATATATATATATATATATATATATTAAAATACTGTAATACATCAAACATTAAAAGCTTCCCTAAACAGGGCTGCCTTCAGATGTCTTCTAAAAGTCTGATAGTTGTTGTTCTCTTTCACATCTGGTGGGAGGGTGTTCCACAGGGAGGGGGCCACTACCAAGAAGGCCCTCTGCCTGGTTCCCTGTAATTTGGCTTCTCGCAGTGAGGGAACTGCCAGAAGGCCCTCGGTGCTGGACCTCAGTGTCCGGGCAGAACGATGGAGGTGGAGACACTCCTTTAGATATACTGGACTGATGTTGAAGTGAGCCACACAGACACAGAATTACGATATGAAGGAGGCAATCTGAAGATGTTGGGCCCATCACTTTGGGGCTCTCGCACTGTTACAGCTTTGCAAGTTGGCAGCATCTATTTGCACAGCAGGGAAATGATATAACCTGTTCTGAGGGATTCGTTTAAGCTTTCTCTCTCTCTCTCCCCCCGTTCCCCACTCGCACAAAAGTAAAAATGGCAAAAATTTAGTCCTTAATGGGATCATACTGTTCTTTCCTCACATTGTCAACTTCACTTAATTTCCTCCGTGCCATTAACATGTCTAATGCATATGTCAGGCACAAGCCTGATACTATTCGGGCAAGCAGAATGTTGTATGAAGTCGGCAATGTGTTAAAACAATTGAGCAAGCAAGTACTAAAAGTTTGTTGCTCTGGCCATATGGTACAGTGTTTAATTTCCCGTAGTGGAAGGACGTGGCTGTCACAGGGAGAGAAAAATATGATGAATAAATTTACTTGGGGAAACATATTATAATGAAGAATGGCTTTCCGGGGAAGTAAACGGAGGAATTTCAGCTCTGAAACAGGGGCATATGGGACGCATTAAGATCTAAATAAGGGTAGCAGGGCCCTGTGCCTTAAAGAATGAAAGACATATCAAGGGAAACAAGGTGATCTCTCTTGCTAGGCCAGCTATGAGAGAGACATCTTATAAGTGCACGTTGTTGTGCTGAATTATGAAAATGAGAAATGGCATTTGCGTAATTGACAGTCGGAATACCTCTGACAGAAAAACAAAGGCAATGTCTTCATTTGTGGGCTGATGGGCCAGTCCTTTCGTAGGCTAGGCTGCACACTGAAATTGACAAAATGTAACATATTGAATGAAGATTGTGGTTCTCTTGCCCCTCAGCTGAAAAACAAAAAACACATAAACAGTAATGATAATCATAAACACCGTATTTTTCGCTCTATAAGACGCACCAGACCACAAGACGCACCTAGTTTTTGGAGGAGGAAAACAAGAAAAAAAGTATTCTGAATCTCAGAAGCCAGAACAGCAAAAGGGATCGCTACACAGTGAAAGCAGCAATCCCTCTTGCTGTTCTGGGTTCTGGGATAGCTGTGCAGCCTGCATTCGCTCCATAAGACTCACACACATTTCCCCTTACTTTTTAGGAGGGGAAAAGTGAGTCTTATAGAGCAAAAAATACGGTACCTCTGGGGTTTTTTTATTGGGTTATTGTTTTTGGTTTGATTTTGTATGTTGTGCTCTTGATTGTGAACTGCCCTGAGACATCCGGGTATAGGGCAGTGTATAAATTGAATGTTGTTGTTGTTTAGTTGTTTAGTCGTGTCCGACTCCTCGTGACCCCATGGACCAGAGCACTCCAGGCACTCCTGTCTTCCACTGCCTCCCGCAGTTTGGTCAGACTCATGTTTGTAGCTTCGAGAACACTGTCCAACCATCTCATCCTCTGTTGTCCCCTTCTCCTTGTGCCCTCCATCTTTCCCAACATCAGGGTCTTTTCCAGGGAGTCTTCTCTTCTCATGAGGTGGCCAAAGTATTGGAGTCTCAGCTTCAGGATCTGTCCTTCCAGTGAGCACTCAGGGCTAATTTCCTTAAGAATGGAGAGGTTTGATCTTCTTGCAGTCCATGGGACTCTCAAGAGTCTCCTCCAGCACCTTAATTCAAAAGCATCAATTCTTCGGCGATCAGCCTTCTTGATGGTCCAGCTCTCACTTCCATACATCACTATTGGGAAAACCATGGCTTTAACTATACAGACCTTATAAATTGAATTAATAATAATAATAATAATAATAATAATAATAAGGAGGTCTATTGATTATTGCGGAGCTTGAGTTAATTCAGTAACATATGAGTGCCCTTTTTGAATAAGGAATAATCAGAGATTTATCATTATCAAAAAGCATCACCCTTCTTCTAACCTGCATCCTTGCAGATATCCCACATGGACTATCAGCAAGCTGATTGCTCTACTATTCATAATGGTCTGCCTATTCATGATTTTATGCATTTAGGAAGATGCATGAATCGCTTCATCAAAGAGCCGTCTCAGCAGTGTCCATAATAAATAATGAGTGTCCATTTATATTCCTTTGTAAGATGTGTAATGGAGAGCTGGGAGAGTGTCTTCCTGCTCCTGGCTTTTTCCCCAATGACCCACCCAAAAGCAGGAAGTGATGTCATCATGAGGAGGCTACAAGTTGACCAAGATGTGAGAAGAGGAAGCAAGAGTCCTGGATGCAAAGCCAGGGCAGAAAAGCAGCACAGATCAAATATTAAAATAAGTGACAGGCCAACTGAGTGAGGAGGAAGGGGCAGCAGGTGACAGGAGCTACAGGTGCTTCATGTACTTAGAAAGTATCTGGGAATAGGGAACGGAGGCAAGAGTATTAGCCCCAGGGGAATCCAAGTCCATTGCAGCTCTCTCCCTGAAGGAATGAAGGATTAGTTTCAAGGAAGCCCTTTTCCTGAAAATCCAAGTTCAGGACTCAATACCACCCATTGAGATGTTTATATCTGGGGAGAAAGGAAAAGAAAATAACTGTAATGATTTCTGTTGGCACCTATAAACTGGAATGTTTGCCTCACATTCAGCGGCTTCGGTGCATTGCTTGAGGTGTCCTGGAAGTGGAGGACCAATCCCCCAGGCAGAGACTACAAAACCCATGAATCACTGCAAGTGCAAACAGAACACTCACTGCTTCCTAGGCCTCAGATGACAGTGAACCAATATATGAGCCCTCTTCAGATGTTACACATACTGTAAACATACAAGGGAAGTCAGTGTGGATGAGGGCACTATTTTTGTTCTCCGTCTCCTTTCCAGCTGCCCTCCATTAGCTGGGGTGGTGGTGGAAGTAATCCCCCCCCCCCGGGTTCTAAGATGCACAGGAAGTCTCTGTACGTACTGGAGAGTCTCCACTTCAGATCTTCACTCTCCAACTTGTGGAAGGCAACTGAATGAACTCGTCCATGCCTGCCCTCTCTTGTATGTTTACTTAACCCTAATGTAGAATACACCAAGTGTGCTATGATATTGGAGGAATAGAGATGCAAGAGGGAAGTCCATATTTTTAAGTGTCAGATGGATTTTCCATGGGAAACCTCCTGCAGGGGCCCGAAAAAACAGAAGCGCAAAAGGAATTCCTCCTTGGGGCTTTGCAGATGGCTACAGCAGGTGGGGACGGTTTGATGGTGGTTCGGGCCACTTCCCCCTGCAGAAATCCATGATTTAACTGCAAAAGCAGCCAAGGGGGTGGACAAATGAATGATGACAAAGGCAAGCGGGGGGCATGAATCAGTGGGGCGTGGAAGAGAAGATGAGAGAGAGAAAGAGTCTTTTTGCAGGGCTCTAGGAGAGAGGGAGAGAGTGGGAGAGAATGACTTGAGGGAAATGCATGGAGACGGAACAATAAAAACCTATTAAGCAGTTAAGTTTATTGAGGTACGAAAAGTAAACTAAGAGTGGTTGTTCACGTGGTTGCACTGTGATAACAAGAAATAAATTTATCTCTTACCTCCAAAGATACTGCCTTCAGATGTCTTCTAAAGGTTGTATAGCTATTTATCTCCTTGGCTCAGGGGTCACATAACTCCATACCCTTCAACATTTCTCTGACAATAGGATCATCCTACCACACTCTCCCTTCTTGGGAGAAAAGCAACGACAAACCTAGACAGCATCTTAAAAAGCAGAGGCATCACCTTGCCAACAAAGATCCATATAGTAAAAGCTATGGTTTTCCCAGTAGTGATGTATGGAAGTGAGAGCTGGACCATAAAGAAGGCTGATCGCCGAAGAATTGATGCTTTTGAATTATGGTGCTGGAGGAGACTCTTGAGAGTCCCATGGACTGCAAAAAGATCAAAACTATCCATTCTTAAGGAAATCAGCCCTGAGTGCTCACTGGAAGGACAGATCCTGAAGCTGAGGCTCCAATACTTTGGCCACCTTATGAGAAGAGAAGACTCCCTGGAAAAGACCCTGATGTTGGGAAAGATGGAGGGCACAAGGAGAAGGGGACGACAGAGGACGAGATGGTTGGATAGTGTTCTCGAAGCTACCAACATGAGTTTGACCAAACTGCGGGAGGCAGTGGAAGACAGGAGTGCCTGGCGTGCTCTGGTCCATGGGGTCACGAAGAGTCGGAAACAACTAAACAACAACACCACACTCTCCAACCCCTCCCCCCAACGAAAATAGGGACATCCTAAGGAAAAGAGAGGGATGCGGGTGGCGCTGTGGGTAAAACCTCAGCGCCTAGTACTTGCCGATCGCATGGTCGGCGGTTCGAATCCCCGCGGCGGGGTGAGCTCCCGTCGTTCGGTCCCAGCTCCTGCCCACCTAGCAATTCGAAAGCACCCTTAAGTGCAAGTAGATAAATAGGTACCGCTTTATAGCGGGAAGGTAAACGGCGTTTCCGTGTGCTGCGCTGGTGCCAGCTCGCCAGAGCAGCTTCATCATGCTGGCCACATGACCTGGAAGTGTCCTCGGACAGCGCTGACCCCTGGCCTCTTAAGCGAGATGGGCGCGCAACCCCAGAGTCGGTCACGACTGGCCCGTAAGGGCAGGGGTACCTTTAAGAAAAAGAGGGTTATACTGGGATCAAATAAGAAATCAGGATGCCTTCTGTAAATCCAGGCCTGTCCCTGGAAAATAGGGACACTTGGAGGGTATGTCACACAGTGCTGATGTGTCATGTCAGGTGTGGGTGTGTATAGGGGTACACATGAAAGTCCCTCTGCTTTTGGGGTGCCCTGCACCATACACAGAAACGGGAACATGGGACACTGTCTTATACTGAGCCAGACCATTGGTCCATCTCATTCAGTATTGTCTACACTTATTGGCAGAGCCTCCCCAGAGTTTCAGGCAGGACCCTCTTCCAGCTCTACCTGGAGTTGCCAGGGATTGGACTTGGGCATGCAAAGTAGATGCTATACCACTCAGCCTATCAGCTGAACTACATAAGAGAATGCATGCAGCTTCCCAGAGGCCTGTGGCACTATGTCCCCAGAGCTTTCACTTCCGTAGTGTATTCTGAGTTGATGACGGCTAGGCAGCCCTGACATCTTATGCATGAGAAAGAACAGTATTGTGCGAAAGGGGAACACCTGCAAGAGCTTACCAATTTATTTCAGCTGTGCCTCTCCCACAGACACAGATGAACTACTTTGCCTGGGGTCTGCGGGGCTCTGCGGCGAAGGGGCAAGAAAGGGGGAGCTGAATTTAAGCCAGTCCCTCTCCCCTCTCCCACCCCTGTGTGCTCCATCGTGGATTTATTTTCTAGGCAATCTCCCTGAGGTGAAAGGTGAGCTCATGAACTGCTGTATGATTTAGTGACTTGAAAAACACAACTCCATTCCGCCTGTTTCTGTAACTTGCTCTAGATGGCGAACCTCGGAAAGTCCTTGTCGCTCTCAGGACCCAGGCTCTTGTCATTGTTTGCTCGTGTTTTGTTTGCTATTTTGGATACTGACACTGGACAGATTGAAATATAATTGACCAGAAGAGAAACCTTAAGCCTGTGTACTCAAGACGCTTGACTACACAATGCCTTGCATTGCCTTGAGAAGTGGGCTTATATGAAGGTCACAAGAATTAGCTTTTCCATACTCCACTAATTTCTCCTCTCCTCAGGTCAGATGCAGAGGCTAGTTCAGTTTATGTAAGGGGACAGTATGAGGGTGCATCATTCAAGGATCTACATATGGCTAGAGGTGCAAAACTTTGAGATTTGATGTCTAACTTAGGGCATGTTCTGACATCCACTTCTTTAAGTGATCTTGCAGGTGTTCACTCATGGATATGTTACATGGGAAATATAACTTTTCCAGGGTAGATCCATGTGCAGGTTCTTAGGTCTCATGAGGTCTAGGAAAAGTGAGTTGGATAATAAGCCCACCAACTTTAAATTCCAACAGGTAGATTGTTCATGTGATTCCCTTTTAAAAAGTGGAACCACATAAATGATAGAGGATTCATGGAAATGACTGATTCACCATTGAAAGAATGGACAAACATTACAGAGCAGATATATCCTTATCTAATTGGGATGCAAAGCTCATCAGAGGGAAAGCTATGAGCCATCAACTGTTTCAGGCAGTGATAAGGAGAGAAATCACATGATTACAGTGGTACCTGGGTTTACGAACTTAATCCATTCCGGAAGTCCGTTCTTAAACTGAAACCGTTCTTAAACCAAGGCAAGCTTTCCCTAATGAGGCATTCCATTCTTAGAATGAGGTAAAGTTTGCAAACCGGGACACTACTTCCGTTTTTGCACAGTTTGTAAACCAAATTGTTCATAAACAGGACTGTTCTTAAACCGAGGTACCACTGTATTGCTATTTCCTTTTTTTAAAAAAATAATTTTTATTAAGTCCAAATTATACAAATACATATCATATAGTCCAAATATTCTGCCAAATTATAAATTTTTGTTGGGGCTTCCCATGCTTCAAGTTCAGTGGGGTCCAATCATCTTATGTTTCTACTGCCTTGAGTTTCCAATAGTTCCTTCTTTAAATCTTCCTGTTGTTATCCTTCCTTCTTTCATGGCCTCTGAGTTGTTTCCACAGGCTAGTTGAAGTGAGCAGTAATCTGCTTCTGTGTGAAATTTTTATGACTCTCCTTGCAGCTGGTAAATCTATTATTTGCAGTATATCCTCACACGCTGATGTTTATGCCGAATCAATCCAAAAGTCCTTCTCTAGTGGCAGACGCCATCTTCTCTCAGTTCCGGTGAAATAAAATCTAGGCGTTCGCTCATTAATTTCCTCAGATAGGTTGCATCAAACATTGGTCTTTCCCACTGTATTGCTATTTCCATGTGAGAGTATGGTTGTATGAATGCATCAAGTCAATGATGGCCCGTGGCCACTGAGACTGTTCAGGCACAAGCTAGGGGACCAACAGTAGATGGAGCCAGAGCCAATGACAGACAGAGGGACCCCCTGACTGGTTGTAAGTAAGAAGGCTGGCAAGCAGGAGCTAGCTGATGGCATCCCAAGGGTTGGTGGGTCTGTTCCCCATTCACTCTAATGAACCAACCTCCACACTACAGTGTGGTGTAGTGGTTAGGAGCGGTAGATTCGTAATCTGGGGAACCGGGTTCGCATCTCTGCTCCTCCACATGCAGCTGCTGGGTGACCTTGGGCTAGTCAAACTTCTCTGAAGTCTCTCAGCCTCACTCACTTCACAGAGTGTTTGTTGTGGGGGAGGAAGGGAAAGGAGAATATTAGCCGCTTTGGGACTCCTTCGGGTAGTGATAAAGTGGGATATCAAATCCAAACTCTTCGTCTTCTACTCAAACTGCATCTGTATGTGACTCAGAATCACAAGCAGCATGGACAATGTGCTGGTCTCTATTCTGACACTCCTTTGACCAGACAACTCGCCAACAGCCAGTATGACTAAACCAACTCAATAAGGAACATTGCACAAACACCAACCCAAGCAAACTTGGCTTTATGTTGGAATTGCTTTCTGCACTTCTGGTATGTTGTTGTTGTTGTTTAGTTGTTTAGTCATGTCCGACTCTTCGTGACCCCCTGGACCAGAGCATGCCAGGCACTTCTGTCTTCCACTGCCTCCCGCAGTTTGGTCAAACTCATGCTGGTAGCTTCGAGAACACTGTCCAACCATCTCATCCTCTGTTGTCCTCTTTTCCTTGTGCCCTCCGTCTTTCCCAACATCAGGGTCTTTTCCAGGGAGTCTTCTCTTCTCACGAAGTGGCCAAAGTATTGGAGCCTCAGCTTCAGGATCTGTCCTTCCAGTGAGCACTCAGGGCTGATTTCCCTAAGAATGGATAGGTTTGATCTTCTTGCAGTCCATGGGACTCTCAAGAGTCTCCTCCAGCACCATAATTCAAAAGCATCAATTCTTCGGCGAATCAACCTTCTTTATGGAAGTGAGAGCTGGACCATAAAGAAGGCACTTCCGGTATACATTGGATAATTAGGCAACTGTAACAATTGTTGTGTACTATTTGGGAGAAGAGGCATACTCATCCACTGATTCGCCTTCCCAAAATTATTCCTGATGATTATTTTTTATATGACACTCCACACCCTGAGTGCCCATATGGAGACGAGTCTCCAATAACTCAAAACAATCCAATGTCTCCTTGCCATCTTTGCCATGAAAAGAAGGTAACTGGCAATCTGGAGCCTGCTGCTATAGATCTTGCAGCACCGTTTGATCCAGAGCTCTCACGCAGGCACACTAGACTATCAGCCCCAATGGAAAGTTGGGCCCTCAAGCCCTGTCCATGGTACTGATTTCCAAGGCTGCAGAACTGCACGGAAGGTAGGTGCCAGAACTGGACCATGGTTAACTCAGTGCAAAAGTCACATGTGCAGTGATGCAGCTGGGCTGGTGATAACCATCCACAGTTCTTCCTGCACTAGAAAACTCAGACCCCAATGTGCTCATGGGAAGACAGGATGAGGAATGGCCTCATTGCCAGCATCTCATCCTCCAGGTATGTGAGCTGGGGATGGGGAGAAGCTCCAAAGTGTCTTGACTGATTTCTGAAGTGCCTTTCCCCGACGCAGAGCAAAGATGCATCAGAGCCGCTGCTTTCCGATGGGCACAGGAGTGTCAGAAAGGCAATCAACACCCCCCTGCGCCCACAGCAATAAATCTGCCCAAGAATTTGATTAAATATTTAACGAGCTTAAGAGCCGAAGATGAAATATTGTGTTTAATTTTGAACTAGCACATTTATTTATTAGACTTTTTAAAGTACCGAATTGGTTTTAAAAGATAATATTCCTTTAATTTTCTCATGAAAACCGGGACTTAATTAAAAAAGCTATTTTAAGACTCTGGGAAGGGTACTTAACGGAGAGGAGGCAAGGAGAGTCACAACGACATTCGCTTGGAAGGCCCACGGAGGTGAGAGCCAGGAGCCACGTGAGATCGCAGATACAGGTCAGAGAGGAAGGATGATGCAAGAGTTTTGCGCCAGGCGGTAAGACTAAAAGTTATCTGTCTCACCGAAACACCCAGAGACAGCGTTTTAGCTTCCCTTCATTTCTGTAACATGCTGGCACTGCGAGTTTTCTTTTTTTATTCACTTAACTGTTAAAATAATAACAACACTCTGCCCTTCGATTGAATGTCCCAAAGCAGAAACACATAAACCTGAAGATCAAACTCAAAAATAAAACTAAAATTCCCCCATGCACTTTTTATCGCCATCATTATTTTTTATTGAATGTATTAGGGCTGTGCATCTGCATCTAGGGGTGTGCCCTGAATAATGAGGAAAATTGGGATGACTTGGCACAGACTCCCGTTTTCCCGAGTCAGATCCACATAGATGCATGTTGAAAGGGATCAGGGAGGCCTTGACTTTCCGAGTCACGACATAGCCTTGGTCCCTCACCCTGCAAAGTATTTCTCCTCTTTTCTTTCCTGAGGATCCAAACCTAGCCAACTGAGGACATAACCTGTCAGTGAAGGAACTTCTCTGACATAACCAAAGCTCAAAGGAAGGAAAGTGGGATTGGGATTTTTCATTTTGAGAGACAGGTCTAGCTTTTAATGACAGAGCATTATTTTCCAAATATACTCCAATCACAGTGATTTGCATGCGTGAAGAATAAACAGAGTTGTTTTTCCATGTGCCTTTTCTTTCCCCTCTGAGTTTTGTCAGCTCAAATTGCTTTAAGTCAGCTTACTTTAAGTCAGTTTTACATACTGCATAATATCACACATTGCTAGTTTTTCAGTACGTTTTTTAAAAAAACATTTGGAATAAGTGAAGAAGAAGAAGAAGAAGAAGAAGAAGAAGAAGAAGAAGAAGAAGAGGAGGAGGAGGAGGAGGAGGAGGAGGAGTTTGGATTTGATATCCCGCTTTATCACTACCCGAAGGAGTCTCAAAGCGGCTAACATTCTCCTTTCCCTTCCTCCCCCACAACAAACACTCTGTGAGGTGAGTGAAGCTGAGAGACTTCAAAGAAGAGTGACTAGCCCAAGGTCACCCAGCAGCTGCATGTGGAGGAGCCGAGATGCGAACCCGGTTCCCCAGATTACGAGTCCACCACTTTTAACCACTATACCACACTGGCTCTCATATTAATGATAGCACTTTCCTTTCCCTCCCTGTAACGTTTACTGGTGGTAAACACAACACAATTGATAGCCAAGGAAGAATGACCTTCGCCCCAAAGCTTTGAACACGATGCGTCCCACAAGCCCATTTTCACTGAGATGAGTGCAGCAGATCTTGTGACTTTCTCCCATCACAGTTGGCCACACAGCCTGTGAACAAAAAAATTGGGCAGATCTGGATTCCAAACAGCCTTACAGCTCTTTCAAAAGGTTAGAGTTTATTACTCTGGGGAAATCTTCTTACGAATATATTTACAAGTCATGCAGATTGTGTGTTTGTTTTGCAGCTCGACATTTCAGTGTAGGTAGTTGAAAGCAGACATTTTCATTTCTCCCTTAGGGTGCTGCCTTGTAGATTAATGATACTTACGAACTGAAACGTTTGTGCAGTCACTCCTCAATGCAGAAGGGGATCTCCACTGTCCACACTTGAATTTCACCTTTAAGTAGACTGGATGCTATCAGCACTTGATTTAAGCTGGAGAAGCTCAGGGGCTGAGTATTAACAGTATGCAGGATTGACTTGTGTGCTTTTGTAGGTGTGCATTTGAAGCCGAGAAGGAGACAGGAGAGATTTGAAGAGATTGATTGGTTTCCAGGATCTAGTCTCATGAGGTATGTGGCTTGGCCCCCAGTAAACACAGAAGAGAGTGCAGCAAACTGCTAGGGGAATGGGAAGCAATGCACAATGGTTTCTAGAATATCAAATACAGAATTTTCAAACAACCACGTTCAGCCCTCAGTGCCCCAAGGATTTGCTCTTTTCGACTGCTAAGACAAATTAGTTCAATCTGAGATTTTTAGCTAGAGAGCCAATAAAGTTTCTAAGAGCCGCGAAACTAGAATATTCCATGTGGTGGAAGCCATGAGACACAGCAGGCCTTCCCAATGTTTATTTTCCCCTTTCACAATCATCAGCTACCAATACTGGTCTCTCTCTCTCTCTCTCCCCCCACTCCACTGCTACAAGATCCCATTAATCATCATTACTATTTCTAACTTCCTACGCATTAAATACCACTTGTCATCATGCTTGCTTCTCCACTGCCTCAAGACCAAACCCTTTGCTTATTTCTTCACCTCAACCTCCATTGGGAAGACTGCTGCTTCCCTGGGTCTCTTCCCATGACCGGGGAATCACGTTCTGTTTCAAACGAGAAGTGCCATCCCACCTCTGCTGCACAAGACTCAATAGGGACAAAGGTATGGTTCTGTACTTAGGCAGGAAGAACCTGCTGCACAAATATAGTACGGGGGATACCTGGCTTACTAGCACTACATTGAAAAGGATCTAGGGGTCTTAGTGGACAACAAGCTGAACATGAGTCAGCAGTGTGATTTGGCAACATAAGAAGGCTAATGATATTCTAGGTGGCATCAACAGTAGTGTCCAGATCAAGGGAATTAATAGTACCACTCTGTTCTGCCTTGGTCAGACCAAACCTGGAGTACTGTGTCCAATTCTGGGCACCATAAATTAAGAAGGATGATGACAAGATGGAAGGTGTGCAGGGGAGGGCAACCAAGATGATTCAGGGTCTGGAAACCAGGTCTTATGAGCAAAGGTTGAAGGAGTTGGGTATGTTTAACCTGGAAAAGAGGAGACTGAGAGGAGATACAATTGTTGTTTAATCATTTAGTCATGTCCGACTCTTCATGACCCCATGGACCAGAGCACGCCAGGCACTCCTGTCTTCCACTGCCTCCCGCAGTTTGGTCAAACTCATGCTGGTAGCTTCGAGAACACTATCCAACCATCTCGTCCTCTGTCGTCCCCTTCTCCTTGTGCCCTCCATCTTTCCCAACATCAGGGTCTTTTCCAGGGAGTCTTGTGTTCTCATGAGGTGGCCAAAGTATTGGAGCCTCAGCTTCAGGATCTGTCCTTCCAGTGAGCACTCAGGGCTGATTTCCTTCAGAATGGATAGATTTGATCTTCTTGCAGTCCATGGGACTCTCAAGAGTCTCCTCCAGCACCATAATTCAAAAGCATCCATTCTTCGGCGATCAGCCTTCTTTATGGTCCAGCTCTCACTTCCATACATCACTACTGGGAAAACCATAGCTTTGACTATGCGGACCTTTGTTGGCAAGGTGATGCCTCTGCTTTTTAAGATGCTGTCTAGGTTTGTCATTGCTTTTCTCCCAAGAAGCAGGCATCTTTTAATTTCGTGACTGCTGTCACCATCTGCAGTGATCATGGAGCCCAAGAAAGTAAAATCTCTCACTGCCTCCATCTCTTCCAACAGCCATCCTCAAATATCTCAAGGGCTGCTACATGGAAGATGCAGCAAGCTTGTTTTCTCCTGCTCTGGAGCGTAGGACTCGAACCATTGGCTTTAAGTTACAAGAAAGAAGATTCCAACTCAACATCAGGAAAAAATTCCTGGCAGCAAGAGCTATTTGATAGTGGAACGGTCTCTCTCGGGAGGTTGTGGACTCTCCTTCCTCGGAGGTTTTCAAACGGAGGTTGGATGGTCATCTGTGATGGATGCTGTCAGAGGCTCAGGAGCAGAAGCGCAGGGGAGAGAGCAAATAGAGAGCGGAGGAGAGGAATCAGAAGGGAGCGTAGGGGAATATGACAGTGGCCCGAGAGATTCCATGAGCTTCTCCAGCGAATCAGAAGATTCCCAGAAGGGGGCGCCTATGGTAAGGGCGAGGGGAGTCCCAGGGGGGATGCTCCAGAAACAAGGGGCCAGCGGGGACTCCCAAGGGAGCAGCGGAGGATCAGGACCAGTTCCCCCACCAGAGCACGTGGGGGGGAAGGGTCACATGAGTCAGGACCAGCCTCTCCTCCAGCGGGGAGAGAAGATGAGTCAGGGATAACCACACCCCCATCGGGAAGTGGGGAAACGGAGGGAAGGCCAGGTCCAGCTAGCCTCCCCGAAAGAGGGAGCAGTGACACAAGCGTAACGGTCAGAAGGAAAGTGGGAGGCTGCGCGCGCGCGCCAAGTTCAAATGTGCAGGAGCGCGGGGCAGCGGAAGACCCGGATTGGGAGCCAGGTCCAAAAGCCCGAAGGAGGGAGGGGGAAGAGTCAGGGGACTCAGCGTCAGAGGAGTCTAGGAAGAGTGAGACTCCGACTAGCAGGTGGACCCAGAGAAGGAAGGAACAGAGGAAGAGGTGGAGTAAGGCTAGAATCTTAAACTGGTGTCAGGGGGGAGGAGATTCAGATGGAGCTTCGACGGTCTAAGGTACAGACGTAGCGTTGCGCGCTGCGCGTCTGGAAGTGAAACTGAACTTCAGTAAAGACTTTTGTACTAGAGAAAGAAGCAGCGTTGGTCTTGTGTGAGCTGGGACCTTGGGTAGCGCTGACAGATGCTTTAGTTGATATCCCTGCATTGCAGGGGGTTGGACTGGATGACCCTTGGGGTCCCTTCCAATTCTACAATTCCACGTAGAAATCTCATGAGATCTCACATGCTCCACAAGATCGTGCACAATTTCAGTGAGCTGGAAACCGGTGCAATCTCACCTGAAATTGGTGCTGATGGCAGTATTGCACCACTAACAACAACTATCTAGGTTATAAAGAGCTTTTGCAAAGGTAATGGGGTTGTCATTGTAGTCTAGGATAGCCGTATTTCAAAAAGTAGAATTCCTGACACTCACAAAGTTGAGTATCAACTACCCCAAAAATAGATCCATATCTCGTACATCCAGGTTTCCCCTGACATTTTGCCATTTCGGCAAAATTCCACCCTGATGCCATTTTTACACCCCAAAACCAGGACATGCGAGGAATTTTCCTAACATATGGAAGCCTATTGTGGTCTCTCACACTTCACTCAAAACCCAGTCCAGAGGGTTGGGAGACAATCTAGAGGAGGACTCCACAAGACAGCACAAAGTGGAAGTACCAGCATTAGGCTCTCGGTATCCCAGCCAATATGAGCAATTCAGAAGCTGCCGAGGAAATAAGAGATGAAGATTTTGCCATGGAGGTGCTGGTGGAAGATCTGGGCAGGCACTGCTTCTCCCCCAGTGTCAAAAGTTAATTTCTATGCTGCCTTCTGGCCAAAAAAGGCATCCAAGGCAGTTCACATAGGATGTACACAAAAACTACAAACATTTAAGTGAGCAAACTATTCGCATTTCAAGAAAAACTTCGTTATATTATTATTATTATTATTATTATTATTATTATTATTATTAACCAACCACATCCATGCTCCTGCCAAAAGGCAAAGGACCGTTCCCAGAAAGATGTCAGAGAGAGCAAGAGCAAATCCTTAGGGGGCAGCTTCTCCTCAGGGAGGTCCAAGACAGGGGTGGTGATGGAGGGCAGGGTAGATAGGAAAACTTGCCCCTGGTGTTTCCGGTCACTCTCCCGCAGCCTCTGAGTGCGCCTAGAGATAGACTGATCCATCTCCAGGCCAGTTCCACGTCAATCTGCAATTATTATTATTATTTAAAAAAACTCACATTATTTTTGAGCATATTTTGTTACACCCTAAAATATCCGGATTTTGTGCTTTTTTATTTTTTGAACCAAGAACTGTATCACAAAGTTTGGGGTGGGGGGAAACGCAAAAACTGAATTTCAGGCTGCATATGAGCAAGAATCAGGTTGAATCGCTTAAAAATGTGGAACAAAGGACATACTCTCCGTACATTCAACCATGCTACGATCCATGTAAAGGTAAAGGTAAAGGGACCCCTGACCATTAGGTCCAGTTGTGGCTGACTCTGGGGTTGCGGCGCTCATCTCGCTTTATTGGCCGAGGGAGCCGGCGTACAGCTTCTGGGTCATGTGGCCAGCATGACTAAGCCGCTTCTGGCAAACCAGAGCAGCGCACGGAAACGCCATTTACCTTCCCGCCAGAGCGGTACCTATTTATCTACTTGCACTTTGACGTGCTTTCGAACTGCTAGGTTGGCAGGAGCAGGGACCAAGCAACGGGAGCTCACCCCGTCGCGGAGATTCGAACCGCCGACCTTCTGATCGGCAAGTCCTAGGCTCTGTGGTTTAACCCACAGTGCCACCCGTGTCCCAACGATCCATGTAAGTCCTAGGCTCTGTGGTCTGACCCACAGTGCCACCCGTGTCCCAATGATCCATGTATGCTTCCGCAAAGGGAGACTTTTTCAGTTTCATGGTTGTTGTTTTCCCAGCGTTTCTTTGCTGTGCCAGCCTGAGAACTTGCATGTGGAAGAGACTTCCCTTCCATTCCAAGTGGCAGAAATGGCAGGGCCGTGGATCTGGAGGTAGCTACACTGCTTCTGGATTTCCCCCTAAAGATCCACTAACTTCAGTGGGTCTACTCTAAGCATGACTGTTTGTGGATCCAACCCATAATTCAAACTCTTGGCTAGACTTCCATGTGGAGACAGTTGTCTTAAGCAACTTCCTGCAGAGGTCAATGTGGGATCTCTAACCTTAGGAGAAATAATAAACCCACAAGAAAACCTGAACGTAACCCCAGTGTATGTACTGCAAAATCCTGGGAAGCATTAATATAGGATGTCTCAAATCTAAGTCACGGGAAATTGTTACGGCGCTGGGTAAACAGCCAGGAAGCTGTTCTGATCACTCTTCTAAAAAAAGCTACTATGAGAAATGTACAAAAACTACCAGAGGCAGCAACAGTGACTCAGATATACAGCAATCTCACTTATTTCGAATAAAAGGGTTTGGGTCAACCGCTTTTGCATTCTTCAGACATGAAGTTCTTGTTTAAGAAATGGGTAGACGTAGTTAGTTATCCCTTTCAGGGGAGAATGAAAGAGCCATGGTTAAACCCCAGATATGTCTGAGGAAGGTTGTCTACTTGTCATTGCACAAGGGAAGCAGAAAGAACTAAAAAAGGACTTTAGGCAGAAATTTAACAGAATTAAATCAGTAGAGACAGCAAGGGGAACAGCTGAGATGTAGAACTTGCAAGGGAAAGGTGTTAAAATCTAAAGATGATTTTTATCTTGAAGGAAGAAACATAATGTGTGATGTGACAATGATCCTGAGCGCTTCCTTTTTTAAGTGTGAGCATTTTTTTAAAAAATTGTTTAATACAAAGAGAGAGAGAGAGAGAGAGAGCGCACAGGTCCTATATGGGCAAAGATGTTTCTAGCAATTTAAGACCACATCAGCTGGTGGCTTTGCCACAGTGCATAACCTGGGGACTCCCCTCCCCAGTTTTCTCTTTAATGGATATGGTGCAATCTACGATAGTCTTCCCCTCCAGATGTTGTGTGACTTCAGCTCCCATCAGCCACGGCCAGCATGCCCAATGGTTGGTGTCGATGGGAGTTGAAGGGCATCTACAGCTAGAAGGCACCAGGCTGGGGAAAGCTGACCGATGTCACCAGCCTATGAGGTCCGAAATCATGTAGGTCTTTCATTCCAGTAAGTAGGCTTCGGACTCCAGGCTTACACAGAGAGTAAGGAACTCAAGATTCATGATGGAGCCAAGGACTTTACAAGGGGAAGGAAGCAAGAACATGCTCTCTGAAGGCAGTGTTCAAGTTGGCTATAATCAATCTGGAAACTTTTGAACTTGCCTTTATTGCTCTCTCGGGGCTTATGTTCCTTGACGCACTCAGAAATACTGCGTGTTTCTTCAGACTCTAATAATGTTAGTATGAAGTCCCTTGCTCATTGTGAGGGCCAATTTCACGATGACATGAGCGAAGGAGGCGGAGGAACCTAAAGCTGGGGATTGTTATTTACCTCACACCCGATAAAGAGCCCCCCAGAGGGCCATCTCAAAAAGCTCAGCTGGTGACACGGAAGAAGGGCAGGGCCCCAGTGTGCAGCTGGAGGTGTTGAGCTGTTTGGACAGGGTTCGTTTTTTATGTAGATCCCTAAAATTATCATCACTCGAGGAAGGAAGAGAACCAAGGAATGGCTCGGAGGCAAGCCTGTTTGAGTTTAAACAAGGCGAACATAAAATATGAACAGCCATCTTCATGGATTAATCAATTCAAATGGATTTCGTTCTCCCCACGCCCCATGCAGCTGTCTCTTGCTAGGCAAAGTTAACATGTTCTATTTCAAGGCTGCTAATGTTGGAGCAGCTGCAGCGCTATCTGGGATTCTTTTTTAAAAGATAAAATTAAAGGCAAAGACAACCCCCCACTTAAAAAAAATAATGTAACAGCTCCATTGGCTGATAGCGCTATAGCAGGAATAAGCTAGACAGTCCATCATGCCGCTGAGAAGACCTGCATTTAACTACCATATGCTGCCACACTTGCCTGAAGCATAATCTCTTAATATCCAATATTCATGAATTCAGTTCTATCGCACAACATCACACACACACACACACACACACACACACACACAGACTCTCGTCTCGTGGCCAAAAGAAAGGCACCCCAGGAGCACGGCCGTCGTCATAAACACTTGAGATCTGTGCACTCATGCGCAGGTGTGCCAGGGGTGGATAATTTTGTTCCATCTGTGTTTTGAACCAAAGTAGCCTAATTTGCTATTCCTGGATGTCTACAGGGATGGGGACACGGTGCTTAAACAGACCACATGCTTCTCTGAATTTTCTGATAGGTACGAAAAATGCATCAGTACAGCCACGCATGCTTTTTTGGAGAGTTGGGTGTCTAGAAAATGCATACTTTGCAGGATAATGAGTTCAGAAAACGATGCAATTCACATGTGGACTGTTTAGAGATGAACAGTGAATGAATGGAACGGGATGAAACCTCAGCTGACCTTTCTCTTGTCCATGAATAGAGTTGTTTGGGTTACGCCAGCACATCCAGCCCAACATGGCCATAACTTAAGATGTTTGTCACCCCTAGGGATAATGTCAACTGAAATTAAGAAAGAAGTACCCCAAACTCAAAGGTGCCCAAAATGTTTTCAAACCTTAATAAAGCTAAAAGCAATAAGTAACAGCAAATGTTCGGGGACGCAGGTGGTGCTGTGGGTTAAACCACAAAGCCTAGGACTTGACGATCAGAAGGTCGGCAGTTCGAATCCCCGCAATGGGGTGAGCTCCCGTTACTCAGTCCCTGCTCCTGCCAACCTAGCAGTTCGAAAGCACGTCAAAGTGCAAGTAGATAAATAGGTACCGCTCCGGCGGGAAGGTAAACGGTGTTTCCGTGTGCTGCTCTGGTTCACCAGAAGTGGCTTAGTCCTGCTGGCCACATGACCTGGAAGCTGTACGCCGGCTCCCTCGGCCAATAAAGCGAGATGAACGCCGCAACCCTAGAGTCAGCCACAACTGGACCTAATGGTCATGGGTCCCTTTACCTTTACCTGCCAACAAATGTTAAAATTTGTGCTGATTAGCTCCATCATAGATATAAAAAGCTGGATCAAAATGACAGCAAAGGCCACAGTTCAAAATGGGACAAATGGATTGTAAGGATTGCAATGAGGAAATCGGGCTTTTTAGTTCACATAGCCTGGTCTATGATTTGTTCTACAAATAAGCCAGGTATCGGCATCTTGTACTTCTATGCAGAATTAAAGCTAAGCAGAATGAGGATTTATGCCCCTAAGGAACTTAGCCCTGCAGCTGAAACTACAAGCACACTGCTCATACCCACCTGGCTCCTCCTGGGCCAAAGGAGTTGATGGCCTATGCATTGTATGATGCTATCAATTTCTTTTGTCTGGGTAAGAGGGATTAACATCTAGGGATGGGCGGCGGAGGGAAAACCAATGACCCCCCTTTCCGCTAATGGCCCGAGACCTTCATTATAACTGGAGGGCCTCTCTGGTCTTTAATTTATCATTGCCTGCATTAATATCAAATAGCCGTTGGCCTCTTCAAGTAGATTACTATTTCTGTCAAAACTGTCCCATCTAATAGGGAAAATGGATAAATAATGGCCATTTATTCTAAGCTTGTGCATTGTAATTATGGGTTTGAAAAGCCCCCACTCTAGTGGGTGACTTTTCATCCCTTCATGGTGCTATGCACACCTGACTTTAGGGAGGGGGGCATTTGGTACATACTTGCTGGCCTTACAGCCTTCCCAGAGCCGTCTTTAGCATATGCGCCGCTGGGATGCCCCCAAATTTAGTTTAGCTGCCCCCAAATTAACTTTTATTGAGTTTTTTGGGGAGGGGGGAAGCCAAAGTTGTTCACCTTTCTTTAGGCAAACTCAAAGTTGTTGAGCTTTCTTTGGGAGGGAAATCTGTAATAAATAAAATACTTTTGTTTCCTGACTCGTCAGGAATATTTGATGCTACGGAGTAACAGAGCGATGGAAGAGGAGGGCAGGGACTTTTGCTCCATTGCTTTTCACTGCCGCCGATTGAGAGGGACAGGTGTACATTTGGCGCCCCCCAGAATTTGACGCCCGGGTGCCTTGCACCCCTGGGTAAAGACGGCCCTGACCTTTCCGTTGTTTCCCCTCTCCCAAGTATAGGCAGTTCTTTTCTGAGTGAAAAACACAAGTCAAGGAACACAAAAACATATGATCCTCCCTGTATTCTCTCCTTCCAATAACATATTGTTGGGAAAGGGATCCTTTTTTAGGCACGGCTGGTTTGCAGAACCAGCGGCGCATTTTGGCTCAGCGCTACATCATGTAAGGTTGGAGCCATTATCCCAAAATGCCAGATCACTTAAGAAAGGGCATGACAACAACAAGGCTATTTGCATATGTTACATTTCCCGCATTCCGCATTTGCGAATTAGACGCATAACCAGACTAGCTTGTAATGAGCAGCAGCCTGCTGTCTGACAGATATGCAGCAAATTGCCAAGCTCAAAGAACACTCTACTGATTGGTTGTGAAATTAATGGGCTTAGTTTGTCCCTGTGCATAGAAAGCACTGGGCAGAGTTGTTGGCTCATGGAGCTGGAGAAATGCTGTCTGACACTGGCTCCAGAATTGCACTAAGTGCTGTCAGGGACAGAATCTAAGGCAGTCTCAGGGCTGGTTCTATAAAATACATCATTTAGGCCAAAACATCCTCAGAACCATATGGAGAGAAAGTGAGGGTCTAGTGACACAGAGGGTTATCTCACACAGACTAGCCTTTCGTTTGATGGCCAGCATGCGCAGAATAAGCCAAGCCATGGCCAGTCAGGTACCACAGCTGGACCTTTCATCTCTCCCGGACACTGAGGTCCAGCTCAAGGGCCTTCTGGTGGCTCCCTCACTGCGAGAAGTGAGGTTACAGGGAAGCAGGCAGAGGGCCTTTTCTGTCTCTGCTCTGCACTCTTCATACCTATGTGGGTTTCTGGGAGACCAGGAAGAGAAAGTAGGTGGTCACAGCAGGAGGTGGAGACTCCCTGGCTTCTTCGTCAGCCTGCTTCCACTCTGCCTTTTGCCCTCACCGGCCTCTGCTCCTGCCTCTGATTCTGAACTGCTCTCTGCCCCATCCTCTTCCTGCTCACTAAATCCTGTTTCCTCTCCAGCTTCTGACACCTCCACCTCCCAGTGTCCTCTCTCATCCCCCTCTGACTAATCATCATCGCCCCAACACCAATCCCCTGGCTCTGGGCATTCTTTCTCTGGGTGTTACCTTGGGGTTCCTCAGCTGACACCTCCCACCTCTGCCTCCAGCCAGTCCATGCCAGTATGTGTGAAAGTCACCATCCAATGTTTTGTTCCCTTCCAGTTCAACAAGTGGCTCAAGTTTGGGAGGCAGCAGTCTCATTCTGTGCTTCTTCACTACAATTATTATTATTGCTCATGTAGCTCTTATCAGGTGAAGAGACTAAACCGTGACCTCTTACAATTTACATACATTCGTAATGCAAGATGAGAAACTCAGCTTAGCTAGAGGAAGGGCAGTGCCTGTATATTCCACAATAAGCAGAACGTGTTGAATATTACAACCGCACAGTGGAAAATAACATGTTGCCAGTAGCAATAATGCAGGATTGTTTTCAATGTAACCCCATTCAAGTAGAAGTATCGAAGAAGTGGCAGATCGCCTGAGTCGGCAGTTGCTTTGTGAAGGTGCCCTGCTTGCAAGCTCTGGTTCAGAATTATTAAGTCACGTATTTACATTCTGCCCCCAGATGCACATGGCCAGGAGCAATTTCTATTGATTTCGAGTATTGTCTTAGAGTTAATTGATCCATGCTTTGTGCTTGCGCACAATAAACGACAGAACCTGGCCCTCGGCCAAAATTGCGAGGATAGGCAGAAGACAACAGAACAACTGTACAAACAAAAGGACCCAATCCCATCCAGCAACAACTTAGCGCATTATCATGTAAATATGCTCAATGCGCCTCATCAAAGGACGCGGAGCTAAACAGCTGTGGAAGGGTAACTCATCTCCTGATTCGGCCATTCTGGTTGGGAAGATTGGGTTTGGGAGAAGTGAGAGTGATGTGGCATCCAAAGTCCTTTTGAGATTCAGTGACATGTAGAAGCTGATGCCCATATATAAAATGGAAGACATCTGCATGCCAAGATTTGCTGGTTCCTAATGCTTCTCTCTGGGGGCCCTAAGTTCAGCGATGCTTTAAGGATCAAAACATAGCTCTGTGCTTCCTTGTGGCCTGAATGCCATCACTATTGTCTATTTGGAAAATCATTCCCCATCCCCAGCTGGCCAGATGAAGAGCAGGTTGTCCGCTAGCTAGGGTGGAGCAAATCTGCCAAGTTTTGTTTCTCTCGGTTTCTTGCGTTTCCAGTTTGCAATTAAAATTTAAAAGCAACAACTTTCCTCATGAAAACTCATAAGCGTTCTAGTGTGAATGTCTCCTGCTGGACATTTTTTTTTTTGGGGGGGGGTTGCCAAATGTACACATTTTTACAAAGCCACTTTCCCTAATATAATCAATTGTATGTTATTTTCACAAATAAATGCAAAATGTTATTTTGGCATTTTCTATTTTTGCCTTTAAATGCAAACTGGGCTGGATTTGTCCCAGATTTGCCCTGTAGCAAACGGAAAAGTGGCCATAGGACAGAGAGCCCCATCCTTTCCTATGGGTAGCTGCCATGCAAATATCGTAAATGTCTTTAACCTGGGGCTTCCTTTTGCTTCATTGCATGCCAGGCAGCATCAGCATACATGGATAATTGTTCTCTCTGGCTGCAAAAGCCCAAGAGGCCTGTAGTGAGCCTTTATTGTCTCGTTTATTGACTCTGTGTTGCATCACTATCGTCTCTTGACTGTACAACTCTTGACTATTCACAGTCTGTTTCACCCACCTGTTCCTTTTGTATGGACCCTCCACTGTTCTCTTCTGCCAGTGATGAACTTGCCTTGCACACGACCCAGGAAAAGGACCGTCTCCTTGGGCCAAATTCGATGCCCTTGTGTACCCGTATTGTTCCCTTTTAGAATAGTAATAATGGGTTGGGTGGCAACGATTCAGATTAGGACACTGACACACAGGGAGGGGCGATTTAATCCTTTTCTCTTGAGCCCCTGGTCTTGATGAAGACACATCCACCCCACAAGCTGCTGTTTAGCAACGAAGGGAAGCTGGGATGGGCACCAGTGGGGTTTTTCATCAGGACTCCAGCTTAACAGTTAAGCTCCTCCCTTTGAGGGCAGATTTTGATCTGCTCTCTCCCCCTACTGCTGCTGCCACCTTGTCCCGTGACATTTTCCTGCCTGAAGCTGAACCCAACCAGTGCTCTTCTTATAGCTGTCAACTTTCAGATTTGAAAATAAGGGATCAGCAGCCTCAAAAATAAGGGATCAGCAACCTCACCTACAGGATATCTAACAATCCGGGAAAGCAGTGGGAAGCAGCGGGAAACGGCACTGGAATAAGGGAATTTCCCGCAAAAAAGGGGAAGGTTGACAGCTATGGCTCTTCTCCCTGCTTGCAATTATGATGTTATGTACTGAGTTGAATAGGATCCAAAATGCAGCAGTCTAATTGGTAATAGAACAATAGGATTCAGAAGGCAGCAGTCTGATTGGTCCCAGAACAGTAGGATCCAGAATGCAGCAGTCTGATTGGTCCACAGGAGCCACCCAATCCAGCTCCAGGTGGAAGTGAATCCACAACCTGATTGACCTACAGGTGAATCCCGGAATTAGCCAGTCACGTGGGGCCCATTGTGTAAATAATGTATATAAAGCAGACATCCTGGGGGAACTTCCATTCCTCCTCACCACTATGAGCTGAATAAAGAGCATGAAATCCACTCTCGACTCCGAGTATACTGCATATGGCCATTTCTTTTCTGCCCTTTCCTCGGAGTGAAATTTGTTTAAAAACGACAAGAAATCCCCTCTCTTTCCTCCAGATGTCAGCACAAGACTGCCGAACTCCCCTCCTCCTCCTCATCTCCAAATGTCCATTCATAAAGTAGAGGCTGATTTGTGGGGCTGCCCCTCCTCCATGCCGGAGAAGACGAGCAGCCGCCTCTTTGCTTGTCTCCCTCCCAGATTTGTTTCCCTAATTTCTTTTTTTTACTGAAGGTTTACCAACTGCTTTATTGCCAGACTGAGCTCTCCTTGCCGTCTCTCTCTCTGTCTGTCTTCCTCTCTTGTTTCTGGAGACAATCTCTGTTTCTGGCCCCAGCTGCCACTGCTGATTTTTCATTACCGTTTAATTTAAAACTAGGATTGGAATGGAAACGTCTTTCTTTTTTCTTTTTTGCCATTGCGGGGTTGCGAGGCTTGTGGTTTTACTGCCGAAGTCACAAATGTTGGCGACTTATGACTGTCTTTCCAGCGTGTAAGTGAGAAGCAGGCTTTAGAGAGGCTTCGTGAAAGTCAGGAAGCTGATCAGGAACTGGGGCAGCAAATCCACCTCAGGTGACCCAGGGCTGGGCTGCAGGTATAGCCATGTACACTTGGGTGTCCTTTAAAAAATGAGTAGCAAAAAGTAGAGACATCACTTTGCCAACAAAGGTCCGTATAGTAAAAGCTATGGTTTTCCCAGTAGTGATGTATGGAAGTGAGAGCTTGACCATAAAGAAGGCTGATCGCCAAAGAATGGATGCTTTTGAATTATGGTGCTGGAGGGGACTCTTGAGAGTCCCATGGACTGCAAGAATGTTTAGCCTGGAGAAGAGGATGTTTAGACTGGAGAAGAGGAGGCTAAGGGGTGATATGATAGCCATGTTCAAATATATAAAAGGATGTCACATAGAGGAGGGAGAAAGGTTGTTTTCTGCTGCTCCAGAGAAGCGGACACGGAGCAATGGATCCAAACTGCAGGAAAGAAGATTCCACCTAAACATTAGGAAGAACTTCCTGACAGTAAGAGCTGTTTGACAGTGGAATTTGCTGCCAAGGAGTGTGGTGGAGTCTCCTTCTTTGGAGGTCTTTAAGCAGAGGCTTGACAACCATATGTCAGGAGTGCTCTGATGGTGTTTCCTGCTTGGCAGGGGGTTGAACTCGATGGCCCTTGTGGTCTCTTCCAACTCTATGATTCTATGAAGAACAAACCTCTCCATTCTTAGGGAAATCAGCCCTGAGTGCTCACTGGAAGGACAGATCCTGAAGCTGAGGCTCCAATACTTTGGCCACTTCATGAGAAGAGAAGACTCCCTGGAAAAGACCCTGATGTTGGGAAAGGAGAAGGGGGTGACAGAGGATGAGATGGTTGGACAGTGTTCTCGAAGCTACTACCATGAGTTTGACCAAACTGCGGGAGGCAGTGGAAGATAGGAGCGCCTGGCGTGCTCTGGTCCATGGGGTCACGAAGAGTCGGACACGACTAAACAACAACAACAACAAGCATTGGTGCTAGAAAATGTTAGCATCCACAGGCAGGATTAGGCACGGTGGTTGATGCACTGATGCCACTGGATAGAGGAGCCTTGTGTTTTCTCCCTGATAACATCTCTAGCGGTGCCCTGTACTTCTGCTTGGGCAAGAGCATGGGAGTAATAACATTTATATGTTTTGTACCCCACCTAGTGGGACGCGGGTGGCACTGTGGGCTAAACCACAGAACCAAGGATTTGCCGAAGAGAAGGTTGGCGATTTGAATCCCCGCGACGGGGTGAGCTCCTGTTGCTCGGTCCCAGCTCCTGTCAACCTAGCAGTTCAAAAGCACATCAAAGTGCAAGTAGATAAATAGGTACTGCTCTGGCGGGAAGGGAAACGGTGTTTCCGTGCACTGCTCTGGTTTCGCCAGAAGCGGCTTAGTCATGCTGGCCACATTACCCGGAAGCTGTACGCCGGCTCCCTTGGCCAATAAAGCAAGATGAGTGCCACAACCCCAGAGTCGTCCGTGACTGGACCTAACGGTCAGGGGTCCTTTTACCTTTTTACCTCACCTAGGTGGAATCGAGACACATATAAAAAATGCTGCGAAAATGCTTTTTTGAAGAAAAAAACTTTTGAAATCCCCCCCAAATATGCATTTCAAATATATTTGAAAAATATATTTGCCATAAGCTCACTATTGCTGTATAGTGTCACATTTTTATAATGCACTTCAAACACACTTAAAACGTTATATTTGCAGCTGTATAGTTGAGTCCCTAGATGAACACTGTCAAGTCGGGCTTGGCAGATCAGAAAATTTCAGTTTCTGAATCCACCCCCCCCCACTCTTAAGCTTAGTTCTCCACATTACCACATCAGGTTGTGTGTTTTTTAAAAATCCTCCTCAAAATTCACCAGCATTTTAGGGGAAATTTCTCCCCAAAGATACATTTTTGCATGCAATTTTGACAAAAAGACACATTTTTTTTTCAAAGCAGCTTCCCCTACTTTAAAGGAGCGTCTCCACCCCCATCATTCTGCCCAGACGCTGAGGTCCAGCGCTGAGGGCCTTCTGGCGGTTCCCTCATTGCGAGAAGCAAAGCTACAGGGAACCAGGCAGAGGGCCTTCTCGGCAGTGGCGCCCGCCCTGTGGAACGCCCTCCCATCAGATGTCAAAGAGATAAACAACTACCTGACATTCAGAAGACATCTTAAGGCAGCCCTGTTCAGGGAAGTTTTTAATGTATGACATATTAGTGTATTTTTGGTCTTTGTGGAAGCCGCCCAGAGTGGCTGGGGAAACCCAGCCAGATGGGGGGGGGGTACAAACAATAAATTATTATTATTATTATTATTAAAGGCGACGATCTATTTACGCATGTCCGGTTGATGTGCAGCCATGCATGCATGCATTGCGGCGGCCCGGAAGTGGCCAGGAAAGGGGACGGAACAGGGGCACAGAACCGGGCAGAAAGAGGCAGCTTGGGCCTACGCACTCACTGCCATTGCGCGGACCATTAAAAAACCAACAAATCTATTGTGTCCTAAATGTGTTAATGCCCAAGTTGCCCTGAGGCATGCGGTTGTTTCTGCTGCAACAGCCCTGCAGGACTCCTCTTCTGGACACAGATCAATTAGCGGTGTTTGCTTGGCCTTTGATTTATTTTTCCTTTAAGTTTCCCCCGCCCTGCCCTTCAGATAAGTCCACGTTGCAATGATCACAGGGAAGAGGAAATGGCAGAACTATCTCCAACTTTAAAATTAAATTAAGCTTGGAGGAAATTCAGCGTCCCCAGGGGACGGATGGATGGATGGATAGGGGAGAAGAGAGGTTGGGTAGCTGCATCCAGCAATTTAAATATTTAACAGCAGCAGCGTAGGATGTTTCAAGCTCGGCAGATCATAGAAGGAAGAAGGCCTATTCTCTTATCTGTCACACTAAAAACAATTATTGTCTCCCCTCCCAGCAAGAGCCTTATCTTTTCCGGGCAACACCGATTTGGTTGTCAAACAGAATTCTCCGCTATCTCTTTGGATCATGCTGACTCTTCACACTTCTAAGTCTCTCTTTCCCCCTCCTTTTACCAAAGCTCTCCTTCCGCCGCTCCGGATCTTGAGAGTTCTTCTGGTACCAATTCACCAACTCATTATCAGCTTGCCAGCTCTCAAATGGACCATGGTTGTGTTTTTCTTGAAAACAAGAGATATTCCTACCTGTCTCTAGCATCTTATTGGGTCGCACCTATTTCATGTGCAATATATTTTCCATTACTTCCATGCAAGACCACTTACTTGAAAGGGAGCATGTGGTTGTAAAATCTGCCCAAACTGTATAGAAATTTATTCGTGTATGCTGCTACAGTGGCAAGCATGGTATTTGCCCAAATATTTACCGGAAGAATAAGAAATCAAGATAACAAACTTTTTATAAAAGAATGGAAATGGTTTATTGAATATTTATAAACAAACTGTAAACAGATAAGGACATGGGCAGGGTTATTGTAATAAGCTGCAGCTTTGTAAGAGTAGATGAATAAATGATTAAGTTAATTTGGATATGCAGAAAATAAAAAATATAAATTTAAGGAACCGCAGGAAGAGGGGGAAGGAAGTTGAGTTACAATCATTTTAAAATGATTGTAAAACTATTGAAATGTATAAAATTGAAAATTATAAATAAAAAATTAAAAAAAGAAGTAAACGCAGATCTGGCCATTGAGCCCATTGCGTCAAGATCAAATAAAAAGCTGTAGAGTCTCCTTTGAAGTAATCAATGATATGCCCAGTAGACTATATATTCCAGGTGTGGTGAACCTGTAGCTTTCCAGAGCTTGTTGGACTACAGACTCCATCATCCTTCATGATTGGCTGTGCTGGCTGAGGCTGATAGGAGCTGGAGTCCAGCAACATTTGGAGGGCCACAGGTTCACCATCAGTGGTCATTCTGTCCAATGTCTCTCTCTTAATGCAGGACCATCTGTAAAACAACATACATCCTACCGCTTGTTGTTGTTTAGTCGTGTCCAACTCTTTGTGACCCCCTGGACCAGAGCACGCCAGGCACTCCTGTCTTCCACTGCCTCCTGCAGTTTGGTCAAACTCATGTTGGTAGCTTCAAGAACACTGTCCAACCATCCCGTCCTCTGTTGTCCCCTTCTCCTTGTGCCCTCCATCTTTTCCAACATCAGGGTCTTTTCCAGGGAGTCTTCTCATGAGGTGGCCAAAGTATTGGAGCCTCAGCTTCAGGATCTGTCCTTCCAGTTGAGCACTCAGGGCTGATTTCCTTCAGAATGGATAGGCTGGATCTTCTTGCAGTCCATGGGACTCTCAAGAGTCTCCTCCAGCACCATAACTCAAAAGCATCAATTTTTCAGCGATCAGCCTTTTTTAGGTCAGGGCTTTTCCTTGGACCATGGAGAAGAAGTTATGCACTGGTCTTGGCTTCCAGAAGTAGGATGGAGCTGGCTTGTGGGACATGTACTGTGAGGGAAACCCTGGTTGAGGAGTCAAAAGGGGAGGAGATTTCAGAGACGTCAGGGAGACCTGAGATTGTACTCACAGTTAATAAAGAGAGTGGAGTCTCTTCATCACGAACACCTAGCAACATGTGCACGAGTTTCATGTTCTGTTGTAAAAGATGCGTTCTTAGAAAAATGAGAACCAGTTCCAAGTACTCTCACGAAGATACATTGAACGTTATGAGATTATATCTATGCTTTAGAGAGAAACAGCTTATTCCTTGGAATCTTTGGTTCCTAGGAATGCTGAACATTGTGGCCCACTCTTGATCATGCAAGAATCATATCCCTACTTTCCACCATGTTTTGCCAAAGTAAACTCAAGAGAATATGGGGACTGAATGGTGCTTGTCCTGTTTCTCATTTCAGCTGGTTCACAGCAGATATTTGTGTGGTGACAGCATACAGAGTCCTCTTGTGGTTTTGTTTTGTTGTTCACTCAAGGCAGAGAGAGGGAGAGCGCGCAAGCTGTTGACTTGGTTGGGGTTTGGAAAACATTGAATATGAAGCATAGCTTTGACATCTAACTAAGTGATTTTATTCTGGAGATTAAATCATGTGGAACACTCAGATTCTTTGGCAGGAAATCAAGGCTGCCGTCCCTGCTTTCCTCTGGCTTACGACTGCAGAACAGAAAGTCATTAGATCAAGATCTCATGCAAACCAAGGCTGACTGGATACAGGTTGGCTGACTGGATACAGGTTGGGCTGACCAAGAAAAGGCATAACATATGCATGCGTTCACAGAGACACATACACACATGCAATCCCCAAGATGATATGGGAAATGGGAGAGAAGCGAAAAGCTTCAGAATGCTAGGGAGAAGTGCCACACTCTTGAACACACTCACAAAGCAGAAAAACATATAGCAATTTCAGACCAGGTTATCCCTTCCCCCAACGCATCTTGCATAGGAGCCAACTCCTAGGTGCTGTGAGGTATTCGGCCCCCCCAATAAAATATTTGAGGGGTCCGGGACCCCCAAAGTTGATGGGCATTGCCATTCAAATGGTGTGCATGCACTGTGTCATGAGATTTTGTTCAAGTTGGCACCCCTGGTGTCTTGGGAATTGCAGTTGCATGAGAGAGTTGGGAATTCTCCGCTGCAACTTCAGAGCCAGGGTGGTTAGGGAGTACTGTATTTTTTGCTCTATAAGATGCACCGGACCATAAGACGCACCTAGTTTTTGGAAGAGGAAAACAAGAAAAAAAATATTCTGAATCCCAGAAGCCAGGACAGCCAGGGGGATCGCAGCACAGCTGGCTGTCCTGGCTTATGGGATAGCCGCGTGCAGCCTCTCCTGGGCAAAGGGAGCCTTCATCCCCTGCCCGGGAGAGGCTGTGAGCGGCTAAGGCTCCCCCAAGAGCCATGCTCCCTTTAAAGAGCACGTGGAGTGTGTGTGTGGCTCTTGGGGATCTTTTCCCTGAGGAGGGAGAAGGGCAGCCCTTCTCCCTCCTCAGGGAAAAGCCCCCAAGACCCGCACACATGCTCCACGTGGCTCTTTAAAGGGAGCGCTGAGCAGAGCCTCCTGCCTGCATTCGCCCCATAGGACGCACACACATTTCCCCTTACTTTTTAGGAGTGGAAAGGTGCGTCTTATAGAGCGAAAAATACAGTATTTGCCCAGATATAATCTGGGCAATAAGTCTTTCCCCATCGCTAGGCATGCCGTCCATCCTGCAAGCACAAAGCACACACTACAAAATGAAATTCTTGGCCACCTCGCATTGAGAAATCCTTCTTTCTGCTCCACACACAGTTGTCAACAGGGAATGGCTTCTCCACTTAAAATGCATACCATATGCCTGCTCTTTGTCTGTGCTTAGGAAAGAGCAGCGTGCCTTTGTCATCACGTGGATACTGTAAGCGGGATCGCCTTTCCTTCTCCAAAGATGTGATGGAGAAGTTGGCAGAAGTGTTGGCAGTGCGGTGCTTGTCTTTGGCGAGTTTCTTTTTCTGAAGAAGCTAATGTTACCACAGTTTAAAAAAAGAAAAGTAGAGAGAAAACACTTCTCCCTCCAGTGTTTTAGAAGTGCACTGGATAGAATTTCACTCCCTTCTGGATAGTAAATGCGCACAGAATCCAATTATGTTCACCTTGGACAGATGCTAACCTTTGGGAGGGGTCCACAGCCCAGCAAGAGAGCCTACAGACAGTCCCCTGCCCCAGCCTCTGGAATCTTCTCTTAAAAGGGCCAGGAAAGACCTCTCTGCCCAAGGCTCCGATGGCACATCATCCTTGTTCCATAATTTCCCCCCTCTGAGTCTTTTTGCTTAATCTAAAACAGGCTGGGACAAGCTGCATCTACGCAGGAGGAGAAGCTGCTCGTCCCTTTCCGCACAAGTACTTTCCCAGCGGAAAAATCACCCCCGCCAACCAACCTTTTTTTACTTACAGGGGAAAAGATAGGTGGCCATATCACCATTCTGTAACTCCTCCTGTGGGGCAAATACAAATACCATATCGGAAGACAGCTGCCAGGTACTGTTTCAGAACATTGGTCTACTGGGCTCGGTAGTGTCAATCTTGACTGGCAGCTGTCCTACCTGGAGAGGCCAGGATCAAACCTGAGGCCGTCCTCATGTCAGGCAGATGCACTGGGCTAAATTAGAGATGTTGGAGAATTTTGGAGGTTGGGAGAAGGAACAAGAAGTGGAGGTCAGGAGCCGAAATCAGTCTAGCAAATATTTGTGGTATTTGTTCACATTCTTGTTGGGAGGGTTTAAATCTACATATGATGGATAATTAATGATGGGTCTTTTTTTATTATTACATGGTTTTGATGTTTCCTTCACATAAAAATGAGTAAAAGTTATGCAACTTATATCACTTAGGTCAGCTAGCCAAGTATTTGGCAGAGACTGAATTTCAGCAGAATGGAAACAGCACTGATTGTGAGAAAATAACCAGTGCTATTTTTCTAGAAAAAGAGGTGCCAGAAGTCAGTATGAATGCCTCCCCCGTTCTCTTATAATGGCAATGGCGCCCACTTGAGAGGTGTGGGAAATGAGTTCCAGCTGAAAACCCAATAATAATAATAATAATAATAATAATAATAATAATAATAATAATAATAAATTATTTGCCCATAATCGCTCCTCTAACTGGGTTGCCCCAGCCACTCTGGGTGGCTTCCAACAAATGGAACACAAGCACAGTAAAAGACTAAAAACCTCTCTATACAGGGCTTCTTCCAGATGCCTTCTAGAAGTCAGACAGTTGTTTGTTTCTTTGACGTCTGGTGGGAGGGTGTTCCACAGGGCAGGCAGAACAGAAATGGCTGTCTTCTCCCATACCACGGGGCTGTTCTCCATTGGAACAGAGCCAGAGACAAAGAATCAACCTCACTGCCCCAGGTGTTGTTGTTGTTTAGTCGTTTAGTCGTGTCCGATTCTTCGTGACCCCATGGACCAGAGCACGCCAGGCACTCCTGTCTTCCACTGCCTCCCGCAGTTTGGTCAAACTCATGCTGGTAGCTTCGAGAACACTGTCCAACCATCTCGTCCTCTGTCGTCCCCTTCTCCTTGTGCCCTCAATCTTTCCCAACATCAGCGTCTTTTCCAGGGAGTCTTCTCTTCTCATGAGGTGGCCAAAGTGCAGCCTCAGCTTCAGGAACTGTCCTTCCAGTGAGCACTCAGGGCGGATTTCCTTAAGACCGGAGAAGTTTGATCTTCTTGCAGTCCATGGGACTCTCAAGAGTCTCCTCCAGCACCATAATTCAAAAGCATCAATTCTTTGGCGATCAGCCTTCTTTATGGTCCAGCTTTCACTTCTGTACATCACTACTGTGAAAACCATAGCTTTGACTATACAGACCTTTGTTGGCAAGGTGAGTACTGCGGTCCAAAACCAATCGCCCCCACTCCCAGTATGCATTTGAATTAAAATAAGAGCCCCTGGGAAGTTCTGATCAAGGAACACTTGTATTCTCAGCTTGAGATTCAAGGAAGCTGCTGCCTCCACCGAGGGAAGACGGTACCAGATGGGACTGATCTGTGCATGATATTGGGATAATGGGAAAATTGGGGGGGGGAGCAGTGAATACACTAGATTCTTGGAGTGTTCCGCTTTGCATGATCCTAAAGAACAAAGGGAAAGGATCAAGAAGTACAGGAAAAAAGGGAGGGGTGATCTGTCAGATGCTGAAGGCCTTTCCTTATAAACACCCAGGGCTATTTTTAGTTTTCTAATGTAAAAAGTCAGCGAGATGAAGAATGAAGTGATCGGTTTCCCGCAGAAAAACCGGTTGAATCTTCATTAATAATTCCTCATAGGAATCTGTGTGCGCGCGCCTTTTTCTGACAGATTGACAAGTCATGCTAAACAACAGCCACTGCAGAAATGTGAAAGATACAATCGCAGAGTCGGGCCTCACAGAGGTTCCATTGTCATCTTCCATCAAGAAGGGGGTTTCTCAGGGGGTGAGGAGTCCCTAGTTTAGCAGACAGAGACCTTGACGTAAGAGTGATTCTATTAGGGTGTTAAATAAATGCACGTGCGACATTAGAGTTTTTGTTGACAGAAGAGGTTTCTTTCCGACATCGTCTTTCGGATGCTTCGTCTGATAACCGCCCTGTTCTTATTAACACTGCAAAAAGCCCAAACACGTCCCTTATCCTGCTTTGAATCTGCCTGTCACTGAACATTAGAAGAAGAAGAGTTTGGATTTGATATCCCGCTTTATCACTACCCGAAGGAGTCTCAAAGCGGCTAATATTCTCCTTTCCCTTCCTCCCCCACAACAAACACTCTGTGAGGTGAGTGGGGCTGAGAGACTTCAGAGAAGTGTGACTAGCCCAAGGTCACCCAGCAGCTGCATGTGGAGGAGCAGAGACGCGAACCCGGTTCCCCAGGTTACAGACTACACCACTACTAACCACTACACCACACTAGCTCTCCAGAAAGGAATCTCAGAGCCAAATAGAGGGGAAAAACCAGACATCTCCGTTGCAGGCTAATGACGGCTATGAGGCAGTGCATTGCCCACTGGGCAGGACAGTGGACTGGAAGTTCAGCAATGGTGACCTTACAATATGTTTCTTTTCAGATTGTCGCTGTGCTGTTGGGGCAGTACGTAATATATTGCCGTCCCCATTTTGCAGACAAGCTGCCTTCGACCACACAGCACCCACTCTAAACCTGGATCTCTGCTAAGGCCTCAGAGGCATAAATGCGCATGTACACTGAGTCGAAGAATTGATGCTTTTGAATTATGGTGCTGGAGGAGACTCTTGAGAGTCCCATGGACTGCAAAAAGATCAAACCTCTCCATTCTTAAGGAAATTAGCCCTGAGTGCTCACTGGAAGGACAGATCCTGAAGCTGAGGATCCAATACTTTGGCCACCTCATGAGTAGAGAAGACTCCCTGGAAAAGACCCTGATGTTGGGAAAGATTGAGGGCACAAGGAGAAGGGGACGACAGAGGACGAGATGGTTGGACAGTGTTCTCGAAGCTACCAGCATGAGTTTGACCAAACTGCGGGAGGCAGTGGAAGGCAGGAGTGCCTGGTGTGCTCTGGTCCATGGGGTCACGAAGAGTCGGACACGACTAAACGACTAAACAACAACACACTGAGTCAGTCTGTTGGTTCACCTACTCCCATTCTGCTTCCTCTGAACGGCAGCAGCTCTGCAGAGGGGTCTTGCTCAGATTTTTCTTTAAAAACCCAGAAACCTGGAGACGCCAGGAATCAAACATGGGTCATTCTGCATGCAATACATGTCCTTTGGCACAGAACTCTGGTTCAGAGTTGGGACTTCTAGACCACACTGACACCTGCCTCTGATTTGCAAGCGCTGACACAGCTTGCTCTACTCACTGACTTCTTTGGGTTGATACGGTGCCCATTTTGTAGCAGTGACAAAAAAGAAGGGGGAAAGGGTGATGCAGGACACTGAATCTGACCCGGTTCCAAAATGTCCTCTGCAGCCAGCAAATGGCTTGGTTTCCTCTTCTCCTTCCCTGATCGTATCAGTCGTTTCCGAAGACGTGTCTGTCACGAGTGGTTTGCTTAATAACTTTCCTGTGATCTCAGAGCAAAGGTTGCCTAGCAGCTTTCTCCCCTTCCTGCTGCCTGTCAGGATAGGAAATCACAACTTTCAGGAGAGGCTGCCACACAGGGAACTGGGTAGCAAACGGGTCAAAGGGAAGATTGTGCATGAACTGAGAATATGCAGACTTAGCAGCAGCTGCTGCCTGGACAGGAAAGGCAGGCCTTGTGTCTGCCTTCCCTTGTTTACTATCTTTGGATGTCCCAAGAGGGAGGAGGGGGAA
Organism: Podarcis raffonei; assembly: GCF_027172205.1. Classification (NCBI taxonomy): domain Eukaryota; kingdom Metazoa; phylum Chordata; class Lepidosauria; order Squamata; family Lacertidae; genus Podarcis; species Podarcis raffonei. The sequence goes on along the minus strand of NC_070602.1, from coordinate 129,698,316 downwards.
GGGGCACCAGCCTACACGTTTGTGCCACGCAGCAAAGCTGACAAAATAATGGCTGGTAGCCTGAACTCGTAAACCAGGCCTTCTGGAAAAGCTCACAAAATATTCGTTGCATCGTCTTAGGCTTTGCTCTGTCTTTTGTGCTAGAGAAACCCTCATGTGTAGCGATGGGTGATTATGACAATTTGAGTTTCTCATTATTCCAATCTTGAGTCCTGTTCCCCACATTTCCACATTGGTTTATAACAACAACAAAATCCTCATGAAAATTCACCAGCATTTGTGTGCAAATTTCTCTTTGCGTGAAAGACCTTTCCTTTTATACACAGTCTTGCAAAGAGGTTTTGCCTAACATGATGAATTTTGTACTCTAGTTTCATTTTTGTGCATGTTTTCCCTCAGTATATGCATATTTGTACACGTTACTCGGAGGGACAACTGCATCGCAAACTTCGGAGGTGTGTGAATTCTGATGGACGGCTGTGTCTTGGTTCGCACCTGGGTTTGGAAACGGCAGATTAGGTAAGCTCGCGTTCAAATCCAAAATGAATCATTCCTGATTATATGTAAACAAGATCCCTAACTTTAAACATCATCAGCCCATGCACATGGATAAAATTTGTTGTGGCATATTACAACTTTGTGGGACATGGGTGGCGCTGTGGGTTAAACCACAGAGCCTAGGACTTGCCAATCAGAAGGTCGGCGGTTCGAATCCCCGCAACGGGGTGAGCTCCCATTGCTCGGTCCCTGCTCCTGCCAACCTAGCAGTTCGAAAGCACATCAAAGTGCAAGTAGATAAATAGGTACCGCTCTGGCGGGAAGGTAAATGGCGTTTCCGTGCGCTGCTCTGGTTCACCAGAAGCGGCTTAGTCATGCTGGCCACATGACTCGGAAGCTGTATGCCGGCTCCCTTGGCCAGTAAAGCGAGATGAGCGCCGCAACCCCAGAGTCGGCCACGACTGGACCTAATGGTCAAGGGTCCCTTTACCTTTACCTATTACAACTTTGCACTACTGTAGGGGCCCTCACAATTTCTACCCCTGGGGCCCACTAAAAAAGTTGCTGAAATTTACAGAGGCCCACCTCTAATTGGTGGTGCAGGGAGAGAGCAAGTCACAAGATGGAGGCAGAAACAGAGTGTGGCACAACCAGGTGGCAATTACTGACATTTTCTACTGATACCTCATCCATCTTTAGAAATTGCTCATTTCTTTGGCCCAGCACTTTCCCTGTGTCAAGCACTTCCACACCTCAGGCACCCTCAGTCTACTGTAAGTACAGACATTTCCTCTGGAGGCACTGTGACTCAGCCTCCCTCACAATTTCCTGACCAAGAGGCACTGAGTGAAGAAGGCCTTTTCTTTGATATTTTCCCTATTCAACCCCTACATGCCTGTCAAAGTATTTTTTTAAAATCCATCTCCTGTAATTTATTTATCCATTCTCCTTTTACAATCAACTTATACTTTATTCCTTGCAGACGACCGCAGTGCTTGGAGACAGCCAGCCAGGTAGTGACTAGAGGAGGAATGGCTGCTGGGAGGAGTGCAGAGAAAAGAAATGCCTGAATCAGCACAACTGGATGCCTTCATTTGCCCCAGCTGCAGCAAAATATGTTTCCCCCTTATCGGTCTCTACAGCCACAGCAGGAGATGTAGTTCTCCAATGGTTTGACTTTACTCTTCCAGTGTCTGCCAAAGCAGACAGATGCCAACAACACTACCACCTACGCAAGCCAACTTGCCAATTTCTTTCATTTCTCCTTCCTTTTACACTCACGACTTGCTCCTAGAACAGGCTTCCTCTCTTATCCGCGCAACAAATCCACACGACGGGGTGAGCTCCCATTGCTCTGTCCCAGCTCCTGCCAACCTAGCAGTTCGAAAGCACACCAGTGCAAGTAGATAAATAGGTACCTCTGTGGTGGGAAGGTAAGCAGCGTTTCTGTGCACTCTGACTTCCATCATGGTGTCCCGTTGCACCAGAAGCGGTTTAGTCATGCTGGCCACATGACCCGGAAAAGCTGTCTGTGGACAGATGCCAGCTCCCTCGGCCTGAAAGTGGAGATGAACGCTGTACCCCATAGTCACCTTTGATGGACTTAACCATCCAGGGGTCCTTTACCTTTACCTTTTACACTCATGTCTTGCTTCTATAATTGGTTCCCTCTCATCCCTTTCCTTTCTATTCTCAGTTTGTTTGTTTTTGTTCTTATTCTTATTAATCATAAACAGTGCATTTGTTCTAGAAAAAAAGGTATCTGTACTGCATACCCTTGAATACCCCCAGAAAAATCACTGATATAATAATAATAATAATAATAATAATAATAATAATACAATGGTACCTCAGTTTTCAAATGTAATCTGTTCCAGAAGACCGTTCGAGTGCTGAAACATTTGAAAACGAAGGCACAAAGGGCGGTCTGCAAATTCAATAGAGAAAATTAGGGGGGGAAACCTCAGCGGACTTCCGAGGTGCTTTCGAAAATAAAGCATTTACTTCCTGGTTTTCGGCATTCGAAAACTGAAACGTTCAACTTCTGGGACATTTGAAAACTGAGGTACCACTGTAATAATAATAATAAACATTATCCTTTTACCCCACTTCCTCCTTTCCTTCAATATGTCACCCTCTGACCCTTTCCCGTCAGATGAAGGAGACTTCCTTCTGTTCTCTTCCTCTGGTGGGATGTGTGGAGATGCACCAATGTCCAGGAGCTGCCCAGTGCATGGTATAAAGCTCTTCCGGTAGCAATACTAATGCAAGAGCCCTCAGTACTCGTACTTGAGAGCCAGTGTGGTGTAGTGGTTAAGAGCAGTAGTCTCGTAATCTGGTGAACTGGGTTCGCGTCTCTGCTCCTCCACATGCAGCTGCTGGGTGACCTTGGGCCAGTCACACTTCTCTGAAGTCTCTCAGCCCCACTCAGCTCACAGAGTGTTTGTTGTGGGGGAGGAAGGGAAAGGAGAATGTTAGCTGCTTTGAGACTCCTTAAAGGGAGTGAAAGGCAGGATATCAAATCCAAACTCTTCTTCTTCTTCTACTTGGTGTCTGTTATATTGATGCAGATGTTTCTGGGTGTCAGATAGCGGTTCACTAGCACTTGCCCCAGCAAAATAAAACCCAGCTTGGCTCTTTGGAAAGGGTATGAAAAACTGGAACACGTACTCTTCTCGCTAGAAAGTATGCTGAGCTCCTTATTGATTCGGGATGGGGGAAAGGTTCAAGCAGGGGAGGCAGTGAGTCAGTCCCTGCAATGTCACACGCCGCTATAATTTGACATGGACCCCACTTTCATAATTAAAGCCTTGTAAAAAGGACACGTTCTAGAGAAACCAGGCCTCGGTGGCACGAGAGGAAATTAGGAACCAGGAAAAAAGGGCCGCGGGGAGACGCCCGCTTGCCAAAAGCATCCCTCGAGGACTTTAACAATTGTGTAATTTTTATTTCCCTCCCCATTAATTGTTTCTCATTTGCTTTTAAGACAAGACAGAGAAAAGAGCTGCGTTCCAAAGCCAGTGCCCAGAAGCCATTCACAGGCATTCAATGTCCATTTGTGTAGAGCGCGGAGGGAGGGGAGGTTAGAGAGAAAAGGAGAAGGAGAACGACTTGTAGTCGTTCATAAAGGTGGGAATTATACACACTGATGGCAGTAACTCATCAAGCGCTGCTGCTGCTGCAGCACCGTTCTTTCCAGTGGGGAACTTCACATAAGCTCTTTTGAAATGAGCAGAAGCAGGGCTTGTGTGATGGCCTGGGAATCGGATTCAGAGGCTGAACCTGAGGAATCCCAGCCTGCACAGGAGTCCCCGCCTCCAGGGCTGGCTGAGCCGGGGCAGGGGCTTGAACCTGAAGGGCCCTCATCCGTGCTGGATCCTCAGGAGCAGATACCAGCTGAATCCACTTTGGCTCCGGAGGTGATTGAGGACCCATTGCCTGCAGGTGCTCCACTCTCAGCCCCGTCAGGGGAAGGTGAGGTTGCCTCTGGGTCCAGTAACCCTCCAGCCTCTCCTGAGCTGCAGAGGCTCAGGGCAGAGAGGCGGAGGGAACTAAGTTCCCGCAGGAGGAGTGCTCGCCTCCAGGCCAGGAGAGGAGAGTCACCTGTGGACAGGGGCCACCCTATGCCTCAGAGGAGATAAAGGCCAGCCCGCCCAATCCCAGGTTGCGGGAGCAACAGCGTTGGTTACCTGTTCCTGCCGGCACCCTGTCCTGCTTTCTGCCAGAGTTCCTGACCACGCCCGACTCCCTGCCTTGGACCCCACTTCAGCCTCGGACCGGACACGGACCACGCTGCACGGTAACCCCCCCTCCGGGACCAGCACAGCTTCGAGTGCTATGATAGAGGCTGGCTCTTAGCTAGGGAGCCAAATGTGTTATCCAGAGATGGATTTAGGGCAGCACAACCAGTTCTGCCATCCTGGAGACTTGAGCCTAGGGGGCCCCACAGGGCGTTACAACGACGATGTCGTGAATTGTGCAGAATGGAGTTCAAGAGGCAGGGGGCGCCGAATTTTGGCCTTCGCACAGGTCGCTGCTGGAATCTGAAAGACCAAAGTCTGTGCCGGATAGTAACAACTTAATCTGAGCACTCTCCTGGGTTGCTTTCCAGCTTGAGCACAGATATGAAGGAACGCCCACCTGTTGCAGAGGCCTTTCCCATTACTATAAGGTGGGCTCCACCGTGTCGAAAGACAACTGTAGAAAGCTGCTTGTTAGATCTCTAGGGTGGGTTGGGGGACTTGTGGCACTCCAGATGTGGTTGGACTCCAACTCCCATCAGTCCCAGCGAGCAAAGCCAATGGCCAGGGGTGATGGGAATTGTGGCCCAGAAACATTTGGAGGTTCACAGGTTCCACATTCTCAGTGGAAGGAGCGTCTCCACCGCCATCGTTCAGCCCGGACACTGAGAGCCAGTGCCGAGGGCCTTCTGGTAGTTCCCTCATTGCGAGAAGTGAGGTTACAGGGAACCAGACAGAGGGCCTTCTCAGTGGTGGCGCCCACCCTGTGGAACACCCTCCCTTCAGATGTGAAGGAAATAAGCAGATAATATATCTTTAAAAGACATCTGAAGGCAGCCCTCTTTAGGGAAGTTTTTAATATTTAATGCTGTACTGTTTTTAACATTTGATTGAGAGCCGCCCAGAGTGGCTGGGGAGACTCAGCCAGATGGGCAGGGTATAAATAATAAATTATTATTATTATTATTATTAGTCTATAGCCTAGTTCTCGCAAACAGCAAAAAATAAAGCTTTCATCTGTGTCTGGGCTGCAGCACTTCCAACTGAAGAGGGGGACTCACATGGGTAAATACTCCTCTGTGCAAAGATCTCTCAGAACTTAGAAAATTGTCAGGGAGAAAAGTCCTAGACTTGTCATCTTCCTAGCATACTTTTTTTCTACTGCCAAGTATCCCCCCCCCCATGCGGGGCCCAGGGGTAACCCATGAAATGCGATCCAGGACTGGTCCAGAATCTGAAGGTTCTGCTAGGAGTGAGTCCGACAGGGCCAAGGCAGGACACGAGGCAGGAAACCAGGCAAGGACAGGTACAGGATCTCAGGCAAGATCTGGCATACAGCAATGTTGCTCCCACAACCTGGGGCGGGGCCCGACAGCCTTTTATCTCTGTTGGGGTAACGGCCGGTCGTGATCCCCAGGCGACTCACCTCCCTGTTTCGCCCGAAGGCGAGCACTCCTCCTGCGAGTACTCAGGTCTCTCCTTCTCTCAGACCTTAGTCTCTGCAGCTCGGGAGATGTCGGTGGGTTACTAGACCCAGGGGCCGCCTCAGCCTCCCCTGACCCAACTGGTAGTGGAGCAGCTGTAAGTGATGGCCCAGCTGGAGGCAACGAGGTCATCCCCGCATCTGGAGCCAGGGCAGGCTCAGGCCACTGACTCGGCCCAGCTGGTGTTTGTTGCAGGAGAACCTGTGCAGACTAGAACTCTTCAGGGTCAGGCCCCAGACTTGGTTCAGATGATGCCTGAGGCAAAGGATCCGGTGCAGACTGAGACTCCTCTGGTTCCGAGTCCGAGCCCAAGTCCCAGGCTGTCACCCCCCCAATCATGACAGCATACAACAATGGTCCAAAATGGTACAGCTGTCCATCGCTTTGGAAGAATTTGCAGCATGTTACGCGGAAATTGGTTGTGTTTCCAATAGTGGGTTTCTTTCCAGGACAAGGTGGGTCAAACTGTCCCTCATTGCTCCTGCAGGATCCTCTACTATTCCTTGAATGTGTACAGAAGACATGTGCAAGGACTATTCCGTACCTTAATAATAATAATAATAATAATAATAATAATAATAATAATAATTATATATATATACCCCACCCTCCCTGGCCGAAGCCGGGCTCAGAGCAGCTAACAGCAGTAAAATAATACAGCATTCTGAAATCAATTCATTATAAAATCAGTTTAAATCAAATTAATGGCAACCATTGGGCTAGAGTTCTGTGAGGATTACCAAAGGAGGGGGTCAGGCTGTGCCTTGGCCAAAGGCCTGGTGGAACAGCTCTGTCTTGCAGGCCCTGCAGAAAGATGCCCAATCCCGCAGGGCCCTAGTCTCTTGTGACAGAACGTTCCACCCGATTGGAGCCACAGCCGAAAAAGCCCTGGCTCTGGTTGAGGCCAGCCTAACCTCTCTGTGGCCTGGGACCTCCAGGATGTTTTTGTTTGAAGACCGTAAGGTCCTCTGTGGGACACCGAGTGAAGGGGCAGGCAGAGTTGTTTGCTAAGCAAAGCCCTTAAGATAGCTTGCTATCATGAAGGGTAGTACATAACTATGCCAAATAGGGAGGGAGGTTGACAGACAGATGGAGCCACTGGAGAGCCACAGGCACATGCGTCAAGTTTGTTATACAGTGGTACCTCAGGTTAAGTACTTAATTCATTCCGGAGGTCCGTTCTTAACCTGAAACTGTTCTTAACCTGAAGCACCACTTTAGCTAATGGGGCCTCCTGCTGCCGCCGCGCCGCTGTTGTTATCCTGAAGCAAAGTTCTTAACCTGAAGCACTATTTCCGGGTTAGCGGAGTGTGTAACCTGAAGCGTATGTAACCCGAGGTACCACTGTAATGGATAAAAAGAGGACAGTGCCCTGAAACAGCGATGGGCCAATATGTCAATTTTGGTTTCTTTTGGTTTCTCGTTGTCCCAGCCTTAAGTTGCATTTTCATTTCAGTTTGCAATTTTCTCCCCCACCCCACCTAAGGTCGTCATTAAAATTCATCTGCATTATAGTGCACATTTCTGCTAATATGCGGCCTTTTTGTATATTTTTGCCTAATATACACATTTTTGCAAAGGAGCTTTTCCCTAATATGATGCATTTTGTATGTTATTTTCACACACACACACAAAATTCATATGCAGACTATACCCTAATATATGCATTGTTGCGCACATTTCTTGCCTGGAGAACCAGATTGCAAAATGTGAATAATGAAGGATGGCAGTGTTTCGGTCCAGGTATTGTTTTGCAAAGTGTAAATTAGGTAAGTCTGACTTTAATTGCAAACTGATCCACTTTCTTTCTCCCCCACGGCTGCCCTGTCAGGAGCTTGTCCGTTCCTTTCCACATTTATTTCTAAAACTGCAGTCCTGGGGGTGGGAAAAATACTTTTCGAGAGAGTCCAAGGTTTGCATCGGAAAGTCTTGTTGCACTGTAACTGAAGAAGATCAGCTCTGAATCCAACAAAAGATGGCCACTATTTCAAAACAAACTTTGTGAGTTTGTAGAAATGGCAAAATTGACGGCAATTATTAGAGGCCACTCAAATCAGAAAATAATTAGAGTGGGATGGAGTGAAGGAATACATGAAAAAATATGGTTCCGGAATTGAAATATTAATAGAGAATACGTAAAATGAGTAGGGGTAAACAAGAAAATAATAATAGAATCAATTGAATAATTATTAAATTATAACAACACAACAAAGATGGAAGAAGTAAAATATTGAGATCACACGTGGGTGAAGGGGAGTGGGGGGTATATGGGAACCTATAATATCATTTATAATATAATTTGTTAATTGCGTTGTATTTACATATAGCAAAGGGAAGCCTAGAGCCATTAGATATATTTTAATTTAGGTAATCTGTGTAATAGGCTTATGTTAGAAAATGAATATGGATTTTGAATTTGATGTTTGTATTTATTTATTTTTTGGTTTTGAAATAAAAATTAAAAAGAAAGAAAGTAAGAAGCCCACTATTTCCACAACAGCATATAATTCAAAGACAAACAGGCTCAGGACATAAAGGAATCCCAGACTGTGGTGCTGATCTGCTGAAGTTAATTATAACTTCAGTTGCAGCCAAGTGCAGGAGAAGGGGCTGTGAAAGAGGCTGCCTTACTTCAACTCCTCATTTATGTAACACTCACAGTTATGTGCCTTCAGATTAAGAACACCTAAAATAAACCTCTTCGTTGTTTTTGCATTAGCAACACAGACACCCCTCTCTCCTGCCTTTCTTCACTTTAGACAGAGAACAGTCAGCCCCAAACAGTTATCCGCACTCCACACAGCTGAGCAGAACACAGGTGTGTTCGGACATGCATGAGTCAGAAGCGCCCACAGAGACCGCAGTTCTGAAAGACCAGAGCAGATGTAAGAAATCCCCAAAGAAGAGCGTGGCAGAAGTTAAGTCTCTTCTAGATTTATTTTTCCAAAAAGAAAGAAGAAAAAAACTTGTGGCATCATCTTATTCTCCAGGCGGGTTATGTCTTCCCCAGGTTTCTCATTTAAGAAGACTGGAGTTGAGGAAAGACAGGAAGAGAATCTGCCCAGTTCTGATGTATTGTTCTTATTATTTTAGGTTCTGGTGTGCTGGTATTTTGTCCTTCTTCATGGCTTTTTCAGCCATGTATGGAAGTGAGAGCTGGACCATAAAGAAGAATTGATGCTTTTGAATTATGGTGCTGGAGGAGACTCTTGAGAGTCCCATGGACTGCAAGAAGATCAAACCTATCCATTCTGAAGGAAATCAGCCCTGAGTGCTCACTGGAAGGACAGATCCTGAAGCTGAGGCTCCAATACTTTGGCCACCTCATGAGAAGAGAAGACTCCCTGGAAAAGACCCTGATGTTGGGAAAGATGGAGGGCACAAGGAGAAGGGGACGACAGAGGACAAGATGGTTGGACAGTGTTCTCGGAGCTACCAGCATGAGTTTGACCAAACTGTGGGAGGCAGTGGAAGACAGGAGTGCCTGGCATGCTCTGGTCCATGGGGTCACGAAGAGTCGGACACGACTAAACGACTAAACAACAACAACCACTAAACCTTCTCAAATAGGCTCAATATCTTCAACGCCCATATCACTGAATGCTGCCATCTTGCTCCTAGTCCCAGAACTGCAAATTATGTTTCAAAACTGGTAACAAATGACTTCTCCAGATGACCTGTTTATTGAACATTCATCTCAATTTGCTTGTCTAATCCTTATTGAGAATTCATTCTGATTTGTTTACGGGGGTGGGTGGGTATATGACAATGAGTATTTGTCCTACATTCACCTTCATTTGCTTGCATGCAGCTTCTACGTCTTCCTGTTAATCATTCATTCATTTTCAATGCATTTCTGCATCACTTTCCTAACTGCAAGAAGCCCATTTCTTCTTTAAAGCAGGTGCGCTGTGCATAAACCTAAGTTTCACAGTATGAACCCTCCTGGAAAATACTGATAGTCTAGAGGCATCCTGTCCCCTTCAGACTGGTTGCAAATGGAATACCATTCTGAGAAATGGGGGTGAAACTAGTGTGTTTGCTTTCACTACTTCAATAATAATAATAATAATAATAATAATAATAATAATAATAATAATAATAATTTTTATTTATATCCCGCAATCCCCAAGCCGGGTTCAGGGTGGCTAACAACAATAAAATAATACAACATTCTAAAATCATTTCATTATAAAATTAATTCAAATCAAATTGATGGCAACCATTGGGCTAGAGGTCTGTGAAGATTGCCAAAGGAGGGAGTGAAGCTGTGCCCTGGCCAAAGGCCTGGTGGAACAGCTCTGTCTTACAGGCCCTGTGGAAAGATGTTACGTCCCACAGGGCCCTAGTCTCTTGTGACAGAGCATTCCACCAGATCGGAGCCACAGCCGAAAAAGCCCTGGCTCTAGTTGAGGCCAGCCTAACCTCTCTGTGGCCTGGGACCTTCAAGATGTTTTTGTTTGAAGACCATAAGTTTGTCTGTGGGACATACCAGGAGAGGCAGTCCCATAGGTACGAGGGTCCTAGGCCGTATAGGGCTTTAAAGGTTAAAACCAGCACCTTAAACCTGATCCTGTACTCCACTGGGAGCCAGTGCAGCTGGTAGAGCACTGGGTGAATGTGATCTCGCAGTGAGGACCCCGTAAGGAGTCTCACCGCGGCGTTCTGCACCTGCTGGAGTTTCTGAGTCAGTCTCAAGGGCAGCCCCACGTAGAGCGAGTTACAAAAATCCAGTTTGGAGGTGACCGTCGCATGGATCACAGTGGCTAGGTCAGGGCAAGAGAGGTAAGGAGCCAACTGCTTAGCTTGGCGGAGATGAAAAAATGCCGCCTTTGTTATAGCTGCAATCTGCGCCTCCATGGAAAGGGGGGTGTTGAAGATTACACCCAAACTCTTAAAATTAAATGATCAGCCACCAGCCACCAAGGCTCGAATCTTGAGTGAAGCATCAGTTTGTCTGAGAGAGGAAAGGAAAGGAAAGGGTGCTGATGTTTTTCTGCTCAGAATTGTCTCCCGGGGGTGGGGGGGAGATGGAGATCTCTTTAAGGAGGGCAGCACTTTCACCTCCCTGATTTCCAGCAGAAAAAGGTCAGTGGGAACTTAACACTTGACTGCATGCAATGCAGTTGCTGAGCTCTAAATCGTCATACATCTCTCTTTTTATTTGTATCACTTACTTACTTTCCTTCCCGCCGCCCAAGGCAGAGCTATAGCTTTATCAGCACAAAATGACAGCATCAACTATGAAGCCATTATTGTTGCAATGAAATGGTACATTTCCTGAGAGAGGCATTTTTGGTTATTGTTCTGTTATTTTGTAGGATGCCACTGAGCAGGCAACACCCCATGGAATCATCCCTTCCTATAGTGTGTGTGGGGTGGGGTGTGGGGTAGGGAAATGCCTGGGCCACTGGTGCAAACTGCCCCCTAATGACCTTCTCATGTATGTAAATGCCATCGGAGACATTTAAGGATAATAACATTGTTTCTGGCTCTTTACGGAGGTGACGAATGACATATGGGGGCTGAGATGTGAATGAAAGCAGAAAGTACTATAATTTCGAACAGATTTTCTTTCTCTTTCCCTCTCCCTCCCTCCCTCTCCCCCCACATCCTGCCCTAACGGCTTGTGGGGGCAAATGCACATCACTTGACAGTTTTTGTGGTATCCTCATCACCAAGAACGAAGGACTCGTTTGTCAGTTCCTCGGCCTGATGGGAAACTAAGGTTTAAAGAGGGGAGGAAGGGGGCTTGTTCTGTCAGCATGTTTTCCCATTCCACATGAACTGTCAAAATAGCTCTGAGGAAGCCAGTCAGCAAGCACATAGATCAAATGAGATCAACCCAGCACAGTCCACAGTGGTTTTGGCAGAAACCTACAAGAAGGTTCTCTCCACATCACCTGAGAATGCGGGGAGCCCTCCGCGGCTGGAGGAGTTTAAGATGCGTGCTGTGTTTCTCCGCAGATGGAATGCAAATATGTCATTTGAATTCCCAAATAGGATAATGAAAACCGATAAACATATAACTGCATCTGTTCTGGGCCCTATATCAGCTGAGAGCGCACATACACGCAAACCAAACCAAAAACACATTTTCAGCCTAATAGGACTAAATGAATCCCTTCAGAAGCGCTGAAACATATTGCCCTGGAAGAGTGGCATTATTTTCACATTTAGTAGCATGATAGGGGCATTTTGCACCGCCATTAGAATTCGATGAATTTACGTAGACTTCTTATTTCTTCTAGATCCCTTCCCCACCCAAGAATTTAACCATTTCTTGGCCAGTAATGCAGAGTGTGACAGAGAGCATAAGCGAGAAAGGCGCCACCTTGGGGCCAAAAAGCTTTCCTTTGGGGAATTATAGGGACAGAACTACCCAGACTGTATAGAAATTTATTCATGTATGCGACTACAGCAGTGAGAATGTTACTTGCCCAAAAATGGAAAGAAGAAGAATTCCCGACGAAAGAAGAATGGATACAAAAACTTACATAATATGCAGAAATAGCAAAACCGGGAAAATAAGAAATCAAGAAAACAAACTTTTTATAAAAGCATGGGAATGGTTTATTGAATATTTACAAACAAACTGTAAACAGATAAGAACATTGGCAGGATTATTGTAATAACCTGCAGTTTTATAAGAGTATATGTTTAAAGTAGATGAATAAATGAGTAAACTAAGTTCATTTGGAATATGCAGAAAATATGAAAAATAAATTTAAGGAACCTCAGAAAGAGGGGAAAGGAAGATGAGTTTTGAAATGTTAGAATGATTGTACAGCTATTGAAATGTATAAAACTGAAAATCATAAATAAAATAATACTAATACTATTACTACTACTACTACTAATAATAATACTAAAAGGTTAGGATATGTGTACTGGGGGGAGGAGATTGCCCCAACCTTCTCTAACCTCTACTCCATGCAGGTTGCAGTGAGTCAGTTAATTAATTTCTCATTATGGAAGAATTTCTTTAAAACACCACCTAATTCAGTCCAGATAAGTTTTATATTTAGTTAGGGACAAGCTGATTTTATATATCTTGGTGCAACCATGTAAACAGCCCCAGTATAACGAAGGAGGTATATGAAATCACATAGTTCACTCTTGGCATTCTGGTACCTCTCGTGACTAAGTCTCTCCCTCTGAGCCCATCTTGGGCTATCAGCCTTGTCCATTCCTTATCCAGCATGAAATGAATTTGTTCAAGCTCAAGATGAAAGAGTCCTCAGCACTGAAGAAATAGATATTAACTTATCTTAGATTAGGTTTTCATACTCATCTTAATTTAAAATCATTTTTCCTAAATCCTTCGCTTAATTATAAATTACAGCAGAACAATTTTATATTCCCAGTAATTACTATTTTAAGGTCATAAGATGATTGGGAAGGAAAGCTGATCGGGGAGTGGGGGGAAATAATGAAATGTGAATATATATAAGCTATTTCTCTTTGCATTAGACAATGTTTCCACCACTGTGAATGGCTGTTCATGCGCTATGGACCTCAATGTCCTCCTGCACATAGAGGAGGAGAAACTTGATTCAGTTCACAGTTAAAGGCAAACCTACCTAATTCTCACCATCCGAAATAATATGAGGACCGAGACATGCCTGTCTTTTTGAAATTTGCAATTCTCTGAATTTTTGCAATGCAATTTCTCCAGTCAAATAATGTGTACAAAATTGCAGGTACTGGGGCGTGCACTGAAACATATATATTAGAGAGAATAATATTCAGAAATACATATTAGTGCAAATAATATCCAAAAATACACATTTTAGGGGAAATTGAGATGCAAAAAATGTGTATGTTAGGCAAAATTGCATACAACACAAGGATTTCAGGGGGGGGGGATGAACTAAAACGATGAATCATGAAGATTCAGTATGACTTAGAGAGAGAGATAAATCACAAACGTGTCTGGAAACATGGAGAACTGAATTGGAAAAATAAGAAACTGAGAGTAACCAAAACCCACCAATTCACCCATCCCAATCTGCACATTACTTTTTAAACTGTTTCCAGTGTATTTTTGAACTCTGCCAGGATGTCCACCACAAAGTATTCCATGTTATGCAGATTTTAGATGTATTCTTGCTTTGAAAACAGGAATACATCATGAAAGGATTGTTTTCATTGTTCTCATCTAGCCCCTGAAGTGTTTTGCTTCTTCGGAAACCAGAGAGACAAATAACTCAGAATACAAAATGTCAACCTTAGCTGCTTTTCTGGTATTCTAAAGGCAGTGGTGGCCATGGCGGGGGCATTTTCTCTTATTCCCCTCCCCCCATATGCTCCTTCCTTATAAGGCCAGTAAACCTCAGTGAAGGCATTCCAAAATCAAATTCAGATGCATACATATATAATTTTTTCTGATTCGGCTATATAATGGCCAGTCAATTTGCCATCTTATTAGCAGAAAGTTTGCCAAGAGAATCATGACTTTTAAGAATATATCCCAAGGTCAACAGCTCTTTTATTCAGAATATTTTCATTCATTCACACACACACACACACACACACACACACACACACACATCATATATGAGAAAGGGGAGAGTTTTCATACAATGGATATCAGCTGAGCTTTGAAGATATAATTTCACAGAACAAGTAATTTTAGAGCTTCTGACAAGCCAGGCCAGAGAAGGAAGGGCAGAAGAAAGGTGACGAAGAACACACAATAACTGGATGACTACCCAGTTGTTTCAAGGAGGGTTTATGAAGTGAAGCAGGGGAAGAGAAATGTAAGGGGGTAATTCAACATGAACCAACCTTTTTAAACTGTCAACAACAACATAAAGAAAAACTTACATCCCAGCAGTGATGTATGGAAGTGAGAGCTGGACCATAAAGAAGTCTGATCACCGAAAAATTGATGCTTTTGAATTATGGTGCTGGAGGAGACTCTTGAGAGTCCCATGGACTGAAAGAAGATCAAACCTCTCCATTCTGAAGGAAGTCAGCCCTGAGTGCTCACTGGAAGGACAGATCCTGAAGCTGAGACTCCAGTAGTTTGGCCACCTCATGAGAAGAGAAGACTCCCTGGAACAGACCCTGGTGTTGGGAAAGATGGAGGGCACAAGGAGAAGGGGACGACAGAGGACAAGATGGTTGGACAGTGTTCTCGAAGCTATCAGCATGAGTTTGACCAAACTGCAGGAGGCAGTGGAAGACAGGAGTGCCTGGCGTGCTCTGGTCCTTGGGGTCACGAAGAGTCGGACACGACTAAACGACTAAACAACAACAACAAAAGAGGGATGTACATCTTCTGTCAAATGGAACTGTAAGCAATTCCAAGCATTACCATGTTGTTAGGGGATGTGATGTCACATGGCTATGCCTTTGGAGCTTCTCCACTCTTCATGTGAGCTTGTCCTCTTGCAGTAAATGCTCTGGTAGAGAAGATGAGCTGTCACTCATCACTTCTGCTTTGGATATCCTTGGCAGGTTGGCCGGCCAAGTACAATCCAGCAAACACCAGTCTCTGCCTGCTGTATAGTTCTTCTCTTAATGTCCTGTTGATCTCCAGATGATGGTTGTTGACCAAGTCCCTCATCAAGACCATCTGGAGATGCCACTAGTATGTAGACCTCTTGTATGACACTGCTGCTTTCTGCAGGTGACCCCTGTGGATGAAATCCATTGACTGTAGATCCCTTCCATGCTACAGGTTCATTTTGGAGAGAAAGGAAAACTGTGGATGATGCGAGAGATGTTTGCTTATGGTCATCGTCTTTCTAAATCTGATCTTGTAAGGAGTTTTTCTTTTAGTGTGCTGGTGCCTACATCAGTGGCGTAGTGATGGTTGCCAGTTCCCGGGGCTGCGCAGAGTGGGTGGGAGGGATGGAAATGGAAAGAGTACGCATGTGCATTCAATTGCCTAATGGCATCTGTGTCACCCGGGAGATCGCAGCCACAGAGATAAGAACAGAAGAGTTGTTCCATTGTCTGGAGAGGTCACTTCCTGGTTCACACGGAGAAGCTGTTTTCAATGGAGCCCAGTGATGGAAGCACACAATGGTATTGAGACAGCAACAGGTGTTGAAATGTTGCGCCCCTAACAAATTTGCTCCTGGGGCAACCACCCCTTTGCCTACTCTGACATTTAGGCAACATCACTGTACATGTGTGTTATGCAAGCCTATCCAAACATGTGGAAGTTTCTTGTATTTTAAACTATTTTAGCTTATTGATGATTTCAATTAGGTTTTGAATGTTTTTAAATACCTGTGTTTAGCTGTCTTTTATTGAGAATTTAATGATATATATATATACACAGACACACACACAGACACACAGACACACACACACACACACACACACACACACACACAGTGGTGCCTCGGGTTAAGTACTTAATTCGTTCCGGAGGTCCGTTCTTAACCTGAAACTGTTCTTAACCTGAAGCACCATTTTAGCTAATGGGGCCTCCTGCTGCCGCTGCTGCGCAATTTCTGTTCTCGCAATATATATATATATATATATATATATATATATATATATATATATGGATTGAAGTGCAGACTGGAATTTTAGGTTTGCACAATTAACACGGGCCAAAGTGCTCTGTAGTTCTGGCCACTTAAAAGAAAGCAGCAGTTCTTCCGGGTTAGCGCCATCGGCTAATGGCGGATTCCCTCCGAGCTCCGGAGGGAATCGGCTCCGTAGGAGTTGGGTCTTGCCACGGCGGTGACGCGGGGACCCTCAGAAATCACAGGCAGTGAAGCCTGTGAACCTGGTGACTCGGCGGGCACCATTAGCGCCCCCCGACCCGCGAAGGAGCCTTTTTAAAGGCTACGGAACGGGGGACGGGGTGAGTGGCGCGGTGCTGAGAGTCGATTGCTTCTCCTGCGGAGTGAAGCTGCGCTGCCATGGCCGGAGAGCGCTGACTTTTTCTTGTGATTTGGACCTCAAAACAACAACCCATGAGTAGTACGGAATTTGGATTTGTAAAGGAAATCTTTTTTGAATTAGGCACGATCGGGGAAGGCGTAAACAGGAAGCCCGTCTCCCCGTCCTGTAAACAACCTAAAACAAGGACCTGCTAACTAAGGTCATGAGAATTCTTTCTCTTTTACTGGGCAAAAGACTTTAATTTCACGATTTGGCACTATAAGTAATTGTACTGCAGGATAAGAGCTAATTTTGAGCTGAGGTACCACCCCCCCTCAGACCCGGGAGTGATCCACGAGAAAGCCTGTTGGAAAGGTACTGAAGAATTTGACAGCTGTCAAACTAGCTGTCAAGACGGAAAAAGGAAACTTTGTTTCTACTGTTTCTGCTGGCTATATCTGTGACAATTTGATTATACTTTGTTGAAAATAAGGAAGAACTGATACAAACTAATTTGACTTTTGGATTTGAACTGGAAGGAATACTAAGTAACCAAAATCCCTCTAGAGGGGTTTTTGGGACATTACAAGAATGGCTGAAGGAAGGGAAATTCAAGCTAAGTTGGACAGAGTTTTTGTTCTCTTGGGAAAGCTACAAGGCCAAGTGGATGTTTTGACTACAAATGTTGCAACTCTGGACTTAACAGTAAACAAATTCATTGAATTTGATAAGGATTTGACCCAGGAAGCCTATGCAGCTGGCCATGAAGAGAAACTCGAGAGATTTGAGAGTGAGGGGAAAGAGGTATATGTTGTTCCTGAGGAAAAAGGAAGGAGGAGCTGCAATGTTGTCAAAGATAAAGGAAGGCCATAGGCCTGACATGATGGCTACAAAGGAAAATAAGAACTTGATGAAGAAAATCTGGTTTGAATCGGAAACTGAAAAATGGAGGGATCTCCTTATGTGGAGCTCTGAAGACCTAAGGATTACAAATCTGATTAAGGTGGAAGGTGGAGCTTTGGGGACATTTGGACTTGAAAGGATTAAGAAACAAGATTCAGGCTCCACTTTTAAGTATGGAGGTCTGGCTGGAAGAAACATGGACCTTATTGGACTAGAGCTTCTCCGAGTTTTGGTGTTAAATATCAAGGACTATCAAAAAAACCGGCAGAGAGGAATGGAGAGAGAATTAAGAGCCTCGGACGTGAGGTCTCCAGGCTGATAGTAGATGGACTGATGGACGTTTGTTGGGGACTTAAACCGGGAATGGGGGGGGGTGGAGTTTGGGAATCCAAAGGGTGTATAATTTAACTTGTTCTGTTTTTATTTTGCTTGGATATTTGTATGAAAATTGGGGAAATCGTGGAAGGGAAGGCCGACTTTAGAAAAAGGTTTAAAGAATAAGCAATGATGTATAAATATGAAGTCTATAAGGTAAAATTGTTTTTTTTTTTTAAAAAAGAACTAAATATAAAAAGGTTTAAAAATAGGGATAAGAGCTTGTTGAACCAACAATTTGACCTGGAATACAAGAGGGAGAGGTGTGGGGAAGTCAGGGAAATATGTTATAGAAAATAAGGATTGGGAACCGTATGTGTTTTTAAATTTTTTTTGTTTTTTTCTTTTTTGATTTTTTATTGTATTACGGCGGAAAATCTTAATAAATATCATTTAAAAAAAGAAGAAGAAAGCAGCAGTTTGGGAAGTGAGAGGAGAAGTCACTGAAAATGATGGGATGGACTTCCTGTTGGAAGACATGTAAACACAAGGGACGGATTTATGGTATATAACTGGTTCCAGTATATTGCTGTAGAACCTCTCTACCAACAAATCCGAACGAATGCTCAGTAGAGACTGGACATGGTCTAACCACCGCATACACTTTGTGCAAGCGAATCAGAATAAATGCTGAATAAACAGGTGGTCTGGAGGAGCTCCTAATCTTTGGTTAGGCTGATTGATACAAATTCAAGGTCACCCAGGGAGCTTCTGGACTGAGCAAGGGATCTAGGCCAACACAAACCTTTTTCCTTAGAGGAAATCATCGTATTGAGGGGAGAGGAGGAGGGCGCACAAGACTTTGATTTATTTTGCTACACACTTATCTCTGGAAGACAGACAGTCTTTGGTTAACAAATCCTCTACAAAAGAAAAAGATTTTACATATTCATGCATAGTAGGGGGAAAAATTGTCTATGTTCTCACTGTCAAAGAGCATAAGCAAACAGCTGATTTTCATATCCTCCGTTACCGTCTAAACAAGCTTCTAAATCAAAATCTTAGAGACAGGCAGGGGAGGGGAGAGTTTAGCAACTGGACTGACTCATTAAAAAGTTCCCACCTCTGTTCTTCCAGAGGTAGAAATTCCAGGGTGAGGCAAAAATTGTTTTTTTGGTTCCCAAATGATTGGAGGTGGAAGGTGGGCAAGCAGGTAGGTAGGAGAGAGATTTACTCATTTACCTGGACTTTTCTGAATGTTTATTAGGCTTTTTGAACCCCCAACTTAGAGACTTGTATTTTGTTTTGTTTTGCTTGCACATACCTAATTCTTCCCTTTCTCTACGGTACCCGTTTCCTACTTTCTGATTCACGGAGTATGTGCCAAGAAATGGGATGTTGGCAGCAGGTATGCAAAGAATTCCTGGGCACAATTTGCACATCTTTTCTGAACAGTTAGACAAATGGATTGACAAGCTGGAATCACAAGACCTGCTTGAGGAGCTGCTGGGTGTGACCTGTTAAATCCATCATCAAGTAGCTGAACATCATAGGAGGACATTTCATCAGGGAGAGGTTCCACCTGTCCTAGTGGAACTCTCCCCAGTCCCAAATACCGTATTTTTCGCTCCATAAGACGCACTTTTTTCTCCCTAAAAAGTAAGGGGAAATGTCTGTGCGTCCTATGGCACGAATGTGTGGTCCCTAGAGCCGAATTGCCCAGGGGCAAAAAGCAGATCATGCGTTGTTGTTGTTTTTTTGAAAGAGGGAAGTGGGTGTTGAAACAAAGCCGCTGATCATTTGCCAATTGGGGAGAGAGATAAGGGACGCTAGAGATAAAGGAGGCTGCCTGGGAGGGGGGAGGTAAAGACAGCAAACTTGCAAAGGAGGAAAACAGGAAGACTAAAGCAATAGGGAGAGAAATTAGAAGAAAAGGAGGAGCAAAAAACTGCTCCAGCTAAGGAAAAGACACTAAGGCGAACAAGAGGGAAGGGAGTGTTGAAAGGAAACAGCTGATCGGTGGGATCGGGAGAGAGATAAGGGACGCTAGCGGAGGCTGCCTGGGAGGGGGGAGGTAAAAGCCCACGGATCCTCAGGATTTTTACATTGGGTCACCCCAAATTTACCATCAGATCACATAGCATGTCCATGGCTACAGCCTGCACCAAAAAAATCATGCATCCACTGTTTCCTGGGGCTGCAATGGTGCAAAAATGTGATTACAAAGCACGGATCCCCAGGGATCCTCAGGATTTTTGCCTTGGGCCACCCCAAATTCACCATCAGATCACATGTCTGTGGCCACAGCATGAACCACAAAAACCATACATCCACTGTTTTGTTCAGAATATTTTTTCCCCTTGTTTTCCTCCTCTAGAAACTAGGTGCGTCTTATGGCCGGGTGCGTCTTATGGAGCGAAAAAGACAGTATATCCCTACCCATCGGCACCTCCTGGTTGGTTGACATCCATCTGTCTCTGGAGACAATGGAGGGTAACGTCAAACCGTTGGAGAGTTACAATGCCTTCTGTGGCTGTAGAGACCGATATGGAAGGGATATGTTTTGTTGCAGCTGGGGCAAATGATAGCATCTGTATGTTATGCACCCCACCATGGCGTTTCTTCCTTCTGTGCTCCTCCCAGTGGTCATTCCTCCTCTGCTCACTGCATAAGAGCCAATTCCTAGGGACTGAGGGGTCATCAGCCCCCCAATAAAATATTTGAGGGGACCAGCCCCCCCCAAAGTTGATGGGCATTGCCATTCAAATGGTGTGCCATGTGATTGATTACGTGGAGTAGGGCTTACCTGCCCCCCCCCAATATTTTATTCACGTTGTCATCCCGAGTCACTGCCACCATCACAAAGCCACCAACCAAAGTTCCTTGAGTTTGGATATCACAGGGAACTTTAGAATCATAGAATCATAGAGTTGGAAGAGACCACAAGGGCCATCGAGTCCAACCCCCTGCCAAGCAGGAAACACCATCAGAGCACTCCTGACATATGGTTGTCAAGCCTCTGCTTAAAGACCTCCAAAGGAGGAGACTCCACCACACTCCTTGGCAGCAAATTCCACTGTCAAACAGCTCTTACTGTCAGGAAGTTCTTCCTAATGTTTAGGTGGAATCTTCTTTCTTGTAGTTTGGATCCATTGCTCCGTGTCTGCTTCTCTGGAGCAGCAGAAAACAACCTTTCTCCCTCCTCTATGTGACATCCTTTTATATATTTGAACATGGCTATCATATCACCCCTTAACCTCCTCTTCTCCAGGCTAAACATGCCCAGCTCCCTTAGCCGTTCCTCATAAGGCATCGTTTCCAGGCCTTTGACCATTTTGGTTGCCCTCCTCTGGACACGTTCCAGTTTGTCAGTGTCCTTCTTGAACTGTGGTGCCCAGAACTGGACACAGTACTCCAGGTGAGGTCTGACCAGAGCAGAATACAGTGGCACTATTACTTCCCTTGATCTAGATGCTATACTCCTATTGATGCAGCCCAGAATTGCATTGGCTTTTTTAGCTGCCGCGTCACACTGTTGGCTCATGTCAAGTTTGTGGTCAACCAAGACTCCTAGATCCTTTTCACATGTACTGCTCTCAAGCCAGGTGTCACCCATCTTGTATTTGTGCCTCTCATTTCTTTTGCCCAAGTGCAATACTTTACATTTCTCCCTGTTAAAGTTCATCTTGTTTGTTTTGGCCCAGTTCTCTAATCTGTCAAGGTCGTTTTGAAGTGTGATCCTGTCCTTTATCTTGTCCAGAACCAGAAGTTACCGATCTCCTCCTCTGGTGGAAGAGAGGAGAGAAGAATGTCAGCCCAAGATTGGGAGAGGCTTGTTTATGTAACAGGAAACAATGGTTTGCCCTGGGCCACTGAGACATAAAAGGACTTCCTTCAGATCTGTGCATTCAAACACTGGCAGGCTTTAGAGAATTTAAATTCTGGATGCAAATGTTACAAGCTCCATGCATTATGTATGCAAAAATAGACTCTACTGCACAGGCTATCCAAGGACAAGGAGAAATATTCATATCCCTCCTGTGCATTGCTTCTCTGAGCACATAACCAAGCCTTACGTTCCTTCAGTGCACATTTAACTGATTTGTCTCTAGGCAAAGTTTATATATTTGACAAACTTGAAGGCAGTTAAATATTTTCACTTCTCTTAAGAGCCCCACGGAGGGTCTTTTCGGGGGCATTTTGATTATATTATAAAACAGCCTCACAGCCAGCGTTAACTTAATAATAATGAAAACAATCCATTGGCATGCTGCATAACCACAGGGTCACAGGCTCGCAAAGGACACCCATCTACACAAAGTTAGCACAGCTTTGCATTCATGCCGCCAGACAGACTTGCAAAATTGTGACGCAGAATGAACAGGGCTCAGGAGAGTTCCTAGGTCAGGGACCTCGTAGTTCCTCCAAGGAAATCTTGTAGACATTCACGGGTGAGGTGAACCGGCAGACTGTTCTTGGCAGAGCCCTACTGAAACTGCTTCTCTGAATGAAATGCATACAGAAATATGCCCTCCCCTGACATCACATTGATTTAAAAGCTGGTTGAGTCCAAAGCCATAGATCACATTTGTTCTAACTAAAAAAGAGTGTGACAACTTCAACCTTCCATGGAGGTTTTGAAGCAGAGGTTGGAGGGCCGTCTGTCATGGATGTAGGGATGATCGCTGGGTGAGGAGCACACTCCCTGCCCGCGGGCAGCCTCAGCTGCCTGCACGCATGACCTTGGGGTGCGGGGCACACTCCCTCTCACAGATAAAGCCACAGCTGTCTGAACATCTTGCCCTCTGTCTAACCTTTTGCGGTCTCAGTAGTCTGCAGTATCCTGTCTGTGACCTTTGTCTCTGAGACCTTTGTCTCCTTTGTCATACACTGTGCAAGGGGGAAATGATGTGGTGGAAACAGGTGCCAAAATAGCTGTGTACCACCCCACGATCTCGGGACTAGAAGATGTGTAAAGGTCACAGTCCAAAATGTATCTGGCTGGGTTTGCATATTGTGTCAATAAAAGGAGCCTCCACAAAGCTGGCTGGCAGCTTGCTTGCAGCTCACCTGTGCACAGGTCACCTGCATTACCGACTCCTGCCTCATGTCCTTCAGTTCAATGGATCCTTCGGCTGAGATTCCTGCATTTCAGGGGTTGGACTCGATGACCCAGGGGTCCACCCTAGCTCTAAGATTCTATGATTCTATGACTACCACATATAGCAACTTTTGATGTATACTCCGTTATGAAAGCGTAAGGCAGGGTGGTCAACCTTTTCCCCTCAAGGGCCACATTTCCTCAGGGGTGATCTGCCAGTGGTGGGTGGGTAGAGACAAAGCTGAAGTAACAGTATTCCGGATTAGTTCACCTTGGGTAAAGACCACATGCTTCAAGTTTCACCGTGGCTGCCTCAGGTTACAATTCATATTCTGCTCAGAAAGAAGCTCCACAGACTTTGCACAGGTTATTCTCAAGTGTATAAAGGAGCATAGCTTCTGGAAAATAAGTGAAAGCGACTCCTTTCTGACTTCAGTGTGCTATACGGTGGTACCTCAGGTTAAGTACTTAATTCGTTCCAGAGGTCCATACTTAACCTGAAACTGTTCTTAACCTGAAGCACCACTTTAGCTAACGGGGCCTCCTGCTGCTGCCGCGCCACCGGAGCACAATTTCTGTTCTCACCCTGAAGCAAAGTTCTTAACTTGAAGCACTATTTCTGCGTTAGTGGAGTCTGTAACCTGAAGCGTCTATAACCTGAAGCGTATGTAACCCGAGGTACCACTGTACACAGCAGGAGCCTATCAATTAGTTCTCAGACAGCTGGGAGGGAGGAGAGGCGAGGAATTTCCTCTTGCAAGCCATACACAACCAGGAAAAACGTTGTTGTTGTTGTTGTTGTTGTTGTTCTTCTTCTTCTTCTTCTTCTTCTTCTTCTTCTTCTTCTTCTTCTTCCTCCTCTTCTTTTTATATCATCATCATCGTCATCGTCGTCATCATTTTACATAAAATATTACCCCTCCCAATTAATTGTTGATATTACTCAGAAACTCCACAGGAGAGGAAGAGTGTTTCTAAAACCCAGCAAAATTTGGGAGGAAGAGATTAAAAGGAAATAAATTCTGATGAGATGGAAGAATTGGGCAGCTTCAGGCTGCACCAGGGTGACATAAAATGAGCTTGGGGCTTCAGGTGTCTCACTTGCAATTTAAGATTTAAAGGTTTCACAGAAACGGTGAGTGACAGAATTTTCAAATGCTCTCCCACAAACTGTTCTGCACTCTCAGAATGCCAGGAAGATGTGAGCAGTTGTTTGCTTATTTATTTTAAAAAACAGATCAGCAGCAGAAGTATTGTGGTGTGTTAGATTCGGGTCCACATAAACACCTCTGCTCTCCACCTGGAAAGGAAGCCCTGCTCTTAATTTCTAAGGATTAAGGTCTCCTAATCTTCGATTTCTTATTCAGCAAGAACTCTAGGCATACTCCATACAAAGTTCCTGTACATCCCAGTTGGAAGCCATGCTGGGAAAGAGATGGTGTCATGACGCTGCACAACTAATCAGATCTGGCATCACTGAGAGAAGTGCTATTTTTCTAGAAAAAGAGGTGCCAGAACTCACCAAGGACGCTTCCCTTGTTCTCTTATAATAGAGTTGCATGGCGAGTTCCCGCCTCCCCCATAGAAATAAAGAAACAAGACACAAGACTTCGAGTTAATGGGTCAAATTAGGCCACAACTTTATTGATTACAGGAATTGAGTGGTATTGGCTTAGGCATTGGTCCTATCAACTAACCGGCTTCAGCCCGCTTGCTTGAAGACTGGTAAGGGTTAACCGCCAGTAGGGGGAGTCCCGCTGATGCACATCAACTAGGAGCTCCCCCGGGGTCACCGCTTGGGGACATGCCGTGGGCCCACACCTCCATAGGCTTAGGACAAGGCCACCCCTCCTGGAATCCTTTACTGGATTACCCTTTGTTTTGGGTGGAGGTGATGGCGCTTCCTTCCCCCCTTCATCTGCATAACAATACCCCTACCAAGTTGTGACGGTTTGCTATGAGGTAGGCGCTGTGGGTTAAAGCCTCAGCGCCTAGGACTTGCCGATCGAAAGGTCGGCGGTTCGAAACCCCGCGGCGGGGTGCGCTCCCGTTGCTCGGTCCCAGCGCCTGCCAACCTAGCAGTTCGAAAGCACCCCCGGGTGCAAGTAGATAAATAGGGACCGCTTACTAGCGGGAAGGTAAACGGCGTTCCGTGTGCTGCGCTGGCTCGCCAGATGCAGCTTGTCACACTGGCCACGTGACCCTAGAGTCTGGCAAGACTGGCCCGTACGGGCAGGGGTACCTTTACCTTTTAGGCGAAAACCAAGTGGCTGGTGCCAATCTGCCAATTGGAAAAATTCCTACCAGGCCCCTCAACGGCGACCAACTGAAGTCCATAGCAACGTCAGAGAGCCTAGCCTAACGGGTGGGAGGGGAGGGAAAACCTGATCAACTGAGGCGTGGGAAAGAGGGAGATCCTCGGCCGCGCCAGCCCTAAATAGGGCGGGCCATGCCTCCTGGGCCAGCCGATTGGCTGGCCGGGGGGATGACACGTCCGAGGATTCCCCTGGTATTGCAGGGGCTGAAAGCCAGCCCCCGCGAGTGTGGGGAGGGGCGTGAAGCCTGCAACCCCACCTCCTCCCTAGCTTGGAAGTGGCTTTGCCATATTTCCAAAAGTAGATATCCGGACACAAATATTGTTGAGCTTTTTTGGGCAAAATGGTGCCCAACTTGAGAGGTGCTAGAACTGAGTTCCGGCAAGTTCCTGGTTATGACAAAGGCAAACCACTGCCTTCAACATCACCGTGACTTCATGTTCATTACTAATAAGATGGGCAAGCCCCTTGACCCTGTTTGTAGAGAGATGTCATATATACAATAAAATACAGATACACAGGACTGAGTACCACATGAAATTTGGCTTTCCTAGTGGTCTTAAATACACTACTTACCTGATTTAAGTCTCTTTTAGCTACACTGCACTGCTTTTTTTTGTCTTTGTACGTCTCTTGTTTTTATTGCATCGTTTAAGAAAAGTCGGTGGTGGCATTATTATTATTATTATTACTACTATTTTTACATAGTCTGAGCGCACCTGCAAAATTAGAGCTGTCCATTTTGGCTCAGGTCTTCATAAAGTTTAAGAAACAAGGTGCTAATTGTGTAAGACACTGTTCTAAAGGCAGCCTGTTGTCTTTAATGTCTTATGTAAATATTTCATGCCTCAGTACCACATTCCTTTCCTGAAACATTGCCTCACGGAAACCTCCGGATGGTGATGGAATCCTCCTGGCAAAGGATTTCTTCTTTTTTTTAATGCCGAAGCCCCCTTAAGACTGCTATTTATGTCCCACACTGTGTTAAAAATAAATGTGACTGTTGCGCTGCCTCCTTCCGCATAACTGAACTGACAAGCCTTCCAGTTAGCGGTGAACATATAATCACACTTCACAAACGCGTTTGCAGCGCTAATGGCTCCTTAAACATTTCTAAATGATCTAAATGAGAGTATTTGGGCGCACTGACTGCCTCGTAACACTATTTGTTCTTAATACATCATGCTCTCAATGATATCTGTGGTACTAGGGGTACCATTGTAATTGCTGCCTATATCAGACTGTAATTGTCCAACAAAGTGAATTCATGCAGGTCAAAACAGTATTCAAAAGCCGTTAAGGCTGTGTTGGTTTGCCTGGTTATGCCATGCAAGCTCAAGCGCAGCGTTAATTGGTAGCCACAGATGTGGGCAGGGACAAAGGAGTGACTGGAGTTTGGGTGAAAGACAAGCTGACATAATTAGTGTGAACCGCTGAAGACACCGGCAGTGCCTCTCGCGAAAATGAGCTTGCAATGATTGCCAATTTCAAATCGTCCATGTTTCTTGCTGCAGGGGACGTATATTTGACTCGCATATCTCTCAGACGGAGCTCAAGAGGTGTCAGACCAAATCTCACAATCAGACACAGCATCTTGCTCCGACAGCAGGTGCGCTCGTATGTGCGCGCGCACACACACACACAGCTCAATAAATGTGGGAAGCAATTACTTTCTGAAGGCAAACCTAAAGGTAAAGGTAAAGGGACCCCTGACCATTAGGTCCAGTCATGGACGACTCTGGGTTTGCGGCGCTCATCTCGCTTTATTGGCCGAGGGAGCCGGCATACAGCTTCCGGGTCATGTGGCCAGCATGACTAAGCCGCTTTTGGCGAACCAGAGCAGCGCAAGGAAACACCGTTTACCTTCCCGCCGGAGCGGTACCTATTTATCTACTTGCACTTTGAGGTGCTTTTCGAACTGCTAGGTTGGCAGGAGCTGGGACCGAGCAACAGGAGCTCACCCTGTTGTGGGGATTCGAACCGCCGACCTCAGGTCGGCAAGTCCTAGGCTCTGTGGTTTAACCCACAGCACCACCCGCGTCCCATGAAGGCAAACCTAATGGAGCACAAATTAATCCCTAAGAACTGTGTTAGTTAATGTGCCCCTGCAAGAAGGAATCAGTTCCTGTTCCACTCAATATTCATTGCATGCAGCGCTGTTCCCATTTGACTGCAGTTCAGCTTTCGATAAAAGCGCCATCGTTTGCCTTGCAGTCCGCTGGGGCAGAATTTAAGTAATTAACATTACAGTCATACCTTGGTTCTCGAACGGAGTGCATTCTGGGAGTCCATTCAACTTCTGGAACTCTTCGAAAACCAAGATGTGGCTTCCGATTGGCTGCAGGAGAGTCCTGCAGCCATTTGGAAGCCGCGCCGGATGTTTGGCTTCCAAAAATCGTTCGAAAACTGGAACACTCACTTCCAGTGTTTGATCGTTTAGGAGCCTAAATGTACGAGTTCCAAAGCGTTCAGCAACCAAGGTACGACTGTATTGCGTTATTCCATACTATTAATTTCAGTGCTAAGGAAATGTAATGGAATTGGGGAGGAAAGTCACCGGCTATGTATCATTTGTGGACTGAAAGCAGCAGCAGCAGCAAACATTGATTGTACTCACCGATTGTGAACACCGGCAATTTTTGCTTCCATTTCTCAGACGTGCCCAGTGTAAACAAACACAGAGAGCTTATCAAAAGCAATTTTCCTGACCATAGAGAAAGCCTGTTCCGCACTATGTCTTCTGTATGGGAATGATCTTGATAAGAATTTTGCTCTACCATCCTTTGACTAGAAACTGAGTAATACTACTGTTCCACCGGTTCAGTACTTCTGAAGGAAGAGAGTTTTGATACAGTAAAACCACTGGGGAGCACTGGAAATAGAAGGCTTTCCATCAAGGATTTGGCAAGTGAAAGAAAGTGCTCATGCCTTCGCAGACCTTACAAAATCCAGGGGGCTGCCTTGCATTTAGTCCATCTAGCATAGTATTCTCTATATGACTGGCAGAGGCTCTTTCCATCACCTCCCACTTTCAACTTTTTCACATCGCGGTTTTTCAACTACAAATGCATACAAAAATGTGTCTTAGAGAGAGTCACACACGCGCGCGCACGTGAAACGAATGTACAAAATTCATTCTATTAGCCAAAATTGCTTGCCAGAGATTGGGCAAAGCTGCATACAAAAATGGGCGCATTAGGAGAATTATGGATGGAAATGAATATGAATGGAAATGAATATGAATTTTCATGAAGGAAGTGTGTGTGTGTGAATGTGAATTGCAAGCTGATGCAGGAATGGGGCACAGTCTGGGACAGACTGGAAAAATGAGAAACTGACAGATCCATCAGTTCCTGCTATTACCAGCACAAAACCACCACATTAGTACAGTGGTAAAAGGTAAAGGTAAAGGTACCCCTGCCCATACGGGCCAGTCGTGTCCGACTCTAGGGTTGTGCGCCCATCTCACTTAAGAGGCCGGGGGCCAGCGCTGTCCGGAGACACTTCTGGGTCACGTGGCCAGTGTGATGAAGCTGCTCTGGCGAGCAGCACCAGCGCAGCACACGGAAACGCCGTTTACCTTCCCGCTATAAAGCGGTACCTATTTATCTACTTGCACTTGGGGGTGCTTTCGAACTGCTAGGTGGGCAGGAGCTGGGACCAAAAGACGGGAGCTCACCCTGCTGCGGGGATTCGAACCGCCGACCATGAGATCGGCAAGTCCTAGGCACTGAGGTTTTACCCACAGTGCCACCCGCGTCCCACCCGAGTACAGTGGTACCTCGGGTTAAGTAGTTAATTTGTTCCAGAAGTCCATTCTTAACTTGAAACTGTTCTTAACCTGAAGCACCACTTTAGCTAATGGGGCCTCCCGCTGCCGCTGCACCGCTGGAGCATGATTTCTGTTCTCATCCTGAAGCAAAGTTCTTAACCCGAGGTACTATTTCTGGGTTAGCGGAGTTTGTAACCTGAAGTGTATGTAACCGGAAGCATATGTAACCCGAGGTACCACTGTAATAGAAGATCTTCTGTTGTTGTTTTTTTATAAAAATTTTATTGATTTTCCAACATATATTATAACACATTACAAATGACAATACAAAAACAAACAAACATATAAACATGTATAATTTCATAACCTTTTTTTCCTTATACCCAATTTCGACGACTTCCCCATGCCTCCCTTTTCTGCATCCCCGTTTTAAACTTTTTCAGCAACCCCTAATCTCAATTACTTATAATTCACTTTCTTTAACCTTTTTCTCTTACCCAATCATTTATCGCTGCAAATCTGCTTTACATTACCCATGACATTTTAGCACTCATTAATTTTACAGCAGTTCTTAAGATAAAGTTTAAATTTCTTCCAGTCTTCTTCTGAGAGACAAAGTTGTCCCAGTTGAGTGCCTCCTATATAGGGGGGGAAGCCTATGAATTTGGGGGAATGACAGAATTCCCCCCACATCCTGTGCACCAGTTTGGGATGCAGGTAGAGAGATAATAATAATAACTTTATTATTTGTACCCCACCCATGTGATTGGGCCCCATTTGCGTCTTAAGAGTCTCTTGAAAATCGAGAACAAACTCGGAAGGATCTTTGCAAACTCAGAAAGGCTCCGTAGGTAAATAAGATGAAATAAACTGAGCATATCTGTTTTGCCGTCGCTTTTTTTGGAGCCATTTCACAGAAGACCAAACAAAGCTTGCAAATCTTCCTCCAGGCTAGGAATCTTGAACACCCCTTTCATATGTGCCCTGCAGCCTATAACAGGTCCCAACTACACAGCTTCAAAGACTTCCAAGAGGTCTTTCCTGTCAAAGCCGGGTAATAGAATCCAGTACAAGCAATGGAGAGTTCAGGCTATGCTAGACACAGCTATTAAAGCAGCCGCTTTTTTCCAGTAGATTGTATTACTCGCCGAATGCACAGTTAGTTCAAAGGGGCCTGCACAGGAAAACTTCCCCATGGAATGCACTCGACATGGCTGGTACATTTTGCTTCAATACAAACACGTTCAATGCATCAATCCCCGTTACATGTATTTATACTGCACAGGAGAAAATGTTTCTTTGGAGAACTAGTTCCACTAATCATTATTTTCAATTGCAAAAAAAAAAAAAAATGAGTCAGGGGACTGCTATCTGGATAGCAGATCCTTATTTGGCAAAATGTCAAGGTGCGAGCCTTCAAACGGAAAGTTCCGGAGCCCATAAATGACCCCATCAGTAAATTAATTAAATTTAAAATTTAATAAAACTCTCTGCTACTGCCGCGGCGTAATTCCTGACAGTTCCCAACCTCACTCACCAAATTGAAGGCCTTTTTTTAGTGACCAGAAATTTGCAAAACCGATCTCACGTGGACCTCCTGAAACTGGAAAATCAGTTATGTCAGCATCCCAGAATTCTATTATATGTACGCTGCCCATCTGACTGGGTTCCCCCAGCCACTCTGGGGGAATAAGATATAATAATAAGACATCACACATTAAAAAGCTTCTCTATACAGAGCTGCCTTCAGATGTCTTCTAAAGGTTATATACTTACTTATCTCCTTGACATCTGATGGGAAGGCTTCCACAGGGCAGGTGCCACCACCGAGAAGGCCCTCTGCCTGGTTCGCTGTAGCTTCACTTCTCGCAGTGAGGGAACCACCAGAAGGCCCTCGGAGGTGGACCTCAGTGGGTGGAGCTGAACGATGGAGGTGGAGATGTTCCTTCAGGTATACATGGCTGCGGCCGTTTAGGGCTTTAAAGGTCAGCACCAACACTTTGAATTTTGCTTGGAAATGTACTGGGAGCCAATGTAGATCCTTTAGGACCGGTGATATATGGTCCAGTCGGCCACTCCCAGTCACATGTCTAGCTGCTGCATTCTGGATTAGTTGCAGTTTCTGAGTCACCTTCAAAGGTAGCCACACTACAGAAGTCCAAGTGAGAGATAAACCAGGGCATGTGCCACTCTGGCGAGACAATGCGCAGGCAGGTAGGGTCCCAGCCATCTAAATGGTGCCATCTAAATGCTTTTAAGTACAGTGGTACCTCAGGTTAAGTACTTAATTCGTTCCAGAGGTCCGTTCTTAACCTGAAACTGTTCTTAACCTGAAGCACCACTTTAGCTAATGGGGCCTCCTGCTGCTGCCGCGCCGCCGGAGCACGATTTCTGTTCTCATCCTGAAGCAAAGTTCTTAACCCGAGGTACTATTTCTGGGTTAGCGGAGTCTGTAACCTGAAGCGTCTGTAACCCGAGGTACTACTGTAATTAAATGTCTGGAGCTTATTCACATGTGTATGCGAACATCACGTGTGTTTGCTATATATGCATTACCCATGCATTCACACTCCACAGTTTTAGAAGCACGCCGAAAACATCTTTGATTTTTGCCTAAAAACTAAAGGTCTAGAGAGGCCTAGATAACAGACACCACTCCATGCTGTCAAAAGCAGCAGCCGCTGCTGATGCCTTGGGCTCCCCCCTCCCCCAATTTTCTCCAGTTGCATCGAGGCCGGTAGCAAAAGTCGCAGGGCCCTCTGCTTTTAAAACTGCGCCTGCTTCAGCATACATCATGGGGCCTCTTAGAAAATTACCAGCCGCAGTTCTCTGTAACCCCTCACAGTGCTGTTCAATAAAAGACCCGTAATTATTGCCATAGCAACTGCAGCATGTGGTGTATATGGTACATCTGTGAAACAAGACTTTGTTTTCTAAAAAAAAAAAAGGAAAGAAAATGCACTGTATATTAATTTGTAATCAGGGAGTATGATTTTAGCGTTTGTAAAGCAAGGGTCTTTTCGAGGGATCTCCCTCCTTATTTTCAAGTGTGCTCTATTCCTTCCCCTCCCTGTGCGAATCCCCTCCCCATTTCTGTGCCCTCATTCAGAATCCTATACATTATTCAAGTGTAGATCTGCGCCATGGATGTTATTTGGATTAACAGGTACCAAGTGGGAGCATGCAGAGTGCTTTCTGGGAGGCTATCACAAGACGTCTCTTCCCATCTCTTTTGTTGTTGTTATTAGGTTACAGTGACAAGTTGCAGGCTGGAGATATTCTAGGAAAACAAAATCCATTTATCTTGGTTTTCTGCAGGGCCAGAATCACCACACGCTCGTCTGTTTTACCTAAGAAATTAAGTGCAATTATTTTCAGCTAATCAAGGAAGCAGCTCACTTTCCAGTTGGCCTTCTGAGGACAGCTCTGTGCGTTCTGTATCAGGAGAGGGACAGAGGCAGGGCTGTGTAGAAATGGCCGAACATAAATGCTTTTAAAATGGTCTTCTCTCAACATGTCAATTCATTTCTGTTCATTTTGGTGCTGCTTTCCAGCTACAGTTTTAAAAAAATCACATAAGAACACACACACAATGCTACTGTAAGAAATCAAATTAAACCCAGAGCCCTCCTGAATGCTGTCCACCCCCCCAAAATGAGTTGAGAGTAAATGCCATTTTTTCCATATTTTGTATAACTTATAAAGTTAACTTTAAAATGCACTTACAATTTCTCTCTCTCTCTCTCTCTCTCTCTCTCTCTCTCTCACACACACACACACACACACGGATTGTGTAAAAACATTTTTTTCCTCGACCTAAGGGTTAGGGTTATTCACACATTACTCAGATGTCAACCTGGGTTTGGCATTCAACCAGGCATTGCAGCCAATCCAGGTTCCCTGATGAGCCTTTCTGTACTGTGCATGTGGTTGCAAACATGTGTTTGTCGCATTCACAATTTACATTCTGGGACCCAAAGTGTCTTATAAATGTAAAGTGGTCCATAGAGTCGGCCATCTTGCAAATGCAAGGCATATCTCTCAGGTTCATAAATAAACTGCTGCCAATACACATATCCCAGTTTCCGTGACCTAGATGAAACGATCCCCTCATCTAAATTGTCTGAAAAAGGGGAACAGATGAAATGACTCTCTCATCTAAATTCCCTGGGGGCGGGGAAGGGAACAGTATCTGTGAAAATAATTTTTCTGACAATGTTTACCCTGAACAGTTGGCGCACTGGTGAACATTCCATGACATGACAACAGCTCAGCCAATAGCTACAGGAGGGGGGGGGAATTCCACATCAATGTATATTACATAGGTCAACAGCTTTTAATATACAATCTTGGTAACAATGGCACCTTTTCTTCATGTTGCTGTAACTAGCTTTGGTACATTTTCAGCTGTTAGAAAATGCCTTGGCCAAGTCGCCACACCCTGCTTTAGAAAACAAAGCTCCAAATCATGGTTTATCAGCATTTTGCGAATGGGAGTGGTTGCTGGTTGTTATTTTATCCCTGCCTGAAGACAGCTTTCAGAATGTGAAAAGGCATAATGTAATACTTTAACTAGTCTTTCCTTTAAATAAAGTAGGGCAGACATCAAAGCTCTTTTTCTGGTCTTACTAATACCATAAAAGCAGACTAGCATTACCAACCGCAAGCTGTATTTATTCGGGAAGTGGGGGCAAGCAGATTTTGTCTTCTTTGAAGCACATATAACTTGGCCCTTGACACTAGAAGGATCTCAGATTGAGACAACGCAATAAACTTGACAATCTTCCAAAAGAGCCTTCCTGCTCCCTTTTGCTTCCACGCCCTTCCTGGTCCCCCCTCTCTCCACAAATTCCTTGCTCTTTTGCATTTTCCATCCCTTCTTCGTCTTTGCAGCTCCTCCGACGGATCTGACCACTAGAGAGCACCCGTTGCACACAGATAAAGCCCAATGCTGCGATGCCAGTTTGCATGAAAGAACACAGTGCTGAGAAAGAAGTGGGAAATTAAGTGGTACCAGGAATTATTATACACCCTTCGCCAACAGACGCCAGTTCAATAAAAGGTATCGCCTTATCTACTTTATGTCTCTTGTTTCATTTGTTTGTGATTTAGCGCCTTCACCGTCACAGAAGCACAACGTGCAGCCTGGCTACCGGAGGGGTGATTTGTAGCAAGCGCTGAAGTTAAAAAGAATGGTTCTCTTCTCTCCTCAGTCTGTTTGGTGCTGACATCAGCAGAGAAGAACGGGCATCTCGTAATGTGACATCATTTCCAGTAAATCAATGTGGACTAAAATGCTGAGCCCTTCAGCTACCAGTGCCATGACAACACCAGGGAGGCGGCAAGCGAAGGATGGGTTCAGAAGGCTCGTTCCGTGCCCACTGCCAAGCTCAGCTTCTGCACCTGTGTACAGCAAGGAGAGAGAGAGGCCTCTGTTTAGACTCTTATTTCTGCCGTATGCTAGGCAACTGGGAATTTCCCTTATGCTTGTGTTGTGTGGTTTGGCACCGTTCCCTACTGGAGGGACAGCTGCAAACTGACCGCAGAGCATGCTAATTGCCTGGCATACATGTGGGTTTGAAGCAGGCAAGGGGTCATCACCTGAAACCTCAGGTTGTTCCTTCTAGCTGATGGGGGATGGATCTCCTCCATGAGTAGTCAACGTGATGCCCTTCAGACGCAATAGAACTGCTACTCCTGACATTCATGCTGATAGGAGTCGGACTCCATTAACACCTGGGGAACACCAGGGGTGGCGCTGCGGTCTAAACCACTGAGCCTCTTGGGCTTGCCGATTGCAAGGTCGGCGGTTCGAATCCGCGCAACGGAGTGAGTTCCCGCTGTTCTGTCCTGACAACCTAGCAGTTCGAAAGCACACCAGTGCAAGTAGATAAATAGGTACAGCTGTGGCGGGAATGAAAACGGCATTTCCGTGCAGTCTGGTTTCCGTCATGGTGTCCCGTTGCACCAGAAATGGTTTAGTCATGCTGGCCACATGACCTGGAAGAACTGTCTGTGGACAAACGCCGGCTCATTCGGCCTGAAAGCGAGATGGGTGCCGCAACCCCATAGTTGCCTTTGACTGGACTTAACCATCCAGGAATCCTTTACCTTTTACCTTTACCATGTTCAGAGGTCATTTAGTGGAACTTTGGAACTCACTGCCTTTTGAGATCAAGCAGGCACTTTACTCTTTTCAGATCCTGCTAAAAACATTCTTGTTTAGATCAAGCCGACCCAGATGCTTAGAAAGCTGAGGTCAGTTTAATCTGTTTTAACTTTCGTATGCTTCAGTTCCTGAAGCTGAGGCTCCAATACTCCATGAGAAGAGAAGACTCCCTGGAAAAGACCCTGATGTTGGGAAAGATGGAGGGCACAAGGAGAAAGGGACGACAGACGATGAGATGAAACAAAAATTTTTTTTCCTTCCAGTAGCACCTTAAAGACCAACTAAGTTAGTTCTAAGTTAGTTCTTGGTATGAGCTTTCGTGTGCATGCACACTTCTTCAGATACACACGCATGCACACGAAAGCTCATACCAAGAACTAACT
Organism: Podarcis raffonei; assembly: GCF_027172205.1. Taxonomy (NCBI): domain Eukaryota; kingdom Metazoa; phylum Chordata; class Lepidosauria; order Squamata; family Lacertidae; genus Podarcis; species Podarcis raffonei. The sequence continues at coordinate 129,662,785 of NC_070602.1, read as the reverse complement.
TAGTTGGTCTTTAAGGTGCTACTGGAAGGAAAAAATTTTTTTTGTTTTGACTATGGCAGACCAACACGGCTACCTATCTGTAACTGAGACGATGAGATGGTTGGACAGTGTTCTCGAAGCTACCAGCATGAGTTTGACCAAATTGCTGGAGGCAGTGGAAGACAGGAGTGCCTGGTGTGCTCTGGTCCATGGGGTCACGAAGAGTCGGGCACGACTAAACGACTAAACAACAACATGCTTTAAAGTAGAGTTTTAATCCCCCCCCCCCAATTTTGTCTTATCTTTTTGTAAACTGCTTTGGTTTTTTGTTTACAATCAAGCAGTGTATAAACTTTAGGAAACAAATAAATAATCCAGCTCTTCTTCCAGCTAAGTGGAGTCTCAGTGTAGCAAAACACATTTTCTCCTTCTCATATCAAGAGGAGAATTGGCAACTGAAAGCTCCATTCTGGCAGCACTGCCGAAAGCGATGCCCAACAGTGGGTTGCAGAATGCTTTGTCTCCTAGAGACATGGTGTGATGGGCAACGGGTTACCTCTTGCTCCTTCTCATTTTCACATGGGAAACAGATTTTATTCCTGCACAGACAAGGGGCAAGATGAAGCGATTTTCCTTTGCGGAGCCACTGTAGTTGATTATCCTGTAATACTGGTAGATCAAAACTCATGTCAGCAACAGAGAGAATGCTTTTTATTAGGCCCAGCTAAAGCCAGTGAGCTCATGCAGAACTCTCTTGCAAGCTGAACTTGCCTGTGGTTCGAGGACCTGCATGATCCTGTTTGAACACGGACTGGACTTTTGACTAAAAGTTTTGATGTTATGTGTTCTCCTGTAATAATGACAACAGGCCATTTCATTGGCTGACTTCACGGCACCCTGTGGTCCTTTTCTAGCCACTCTTCAGGTCTGAATGTGAAAGAATGAATCCACAAGACCTTTTCCAGAAGTAGGTTTTTTCTTGATGTGATATTTTAGTGTGTTGAGAATAAGATTTGACTAGATCTGAGCATTTGGCGTTCATCCAGACTTGCCTTTGCCCCGTTGCTTTCTCCTGGGAAAGCCCAGTCTTTACCACTGAATGGGATCAAATGTCAACTGGATTTTCTATGGATTGACATTTGCTCAAATTTATTGCTGCAGAGTGGGTTTTCCAAGGGAAAATTGCAGGACCTGTGCATGGGGCAAATGGTAAAACCGCTTGGACCCATGCTTTCTAAGCATGGGATGAGCATAAGCCTGGATGAGCCCTTCGTAAAGGAGTCGAGTCACTTTTCCCAGATCCTATTTCAAATGACTTTTGCCACTCTCACGTCTCTCAAGGAAATTTCAGCAGCTTTAGCGAATGGCAGAGTTAATGTAGACTTAAGTTGCCAAGGAAGAGTGAAAGAGCTTGCGCTGGCTATTGTCAAAGTAATCTGGAAGCTGCAGCTTGGGCCAGCTGAAGCTTCTGAGTCTTATTACCAGAGCCAAATGTGGTGGCCAAATCATCTCTGTCCAAAAAAGACTGATAGCTGGCGCTCCTAGCTTCTGAAGCCACCAGAGTCGCCAATGACAACACTGAGTGCCACTAAGTGGTGGACCTGCTCCTTCCAGAGGAATGCATCCCTGCCAAGAACACACCATCTCTCTACCTCTTGGACTTGATAACTAAGAACACACAGCACCTTTCTTTCTTAGCAGGATTCAGCTTCAAATTATTGACCCACATCCAGCCGGTCATTGTCTCTGTCGGGGTAGCCATTTTGGTGGACTCCAGAAGGATGTTGTAGGACTCCATCTTCTTTCAACCTTGCCCGTTGGAGCTGGTGGGAGTTTTGCAGGCCAACAACATCTAGAGGACACTGGCTCTCCCTAGTCTGTGAGGTGCCATAGTATGCCTCAGTAAGGTAAAAGGTAAAGGTAAAGGACCCCTGGATGGTTAAGCCCAGTCAAAGATGACTATGGGGTTGAGGCACTCATCTTGCTTTCAGGCTGAGGGAGCCGGCGTTTGTCCACAGACAGCTTTCTGGGTCATGTGGCCAGCATGACTAAACCACTTCTGGCACAACGGAACACCATGACACCGTGAAAGCAGAGCGCACAGAAATTCTGTTTACCTTCCCGCCACAGCGGTACCTATGTATCTACTTGTACTGGTGTGCTTTCGAACTGCTAGGTTGGCAGGAGCAGGGACAGAGTGACGGGAACTCATCCTGTCGCGCGGATTCGAACCACTGACCTTCCGATCGGCAAGCCCAAGAGGCTCAGTGGTTTAGACCACAGCGCCACCCGTGTCCTCAGTATTGCCTCAGTATTGAATAAGCACTATATATTACATCCAGCATATGTGCTTGGATCGCTGGTTATTGCTCTTACGAAGCCAGGCATTTTGTTTATTTAATAAAACCCAACAAGGCATGTCTGACTAGAAACTTGAGGTCAGCTTGCTTCGGTTGGATGTGATGTCAGCTTACTGTATTTGCCTTAAGCTAACTTAAGATGGCTCAGGTTGCCTCCTTATGAATTACAATCAAAGCCTGTGTGTGGCTGGGTTGTTCTGAAGTAACCAGATTGTGTCCTGAGCTGTCTTCAGTTTCCTCGTAGGTTTGCTCCCCGTCTCTTCACTTTTAAACATCTGGAGAGATTTGTGCAGTTGTGCCAGTGCCCCGCTTTTCCCGGATTGGTTTCTCTCATGAAGAAAAGAAGTTGAGTTTGCGCCATTTCAAGGGAAAAGAGAAACAGCAAGAATATGGCAAGGGCTGCAGTTGCACCTGCTCCTTTTGTCTTTATAAATATAGCATCAGGGCGACGATGGTGGAGGCTGGCATTGAATTTTTACAACTTGCACAAAACAAGTTCTTCTAATCAAGACGAGAATTTCCGAAAGCTGCAAATCTTTCCTGTTAAGGTGGGGGAGCATGAGGGTCGTGGAGAAACAAGGATGATAAGTGAACAGAGGAATCCGCTTTCAACTCAACAGCACTTCTGCAGAGAATGCAAACTAGAATATTAATATTGGGCATTTATTGATATAATCCTCTCCCCCCATGACACCTGCCAGCATATGTCACTCCCCATCATGGCCCACAGTCACAACTTGTAATGTTCTCAAAGAATAAGGAAATAATACCGGAGGCGCATATTGTCTTGGGGGAAAGATATATGCACCAAGTATGTATCAGAGGATCGCCAAAGCATGTGCCATCAGGGCGCAACATTATCAAAGCTAGGAGTCAGGTCATTCGTTATTCAGAACTAGAAATTGCCTGTATTTCTTTCTCATGCAGGCACTCTTGGGTTGGGGCAACTGGCTAAAAAGGTTTTAAACATTTTAAAAAGTTCTAATTTTGGTTCCTCTGTTTTGTTTTTGTCAGGTTGATGTTGGTTAAATGTTTAGTTGGGGTTGGCGGTTATTTTAATTTGGGCATAACTGTAAACTGTTTATTATTGTTATTGTTGTTGTTGTTATTGGTTTGTTTGTTGCTCGTATAGGATATTTTGTTTTTTGGTGTTTGATGTGGTTGTGTGTGTTGCAAGTCACCCAGAATGGCAGGGGAAATCCAGCAAGATGGGTGGGATATAATTGTTTTTTTAAAAATATTATTATTGTTCTTGTTATTATTGTTATTATTTTTATCATCATCATCATCATTAATCCTTCTCACCCAGCAAAAAAAAAAAATTCCCATTCAGGACATAAAATTATTCTCTGAACCTTTTCCATTCTGAAAAAAGAATACACACACACAAACATTTCTCAAGTAAATTACTCCAATCTCCAGAACTAATTTCAGTTGCAAAAACATCGTGTAAGGATATATTTATATGGTCAGTGACAAGAAGATTCAGACGATGTTTTCGACTTTTGTAATAAAACTGGTTTAGCGTATGAATTTGGCACACTTACAAAGCATGCCAGGACTAAGAATTGAGCCATCCCTCCCATTGTTCTTATCTTGCTCAGACGGTAATCTGAGTGGAAAAACTCCTGCATCCCCTTTAATAGTTTTTCTGGTGGTGGTAGAAACAGGGACAGGGCAGGACTAATTTTTGCTTCCCCCTATCATTTGGAATTCCTCTACCCTAGTATTCGTGGTGCCAGGGATGCTAGGAAGTGTAATTGTATGTTTGGCAGGTGCCCTAGTAAAGATCTGTTTCCCGGAAAGCCACTTCCGCGGTAACCAGGAGGTGGGGTTGCGGGCTTCACGCCCCTCCCACACTCTCGTGGGGGCTGGCTCCAGCCCCCGCGATAACAAAAGGAATCCCTGGCCGCGTCACACCCCAGGCCAGCCAATCAGTTGGCTCCGGGGGCGGGGCCTCGGCTATTTAGATCCACTGCAGCTGAGGCCCCTCCTCTTTCCCTCACTGCAGCTGACCAGGTTTTCCCTCCCATCCCACCCTCTTCAGGTTAGGTTCTCTGACGTTGCTATGAACACCGGTTGGTCGCCGTCAAGGGGCCTGGTAGGAATTTCCCCAAATGGCAGATTGGCACCAGCCATTTGGTTTTCGCCTACCTCGTAGCAAACCGTCACAACTCTTCGGTATTGGGGGTTAGGCACTGGTGGGGGTACTGTCCTATTGTTATGCAAATGAAGGGGGAAGGAGTGCCATCACCTTCCCCCAAACAAGGGTAGTCCGGTAAAGGATTCCGGGGGGCATGGCCTTGTCCTAAGCCTATGGAGGTGTGGGCCCATGGCACGCCCCCACGCGGTGACACCGGGGGGAGGTCCTAGTTGACATGCCTCAGCAGGACTCCTCCCACTGGTGATTAACCCTTCCGGTCTTCAAGCAGGTTAATAGTTAGGACCAATGCCTAAGCCAATACCGCTCAATTCCTGTAATCAATAAAGTTGTGGTCTAATTTGACCCATTAACCTGAATTCTTGCGTCGTGTGTCTTTATTTCTTCGGGGGGAGGCGGGAACTCGCCACGCAATCCCTAGTGTCACAAATGTTACTGTAGGAGAATTCCAAATGCCGGGGAGGGAGAAACCTATGTTTGCCATTTACAGCAGCAACAACAACTAACGGTAAGAGAGCTTATGGACTCATGAAGGGGGCTAGGAACTTACACAGACCCCTATTATGTTCCAACGGATGCAATAAGGAGCATGGCGATTTTTTACTGGAGCTCGGAATAAGCAGTTTTGCCAAATCTAGTTCCACTTTGATGGGCTCCAACATCCAACCCCAGGACAGGCAAATCGCATGGGCAGCTTTCACCCCAAGAAAGCTATTCCCCTTGTGCTCAGCCAATGAGCTATCATTCTCTCTTGGTCCGCTGTCACTTTCTATGAGAACAATTCACTATTTACAATGGAATTGCCTTACATCACAAGGCATGCTGAATGTTTCAAGAGGCAGGAAAGTAGAAGCACAAGTGAGTTTCTGGGGCTTTAGGTGTAATGTGGGAAAAAAGACTTGCAAAGTATAAATACACAGCCCCGTCTGTAATGCTATGCATTAGAGTGGTACCTCTGGATACGAACGGGATCTGTTCTGGAGCCCCATTCGCATCCTGAAGCAAACGCAACCCGCGTCCGTGCATCTGCGTGTGCGCAGGTCGCGATTTGCCACTTCTGCGCATGCGCGTGACGTCATTTTGACCGTCTGCGCATGCACGAGTGGCAAAACCCAGAAGTAATGCGTTCCGTTATTTCTGGGTCGCCGTAGAGCGCAACCCAAAAGCGCTCAACCTGAAGGAACTTCAACCCGAGGTATACATCATTCAATTCTGAAAGTGGACATGTCTTTAACTAGCATGATTTCTGCATGGGCAAGTCCTTTATCAGTAACCATTTGCTCTTTTTTGAGTGTGTCAACAAGCATACAGGTAGATCCAGTTGATACAGTGTACTTAGGGCTTATCCACAATTACTTTTTGTCTCACTCTTTCAAGGCCCTCGTCTGTGCTTAAAAGCGTTTTGCTTTTTTACGTCCTGGAGCTTTCCCTACAAAAACCTGCTTAATTGGAGCAAACACCGATTCCTGTTTGCCATGGATTGCTGTTTGTGCTGATTGAGCTTTAAAGAGTGTGTTTTCATGATGAAAGCTCTGGAGCAAAAAACCTGGGGGGCGGGGGGGTGGGGCGCTCAGACAAGTGTTGACCATGCCTGGAAAGAATGCATGAAAGATAAGTGGATAATATTTGTTCAAAGCTTTTGATTAAGTAATTCACCTGAGACTCCCGAGTAAGCGTAGTCAGTGGTTTTTTCCTGGAAAAAAAGGTGCCAGATCTCTTTGGCCTACAAGGGGAGGGTCTACTTGCAAGCCAGAGGGTTGTTGGAGCTGCCTCGTTGGCTCACACTTGCACAGCTTTCCTCTGCATCTGTTGTTAGCTGGGAGGTTGAAGAGCCTTAGGAAAGCCACGCTGTGCCTCCGTCTCTCAAGGAGACCCTCTCTGGAGCCTGTAGAGGATGTGGGTCTATGCTGAGGTTGGTCAGGTCTCTCCACCTAACTTCCAGGGCCCACCTGAGAGGTGCAGGAACACCGTTCCTGTGTGTTCCACCTGAAAAAAAAGCCCTCAGTGTAGTAGCAGTCATGTGACAAGAGGACAACAACTGGTAAGGAACAGGAAGTTATAATAATAATAATAATAATAATAATAATAATAATAATAATAATATATTATTTATCTCCTGCCAACCTAGCAGTTCAAAAGCACGTCAAAGTGCAAGTAGATAAATAGGTACCGCTCCGGCGGAAGGTAAACGGCGTTTCCGTGCACTGCTCTGGTTCGCCAGAAGCGGCTTAGTCATGCTGGCCACATGACCTGGAAGCTGTACCCCAGCTCCCTTGGCCAATAAAGCAAGATGAGCGCCGCAACCCCAGAGTCGGTCACAACTGGACCTAATGGTCAGGGGTCCCTTTACCTTTACCTTATATTATTTATACCCCATCCCAACAGAATATTAAACACACGATAAAACACCAAACATTAAAAACTTCCCTAAGCAGGGCTGCCTTCAGATGTCTTCTAAAAGTCAGATAGTTGTTTATTTCCTTGACATCTGATGGGAGGGTATTCCACAGGGTGGGTTCCACTACTGAGAAGGCCCTCTGCCTGGTTCCCTGTAGCTTCACTTCTCGCAGCGAGGGAACCACCAGAAGGCCCTTGGTGCTGGACCTCAGTGTCCGGGCTGAACGATGGGGGTGGAGACGCTCCTTCAGGTATCCTGGGCTAAGACCGTTTAGGGCTTTAAAGGTCAGCTCGGAAACGTACTGGGAACCAATGGAAGGCTGCAATGCTGCCTTTTCCCTTCCTTCCCTGCCATCACCAACTTAGGTAAAGGGGTAAAGGGGACCCCTGACCATTAGGTCCAGTCGTGACTGACTCTGGGGTTGCGGCGCTCATCTCGCTTTATTGGCCAAGAGAGCCGGCGTACAGCTTCCAGGTCATGTGGCCAGCATGACTAAGCCGCTTCTGGCAAACCAGAGCAGTACACAGAAACGCCGTTTACCTTCCCGCCGGAGCGGTACCTATTTGTCTACTTGCACTTTGACGTGCTTTCAAACTGCTAGGTTGGCAGGAGCAGGGACCGAGCAACGGGAGCTCACTGTTGTGGTGATTCAAACCGCTGACCTTCCGATCGGCAAGTCCTAGGCTCTGTGGTTTAACCCACAGCGCCACCAGCGTCCCTATCACCAACTTGCATTGATGTAAATTGACTTTTGGAATACTCTGCTCACTGGAAGTAACTCCAGATTTTACCTCACTATCTCGGAGGAAAGTTGGCTTGGTAACGTTTGGAAAATTAAGACTGTTACCTTGGCTCGCCGCTAATGCACGCACAAAACACAAGATAAAGGTACAAAAGAACCGCATCCCAAAAGGGGGCCAAGGAACGAGAGCAGCTGAGAGCTTTTGCAAAGGATCAGATTAAAACGATGACAAATGGAGGTGCAGCGCTAGGGTCAGGTCCCTTTCAATAACAGGATCCAAGAGCTCTCAAACATTTGGTTTCTGTCAGTTACATGGGAGCCTTCTGGTCTCTAGTGACTGAGGTTTTTCATCGGGCTTTGCTGAAAGGATAAAGGAAAGAAGCTAAACAGGATAATTCCCACATTCTGCCGGGTGACTCATTTCCCCTCACGCTTTTCAAAAGCCGCCTTCACAGGCCAAGGGGAGCCGTGCTGACAAAGTAAAGGAAGTGGACCTTTCGGAGGAGGGGAGCGAGCGTTTCAACGGGGCGCCTGGTTCCAAACATGCACGGTCACTACAGAGAGCACCTGCGAAAACACCGGCTCCAAAAACAGCCCGGCAAATGTGGGAATTATCCTGTGTCGGTCCTCTTTCAGGAAAGGAGTGCTGGTGGGCTCCGAGGATTTCAAACCATCCATCCAGAGGATCTCAAAAGAGAAGATAGACGGGGACTGGAAGGTGTTTGAAAGATACTTGCAAAACCATATCGAAAAATCAGAACTCCTATTAGAATAAACAAGTTCCGTTTCAAATACTGAAATACCAAATAAGATGGATAACAATGTGTAATAGAAAAAGAAGCATGAAATTAGGTTAAAGGTGTGTGAAAGAAAGTAATAGAAGTGGAAAGAAATTGCAATTGAGTAGATTGGAAGTCTAACACAAAGGTGGGGTGAGGGGTGGTGGATGGTGGTGGGAAAAGGAATTATCTGTGGGATTGAGTGTAGGTATGTTTGAACACTTTTAAGGATTGTATGAAATGTATGTTTGTATGCTTGTATATTTGTAATACATGTGTATTAATGCTGAATTATTTTACCAATAAAAACTTTTTTAAAAAAACAAAAAACCATCCATCCAGGTAGTTTGACAAAAACAAAAACCTCTTGACTTGCCCCCAAGCTGATGCACGCATTCCTGTCTCTTTCCTAATATGGAAAGAGGCAGAAATGGTCTTATTGTGGTAAAAAGCCACAGAGGATAAAAGACAGAGGATAATGCTGATGGGGCCAAAATTTAGCTGGGCTGCAGTGGCAGGTCAGGGGCGCAGCGTTCACACAAGCCGGTGACGGCCGGCATATTGTTATTTTCAGCTCGGATTAAGCGTTCAAACATGAGGGCCTCAGGAAGATCTGTAGCCTCAATGTCGGATAACACCAGAAATAAAAAGCCGGGTTTCTTCCCGCTTTTAGATGATGAGGACAATTGAAATCTCCTGCCTGATTGTCCTGTTTTACCTCGCATATAACCTGCTTTCAGATTCTTGCCTCGTAGCTGCAGTTCTAAGTTACTATTGATAGGTCCAGGCCAGAAACTTGACCCTGTGATGTATGAAAGGCGTAGCAAGTGTGACTTACATGTCAGTACACTTGTTTCATGCCTTAAGCCACATCATCTTGGGATGTGATCTTGTCAGATTGTATAACCCAAAGTAGGGCTGAGTTGGTTCGTGCTTAGATAAGGGGAGGATTTCAAAAGGAAAAGCCTGGGGCAATGGCAGATGATTTTGGCGAATCCCTAGGGGGATAATTGGCGACAAACAGAGTTGCTTTAAAACACACACACACACACACAGAGAGAGAGAGAGAGAGAGAGAGAGAGAGAGAGAGAGAGAGAGAGGGGTACCTTGATTTTCAAATGTCTCGGAAGTTGAACGTTTTGGTTTTTGAACACTGAAAACCCGGAAGGAAATGCTTCCGTTTTCGAACGCGCCTCGGAAGTCGAACGACTTCTGCTGAGTGTTTCTCAGTTTTCTCAATTACATTTGCTAATCACCCATTGCATCTCAGTTTTCGAACGTTTTGGAAGCCGAATGGAACGGATTGTGTTCGAAAACCGAGGTTTGTTGTTCTTTAGTCGTTTAGTCGTGTCCGACTCTTCGTGGCTCCATGGACCAGAGCACGCCAGGTACCACTGTAAAATAAATAAAGAGTAAAGAGTGGTTATAAGTTGTGCTGTTTTTCATGCTCCTTCAGAGGTCTGCAAACCAATCTGTTGGCAGCTGGTGAAGTCCCTCCATTCATGAAGAGTAACAAAACCCCATTGCCACTTTTACCTTCGTCTGAATGAAAACTGTCTGAATTTTGGCGAGCTTGACAGTTGGCACTTCTGCCTGGGTCACCCCAGGCTCAAATATGGGGACTGTCAGTCCTAAGCTAGGCTTGGCTTTACATCCCTGAGCTCAGGGAGATGGGGAAGCTCAAGTATGGTGGCTGAATACAGCTCTCTGGGTCTCTCTGTCTGGTCTCTCTCCTGCACACAGACAGGGGTGAATTTTCAAGAGGGAATCAGAAGTTGAGAGGTGGTGCTTAACCCTACTCCCACTTCCTCCCTCCCTCTCTCTCAGCTATCATCTCTCTCTCTCTCTCTCTCTCCATCTCTCTCTCTCCATCTATCTATCATCTATCTATCATCTATCTATCTATCAGCTATCTATCTATATCTATCTATCTATCTATCTATCTATCTATCTATCTATCTATCTATCATCTATCTATCTATCTATCTATCTATCTATCTATCATCTATCTATCTCTATCTATCATCTATCATCTATCTATCTATCTATCATCTATCTATCTATCTATCTATCATCTATCTATATCATCTATCTATCTATCTATCATCTATCTATCTATCTATCATCTATCATCTATCTATCTATCATCTATCATCTATCATCTATCATCTATCTATCTATCATCTATCTATCTGTCTATCTGTCTATCTACCTATCTTGTTGTTGTTGTTGTTTAGTTGTTTAGTCGTGTCCGACTCTTCGTGACCCCCTGGACCAGAGCACGCCAGGCACTCCTGTCTTCCACTGCCTCCCGCAGTTTGGTCAAACTCATGCTGGTAGCTTTGAGAACACTATCCAACCATCTCGTCCTCTGTCGTCCCCTTCTCCTTGTGCCCTCCATCTTTCCCAACATCAGGGTCTTTTCCAGGGAGTCTTCTCTTCTCATGAGATGGCCAAAGTACTGGAGCCTCAGCTTCAGGATCTGTCCTTCCAGTGAGCACTCAGGGCTGATTTCCTTCAGAATGGATAGGTTAGAATGGATCTATCATCTATCTATCTATCTATCTATCTATCTATCTATCTATCTATCATCTATCTATCATCTATCTATCTATCTATCTATCTATCTATCTATCTATCATCATCTATCTAATAAAATTTATATACCGTATTTTTCGCCCTATAGGACGCACTTTTCCCCCTCCAAAAATGAAGGGGAAATCTGTGTGTGTCCTATGGGGCGAATACAGGCTTTTGCTGAAGCTTGGAGAGCGAGAGGGGTCGGTGCGCACCGACCCCTCTCGCTCTCCAGGCTTCAGGAAGCTATCAGCAAGCCTGGGGAGCCCGCAGGAGTTCCCGCAGGGCTCCCTAGGCTGCGGATAGCAGCCTGCCGCCCAGTGCGCGGGGTGCCCTGAAGCAGAGCGCCCCTCACGCTGGGCAGACATCCGCAGCGTGGGGAGCCCTGTGGGTGTTCTCACAGGGCTCCCCGTGCTGCGGATAGCAGCCTGACACCCGGCGTGCGGGGCGCCCTGAAGCAGAGCGCCCCGCGCGCCGGGCTGACATCCCCATGCTGCGGATAGCAGCCTGCTGCACGGAGTGTGGGGCGCGCTGAAGCAGAGTGCCCCGCGCTTTGGGCAGACATCGGCCAGCCCCACAAGCTCGGGGGACAGCGGGGAGGCGCAGTGCCGCCATCCCGCTGTTCCCTGACCTGGTTTGGGGGGGGAAATAAAGGAAAATTTTTTTTGCTTTATTTCCCCCCAAAAAAACTAGGCGCGTCCTATGGGGCAGAGCGTCCTATGGGACGAAAAATACGGTACATCTGAATACAGCCCTTTAAATGGAAGTTTTTAATGTTAAAAGTTTTATTATGTTTTCATGTATACTGGAAGTGGTCCAAAGTGGTTGGGACAACTTGATGGTAGAAAACCTCAAAGCCATTTCCAAAAAAAGAGAGAATAAAACAACAATATTATTAGTAAGAACAATTAAACTTTTTTTTTTAAATCCAACAATAAATTAAATACACTAACGCCAGCAGTTCTGCCTTGTGGGTTGGCCCTATAGAGCCACTGATTTGAAAATAAGTTGTTGAGTCAGATCAGCATGAATGTGGGTGGGTGGGTAGGAGAGAAAACAAGAGTTTGAATGACCCCCTAAAAGTTTCTGTACCTCCTTTGGAAAACAAAAACGACAAAAAACGAAATATACAAGATTAGCAGCCTTGTTCCTTTGATTTGCCCATTGATCACCGTAGTGCTTTGCTCTTTCTTTTGAATATGTAAAATTGCCTCTGTGACAAGCAACATGTCTTCCATTCAAGGGCAGGCTGCATTATGAATAGAGCCTTCCTTTCACTCTTTTTCCTTTCTCTTTATGACGCCGGCCTTGTTATTATCACAATGTTCCAAGTCCTGCCAATGCCAGACACTTTTGGACTTCGACTCTGAAATTTATTTCTTCCCCTTCAATCTTTTATCCCTATACATAGATCTGTTGGACACCGACGTGGCTTAATTCATTCGCTGGCTGGGACAGCAAGAGGCTAAACTGACTGAAAATCAATGTCCACAGCCAACCAGTTAATAGTTATTGGAGCTGGAACCAACCAGCCTGGTCCTAAAATAGCCTGATGTGTTTTGCTGTGTATTGAAAACCAGAAGGGCTGCGAGTTGTAAAGTACCTTAAGAAATTAAGTTATTTCTGTGTTGCAACCCCTATGGTTCGCGGTGGCAATCCAGAGTGTTAAAATTGGGTTTGCTCCTCCCTAGGCCTAATCTGATGTACTGACTGTCTTTGACGGAAAAACTCACGTCAGAATTTGGATTCATCAACATTAGGCTGCTCAACCTGCCTTCTCCACATCCCCACATTTCGGTGCAAACTTCTCATCATATACTTTTGTATGCCATTTTGCCAAATATACACAATGTTGCAAAGCAACTTTCCCTAATATAATGCAGTTTGGGGTGTTATTTTCACTAATATATGCATTTTATGCCCACTTCAGCACTACATGTGCATTTTTTGTACACATTACTTAGCCGGATAGTTGCATTTTGAAATCTGGAGAAGTGTGAAGCTCAAAGGGTCGGTGTGTTTCCACTCATGTATTGTTTTGGAAAGTGTGGATGAGGTAAGTTCACCTTTCAATGGAAATAATCGAATTTCTCACCCTTCCATACTCCCGGGTGCCCCCTGGTTGTTCTGCCTGAGCTCTCTGGCTGTCCTTTCCATTGGAGGTCAGAGTTAAGTATCCTGCACTGGGGCACCAGGTTTGAAAACGTATTTCAGCTGTGGGGCTACATTCCCTTGTGGGAAACCATTCCAGTGCTGGTGGGATAATGGAGGTGGCAGGAGGCTGCACCCCAAGATTCATTCGTACAAAAGTCTGATGTTTCTACACATCCACCCACATGGGGGGTATTTCTCTATCCTGGCAAACCAGAGGTAGTGGTATCACAGGCATGGATCACAGTTCAAGGCATATTCCCCAGTGCCCAACAAGTTCAAAACTCTCCAAAATCAACCCCATCGTCTCATCCACATGTTGAGACTAATGATGCTGTTTTGTTGAGTTCATTGTGTTTTTATATTCGATTTTTATCTGTACTGTTTTACATTTATCAACGACTTGGATGATGGACTCAAGGGCATCCTGATCAAATTTGCAGATGACACCAAACTGGGAGGGGTGGCTAACACCCCAGAGGACAGGATCACACTTCAAAACGACCTTGACAGATTAGAGAACTGGGCCAAAACAAACAAGATGAATTTTAACAGGGAGAAATGTAAAGTATTGCACTTGGGCAAAAAAAATGAGAGGCACAAATACAAGATGGGTGACACCTGGCTTGAGAGCAGTACATGTGAAAAGGATCTAGGAGTCTTGGTTGACCACAAACTTGACATGAGCCAACAGTGTGACGCGGCAGCTAAAAAAGCCAATGCAATTCTGGGCTGCATCAATAGGAGTATAGCATCTAGATCAAGGGAAGTAATAGTGCCACTGTATTCTGCTCTGGTCAGACCTCACCTGGAGTACTGTGTCCAGTTCTGGGCACCACAGTTCAAGAAGGACACTGACAAACTGGAACGTGTCCAGAGGAGGGCAACCAAAATGGTCAAAGGCCTGGAAACGATGCCTTATGAGGAACGGCTAAGGGAGCTGGGCATGTTTAGCTTGGAGAAGAGAAGGTTAAGGGGTGATATGATAGCCATGTTCAAATATATAAAAGGATGTCACATAGAGGAGGGAGAAAGGTTGTTTTCTGCTGCTCCAGAGAAGCGGACACGGAGCAATGGATCCAAACTACAAGAAAGAAGATTCCACCTAAACATTAGGAAGAACTTCCTGACAGTAAGAGCTGTTTGACAGTGGAATTTGCTGCCAAGGAGTATGGTGGAGTCTCCTTCTTTGGAGGTCTTTAAGCAGAGGCTTGACAACCATATGTCAGGAGTGCTCTGATGGTGTTTCCTGCTTGGCAGGGGGTTGGACTCGATGGCCCTTGTGGTCTCTTCCAACTCTATGATTCTATGATTCTATGATTTAAGGCAACATTTAATTTTCTTGTTAATTGTGCTGCTTTAAATACTTCTGACTTTCCTCTGTTGGATATTTTGAATTTTTTTATGCTTTAAGTTGTAAACTGCTTTTTGTGTTATTATTTTTTAAATCTAAAGCAGTAGAGAAATGATTTCCATAAATAAAACAGAATAATGGCGAACACTGGAACTTACCTTTTCAAGTTATGATTCTCATCACCTTTAGAAAGTGTGGGGAGACTTTGGGAAGGAGACACAGTTTTCATTCCCTCTCTCCTCACATCTGTTTGTGGAAAGATACGACAGCTTGGCATATTATGTAAGTACGAATTGCATCTAATTGTAGTTATGCAAGGAGCACTGCAATTATAATATCATACCACCATTAGTGCACTGCGTCATGAGCACATGTAATGTTTTCTGCACCCACATCCACCAAGATTCAGTTCCCAGCTCTGTGCATACAAAACTTGGGGATACATTGTTCTTCTTTGAAATACTGCCCCATCCAAGAGGGCACCCATCTTCTACAGGGGTATCACAGATCCTCCAAATGTCCTTATTTTCTAGGAACAGGCCTGGATTTACAGGTTTCTGATTTGTCCCTCTTTTCCTTAGGTAAAGGTAAAGGGACCCCTGACCGTTAGGCCCAGTCGCGGACGACTCTGGGGTTGTGGCACTCATCTCGCTTTATTGGCCAAGGGAGCCGGCGTACAGCTTCTGGGTCATGTGCCAGTATGACTAAGCCGCTTCTGGCAAACCAGAGCAGCACACGGAAACGCCATTTGCCTTCCCGCCGGAGTGGTACCTATTTATCTACTTGCACTTTGACGTGCTTTCGAACTGCCAGGTTGGCAGGAGCAGGGACCGAGCAACGGGAGCTCACCCCGTCGCGTGGATTTGAACCGCCGACCTTCTGATCGGCAAGCCCTAGGCTCTGTGGTTTAGCCCACAGCGCCACCCACATCCTTTTCCTTAGGACGTCCCTATTTTCACTGGGGAAATGTTGGAGGGTACGGAGTAGGACATCCCTTTTTTCACTGGAGAAATTTTAAAGGGTATGGAATAGGATGTACCAATTTTCACAGGAGAACTGTTGGAGGGTACGTTATGGCCTTCTGTAAAAGGAAGCACCCCTATGGAAATTGGGCATTGCAATAAATGGGCTCTGGACATAAAAAGAGTGTGCTGACATAAGATATGCATCTAGCCCAGTACAGTGGTACCTCAGGTTAAGTACTTAATTCGTTCTGGAGGTCCGTTCTTAACCTGAAACTGTATTTAACCCGAAGCACCACTTTAGCTAATGGGGCCTCCTGCTGCCGCGCCATGATTTCTGTTCTCATCCTGAAGCAAAGTTCTTAACCCGAGGTGCTATTTCTGGGTTAGCGGAGTCTGTAACCTGAAGCGTATGTAACCTGAAGCGTATTTAACCCGAGGTACCCCTGTATTATCTGCACTGACCGGGAATGGCTCTCTAGGGTTTCAAACAAGGCGTCTAGCCCAGACCCACCTGGGGTCACCGGGGATTGAACCTGGAGCCTTTCTCATGCAAAGCCAATGCTCCACCCCTGAGCTATGGCCCTTCTCCAAATCCTCTGTGGAGCCAGTGTGGTGTAGTGGTTAAGAGCGGTAGTCTCATAATCTGGGGAACCGGGTTCGCGTCTCCGCTCCTCCACATGCAGCTGCTGGGTGACCTTGGACTAGTCACACTTCTTTGAAGTCTCTCAGCCCCACTCACCTCACAGAGTGTTTGTTGTGGGGGAGGAAGGGAAAGGAGAACGTTAGCCGCTTTGAGACTCCTTAAAGGGAGTGAAAGGCGGGATATCAAATCCAAACTCCTCTTCTTCTTCTTCTTCTTCTTCTTCTTCTTCTTCTTCTTCTTCTTCTTCTTCTTCTTCTGTTTCTGCTTCCTTGTGCCAAACAGGACCTCTCGCCTGCCTGACTCTGGGGCTCTGTGTGCTCAACAAGCACAAGATTTAGAGCAACAACCCAGAATCACAGCGTGAGCCTGTCATCCCCAGTTCAGAGCTTCAGAGAGAGAGCTAGGAGGCATCTCCAAACTGTAGTGATAGGGAGAGAAGACAAGGGAGCCCATGCTGGGCCATAATGTACTCTCACTAAGTCGCACAACAGGAGCTCGGAGAGTAACTTATCTCCTTTTGCTGGGGGATGGAGAGCTAGCCAGGAATTTAAGTTACATCAAATAATTTGACATACTTGTATCGGGGAAAGTGATTCATGAAATCTGAATTTTTAATTCCAGGCCCGGAGACAATTTCTTTATTAACATGCCTTTTGAGATGGCTGAGTCGTTCCGCACATTCACACCCCCACATTTAAATTCCGAATCTTTTTATAGGTCACTTCCTTTTTGCTAGCCAACCCAACCCCATTCTTCCCTGGGGTCCTAATCAATTACCGCCCTGCTATATTGCATTTGATGGGAAGCTTGTGTGCCCAATTAATTCAAAGATGCATTAAAGTGAAAGGCTTCACAATGGAGATGAACGCATCCTCCTTTCTGTCATGTCTTGGGCTCGTGAATTAAATTTAAGGAAATGTTAACGGAATTGTCAATAGCGCATTGCAGAAAGGTCATAATGGGGCTGGCTTTAATAAATGGGATTTTTTGTGCGCACGTTATTTCTTTATTATATTAGAATGCATTTTCTCCTATTGTCTTCTGAAAGTGGATGAGAACAGTTTCCACCCATTAGCGTGTCTGTGGCGCTGTCATAATTGAAATCTTTGCTGCGCTACATCAAGCTTTGGTACCTACTCAGCTAGCACTATAGAATTGGATTTCTCTCCCCCCCCCCCCGCATCCCTCAGTCTGTGATTATAATTAAACAGTCCTTGCCTTTGACGATACGTCAGAGAGGTGAACTGTGTAGTGGTTAAGTGGCTCATTAGAATGATTTCAGTTGACACAGCCAAGATTTCTAATTCCACACTAAATACTTTACAGAGTTGAGATTTAAGCCACCTCTATGACTTGGAATCATAGAATCACAGAATTGTACGGTTGCAAGAGAGCCCCAAGGTCCTCTAGTCCAACCCCCTACAATTGAAATACTTTATTGTCACTTGTACAACTTGTATACAGTGAGATTACACAAGCACCACCCACTCAGCTCTCTTAGTCTTAATTCCCCTCGTTTATTGACGCACACCCAGCAAACCTGAAAGTCAGTTGCCCTATTGTTATCTTTTCATTCAGCAGCCTAACAGCCCACGGATAGAAGCTGTTCTTTACCCTGTTGGTGCGACTAATCATGCTTCTATATCTTCTGCCCGAGGGCAGGAGATCAAGAAAGTGCCGGCCAGGGTGTGAATCATCCCTGAGAATTTTCCTCACTCTCCTGAGGCAACGTTCTTCTGCTGTTTCATCCAGCGGATTCACGGGACAGCCCTTTATATCTTGGGCTGTATTCACCACCCTCTGTAGGCACTTCTTATCAGTTGATGTCAAACCAGCGTACCACACCGTGATGCAGTATGAAAGGACACTTTCTATTGTGGACCGGTAGAAGGAGATAATCAGATGTTGATTGACATTGACTCTGAGGAGATGGAGTCTCTGTTGGGCTTTCTTAACCACATGGGTTGTTTTGATTTTCCAAATAAGGTCTTCACTGAGATAAACTCCTAGGAATTTAAAGGAAGAGACACTCTCCACACAGCCCTCCCCGATATACAGCGGGGCTAGTTCTCCTCTCTTCCGCCGAAAGTCCAACACCATCTCCTTTGTCTTGCTGATATTAAGGTGCAAGTTGTTCCCTAGGCACCATGTAGATATTTTTTGGACCTCCCCTCTATACACTGATTCGTCTCCACCTGTTATTAAACCCATTATGGTGGTGTCATCTGCAAACCTAATAATTGCAGTAGACGGATCAGATGATACGCAATCGTATGTATACACTGAATACAGGTAGGGACTTAGCACACATCCATGTGGTGTGCCAGTGCTGATTTTTAAGGAATTAGATGTTACATGTCCAATCCTCACTGTTTGTGTCCGATCTATCAGAAAGTCTTTAATCCAGTCACAGATGGTAGAAGAAAGGAATGCAGGAATCTCAGCTAAAGCATCCATGACAGAGGACCATCCAATCTCTGCTGATAAACCTCCAAGGACTTATATAGGCGCTGGAAAATCTAGCAACCATTTCAGACCAGCGAGGTAAGCAAAGAGTGCCAATCGCACCCAGCTCTGTGATGCACTGTAACTTTTCTCGCTAAATAGGTTGGGGAAGTTGTGGCCCTGCATATGTCGTTGGACTACAACTCCCATCAACCCCAGTAAACATGGCCAAAGGTCAGGGGTGATTGTGGTTGTGGCAGTGGGGGCAACAGCAGCCCGTAGGGTGGTTCAGGAAAGGCTGAGGCATGGGGAATAAAGCACAGTGTAGGCTTAGTGGTACGGCCAAGCCAACACTCCTGCCACTATTTCTGACTTCTTGGAAAATGCCAGCTACATCACATTGTCGGGAAGCCAGGTACACAACCCTGCCCTGGCTACAACGCCACCTCAATCACTGCCAAGTTGTAGTCCAACAATACCTGGGTGGCCACAGGATCCACATCCATGCTCTAAAAGACAACAACTTTCCTGACGTGTCCGTTCTGCCATATATTTTTCACACTTTTAATCAATGCAATTAATTATATTTAATTTTAACACAAAGCTGGTGTTCTCCCAAGGGCACAGAGCAGGAGTGTGTTAATTACAAAGGCCCTAATTAAAACCCATCTTGCCTTATTTCACCCTCTGACGATTTGAATTAAAAGAATTCCATACCCACCTAAATCGGGACGCTCCATTTTTTTGGTCCCAGGCTCTAGTGTATGCACAAGAGGACAAGGCCCAAAGATGCTCCAGTGCTCTGGCATGACTGAGTTGATTCACAGCAGATTCACAGCAGAATGCTGTGGTCCACAGCAGAATGCTGGACCAAATGCTGGTGTGACCCTGCTGATTAACACCAGAGTGATCGTCTTTTGGTCCAGAGCGCAGGATAAAAAATGAAACATTCTAGGATCCAGACAGAAGCCAGGATTGGCTTCTGTGATTCTGGGATGTCCCGCTTAAAATGGGACAGTTGCTGTATAAAGTTAGTAATAAATGTTGGAAATGTAAAGAAAAAGAGGGAACATTTTATCACATGTGGTGGGAATGTAAAAAGGTGAAATGCTTCTGGGAGATGATATATAATGAGTTGAAAAAAATGTTGAAATATACATTTATAAAGAAACCAGAAGCATTTTTATTGGGCATTGTGGGGAGTGACATAAATAGAAAGGAATGTAAGCTCTTTTTCTATGCAATAACAGCAGCAAGAATATTACTGGCCCAAAAATGGAAGCAAGAAGAGTTACCAACGATCGAAGAATGGAGAATGAAGTTAATGGACTATGCAGAATTAGATAAACTAAGAGGAAGGATTCGAAACCGGTGAGACCAGAAATTCACGGAAGACTGGAGTAAATTTACGGACTATTTGAAAAGTGATTGTGAAGATCAGACGACGTTTGTAGGGTTGCAAGAAGTTTTGTGAGGAGTATTATTAGAAGTATTGTAAAAATGGAGAAGGGGGAGGATGATTTGTTAAGAGATGTAAAGGCAATATACAGTTAAGAAATGCAAAAGAAGTGGTTAAAATGGTGGACCATCAGAGGTGCTGATGGAAGTCTAAAAAGATTGTATAAGTGATGTTTTGTGGTACAATTTATAATTTATATGTTAAAATTAATAAAAAATACTATTTTAAAAAATGGGACAGTTGAGGGGTATGGAATTCACACTGTTCCTTGAAGATCTTTGGCTTTGAGCTTTAGCAAGTCTCTAGGTGAAGAGAACCCCGAAGAAGACCTCTCTGCACACCACTGTGATCCTGGTTTGCTTGGAAGATGGTAACTTTAAGAGGGAGTTTGTTTATCTTAAAGGACATGATGGGAAAGCAGAAACTCCTAAGAGATGCAGGGCCCTGGTCATTTACAGATCCTTGGCTCATCATCAACATCACCCTTGCCTAAAAGCAACTGGGAACAATTTCAGGTGTCTTTTGTTCTTTTTATCCCACGATATCACTGAGTCCCCTGGGTGGCCGGTAGTCTGAGATGTCATTCCAGGGAATTATTCCAGTCTCTGCTGGAAAAGGGACCATGCAGCCTGAAATGCTGCAAGTAAGCATCTAACACTCTTCTTAGCGACATCTGCAAACCAGATCAGACAGCAGCAAATCGTATTATGGACATTACTACTGATATGGCTAAGTGCAAACGTACAAACTTATCCACAATTATCTCCAAGATCACAGAACACAGCTTTGGAATGGGAACTAGAACTCGGATGCAGAATGCAGATTTTAAGAGCAGCTGCAGTGGCCAAATGTTTTATTCTCTAAAGCTGCAAAATCTCACACTCACCAACATCCATTGGAATTTGGAGCGATGTGTTGTTAGATTTAGCAGCTAATTTCAAAACTACAGTTAAATGCATAATGCAAGTGAGCAATAGCTAGATATGTGGCCTATATTGGTAATTATATATATGGTCTATATATAGCTACATATAAAAGTCTTAAAAATGGAAAGCATAATGCTGGTGGTCAACAAAATAGGTTTAAAGACTCTCTCTCAAGGCAAATCTAAAAAAATGTAGTCTAAACACTGACAACTGGGAAACACTGGCCTGCGAGGGCTCCAGTTGGAGAACAGCCTTTACCAAAGGTGTCATGGGTGGGCTTTGGAGACATTCGAACTCAGGACACAAGGGAGAAACGTGCTAAGGGGAAGGCACACTTGGCAAACCCTCACCGTGATCAACTTCCTTCCAGAAAACTATGTCCCCACTGTGGAAGGATGTGTGGATCCAGAATTGGCCTCCACAGTCACCTATGGACTCATTGTTAAAACCGTGTTTATGGAAAACAATCTTGCTCGGCTACGAGTAATCGCCAAAGAAGAAGATTTCTAGAAGTTTGAAATCTAGTGTAATACTCTCCAGCTGATGGACCACAGCTCTCACCCCTCCTCCATTTTTATTTTTCATGCACTATGCTTGTACAAGGTTTAGTGCCTGCATGTTATATGTGCTAGGTATAATTGGTTTAATTCACATAGAAATTGGAAAATGGCTGCGTGTATTAATGAAGATTTAAAATGGAGAATGTGTATTGCTAACATTGGGGTTTTCCCACAGTAGTTTTCTAAGGTACTCTAAGCTCCTTAATAGGCTAATGATTACCTGTTGATTGTTCTCTAGCTCTAAACTTAATGCAACCTTTGATCACATGAAAAGGGTATTGAGTTGCAAATCCGCCAATTTGAAAGGGTTTATTTTATTCTTTGGTAGATGTACAAAAAGAAAAAAACACACACCAATAAATAACTTTTAGAAAGGGGCAAGATTAGGACAAGCACTGGCTCCTCCTCCTCCTTAAGCTTGGTGGCAACAACATTGTCAGGGGAAACAGGGACATTCCAGGATAAAATCAGAAGCCAGAATGGCTTTTGCAATTCCAGGACTGCCCCTGGAAAATCGGGACACTTGGAGGATATGTTAGTTGAATCTGGGCCTGAGCCTATATGGATCTAGAATGATGCAATTCAGCCCATGAGCAGTTTCCCGGGCTAAATGCATGGGCTAATGTGCATTATAAGAATGATTCACAAATGCACAATCCATTCCATAAGGTTTAATTACTGAACATCAAGCAAAAATTCAGCAGGGAAGCTTTCTACTCCCATGCCTAGAAAAGGGTGGATTTCTGCTTGTCACATAGCTGTGAAAGCTACAGGGACCTTGCCAGAAAAGTTGGCAATCGTACCCTGTCTAAATTACCATTCAAGGAGAAGAACGGTACATTTTGATTCACCCTGCCAGCTCCTTATCCTTTTCGGTCTGCAGACAGCTCCACATTCAGAAGCAGAGCTTTGCAGCTCAATGCTCAGCCTCTGGATCAAATGCCCCATTTGCCTTTGGAGTGGGCTGGCCCTTATCATCCATTGCAACGAGACTCTTACTCTTGTAATTGCTGGGGTTTGCCCCACACAAGTACCTAGCGCTACCTCTAATCGCCGCCTGTTGACACTGGAATGACACCAGCCAACCCGTCTGTTTTCCTTGGCAGAGGTAAGAGATTCACAAGAACTTTACTGAGCAGAACATACGATGGATGTACAGTTCCCTCGCAGAACGACATACGCTCAGGGAAACCCAATTCGCCTGTTGAGGAGGGTTGGAAAAACCAAGAAGTGGCTTATTTCCACTCGGAAGACGGGATGTACACTTTCTGCATGGATTGTCAACACCTGGAGAGAGAGGGAGAGAGCGCACTACTTCACGCTTGGAAGCTCCTGTATTCAAATTTGCTTATCAATGTAATAAAAAGAAGCATATTCACTACCTTGATGACTGGGAAATGTTTTACTGGAAACAAACAAAACCAGACAATCACAGCGTAAAATGGCCTCATACAATTTCATTCTCTGGTATTGCACATTTGTATTTTTATGGCATGACTACAATTAGGCAGTTATTTTTGCTTCAGGAGACACCGGGTGGTTGCGGGAGGGGAGGGGGGCATGGAGCTGGTAGCATATACCATCCATGCGAAAAAAGAAGAGATCTCTTCAGAGTCTCAGCTGTCACAGAAATCTGAAATCCCATACAATGAAAGATGGCTTTGGGTAAAGGAGACATGTCAAGTAAACACTCACAGAAGAGATCCCTTAAGGCAGGAGACTTCAGGCTTTCAGACAAAGGGCCCACCCACTTTTGCCCTAACCTGACACCCAGGGCTATTTCCTCCTCCTTTTGGTCTTCTTTTAGCTTCCCCTTCCCCCCCCAGTTCCATTCTTCTCTTAATCTCTGTTTCTTGCCTCCACTTCCCAAAACAAGGAGTATAAAATGATGATGGCAACCATAGGCACCAATTATGTGGGGCACTGGGTGCCCAGGCACCCATAAATTTCAAATGAAGGGGCCGGGCACCCCAATGTTCTATTTGGTGGTGTGTGCAAGATGCATCCATAGCTCCCACTGAATATGGGATTAATTTGGAATCTTTATCCCTTCACAGTTCTTGAGGATTAGAGCCAGAAACTCATTCATTCTGAATCCCATCCTTGGCAATATTCTGAAGCCCATTTTGCCTCCTCAGCTTGGTTAGAGAACACTGGATTTGAGATCACGCCACAGGATTTATTTGCAAGCAGAAATAAATCTTGGTTTATTTATTTATATTCCTAAAGCCATCTGTATGCAAAATCACTCATTATTGTAACAACTTTTCTTTTTCCTTTTCCTTTTTTTTAAGCCGTCACATGAAATGGCTGGAAGACTGTGGAAATATGGATTCAATCAGCAGCCCCTGGCTATTTTCTTTCTGCTTCAGTTATGAAAGGAGATGAGGTGTTTAAATTACTAGATTTCACATGTGGAACAAATAAGTCTGAAGGAAATAGCATCTGACTCCATCCAAGTTTGAATTACAAATTATTCTAGGACCCACTAGAGAAAGGGAGCAGTGGGGGAGACAGAGAGAGAGAAAACACATTTGGGGAGATTCTTTGTCAAACAAAACAGCTTTTCAATCACTTTGTGGGCCCAATTTCTTCCTTATGTTGTATTAGCCAAGCAATGCAAAGGCTCAGGGGCTCTTGTTGATACCACACTCGATGACTACTTATATTATGTGGTGATATATTTATCTGGCAATAAACATATCATGATGTTTGGGGATCTTTCTTTGTAAGGGGAGACACGGTTGTCTTGCCAAATGCAAGGTGGTTCTTTTAAAAAGAGATTCAGAAGTAGTACAAACACAAGTGAGTGAGAAGATTGAAGATTTTATTCTGAACAGCAAGCAATATATACATTACCAGGCAAGCACTTCAATCTGCCACTTGGAAGCCCTCAAGAAGTGGCAAAGTGACCCCCCCAGTAGCCTCAGGTTGCATGGCCTTGCGGCCTTCTGTCCGTGCACAAGCTTCTCCTTCTCTATGCCCAAAACCATCCGATTTATAGATAGATAGATGATAGATAGATGATAGATGATAGATGATAGATGATAGATGATAGATAGATAGATAGATAGATAGATGATAGAAAAGCAATGACAAACCTAGACAGCATCTTAAAAAGCAGAGACATCACCTTGCCAACAAAGGTCCGTATAGTTAAAGCTATGGTTTCCCAGTAGTGATGTATGGAAGTGAGAGCTGGACCATAAAGAAGGCTGATCGCCGAAGAATTGATGCTTTTGAATTCTGGTGCTGGAGGAGACTCTTGAGATTCCCATGGACTGCAAGAAGATCAAACCTATCCATTTTGAAGGAAATCAGCCCTGAGTGCTCACTGGAAGGACAGATTGTGAAGCTGAGGCTCCAGTACTTAGGCCACCTCATGAGAAGAGAAGACTCACTGGAAAAGATCCTGATGTTGGGAAAGATGGAGGGCACAAGGAGAAGGGGACAACAGAGGACGAGATGGTTGGACAGTGCTCTCGAAGCTACCAGCATGAGTTTGACCAAATTGCGGGAGGCAGTGGAAGACAGGAGTGCCTGGTGTGCTCTGGTCCATGGGGTCACGAAGAGTCGGACACAACTAAACGACTAAACAACAACAACAACAGATAGATAGATGATAGATAGATAAATAGATAGATGATAGATAGATAGATAGATAGATAGATAGATAGATGATAGATAGATAGATATGATAGATAGATGATAGATGATAGATAGATAGATAGATAGATAGATAGATAGATAGATAGATGATAGATAGATAGATAGCCCATATAGCTTGCCTGACTGGCTGCTATTCGTTAGCCTCTCCCAATGCCTTACTTCAGGGGTGACCAAACTTCTTTCAAAGAGGGACAGATTTGATGAAGTGAACATGCATGAGGACCGACCAATGTTGTTAAGCTTTTTTTAGGATTGTTGTTTTAGGACTGAAGTTTTTTAGTTTAGGATTTTAACCCAGGATATACGGCCACAGGGGATTGATTAAATAAATTGGTGGGCCTGTTTGGGCCCCCGAACCGGACTTTGGGCATGCCTGCCTTACTTTCTCCAAACAATGTCCAACATCAAAGAAGGTTCTCATCACTATCTCTTCCTTCCAACAGATTAGGACATTAAAGGCTGTTCTCAGCCATCCAAGAGCTTAGCAGGAGATAGGGAAAAGGAAGGAACAGGGGGCAGGAAGAGGGCAACTGAGCTAGACCACTAACTCCTCGAAATACAAATATCTTCTGGATAGATTGCCCATACAAAGGTAAAGGATGGACTGTTCTCCCACTGTGCCTGTAGGAAAGACTCACCTTATCTAAGGGACGTATATTTAGACATGTCTCTATTTGTGTTTGTTTTCTGTAAATGAAATGAGTCCAGATAGTTCTCTCATCTAGCTTTCTCACATGCTCTGAAACCAATACAGCTTAAAGGTAAAGGTAAAGGGACCCCTGACCATTAGGTCCAGTCGTGGCCGACTCTGGGGTTGCGGCGCTCATCTCGCTTTACTGGCCGAGGGAGCCAGCATACAGCTTCCA
The DNA here is from genome assembly GCF_027172205.1 of Podarcis raffonei. Lineage (NCBI taxonomy): Eukaryota > Metazoa > Chordata > Lepidosauria > Squamata > Lacertidae > Podarcis > Podarcis raffonei. The sequence goes on along the minus strand of NC_070602.1, from coordinate 129,636,751 downwards.
GGTCATGTGGCCAGCATGACTAAGCCACTTCTGGTGAACCAGAGCAGTGCACAGAAATGCCGTTTACCTTCCCGCTGGAGCGGTACCTATTTATCTACTTGCACTTTGATGTGCTTTCGAACTGCTAGGTTGGCAGGAGCAGGGACTGAGCAACGGGAGCTCACCCTGTCGCGGGGATTCAAACCACCGACCTTCTGATCGGCAAGTCCTAGGGTCTGTGGTTTAACCCACAGCGCCACCCGCATCCCATACATAATACAGCTTAACATAATGCAAATTTGCATCACGGCAATGGAGAAGTACAGCTGAACTGTTGCAGCTACATGGGCAACAGCGCCATTGCAGCTGCACCGGCAGGAGCCAGGAGGTCTTCTTCCTTTGCCTTAGAAACCTGTAGGCTTGGAGAAAGAAGTGTGCTTGGAGGTTGTCTTCCTTCTGGCATCAAGATCGGAAAAGCTATTCCCTCTGGTGCAATGCAGCTTCCATGTCAAATGGTGCCAAGAGCATTCTGCAGAGAAGCAGCAGCAAAAGAACTGAATGCAGCCGCCAAGTAACACTATCATTTTCCCCCCTTACTAATTGACCTTGTCAAGATAATTATTGCAGATTGTAAGATGCTGGCAGGTTGGGTGGAATTTTCCATGGTTCAGCGTATTACGCGCTTTAGAACAGTCTGCTGTATTAAGTGGAAAGCGCACTTGGGCTGTTTCAAGACAAACGCCTTCGTTTGAATGCGATGGGTTTTAACGGTGCAGTAAGCTGACATGTTCACAGCCCACGGCCTCCCAATGTTGTCAGCATCCATTTTGCGCAAACAGGTCGCAGGTAACAGAGTGACAAATATTTTTAAAAACCACACTTCTGAGTGCCCCTGGAACTTCTCCCTCCGGTTTCCCAACATTTCTCGCAGAGCTCCAGCTGCTGATTTCTTTGCTTTTGCCATTTCTCTGCCCACATTTGCCGCTTCTGCCAATGTCAGTGACTTCTGTGCTCCAATATCAGTGCAGCCTGGCAGGCAGAGGTTTCAATAGTGGCCTGAGTTCTTGGAGTGCTTTTTTCTTGGTATATTTAATAACAATAACTCAAATTTATTTAACGTTAATGGCAGGCAGAGGAGGCATGCTGCCCCCTTTGACTGCCATTGGCTGGACTGCTCTGATGTCAGAGTGATGCAGGGCCAGGGCCGGATTTAGGTTTGATGAGGCCCTAAGCTACTGAAGATAATGGGGCCTTTATATGTCCACCTGTCCTTTGTCAACAAGAAATTGTCGCTGTTTTTTGTGTTGAATATATGCTGTATGGTAATTTATGGACCTAAAAGGTATCTAAAGCCATTTGCATATAACAAAATATGTATTCTATTAAATTGTTGAACTGAAATACAATTAAGAAGAAGTATATACCAGTCCATGCAGAATGTAGGCACCCTAAATATTTTTTGTTGTTTAGTCATTTAGTCGTGTCCGACTCTTCGTGATCCCATGGACCAGAGCATGCCAGGCACTCCTGTCTTCCACTGCCTCCCACAGTTTGGTCAAACTCATGCTGGTAGCTTCGAGAACACCATCCAACCATCTGGTCCTCTGCCGTCCCCTTCTCCTTGTGCCCTCCATCTTTCCCCACATCAGGGTCATTTCCAGGGCGTCTTCTCTTCTCATGAGGTGGCCAAAGTACTGGAGCCTCAGCTTCAGGATCTGTCCTTCCAGTGAGCACTCAGGGTTGATTTCCTTCAGAATGGATAGGTTTGATCTTCTTGCAGTCCATGGGACTCTCAAGAGTCTCCTCCAGCACCAGAATTCAAAAGCATCAATTCTTCGGCGATCAGCCTTCTTTATGGTCCAGCTCTCACTTCCATACATCACTACTGGGAAAACCATAGCTTTAACTATAGAAATGAGCAAATCAGTGATATTTTAGGGAGAAGGCTAGCAGGTGGGGCCCATTACTTACATCAGGCTTCCTCAACCTCGGCCCTCCAGATGTTTTGAGACTACAGTTCCCATCATCCCTGACCACTGGTCCTGCTAAGCTAGGGATCATGGGAGTTGTAGGCCAAAAACATCTGGAGGGCCGAGGTTGAGGAAGCCTAACTTACATCATAGGAGCCTACACAATACAAAACACTGTTGCTGTATGTAGGTTTTATTTTATTTGTTTTTTATCTTATATTTTGGAAATGTACATCCAGCTTTTTTCCTTAATTTTTTTGGGGGGCCCCAAGAGAGCCGGGCCCAAAGCTATAGCTTGTTTAGCTTATACGTAAATCTGGCACTGTGCAGGGCACACTTGGGCTTGGAAATGTTTGCCAGGAATGTGTTGGGAACTGAATCCCACAATGGCCCATGAAAGGATCAGAAAGGCAGGGTATAAATATTTAAGCTGCTGGTTATGAACAGCTCTAGTGCATATTAGAATCCAGGGGTGCCAACTTGAGTAAAATATTGGGGGTGGGGCAGGTAAGCCCCACCCTGCATAATTGATACACTATTTGAATGCCAATGTCTATCAACTTTGGGGGGCCCTGGACCCTCAGATATTTTATGGTGGGGCCCTGAAGGGACCTCAGCTCCTAGGAGTTGGCTCCTATACATAACATTGTATTTTTTTTTTAAAGATATTTATTAAATTTTCCAATTTTTAATACAAACAAAAAAACAAACAAAGAGATTAAAAAAAGACACATATAGTTCATAAAGCGTACTTTTCAATAACAAATTTCTCTGACCTCCTCATACCTCCCCTTCTTGTATCCCACTTCAGATTATTTGTTCAGCAAATCCTTAACTTAAAGCATTACAGCTTATAATATCACCTTGTTTTCTATCCAAACCCTTTTTTTTCATCCATGTTCCTTTATATCAATACAGCTAGAAACCACTCAATTTCAATCCAACACCATTCAGCATTCCTTAATTTTACAGTATTTCTGTAAGTAGTCCTTAAATTTTTTCCAATCTTCTTCTGCCGACTCTTCTCCCTGGTCACGGATTCTGCTCGTCATTTCTGCCAATCCCATACAGTCAATCAGTTTCATCTGCCATTCTTCCAGAGTGGGTAGATCTTGCGTCTTCCAATACTTTGCAATGAGTATTCTTGCTGCTGTTGTAGCATACATAAAAAAAGTTCTATCTTTCTTTGGCACCACTTGGCCGGCCATGCCCAAGAGAAAGGCCTCTAGTTTCTTCAAGAAGGTATATTTAAATACCTTTTTCAATTCATTATATATCATTTCCCAGAAAGCCTTAATCCTGGGGCACGTCCACCAAAGGTGGAAGAATGTACCTTCATTTTACATAACATTGTAGACCTAGAGTCATCTAGCCGGATTCCCTGCAATGCAGGATTTTCTTTGCTCAACGTGGTGCTTGAACCCAGGACCTTGAGATTAAGAGTCTCATGTTTTACCAGCTGCACTGTAGGAAAACAGAAACACAGAAAGCTGACTTACACAGAATCAGACCGTTGGTCCATCTAGTTCTGTATTGTCCCCACTGGCAAGCCGTAGCTCTCCAGGGCTTCAGACAGCGTTCTCTGCCAGCCGTTCATGAAAATGCTGAGTGTTGGATCTGGAGTCTCCTGCGTGCTCTTCCACTGAGCTACAACCCTTCTCCAAACAACAGGATTGAAACCAGGAATTTCCTGATTAATAGACCAATCCGAGTACAAACCAGTGAAGGCGGTGAAGGTAGGTCCTGTGTGAGTGTCTGGAGGCGGTTGGATGGCGGCTAACAGATTGAGGTTGAATCCTGACAAGACAGAAGTACTGTTCTTGGGGGACAGGGGGCGGGTGGGTGTGGAGGACTCATTGGTCCTGAATGGGGTAACTGTGCCCCTGAAGGACCAGATGCGCAGCCTGGGAGTCATTTTGGACTCACAGCTGTCCATGGAGGCACAGGTAAATTCTGTGTCCAGGGCAGCTGTTTATCAGCTCCATCTGCTACGCAGGCTGAGACCCTACCTGCCCACGGACTGCCTTGCCAGAGTGGTGCATGCTCTGGTTATCTCTCGCTTGGACTACTGCAATGCGCTCTATGTGGGGCTACCTTTGAAGGTGACCCGGAAACCACAACTAATCCAGAATGCGGCAGCTAGACTGGTGACTGGGAGCGGTCGCCGAGACCATATAACACCAGTCTTGAAAGACCTACACTGGCTCCCAGTACGTTTCTGAGCACAATTCAAAGTTTTGGTGCTGACCTTTAAAGCCCTAAACGGCCTTGGTCCAATATACCTGAAGGAGCGTCTCCACCCCCATCGTTCTACCCGGACACTGAGGTCCAGCGCCGAGGGCCTTCTGGCGGTTCCCTCACTGCGAGAAGCCAAGTTACAGGGAACCAGGCAGAGGGCCTTCTCAGTAGTGGCGCCTGCCCTGTGGAACGCCCTCCCACCAGATGTCAAAGAGAAAAATAGCTACCAAACTTTTAGAAGACATTTAAAGGCAGCCCTGTTTAGGGAAGCTTTTAATGTTTAATAGGTTATTGTATTTTAGTGTTTTGTTGGAAGCCACCCAGAGTGGCTGGGGAAACCCAGCCAGATGGGTGGGGTATAAATAAATTATCATCATCATCATCATCATCATCATCATCATCATATGTATCAACTCAGAAGTAAGTTCAATGGTTCTTACTCCCAGGTGCATAGCATTGCAGTGATCCCAACAGCAGCCTTACTCACTGAAAAACCCATGAATGCCATGGGACAAATGGCAGATAAGTAGACATTTATTGTGCTAGAAAGGCCCCCCCCCCCGAACCACTCCTCTTTTGCTTTAGCGGCCCAACAAAGTCAAACTGATGGCTTTGCATTTGCATGAATCACTGGCTAATCTGTCTTGCAGCATTTTATATTGATCGATTTGTCTGCTTCCCTGGCTTAGACGATGCCCTAAAAGGGGGGGGGGCAGTCATCTCCAGGGACAGCGTGCCAGAACATCACTGCAGGGTGTTCGGCAGTAGCCTCCTGCAAATTCGAGCCATTAACATGACAGCACATCTGATCTCGGCAGGGCAGAGCTGCTGTCATCGCCTGCTCCCGTCTCCCCACCTGGGAACGGCCGCTTTTAAATGGCAGCCGCCAATGCCGGGCGCATTGGGGGATTGAAAAGCTTAGCAGGCCGTGCTCCTCGCAGCGGCTCCAGAAATCTAAGTGCTGCGACTAAAATAGAACGGGGAGATAAATTGCGCGGCTTTGGCCAAATGGCACATGCCTTTAATTCCAAATATGAGCTGCTGAAACTTGCCGATGTCATTAGTTTAGAGCGGAAGCAGGGTGTACATTACGGCCAACGTTGAAGATTAAGTCAATTCAGCCTGAGAACATCTACTGGACTCGAAGCAGCATTAAGGAAAATTGGGCCAGAGTGGTGGAACCTCAGGTTTGGGAATTTTATAATGCAGCAGTTAGAAATTACTGAGCCAAATTGCTCCCCACACCCACCTGCTCCCATAGTTATCAACCCAGCAGATTTAAGGTAAAGGTAAAGGGACCCCTGACCATTAGGTCCAGTCATGACCGACTCTGGGGTTGCGGCGCTCATCTCGCTTTATTGGCCGAGGGAGCCGGCTTACAGCTTCTGGGTCATGTGGCCAGCATGACTAAGCCGCTTCTGGCGAACCGGAGCTGCGCACAGAAACGCCGTTTACCTTCCCGCCGGAGCGGTACCTATTTATCTACTTGCAGTTTGACGTGCTTTCGAACTGCTAGGTTGGCAGGAGCAGGGACCGAGCAACGGGAGCTCACCCTGTCACGGGGATTCGAACTGCCGACCTTCTGATCGGCAAGGCCTAGGCTCTGTGGTTTAACCCACAGTGCCACCCGCGTCCCCAGCAGATTTACTTTATTACTTATTATTACATTTATTTTTGAATCAATTTTTTATCCATTCCTCCCACACCCAACATAAAATACAATAGAGGTCAAACTAATCCAACAGAAAGGATCTAGGATTCATTGATTCTTTGAAAACTGGGTGGGGGGGCAATGAATACAGATTTTACCTTTCAGCTGTAGTCTAGCTTCTACATCTATACTCATCCCTCTGTGTCCTCTATCCAGGCAACCAAGAAGCATGAGAAGAGTTCAAGGATGCGTTCCAGTCAGGCAAAAATGAAGCAATGCCTGCAGAAGGGTGTGGCTTGAAGATAAAGAATCCCAACTGCCAGACAGAGAGGCCTGAAGGTCCACATTTGCTGCCCTGGACCTGAGGTTCCCCCTGTTGTTAAAAAATTTTTTTACCAGACACCACAAGCTACCAAGGAAGCAGGTCCTGGGTACGCACTGTGCCTCTGGGGTTGCCACTGGGGCAAGTGTAATAATATAGTTAAATAATATAGTTATATATATATAAAATCCCAGCCATTTACTCTTGATTTCCCACCCAAAACAGACCTTTAGATCCCTGCTGTAAGACAGGGGTCAGCAAACTTTTTCAGCAGGGGGCCGGTCCACTGGCCCTCAGACTTTGTGGGGGGCCGGACTATATTTGGGGGGGGGATAATGAACGAATTCCTATGCCCCACAAATAACCCAGAGATGCATTTTAAATAATAGGACACATTCTACTCATGTAAAAACACCAGGCAGGCCCCACAAATAACCCAGAGATGCATTCTAAATAAAAGGACACATTCTACTCATGTAAAAACACGCTGATTCCCGGACCGTCCGCGGGCCGGATTTAGAAGGCGATTGGGCCGCATCCGGCCCCTGGGCTTTAGTTTGCCTACCCATGCTGTAAGGATTGCCTTTCCGCATTAAAACCTCCCCAGACCATTACAACCTGAAGTGGGAGCCCTACAACTCCAGGATTAAAAAACAAAAACGAAACAGGAGCATGCTGAGCCCATTAGCTGTTGGCAACAAGAGTGGCCGGCAGACCTTCTAGCAAGTATCATTTGGGTCTTTCCATCCAAAGGAACCCTCCAGCAAAACTAATTCTGGCCAGAGATGAATAGCTTTCACACGTGATATCTTGCCACTTGAAAAAACCAGGGTGGGGATTATGCTTCCTCGTGTTAGGAAACCGATATATATGTTCCAAGTTCGCTGTGGTGCAGATTAATGTGTTTATTTACCTAAGTATTTTTAACCATTGCTTCCTGACCCGGGACTTGGCGGTTGCGTGAGGGTGGTTTGAGATACACACAGACACCGTTAAAGCTCTGAGATGCATGATCTATTTAAGGAAAAGCAATACTCGAAGCAACCCTGCGGTAAAGTAGTAAAAGATTTAGCAGCCCTGGCAGCCCAAGATATACACAAGGCAGTAAAATATTACACCTCCTCTAGGACTCAGCATAATCAAAGGGCGGCAAAGAAATAAACCCTTGACAAGAGGCCGAATATGAAAGTCAAATGACTTAGCAATAAAAGTGCCCCTGTACCGTTCCGCAGGCCAGATTCTGCTTGCCCCATCTGAATCCTGCCTGTTATTGAGCATGCAAGACAGTTCCCTTTCCCCTCCGTGTCTGTTGGGTCGTTCTGCTGCATAGTTGACATTTTAATGGCGTTGTAACATTCTCATGCCTGAGATCAAGTTCCTTCAAAATGAACTTCGGGCAGCGGCTGGAATGAGAGTTCTTCGGTGCAAAAGGTGCAATTATAACTTTACAGGAGCCTGAAAATTGCTGCAGGATATTCCCAGCAGGAATTAGGTGACCAGCGGTGACCAAGCAGCAGCAGCACGGATTGCCAGATTCGGAAAGCTATTAAAATATCGAAGCACCACTTAGCACGGAAAGAAAATCCGGCCCCGTCTGCTTTCCTGCAATTCTTAAATAACCACTCTGCATTTAAATTGAGATTCTTTAAAGATCTTTGTGAGCCCTTAAAAAAAAAAAAAGTATATAGTAGCTCTGAATGAAGACCAGGGGCTGATATGACCAGAGACCCATCTCAGTGTCAGCAAGTGAAGATGTTGAAATGCTAAGACCACTTGACACTGGAGAGTTTTTTTGTGGTTTCGTCAGGAGAGGCTCTAACTAACTGGCAGAGGCACACAGAGTGTTCATGCTGCTGAATAAATGCGACCGGATAAATACTCCACTTGACAATCGTTGCTGTTCTGGCTTCTGAGATTCAGAATATTTTTTTTCTTGTTTTCCTCCTCCAAAAACTAGGTACGTCTTGTGGTCTGGTGCGTCTTATAGAGCGAAAAATACGTAATAATAATCACAAACGGATGTGGAAATGGAAAGAACTACATAGATACATTACATTTTTTTATTTGTATGCTGCCTTTCCATAGTTCAAACCATGCTCAAGGTGGCTTACAACAGGGGCGGGGGAATGAAATCATGACATAACGAAAGTAGTCATAAACAATAAATAAAAGATATAAAATACAGACTGAATGATTTCTGCATAAATCTTAAGATCTAAAATAAAGATACAAAAAGAATAGTATAAATAACAGCAACAACCCCCTCCAACAAAGTCCCCTGTACTGGCACCCGGTGGAGTACAGGATCAGGTTTAAGGTGCTGGTTTTAACCTTTAAAGCCTTATACGGCCTAGGACCCTCGTACCTACGGGACCGCCTCTCCTGGTATGTCCCACGGAGGACCTTACGGTCTTCAAATAAAAACATATTGGAGATCCCGGGCCACAGGGAGGTTAGGCTGGCCTCAACCAGAGCCAGGGCTTTTTTGGCTATGGCCCCGATCTGGTGGAACGCTTTGCCACAAGAGACTAGAGCCCTGCGGGACTTGACATCTTTCTGCAGGGCCTGCAAGACAGAGCTGTTCCACCAGGCCTTTGGCCAAGGCACAGTCTGACCCCCTCTCTCCTTCTGTAGTCTTGAAAGAACTCTAGCCCGATGGTTGCCATTAATTTGATTCTGAATTGATTCTAGAATGTATTTTTATTAATTGACTGTGTGATTTCATGTACACTGTGCTATTTTTACTTGTTGTTAGCTGCTTTGGCCGGGGAAGGTGGGATATAAATAAAATATTATTATTATTATTTCTCCAGACTTGGATATGGAGAAACAGTACTTGTAACAATTCCACCAACAGCCAATTGCAAAGGGTTGAGAAAAATCCCTCTTCCAGGGCATTCGTAACAAGTACAATCGTAATTAGAATTCACAGCAGTTCAATAGTATAGTAATGACTATTTCACCCAATATTTTACCATTTTAGTCACACATATCATGCACCTGTTGAGCTGAGGTGCAATGGAGAATGCTGTACTCCCCCCACAAGTGCTGAAGAAAGGCTCACCTGCTAGTCTGCTGCTGTACTTGGAATGAGAGGAAATAATAATAATAATAATAATAATAATAATAATAATAATAATAATAGTATTATAATTAGAGTAGAGACATCACCTTGCCAACCAAGGTCCATATAGTAAAAGCTATGGTTTTCCCAGTAGTGATGTATGGAAGTGAGAGCTGGACAATAAGTGAGAGCTGATCCCCAAAGAATTGATGCTTTTGAATTATGGTGCTGCAGGAGACTCTTGAGAGTCCCATAGACTGCAAGAAGATCAAACCTCTCCATTCTCAAGCTACCAGCATGAGTTTGACCAAACTGCGGGAGGCAGTGGAAGACAGGAGTGCCTGGCGTGCTCTGGTCCATGGGGTCACAAGTCAGACACGACTAAACGACTAAACAACAACAACAACAAATTATTATTTCCACCCAGCCCATCTGGGCGACTTTCAACAGAATATTAAAAACACAATAAAACATCAAACATTAAAAACTTCCCTAAACAGGGCTGCCTTCAGATGTCTTCTAAAAGTCGGATAGTTGCATATTTCCTTGACACCTGATAGGAGGGACAGTGAAGAAGAAGAAGAGTTTGGATTGATATCCCGCTTTATCTCCACCCGAAGGAGTCTCAAATCGGCTAACATTCTCCTTTCCCTTCCTCCCCCACAACAAACACTCTGTGAGGTGAGTGGGGCTGAGAGACTTCAGAGAAGTGTGACTGGCCCAAGGTCACCCAGCAGCTGCATGTGGAGGAGCGGAGACGCGAACCCGGTTCCCCAGATTACGTGACTACCGCTCTTAACCACTACACCATGCTGGCTTCACCACAGTGGCGAAGCTGCATGCTCTGGCACTGGGGGCGGAGAGCAGCTGGGGGCGTGACTAGCATGTGTCCTGGGGGTGTGGCGCATGTCCCAGGGGCATGGCATGTTGCCCATGGGGGCATGGCATGCCGTCCGTGAGGGCATGGCGCTTGGCGTGGTGGTGGGGGGTGCACAGCGTGTGTCCGGGGGGCAGCCACAATGGTACCCCCCTCCCCAATGGTGTCAGGGGTGGTGTGCTCCCCCCCATTCCTCCACCAGTGGGGAGGGCATTCCACAGGGTGGGCGCCACTACCGAGAAGGCCCTCTGCCTGGTTCCTTGCAACCTCACTTCTCACAGTGAGGGAACCACCAGAAGGCCCTCGGAGCTGGACCTCAGTGTCTGGGCTGAACGATGGGGGTGGAGACGCTCCTTCAGCTATACTGGACCGAGGCCGTTTAGGGCTTTAAAGGTCAGCACCAACACTTTGAATTGTGCTCGGAAACGTACTGGGAGCCAATGTAGGTCTTTCAGGACCAGTGTTATATGATCTCGATGGCTACATAACACCATCATTGCCTCAGGCAGCTTAGGTCTGCCCTGGTTTTGTTTTTTAATGTGCCCTATCCATGAGGCAAAGGACACGGGTGGCGCTGTGGTCTAAACCACAGAGCCTTGGACTTGCCAAACAGAAGGTCGGCAGTTCGGATCCCCGTGACGGGGTGAGCTCCTGTTGCTCGGTCCCTGCTCCTGCCCACCTAGCAGTTCGAAAGCACGTCAAAATGCAAGTAGATAAATAGGTACCGCTCCGGCGGGAAGGTAAACGGCGTTTCCGTGCATTGCTCTGGTTCGCCAGAAGCGGCTTAGTCATGCTGGCCACATGACCCGGAAGCTGTACGCCGGCTCCCTCGGCCAATAAAGTGAGATGAGCGCCGCAACCCCAGAGTTGGTCACGACTGGACCTAATATTCAGGAGTCCCTTTACCTTTACCTTTATCCATGAGGCGAAGGGGATTTGCTCCCTGTCCTTCCCAGACAAATGCATCCAGCATTTGGATGTTCCTTTTCACCTCATGGCGTGGGAGAGTATTTGCTTTGCTTGTTAAGCAGGGCCAGTATGCAAGGAAGTGCGAGGAGGACCATTTTATTATTCTCCACGGATGATGAAATAATACATTAGCCCAGGACTGGCAGGAGGGATGTCCCTCATTATTACTTCTGATTTATCTCCACCGGCCTCTAATGCCGCTTTGTCGTGACTGAGCAAGCACGTTCGTCTGCAGTCATGAGGAGCGGGAAGTGGGCTTTCCTTCCCTCCTGGAAAGCATCCAGTCCTCCTCTCATCTCAAATGAAAGGGCAATCCCACAGAAAGGCCGAGACTTGGAAGCCTGCCACACACGCCTGTAGAGTCAGTTTGATTTTACCAGCAGCAATGAAGAGGGACAGTGCTTAGCAGAGACAACCAGAGGCCTAACAAAATGGTGGGCTTCTCTTTTGCTCCTCAGACACCCTCTACAACAGGCTTCCCCAACCTCGCCCCTCCAGATGTTTTGAGACTACAATTCCCATCCTGCCTGACCACTGGTCCTGCTGGCTAGGGATCACGGGAGTTGTAGGCCAAAAACATATGGAGGGCTGAGGTTGGGGAAGCCTGCTCTACAAAATGTCTGCCTTCGAAGGGCGTCTGCCTTCTAATTCTCCCAGGAAAGCTTTAAGCTCAAGAGGAACCTGAACAAGATCCTCACCGGTCAAATTCAGAAGAAGGGAACTCAAGGTAACGATGGAAGAGGAGAGACCTCAGAATTGTCTAAGAGATCAGTCTTTGTGTGGACAGGAGGAGTCCCCCAGACGCCGAGCGCCCCCCCGTCATGTGGAATAACGACTCAAGACAACATGCTATGGGATTAAATTGGCCACAACTTTATTAAATTTCAAATGTGGGTAGACCTTGGCTCAGGCATTGGGCGTTATCCCTCCCCAGTCCCCAGCCGGGGACCTAGGGAGCATCAGGGTTATCCAGTGTGTGTGTGTGGGGGGGTGGGGTGGGCCGGCTCTGGAGAACATATGTTCAGGCAGAGATAGCCGCCCCCATTACGCTGCAGCCGCAGGGGAGAGCAATGACGACCTTTCGGCGTACGGTCAAAGCCTCCCTTCAGAAACCCCTTTAACGGGGAACCCTGGTATCGCCGCTGCAAAGAGGAAGATAGACTAAAGGATTCCGCCCAAGGCCTGATACCGCCAAAGTTGTGACGTTTTGCTACGGGAAAGGCGAAACCTGCCAATGCAGGGAAATTCCTTTCCGGGCCTTTAACAGCGACCTTGACATAGCAGCGCCCGCATACCTGTCAAGAAAAGTTAACCTGCAAACCTGTGAAGAAAAGTTAACCTGCAAAACAAGACATTAACCAAGGGTGGGTAGGGTGGGAGAAGCTCTGGAGCCAAGTGAGGATTCCCAGGTAAGATCCTCCCTCTATTGTGTGGGCAGGTAGTCCCTCCCCTACCTGGCCTGATCTCCTTGGCAACGCTTCCCCCAGTTGGGATTGCACAGCTGACTGAGGTAGGCGGAGACCTCCAGGTATCCCACCTGAGGGAAGGCGAAGCCAAGCCTATGCTGATGGAGCTGCTCCAGATCCAGGGGCTGCGCGCGTCCATGCAAAGGGCGCCCCCCATTTTATGCGGGGAATGGTCATTATCAAAGACTGTGTGCCTCTAGATAGGTGCTCCTGAAGAAGGTTGTGTTCAGCCGAAACACACTGGGATTTATTTATTTATTGATTACAATTAAGATGAATATGGAGGCTAGCCAACCATGTCGTACTCAGACTGGACCCATTGAGATCATAAGACTGACGGGCTACAACTCCCAACAAATGGTGTTTCGATGTTGACAAGCTGGAAGATGTACAGAGGAGGGCAAGCAAAATCACCCAGGGTCTGGAAACCAAGACTTACCAGCAACGTTTGAAGGAGTTGGAAAAGAGCTTTGTTCAAACAACGTTTGAAGTTTAGCCTGGAAAAGAGGAGACTGAGAAGAGAGATGGCAGCCATCTTCAAATGGCTTTTAGAAGACATCTGAAGGCAGCCCTCTTTAGGGAAGCTTTTAATGTTTAATAGACTATTGTATTTTAATATTCTGTTGGAAGCCACCCAGAGTGGCTGGGGAAACCCAGTCAGGTGGGCGGGGTATAAATAATAAATTATTATTATTATTATTATTATTATTATTATTATTATTATTATCTCAAGGGCTGCCACATGGAAGAGGGAACAAGCTTGTTTTCTCCTGCTCTGGAGGGTAGGACTCAAACCAATGGCTTCAGGTTTCAAGAAAGGAGATTCCGACTAAACACCAGGAAAAACTTTATGAGAGTAAGAGCTGTTCAACAGTGGAACGGTCTCCCTTGGGAGGTTGTGGACTTTCCTTCCTTGGAGGTTTTTAAGCAGAGGTTGGATGGCCATCTGTCATGGATGCTTTAGCTGAGATTCCTGCATTACAGAGTTTGGACCGTAGCTTTCAACTTACAGATTTGAAAATAAGGGACCAGCAGCCTCGAAAATAAGGGATCAGCAGCCAAAATAGGGGATTTTAGTCAACCAGCAGCCAAACGAAGCCTCAAGCGGTGGTTCCCACAGCGCTGCAACACAGCAAAGGGGATGCAGCAAGGAAAACCACTGTCACCTCTCCGCTGGGAAGCGCTGAGCAAAGGCGAGTCCCCAGGCAACGCGGCCAATTTGATGGGCACAAAGCATGCAAGCTCCACCCTGGCCGGCAGGGAGGGAGGGAGAGGAGCTGCTTCCTTTGAAACCCGGGAAATTTAAGGGACATCATCAATAAGGGACAGCAGCGGGACACAGCACTGGGATAAGGGACTTTCCCGCCAAATAAGGGACGGTTGACAGCTATGGTTTGGACTTGATGACCCTTGGGGTCCCTTCCAACTCTACAATTCTCTGATTCTTTGAAATGCTATTTGGGAGTTGTAGTCCAACAACATCTAGAAAGCATCAGGTTGAGAGAGGCCCTTGTCCCTATTTCTCTCTCTCTCTCTGCCTTCTGGCCATTGGATAATTTTGCTAGAAGCCGTGGAACAGCCTGTACAAAAATCCTTTGAAAGATGCTCCTGCTCCACCTGCCGCCACTTTGACATTGCATCCTGGTTATGTAATTCATACAACCCCCTGCACATTCAGAGCACATACCAGATCCTCCTGTTTACTCCCAGACCTCAGGCAACGGAATAATTATGAGTAATAGCTGCACGGTGAAAGGGCAAGCCGATTATTATCCGCATAAATATCAGCCCAGGAAGGTTAAACAACATCTTACGTACCACATTTTTGTAAACCATCATTGAGGGGAAGGGAAATAAATCACTTTTTATAAAAGTCCTTTATACTTTGACATGCCTGCTGCTTTCCCTAAACATTATACTAAGATATTTAATTGGAAGCACTAGCAAATAAAACTTTTCATTCTTTATTCTCTCCTCACCTTCCTTTTTTCTTTCTTCAGTCCTCAAGGTAGGCTAGAATGAGGAAATCAAGATATATATGAGGTGGCTGCTTGTTGAGGTCCATTCTAGAGTTTGTGTGTGTGTGTGCGTTTTATGAGGGGGCAAAACCCTGAAAGACGTACAGTGGTACCTCGGGATGTAAACGGGATCTGTTCCAGAGCCCCATTCGCATCCTGAAGCGAATGCAACCTGCGTCCGTGCATCTGCGCATGCACGGGTCGTGTTTCACCGCTTCCGTGCATGCGCATGACATCATTTTGACTGTCTGCACATGCATGCGGGACGAAACCCAGGAGTAACGTGCTCCGTTACTTCCGGGTTGCTGCGGAGCGCAACCCGAAAATACTTAACTTGAAGCACATTTATTCCGAGGTATGACTGTACATGAAACTCCACAGAAAATTGGCATGATAATTGTAATGCTGTTTGAAACATGAATGATAAAATCTAGCTTCTGGAAGCACTATTGACACCCACGCGCCAGCTTGAGCGCTGCTTTGAAGACAAGAGGACCTAGCTACATCACAGACTTTTATCAGTTTCATTCGAGTTGAATAATCTCCTGGGAACTGGTGAGACGAATTATCTGTTAGATACTTCCCACCCTCTTGTGGGATGTTACACATAGATAGCAGTCAAGTACAACATTCCTAGAGTGGACATGAAAGGGGATGTTTGCTCCAGTCAGTCAGAACTTCCTGTGTCCTCCTGAGCTGGGACAAACTTCCTCTGCATGTTTGGCTTAGCTTGCAACAAGCTAACCCAAGGGTCAGCAAACATACCGCACCTCGGGCCGGTGTCTCCAGAGCCGATCGCATGGCGGGCTGGAGGGTGGGGGAGCGCGTGCCCATACACTTGCACACATGCTATTTCCGGTGCACTTCCGGGTCAGAGGAGCACCGGAAATAGCTTGTGTGCATGTGCACGGCTCTCCTCCAACCCAGATGTGCACCGGAAATAATGCTTGCACATGTGCAAATAACGCTTGTGCACGCGCACAAGCTATTTCTGGTGCTCCTCCAACACGGAAGTGGGTAGCTGGTAAGAGCTGGTGGCGGGGGTCGCTGCAGGCCAAATAAACGAGTCCCTCGGGCCTTATCCGGCCCATGGGCCTTAGTTTGGGGACCCCTGAGCTAACTGCTGTGTATTTAATAGGGGAATGCCCTCTGCTAAGTAAAGGGACTTGCAAACACAAGTTAGGAAGCATTATATATATATATATATATATATACTCTCCTGCCTCCATGAACATTCCCACACCTCTCACCAAAGCGGAGGAATAACTATTGAATTTGGTCTGTAGAGCACATGTCCCCAAAGAGGTTTAGTAGCAATAGTATCGCTATGCCCCCACTGTTGTTGTTGTTTACTATCATCATCATCAATTATTGAATTTATATACTGCCCTATGCCCGGAGGTCTCAGGGCGGTTCGTCATTATTAAAATAATTTACTGCAGATAAAGTGCCTATCAATTTGGAAGTGCTTATTAAAAGCTAAAGCAATATTTCCCCATGGGCTCACAATATAATATACACGACACAAAAGGAAAAAAGAATGCAGAGGGTAGAGAAAAAAAATAAGAATTTGATCAGCTTTTCCTTTACCAGCCGATGAAGGGAGCCAAGATAGCATCTCCATTCCTGGGTCACCTGGTTCATGGGAAAAGCCCATGTGTTACAGCAAAAACACAATACATTGTCTGTGTCACTTGTGTATCATGACCTTTCAGCTCCACTAGATGCATTTCCTGTTGGGATACTGCCAGGGAGACAAAGTCCATCTTGGCCCCCAAGCCGGCTGCCAGACGATCCATCGATCTCCCGTAGACACGCAGTATCAGCAAATAGCGACACGAAGCCTCAGAAATAGATTGCCACATTCTTAGGCTGGTGCACACTCTATCAGCAGAATTCACACAGCAAAAGATGCACAGCAGGAGAGCATATTTACAGTTTATTCAGCGTTGGTCAGAACAAAGAAAAACATGACCGTTCAGGCAAGAAGAAAACGAAAGCAACTGAAAACATAAACATCCTGTGAACAGGAAATACGCAGACTCTGTGACTCACAAAGCCTGCTCCCTTTTAAGGTGGAACGGAAATATCCTAACATTTCCACACACACCCCAATACACCTTTGTGAATCTGCCAACTGAGGACAAGCTTTGTGCATCAATAAACTGAGCTCTGCTCCATAAAAAGCTTCTGCCCCAATCAATCTGATAGGATATGTGGGGGAGGGGGAGGGAACCATTTCAACAGGTGGTAGATGTTACTGTTGCTAATAAGTCATGTTTTGCAAAGCATTATGAGGTCATGAATTTTTATTTTTTTTATTTTTTTTTTAAATCTTATTGAACATTTTATGGATTTTGTTTCAGTTTTGGTAAGTGGGTTAGGTTAGAAAGATGCATTCGAAATGTTAAAAAATAATGTGCATACAATTTCCCCATTAGAGACTCCGAAAGCATATCTCCAAATGGAAGCTGTATTCCATTTGCTGGCCTTTAATGCATTATTTAAAAGCGTTATGTATTAAATAAATTGAAAACTCCCAAGAACTGGCTGCAGATAGTTGTCCTTCAAGAACATATTGGTTGTGGATGTCAGGGTAGCATCCTAGCAGTGTGGGGGGCCAGTGGCACTGTGGTCTAAACCAATGAGCCTCCTGGGCTTGCCGATCGGAAGGTCAGCGGTTCAAATCCCCGCGACAGAGTGAGCTCCCATTGCTCGGTCCCAGCTCCTGCCAACCTAGCAGTTCGAAAGCACACCAGTGCAAGTAGATAAATAGGTACCGCTGCGGCGGGAAGGTAAACGGCATTTCCATGCACTCTGGCTTCCGCCACGGTGTCCCATTGCGCCAGAAGTGGTTTAGTCATGCTGGCCACATGACCTGGAAAGCTGTCTGTGGACAAACACCAGCTCCCTCGGCCTGAAAGCGAGATGAGCGCCGCAATCCCATAGACACCTTTGACTGGACATAACCTTCCAGGGGTCCTTTACCTTTACAGTGCAGCCATCCAGACTTCAGAAGAAGAAGAAGAAGAAGAAGAGTTTGGATGCAGCTGCATGTGGAGGAGCGGAGGTGCGAACCCGGTTCCCCAGATTACGAGACTACCGCTCTTAACCACTACACCACATTGGCTCTCAGGTTTGCACTAGAGGTTTTCCCAGGAGCAGAAGCAGCTGGCCTGTCAGTCGAACCTGATACTATGTACTTCTAGCATTCAGAAGCATCCGCCTCAGAGCTAGACATCCTCCCGATTGGTACAAGCTTGCTGTGTGCATGTGTGTGTGTGTGTGTGTGTGTGTGAGAGAGAGAGAGAGAGAGAGAGAGAGAGCACACATTGAGAACAGAGAAGAAACTATGTCATTAATCCCAGGAAGTACTTGCCATCAACCTGTCTGGCTTTGAGTTTGTTAGCCAATTATTCAGGCCATAACGACATCAAGATGGCTTTTAGGCATGGCGTGGCTGCTTCTGAACCAGAAGCAAAGACGAAGAAAATCTGGTTGTCATCATACTGAAGTTGCCACTCTCTCTTCCAGACTATCTCATGCAGACATTTCCACCCAGGCTCTGGAGAGAATTTGGGGTGCAGTTGGGGGGAGGTTTATATCTATAGTTGCACAAATAGGGGGATGGCGATAGTAAAGAATTCTGGGCACATAGAATAGGCATAATGGTCTCAGAGTTGGTACTGAATGGTATTTTCAAATGAAAGCTCCTCCTTTGCCATGTAGCAAACTGGCACAGTGCCCCCGATGTCTTTTATTTCTTCGCTTACAAACATATTTTTATTTTGGGTTGGTGGGGTGGGGTTACAAGCAGGGAACATTTTCTGAAATAGCATCCCACCAAGTCTGAAATCACACAACCTAGCAGTTCGAAAGCACGTCAAAGTGCAAGTAGATAAATAGGTACCGCTCCGGAGGGAAGGTAAACGGCGTTTCCGTGCGCTGCTCTGGTTCGCCAGAAGTCGCTTAGTCATGCTGGCCACATGACCCAGAAGCTGTACACCGGCTCCCTCAGCCAATAAAGTGAGATGAGCGCCGCAACCCCAGAGTCGGTCACGACTGGACCTAATGGTCAGGAGTCCCTTTACCTTTAAGTCTGAAATGATGCAGCCCTGGATTCTGTCACCAAAATCTCTCACCATATTCTGTCACTTGCACAGGCCAGAACTATGTCTGTGGATGATATTAACCTCCCTCTACTTGCGAATCAGCCTTGCAGCAGCGGCAACAGCAACAACAACAGTTTTCCGGGTCATGTGGCCAGAATGACTAAGCTGCTTCTGGTGCACGGAGGACCGTGACGAGTGCCAGAGAACATGGAAACGCCTTCTTGCTGCAGTGGTACCTATTTATCTACTTGCACTGGCATGCTTTCAAACTGCTAGTTTGTGTGATGGCCTGGGACTCGGGCTCGGATTCGGAACCAGAGGAGTCTCAGTCCACACCGGATCCTCTGCCTCAGGTGGCATCTGAATCGAGTCTGGGGCCTGATTCTGAAGAGCCCCAATCTGCACAGGTTCCCCTGCAACAAGCATCAGCTGGGCCGAGTCAGGGGCCTGAGCCTGCCCTGGCTCCAGATACGGGGATTACCTCGTTACCCTCTGCTGGGCAATCATGTACAGCTGCTTCACTACCAGTTGGGTCAGGAGAGGCTGAGGCGGCCTCTGGGTCTAGTAACCCACTGACATCTCCCGAGCTGCAGAGACTCAGGTCTGAGAGAAGGAGAGATCTGAGTACTCGCAGGAGGAATGCTCGCCTTTGGGTGAGACAGGGAGGTGAGTCACTGGGGGATCAGGACCGGCCGTTACCCTGATGGAGATAAAAGGCTGTCGGACCCTGCCCCAGGTTGTGGGAGCAACATTGCTGCTTGCTGGAACCTGCCTGAGACCCTGTGTTTGACCTAGCCTGGTTTCCTGCCTTGTGACTTGCCTTGACCATGTTGGACTGACTCCCTGCAGAATCCTTGGATTCGGGACTGGACCTGGACCGCATTGCTCGAGTTTACCCCCGGGCCCAGCACAGGTTGGCAGGAGCTGGGACAGAGCAATGGGAGCTCACCCTGCTGCAGGGATTTGAATTGCCAACCTTCTGATCGGCAAGCCCAAGAGACTCAGTGTTTAGAGCACACCCACGTCCTACATTGTATTATGCATGGTATAATAGGTAAAGGGACCCCTGACCATTAGGTCCAGTCGTGGCTGACTCTGGGGTTGCGGCACTCATCTCGCTTTATTAGCCGAGGGAGCCGGCGTACAGCTTCCGGGTCATGTGGCCAGCATGACTAGGCCGCTTCTGGCGAAACCAGAGCAGCGCACGGAAACGCCGTTTACCTTCCCAGCGGGGCGGTACCTATTTATCTACTTGCACTTTGATGTGCTTTCAAACTGCTAGGTTGGCAGGAGCAGGGACCGAGCAACGGGAGCTCACTCCGTCGCGGGGATTTGAACCGCCGACCTTCTGATCAGCAAGTCCTAGGCTCTGTGGTTTAACCCACAGCACCACCCGTGTCTCCCTGCATTGTATAATACTTACAACCTAAACCAGGCTCCCACAATCTGCTGCCTTCCAACTGTCTTGGACAACAACTCTCACCCATTCCAGATCTCTGACCCCTGGCCACGCAGGCTGGAATAGGTAAGTGTTGCAGACCAAAGCATCTGGTGGGCATCAGGAGATCCAGTGTGGTGTAGTGGTTAAGAGTGGTAGTCTCATAATCTGGGGAACCGGGTTCGCGTCTCTGCTCCTCCACATGCAGCTGCTGGGTGTCCTTGGGCTAGTCACACTTCTCTGAAGTCTCTCAGCCCCACTCACCTCACAGAGTGTTTGTTGTGGGGGAGGAAGGGAAAGGAGAATGTGAGCCGCTTTGAGACTCCTTAAAGGAAGTGAAAGGTGGGATATCAAATCCAAACTCTTCTTCTTCTTCTTCTTCAGGTAGAGGAAAGGTGATCTAAACTACTTTAAGGTAACCTTCTAAATATTGGTATTATTCAACCCACCCCAAAAACCTTCAGGAAATCTTTCTCGTCTTGGGAGTTTTGTTTCTAGCCTTCTTCCATGATTAAAAAACGAATCCCTATTCCAAAAAAAGAAAGCAAGAAAAAAAAAGCCTGACCCTGAGAGGCTCTAATTTGGAGATATCAAAGCCGGCAGCTTTTGTCAACATGACTCATTTGCAATGTCATTCAACGCGTCCCAAGCTGCACGACAAAAGCTCGTTAATGCAACAGCCCCTTTCATAATAAGCCCCAACCCTTTTAAATATACAAATAAATCCAAGCCGTAGCGGAAGATGGAATATTCTTCACTTTTACAGCAAATTAGGTTTAATGGACAATAAGTGGCAAGGTTTTAAAAGGAAGGGGGGGAGTGGATCTGTTGATCAATATTTAATCAAGAGCTCTTTATTTTTTCATAAAGGAAGACTTTTTCTAAAAGCCTGATTTAAAATCAGTGACAAGGCCAGATTCTGTAATTCGGCAGGGTTAGTGCCATATATAACATACCAGAGACAGAACAGCAAAAAAAAAGAACCTTTCTCGACACCAGCGAAATGTAGATTAACAGCAGGAGAAGACAAAAGGCCACAGGAACAGATCAAATAGAGTGAAGGGTGCGATGGTGGCAGGAGGGGGGGAGGCAATCAGCTTGGCTAACGATGGCGAAGCATTACCATAATGAATCTTGTGAGTAAGCAACATACTTTAACATAATTCCTTTTGATCTATTAAGAAGGCATATGCTATAATCAAGAAAAGCGTTACTAGGCAAAATGCTTTCAGATTTAAAAGCTTAACTCGTTTTCGCAATCTCCACCACCGTTTTCAGACATGCTTTTTAAAATAAAAAAAACCCCAAAGGAGCCATTCACAATAAATTGACATAACTTACCCTCACAGACACGCATGCAATAATTTCTGTGTATGTGTGTGTGTGTGTTTTCCTATCCTGTCAACATTAATGTTTATTCATTGTTCCCCAGTCCCCCTTAAGAATTTAGGAGAGGGAAAATGCAATAAGCCGCTATAACTTTGAGATGCCTGTGCTAAATTACGGGCGCTGTCATTCATGGAATAATTATCCACCAATCCATACAACGTTAAATCAAATAGAATTTTGAAGCAACATCAATTTCGGCATAACAAACATGCCTTCTGTTCTTTAAATGTGCCAGGTGGGAAACGAGGAGCCAGGGCTGTGATCCTGTTTAGGCAATGTAAACCAGCCCAATATGTGTTTGGACATCAATATTCTAGACTCCTGACCATTCTTTGTAGTGGCTGTTTGTCCAGGTGTTTTCCTGCCTGCTTCTTTGACTAGCTCAGGAGTTTTAACAGGGGAAGGCAGGAGAACTCACAAGGGACTGAACAACACTACAGTCGTACCTTGGAAGTCAAACAAAATTCGTTCGACTTCCAAAACGTTTGGAAACCAAAGTGTGGCTTTTGATTGGCTGCAGGAAGCTCCAGGAGGCTTCCAAAAATAGTTCGCAGACTGGAACATTCGGGAGCCAAAATGTTTGAGAACTAAGCTGTTTGACTTCCAAGATACCTGTTATATCAACCTGTTATTGTTCTCAGACACTCTCCTCTTCCCCAAGTTGTTTTCACCCTCATGAACACAAACACCTGCACACAGGTAAGTTCTGGTTCTGCACAAGTATTCTTCATAGAAGAAGAAGAAGAGTTTGAATTTGATATCCCGCTTTATCACTATCCGAAGGAGTCTCAAAGCGGCTAACATTCTCCTTTCCCTTCCTCCCCCACAACAAACACTCTGTGAGGCGAGTGGGGCTGAGAGACTTCAAAGAAGTGTGACTAGCCCAAGGTCACCCAGCAGCTGCATGTGGAGGAGTGGGGAAGCAAACCCAGTTCACCAGATTACGAGACTACCGCTCTTAACCACTACACCACACTGGCTCTCATACCTGCTGATCTGCACCTCTCAACCGTTGAGTGCACAGGTGCACAGACGGTATACTTGCTGAACGTTACTTGTGAATCATTGTACAAGTATGCAGCTCAGCTGTTTGTCTGTACAGATGCACGTTGGACACTCATTGAATGTACCACCCCTAGAGCGAATGTGAGTCCAGAACTGTACCTGGGAGGCGAGTGATGGCGCGATAGAAAAAGGTAATGCGTGGAAGGGCAAGCATTCTCTCCTACCCACTGTTCGTTACTCCACTGGAATCTAGTTTACTTATTATATTTATATCTGCCTTTCCTCCCAAAGGAGTTGCTAAAAAGACAGGCTGGTCCTGGAAGGAGTCTTATTCTCAGTGAGTTGCCATCTCCTTAGTCCCAGGCAGACCAAAGGAATTGCACCCCTCTGGGCCAGCACTGCATTTGTTCACAGAGGTTGTATAAAGACTCCAGGAGCTGAAGACTAAAGATGGTTGAGGATTTTATTCAGTCTGCATTTTGAGGGGGAGACCAAACCAATCCACAGTCCCAAGAACCACTGAGCAAGATTCACATAATGCAAGATTCAATCAGATAAAAGCATTTCACCGGTCTTGAAAGACCTACATTGACTACTAGTACATTTCTGAGCACAATTCAAAGTGTTGGTGTTGACATTTAAAGCCCTAAACGGCCTCGGCCCAGTATACCTGAAAGAGCGTCTCCACCCCCATCGTTCTGCCCAGACACTGAGGTCCAGCGCCGAGGGCCTTCATTGCAAGAAGCAAAGCTACAGGGAAACAGGCAGAGGGCCTTCTCAGTAGTGGTGCCCGCATGTGGAACGCCCTCCCATCAGATGTCAAAGTGATAAACAACTACTTGATATTCAGAAGACATCTTAAGGCAGCCCTGTTCAGGGAAGTTTTTAATGTGTGACATTTTAGTGTATTTTTGGTCTCTGTGGAAGCCGCCCAGAGTGGCTGGGGAAACCCAGCCAGATGGGTGGGGTACAAATAATAAATTGTTATTATTATTATTTCTCTGAATTTTGCGATGTTGCTTGTGATGCAGGTTTTGGCAAAAAAAAAATGTGCAGGAATGAATTAAAACGGGCAAAATATATACAAAATATACCGCCAGGATGATGTAAAATGCAAGCCCTTTGAGGTCATATTTGGGTAATATTTTTTCATGGTTTATTTTTTAAAGCTGTTTGGTGAAGGAACAGGATGGACTGGATCAATGACAAGGAGATGTGTAAAATGGAAATATCCTGGGTTGTATTCAGTGCAGCACTACAGATGCTGTTCTGTCAGCGGAAGCATCTCTGCTTGCCCGATGGAAGGCTCTTCCTTCTCACCCCCCTGCCTGCCATTCTGGAGGATCTCCCAACCCTCGGGAGCAGATCTGGAGAGGGTGTGTGGACCACATGGGGAGGGGGAAATTCTCACTGCACCGGTGGCACTCCTTGCTCTGACTTTTGCTAGCACTATAGTTTAGTTGAATATGGTCCACTGACCTGTCCATCCTTACTCAAGGTGCTCCATCAATGAAGGGAAATCATCATTGTCCAGGGAACCGCAGCAGAAAACTGAAATTTAGGGCAGAAGCCAGTTAAAGATCAATTGGATAAAGAGTTAACGCAGTGTTGAGTAAAGTCTTGCTTGTTCATTCTCCTGTGGATTTGTTTACAAGGTTGGGAGAAGCAAATATTCCCAGGTAGGAATTTGTGGCCTTCTGACTCTCAATCAACCAGTTCGGCAGCCGGCCTCCTTTCCCACAGCTCAGGCACTCAGTTGGATTTCTCTCTCTGACATTCAAACAAGGGTAGCAAAGAAGACTTGGTAATATTCCGCACTGCAGCCCTGCTTACGATTCTGTCATCCCAGCATGTCTGGGAGACATTTCGGCAAGATGTGTGAATCCCTTTCATCCTCTCATGAATTACTGAAAAGGCATGTGGAAGTCGAAATACTCGCCAAAGTGAAATCTGTCATGTTTGGTCCTAAGCATGATGTTACTGTGGTTGGAACTGGCTGCTGAAATAATCTGAAACAGAGTGTCCTGGAAAGGCTGCTTCTCGTGGTAACCTGTTCCATGTGTGTCCTCCTCTGTTAAAAACCAGAGACTTTCCCCTCGCAAAGGAGACTCTTTGAAGTCCTTAAGTGATATTTAACCCCTTTTCCTTGTTGTAAAGAAACCAGCGAAATAAGACCTGCAGCCATCACCCATCCCCAAGCATCAAGACTTTGAAGAAGAGTGGCAAAATAACACTAGCAGTAGCAGTAGCAGCTTTTGCTTTCTTAGGGTACTTCAGGATTTGCCTTGCCGTGTGTGAGAGAAAGAGAGACAGAGACACTCTTTAAGGACTCTTTGAAGTTAGAAATTGCAAAAAAGAAAAGGTTCTCCGAGTTTTATCTCTTTAACATTCAAACAAGTAGTGGAACTCGATCACCTGGTCACCTTTATGATCAGATTCTGGGCTGCGTCTTTGAGATAGAGTTTGAATGTTTGTGCTTATTAATTTTGGAAGGCAAGGAAATGTTGAGAAAAGAAAGCTTTCTGGAATACATTACTGAATTCGGAAGCCAATGCACCAGGGGGAAGATGCACAGACTTTGTTTACCAGGCTAAAAGATGTGTAGACTTCCTGAGTTCAGAAATTCCTGTCAGGGATTCCTGACTTCTTCCTTGACCTCTTGGGGCTGTTTCACATGAGTCCAAATAGGTGTATATTAAAAATTTAGCAAGTTCCTGCTTCTGCCCTGAAACATAACCATGGGAGATACACTGAACAAAATAATTCTACAGCCACCAATTCTTCTGTGGGGAAGAACTGATGTATGTTACATTTTTAATGAATATTTTGGTGTGTGAAGCAGCTCAGTCCTTGCCCTAAAAGGGGGAAACGTATACAATAACACTTTCAAGGAATCTCCATAAGCATTTCAATCTCAGTTGGAACAGAAGGTTATTATTTGGTAACCCTTTTCCATTGCTGCAAGAGAGTTGGTTTTTTTAATGGTTACAAGCGTGTATATATATACACGCTCGTAACCATTAAAAACCATTTTTTAAAAAAAACTCTCTTGCAGCAATGGAAAAAGGTCATATATATGTTTGTCTTGTCTGTTAGTATGTCTTTCTTTTTTGTGTGTGTTTCGTGGTGAATATCTTGGAATGGAACAATGGAAACAAACTCTTAAGTATTATTTTCTTCTTTGGAAGAACAGTACAACAATCAACAATTGGACAAAAATATATATGCACTTGAGGCTGCAATATTTTTGTGGGAGCATCAATGAAGCAGCATATAATCCGTAAGGTTCCATTTAGGATCCCTTGCAATGATGCAGCGAATGCTGAGGACTGATCTCAAAGGCTCATTTCAGATGTCACACAAAACTATGGCTAAAGAAGCTTAACTTCTTGGAACCAGTCAGCAAACCAGGAACAGAACTAGTGTTCAAGGTGGGCTTGTAAACCATGGTTTGTGCCAACCATAGTTTGGCATTGTGTTTGAATTGATAGCAAATAGTCATTGCTTTGCCTCTGGACTCAAGGCTAATGTCCCTAAAGACTAGACTGCTGAGTATTGGGGATGGGCCTGTTTTGCATCTGTTTTGCATGTAGAAAGTCCTAGGTTCAGTCTTCAGGTAGAGATGTGTGATGGCCTGGGATTCGGACTCGGAGGCTGAACCTGAGGAATCCCGGTCTGCACAGGATTCCCCGCCTCCAGAACCAGCTGAGCCGGGGCTGGAGCCTGAAGGGTCCTCACCTGTGCTGGATCCTCAGGTGCAGGCACCAGCTGAGTCTGCTCTGGCTCCTGAGGTGATGGAGGACCCATTGCCTGCAGGTGCTCCACTCTCAGCCTCGTCAGGGGAAGGTGAGGTTGCCTCTGGGCCCGGTAACCCTCCAGCCTCTCCTGAGCTGCAGAGGCTCAGGGCAGAGAGGCGGAGGGAACTAAATTCCCGCAGGAGGAGTGCTCGCCTCCAGGTCAGGAGAGGCGAGTCACCTGTGGACCGGGGCCGCCCTATGCCTCGGGGCAGATAAAAGCCCGCCAGCCCCAGTCCCAAGTTGCAGGAGCAACGTTGTTGGTAGCCAGTTCCTGCCTGCACACTGTCCTGCCGGATCTCCTGACCTCGCCCGACTCCCTGCTTTGGACCCAGCTTCAACTTTGATGGACGGCCTCAATTACTGCACTCTCAACCTCAGACTGGACTCGGACCACGCCTCACGGAAACCCACGGGACCAGCACAAGATTGGAGAGACTACTGTGTGAAATTCTGGTGAAGCAGTGACGGTCAATATAGATAATATTGAGCTACATGGACCAATGAATCAATATAATATGCTAATACGGAAAGTAAAAGCAGACAAACCACAACCTCACTTGATCAGGAGTTGTGCCCCAACATCCTTAGTGACTTCACAAGACAGCCTGGGACTCATGTCTTAGATCATGTGGTTAAATGTCCTTGGTCAGCAGTTCTGCAAAGCAGCAATCATTGGGATCCTTCAAAAGCTGACAATCGCACCAGGTCATATACTTTATAGAATTATGAATAATTTTAGCTGCTCGTATTTCTGGCTGACAGACACTGAATACTTAAACAACGTAAGAAGTTCATTGGAAACTTTGCTGAAGTTTCGTTAAAATATGCTCCTTGGGTTCTATTGATTTTGCAGTTCTGGAACATTGCATTCGAGAGTGGAATTTTCAGTTTGGCTTTCAATTTATTTAGCTCTCAAATATTATATGGTGCTATAAAATTGTGTTTCATATACCTGCTTGCAACAGAAATGAGAAGAATTGGAGCTGAAAGGGGGGCAGGATGCCAAGTCCCAAAACATGCTACAGAAATACAGGGGGAGGGGATTATATTTATTTTTAACTGGAAATTTTAATATTGATATTAGCAGGTACCATCCTTAATGTGAGTTGCCAAAGTCGATGGGGTTGTTACGCAATGTGGTGCTTCAACCACATCCTCCTAGTGGTCCAGCAATAAAACTGCCGGCACATTTGCAAAGCTAAGCAGGGTCCAGTGTGGTTTTTAACCATTCTTATCAGTGGAATAAATCCAGGCTATATCTACACAGCTATAAAAAAAAAACGCTTTGCAAAAAAAAACGTTGTAAAGCTCACAACTGAAAATATCATTGCGTTGCGATTTCAGCTCTACAGCGCCACCCGGTGTCACAGTGTTATAATGCATTTATAACGCTGTATTTTGACTAATGTAGCTGATGACAGCAGTCACGAAATTAAAAGATGCCTGCTTCTTGGGAGAAAAGCAATGACAAACCTAGACAGCATCTTAAAAAGCAGAGACATCACCTTGCCAACAAAGGTCCGTATAGTTAAAGCTATGGTTTTCCCAGCAGTGATGTATGGAAGTGAGAGCTGGACCATAAAGAAGGCTGATCGCCAAAGAATTGATGCTTTTGAATTATGGTGCTGGAGGAGACTCTTGAGAGTCCCATGGACTGCAAAAAGATCAAACCTATCCATTCTTAGAGAAATCAGCCCTGAGTGCTCACTGGGAGGACAGGTCCTGAAGCTGAGGCTCCAATACTTTGGCCACCTCATCAGAAGAGAAGACTCCCTGGAAAAGACCCTGATGTTGCGAAAGATGGAGGGCACAAGGAGAAGGGGATGACAGAGGACGAGATGGTTGGATAGTGTTCTCGAAGCTACCAGCATGAGTTTGACCAAACTGCGGGAGGCAGTGGAAGACAGAAGTGCCTGGCGTGCTCTGGTCCATGGGGTCATGAAGAGTCGGACACGGCTAAACGACTGAACAACAAGAAACAACAAGCTGAGGCCTAAGTCATTCAATCAACAGATAAACAGCAGCACACCAAATGGTGGGCACTGTGTGACAACAGGATGATGGGCATATGGTCTCATCCAACAGAACTCTTCTTATGTGCTTACATACATGGATTCATGACATAACTGATTCAAGTTGTCCATAAGGCCATAATTGGCTCAGATTTACATTTACAGCCTGTAAACTGGCCGCTGAGATATTACTAACAGGTAGATTATCAGATTTCCCCCGCAAAGGAAAAATCTGGTTTAAATTGTTTTTCAAAAAATGGGCTGGCATTTTGATGCCAGTAACGCAGGGCGGTTGCTGCAAATCAACTCACACATTTGAGGAGAACCCTTCCCACAATAAACATCCATCTGGAAGCAGCTTAAGTGCAAACAGATTCCAAAATTGCACGCATTCAGGAATGGTTTGCATCTGAAGAATGGGAGACCATTTTAAAGGGATCAGTTTAATAATTTTTCACATGCAATTCATAAAGGACTATACGAAAGGCCATCATTCTGCATAAAGCTCATGCAAACATCAATATTATTTTTTTTCTTTGTTGAGTGCCACTGTGCAGTGTGTCTTGCAAGTTTTATCTTGTTTGTCGGCAACCGTGGGTAAGGCAGGTCGCTCTGATTCTCATTTTATAAATTCTTCTTCTTCGGCGATCACTCGTAGCCGAGTAAGATTGTCTTCCATAAACATGGTTTTAACAATGAGTCTGTAAGTGACTGTGGAGGCCAATTCTGGACCCACACGTCTTTCCACAGTGGGGACATTGGTTTCCGGAAGGGAGTTGATCACGGTGTGGATTTGCCAGGTGTGCCTTCCTCTTAGCACGTTTCTCCCTTGCGTCCTGAGTTCGAGTGTCTTCAAAGCCCACGATACCTTTCACAAAGGCTGTTCTCCAACTGGAGTGCTCACAGGCCAGTGTTTCCCAGTTGTCAGTGTTTATACTACATTTTTAAAGATTTTCCTTGAGACAGTCTTTAAACCTCTTGTTGACCACCAGCATTACGCTTTCCATTTTTAAGTTTGGAATAGAGTAGCTGCTTTGGAAGGCGATCATCAATAGTTTTCGGCCTTCATTTTATAAATATTGAAGCGAAGACAGTGCAAGAAAACTATGCAATGGATCACAGTTCCTGTGCCAGTCTGCAGGAAGGAGAGAGACAGAGAGAAAGAATTATATTTCCACT
The DNA here is from genome assembly GCF_027172205.1 of Podarcis raffonei. NCBI lineage: Eukaryota > Metazoa > Chordata > Lepidosauria > Squamata > Lacertidae > Podarcis > Podarcis raffonei. The sequence continues at coordinate 129,607,265 of NC_070602.1, read as the reverse complement.
CACTCTCGTGCTATTACCTTTATGGTATATCGAATCTTCCGTTTTATGTGAATTGCAACAGCTCCGGTGTTTTTAACGGCCTTTACTCTCATCAACTTATGAAAGATTTACGGCACTTCTAAACAGGAGTCATCAATTTCAATTCTCAGCAAATCAATGAGTGGGGGGGCAGACCCAATCTATTGAACTGCTTTATGCAACCAATTGCACAAGTTAACGTTTATTCCTTGAAAACATAAAAAGCCCACCTGTATGTGGACACAGAACTAGTAAAAGGTACCAGGCAAAAAACGCTGCAGAGATTAAAACTGTGTCTTTATTATCTCACCCAGACATGGAGTGATTCCCTCAATAGAACATTGTCAATGGCAGCTTGGCTAGTAGGTTTTTCTATTGTTGTAAAAATTTAGGGTGGCACACACTCCACAAAAACCAATCCTTCACCCTTCAGAATTTAGGAAATATTCCCTGAGAAAATTACACTTTACTTTAGAACACAGAACAATCCCAAAACCTTGGCTTTCCTAATAACTTTAAATATTTCCTCTGCGGAAGGAAATGTCTTAGAGAAACTTTTCCCAATTGTTCTTTTCACTTACAAATCATACAAATTCTGTCTTAAGGGCATATTTTGCAGAATAATAGGCTAGGCCTGTGACCTGGATTCAAGAACTAAAGTGTTTATGATCTCAAAGGAATGGTCATGCTAGCCAGTTAATGCAATCAGTGACCGTTATCAGGTAACTTGTCAGACAAGAAACAAGCCACACACTCAAATTTCTGTTGTAGACTGCCTCCTTCTGTGACACAAGCATGATGCATTTTGGGTGGTCTTTGGCTAAGGAGCTACACAATTTTTAAAGTCTTTAAAAGTTCTTGCACATATTTGTTCTGGGTCCTCGACTCCATGCAAAGTGTGTGTGGGGGACACCATTGTTGCGACAGAAAATAGAGAAGTTCTTTGATTTCACTGGATCCTGCCTCCATTCAATTTTCTCTGGCCGATAACGAACATAGGAGGACACTGGATCCCTTGATCGAGAGTTGAGCTGACAAAGCAAACTCCAGTTTTTTCTATAACACTACACAGCACCACACAAGGAATTATTATTATTATTACAGTCGTACCTCAGAAGTCCTCATTTGGACAAGATTTCAAGTCTTGCCTCTAAAAGCTTCTTGGACCACACTGGTGTCATCTTCGGCCTCGGTCCAGTATATCTGAAGGAGTGTCTTCACCCCCATCGTTCTACCCGGACACTGAGGTCCAGCTCCGAGGGCCTTCTGGCAGTTCCCTCACTGCGAGAAGCCAAGATACAGAAAACCAGGCAGAGGGCCTTCTCGGTAGTGGTGCCCTCCCTGTGGAACGCCCTCCCATCAGATGTCAAAGAGAACAACAATTACCAGACTTTTAGAAGACATCTGAAGGCAGCCCTGTTTAGGGAAGCTTTTAATGTTTGATGTATTACAGTATTTTAATATTTTTTTGGAAGTGGCTGGGGTATAAATAATAAATTATTATATTATTATTATTATCTTGTTCCTCATGATATGTTTCCAGATCTGTGGCGTACGTTCCATTTCCGTACAGTAGTACCTCGGCTCCCGAACGCCTTGGGAGTCGAACGTTTCGGCTTCCGAATGATCAAAAACTGGAAGCGAGTGTCCAGGTTTTTGAACGTTCTTTCAGAAGCCGATCGTCTGATTGGGGCTGAAGTTGCACTTCCAGAACAGATTCTGTTCAACTTCTGAGGTACGACTGTAAGGTTTTAAAAGGAAGGGGGGAGTTTAATCAAGAGCTCTTTATTTTTTCATAAAGAAAGAACGTTCGAAAACCTGAACACTCTCTTTCAGTTTTTGATCATTCAGGAGCCGAAACATTCGACTCCCAGGGCGTTCAGGAGCCGAGGTATGACTGTATTATTATCAAAACAAAACAAAACAAAAAAATTCCTTCCAGTAGCACCTTAGAGACCAACTAAGTTTATTATTTCCCCCCAAATTTTTTTTATTAGTTTTCACAATATTATAAACAAACAAACAAACAAACAAACACACAAGCCAAACAAACATAAATCATAGCCTTATTGAAAATTACAGTTATTAACTTTGTTAAGTGACTTCCTTGCTTCCCTTTGGTTGAATTTCATTGCATGTCCTTTTAATGGTTTTCCAAATCCCAATTTTTATAAAATTTAACTTAAGCATTAACATCCTTAGATCTTCACCTTATGGAATTAAACATATTAATTCATCACTTAACATAAATAAAATTCCTTAGCCCATTAGGTATCTGCAAGCTATTTTCAGTTAGTTTAACTTAACAAATTTAAGTAAATAATCATTAAATTTATTCCATTCTTCCTGATACTCCTCCTCCTTCCGGTCGTGGACTCTTCTGGTTAGGTCGGCTAGCTCCGAAAAATCCATCATCTTCATCTGCCATTCTTCTATTGTTGGTAATTCTTGGGTTTTCCACTTTTTAGCTAACAAAATACGAGCAGCAGTTGTGGCATACTCTGGTTCCTCTTCAGATCATATAAATCTTTCGCCTTTTACCAACTAAGTTTGTTATTGGTATGAGCTTTTGTGTGCATGCACACTTCTTCAGATACCATTATCATCATCATCATCATCATAATTTGCTGGAAGGCACTATCTGGTACAAACAGGGCTGTGCACATTGCGAGAATTCGTTTGTGTGCCATTATCTCCCCCGCCCCAAATGAAACTTGCTAATTCAGCAGCAACTGATTTCATTCTGCATCAATTGCTTAGACATCTTCCTGTGCCTTAGGGCCTCCCCCTGAGGAACCTCACAGCTAGCATGCAGACATTCCCTCATTCAAGCAAGAGGCAACCCCTCTTCTTTGCCTGGAATAAGCAAAACTGGTGAGCTTTTTCCCCGATCCAAACCCAACGCCATCCACTCCACGATGCTAGATTTTTGTGAAACCTACCATGGATTGACTCCTGCCAACCTAGCAGTTCGAAAGCACGTCAAAGTGCAAGTAGATAAATAGGCATGACTAAGCCGCTTCTGGTGAACCAGAGCAGCGCAGGGAAACACCATTTACCTTCCTGCCGGAGCAGTACCTATTTATCTACTTGCAGTTTGACGTGCTTTTGAACTGCTAGGTTGGCAGGAGCAGGGACAGAGCAACGGGAGCTCACCCCGTCGTGGGGATTCGAACCGCCGACCTTCTGATCGGCAAGTCCTAGGCTCTGTGGTTTAACCCACAGTGCCACCCTTTCGGCTGGTATAGCAGGTCTTAAAATACACATGAGGGTGCAAGATGAAATCTCCAGCCTCCGTAGACAGCAATGGATTGGTTCTGATGAATTGCCTTTAATTGCTGCTGTGCAATCTCCACCGTGCTTTCATGTGCCATATAATTCATGGGCTCCGTCGCCTGTAAAGCATTACTCTTAAAAGAAAACTGTAAACACATTTATGGATGCCTTTGATTTGTCATCTAAAACAGAGATAGCCAACATGGTGCCTTCCAGATGAACTGAACTACAAAACTTTCATCCTTGTCATCGTGGCTGGGGCTGATGGGAGTTGAAGTCCAGCAACAGATGGAGATATTGGTTAACCTAGACCTTCTTATTTTTTCTGAAATAATTTTTATTTGATTTTTACATGTGTAAAGTTATAACAATACAAAATGCATATCCATAGTTAGAGATTTCTCTGAATCTCCAGATTTCCCACCATCCCTTCCATGGGTCCTGTTGTCAACCTTTTCGACTGAATACTATTTCAAAATCCATATTTGTATCTTTCCATATTGTCCATGATATTTGTTACATTACAAGTGTTATTAAAAAGGTAAAGGGACCCCTGACCATTAGGTCCAGTCGTGACCGACTCTGGGGTTGCGGCGCTCATCTCGCTTTACTGGCCGATGGAGCCGGCGTACAGTTTCTAGGTCATGTGGCCAGCATGACTAAGCCGCTTCTGGCGAACCAGAGCAGCACACGGAAACGCCATTTACCTTCCCACTGGAGCGGTACCTATTTATCTACTTGCACTTTGACGTGCTTTCAAACTTCTAGGTTGGCAGGAACAGGGACAGAGCAATGGGAGCTCACTCCATCGCGGGGATTCGAACCACCGACCTTCTGATCAGCAAGTCCTAGGCTTTGTGGTTTAACCCACAAGTGTTATTAGAATCCTGCTAATGTTTTCATCTGCTTACAGTGGTCTCCTAAATAAATTATAATTTTTTCTCATTCTTTGTTTAAGTTTTTGTCTTCCTAGTTCCTGAGCTTTCTGGTTAATTTTTCCATTTCGGCATATTCCAACAGCTTGATTTACCATTCCTCTCTGGTAGGGACTTTATCTTCTTTCCATCTCTGGGTTAGTAACGTCTTTGTGGCTGTTGTTGCATACATAAAAAGTCTTTTCTGCTTCTTTGGGATCTCCGTACAGTGGTACCTCGGGTTACAGACGCTTCAGGTTACAGACTCCGCTAACCCAGAAATAGTACCTCGGGTTAAGAACTTTGCTTCAGGATGAGAACAGAAATCGTGCTCCAGCAGCGCGGCGGCAGTGGGAGGCCCCATTAGCTAAAGTGGTACCTCAGGTTAAGAACCGTTTCAGGTTAAGAACAGACCTCCAGAACGAATAAAGTTTGTAACCCGAGGTGCCTCTGTACCTATAATTCCTAATAAAAAGCTTCTATTTTCTATTTTAAACATTTTTTAAAAATTCATTAGATAGCATTTCCCAGAATGCTTTTATTACCTTAAACGACCACCACATATAGTAAAAGGTACCTTCTTTTTCTTTACATTTCCAGCAGGTATTTGTACTTATCTTAAACATTTTTGCTAACTTACTAGGAATCAAATACCACCGGTACATCATTTTCAAAGACCATACTTTTCTGTGTATGTTTTTTTACTCTAAAATAATGTTCAAAATCTGGGCTTGTCTTATACACGGATATTATCTCCCCCCAATTTTCTTAAATTCCCCCAAAATAGGGGGTGTCTTATACATGAGGACGTCTTATAGACCGAAAAATACAGCAATTTTATTTCAGCGTACAACATGCCGAGAATTTCAAGTGAATTTTTCATAACCTTTCCCGATCGGAGAGTTGAATATTATGGTTAACCTAGATCTAAAGACTTTATAGAGTCACTCTTGTATCCAAGCCATACATGTACGTTTAGTATAAGGGGGAGAGTTTTTTAGTGCCATGTTGAAGGGCTTTGCAATTGATTAGATGCACCATGCAAACAAGGAAGTCGATGGAACGGAAGTACAATAGACAACAGCGACCGGGCTCCCTGAATACCTTCTGACAATTTAAGCCTGCCCACGTAGAAAGGAGATGAGACGATTTATTTCTCGGTACTTAAAATTTTGTGCACCTTTGATATTTTTAAAAATTCCTTTTAGATACATCAATCATTTGCTTAATTCTCCGCTTTGATCTCACCCTTGAATCGGCCTCAGTTCAGAGGGGGAGAGCCATCCTGATCAAATGGGCTTTTGAAGTAGTTAAATCATAGCTTTGCCACAGTTCTTCATAGTTCTAAGCACTTGGGTTTCTTATGGCGGTGTCTCTGGAGACGGCACAAAGTTACCAAGGTGACCCTGCAAAAGGACATGGCAGTGGTGAAAAATGCTTCTGCCCTTTGCTGCGTCTTTATGATGTATATTAAAAGCCTGAAAAATGCTTCTGCCCTTTGCTGCATCTTTATGATATATTAAAAGAAGCTTGGAAGTTGTTCGTTCTGTTGGTTTAATAAGTGGGGAGGGGGATTTTTTGAGTTTATCAGTAATATGCCTACTTGTCTTATGGAGGGAACATAAAGGACCCTGACCATTAGGTCCAGTCGTGACCGACTCTGGGGTTACGGCTCTCATCTCTCTCTATTGGCCAAGGGAGTCGGTGTACAGCTTCCGGGTCATGTGGCCAGCATCACGGAAACGCTGTTTACCTTCCCGCCAGAGTGGTACCTATTTATCTACTTGCACTTTGACGTGCTTTTGAACTGCTATGTTGGCAGGAGCAGGGACCGAGCAACGGGAGCTCACCCTGTCACAGGGATTCAAACCACCAACCTTCTGACTGGCAAGTCCTAGGCTCTGTGGTTTAACCCACAGTGCCTCCTGCGCCCCTTATGAAAACTGAGTCCATCGCATCGTCTTCGGCAAACTAGCTCAGCAAGGTTGCTGAGAAAAGAATCATTGTTTTTGAAAATGCTTATAGGAACCAAACTATTTTCATGAGTGGTTGTATAGGAGGAAATAGTTCTGGGGATCATCGTAAAGGAAGGGATGTTGTATGAGTAGCATGCGAAGATCCTTTGTTAGACACTTCTGAACCAATTATTAAAAGGTTGCAAAAGAAGAAGCACATATTGCACTCACGACTGCAGCACCAAATCCAAATGTCTTGCATCCAAAATTAGTGGGCAGGGCTTTTCCTTCAGAAGATTCGGCTTCAGGCAGAACAATGCAATCGTTTCCTCTCTCTCTATATAGAAATTAATCATTGGCTAAGCAAAGATGGCAGCAAAAATACATTTACCACTCACCCCAGCAGTACTATTACAACTATTATGGTTTTATTAAATTTATATCCTCTTCTTCCTCCCAAAGGAGTCCAGGGTGGCAAACAATGAGAGGAAAAACCCCAACTAAAACAGGTTTTTATAAAATCCAGTACAGATACAGACTGGGAAAGAACTCAACTTTAAAACCTTGTTGATAGAAGATGTCATTCTCTAGACACCATTAGACATTTAATATTCTATGGGATTATTATTCTGTAGGAGAACAGATGCAAGAACACTTGGAACAGCCAATGGTATCTGGAAGGAGGAGGAGGAGGAGGAGGAGGAAGAAGAAGAAGGAGGAGGAGGAGGAGGAGGAGGAGGAGGAGGAGGGGAGTTTGGACTTGATATCCCGCTTTATTACTACCCTAAGGAGTCTCAAAAGGCAGTCTACTTTCCCTTCCTCTATGAGGTGAGTGAGGCTCGGAGACTTCAGAGAAGTGTGACTAGCCCAAGGTCACCCAGCAGCTGCATGTGGAGGAGCGGGGACGCGAACCCAGTTCACCAGATTACGAGTCCACCGCTCTTAACCATTACACCACACTGGCTAGTAGCTGGCCCTTCCCTGCAGAGTACGGTGAATGATTGGCTATGTAAGAAAGGAGACATCTAGCACACAGAGCGTCTCCCATCCAACGCTAGCATTGCTGCATAATTCCTGGACATCCCTGAGGAGCAGCTACTGACACACATGCGATCCTTTGCCCAGACTTTCAAACTCCCGTAAGATTATGCATGGGAGAAAGGAAAGGCCCCTAAACCTGGGCATCGGATGAAGTAGGGTAACAGGAAATTGCAGAAATAGACCTATGGAATCCCCCAAATGGATTTATTTCAGGCTGTTCATCAACAGCTACCAGGAGCTGGACTTTAACCTTCAGCAAAGCATCTGGAAAAGGTGTCAGCGGTGATATACAGGAAAGACTTGCAAAGCTGATTTGCTTTGTAACAGGGTCGCTTCACCTCATCTTTTATTAAAATATGCCTGACCTTGAAACCCTTTCTGATTACTGGAGAAGTACTAGAGTGTTGATATCACAGGGGCCAAAGTTAACCCATCAGAAATGGAGAAGGAATTATTTGCTGCTTGTCTTGTGCCTCTGAAATATTCTGTACACTTAACCGCAGCAACTCAATCTGGATCTACACTTATACAATGCAAAGGGTAGGATTGGGGCGGTACAATAGACTGTATCATTTTACACTAGAGATGGAGCATTGCTTTTAAAAACTTTTCTCTCCAGCAGCATATCTCAAACAGTGAGGCCACTAGTGAGCTGTGTTTTCCCCTCTGCTGTTTACGCAGAAACACACTGCAGTCTGATTTAACGTCATAATAAACTCATCAATAAATTTGACGAGAATGACTTCTCATCAAGTAGTAATGAGTTCTCCAGGCAGGCCATACCTCTGGTTCAGCTCTGGAGCAACTGACCTCCTGGGTCACAGTTGTTTCTCTTAATAGGGCCTCAGATGATGAGGGACTCTCCTCTGCTAGAGGGTTTTAAGCAGATGTTGAATGGCCAACTATCAGGAATGCTGCGGTTTCCACCAAGACTACAATCTCTGCCAACACCTATAGACAGAAGCTTCTACTCTACTGCACGTGTACCTGCACTTCTCCCAAGGCACATGGTCTCTCCCCTCAAAGAATTATGGGAATTGTAGTTTACCCCTCACAGAGTCCCTCCTCCCAGGAGGTGACAGTCAAGCTCCTGGCTGATAAAGATCTCCAGATTAAACATCCGGTAGCCAAATTCGCTCTGGCAGCTAAGAAGCGTGGTTCTAGATATGTTAATGCTTCTTAATTTTAAAATCTCATGCTGTAAATTTGTATGTTTTAACTTTTATAGGTCATGCTGTCTGATTTCAGCCTCATTCTTATCCCCTGCTGTACATTGTAAAGGTCTTGGGCTATATACAATAAATTGACTACCGTATTTTTCGCTCTATAAGATGCACCAGACCATAAGACGCACCTAGTTTTTGGAGGAGGAAAACAAGAAGAAAAAATTCTGAATCTCAGAAGCCAGAACAGCAAGAGGGATCGCTGCGCAGTGAAAGCAGTGATCCCTCTTGCTGTTCTGGCTTCTGGGATAGCTGCGCAGCCTGCATTCGCTCCATAAGACGCGCACACATTTCCCCTTACTTTTTAGGAGGGAAAAAGTGAGTCTTATAGAGCAAAAAATACGGTAACTCATGGACCTTCATAGAGCTATAATTCTGAGCAACCCTAACAAATTACAGTTCCCAGGATTCTTTGGAAGAAGTCAATTGTTTTGAATGTATGGTGTGTATACAGTCCAAAAGCTAATCCATAGAGGGTCCCTGTCCTGTTACTTTGTTCCTAAGGGTAGCCAGACATGGCGTTAAACACGTGAGGCAAAAGTGGTTAAGTGTCCTTCACAATGATCCTGAAGAGCTGCCTCCGTGTTTTGTGCTCTAACTTTCTTCAGAAATGTCCCACTGAGTTTTTTAAAAAGAAAAATTAACGTTATAGGTCTGGGGGCCCTGCTGTGTTTCCAGTGTGGTGTAGTGGTTAAGAGCGGTAGTCACCTAATCTGGGGAACCGGGTTCATGTCTCCGCTCCTCCACATGCAGCTGCTGGGTGACCTTGGGCCAGTCACACTTCTTTGAAGTCTCTCAGCCCCACTCACCTCACAGAGTGTTTGTTGTGGGGGAGGAAGGGAAAGGAGATTGTTAGCCGCTTTGAGACTCCTGAAGGGGAGTGAAAGGCGGGATATCAAATCCAAACTCTTCTTCTTCTTCTCTGTACTCCAATGTCACCAGCCGTGATATATATCTCTCTGGTGCCTTTTCCTCCTGAAAAAATGTTTATGGGTACTCATTTTCCTACTCATATTGAAATACTGCCCCTCAATGAGGCCAAACTTAGATTCACAAAATGTTTAGAGGTATGCGTACCCCTGTGTGCCCCCAGAAAAAGCACTCTCTATATATTTGTCCCACTGCATTTCAGGAGAAACAGATTTTTGAGGCACTACAAAAACCTGCGAAGAGAGAGACAATGGGATGAGTGCCTATACCAAGGGCAATAATGCCTCACTTCATACTAACGTCAACTGATAGCTTAGAAGATTTCTTAACCCAAATCTGTCTTGCTAGAATATAAACCCATTACATCTTGCCTCAGTGGATTAACTGAACAACTTGAGTAAATTTTCTTAGCATCCTTTTAAATATTTGAAAATTGTCTGCATGCCACCCCTCTCTCACACACATGTGCATGCAACACACGCCTTGCCCCACTTTCTTGTCTCCAGGCTTAGAAGATTTCTTAAGCCAGATCTTAGAGTTCCTCCTCACAACATGTATAATAGCCCTCTGAATTTGGCGATGAAGTTCTCCAACCGAACCATCTGCACCATACACGGAAGTCTGCATATACTGGTGAAAATAAAAGACAAAAAGCATTATTATAGAGGAAATTTCATGCAAACATTAAGGAGACACAGTAGGCGCAAGTATGGGCAGAGAAAGACAGCCACAAAATATAAATTTTCACGTGGACTTTAAAACAACAACAAGAAAAAACCACAAACTAATGGAGAAACGAAGTAAATTGAACTGAAAATGGGAGAAAGGAGAAACTGAGGGAAACAAAAAATTGCCAGATTCCTAGCCTGGACCTTGAGCAGCTCCAACATCTGAAACTCCAACCGCTCAAAAGAGCAACTTTGACAGAGATGGAAGTCTTGGGTTTGTAATTTTCCGAACAAATCCGCTTTGAAATGTCACAAGCGCTTGGAGAACAATAACAAGCCTGAAAAAGAGCCATTTAATTGAATTCTATTGCAATCTGCATGTTTTATTTATCATTTTTCATCATCTCACTTTTAGGGGGGTGGGGGTGGGCGGGTGGGAAGCCTTCTGCATTACGCTATCGCCTGAAGTGGAAGAGCTCGCCTCAAGTGAGCAAAGGCACCCAAACAGCAAAGCACCAGAATGCCAGGCTGATCTAAGATTCATGGAATGGATTATACATATTGCATTGGCTTAAAAATGAAACCTGGTGAAGTATTACAGTAATTTTAAAATATAAGTGGGTTTGTACAGGGAGGAGATTTAAAATTTAAACCTGTTTAAATATTGAAGCAATCTAAGAGGGCGGGGGTGGGGGGAGTTTTGAAAAATGGAATTCAATAGCAAAATCTCTGTTCAGGGCAAACTGCTGCACAAAAACCAATCTGGTCATAAGAACATACCATAAAGCAGGGTATTTGCTGTTTAATACCACGGAGGAAAACATATAAAAATAGGAGTCGGCTGGATGAGTTAAGGCTTCAGGGGGAAATGTGTTGTGGGATACAATTGCTAGAAGAAGCTTGGAATTTATTTTCTTTGCAAAACTGTAACCTAGACACTGCAAGGCATTTCCGAAGGTCACATTAGGGCTGTTGTATTGTCGTCGTATGGCAGGGAGTAGGAATAGAGGGAACAGATTCTGCAGGACTTTACACCATGCAAGGACGATGCTCAGTTCAGACATTCATACCCAACTCATGTTGTTGTTGCTTAGTCTTTTAGTCGTGTCCGACTCTTCGTGACCCCCTGGACCAAAGCACGTCAGGCACTCCTGTCTTCCACTGCCTCCCGCAGTTTGGTCAAACTCATGCTGGTAGCTACGAGAACACTATCCAACCATCTCGCCCTCTGTCGTCCCCTTCTCCTTGTGCCCTCCATCTTTCCCCACATCAGGGTCTTTTCCAGGGAGTCTTCTCTTCTCATGAGGTGGCCAAAGTATTGGAACCTCAGCTTCAAGATCTGTCCTTCCAGTGAGCACTCAGGGCTGATTTCCTTCAAAATGGATAGGTTTGATCTTCTTGCAGTCCATGGGACTCTCAAGAGTCTCCTCCAGCACCATAATTCAAAAGCATCAATTCTTCAGCGATCAGCCTTCTTTATGGTCCAGCTCTCACTTCCATACATCACTACTAGGAAAACCATAGCTTTTACTATACGGACCTTTGTTGGCAAGGTGATGTCTCTGCTTTTTAAGATGCTGTCTAGGTTTGTCATTGCTTACCCAACTCATAGAGGTCTCTAAACAGTGTAAAAGTGAGGGTGAGACTCAGCTCTGCAGCTGAGCTGCATTTGTTTACATCCGAGGAGAGTCTGAACACTTGAATGAGGCAAATATGATCTGCTGCTTGTGGCATACTATGCCATTACCAAAGGCACAGCTTCAGCAGCTGGTTTCATGGGTGGGGAACCTAAAGGCAGAAACACCCCCCTCCATCCTGAGGGGGGGGGCGCTCTCTGGAGTATTCAGCACCACTGTCGCTGCTGCCACATTCAAGCCAAGTTTTTCAGGTTGGGGCACATGGAATGGAAGGCAGTAGAGGTGGCGGTAGCAGGGATCGCACACCTCCATCAGCCTTTTGCAACAGCTCAACCCAAGCCCTAGCAAAAGGTTCAGGCTTTTGAAAGAGCCCAATTTTCAGGTTGAACACCAGGGTAGCTAGTGCATCCCTATTTGAACCATCATGGACTAGTCTCAGTTTGGCTTCTGGCCTCAGAGATTGCTTAGAGTTTCTGGTATATACATGCACGCATGTGCAGCTCAGGAGAGCAAGGCCAATGGAGTAATTATTAGACTGGTTATGGCTGAGTCTTAGTTTGCTTTTTACAAAGCTATCGTACAGTGGTACCTCGGGTTAAGAACTTAATTCATTCCGGAATTAACCTGAAACTGTTCTTAACCTGAGGTACCACTTTAGCTAATGGGGGCTTCCGCTGCCGTCATGCCACCGGAGCATGATTTCTGTTCTCATCCTGAAGCAAAGTTCTTAACCCGAGGTACTATTTCTGGGTTAGCGGAGTCTGTAACCTGAAGCGTCTGTAACCTGAAGCGTCTGTAACCCGAGGTACCACTGTACTACCAACCTTATTGTATGCTTGTGAAACATGGCCCACTGGTAAACACCATCTCCAACTCCATGAAAGATTCTATCACTGTGTCTTCAAAAATTTTTACACATCACTTGGGAAGAAAGGCAAACTAATACCAGTGTACTGGAAGAAGCAAAGATCACCAGTGTTGAAGCAATGATTCTTCAACATCAGCTTCGTTGGACTGGTCATGTTGTGCGGATGCCTGATTATCGTCTTCCAAAGCAACTACTCTATTCTGAACTTAAAAATGGTAATGCGTAATGCTGGTGGTCAACAAAAGAGGTTTAAAGACTGTCTCAAGGCAAATCTTAAAAAATGTAGTATAAACTCCAACAACTGGGAAACACTTGCCTGTAAGTGCTCCAATTGGAGAACAGCCTTTACCAAAGGTGTCATGGGCTTTGAAGACACTCGAACTCCGAACACAAGGGAGAAACGTGCTAAGAGGAAGGCGCGCTTGGCAAATCCACACCATGATCAACTCCTGTCCGGAAACCAATGTCCCCACTGTGGAAGGATGTGTGGATCCAGAATGGGCATCCACAGTCACTTATGGACTCATTGTTAAAACCATGTTTATGGAAGACAATCTTATTCAGCTACGAGTGATCGCCAAAGAAGAAGTTTGCTTTCATCGCCATATGCAAACACAGCAGGGCTTTTTGCCACCATCCCCCCGCTTCATAATGACTGCTCCTCCTTGCAATTTGAATGCCAGGACCCTTCGTCTCTTGGGCAAATACTTTGTGGGAATGATAACTGGAAATATTTGCCTGGAACAAGAACAAAAGTCTTGAGACACTGTAAAGTTTATGGCGACATGGGTTTTTGTTTTTGTAAATAGATTACAGCCCACTTTGTCAGGTGCACAGCATTATCTCCAGTTGACAGATGTATTGCAGAGAGAAAGAGAAATGGGAAACACAGGAACTAAAGAACATGGACTACGTATTCAAAGCCCACATTTACCCAAGACGAAAACAGTGACTCATTCACAACAACAATTGTTTTTGTTTTTTTTTAATTTTATTTATGTTTTTCAGGTTCATACATTTCAATAATTTTACAGTTACTTTAACATTTAAAAACTTGACTTCCTTCCCCCTCTTTCTGCGGTTCCTTAAATTTATTTTTAATGTTTTCTGCATATCCAAATTAACTTAATTTGTTCATTTATTCATCTACTTTAAAAAACTGCATTATCTATTATAATAATCCTGCCAATGTTCTTTACAATTTATCTGTAAATATCCAATAAACCATCCTTCTATAAAAAGTTTGTTATCTTGATTTCTTATTTTTCCGGTAAGTTTCTCCATTTCTCCACATTCCATAAGTTTTTGTATCCATTCTTCTTTCACTGGGACTTCTTCATTTTTCCATTTTTGGGCAAGTAACATTCTTGCTGCTGTAGTTGCATACATGAATACCTACAGCTGCAGGTATTCAAAGCCCACATTTCCCCAAGACGAAAACAGCGACTCATTCACAACAGCAGCAATTATTGATGATTCTGCTGTTCCTCCTAGGCTACGCTAACTTAAGAAACCTGGGTCTTGATCGAGCCCAAAGTGAAGAGGATCAAATTTGCCAATAAATTTATATACAGTGGAACCTCGGTTTTCGAACACCTCCGTTGACGAACGTTCGGAACCTGAATGCCGTAAACCCGGAAGTAAATGCTTTTGTTTTGAACGCGCCTCAGATTTTGAACTTCCAAGGAGGCTTCTGTTTTGAGTTTCCCTGTTGTACTGAGGCTTCCTTATTGGGTTTTCGGTTTTCAAACGTTTCAGAACTTGAACGGTCTTCCGGAATGGATTATGTTTGAAAACCAAGATTCTGCTGTAGTTCTCACAGTTTCTGTGGTGGAGTTTGCCAAATTTTACACACACAGATGAATACATACCTCTGAGGCCTTGCTTATGAAGTTCTCCAAGGGTAAAGCACGGTGTTGGGTGATGTTGTTTTGTTAACCTCAGAAGCATGCACAGTGGATTCATCACCATGAACTGGGTGATGAAGATGTAAGAAACCAGCTATTGGTCCATGTGACCTGTTGTAAATAAAAATTTCCCTTTTCCCTTATGGGGTATCCAAGAGCCCATATAGAGTCCTTACATAGGTTCCCTATTGGTAGGAGAAAATAACAGAGGCCAACCAGAGAATACTGAGAAGCAAAGCAGCTAGTAAGCTTGATCTTTATTGATCTGTTGCAACAGGGTGCTTCCCTCACCCGCAGGAGAGAGGAGGAACCCAGAAAAATGGCACGCAAGGCCTTATAAAGACTTTTGAAATTGCCACCCTGTAGATCAAGACCACCCCCAGAAACATCATACCTACATCACAAAAAAGGCGGTCTAAACAGAAATTTGAATGTTGTTTTTCTGCTGTCATTGTTTATCTCCTGTCTGGCAGGTTACTTGATTGGATTGCCTGGGGAGCCTGGCCAATCTTTTGTAATGATAAATACTTAATTCCTGGGCCAGGTCACAGGCTCACACCCTATTCATATCTGAAATTTGCCCTTAAGACAGGATTTGTGAGGAAAGAGACAATGGGAGGTTTCCCACTTTGACCTTGCAGAGAAAACATTGGCTCAGTTTAGGAATCAAAATGGTTCCAGGTCGGTCTTCCTGTGCTGATCTATGTACGTGCTTGGTTGGTACACTTATGAACATTACCATATATCTAGGACCATAAAATTCCTATCAAGAGGCTACATGAGGAGAGTAGTTTGGCAAATGGGAAGACAGAAAGGTATATGGGACTCTCTTGAAAGAGAGAGACTCAATTCCAGGAATAGAAAGAAAGTGGAGAATATTCTACAAAGAAATGTGGGATGATATAAACAGAGCCCCCTAATCCAGTTGACTGTAAATCCCTTTTTCCTTAATTGGTTTAGAAGCTGAGGGCCGTAATGCGAGACAGAGGGGCTCTCAGCTGCTTTTCTCCCTCGCTGCCTGGAATCACATTAAGTGGGGGAGGGGGGGAAACAATGACAGAACTGACAGCTCCCTGTCTGTAGGGGCACTTAGAGTTAATCTGCTATTGAGACTAATGCAATTATGTGGGATTATAGGATTGCCAGCAGATACATAGATTAAGGAAATTCCCAAAGAGAGGCCAGGGTATGGTACTATTTATTTCAAAACTGCATCTGTCTAAGTGAATGCTGGGACACTATCCATGGTCTCGACACTAATGCAATGGCTAGCTTTAATGAAGGCGTTGCTTACCTCCCCTGGACACACCTATGTGTCCAGAAATGACAAAACGGAGGTCACACTGTGAGGAGTGCTCATTTCAATGGGGGGAAACTTGGTGGTTGTTGTTTTTAAATATCCCTTTTTTCTAGCCTTTCTCTCTCTAAAAGGTAAAGGGGGACCCCTGACCATTAGGTCCAGTCATGACCAACTCTGGGGTTGCGGCGCTCATCTCGCTTTATTGGCCGAGGGAGCCGGCGTACAGCTTCCGGGTCATGTGGCCAGCATGACTAAGCTGCTTCTGGCAAACCAGAGCAGCGCACGGAAACACAGTTTACCTTCCTGCCAGAGCGGTACCTATTTATCCACTTGCACTTTGACATGCTTTCAAACTGCTAGGTTGGCAGGAGCAGGGACCGAGGAACGGGAGCTCACCCCGTCGCGGGGATTCGAACCACCAACCTTCTGATCGGCAAGTCCTAGGCCCTGTGGTTTAACCCACAGCACCACCCGCGTCCCTTTCTCTCTCTAGAGAGGCGTAAACGACAGTTCCCAGGATTCTTTGGGCGAAGCAATGCGCTTTAAATTTATGGTGTGAGCGCAGCCTCAGTTAATGTGCTCCACCGCTCACTGACTATGCCTGGTCCCTATCCTTAAGATATTTCTTCACCCAAGTTTTCCCTGAGCCCATTAAAACCTGGAGTGAGTGCCAAGGCTGATAGTTACACTTTCCCATTACCTGTTGTGTCCATTTGCTTCTGCAAAAGTCCAGCCAGCATTTTGCCAAAAGGGGCTGTAGTTTCACAGCAAAGGGTGGGTTTTATTTTTATTTTTTTACCCTTAAGGAGGCATGCTCTTACACTCTTTCCAAAAATAGCTGTTTGCCTCGCAGTAAAAGAAAATACTGTTTCAGGGGATAAGAGAGTGGGAGCTCGTGTGAGATTAAAGAAAATATAATGAGGTAGAGAGGGACGCGGGTGGTGCTGTGGGTAAAAGCCTCAGCGCCTAGGGCTTGCCGATCGAAAGGTCGGCGGTTCGAATCCCCGCGGCGGGGTGCGCTCCCGCTGCTCGGTCCCAGTACCTGCCAACCTAGCAGTTCGAAAGCACCCCCGGGTGCAAGTAGATAAATAGGGACCGCTTACGAGCAGGAAGGTAAACGGTGTTTCCGTGTGCTGCGCTGGCTTGCCAGATGCAGCTTTGTCATGCTGGCCACGTGACCCGGAAGTGTCTCCGGACAGCGCTGGCCCCCGGCCTCTTAAGTGAGATGGGCGCACAACCCCAGAGTCTGTCAAGACTGGCCCGTACGGGCAGGGGTACCTTTACCTTTACCTTAATGAGGTAGAAGAGGAGCTGGACCATCTGGAATAATCATACACCTAAGCAGCAAGACTGCTAAAACCACACAGCCTTCTAAAATAAATGGGGTGCTGGGGAGACAGTGCCTTAGCATTCGCATTATTAGAACTTGTAACCTCTCGCAGATCATGCAAAGCACATTTGTCTTTTAATATTGCAGATAGCTAAAGCACTTGGGTCTATTGACATACATTATCTAACTTTCTGTTTTTAAGTATGATTAATAGTTGGCTGTCAGGAAAGAAAGAATTTTGCTGTGTATTTGTTGTGTATATTTATATGCCAAGGAATTTTTTGTAAGAGGGGGGAGGAGCTACCGGGGTGGGGATGGGGTGTTCTCAAACATTAAAATGATAAAACTAGAAAGAGAATGGACCCAAAAGAAAAACCTAAGAGAGGGTGCCAAATAGATATTTTTCAATTTGAATCTTGGGCAGATGAGCAGGTTTATGATTCATAACCAAGCAATATAACTATTACATTGCTATTACTTTCAGATGGGAGACATGTAGACAGATTTTAATTGAAGCAGCCCTGCGTACAGAGTGGAATCAAGGAAGACAGCAATAAAAGGATGGTTCAACTAGACTTGTTTTATGAGCAGAATGTTCACAACTTTGGCACATTCAGTGCTTAACTAGTGATTGATCTCTGGACAAATATATTTTAAACTTGTTATGCAGATGCATCGCAACGTGAGCATAAGAGGTGTGTTGATCCACCTGTTTCCAGTGCCTGTCAATATTCCTTTTTTTAAAAAAAATAATTTTAAAGAAAAGTTTTAATTGTTAAAACAGTTCAGCATTAATACACACATATTGTGAATATACAAGCATACAAACATACATTTCATACAATCCTTAAAAATGTTCAAACATACCTACACTCAATCCCACAGATAATTCCTTTTCCCATCACCATCCACCACCCCTCACCCCACCTTTGTGGACTTCCAATCTACTCAACTGCAATTTCTTTCCACTTCTATTACTTTCTTTCACACACATTTAACCTATTTTCATGCTTCTTTTTCTATTACACATTGTTATCCATCTTATTTAGTATTCCAGTATTTAAAACAGAACTTGTTTATTCTAATAGGAGTTCTGATTTTTCAATATAGTTTTGCAAGTATCCTTTAAACACCTTCCAGTCCCTGTCTATCTTCTCTTTTGAGATCCTCCCAATTTCTCCCATTGTTTTGGATATATTGTAGTACTCCAATAATTTGGCAAGCCACTCTTTTTTTTCCGGTATAATACCACTTTCCCAATTTTTTGCAATCAATAGCCTTGCGGCTACTGTTACATATAAATATAATGTATTGTCTTCTTCCTTTAGACTTCCTGGTACTATTCCCAATAGAAAACCTTCTGGTGTTTTCCTAAATGAATATCTGAACATTTTTTTTCATTTCGTTATATATTGTTTCCCAAAATTGTTTGATGTTTAAACAATTCCACCATATATGTATCATAGTACCTTTTCCAGTGTTGCATTGTGCATGTCAATATTCTGTGTGTTCATCCATAAACCCATTCTGCCCAGTTTTCCATATTACATTCAGAAGATGAAGGGGTAACAGGTCTTAGTGAGTTGGGAGAGTCTGTGGCAGAAACAAGTCAAGTATCAGAGGCAGATGCTGAAGCAAGAGATTGGGAGGCCAAGAGGTAGAGATGAGTCAGGCTGGTGAGGAGTCAGGGGTGTCTCCAGCTCCTGCTCTGAAAAGCTCCCCTCTCCCCCTGACTCCTAGAACCAGCTGAGGTATGAAATGGGAGAAGCAAAGGCAGGCTACACTCAGGCACAGTCTCCGATTGCTTGCAAGAAGCCCTGGAGAGAAGGACTTTAGCCCAGAGAGGAGAACAGCCTTGGAAGGCTGTGGGAAGGATGGGACTTTAAGTCTTCTTTCATGGAGGAAGACCTTCAAGGCATGAGCTGTTGTGTTCATTAGGGCTGAAACTCTGTCCAGTTGATGAAGACCATGTTTTACTAATAAAGAGTTAACTCCAGCTATGAACTAGTTACAGGTAGGTAGCCGTGTTGGTCTGCCGTAGTCGAAACAAAATAAAAAATTGCACACGAAAGCTCATAAATAACAAACTTAGTTGGTCTCCAGCTCTGAACTGCGTGGCCATACGCCCTCTTTTTCCAGGACACATCCTCTTTCTCATGGGTATGTAAAATGAGAGTCGTCATAGCAATCCATAGTGAAAAGCAGAAGTCGTCAAGCGCATCCTCTTTTTTGCTCTTCAAAATATGGCAACCCTAAATTTCTGCCAATGAACTCAGTAGCGATTCTCCAGTAAAGGTAAAGGGACCCCTGACCATTAGGTCCAGTCATGACCGACTCTGGGGTTGCGGCGCTCATCTTGCTTTATTGGCCGAGGGAGCCGGCGTACAGCTTCCGGGCCATGTGGCCAGCATGACTAAGCCGCTTCTAGCGAACCAGAGCAGCGCACGGAAATGCCGTTTACCTTCCCACTGGAGTGGTACCTATTTATCTACCTGCACTTTGATGTGCTTTCGAACTGCTAGGTTGGCAGGAGCAGGGACCGAGCAATGGGAGCTCACCCCGTCGCGGGGATTCGAACCGCCGACCTTCTGATCGGCACGTCCTAGGCTCTGTGGTTTAACCCACAGCGCCACCCGTGTCCCAGCAATTCTCCAGAGGACAAGCTAACTTCTGTGTCCTCCTTCTCAAGCCAAGACCCCATAAACCAGCAGGTCCTTATCTGCATGAGAGTTCTGTAAGGAGCAAAATGTTCCCACTCTCTTGAATCTGGGGGTCTGGCTCCATGCGGGCATCAGAACAGCATATGCAAAACTACCACTGACGCTGTGGCAAATGGTTACCCCTTCCTCACGAGGCTGCAGTAAGTGAGCATATATCTATCGCAGCCAATTACAGAGGACTGGATCAGGCTGTGAATGCATCAACAAAATAACTGCATCCATTCTGTTCCATGTCTGGAATACCATGTGCTGTCTGAAAATGTTGTTTTATTTATATCTTGTTTTTCTCAAAACCTTAGCACAAAAGACTTTTGAGCTCTGGCACAACGCCATATAAATGTTTCATTTGGATCAATTTCAGCGACTTGTTAATGGAATATATAGCCTTCCAGATTTTTGAGGAGTAAAAATAGTGATTAGTTTTATCTGCTAATTTAAAGTGGCTGATCAAATGAAGGCTGCAGGTTTCTGAAATGGCTTGGGTCCCAGTTTTGCCATTGCAACCTATCATATAACCCCTGCAATTAACCCAAATTGCTAATGATCACTGTTTCTTTCAGAGCTTGTTGAG
The DNA here is from genome assembly GCF_027172205.1 of Podarcis raffonei. Lineage (NCBI taxonomy): Eukaryota > Metazoa > Chordata > Lepidosauria > Squamata > Lacertidae > Podarcis > Podarcis raffonei. The sequence continues at coordinate 129,586,907 of NC_070602.1, read as the reverse complement.
GCTTTCAGTCTTACGCACACATATTTGGGAGTAAGCCCTGTTGAACTCAGAAGCGAGTAAACATGGTTTTCATCTTCTCTGTGTAGTAGCATCAAATGTTTTTTAAAAACTTTACCGATCTCTCTCCCCCCCCCCCTTTTATTTATTCTCTTGGTTTGTGACTGGGGTGTGTGTGATTTTTTTTTGTTTGATCGTTTTTTACCCTCTCCCAGTTCAGGCTGCATTCTTGTTTCTGGAAAGACACTCAAGCTGAGAGGCGTCCGTCAGGAAAATGGGCTGACCATTTAATTTATTTGTTTTTAAAGAAAATATGCCCACAGAAGCTGAGAGAACAGAAGTTGCATTTGAACTGAACACTGGAACGAACTGATTCTCTGGACCGGGGCAGGCAATCCGGAAGATGTCATTGGACTCCAGTTTCCAACTGTTTTGTACTTCTTCACACAGTGTTAGGGACTGGGCAGAGGAGGAATGGTGGAGACTGCCTCCCCAGCTTGACCCTTCCAGAGAGGAGGAAGAGGAAGACAGTTTAGATTTGCAAAGGGGGGTTGAGGGAGGTCACAGCTCAGAGGCAGATGAGGGGGAAAGCTGGGAAATAATGGGAGAGGAGGAGGAGGAGGAGGAGGAGGAGGAGGAGGAGGAGGAGGAAGTGGGGCAACAGTTAACAGACACGGTGTCATTGAAAAGCCTTCCCCTCTCCCCTCTCCCAGAACCTGGCGAGCCTTGAAAGTAGCAAAGCAAAGGCCTCAAAGACAGAGGGCACATAGCAGCATCCATAGGAGAGACAATGGGAATGACGAATGAGGATATTATTGGCACAAAAATGGAAGCAAGAAGAATTACCGACGAAAGAAGATTGGAGGATGAAATTGATGGACTATGCAGAACTAGATAAATTAACGGGAAGAATTCGAAACTGGCAGGACCAGAGATTTACAGAAGATTGGCGTAAATTTACAGACTATTTGAAAAGTAGTTATGATGATCCGATTACATTTGTAGGTTTTCAGGAAGTTTTGTAAGGGGAATAATTTGAATGATTGCATTATTGAATGAAAAGGATGACGTTAGTTATGATAATTAAAGGCAATATGAATTTAAGAAATGCAGGAGAAATTATAAAAATGGGAGATCATCAGAGGTGCTGATGGAAGTCCAGAAGACTGTATAAGAGGTGAAATTTTGTGGAATGTATGACAATTTATATGTTTTAAAATGAATAAAAAAAATATTTTAAAAAGAGAATGACGAATGAGGGAGAGACAGGGGGTGGAGATTCACTCAGGACAACACCTTTATCCAAGAGGCTCGGTTCTGTAGCCTCTCTCTGTAAATACTGAATAAAAAAATGGACAGTAAGAAACATTTCCATGTCTCTGTACATTCCTGGGCAACCAGCCAGGAGTCACTGGACGCAGCCTGACTGTCAGGGACTGGACCGAGGAGGAATGGTGGAGACCACCCCGCCGCCTCCTCCTGAACGTTCCTGAGAAGAGGAGGACAGTATAGATTTACAATGGTGGTTTGCAGAAGGTCATGAATCTGAGACAGAAGAGAGACAAAACTGGGAGATGATGGAAGAAGAAGAAGAGGGCGGAGCAGCTGGCTGACACATTATCATTAGAAAGCTTTCCCGACCCCCCTTCTCCTAGGACCCGGAGGGCAGTGAAAGTAGTAGAACAGAAAGCGAATAGACAAAGGGCCATACGCAGTCACCGTATAAGGGGTGAAGCTGCTGATGACTGAGAGTAGAAAGGGGGAGGAGATTACTCAGAGCAACGCCATTATCCTAGAGATGGCGTCCTGCGTCTCTCTCCATGAGTATTGAATAAAATACCTTGGTATGAGCTTCTTGTCTTTTTCCATTACTGACAGCCGGCCGCAGGGGAGGGGGAGCAGATTCCCTGAAGCCTGACACTGACTCACTGTCAGAAATGAGCCAGCTCCAAGCAAAGGTTTGCAGCCAACTGCAGAGAGCAGCCAGGAACAGAGAGGCTTAGATGTTAGTCAGGCAGGGGAGAGCCGGCAGCCGGCAGCTGCAGACTTCGGCTCTTCCTGACCTTGACAGTCAGGCTGATGAGGCAGTAGCTAAGAGTGGGCTAGAACACAGCCAAAGCTCTCAGGATGTTCCAACAGGAGCGAACAGACACAGAGACAGTCTCTCAGAAAAGGAAGAAGCTGGAGCTGATCCAATAAATCTGAAGAGTCGGCGAATTGGAGGGCTGTTAGACAGGAAGCAAAACAAGAGATGTAAGGTGCGGAAGTTCAATATCTTCTGCAGAAACCAGAAAGAGTCTTCAGAAGGGTCATCTTGAGTTATGATGCCAGAGGCTTTGTTAGAGCTATCTGTTTGTTTTTGCAATAAATACTCCTTTTTAATTACCTACGCTTACTGTGTTATCAGGGACGCGGGTGGTGCTGTGGGTTAAACCACAGAGCCTAGGACTTGCTGCTCAGAAGGTCGGCAGTTCGAATCCCCACGACAGGGTGAGCTCCCGTTGTTCGGTCCATGCTCCTGCCAACCTAGCAGTTTGAAAGCACGTCAAGTGCAAGTAGATAAATAGGTACCACTCCAGCAGGAAGGTAAACGGAGTTTCTGTGTGCTGCTCTGGTTTCCAGAAGTGGCTTAGTCATGCTGGCCACATGACCCGGGAGCTGTACGCCGGCTCCCTCGACCAATAAAGCGAGATGAGCGCCGCAACCCCAGAGTCGGCCACGACTGGACCTAATGGTCAGGGGTCCCTTTACCTTTACTGTGTTATCAAGCTGGGAACCTGGACTCCTGACACACACAGTGCAGAAACTGGCTTCCACAAGATATAGTGAGTGCCACCATTGTGGGCGTTTAGCCGTGATGTCTATGTTCCGCTTCCATTGTCGGAAGCAGTGTGCTTCCAAATAAAAATTGCTGGATATCACAGGTGGGGAGAGCGATATCGCACTCAGGTTCTGCATGCTGGTTTCACATGGGCATTTGGCTGGTCAATGTGAGAACAGGATGCTGGACAAGATGGACCTTTGGCCCAATCCAGCAGAGCTCTTCTAGGGCTAAGCCTGGTGCATGTTAGCCCAGAAAACAAATTATCATTATCATTATCATTATCATTATCATTATCATTATCAGAATTATTAGAATTTATATACCACCCTATACACAGAGGTCTCAGGGCAGTTCACAGAAAAGATCACAATATATAAAATCAAAATAAGAACAATAACCCAATAACATCCCCCCCCAAAAAAGTCACGTTTTAAAAGGGCATAGGATGTCAGTCAGGTCAACCAAAGGCCTGGTTAAAAAGGAATGTTTTTGCCTGGCGCCTAAAGGTGTATAATGAAGGCGCCAGGAGAACTTCCCTGAGGAGAGGATTCCATAACAATCCAATAAAAAAAAGTCATAATAAAAACACAACTTGAAAACAAACCACTTGCCATATTTTTCGCTCTATAGGACACACCAGACCATAGGATGCACCTTGTTTTAGAGGGGGAGAACAAGAAAAAAAAATTCTCCCCCTCTCTGCTCAGCACCCCTTCCATTTCTCCTCCCGCTTGGCTGAAGGGGCGCTGCGCAGCTCTTCCTCTCTGCCGAAGCCAGGAGAGTCTTGCTCTCCCGGCTTCAGCAAAAGGAACCTGAAACAGCAGAGGTCCCGCTGCACTCTGGAGGCTTCAGGCGGCTATCCTTGAAGCCTGGAGAGCGAGAGGGGTCAGTGCGCACCGACCCCTCTCACTCTCCAGGCTTCAGCGAAAGCAACACGAAGCCTCCGGAGCACAGAAGGAGTGCTCCCCCTGCGCTTCGGAGGCTTCGTGTTGCTATCGCTGAAGCCAAGGAGCCTGCATTCGCTCCATAGGATGCACACACATTTCCCCTTAATTTTTGGAGGGGGAAAAGTGCATCCTATAGAGCAAGAAATACGGTGCTGTATCTCAAATAAAGCAACATTCAGCAATCCATTAGAACATAATAGTAAGCAGTAAAATTAAACATCAGCAAATAGTAATTAAACAGTTTACACTTTAAAATTACAATAAAGAATTACTCAGCTATAATCAATGAAAATAACGGCAAGTCACAATGCATAAAATAGCACAAAACATGCAAAACTACAAATACCACAAAAGCGTGTAAAAGGGTCAAACTGAGAAACACTATAAAATTACATATATATATATATATATATATGTGTGTGTGTGTGTGTGTGTGTGTGTATGTATATGTATATGTATATGTATATGTATATGTATATGTATATGTATATGTATATGTATGTATATCCCTGAACTCTTCTTCTCTCTTCCCAGCTGCTTCTGCTATTCTCAAAGTCAGGGTCTGGAGGGTCGTGCAAGGCAGGTGGGAAAAACCATTCCCTGATTGCCAGCACAAAGTCCCTCTCTAACGGAAACAAAGTGATGGGGATGGCTGCTCCTGTTGAATTTCTTCCTGGCAGGGGTACAAGGTCTGGCAGGTGGCATTCATATTCTAGATACATAGACCAGAAAGAAATAAAATATTTGCTCTGGGGTAGCATTAGCATTCCAGGAGATAATCCCATGGCAGTTTGCTGACCCCGTACCTTATAGTGTGCAGTAATGCTTATAGATCTCCTTCAATTAGAAGTCTTAATTAGAAAGGCCCTTAGCAGGACTTGATTGGATTTGGGCTCCTAGGAATAAATTAAGTAACTTTACAAGGCTCTCCTAATCATATGGGGTGTGTGGAATAAGAGCTGTAGTTTAATTTCAAGGTGTGCTCTCCAACTACTTGTGAATTAACCCAGAAGTGATAGGTCTGGGCACCGCAGTGATTGAGTACTTCTCTCTCTGTCTAATGCCGAAATGGTTGAGCTGTGTGATCCCTGGAGAGACGGAGGAGGGGTGGTGGCCAGGAAAGGGAGGAGAAGTGAACAAGGGAGGATGAAAGGACGGCAGGGCCTATTTGGGGGTCAAGGGCTCTCAAACACTCTGATGAAACTGCTGCGGTAGCTGGCAAGCAACCCAAATAAGATTAGATGCAGGAACTTCTCATTAACCCCAAACACAATAGGGCTGTCTATCTGGTATTCCTAAACTGCCCGGGCCAATGCTCAACCCTAGTTGTGCTACAGTCAATGTGGGTATTGCTTTGTTTCTCCTTCAATACCCATGCCAAACCCCATCTCAAACCCTCAATGATTTTGGGACTTCTTGTGCATGCGAAGCCAGGTTCCAACAGATTGTTGTTGTTGTTGTTGTTGTTGTTATTTATTATTATTATTATTTATACCCCGCCCATCTGGCTGAGTTTCCCCAGCCACTCTGGGCAGCTCCCAATCAAGTGTTAAATATTAAAAACTTCCCTGAACAGGGCTGGCTTCAGATGTCTTTTAAAGATAGGATAGCTGCTTATTTCCTTCACATCTGAAGGGAGGGTGTTCCACAAGGTGGGCGCCACTACCGAGAAGGCCCTCTGTTTGGTTCCCTATAACTTGGCTTCTCGCAGGGAGGGAACCGCCAGAAGGCCCTCGGCGCTGGATCTCAGTGTCCAGGCCGAATGATGGGAGTGGAGACGCTCCTTCAAGTATACAGGACCGATTGAGCAGATGAGACCAATAGTGGGTCCAATGGCCAAGAAAGCGGTTTCTGAACATGCTGTAGAGGAAAGTGAGGGGCCTATGGGTCTCATCAGCCTAGGAAGGTAGCCCATCTAGGAAAAGAAAAACTCTGATCCGAAACCTCCACTGCCCTGTGGGACATCTTGGGGAGAGAAAAAGGTGAAGGAGTAAACCCTATACAAATCCAGAATGGAGTCCCTAAGACGGTCGGATGGTGTATTGTGCGTCTCCTTCCAGCAACTCCTGCAGCCAAGCTGGCACCAAATGTATTGCTCTGCTTTCCTTTGGACCACATCAGTGAGGCCAATAAGGGGGTCCTGTTATCTGAGCAGCCCAGGACCTCCATACAGGCTTATGCCCTGAGGGGGTCACCTTGGTGCTGCTAACTCAGTGGTTTGACTTGACTTCAGCCCCAGAGGCACACTCCATTGTCTTTCGAGACAACAACAAGCCCTGCCAAAGCTTTGTTGTCTGTTACAATGGTGGAAGGCTCCCCATACAGGTACTGGTGAAACTTCCTTAGACCAGATATAATTACTAGATTTTCCTTTCCTCTCCCCCTGAAAATAGGCCGGTTCTGCTTTGTTTAGTGTCCTGAAGGCATAACCAATAGGCTGTCCTTCCATGGGATTTATTTTATTTCATGGAACAAAACAGCCCCTAGTCCATTGCATGAAGCATCACAGAGCGCACTTAACTCCTTTACTGGGGTCAAATGGACCAGAGTACATGAGAATCTCAGTATCGTTTCAGATTCCTGGAAAGTCTTCTATTTTTCCGTCTCCTCGGTGCCATGAGGTTCACTTTCTTAAGACGTGTTCTGTTGGTTCTAACAGGGCAGAAAGGCTTGGAAGGACTTCAACATCCCCAGATATCTCCAAAGTTCTGGGGTACTTTGGGGTGCTGGTATCTTAGCCAAGACCTTGTCTGCCACAGGGTGAATTCCCTCTTTATCCATATTATAGTCTAAGTACTGTACCTACATTGGACACGGGTGGCGTTGTGGGTTAAACCACAGAGTCTAGGGCTTGCTGATCAGAAGGTCGGCAGTTCGAATCCCCATGACGGGGTGAGCTCCCATTGTTCGGTCCCTTTTCCTGCCAACCTAGCAGTTCGAAAGCACCTCAAAGTGCAAGTAGATAAAAAGGTACCGCTCCGACAGGAAGGTAAACGGCGTTTCCGTGCACTGCTCTGGTTCGCCAGAAGCGGCTTAGTCATGCTGGCCACATGACCCAGAAACTGTCTGTGGACAAACTCCGGCTCCCTCGGCCAGTAAAGCGAGATGAGTGCCGCAACCCCAGAGTCGTCCGCGACTGGATCTAATGGTCAGGGGTCCCTTTACCTTTTTTTACTGTAACTACAGGCCTCGAGGTGTGGGAAGAATTTCTTTCGTTTCAAACACATCCCTGCTTCTTTCCGCCTTTTAGAAGCTCTCTTGAGTGTTGTGAGATTATCCTGATCACTTTTGCCTCTGATGGGGATATCATTAATCCTCGCCACTGCTCCACAGATCTCCTTTAAGAGGATTTCTGTGACCCTTTGGAATCTGTCTGGTTCTGGTAAAACTCCCAAGGGCAAGGTGTTATACTGGTACAAGCCTTTGTGTGCTTCGACTGTAGGAAATTTCTTGCTGTCTTCATCAAGGCTAGTAAGAATGGAACATGTCCAATTTGGAAGTACCTAGGGCTCCTCCAAGCGCTGCTGGCAAGTCCTCCGTTCAAGGAATGGGGGTAGCTGTCTAGTTTAGAAACTTGATTGACTGTGACTTTACAGTCGCCAATGGACCATAATAACGACTACCAGGGGTGTTGCCCATTCAGAAAAACTATATAAGGGAAATGATGCCTTCATGCTCCAGTTCCACTTCAGTTCTCTAGGGCACTGCTCTGGCTTTCAAGTATTTTGGCTGGCTTTCCTCCTAGATAGAAATCCTGGCTTTTATTCTGTAGTATAACCAGCCTCCTATAACCTCCTATAACCAACATAAAGATAAAGGTAAAGGGACCCCTGACCATTAGGTCTAGTCGTGACCGGCTCTGGGGTTGCGGCGCTCATCTCGCTTTATTGGCCAAGGGAGCCGGCGTACAGCTTCTGGGTCATGTGGCATGACTAAGCCGCTTCTGGTGAACCAGAGCAGCGCACGGAAACGCCGTTTACCTTCCCACCGGAGTGGTACCTATTTATCTACTTGCACTTTGACATGCTTTCGAACTGCTAGGTTGGCAGGAGCAGGGACCGAGGAACGGGAGCTCACCCCGTCGCAGGGATTCAAACCGCTGACCTTCTGATTGGCAAGTCCTAGGCTCTGTGGTTTAACCCACAGCGCCACCCGCGTCCCCATAACCAACATACTTATGTCTAATTAATGCATGAAGGGGTTAATGCCATACCACTTGCCATGTCACTTCCCTTACCTCAGAAGGAACTAGAAAACCAAGCCTGTTGCCCCTCACCCCACCCCCATCTACCTGTGAAACTCTGCAAGTGAAGAGGTTTGAGCTGGTTGCTCCAGCTCAACTGCAAGACTCTTATCAGCCACTCTTGAGTTCCTGTAGCAGGGGTAGGCAACCTAAGGCCCGGGGGCCAGATGCAGCCCAATTGCCTTCTCAATCCAGCCCGCAGACGGCCCGGGAATCAGCATGTTTTTACATGAGTAGAATGAGTCCTTTTATTTAAAGTGCATCTCTGGGTTATTTGTGGGGCATAGGAATTCGTTCATTTTGTTCCCCAAAATATAGTCTGCCCCCCCACAAAATCTGAAGGATGGTGGAAAAAGGCTGCTGACCCCTGTCCTATACCAATAATCTAGGAACTTTTACCACTTTGTAACTAATCTATGTTTTACTGACTATGCAACTTAATATGCGGAAAAGCACATGAACCAGACCTTTGAAGAATTTGTAAGTAAACCAATTTTTAATGTCTTTCCCTATGCTGGGGGAAGAGGAAAATTATGGATGTCACTTGGACTAGTGGCCTATATTTCCACTTTGCTGCATATTTTGGGACTTGAAATCTCTGCTGGGCTTCTCTTACCAAGAATACTTGCCCAAAGCTGTTCCTTGTGGGTATGACAATTTCTGTACTTCCCTGTTACAGATCTGGTCCCAGTCTAGTGTGAGTTCCTTCAGCCATGCTTAACCAAACAGATGTGCCCTTTCTCCTTTTACTACTTAAGATTTTATGTTGTCCTTTGTATGTGACTTAAAGACTCTAGGCCTGGGGTATTTCCGCCAGTTTAAGTCCTTAATTTCACTCTTATCTTCATTGCTGCACTCAGGCATCTTCTATGTTTCTCGCTGACAACTGTAACAGAAGTTGTTGTTGTTTAGTCGTTTAGTCGTGTCCCGACTCTTCGGACCAGAGCATGCCAGGCACTCCTGTCTTCCACTTGGTCAAACTCATGCTGGTAGCTTCAAGAACACTGTCCAACCATCTCGTCCTCTGTCGTCCCCTTCTCCTTGTGCCCTCCATCTTTCCCAACTTCAGCGTCTTTTCCAGGGAGTCTTCTCTTCTCATGAGGTGGCCAAAGTATTGGAGCCTCAGCTTCAGGATCTGTTCTTCCAGTGAGCACTCATGGCTGATTTCCTTCAGAATGGAGAGGTTTGATCTTCTTGCAGTCCATGGGGCTCTCAAGAGTCTCCTCCAGCACCATAATTCAAAAGCATCAATTCTTTGGCGATCAGCCTTCTTTATGGTCCAGCTCTCACTTCCATACATCACTGCTGGGAAAACCATAGCTTGATCTATACGGACCTTTGTTGGCAAGGTGATGTCTCTGCTTTTTAAGATGTAACAGAAGTACCTGTATCTACTTCCATGCCTACTGGGTGACTACTGAACTGTACAGTGACTTTATAAGGCACCATTCCCTGCCTCCCCATTACATCATAAACCATGAGAACGGCATCATCTGCCCCCTCTCCCACTTCCTCCCATAGGTGATGTGCTGCTTGTTTTCTTCTCTGTCCCTTGACTTGGTTGTACTACCAGACAGCCTCCTTTGCAATTTATTGCTCCATGCCCAGTTCTTCTGCATTTCATAGCATTAGGACATTCCGTGTCTCCAGATATAGGCTGAATGCATTCCCCCACAATGGAAACACCTCTCCGTTCCTAAACTACTGTTGTGGGTTATGCACTTGGTTCATAGACTTGTTTTGAGTTTCTTTATTGTTAAGGTCTCCTGCCAACCTAGCAGTTTGAAAGCACGTCAAAGTGCAAGTAGATAAATAGGTACCGCTCCGGCGGGAAGGTAAACGGCATTTCCATGCGCTGCTCTTCTTCGCCAGAAGTGGCTTAGTCATGCTGGTCACATGACCCAGAAGCTGTACGCCGGCTCCCTTGGCCAATAAAGCGAGATGAGCGCCACAACCCCAGAGTCGGCCACGACTGGACCTAATGGTCAGGGGTCCCTTTACCTTTATTGTTAAGGTGCAAATCCTGTAATTTTTTTCGCTCAATGGAGGCTGGTCCATTTGGGTGAATGAGTCTGCCCTGAAATAGCCCTCAATCACCTACCTTCTTAACCAGTTCAGGGTTGGGACTGATCATCAGCAACCTCCTCTGTAGACACAGTGTTGCCCTCATAGAACTCATCTGGGAAGAGGATGGGGGCGAAACTAGAGGGCGCAGTTTGAGGAAGGCTGCTTTACTTGCTAAGGTTCTGCCGTATAGTCAACACTGATCAAACCCTGCTCACATGCTTGCTGACATCAGTTTTTATGGAAAGGGATAAACTGGATTTTTCACTCTTTTCTTGTATTGATTTGGCAACCAAAGAGCAAATATTGACAAGAATTATGTTGCACCAAGGTACCAAAAGCCACATATATATATCCCAGGAATTATGGGATTTCAGAGAGAGAGAATTCCCACACAACTATTAAAGGAACAGAAGTTGTGCCCTCTTCTCCACCTGGTCTCTTGATTCGTATCTTGGGCTATGTAATGATTTCAATAACCAATTCCCATCCTTATTCAGTCAAAGGTAAGCTATTTCACAATTATGGAATTTTAAATACACAGTAAAGATGGGCATCTGAGCTCAAAAATGTTCCCAAGACTCATTGTACCTCTGAAAGGTAAAATAATTATATATATATATATATATATATATATATATATATATATCCTTAAGAACACCATATAGTAAATTTTAAATAGGAGTGGATAAACCTGTCCATTTCGCTTTCTCTCGGTTTTCTAATATATACGTATTTTTGCATGCGATTTGGATTGATATACACATTTTTTCCAAGCAATTTCAATATAATGCCTGTTGTGTTATTGTCTTTATTTGCTTGGCGAAGAGTATCACAAAATTCAGAGAAGCGTGAACTTTGAAGGATGCTTTTATTTCGGTATGGTTTTTCATAATTTGCAAGAGTAGTGAACACTACTGTGCAATTCTATGCATGTCCACTCAGAAGCAAGTTTCATTGAGTTCAATGGGCCTCACTTCCAGGTGACTATAGGATTGCAGCCTGGGGCAGTACAAAGTCTGGAGTATGTTAGGCAGCACAAGCAATCTTGTCTCTGATAAAGTAAGCCCAAACTCCATTGTTAAAGTTCTCTCTAAGTCATTATCGGGGGGCGGTAGGAGGAGCTCGGGGAAAATGAGTTCCCTTACCTTTTTAAAATTATATATCTGTATATATTTATTTGTTGGGGGCGGACTGGAAGGGATATACACCCAGTGCCTGAGCCTATGCAGAATGACCTGGCTAAGCCATTAAGAAACAGCACGGGACCAATGAGGTCCTCCCCACTTGCCCAGAGGTGTGAACAGAGACAGGGGTTTGGAAGGTTGCCAGGGTAACTGGGTGTGAGGTGTCAGGAAAAGAGAGCTTTTAGCAAGGTGTTCTGGGAAGAAAAAGGAAGGAAGAAAGAGTCTGGGATCCATCTTGGGCAGGCTGGCTGAAGGCTGGCTGGGAAAGATGCATTTGTCTCCAAAGCTGCACTGTTGTCAGGGACAATTCCCTCTCAAAATGACCATGCTGTAAGATCTGGACTCCCTCCATGCAGACTGAAGGTGTAAATAGGTGAATAAGCCATATTTCTTCAAGCTGTAGCAGTCTCCGCCATGTCTCCAAAGAAAACAGACCCTGGGTGAGTGCCTGAAACCCCATGGGCTCTTGCCACTGCTCAGCAGAGATAGGGGGAGGCACTCAATTTTTGTAGTAGTAGTAGTAGTAGTAGTAGTAGTAGTAGTAGTAATAATAATAATAATAATAATGTGTTTCTTTCAAGTGGAGTGAGACTATCAGTCTTTAGTGGAGGAAAACGAAGATTACAGGAAGGTGTGATTACTGAGGAAACTGTAAGGTACACAGTCCACACCCAGCTGAAGTCAAAAGGCAGAACTTCCATGTTTAAATGGTAACTGATTGCACCTTCCCTGGGCATAAATCTCACTAAATACCATGGGCCCTCCTTCCAGGTCCATGTATATAGGGCCTGAAGTCAATGCTGCGTTTGCAGAAATTTATAGGGCACTTACATGCATGGAGCGAGAGTGGGGGGTGAATGGGTGATAGATGCAGCTTCTTCTTCTTCTTCTTCTTCTTCTTCTTCTTCTTCTTCTTCTTCTTCTTCTTCTTCTTCTTCTTCTGCGATCATTTGTAGCCAAGAAATATTATCTTCCATGAACACGGTCTTAACAGTGAGTCCGTAAGTGACTGTGGAGGCCAATTCTGGATCCACATGTCCTTCCCCAGTGGGGTCATAGATTTCTGGGCGGGAGTTGATCACGGTGAGGGTTTGCCAAACCTGCCTTCCTCTTAGCACATTTCTTCCTTTTGTCCTGAATTCAAGCATCTTCAAAGCCCATGACACCTTTGGTAAAGGCTGTTCTCCAATTGGAGCGCTCGCAGGCCAGTGCTTCCCAGTTGTCGGTGTTTATACAGTGCTGCAGGTGGAGCACTGCGGTGCTGAAAGTGCAAAGAGGGCTTAGAAGGACCGCACCGCCAATCTTTTTCTCAATAAAAGTGCCAACACAAAACGCCTCCACTTTGTCTCCCAGCAGCAACCGCCCTGCTTTTCTATCAGTCGGGGATCAAAGAGGACACTGTTGGAGGGGAGTCACATCAATACTAATTAACAATTCAACTAGTCTACAGGCTCTCTGCCATGCTCCTTCGTTTTATCATTGCAGCTGTTGAAAGCTACCAAGATAGTCGTATTTCAAGTAGGGAGGTAAAAAGCTGTTTTATCAAGCCACCAACACGCTCTCTGCGTGCAGCACATTGGAATGCTAATATACTGGGCCTATTCTCTTGGGAGCAGGGAGAGCCAATGGGTGGGAGCAGCTGGAACCTGTGACTCTCCTCATGTTGTTAGACTACAACTCCCATCATCCCTGACCATCGTCGATGCTGTCTGGGACTGATGAGAGTTGGAGTTCAACAACATCCAAGCAGGCTGCAGGTTCCCCATCCCTGGGATAGAGCATTGGCTGAGAAATTACGTTCAAAACTCTACTTAGTTGCTTTGTGGCTCTGGGCAGTGGCATAGCACGGGGTGTTGGTGGTGGTCACAGGGGCAGCTGGTTGCTCCAGGCGCAAAATTCTTAGGGGCACAAAATTTCAACACCCGGAGCTGCCTCAAATCAGCTGCCTGCTTCTGTTGCTGGCTTATCCATGCGAACCAGGAATTGACCTCTCCAGACAATGGACTCTCTGCGGCAATGGACGCCGCTATGTAGTTGAATGTGCATGCGTTCCCCGTCCATTTCCCTCCCTCCCTCTCCTTGGCATACATTTCAATAGGTGAAATCACTCCAGCTGGCTGAAGCCAATGCATCTTAAACATTTACTGTGGGAACCTTTGGCTGGATTGTGTCCTTGCAAATTGGACAACAGAAACTGCAGGGGCTTCAAAACACACACCACAGGCCACAGCCACATGGACAGGAAGGGGGAGGGAAGATACTTGATCAACTTAACTTCTACACATATTAAACATCTCCTTTTGATCTCTAAATCTCCTGTTTCCAATCCGGCATCTTAAAAATGCCAAGCTTACACCCTCTCCCCTAATGATAAATGTGCTCCAGTCCTTCCGAAAGCTTAAAGACCTCTCCCTTCAGGCCAGAGCATTTGATAAAGAAATGAATCTTGCCGATTAATAATTCCCTAGGCTGAGTTTCTGTTTAATAACTGTTCTGTCAGTGATAGATCTAGAAGGCTCGGCTGTGTTTATATGCAAGCGTGCATATAACTGGAAGAGGGTGGCAGGCCGGGGGTGGGGGAGAAGAATGAGGGGACAAGGAGTAATTTGATTGTGGCTGGAAGATTTGGCAGGCAAGCATTACAAAGCAGCTCTTTAGCAATGGCTGGGGAGTGGGGGTGGGGGTGGGGAAGCCTCCCAGCATGACAAATCGTCCCCTTCACTGCTTCCCCCCACCCTTCCTCTCCAAATGCGCTATCTGATTAAGCAGCAGCGAGCCAATCAGAGTGTATGATTGGGGAAATATTTCCTCCTTGGCATTCAAGAGAACAATTCCTTACCCGGGGAAAATTACATTAAAAATAAATAAATGGAAAAGCATCAATCAGCTAGGAAAATATATTCAGCTTTTCGGCTCTCTGGAGGGAAAGCAATTTTTTAGAAAACTTAAATAGGACTAAGGGCCTTAGCTTGATTTGGATTCCACCCTCCCCTCACTGTGTTACTTAAAAGGATAGGCTTGCAACATTTCTGTGCATGAACTCTATAGGGTCTGTACTTTTCAGTAAACGAAACCTCTGAATATTTACAGTGCCACTGAGATGCAGGAAGAGACTACTGTTCAAGTAAACAACCATAATTTACAAATTCATTGTATTTCCCACCCAGACCATAGTATGTCCTGTGTTGCATTGTGTGAAGGGCTGCGTGAACTATCATGGCAAATCAAAACATTCATTGGTAGCTGCCAGGGGTGGAGGAAAGGGGGAGGTGGGGGCGGCTCACCCCAGGTGTCATCACTGAGGGGGTGATATTCAGTGCACTGCCTGCCCGCGACTCCCAAGCCTACCCTGAGCCATTGAGGGAAGGGGAGAAGAAGAAGAAGAAGAGTTTGGATTTGATATCCCGCATTATCACTACCCGAAGGAGTCTCAAAGCGGCTAACATTCTCCTTTCCCTTCCTCCCCCACAACAAACACTCTGTGAAGTGAGTGGGGCTGAGAGACTTCAGAGAAATGTGACTGGCCCAAGGTGACCCAGCAGCTGCATGTGGAAGAGCGGGGAATCGAACCCGGTTCACCAGATTACGAGTCCACCGCTCTTAATCACTACACCACACTGGCTCTGTCTGCAGCCTTCTCCCCTTCCCCCTTCGTTTTGACAGCTCAGAGGAGGCTTGGGAGTTGCGGGCGGGCGGTGAGCCATTGCCCCCCGCTCCCGGGCTGCTTCGGGGGGGAGGAGGAAAGCCTCCCCTGAGCTGTTAAAAGGAAGACGGAAGGGAGGGAAGCTGCTGGCAAAGCGGCGTGGCTCCCTGCCTCGCCCTGGTCTAGGAAGCAGGCCGCCATGGGCAGCTTGCTGTGCCCCTGTGGGCATCTCACCCCCTGGGACGCTCGCCGTGGCGCCCCCCTGAGACGCTCGCCCTGCTACCATGGCCCCGCTTCAGGGTGCACAACATATACCTTTTTGAAGAAACCAGAGGCTTTTCTCCTGGGCATCGTTGGCCAATCGGTGTTAAAGAAGGATAGAATTTTTTTAATGTATGCTACAGCAGCAGCAAGAATACTTATCGCAAAGTATTGGAAGACACAAGATCTACCCACCCGGGAAGAATGGCAGATGAAGGTGATGGATTACATGGAACTGGCGGAAATGACTGGCAGAATCCGAGACCAGGGAGAAGAGTCGGTAGAAGAAGGTTGGAAGAAATTTAAAGACTATCTCCAGAAACATTGTAAAATTAAGGAATGTTAGAAGGATGCTGGAATGAAGTTATGTGGTTTTAGCAGTAATGTTACAAAGGAGTATGTAAAAATGGATTGTTAATAGGTGAGAATGTAAAGTTATAATATACTAAGATAAATTATTAAGATAAAAACAAAGATGGAAAGGATTTGCTGAATTAACTAATTGAAGTAGAATACAAAAAAGGGAGGTGTGAGGAGGTCAAGGAAACAAGCAAATGAAAGATAAGATGTGGAAAAATTGATTTGTTTTTAATTGTTTTATTTTTCTGTATTTTGCATTTTTGTTTTATTTTCTTTTACTTTTGTAATTCTTTGAAATTTTAATAAATATTATTATTTTTTTAAAAAAACATGTGTGCCACTCCGGTTGCCGGAGCAGCTAGTTCGGCCTCTGCCTGCAGCTCCATCTTTCAGTAAAGGTGCTTGCAATTGGCAGATGAAAAGAAAAAGTAGTGGGCAAGTTATTGCACATCGGCCAATTATAAAAGGATCAATAAAGTAAGACCACTGACAACTCTGCTAGTTAGATTACGGCCCAGTGTCCAAGTTCAGATTCTCAGTGTGACACATTGGAACTATTTCCATCAGACCCAAACTGGAGCTTGTAAGTTGGTCAAAGCACACATTGAAGAGACTGAATGAAAACATGCTGTTTGAAACACATGTTTTCGCAATGTCCTTCACTTACCAAGTTTTGGGAGGAAATATTGGAATGCATAAACATGACAGTGCTGAAAAAGTTAAAATTTTCAGAGGGAAATATCCTTTTGAATTATGTACCTGCTGCATGGAATTTGACGACTGGACAAGGCAAATGGATTTTTCATGCCCTGACTACAGCCAAACGATGGATATTGATGTACTGGAAAGATAAATCTATGCTCCTCTTTAGTCAATGGATTGAAAACATGATGACACTTGCAACTTATGAACTGATTGCTCACAGACATGGGCTTTGTATGAACAAGTATAACGTTAGTTGGAACGTGTTTATATATTAAAAATAGTAGTTTATAAAAAGTGCTCCCCCCCTTAAAATGTTTAGGGGTACTGAGAATCAGGAAACACTATGACAGGAAATGAGGCCACCACTGGGATAGCAACAGAACTGATGATTCACTGTGCTAGAGAAGAAACTAAAATTTTAAAAGTATTTAGTTTCTTCTGTTAGGGTGGCGCTGTGGGTTAAACCACTGAGCCTTGGGCTTGCCGATCAGAAGGTTGCCGATTCGAATCCCTGTGACGGGGTGAGCTCCCTGATCCTGCCAACCTAGCAATTCAAAAGCACGTCAAAGTGTAAGTAGATAAATAGGTACCACTCTGGCGGGAAGGTAAATGGTGTTTCCGTGCGCTGCTCTGGTTCGCCAGAAGTGGCTTAGTCATGCTGGCCACATGACCTGGAAGCTGTATGCCGGCTCCCTCGGCCAGTTAAGCAAGATGAGCGCCGCAGCCCCAGAGTCGTCCGCGACTGGCCCTAACGGTCAGGGGTCCCTTTACCTTTACCTGTTAGATTCACAAAATGTTTAGGAGTATGTGTGCCCCTGCGTCAGTTGGCAGCCCTATTAAGAAGGCATCAGGGAACAGAGAAAGCTTGGAGTGAGGAAGCTTAATGATATGCAAAAATGGGAAAGCAGAAAACACATACCTGGGTGAAGGGGTCATGTTATGTACTGAGCTTGGATCCTAGAACAATAGGCAGGTAGGTTCCCAGAAGGCAGCAACCTGATTGGTATGCAGGAGCCGCCCAATCAGGCTCCAGGAGGAAGTGAATCAGCAACCTGATTGGCCTTCAGGAACAGTCCAATCAGGCTCCAGGAAGGGAGTTGAATCAGCCAATCACACGGGACTCATTGTGTAAATAATGTATATATAGCCAGAGGTTTTGGGGGAAAGCACTCACTCACTGTTTACCATGAGATGAAATAAAGAGCATGAAATCAAGACTCAACCCGAGTATATTTCAGGTCAGCAGCAAGACAAAAGTCCAAAGCTGAAAGAAATCCAGGAAACTAACCAGCTACGGTTGTGCAGGCAAGGAAAACAACCTGCAAATGAGGTTGCCAATTAGGGCTCCGTTCTGCTTGGCAGATCAGACATTCGGGGATATCAGAAGGTTAAGTTTTCAAAAGGTCATTACCACCGATTAGCCTTGGATATCTCCCAAATGAGAGCACCTGCCCTTATCGCCGTCTGATACGGCTCTCCCTCCCTCTCTCCCTCACCTGGCAAGAATGGCACGCTCCTCTGGCGGCCAAAAAGCTGTATATGGGGCATTTGTTATGTTGTGAGCAGCCTATGCAATGGAGACGAGATAATTCACTCCTGCTGCTACATCAGGGCCCAAGGGCACAGCCAGCCAGCCACCCAGGAGCAATAGCAAAGCCCCGGAGCAGAGTAATGACTTGCCACTGGGGTGTTTTATGGGGGGACAGAACGTGGAAAATAGGCCCATCTGTTATTTTCCGTGGGGCTGTTCAGTTCGGATTCTAGCAATCCAAAGGACAGTGTTTTTTTGCACACTTGGAGAAAAGGTGACAAAGCCAGTGGCCGATTCTTGCCATCCCTTTCCTAAAGGAAAAACAGAGACGAGAATGTGATTGGGGCTGCCATACATCCGAGTTTTCGCTCAGAAAAATGGCGTCCGGGCGGATTTTTTGCTGAATTGGCAAAATGTCTGAGAAAACCCAGATGTATGGCAAGTTGGGCTATTTTTTATTTTTTTTTTAAGTCTTTAAAAATGAAAGAAAAAGCCCCAAAATGATTTTTTTTGGGGGGTGGGAGAAAATAAAAATAAAAATGGCCACCCAGTTGGGCCATTTTAGGGAGAACTAAAATTCCCTTTGCTTTGAGAGGGAAAGAGAGACCTCTGAAAATGTATGCTGAAGGAAGGTTGTTATGTTTTATTGGACAATACCGAGTGTGGAAAATAGGTCCATCTGTCAGAGACAGGATTCTTAAAACAGTTCATGCAAAGGAGAGGCCATTTCAGATGTCACCACACCTACCGTAAAAGGCTATTTGCAGGAACTTTAGGACCAGCTAATATACTGCACCTCTGGTGATGAAAGACCAGGTGCAAGGGAAGAATGATGAGTCATTTAAAGGCCTGTATAAAGATGGCCATCAGTAGACAAGAAGAAAACAGGCTTTTAATCTTTGTTTCGGGGAGAAAGGTTGCTAGGGTTACAGGATGCAGCTGGAGGTGAAGCAACACCCCCCCCCAAAAAAAGAACATGTTTTACTGGTTTGGGCCAGTAAAAGCAAACTCCAAATTCAAACCATGTAGACTCCAAAATATCAAATCTTAATTTGTGGATTTGTCCACTAGCAGAACAACTCGGGGAATAGCCAGTCCAGTCTTAACAGATCAAAATGAGTGACCCCTCTAGAGTGCCATCAACATCTGTGCATTGGCTGGTATGTCAGCCAAGTTGACTTAGAACCTACAAGTTAATCGGAATTTATGTTAATCCAGGTAAAAAAATCAATTTGTGAATGTCATGGTTAAGTCAGGTTAAACTGGCATTTCCCCCCTGTTATTTTTAGATTGTACTAAGGTCACTTTTGACTCAGCTACATTAGTCAAAATACAGCATTATAAATGCATTATAACACTGTGACATCAGATGGCACTGTAGAGCTGAAATCGCAACTCAATTATATTTTCAATTGCGAGTTTTACAACTTTATTTGCAGATCGTCTTTTTTTTAACAGCTGTGTAGATCTAGCCTTTGTCACCGCCATGCATCTGATGATATTGTCCACAGAAGGGACATGGGTGGAGAAGGGACAGGGGTGGCGCTGTGGGTTAAACCACAGAGCCTAGGGCTTGCCGATCAGAAGGTTGGCGGTTCAAATCCCCATCATGGGGTGAGCTCCCGTTGCTCAATCCCTGCTCCTGCCAACCTAGCAGTTTGAAAGCACGTCAAAGTGCAAGTAGATAAATAGGTACCGCTCCGGCGGGAAGGTAAACAGCGTTTCCGTGCACTGCTCTGGTTTGCCAAAAGCGGTTTAGTCATGCTGGCCACATGACCCGGAAGCTGTACGCCGGCTCTCTTGGCCAATAAAGCGAGATGAGCGCCGCAACCCCAGAGTCGGCCATGACTGGACCTAATGGCCAGGGGTCCCTTTACCTTTTCGCAACTCAATTATATTTTCAATTGCGAGTTTTACAACTTTTTTTGCAGATCGTCTTTTTTTTAACAGCTGTGTAGATCTAGCCTTTGTCACTGCCATGCATCTGATGATATTGTCCACAGAACCTGGGAGATTAAAGCAGCCTTTCCCAACCTAACCCCCCTCCAGATGTTTAGCACTGCAACGCACACCAGCCCCAGCCAGTGGGGGAGAAACCCTCTCCAGCACCTGGGGTGGTACGCCAAGGGGTGGGGTGAACTGCCTGGTGACGCACGAGCAACATCTGTATGGAGTGCGCATGTGCAGCAGCCCGTACGGAGTGTGCATGCGCAGCAGCCTGTACTGTAGCTATTCGAGAGGCAGCCCATATGGACACCCGTATGAATGGCGCACGAGAGCGGCAGCCCGTACAGTCGCCGTGTGAGAGGCAGCCCATATGGATGGTGTGCGAGAGTGGTAGCCCATACAGACACAGTGCGAGCACTGCCTATACTGACTGCATGTGCCTTTGGCCGCTCTACAGCTGGGGGGAGACAGAGGCCATCTTGTCCATAGTTGTCAACCGTCCCTTATTTGGCGGGAAACTCCCTTATCCCAGCGCCATGTCCCACTGCTGTCCCTTATTGATGATGTCCCTTAAATTTCCCGGATTTCAAAGGAAGCAGCTCCTCTCCCTCCCTCCTTGCTGGCCAAGGAGGAGGGAGGCTCCAACTGTGTTGCTTGGCTGCCTGGCCCGTCCCCCTCCAGCCTCCTCTCACCAGCCTCGGCCCCCGGGAGCCCCTTGTCACACACCCACCCCAGAGTGGTACCCAGGGCAGACCACCCCCTCCGCCCCCCACTTTGTATGCCCCTGGCCCCAGCTAGCCATGCTGGAGGGCACCAAGGCAGAACATAAGATAGAATGAAGAATAAAAAAGTTTTAAATGTTAGAAATTATCAGTTTTGATCCAGGCCTCCTGCTGAGATTCTCTGTTAGATTCCGAAGAAGCAGATCTGTGGGTGTACAGAGTCCCTTAGATCAGTGGGGCATATGATCCACCCAATAGATCCACCCGGATCACTGACAGCCCAATGAAGAGCTACAAGAGCAAACTAGTGTCGCCCAACATTTAAGCCCAGGAGCTTTCCCCCCGCTGACCTCCCCATGGCAGCTCATGAAACGAATAATGCAAATGTCGAAAGAAACTATTTTTTCCTTCAAAGTACCCTCGCACATTATTCCAGACCTCATCACTTTAATCCGTAGAGTAAATAACCTGCTGAATGAAATGTGCTATTTCAGGGCTATAAAAGGGGAAATTCATTATATCACCTTTTCCTAATGGGACATCATAAGCCGTAGTGTGCGATTTCTGCAGGAGGCAGCTGCAGCCCCAGTAGCGCTGCCCTGTCCCATAATTCACTGTAAATGGTAGGAATTCAAGCTGCATCTGTTTCATTACAGGAAGACGAAGTGCTGCACCGGCTCTGAATTACATTTCTATTCATTTCGCAGAGTTCTGATTATTATTATTTTTTAAATATTTGCTTCCCGTACAGAAATGGTTGCCATTGTATAAAGATTACATAGCTGACAATTTTACTCTTTTCTCGGAATTAATAACAAAATGCAAATCAGACTCCTTTTTTACACCTTTGACTTAATGCGATACTCAAAGAGCAGAACGTTTTACATACTGAATGGAAACTTTGAATTATTGCCCTTTTGTTTCCTATATACACACCCAAGGCACATGTGTTTGGGGTGTTTTGTTTTTCGGTTTCCTCCTTCCTGGTTTGTTTGAATTCATCCATCAAACTCGGTTTCTGATCCAGTCATTTGGTTTGCCCTCTTCTCCTCCTCCTCTTCATCCCCTCCCGTGTCATGTTTGTCGGGTGATAAAACCTCCCTCACTAAATCAAGAAGAACAATTCTCCTTCGTTCAATCCATATATTAAAGATCCAAAGCTCAGCATGCCTGGTCATCTAGATAAATCCCCGAGTTATTGTCAAGGCAGAACACTGAGTTACGGTCACCACTGCTATTGCTCTATTAAACTTTGCAGCCTGCTCTCTCCTGCGCAGACTGGGGCGCCCACACTGTCATTCGAAGCAAATAAATCACACAGGGTGGTTTTCAAAAAGCCTGCCTGCTTCATTTTATAGTTTGCGTAATCACTGGTTTTGGGTAGGGAGGGGGCAGGAGATGTGTTTGCATGTGTTTAGTTTTTAGATAAGTTGTTAAACGATATGGCGAGTGTTGAATTATTTTAAATGTTGATCCTATACAGGACTTTTGGGATGCGGGTGGCGCTGTGGGTTAAACCACAGAGCCTAAGGCTTGCCCATCAGAGGGTAGGCGGTTCAAATCCCTGCAACAGGGTGAGCTCCTGCTGTTCGGTCCCTGCTCCTGCCCACCTAGCAGTTTGAAAGCATGTCAAAGTGCAAGTAGATAAAGAGGTACCGCTCCAGCAGGAAGGTAAATGGCATTTCTATGTGGTGCTCTGGTTCGCCAGAATAAACTGAATAAACACAGTTCCAACAACAACAACAACCCTTTCACACCAACAGGTGAGCATGTTTATGATTTCTTCATGTTCATGCTGTGGGAAGCCTCCTGTGAGAGCCTGCTAGGGAGCTGACAGCCCTACACTTTCCCCAATAATATCTAGAAATTCGAAATGAAAAATTCCTTTCAAGTTAGCATAAGGTGACAAAGAATAGGGTGGAATCTAGACACATATAAAAAAACATTGTGAAAATGCTTTTAAAAAACGTTTTGAAAAATATATTGAATTTGCCATAGCTCACCACCGCCATCTAGTGTCACATTCCTATAATGCACTTTACAACACACTTAAAACATTTTATTTGCAGCTGTATAGCTGAGTCCCTAGGTCACAGTGAACCTCAGTGCTTACCTTTGAGTAAGCAACCATAGAACTGGACAGTCTTGGGGAAGTAGAAAGAATAGACCACTCAATTGTTCCTTGGTCAGATCACATCTGGAATACTGTGTCCAATTTTGGGCACCACAATTTAAGAAGGATGTTGACAAGCTGGAATGTGTGCAGAGGAGGGCAACGAAGATGATCAAGGCCAAGGGTCTGTAAACCAAGCCTTCTGAGGAGTGGTTGAAGGAGCGGCTTATGTTTAGTGTGGAAAAGAGGAGACTGAGAGGAGATATGATAGCAATCTTCAAATATTTCAAGGGCTTTCACATAGAAGATGGAGCAAGCTTGTTTTCTCCAGCTCTGGAGGGTAGGACTTGAACTAATGGCTTCGTTACAAGATTCAGTTGTGCATTAGCTATGTGAAAAAACGATCAGACGGATTCTGTTCTCTTTTCCATTTTCTGTGTCTGAGGAGTGTATGATGTTCCAACTTGCTGTCCTCTGTTAGAAAAGCTCTCCCGTTCTGGACCAGTTTAAAGATTAAAAACCCAAAGGCGCGAGAGACAAGGGCCTTGAAGTTGTTGAACAACAACTAGCAACTGGGCAGCAAACTGAAAATGTGCACAGATCACCTGGTATACGGCTTTCCCCACTACAGTGAGATTTATTGCATTGCTGTTTATAGTAAGTACATATAAATTAGCATATGCAAATTTTAAGCTAATCTGTGTCCTCTTTTTTGCCGATACATTATGACCACCCACAGAAATCCAGCTGTCAGTTTGAATTCCTGTTAGCGCTGATTGGACATCAATTTCCGTGTTACCATTCATTTCCCCCCCCCCCACATGCTTGTTTCTCTCATGCTTGCGCTGCATCATAGGTATCGTTATTTTAAAACCTTGTCAACCTTAGGCTGTATCTACACACACACTCCATTACAGGTTTAAAATATCTTGTGAATGTAGACAGCTTGTTATTTAAGAATATTGGAAGTAGATGCAGTCACGAAATTAAAAGACGCCTGCTTCTTGGGAGAAAAGCAATGTCAAACCTAGACAGCACCTTAAAAAGCAGAGACATCACCTTGCCGACAAAGGTCCGTATAGTTAAAGCTATGGTTTTTCCAGTAGTGATGTATGGAAGTGAGAGCTGGACCATAAAGAAGGCTGATCGCCGAAGAATTGATGCTTTTGAATTCTGGTGCTGGAGGAAACTCTTGAGAGTCCCATGGACTTCAAGAAGATAAAACCTCTCCATTCTTAAGGAAATCAGCCCTGAGTGCTCACTGGAAGGACAGATCGTGAAGCTGAGGCTCCAATATTTGGCCACCTCATGAGAAGAGAAGACTCCCTGGAAAAGACCCTGATGTTGGGAAAGATGGAGGGCACAAGGAGAAGGGGACGACAGAGGATGAGATGGTTGGACAGTGTTCTCGAAGCTACCAGCATGAGTTTGACCAAACTGCAGGAGGCAGTGGAAGACAGGAGTGCCTGGCGTGCTCTGGTCCATGGGGTCACGAAGAGTCGGACACGACTAAGCGACTAAACAACAACAAAATAATCTTAGGAGCTGCAGAGCAGGCATAGCATAGTGGCTTAGGGCTGGTCCCCCACCTAATTGGATGCTCTACCAAGAATAGTATAACAGAACAAAAATAAGAGACTATGTACGTTTAACATGTGAATTATTAAAATATCATACCAAGAGCTCCTTAATGATAGAAAACATCTATTGGCTTCTCTTTTCCCAGTAGCGTGTTTCTGTTCCAGCATAAAATGGAAGACACTATGTAACTCCTCAAAGAGTGACTTTGTTCACAGCCATGGTATGCCAAACTTCCCCCAGCCATTCCTATATTGGAAGCACTGGTGTATTTCCACCCACATTTAACAACTAGAATTTTAGCACTCACCATGAGATTTCCCACCAGAGATGTAATGTTCCCTTTCAACAGTGTTCCCAAAACATCGTCACAAAATTAATAATCGGCTTGTTGATATCTCATTGCCTAATATATTCTTTGCACGTTCTACAAAGCCTTGCCAACATTTTCTTAACTTGTTCCCTCGTACAGATTTCAGCACTGAATCTATGGAATGCGGACATCAAGTAGGGTCCAACGAATGATTGTTGTTAGTGAACTAAGCAAGGATTTCCGCTTCCACAATGGGCCTTTCCCACTCTCCTCCCCCCATGCACCCCTCAAATTGAATTGGGTGGTGGTGGTCAAGAGAACCGCTGGAATAGTGCACAGGGGAAGGAGAGGACAGTTGTTGTGGGATGTATTCCACAGGTGCAGTCAAATGCAACATTCCTTATTTCCCTAGAGTGGCCACATGCAGAGGGACATCCAGTCAGTGTAACTTCCTGTTCCTGTCTGGAGCTTCCTCCCACTACATGTGACCTGGGAGATGGCTGTGACTCTGGCTGCCTCCTTAAAAGAGCTGAGTCATGCTGCCATTTTCGCAGTCTACTTTTGTCTTTCTCTTGTTGCTGTTCTTTTGCTGCCATGCTGCTCTCCTGCAGCCATTTTGTTATCTCAATGTAATTTTTCTGTCTGCTGGCTCTCAGCCAGCAGCACATGAGTTCACTCTCCATGTGAGATGAACTCACAGTTTGTTTATGTAACTATCAAGTAATGCCTGCCTTTCAGGGATCATATCGTGAACTGAAATGTGAGTAAACTTTTTGTTACTTTACTCAGAAAGACTCTCATGTCTTTATTCTTTTAGGAGGGATGAAAGGGGACACCAGGAAATAACTAAAAGATTCAAACGAATCTACAAACTAGCTTCCAGCTATATTGAGGGGAATTTGCCCTGCTACATCACTCACTAGAATGAGTGAACGAAGTATAACACTTATTCAATATATCCTTCCCTGCTATCCTTAACATTCCCACAGTTGTGTGGTCCAAAGCCTCGAATTGCTTGCCCTGATGAACAATCACCTAAGGTTGGTGTTGAATTCCTCCCATGGTCTCCTTTTCAGGTTGAAGTTCCCAGGGAAGTCCTAGGGGCAACGCAACTGTGACCCTGTGCCCAGTAGCAAAGATATGAGAGGTCTATAGCAGGGTTTAAGCAGAGTAGGCAACTATATTAAACTTCATCCCACAGCATGGCATTGACCATATGAAACAACACAACGCTGTTCCTCTTGCAAACAGAGGAAGAATTCTTCATCAGTAACTTGCTCCCAATAATCCAAACAACCTTTGAGAAAAGGACAGCCATCCAATATAGAACAGGGACATGAATAAAGCTCGTGGCTCAAGATAGTCCGTCCAGAATTGAAGCAAAGTTCAGAAAATGTCACTTGGTATGCAGAAAGGACTTGAAAATAATGGACTCTCCAGCAAGAGTCCCTCTTCATTGCTCCATAAATAGGTATCAAACTATTTGCATTTGTGTAGGAAGAGAAAACTGTTGTTTTAGGGTGTTAATGGTGGCTGGCGTGGTGGCTTGACAAGGAAAGAATTGCGGCACAGGGATGGTTTTCGTACTCCTCATTATCCTTTGGTTTGCCCTCGTCAGCACTATTCCCTGCACATCAGCTTGAAACAAAAATGGAGATCCTTATGAGTTAAAGACTAAACCACACCAGCATTTGTGGACTGCAGTCCAGTATCTCAGACAAGAATCTGGAAGAGTTTGAGGAGCTGCCGTCAGGTGGCAGACTAGCATGGCATTACAAATGGATGCAATTCCAGACTATTGTTTTTTTAACTCTCTCATGTCTCTGCTTGGTTTTTTCCTGGAGTAGTCTAGTGGCCACATTTTGTACCAAGTTGCACTTTCTGAACACCATTTGAGGGCAGCTCCGTGTGGAGCATGTGGCAGAAATCTAGTGGGGATCACTGCGTTTGAGCTGCAGGGATGGTCGCAAGATGACCAAGTATCAGGTGTGGAAAGTTTAAACTTCCCAGTGAGGCACATGCTGAGACTTGAAAGAGCCAGTAGCAAGCTGTAGCTGTAGATGGTAGAACCAGCGGAGAATAGCTCCAGTTCCCGCATTAGTTGGCACTGCATTATTGAGATGCCTCCCTCCCTGATCTCCTGTTTAGCCTTACACTGCTAAGATCAGCCACATGGGGGACCCAACTGCTTTGCAAATGCAATGCCTGCTAGGTCTACTCCTGCAATACAACAGATGGAAGCAATGGTCCATTAGACAGCACCACGAGAGGGGTTTTAAAATAAAGGGCAACATTGCCTGTGGGTGGCGCTGTGGGTTAAACCACAGAGCCTAGGACTTGCCGATCAGAAGGTCAGCGGTTTGAATCCCTGCGATGGGGTGAGCTCCCATTGCTCGGTCCCTGCTCCTGCCAACCTAGCAGTTTGAAAGCACACCAAAAGTGCAAGTAGATAAATAGGTACCGCTCCGGCGGGAAGGTAAACGGCGTTTCCGTGCGTTGCTCTGGTTCCAGTGTTCTATTGCTCCAGAAGCTGGCCACATGGCCAGGAAAAACTATCTGCGGACAAATGTCAGCTTCCTTGGCCAGTAAAGTGAGATGAGCGCCACAACCCCAGAGTCATTCACAACTGGACTTAACTGTCAGGGGTCCTTTACCTTTTTATATATGTTGGAAGCTGCCCAGAGTGGCTGGGGCAACCCAGTCAGATGAGTGGGGTATTAATGGTAAAATTATAATTATGGAATAAAGGTAAAGGGACCCCTGACCATTAGGTCCAGTCGTGGCCGACTCTGGGGTTGCGGCGCTCATCTCGCTCTATAGGCTGAGGGAGCCAGCGTTTGTCCGCAGACACTTCCGGGTCATGTGGCCAGCATGACTAAGCCGCTTCTGGCGAACCAGAGCAGTGCACGGAAACACCATTTACCTTCCGACCGGAGTGGTACCTATTTATCTACTTGCACTTTCGGTGTGCTTTCGGACTGCTAGGTTGGCAGGAGCAGGGACCGAGCAATGGGAGCTCACCCCATCGTGGGGATTCAAACCGCTGACCTTCTGATCAGCAAGCCCTAGGCTTTGTGGTTTAACCAACAGTGCCACCCGCATCCCTTACCATTATGGAATAGGACAGCCCTAATTTCATCAGAGAAATGTTGGAGGGTATGTGTTTGTTTGTTCATCCTGCCCTTCATTGTCCAACTTCTCCAGGGCACCTAAATGCAGCTGTTCCCTTCCCTGCAAGGCTCGGCCACGGACCCCCACAAACACAGACCCCTGCAGCTTCCGCAGGCCATTACAGCACCAGGGCCTGCCTGAATGCATGAAATCCTAATCTGATTAGATTTCTCATTTTCCGTGTAATGCATCTGTCACACCTCTATGCACCACTGCCACAGATTAGTGGCTTCGACGGAACGCTGCCCCACTAATGAGTTAATCCAAATGCCCAAATCCCAAATCAGACTGTAAGCAACACAGAGAAATGGGGGGGGGGAGGGGCAACCCACATTGTTTTGTGTCTGTTGTTGATTCAGCAGGGAGAAAAAAACGGGAGAAAAAGCTCTTGTTTCTCGCTAAGAACGAGCGCCTTCAAACTTCTGGGTCAGCTGTGGCTATAGTCCTTCCTGTTTCCCCCCTCCATCATTGTGAGTGCCAGTTACGCATTTGTTATCAAACGGATGAGGAAAATCCTAGGTAAAGACAGACACCAAGAGCCCACCAGTAAAAGGTAAAAACTCTTTTGCTTTTTCATTTTTTCATTTGTGATTTTCAGTTACAGTGGTACCTCAGGTTACATACGCTTCAGGTTACATACGCTTCAGGTTACAGACTCCACTAACCCAGATATAGTACCTCGGGTTAAGAACTTTGCTTCAGGATGAGAACAGAAATCATGCTCCGGTGGTGCAGCAGCAGCAGGAGGCCCCCATTAGCTAAAGTGGTGCTTCAGGTAGAGAACAGTTTCAGGTTAAGAACGGACCTCCGGAACGAATTAAGTACGTAACCAGAGGTACCACTGTATATGCATTTCAATAGTTTTAGACATTTTAACATTTCAAAACTCGACTTCCTTCCTCCTCTTTCTGCAGTTCCTTAAATTTATATTTATCATTTCCTGCATATTCTAAGTTAACTTCTTCTTTTGTTCATCTGCTTTAGTTATATACTCTTATGAAACTGCAGGTTATTATAATAAAGTCTTTATCTGTTTACAATTTATTTGTACATATTCAATAAACCATTTTTTATTTTAAAAAAGTTTCTTGTCTTGATTTCTTATTTTTCTGATGACTTTTGCCAGGACCCCTGGACAGGTAAGTCCAGTCGAATTCAACTATAGGGTGTGGCGCTCATCTCTGCTTTGCAGGCCGAGAGAGCCGGCCTTTATCCGTGTACCAGTTTTCCAGGTCATGTGGCCAGCATGACTAAACCACTTCTGGTGCAACGGGACACCGTGAAAGAAGCCAGGGTGCACAGAAATGCCATTTACCTTCCCGCCGGAGTGGTACCTATTTATCTACTTGCACTGGTGTGCTTTCGAACTGCTAGGTTGGCAGAAGCTAGGACAGAGCACCCTGTCACGGGGATTCGAACTGCCAACCTTCTGATCAGCAAGCCCTAGAGGCTCAGTGGTTTAGACCACAAGGCCACCTGTGTCCCTTACAAGCCCCCCAGTACCTCTGGTTCTCTAAACAGGCAGCAGAGAAAGGGTGGTGCCTAAAATGGTCCCTCTTGCAAAGGAAACACTTATTTTAATGTGATGAAGGAAGGAAGGGTAGGGTTAAATTTTACAAAATTATTCATGCCCTGGAGGGAGCGGATAGGGAATGGCTTTTTTCCCTCCATCTCTCATAACACTTGAATTCACAGACATCCAAATGCAGCTGAATGTTGCAATATTCAGGACAGATGAAATAATAATAATAATAATAATAATAATAATAATAATAATAATAATTTATTATTTATACCCCGCCCATCTGGCTGGGTTTCCCCAGCCACTCTGGGCGGCTTCCACAGAGACCAAAAATACACTAAAATGTCACACATTAAAAACTCCCCTGAGCAGGGCTGCCTTAACATGTCTTCTGAATGTCAGGTAGTTGTTTATCGCTTTGACATCTGATGGGAGGGCGTTCCACAGGGCGGGCGCCACTACCGAGAAGGCCCTCTGCCTGGTTCCCTGTAGCTTTGCTTCTCACAATGAGGGAACCGCCAGAAGGCCCTCGGCGCTGGACCTCAGTGTCTGGGTTAAACGATGGGGGTGGAGACACTCCTTCAGGTATACTGGGCCAAGACCGTTTAGGGCTTTAAAGGTCAACACCAAGACTTTGAATTGTGCTTGGAAACGTACTGGGAGCCAATGTAGGTCTTTCAAGACTGGTGTTATACTTCTTCACAGAATCGTAGAGTTGGGAGGGACCCCAATGGTCATTCAGTCCAACCCCCTGCAATGTATTTGGTGCCTTGTTAAACTATGGAACTCACTCCCACAAGAGGCAATGATGGCCACCACCACATTGGATGGTTTTAAAAGAGCGTTGGACAAATTCAGGGAGGAGAAGGCTACCAGCAGCTCCTAGACACAATGACCATGCTCTAAGAGGCAGTCTCGCAGGGGAGTAGAGCGCTGTTGCTCTCATGCCCAGTTTGTGGGTTTCCCATAATGGGCATCTGGTTGGCAGCTGTGAGAAGAGGATGCTGGACCAATTGGGCATTGGCCTGATTCATCAGGGCTTCTGAGTTCTTATGAGTCAGAACAAACTTGTTTTAGGAAAAATGTACAAAAAAAAAACACAGGCTGGGAGGAGCCTCGTAAGGTTCCCAGGGAAATTAGATTTAATAAGATGGGGAAATGACCAATGATGTACGTGAGAGAGAAGTTGGGCTGAGTACTCAGGAAAGTTGTGGATAGAAGGTATGAACTGAGGTTTGTTTTTGTTTTGTTTTGTTTTTTTGTATATGATTTTTATTAAATTTCTGTTTTACGATTTAAAACTCTCATTTTACATCCTTAAGATGAAATGAATGAAATGAAATGAAATACTTTATTGTCACTTGTACAACTTGTATACAGTAAGATTACACGAGCACGCCCCACTCAGCTCTCTTAGTCTTAATTCCTGTCCTTTACTGACGCACACCCACCAAACCCGAAAGTCAGTTGCCCTGTTGTTATCTTTTCATTCAGCAGCCTAACAGCCCACGGAAAGAAGCTGTTCTTTACCCTGTTGGTGCGACTAATCATGCTTCTATATCTTCTGCCTGAGGGCTGGAGATCAAGAAAGTGCCGGCCAGGGTGTGAATCATCACTAAGAATTTTCCTCACTCTCCTGAGGCAACTTTCTTCCGCTATTTCATCCAGCGGATTCACGGGACAGCCCATAATATCTTGTGCTGTATTCACCACCCTCTGTAGGCACTTCCTATCAGATGGTGTCAAACCAGCGTACCACACCATGATGCAGTATGAAAGGACACTTTCTATTATTGACCGATAGAAGGAGATCATCAAATGTTGATTGACATTATTCTTCTGCAATACTTTGAGGAGATGGAGTCTCTGTTGGGCTTTCTTAACCACCTGGGTTGTATTTATTTTCCAAGTAAGGTCTTTTAAGTAAGGTCACTTAAGATATACGTGACTTCCCTTCTTCTTTTTCCATGGTTCATTTTACATATCATAAATCCCTGTATATTTTACGAAAAACTATACCATTCAGTATCCTGTTATTGCATCTATCAGAACTTATTTACACTGCAGAATTTATCTTCATGCTGCCAACATTTTCAGCTGTATACAGTTGTTTCCCATATATTCAATAAATGCTTTCCAATCTTCTTTAAACATATGTTCTTCTTGTTCTCTTATTCTATATGTTAAGTCTGCAAGTTGTGCATACAGTGGTACCTCGGGTTAAGAACTTAATTTGTTCCAGAGGTCCGTTCCTAACCTGAAACTGTTCTTAACCTGAGGTACCATTTTAGCTAATGGAGCCTTCCGCTGCCACTGCGCAATTTCTGTTCTCATCCTGAAGCAAAGTTCTTAAACCGAGGTACTATTTCTGGGTTAGCGGAGTCTGTAACCTGAAGCATCTGTAACCTGAAGTACAAATGTATAGGGTATGAACTGATTGAATGGATATGAAGAGAACAGGAAATGGCTGAGAAAAGAGGGATGGGGAAAGGCCATGGAGCTAAAAAGAACAGGAAAGCCAAATTGCGTTCCAGGAGGAATCAGGAGAGAGGAGAGGTCTCAGGGTTCGCTAGCTAATAGACTCGCTGGGTAGGGTTCTGCAAAGCTTGAGACCAAAGTGTTGGAGCTCTGGGCCCAGAAAGCAGAGATAAGGAAGAAGAATGGGGTTTGCATCCTGGTTTCACACTCACGCTGGGATTTTAAATGATAAAAAACCCCCCAATAAATCCTGCCTTGAGTTTATCAGAGTTAGAAGAAGAAGAGTTTGGATTTGATATCCCGCTTTATCACTACCCAAAGGCGTCTCAAAGCGGCTAACATTCTCCTTTCCCTTCCTCCCCCACAACAAACACTCTGTGAGGTGAGTGAGGCTGAGAGACTTCAGAGAAGTGTGACTAGCCCCAGGTCACCCAGCAGCTGCATGTGGAGGAGCGGGGAAGCGAACCCGGTTCACCAGATTACGAGTCTACCGCTCTTAACCACTACACCACGCTGGCTCTCTAAGTTAGAACGGACATGGGAAACGGTTTAAGGTCCCATAGCCTGGAAGGAAACTGGCCAGTGGCATCTCTCCCTTGGCTTAATGAAGGAGCTAAGCAGGGATTAAGTTTGGAGACAGCAGGCAGACTTTGTGTCATATTGATGCAATATTTCTCAGAATGTGCTCTACCTGGCTCCTGCCAATGGCTGTAGCTTCTCCTGTGCTTTTCTACAGCCGGAGTGCGGTGCCACCCACTTCCTGGAAAAAGCCAGCCACGTCAAATAATAATAATAAAAATAGATGATTTCACAAATCCCTACTCACCCATTCCCAGGGCTTACATAGATCCCTGAGCCAGAGCTTGGATTGTTATTATTGCCATGAGGAACCTATCTGAAAATGGGCAAAAGGTCACTGGTAAGCCCTCTACACAAATGTCAAAGATTTATTTTCCCACTGGCTGGTTGTTATAACAGTGGTGTGGAGTTTATTTATGAGTTTCTCACAGCCCAGAGGTTCCCCTCTGCCACTCGGCTTGCCAGTTCACATTTTCAGAACATTCAAGTGCTCCTATTTTCCAGGGACAGTGAAAGATTTACATAAGCCACCCCAGTTTCTGATTTGATCCCAGAATGTCCCACTGTTCCTTGGGACGTCCCTATTTTCTTTGAAGGGTATGGAATTATGAGATCCCGAGCCAAGCGGATAGGTAACTGTACAGCCTTTAGGAGTCATCTGAAGGCAGCCCTATATAGGGAAGTTGTTTAATGTTTTATTATGTTTTTATATATGTTGGAACCTGCCCAGAGTGGCTGGGGCAACCCACTCTGATGGACAGGGTATAAATATTATTATTGAATAGGATCCCTGGACAGGTAAGTCCAGTCAAAGTTGGCTATGGGGTGCGAAACTTAACTGATTGATACTAGAATTGGGTAACTCCTATATTAGTAATAGGAAAAAAGTTGTGTTGGTTTGTGGCCCAATAGCCTTCTCCATCCGGCCAGCGGACGGTCCAAGAATCAGCGTGTTTTTAAATGAGTAGAATGTGTGCTTTTATTTAAAATGCATCTCTGGGTTGTTTGTGGGGCATAGGAATTCGTTCATTTTTTTCCTTCAGAATATAGTCCGGCTCTCCACAAGGTCTGAGGGACAGTGGACTGGCCCCCTGCTGAAAAAGTTTGCTGACCCCTGCTGTAGATAGATGCAGCTGTTACTCTCATTTCATAGACAGGGGATTTGTTCCAGGCAATGTAATAAATTCATTACTGCTGAGGTTGCAAGTTTATGCCTGGGCACAGACATGGTTGATTCCAGAAGATGGAGAGGGGGGGACCATTTTTGTTGCTGCTGTTGTTAATAGGCAGCTGCCTTCTGCTACTTCTTCAAAGTGATTTGTGTTAGAATCCCTGCTCCGTGATTGCCGTCATAGGATTGTTGTCTATCGCATGATGGTGTATAAACAAAAATTTTTTTCCCTTCCAGTAGCACCTTAAAGACCAACTAAGTTAGTTCTTGGTATGAGCTTTCGTGTGCATGCACACTTCTTCAGATACACTGAAACAGAAGTTGCCAGATCCTTCTATATAGTGAGAAGGTGGGGAGGGGTATTACTCAGAAGGGTGGTGGGAATGGGTGATTGGCAGATAGCTGTGATGAGCCTGTTGACGACTCTTAACGACTGCAATAGGTCTTACAGGAAAAAGCAAGGGGTGAGAAGGTGAAACTTCTGGCAACTTCTGTTTCAGTGTATCTGAAGAAGTGTGCATGCACACGAAAGCTCATACCAAGAACTAACTTAGTTGGTCTTTAAGGTGCTACTGGAAGGAAAAAAATTTTTTGTTTTGACTATGGCAGACCAACACGGCTACCTTTCTGTAACTGGAATGATGGTGTATGTTTTGACTCCACAGAGTGCGAAGTGACGGAGGGAGAGGGAGCCATGTTGCAGTACTCCGTGTGTGTTTGTATGTAAACAAACATAGATTAGCCAAAGTGCTGAGTTGCTGAGGTCTGTTACACAAACTGTGAAGACTCTGCAGATCCCTGAGCGTGTCGGTGTCTGTTGGCATCTGTGATGTTCGGGCAGAAGAAAGCTTTTGAAGCTCCTGAAGGAACGAACAGGAGGGAGAGAACATGCCAGTCAGGCATGTGTCTCTGCCAGGGTTTTACTCAAGTGTAGAATGAACCCCTGACAATTTGGTGGATGATATTTTCTGTGCTCAGAAACAGGGAGAGTGTCCATTTGAGAGGAAGATGGTTACATAGGAAGGTCTTTTCCATTTGGGATGAACTTCATGATTATACTTTCCTGTCCTGAGCCCCTGCCTCAGGACCCACCAATGGCTTGAACATCCACAAAGGGCCAAAGCATGTATTGTGGGATGCAGGCCAAATTATCCATGGTCAAGGAGGGTCCTGCCACTTTCATTCACAGAATGAGCTAAAAAAGAAACCCTTCCACATTGTTCTTGGCTCAGTGGGAGGGACGAAAGGAGTGGTAGGTTCCAATTATGGGAAACTGCAGTCAAATATATCGTATTTTTCACTCTATAAGACGCACCAGACCACAAGACGCACCTAGTTTTTGGAGGAGGAAAACAAGAAAAAAAATATTCTGAATCTCAGAAGCCAGAACAGCAAGAGGGATCGCTGCGTAGTGAAAGCAGCAATCCCTCTTGCTGTTCTGGCTTCTGGGATAGCTGCGCAGCCTGCATTCGCTCCATAAGATGCACACACATCTCCCCTTAATTTTTAAGAGGGAACAAGTGAGTCTTATAGAGCAAAAAATACGGTAACTTGCAAGCTTAGGGATGAGTTTAGACCACAGGTCTGTTTATACGTAAGGTCTCCAAGGTAAACGTGCATAGGATTGCAGCCTTAGTTAATTCACCTTATTTTCAATTCATTGATTGGTTAACAGATGAAGTCTGCAAAACTCTGGTCCTGGAAGGAGATCTCAGTGGTTACAGGGTACGTGCAATCTCCCTGTCGAGGGTGAAAGAGAGAGAGCGCTGACCTCAGAAAGGCAGGTCCAAAGCTACATTTTCCCGCAGCCGCAGCCTTATCAAAGTAGACTTCCAATGTCGGTAGGGCCAGAAAAGTGAGGATGTTGTGAAGGTTCAGAAACATGCTGGCGGAGGTTTGGATTAGTCATAGGCAACCTGATAAATTTGCACCAGCCCCAGAACTGACATGAATTGTTGTTGTTGTTGTTTAGTCGTTTAGTCGTGTCCGACTCTCCGTGACCCCATGGACCAGAGCACGTCAGGCACTCCTGTCTTCCACTGCCTCCCGCAGTTTGGTCAAACTCATGCTGGTAGCTTCGAGAACACTGTCCAACCATCTTGTCCGCTGTCGTCCCCTTCTCCTTGTGTCCTCCATCTTTCCCAACATCAGGGTCTTTTCCAGGGAGCCTTCTTTTCTCATGAGGTGGCCAAAGTCTTGGAGCCTCAGCTTCAGGATCTGTCCTTCCAGTGAGCACTCAGGGCTGATTTCCCTCAGAATGGAGAGGTTTGATCTTCATGGGACTCTCAAGAGTCTCCTCCAGCACTATAATTCAAAAGCATCCATTCTTCGGCGATCAGCCTTCTTTATAGTCCATCACTACTGGGAATACCATAGCTTTAACTATACGGACCTTTGTTGGCAAGGTGATGTCTCTGTTTTTTAAGATGCTGTCTAGGTTTGTCATTGCTTTTCTCCCAAGAAGCAGGCGTCTTTTGATTTCGTGGCTGCTGTCACCATCTGCAGTGATCATGGAGCCCAAGAAAGTAAAATCTCTCACTGCCTCCATTTCTTCCCCTTCTATTTGCCAGGAGGTGATGGGACCAGTGGCCATGATCTTCGTTTTTTTGATGTTGAGGTTCAGACCATATTTTGCGCTCTTCTCTTTCACCCTCATTAAAAGGTTCTTTAATTCCTCCTCACTTTCTGCCATCAATGTTATTTCCCTCCCATTGGGAGGGAAGAGAAACACATTTAAACAAAACAAAGGTAGAGGAGGCCTTCATACTTATTTCTGTGATGCTGGGCACTGGATAAACCAGGGATGGAGAACCTCTGGCGCTCCAGATGTGACTGAACTACAACTCCCATCATCCTAGGTCATTGGGTATCTTGTCTGGGGCTGATGGGAGTTGGAGTCTAACAACTTAAGAAGGGCCACAGGTTACCCACCCCTGGGATGAGCAATGGAGCCACTTCCTGTTCACACACAGAGACACAGAGAGACTGAACATTAAATAAATGTGCACATGAAAAAAGATCATGGCTTTAGAGAAAGAGAAGTGGGATGCCAACATGAGCCAACAGTGTGACGCGGCAGCTAAAAAAGCCAATGCAATTCTGGGCTGCATCAATAGGAGTATAGCATCTAGATCAAGGGAAGTAATAGTGCCACTGTATTCTGCTCTGGTCAGACCTCACCTGGAGTACTGTGTCCAGTTCTGGGCACCACAGTTCAAGAAGGACACTGACAAACTGGAACGTGTCCAGAGGAGGGCAACCAAAATGGTCAAAGGCCTGGAAACGATGCCTTATGAGGAACGGCTAAGGGAGCTGGGCATGTTTAGCCTGGAGAAGAGGAGGTTAAGGGGTGATATGATAGCCATGTTCAAATATATAAAAGGATGTCACATAGAGGAGGGAGAAAGGTTGTTTTCTGCTGCTCCAGAGAAGCGGACACGGAGCAATGGATCCAAACTACAAGAAAGAAGATTCCACCTAAACATTAGGAAGAACTTCCTGACAGTAAGAGCTGTTTGACAGTGGAATTTGCTGCCAAGGAGTGTGGTGGAGTCTCCTTCTTTGGAGGTCTTTAAGCAGAGGCTTGACAACCATATGTCAGGAGTGCTCTGATGGTGTTTCCTGCTTGGCAGGGTGTTGGACTCGATGGCCCTTGTGGTCTCTTCCAACTCTATGATTCTATGATTCTATGCTCCCCTGGTGTCCCCCGATGATGGAAATCTGCTTCATATTTCAGCAGATGGGGAGGGGGGCAACTAGTAAAAGTCACCTCCCGTTTTTAATCCATGACGAAACATTTTTCATCAATGGTTTTAATCAGTCAACTACAGACTGCACCCCTATTAGGAAAATGAATCCTGTTCTTATGAATCAATTTGTTCAATCTGCAGCTGATCCCAAATAATTCAGCTTTTGTAGAATAGCAACCTTTTGGCAACCATAAGAGACAGAAGGAAAGACATCGAAAAGTGAAAGCAACTGATACTGGGGAAGGAAATAGAAGAATGGCACGTGCTCATGGCCATAACAAAGGGGTCAGGATCAGGCATAACATGAATCCTCACCCCAAGCAAAACATCTAATTGCCAACAAGCATTGTGGAACACAACAGTAAGGTCTAGACACATGGATGGGTGGTTGGAAGGAAGGAAGTTTTGAAGAATTCAGCCACAAATTCCACATACACTGAACATAAGAAGCTCAGATTCTGCTGTGTGTTCGTCCCACATCCTGCATGGATTCTACCCAACTAAATAGTGTCAGAAAAAGGGAACAACCAAAGTGATAATTTCTGGGAACTGCAGTAACTTGTGAATCCAGCCCTAAATCTTCAAAGTGATATAATGGTTGGAATAAATCCTCTCCTAACTACTAAGGCATCTTCTAAGCTAACATAATAAGCAATAAGCAGGGTGTCAAAACTCAAATGCTTTGCATTTGTTTCCTGAATATTAGACTTCGCCAAAACAAACGGCTACAATTTTTCTTTAAGGGAAACTAATAAGCTGCCGTTTTTTACACCCTGCATAATCCTTCTAGTCCATTTGCTTCTGTTCTCCACGTAATAAATGGATCCCTACCTAGGGAGCATGTAATGTTTTAAGCTCCTTTCATTAATAAACTTCCCCTGTTCCAAATTTCCAGCTTGCAATCTGCTGCTGCAGAAACCCCGCCCTCTCCCCGAAGCCAACTGCCTCCAGCAAGCTCGCTCTTGTGCGCTAACAAGGCCCTAATAACCGCCGTAATCAGAGCCGGCCTGCTCGGCTCACCCCAGGAGCATGGCGGCAAATTGACGATCATTTCTCATTCTGAACGATGACACAGGCGCATCACCTCGCCCTCAGAGGACAGCAGCACCTGCCAATCCCACTAGAACAACAAGGGGGGAGAATGAAAGCCCTGCCTGGGCCAATCCGATGCCCCGCTGGCTCTAATTATCCAGACGGGAATTCCACAATTGATGCCTCCCACCTAAAAACTGCCTGGAGAGTCTTTGGCTGGCTTTTCCCCTCCTGTGTGAGAGCCTTTGCCTGTACCTACTGTCACGGCCGCTGAGTGGATGGGGTTCCTAATGAGTCTTGACACTAATGGCTGAGCGAGACGGTGTAATTATGTATCCCCTCCCGCTCGGAAGAAACCTGGCAGGAAAAGACCCCAGACCTCACACCCTTCCAGTCCAAAGAGCCCAGTTATAATGCTTCACCAGCAGGACCAGCTGCTATTCTCTTCCCGCGGCTCCCCCCTCCCTCCCTAATCTACTTCCCCCATTTCTTTCAGCACCATCGTGCAGGTGGCAAGAAATAAAAATTTATGGCCCAACTTGGGATGGCTTGGGTTGAGCACATTAAGAATTCCTCTTCAGTCTTTCGGGAAACGGGTATTATTATTTTTGCTTTAACTTGCAAACTGGAAGTGCGTTTGAATTTCAAGATCCAGATATGTATTTATTTATTCATATATATATATATATATATATATATATATATATATATATATATATATATAAAGCACCCCTAAATCAAAACAAAGGAAGGGGTGTTCCAATAAGGCTGAGTTCCCCTTTGTTGGAAAAACAGTTGGAAAATACAAGTGATGTTAGTTTCATTGCTGTTTCTATTCTGATGATATATATTGCAGTTTTTATGTCGATCTTTTCTGTGAACCGCCCTGAGACCTCCGGCTATAGGGCATCTGAATATAAATTCAATAAATAAGAGCCAAAGTAGGGGCAGAAGGAGACAAGGCATGCTTCTGAAATTTCTGTGTTGATTGTAAGTACAGGTGTAAGAAACTGAAGATACCTACTGAACTGTGAGCTAATTATGGTAAGAAACAGATGTTGTCTGCTAATGAGGAGGCAGGATCTATGAGAAACATCTTGGGGAGGAATTTGTCCGCAGCTTCTTGCAATACGGTGGATAACAGAGTAAGGCAACCACCACTTCTGACTTCCATGAACTCTAATGTTTGGGATGCTTAGGCTGCTAACACGCAACATTTTATTCTAGAATTGATGCAGATGGCGTCCTTGGTTTCTTCTTCGCAGTCTGCACACAGCCTAGATCCATCGCACATGTCTTTGCCCCTGAAAAGTGCTTCTTGGGAAACTGGTTTCATTCAAGAGATAAGTGCTTGTCACAAGTTAAGTCTACGTTACCCTCAGTGCCAGATTTATGTATAAGCTAAACAAGCTATAGTTTAAGGCCTCACTCTCTTGGGGGCCCAACATTTTTTCAAAGGAGAAAAACCCACTGGATATACATTTCCAAAATATAAGATAAAAAACGAATAAAATAAAACCTACATACAGCAACAGTGTTTTGTGTTGTGTAGGCTCCTGGGATGTAAGTAATGGGCCCTGCCTGCCAGTCTGCTGCCTAAAATTTCACTGATTTCCTCATTTCGGGGTGAGCTCCCATTGCTCGGTCCCTGCTCCTGCCAACCTAGCAGTTCAAAAGCACGTCAAAGTGCAAGCAGATAAATAGGTACCACTCCGGCAGGAAGGTAAACGGTGTTTCCGTGCGCTGCTCTGGTTCACCAGAAGTGGCTTAGTCATGCTGGCCACATGACCCAGAAGCTGTATGCCGGCTCCCTTGGCCAATAAAGCGAGATGAGCGCTGCAACCCCAGAGTCGGCCACGACAGGACCTAATGAGTCCCTTTACCCTTATATATAGGGTGCCTATATTCTGCATGTGCAAAAGGCTTCAGATACCTATTAGGTCCATAAATTACCATGTAGCATATATTCAACACAAAAAACAGCGGCAATTTGTTGTTGACAAAGCACAGCTGGACGTATAAAAGGCCCCATTACCTTCAATAGTTTAGGGCCTCATCAAACCTAAATCCGCCCTTGTCTATCACACATGTCTTTGCCTCTGAAAAGTGCTTCAAGGGGAACTGGTTTCATTCAAGAGATAAAAGCTCATCGTAAGTTGAGTCTATGTTGCCCCACAGTGTGCCCATTGGAAAACAGGTGGTAGACAATCCAGCAATGGGGTTTGTGTGTGTGTGATTGGATGATGTTCTGGGTGGGTTTTACCACTGTACAAAGAATAGACATAAAAAGTCAATTATATAAAATACATTTTAGGGTTTTGAATCAATAGTCAAATACAGTGGTACCTCAGTTTAAGTAGTTAATTCATTCCGGAGGTCCGGACTTAACCTGAAACTGATCTTAACCTGAAGCACCACCTTAGCTAATGGGGCCTCCCACTGCTGCCACACCACCAGAGCATGATTTCTGTTCTCATCCTGAAGCAAAGTTCTTAAGCTGAGGTACTATTTCTGGGTTAGCAGAGTCTGTAACCTGAAGTGTGTGTAACCTGAAGCGTATGTAACCCGAGGTACCACTGTAGTGGATCTTATTCGGATCGCCCCAGCTAAAAACCTTGCAACCTTTGCTGTCACCTGCTCATCTTGATCTGCCAAGAGACAGGACACTGTGGCAGTGGCTGGGCGACCCGGAATGGACAATAAAAGAGGGGTGATAACCTCATTCCTCAAGTCTTTATAGAGAGTGCAAGCCAGAAGGACATGCGCCACCGATTCGGTACTGCCATCTCCACAGGGACATAAGTGTTTTCCGTGTGGAATCTGTTGAAATCGTCACATTGAAAGGCCAGCGTTTAAAGTGATGATGGGAACAGAAGATGAGCATAGCATCCTTCTGCCCAGCACTGTGTCCTATGTGCCAATTCACATCTCCCTCCTGTTGCTTCCAGAGCTTGTCAGCCATTAATCATTTCCAGAAGGACAGCCGTCTTAGTCTGTGTTGCGGGAAAACCAACAGAGAGTCTCGCGGCACCTTGACTCCTGGTTGCTTTGTCTATCGAGAGAGCCTTTTATTATTTGGCCAACGTCGATAGATTCCTCCTCCTATCATTCTGTCTCGGTGAGTTCATGGCCGAGGAAAGGCGCCGACCGCATATTGAGCCGAACTCATATTCTGAGCCATTAATGGATCTCCCAGTTCAGACCAGGAACTTTTAAGTGGCCTCAAAAGTTAGTGCGCACATACACAAATATCACCTGAGCCATATTTTAAGTAAAATCAAAATATGGATTCCTTTCCCCGCCCCCTCCCCCCCACACTTTCAAGGTTGCTGGTTCAAGCTGTGGGCAGGGGGTTGGACTAGATGACCGGAGGGTCCCTTGCAACTCTACAATTCTACATGTGTTGCAGACTTGCTTTGCTTTTTTGCTGCCTTTTATTTAGTGCCTTGTTTTTATGTAGACTGATTTTAAAGCTAATAATAATAATAATAATAATAATAATAATAATAATAATAATAGTGTTCCTGTTCTCTGGCCCACAGCATAAAAGGGTACAGTTTTCAGGATGAAAATAAAAACAGCAACAAGACAATACGCAATTAAAAATGGCTCGGGGCTATTTTAACTGGTGATCCTACCCTTTTGTGGGTGTTTCACAGCTCATCAAGTATTATTTACTGTGCTATTCACTTTAGAACAAGGGCTTGCTAATAGCAACCACTGCAACAAGAGCCTCTATTCATAGGCTGCTTGGGATACACTCGAACAGAGCGGTTTGAAGCACCTTCTTCAGAAACACTTGGTGAAACAGGAGCGTGACAACATTTTACTTGCGCTCCTGAAAATGGCATAATAAACAAAAGCGATCAAGGCTGTGCTTTTCTCCAGATCTTTCCCCCACCTTCCAGTAAGCAGCAAGCTGTCATGAGATCAGGTTCTTATCAGGCTGTGCTGGTCACGTCTACCCAGAAGGGACTGGATAGCTCAGTTGGCTAGAACGTGGTGCAGGCAAATGCCAAGGTTGCAGGTTCGATCCCTGTATGGGACAGCCGCATATTCCTGCTTTGCAGGGGGTTGAACTAGATGATCCCTTCCAATGCTACAATTCTATGGTTCTAGGGTAATCATCACTGAGCTCAAAAGGACTTGATCCCAAGTAAGGGAGCATGCAATTGGGACGCGGGTGGCGCTGTGGGTTAAACCACAGAGCCTAGGACTTGCTGATCAGAAGGTCGGCGGTTTGAATCCCCGCGACGGAGTGAGCTCCCGTTGCTCGGTCCCTGCTCCTGCCAACCTAGCAGTTCAAAAGCACGTCAAAGTGCAAGGGTTGTTAGCCGCCCTGAGCCCGGCTTCGGCTGGGGAGGGCGGGATATAAATAATAATAATAATAATAATAATAATAATAATAAATTTTATTATTATTATTATTAAGTAGATAAATAGGGACCGCTCCGGCGGGAAGGTAAACGGCGTTTCTTTGCGCTGCTCTGGTTCGCCAGATGTGGCTTAGTCATGCTGGCCACATGACCCAGAAGCTGTACGCCGGCTCCCTCAGCCAATAAAGCGAGATGAGCGCCGCAACCCCAGAGTCGGTCACAACTGGACCTAATGGTCAGGGGTCCCTTTACCTTTTAAGGGAGCATGCAACTGAAACCTTAGTCAATTGCCCTAATAACCAATTTACAAAATCTGCATATATATGCATATGAAAACAAACAGGGCCTTGTTTTGTTTTTAGAGCATGCCTCCAGGAAGATCATGCCCTCTTGACTAACAGGGTTTATAAAGGGAGAATGGCTCATTTACCAAACATTATAATCAATA
The DNA here is from genome assembly GCF_027172205.1 of Podarcis raffonei. Lineage (NCBI taxonomy): Eukaryota > Metazoa > Chordata > Lepidosauria > Squamata > Lacertidae > Podarcis > Podarcis raffonei. The sequence goes on along the minus strand of NC_070602.1, from coordinate 129,543,946 downwards.
ACATAATCAATTTGTAAACCAATATTTGCAGCCCCCTTTTTTGAGGCTTTAAAGATGGCACACCCATAAACACACCTATCCCCAAATGCCTATCATGGCTATATGTATATTCTTGGTTAAGGAAGCTGTTGACATCTTTGAAGAGAGAGAAAAATTCCCCCTTCTTCCACCATGTGGCAGCAAAATACAGAAACTTTCTATGTTTTTATCAGCACCTTGGTACGTCTATTCCAGCTCTGACTTTGTGATCAACTGGGGCGGGGGGGGGGGTTGGGTTCTTTCCTTATTTCTGCATCTGCCAGCTGTCAGTGAAGACTCTGGGGAAAAGGTAGAAGGATTTCTACAAAGTTACAGCGAGCAGCGGAAGGGAGGATTAGATTTGTTATATGCTTTGCATAGGGTTGGGTGGCAGATAATGTGTGCCTGTTCCTTGAAAGCTGCCTTGAGTTAGACCCATAGGTTAAGGTTATCAGACGTCCCCGTTTTCCAGGGACAGCCCCCAAATTTGCCAATCAGTCCCCTGACAAAATCCATCTATTTAGTAGGAAGTTGAAAAGTGTCCCCGGATTCGTTGGAAAAAAATATCTGGTAACCTTACTGTAAAGGTAAAGGACCCCTGACAGTTAAGTCCAGTCACAGATGACTCTGGGATTGCAGCGTTCATCTCGCTTTGCTGGCCGAGGGAGCTGGCATTTGTCCACAGACAGTTTTTCCAGTCATGTGGCCAGCATGACTAAGCCGCTTCTGGCACAACGGAACACCGAAACCAGAGCAGCGCACAGAAACGCCGTTTACCTTCCCACCAGAGCAGTACCTATTTATCTACTTGCACTTTGACGTGCTTTCAAACTGCTAGGTTGGCAGGAGCAGGGACTGAGCAACAGGAGCTCACCCCGTCACGGGGATTCGAACCGCTGACTTTCTGATCAGCAAGTCCTAGGCTCTGTGGTTTACCCCACAGCGCCACCCATGTCCCTTTTTCAGCTGAGTAATAAGTTGTAATTCAGCAATTTCTCTTTCTAGTCTATTTCTGAAATTCTTTTGTAATAAGACAGCTGCTTTGAGATCCTGTATTGAATGTCCTGGGAAATTGAAGTGTTCTCCTACTGGCTTCTCTGTCTTGTGATTCCTGATGTCAGATTTATGTCTATTTATCCAGAGAAGCCAGTAAAGGTAAAGGTAAAGGGACCCCTACCATTAGGTCCAGTCGTGGCCAACTCTAGGGTTGCGGTGCTCATCACGCTTTACTGGCTGAGGGAGCCGGCATACAGCTTCCGCGTCATGTGGCCAGCATGACTAAGCCGCTTCTGGCGAACCAGAGCAGCACACGGAAATGCCGTTTACCTTCCCACTGGAGCAGTACCTATTGATCTACTTGCACTTTGACGTGCTTTTGAACTGCTAGGTTGGCAGGAGCAGGGACCGAGCAACGGGAGCTCACCCCGTCACGGGGATTCGAACCACCGACCTTCTGATCGGCAAGTCCTAGGCTCTGTGGTTTAACCCACAGCGCCACCTGCGTCCCTCTAAGAGAAGCCAGTAGGAGAACACTAAACTGAAAACTGTGGAGAGACCTGGTCTGAATAGAGATATTGGATCCTTGTCTCATTACACATGCTAAAGCTATTTTTGGTCATCTGCATACTATTCCTTGCTTTTTCCTGTAGGACAAATTGCAGTCGTTAACAGGTTTACCATACCCATTGAGTCAATCACCCATATCCCACTATCCTTCTGAGAAGACCCCCCCCCCACCCTCCCACTGGTGATTTCTGTTTCAGTGTATCTGAAGAAGTGTGCATGCACACGGAAGCTGATACCCAGAACAAACTTAGTTGGTCTCTAAAGTGCTACTGGACTATTTTTTTTATTTTTTATTTCAACTGCATCAGAGCAACATGGCTACCTACCTGAATATAGAATACAGTGGTACCTCTGGTTACGTACTTAATGCGTTCCGGAGATCCGTTCTTAACCCGAAACTGTTCTTAACCTGAAGCACCACTTTAGCTAATGGGGCCTCCCGCTGCTGCTGCGCCGCCATAGCACGATTTCTGTTCTCATCCTGAAGCAAAGTTCTTAACCCAAGATACTATTTCTGGGTTAGCAGAGTTTGTAACCTGAAGCGTATTTAACCCGAGGTTACAGACGTTTCAGGTTACATACACTACTGGTTACAGACTCTGCTAACCCAGAAATAGTTTCTCGGGTTAAAAACTTTGCTTCAGGATGAGAACAGAAATCGTGGCGTGGCAGCAGGAGGCCCCATTAGCTAAAGTGGTACCTCAGGTTAAGAACAGTTTCAGGTTATGAACGGACCTCCAGAACGAATTAAGTTCTTAACCCAAAGTACCACTGTAATTCTTCTTTCTGAATATGCTTTCCTTTTGTTCCCTAATGGTTGTGCATCCCCTCCAACATATCTCTGATGAAAATAGGAATGCCTCATTCCGTAATAATAATTATACTATTTATACCCCGCCCATCTGACCGGGTTGCCACAGCCTCTCTGGATGGCTTCCAACATATATAAAAACATAATTAAACATTAAGTGTGGGGGGGAATCACTAAACAGGGCTGGTGTCAGGTAGCTCGGAGGTAAGATAACTGAGACCTGTGCTGTGTCCTGGCGGTCATTTTGGTTCAACCAGTATTTCCCAGCTTTCCCCCTCTGGACTATGTCCCTCTGCAAACCACTGTTCTAAATCAATACTGTCCTCCTGCCCTTGGGAAGATTCAGGAGAAGGGGGGGTGTGGCTCCCACCATTCCTATGCAGTCCAGCCCCCGACAGTGACTGACCATTGAGAAAACCACACCCACCCAAATTCTGTCTGCTACAAGCTAGCAAAAGATTATCATCATTTACAGGGCCGGATTTAGGTTTGATGAGGCCCTGAGCTGCAGAAGCTAATGGGGCCCTTTATATGACCCTGTGGTGCTGAGTAGCAGGGTAAACTTATTTATGCTTTACTCACATGTAGGGAGTGCACAATTTCAAGACTGAGCAGGGCCATCCTTCATGCCCCACCCAGAGCACCCACACTGCCTTGCCAACCAGTGACAGTGTGCTGAGCACCCAGTCATGGCTCTCGCTGCCAGAAAATGAACGCTGCTTTTCGTGTTTACCAGCTCTGATGACAAAGCCCTCAGGACTGGAGAAGGGACATTGCTCTGCGCCGGAGGAAGTCGATGCGGGAGAATATCTGGTGGCTACAATTAAGACGCACATCTAGAAGGGGGGGGAGCATATAGCCAAGGCAGTTTCAGAACTCTGGTTGCAAATAAATCTTTTCCCCAAGCAACGCACGCGTATTAATCAGGGTGTATTGCAGCATGACAAGCTGCCGCCATTGTGTCTGTAAATCCCAGCGAATCATTCCGCCTTCTGAAAAGAGAAAAGGAGTAGAAAAGCCGAGGATGATGTGGAAGGAAAGGCTAATTTAATTAAAAGAACCCCATTTTCTCCTTGAGTAGAATCGCACCCCAGGTAGAAGCAATTCAGGCTTCTGGTGCCACGAAGAAAGGCGACAGGTGGCTCGTTTGCCAATTACCTGAATGTTGCATCCAGCTTATTCAGCAGGCTTGCAGCTGGAGTCTGTTACAGTCCAATTTATTAATGATCTGCCTAATGCAAAAGCTACAAATTTCCCTAAGATGCTTTTTAGAAAGGAAAGGGAAGAAAGAAAGACGTTAAGGGAGTTTTGGCAGGGCAGCAGACTGGAGGTGGGAATCTTCGCACGGGCCTTGCCAATTAAAGGGAGTTGGGCTGCCCAAGAAACACAAGCAATGTGTTGGTTTCTCCGCCTTCCTTCAATTCCACTTTTACTCCTTTGTTCTTAAATGTCCCATTGCCTCTCCTACTAATTTTCTGGTCCAGGTGGATACATGTTTTAGTTGTGAATTGTTCTCACTTTAGCAATTTGTTCTTCAAGGTGTTTCACACATTGTCATATATCGCAAGAGCCTACACAACACAAAACACTCTTTCCTGTATGAAGGTTTCTCCTTTAATTTTTTTTTGGGGGGGGGGCAAGAGAGTGAGGACATAAGCTATAGCTTGTTTAGCTTATACGTATATCTGGCACTGATCGTTTATTATTATTCATAGTCCGCCCTTCCTCCCAAAGGAGCCCCAGGCAGCAAACACATTCATTTTAAATATATATGCATTCTATATGTTAGTTTAAGGGGATGCGGGTGGTGCTGTGGGTTAAACCACAGAGCTTAGGACTTGCCAATCAGAAGGTCGGTGGTTCGAATCCCCGCGACGGGGTGAGCTCCCATTGCTCGGTCCCTGCTCCTGCCAATCTAGCAGTTCAAAAGCACGTCAAAGTGCAAGTAGATAAATAGGTACCACACTGGCGGGAAGGTAAACGGTGTTTCCGTGCAGTGCTCTGGTTCTCCAGAAGCGGCTTGGTCATGCTGGTCACATGCTGGCCGAGCTGTACACTGGCTCCCTTGGCCAATAAAGCGAGATGAGCGCCGCAACCCCAGAGTCGGTCACGACTGGACCTAATGGTCAGGGGTCCCTTTACCTTTACCTTATATGTTAGTTTGATTGTTTATGTATTTATTTATTCCATTTCTATCCCACCCTTCCTCCAAGTAGCTCAAAGTGACACCCGGGGGTCTCCTCTGCCCTGTTTTATCCTTACAACAACCCTGTGAGGCATGTTAGGATGGGAGGCAGTGGGTGGCCCCTATATGCATTCTAAACAAAATAAAACAAAATCCCAGTCTCTCAACCAGTGATCTCTGGGTTGCTAGGAACAGTGTATTTCAGCCATCAAATGCCTGGGTAAACAGGAAAGCTTTAAGGTTTCTCCTCAGTTAAGGAGGCACACAGGCACACCTCAATAGGTTGGGCATCCCACAAGTGGGGAGCTACCACTGAGAAGGCCCTGCCGTGGGTTCACACCAACCTAGGCAGTCCCCAGCAACAAGGCATCACCTGCTGATCATAGGGTACAAAGACCTCCACCTTCCTTCCTATGGATCTCATGCAAATGTTATTAGCATCTGAATCTTGCCCCAGATTTGGGGCATCACAAAAAGCTACCCAGCTATCAGCACAACAGAGGGAGCGAGGTTCTGCCCGGACACTGAGGTCCAGCGCCGAGGGCCTTCTGGCGGTTCCCTCGCTGCGAGAAGCCAAGTTACAGGGAACCAGGCAGAGGGCCTTCTCGGTAGTGGCACCCACCCTGTGGAATGCCCTCCCATCAGATGTCAAAGAGAACAACAACTACCAGACTTTTAGAAGACATCTGAAGACAGCCCTGTTTAGGGAAGCTTTTAATGTTTGGTGCATTACAGTATTTTAATATTTTTTTGGAAGTCGCCCAGAGTGGCTGGGCAAACCCAGCCAGATGGGCGGGGTATAAATAAATTATTATTATTATTATTATTATTATTATTATTATTATTATACAACACTTATTGCATTGGGAAGGCCTGCAGCTCAGCAGTACAGATCCATGGTTCACCTTCCCAAAAAGGTCCAAGGTCCAGTACCTGGAATCTCTTGGCAGAAGTGGGGAAGACCCCATTCTGAAACCGAGAACAGCACAGCTAGCTGGGGCAGATAATATTGAACTAGATTCACCATTAGTCTGGTTTAGTTTGGGGCTGGGCAATATATCAATATCTCGTCCAGAACCAGTTTGAAGTCCATATTGTGATATCAGTTTCAGAATTTTTGACCTGGCAATATATCACAAATCTTGATGTGTGTATGAGCGTGCTAGGCAAAAAATCACAATGTGGGGGAAACCGTGACGCCGGTCAATACCTCTACATAGCTCCATCCTTGTTTCATACATTGTAATAGGTCAGTATATCACAATGTTTAGCTGGCGATACATCGCAATGTTGAAACCCAGATATTGCCCAAGCCCTAGTGCAGTATAAGGCACCTTCCTACCATCTTGCCAACCAATGTTCAAGAGACGGTGTATAATGCATTTAAAATACAACAACTCAATAATCAGGATGAGTGGCTCGATGCAAGGCAGCTTTCTACCCGTTGCCTTCCTAAACCATAGTTCTCAAGAGCCTGACAATCAGGACCGGGTGATTTTAGCTGATGATTTGATTCCCCCTCATATAAATTGTAGCCTGACTGCAGCGCAGGTAGCCCGTCAAACACAAGAGTCAACAGAGCTATGTGGTTCACAAGTTATTTAGAGTGGGAAAACTTTTGATTAGCCTTCTGACTGAATACTTAGCAGTCTCCATTTTTGAAGAAGAAGAGTTTGGATTTGATATCCCGCTTTATCACTACCCGAAGGAGTCTCAAAGCGGCTAACATTCTCCTTTCCCTTCCTCCCCCACAACAAACACTCTGTGAGGTGAGTGGGGCTGAGAGACTTCAGAGAAGTGTGACTAGCCCAAGGTCACCCAGCAGCTGCATGTGGAGGAGCGGGGAATCGAACCCAGTTCCCCAGATTACGAGTCTACCGCTCTTAACCACTACACCACACTGGCTCTCTTTTTGCTGCTGCTATGTGTGTTTGTTTCCTAAGGGCTCTAATGTAGCACCAAGAAGGTTGAAGCCTAGATTTCCATCCATGACAGTGTACAGGTTTTTGTGAACCAAGAAATGACATTTTCAGAAAGCCACGCTAACTCCCTTTGGGCCAGGCATCACAGATTGTTCCGGTGTTGTTTGAATGCCATCAAAATATGAAGCAAGTTCCCACCTGTAAGTGCAGACCTGGAGAATGGCTCCCAAGGCCAATGTGCTAATGCCTGAATGATGAGCATTCATGGATAAATGTCATCTCTGAGTATGACGGACAGCTGTTAGCCCCAGCTCTCCACCTGTCAACTGGAGACGGAACAAAGCGAGATCCTCTTGTTATCCTGAAACCGAGTTGCTTAGGCCTAAGGAATAGTAAAATGGTACCTCTAAAAAGCGTATGAGCAGAGCTCTCTTCCCAAGAGCCTCTGCTCAGCTTACAGTGGTACCTCAGGTTAAGTACTTCATTCGTTCCGGAGGTCCGTACTTAACCTGAAACTGTTCTTAACCTGAAGCACCACTTTAGCTAATGGGGCCTTCTGCTGCCGCGCCGCCAGAGCACAATTTCTGTTCTCATCCTGAAGCAAGGTTCTTAACCTGAAGTACTATTTCTGGGTTAGCGGAGTCTGTAACCTGAAGCACCTGTAACCTGAAGAGTATGTAACCCGAGGTACCACTGTATATTTAGCGCCTTGAAAATGATACATCCTATTCTGTAACAGTAACAACAACAATCATAATCATAATACCATCTGCTAGTATCAATCAGTTAAGTTTCGCACCCCATAACCAACTTTGACTGGACTTACCTGTCCAGGGATCCTATTCAATAATAATATTTATACCCTGTCCATCGGAGTGGGTTGCCCCAGCCACTCTGGGCACCTTCCAACATACATAAAAGCATAATAAAACTATACAGGGCTGCCTTCAGATGTCTTCTAAAGGTTGTGTAGGTACTTATCTCCTTGGCTCGGGGGTTACATAACTCCACACGTTCTAGCGTTTCTCCGATGAAAATAGGGACATCCTATGGAAAAGCGGGACATTCAGGGATCAAATCAGAAACAGGGATGGCTTCTGTAAATCCGTGACTATCCCTGGGAAATAGAGCCACCTGGTCCACCATTAAGCCACAGCAGATGTCCCCAACTGCTGCTCAAAGTGGGGGTTGACCCCAGATGCGTGCAGGTCCCAACTGCCACATACCAGCTGAACGGCAGACAGGAGTCCATACGCCAACCTACATCTTGTGGGGGGAGGCAGCCAGTGGTCTGTGGCCTCTTCATGGGTAGACCCTCATAAGCACAGTTGGGGGCATGAGGAGAAGGCTTGAGGTGGGACGGAAGAAACAGAAGGGGCTGAACAAAGGGACTCAAGACTGGAAATGAGAGGAACACAATCATAGAGGAACACCTGCCCCAGACATGCCACCTCTCCTTGGCTGATAGACCATGAGGAAGAAGGCAGCTTAGTTCTTCTTTAATATGAAGCAGGCTTACTCACTTTTTAGGCCCGGAACAAGAATCTATTTATAGAACTGCATAGGGAAAAGAAAGGGCGAGCTGTCTTTGCTCCAGGCCAAAATTACCAGAGACAATCCTTAACTCTTGTTATTACTCATTACTACACTAGGCAAGAGGGATGCGGGTGGCGCTGTGGGTTAAACCACAGAGCCTAGGACTTGCCGATCAGAAGGTCGGCGGTTCGAATCCCCGCGACGGGGTGAGCTCCCGTTGCTCGGTCCCTGCTCCTGCCAACCTAGCAGTTCGAAAGCACGTCAAAGTGCAAGTAGATAAATAGGTACCGCTCCGGCGGGAAGGTAAACAGCGTTTCTTTGCGCTGCTCTGGTTCGCCAGATGTGGCTTAGTCATGCTGGCCAAATGACCCGGAAGCTGTACGCCGGCTCCCTCGGCCAATAAAGCGAGATGAGCGCCACAACCCCAGAGTCAGCCACAACTGGACCTAATAGTCAAGGGTCCCTTTATCTTTATCTTTACACTAGGCAAGGGTGGAGTGCTAACGTAGGTGCTTGAGAAGCAGGACCTACAGCTACAGCTTGGATCTCAGGTGGACCACAAGGTTCATGGCGATGCTGTTTAACTGGTTGCGATGAAGTGTTTGGAGCTGTGCTGAACCTAGGGAAGCAACTCAGGTTCAACAAATGCCTGGCAGAAAATTAGCTGGTCTTCCCGTCTTTTGTTAAAATGATGGACACTGGGATGCGTGACATGGCCCTTCCTCCAGAGGACATTACTGCAGTGGTCCCATCTGTGCTATAAATTGAAAGCGCTATCATATCACTGTAACAGGCAGGGCTTCCCCTAAAGAATCCTGGGAATTGTGGCATGTTAAGGGTTGCTAAGGTAAAGGTACCCCTGACCATTAGGTCCAGTCGTGACCGACTCTGGGGTTGCGGCGCTCATCTCGCTTTATTGGCCGAGGGAGCCGGTGTACAGCTTCTGGGTCATGTGGCCAGCATGACAAAGTCGCATCTGGCGAAGCAGAGCAGCGCACGGAAACGCCGTTTACCTTCCCGCCGGAGTGGTACCTATTTATCTACTTGCATTTTGACGTGCTTTCGAAGTGCTAGGTTGGCAGGAGCAGGGATCAAGCAATGGGAGCTCACCCCGTCACGGGGATTTGAACCGTCAACCTTCTGATCGGTAAGTCCTAGGCTCTGTGGTTTAACCCACAGCGCCACCCGCGTCCCTTTTGCTAGGAGAACACTATTTCCTGCGCAGAGGTACAGCTTCCCCCGTCCTTGACCATTGGCCACAGTGGCTGGGGCTGATGGGAACTGGAGTCCATCACCATCTAGGGGAGACATTACAAAGCTAGATAGTCTGACTCAGTATAAGACACCTTTCTATCTTCCTGGGGGGGGGGGGAGTGTGGATGCAAGTTTTTTTTTTATCTATGGCAAAAATGGTGTTTCATAACTGAGAATGTTAATCTCTAAGACTCCATCACCTCAGAAGCACGGGAGGAGAATCCCCCAATTCATTAAACCTGAAAGTAAAGTATAGAATGTCTCAAGAGTGGGGTATTTTCTTAGGGTCTCATTTAAATTAAAAAGGACCGCTTTCCTGTGTTAAATGCTGCAACACCGCAGGAGCATAAAGGCATTCTTAGACTGCCTTGTGAAAGCACCCGCCGTTTGCCAGGTTTTGTGCGAATGCTGTCCATCTTTTAAATCTGCACATCTTTATCTGGGAGCTTTGAAATTTTTCTCCTTCATCTGCCTTGAGATTTTCCATCCCACCTGTTTGCCCAGTAACGCTTCCAAGTGTGATGCGGCCATAAAGGGTTCTTCTTCTTCTTCTTCTTCTTCTTCTTCTTCTTCTTCTTCTTCTTCTTCTTCTTCTTCTTCTTCTTCTCCTTTTGGAGACAATTCTATCCCTCCATGAATCCATGTTCTGCTGCAAAACAAACCTGCTGTCTAGCAGACACAACAAAACAACAAACCCGCCCTCTTAATGTGCCGCGTTCCCATTTTCTTCGCTAGGTGGGTGGGCTAACAAATGTCCCGGCGAAGAAAGGGGGTGGGCACATGCTATAGCAGCCCCCAGTTATTGGCAATGAAATGTGCAGCCATGATGTTCCTAAATGTCAGGGAACGAGCTCCAAGAGAGGATGGTGCCGCCAGACACCTGCTCCCAACCACTCTCAGCTTCGCCTTCTGCTGCTGCAGTTCTGACACTCCAGGCTTGGTGAAATTCCAGTCAATGGTCACATTTGGGCAGATATATGTATATATAGTGTTCTGCAGTTCTAAAGCAGGAATGGAGAACTTACAACACCACCTACCCCTGACTGTTGGCCATAGTGGCTATAGGGATGGTTGGAGTCATAGCTGTCAACTTACAGATTTGAAAATAAGGGACCAGCAGCCTCGAAAATAAGGGATCAGCAGTCAAAATAAGGGATTTTAGTCAACCACCTCCTTTCCTTTCCCCCATAACAGTCAATCAAAGGAGCCTCCAAAACAAATCCAAAAGCACCCCCCCCACACAAGATCGCCACCCGCCATTGTACTCAACCAGCTCCTTTCCTTTCCCCTCACCATGTGCCCTCTCTCCAGACAGACCTTTTCCCCAGCAAGGGTGAGGGGGCTGTCGATGACGTATCCATCCGATTCCAAGCACAGGTATGTTCAACTTCTGAGCCCCTCCAAGCCAAAGGCAGAAAGCCCAGCCAGCAGCCAAACAAAGCCTCAAGCGGTGGTTCCCACAGCGCAGCAACCCGACAAAGGGGATGCAGCAAGGAAAACCATCACCTCTCCGCTGGGAAGCGCTGAGCAAAAGCGAGTCCCCAGGCAACGCAGCCGATTTGATCGGCACAAGGCATGCAAGCTCCACCTCCCAGTCGTTCTTAGACTCCTTATTGGGTGAGCAACGCAGCCAAGCAACACAGTTGGAGCCTCCCTCCTCCCTGGCTGGCAGGGAGGGAGGGAGGGAGAGGAGCTGCTTCCTTTGAAACCTGGGAAATTTAAGGGACATCATCAATAAGGGACAGCAGTGGGAAACGGCACTGGGATAAGGGAGTTTTCCGCCAAATAAGGGACGGTTGACAGCTATGGTTGGAGTCCACCAATATTTGAAAGTGACTCAGAAATGAGAAATGAGAACCAATGCACAATGCGGCAGCGGTCCTAAAGGATCTTCCCTGGCTCCCAGTACATTTCTGAGCACAATTCAAAGTGCTGGTGCCGACCTTTAAAGCCCTAAATGGCTTTGGCCCTGTATACCTGAAGGAGCATCTCCACCTCCATCGTTCAGCCCGGACACTGAGGTCCAGCTCCAAGGGCCTTCTGGTGGTTCCTTTATTGCAAGAGCTGAGGTTACAGGGAACCAGGCAGAGGGCCTTCTCAATAGTGGCGCCTGCCCTGTGGAACGCCCTCCCGTCAGATGTCAAACAGATAAACAGCTATGTGGTTTTTTAGAAGACATCCGGAAGCAGCCCTGTTTAGGGAGGTTTTTAGTGTGCGATGTTGTGCTGTGGGAGAAAGAGCAACAATAGTGATGATGGAACCACCAGGCAATCAGAGAGATTTGTTGTCAACTGAGTTTTGATGAAACTTTGGAATTACAGGAAATTAAGCAAAAACTCCCAACGAACCTTTTGATTCTTCATTTGTTGGCTTACCTTTTCTCCAGACCCCTGCATTTCAACCAGAACTACAACGCGAGTAGGGGATTCCAATGGGTGAACATGAACTCAAGCCCATTTTGCCCTTTCTGGGACGTTCCCTTATAATTTAGACATAGCAGAGCAGCTATTTACAACCGCCTCCCAATACTCTATTAACCACACAACAGATGAGACAGTTTCTTAATAATCTGACTTGCAGCTAGAACAAATTACATCATTGCTAGCAATCAATCAGTTGAAGAAAAAAAAAGTGTCAGGATTATTTAGAGTCTTCCAAGTAGTGACAATATAATCACAGGAGTCTACAATTACTTCAGGGTTGTCGGATTGCATCGTCAGTATGCAACTAAAAATGACTTGGCACCTATCTCTCTAGAAGGACGCTTTCGGCAATAAATACTAAAGCATGCAATGGAATACATCAGCAGGACTTGTTGAATGTAGCCTTCTTTTTTGGCTATGTTCTGCCTGAGCAATGAAAGTAGCAGCAGACAAGAACCCTAAACTACTGTACTCAGGATCAGGTTACCTGAAAAGGCAGCTTCTCCTCTATTGCCCTGTAAAATCAGTGAACATAACCCAATTAGCCTTGGCTGTGACCAATAACTATTGACTTGTGATCACGTAGAATGCCCTCTCTGTTGAAACTGAAGAAACACTATAACCATTGGTATTCTGCCACCTCTTGAAGATGCACCTATTTCCACAACCGTTGCACCTGATCCCTTGACCAGGATTTGGTCAACATTATTTTAGTAACGTTGTACTGCTTTTATTGTGGGAAAACACTGCTACAGTCAAATATATTAAATTCTATGTTTGCTAGGTGAGCAAAGGGTTAAGACACCTGGATTCCCCCTGTAAATTCCTAGAGGGTACTCTGTGAGGTCACATCCTCTGCTTCTCCAGGCAAGATGAGCAACAACAGGAAGATAATTCTTATTACTTCCTCCCACCTGAGGAACCATTTCTTTCTCGTCATTCAGCCATAGGGACAGGAGTCAGAGTCGGTACGCTCCTGAGCCCAGGTGCCATCTTTGATCTACTAAACCATGTATTTTGCAATCTAGAAGGAGATTTTACTTAACTTGCTTCACTGCTATTTTCTGCCTTAATCAAGTCTGCAACTTTATGTAAGTAAATAATACTTTTATATTCTTACATTACAGATTTTTGCGTTATTTTGTTTAGAGGGATAAAAGAAAGGGGAGATCCAGTCTGCTCAAGGCATCCTGGATTATTATAGAAAGCTAACACAGCTTTGTACCAAGTTTTGGTGTTATTGCTGCAAAGGAAGGTATATTTTTAGCTCTGCTAAACTACACGCTGATCTTGCTCAAGTGAGTAAGAGGAAGGGCAATTAATAAATATCATATCCTACCTTCCCAACCCATCTCACCATTTCTGACACTGTTCTATTATGTATTTTAATCACGGGTTTTAATCTGGTTTTGTGTATTTGGCTTTTATATTTTGTAAACCAATTCAGACACTGAAGTAATATGCAAATAAATAATAATGTTGATCAGCCTTTACATTCTCGTGTGTCCCAGGGGCTTCCAGAGATCCTGAAATGTGAAACAGGGATAGCCCCAGTACCAAGACTACTTGGGTGAAGATGGAGAAAGGGCATCTAAGGTCACAGTGGGCTCACACCAACAGGCTTCCAGAAGACCCAGTAACCGTATCAATGGTTTACAGATGCAGGTTTCGGTACAAAAAGCATTGAGGGGTGGCAGTGGAGTTGCCAGCTTTCAAACCGGCCTCTGCACTTGTACTTTTAACAGCAGCTAGATGTGCAGAAACCAGCAGGTGAAGCTTTTGATGGCATGGAGATAAGCCATCGCCTGCTGTTGGCTACACATTGCGCTGCACAAGAGCAAGCCAGGCAGCGTTGATTCCCCGACTCCTCTTGCCAGTTGGCAATCCCAGGCATTGCCATTTTGTAGGAACCGAAATGAATCATTTCAATAATGTTTGGTTTGGAACGTGGTTGTTATATTTGTCACTAGCACTGGGTTGAAGACGAAGGTTTCGTGTTTTGTTTTTGCTTGCTAGTAACAGTATAGACTTCAGAATAACCTACTTCTTGCCATTTCAGAACTTACACCCTTCCATCCAGATTGCCTGGGCGTTTTGTCTCTCAGAGCATCCTCAGCTGTTCAGATCTCTGCGGAATCCAGAGCATTAAACTGCCTCGTTTACTTTGAAACATTTTAGAGAGAACCTTCATCTCTGTGCCTTGAACCACACACACACAAAATGGATCTAGCTTCTACCTGTACTTCATTTTATTTACTTCAATAAGCAGACATTTTCGCAAGTAAATCCATTTATTATTGATGGTTCCACATCACATCACATGCATTTCTTTACCCTTTCTGAACTCATTTATGTACAAAATTCCAAAGGGGATATGGAATATGGTGATTTCTCCTTGACATTGCGGCAGGATTTGCCATTAGACTAAACATGCTCTAGAATCAAGCTCTAGAATCAGCAAGGATTGATTTAACTGTTACACAAAACTCACCTAAACCTCAAGCAAACTGAGACCCCCATTCCACAATTCAAATATCAGGCTTCGCCACCCCCTTATGGTGGGTCTTAAGATAGATGCCCCATCTATGCCTGCAGATTGACTGACAACCCTGCGCTGTTCATATAGGGGAGGAAGGAACTAAACCCTATGGTTTTAATTTCTTGCTGCCTTAATAGATCAGGTACACAATTTTAAAAGGAAAGGTGACATATGGATATTTCACCTGGAATGTCCCTGGAATAAATGGAGGGCATTTTATAAATTTTAAAAATTAATTGATTAAAATTAAATAAGGGAAGGAAAACTCAAAAATAGAAAATACAAAGCCAATGGAGAAATAAGAAGACACACCTACAGTGTTCCTGGAACAAGCAGTCACGGGGATGGTGACACCAATGTCACCCACACACCATCTGGGCATGGAGGCAACGGATAAGCACACAACAATGATGTCACACTGCTCCTGTACGCTCTGTGACATCAGGCAAAACACACAAGGAGGCCAGCACACCCACACCAAGATTCCACCAGCCCAGCCATTACCTCCACACTCCATAAGACAGGGGTCAGCATACTTTTTCAGGAGGGGGCTGGTCCACTGTCCTTCTGACCTTGTGGGGGGCCAGACCCACCCTCTCCTGAAAGGACCCCCTGCCACCACTCACGCCACAGCCGCCGGCACCACCTCGTCTTCGGCAGTGTCGTCGTCCTCTGCCTTGGCCAGGGGTCCGTGGGGCACAGAGACCATGCTGCTGGCCTGGGTGGCGGAGGCAGCCTTCCCACCGATGCCACTGCTTCCTCCCGCTCAGCTCTTGGCCATACGCGGCCACCTCAGTGGGAAGGGAGGTGCGTTGCCCAGAGGCGTCCATGGCTCCGGATTGGCTGCAGGAGCTTCCTGCGGCCAATCCGAAATGGTGCCAGCATCGCCGCCTGCCCAGAGGCATCCGCGGTTTCAGATTGGCTGCAGGAGCTACCTGTGGAAGTCAGTCCCCACGCAGCGAGGCCTCTGCGCCGGTTTAGCGCAGGGACTGACCAAGCAGGAGGCAGGGTCTGTAAGGTTCGTGGGCCGGAGTAAGGAGCCCCATACCATAAGGCATGGGGTTTGGGAAGAGCAGGTGAGAATTCAGCTCCTGTCAGTGAGAAGGAAGCAACAACACCCCTGCCCTTTTCAGTGGTGGTTGGGGGGCACAGAATATCAGAGGCAATGGAGGAGGAACTCACAGGACTAGACCTGGCATTGCTAACAACACAGCTCCCTGCACAGAGGAATGATGGACATCCCAGGACATTTCTCTTCCTCCCCACAACCCTCAGACAGCCTCAACAGGCAATCGGAGAAGAAAAGAGCATAAAACACTGACCTGCATCTAGCTTCATGTTGTTCATACAAGGGATCCCTTGTTCAAATCCAGGAATCCCCGCCACCTCCATCTCTCCTCATTCAATTTCTATCTCCACCATCAGAGAAAGTGTGCTTCTGAAAACAAGTCGCTGGGGGTCTTAACGGGTGGGGAGTGACGTTGCAGTCAGCTGGGGGACAGGAGGCGGGCAGGTGTGGGGGATTCCCTGGTCCTGAATGGGGTAGCTGTGCCCCTGAAGGACCAGGTGCGCAGCCTGGGAGTCATTCTGGACTCACAGCTGTCCATGGAGGCACAGGTTAAATCTGTGTCCAGGGCAGCAGTCTATCAGCTCCATCTGCTACGCAGGCTGAGACCCTACCTGCCCGCAGACTGTCTCGCCAGAGTGGTGCATGCTCTGGTTATCTCTCGCTTGGACTACTGCAATGCACTCTACGTGGGGCTACCTTTGAAGGTGACCTGGAAACTGCAACTAATCCAGAATGCGGCAGCTAGACTGGTGACTGGGAGTGGCCGCCGAGACCATATAACACCGGTACTGAAAGACCTACATTGGCTCCCAGTACATTTCCAAGCACAATTCAAAGTGTTGGTTGCTGACCTTTAAAGCCCTAAATGTCCACAGCCCAGTATACCTGAAGGAGCGTCTCCACCCCCATCGTCCAGCCCGGACACTGAGGTCCAGCTCTGAGGACCTTCTGGCAGTTCCCTCACTGCGAGAAGCGAAGTTACAGGGAACCAGGCAGAGGGCCTTCTTGGTAGTGGCACCTGCCCTGTAGAACGTCCTCCCACCTGATGTCAAGGAAATAAACAACTATCTGACTTTTAAAAGACATCTGAAGGCAGCCCTGTTTAGGGAAGTTTTAAATGTTTGATGTTTTATCATGTTTTTAATACTATACTGGGAACCGCCTAGAGTGGCTGGGGAAACCCAGCCAGATGGGTGGGGTATAAATAATAAATAAATAATTTGTTTGTTTGTTTGTTTGACTGAGTGTCTGGTTGGCCACTGTGAGAAAAGGATGCTGGATTAAATAGGCCACTGGTCTAATCCAGAAGGCTCTTCTCATACACAGTGGTCCTCAAACTTTTGTTCTCTGGGCCACACTTCCAGAATAAAAAATTTCTCGTGCCACACTGATTTTGATTTATTTATATGAAATACATTGGAAAACAGAAAGAAACAACTCCTAGCAGTGCTTGATTTATAACACAGAACACGAGTGAAGTGTTAAAGATCCATCTCAAAAGGCACTGATACTGCAGTCAGCCTTTGCGACTTGGGTTTGCACCTCTGAAACCAATAAAGATGCCATATGAGAGAACTCCAGAACATACCTTCCAACATTTCTCAGTTTAAAATAGGGACATCCTATTGCATTCCCTCCAACAGGTCTCTGATGAAAACAAGGACGTCCAGTGCTATTTTTCTAGAAAAAGGTGCTGGAACTCACCATAAACACATCCGTCGTTCTCTTGGGATAGCAATGGCGCCCACTTGACAGGTGCCAGAACTGAGTTCCTGTGTGTTCTGGCTGGGGGAAAAACCCACAGGGATGTCCTATTCCAGACCCTCCAATATTTCTGCAATGAAAATAAAAAGGTAAAGGACCCCTGACAGTTAAGTCCACTCACGGACGACTCTGGGGTTGTGGCGCTCATCTCCCTTTACTGGCCGAGGGAGCTGACGTTTGTCCGCAGTTTTTCCGGGTCATGTGGCCAGCATGACTAAGCCGCTACTGGCGAAACCAGAGCAGCGCACGGAAATGCCGTTTACCTTCCCGCCAGAGCGGTACCTATTTATCTACTTGCACTTTGACGTGCTTTCGAACTGCTAGTTTGGCAGGAGCAGGGACCGAGCAACCGGAGCTCACCCCGTCGTGGGGATTCGATCCACCAAACCTCTGATCGGCAAGTCCTAGGCTCTGTGGTTTACACCACAGCGCCACCCGCGTCCCTTCTAATGAAAAGCGGGACATTCCAGGATCAAATCAGAAACCGGGGCGGCTTCTGAAATCTGGGACTGTCCCTGGAAAATAGGACACTTGGGAGGGGGTCTGTCAGAATTGCTTCTGTGTGCAGATGAACAGCACTCTCATTTTTAACTTATGTAAAAAAAAAAAGAGAAACAATAGAGTTGCCAGCTGACTGACTATGACCCGGCCTTATGCTTTTAAAAGCCGTTGGCTCCACACAAATCATAGCTGAAGCTTCTCAGAATGCAGAGATAACCATTATCACCTGCTAACGTTTGGGCAGTCAGCTGTTCTTGAAGACACAAATTGCACTTGATAAGTTGGCAACTTTAATGCAGAGTTCAGGCTACTATTACCAGATGTGTTTCAACTCTTCCGTGTCATGTTTGAATGATGGTGAATGACCAACTTCTCTATTCTTGGGGGGCACACAGTTGTCCAGCCGCTCGTCTGGGGTTGTTACGGCTGACTGAGGCAAACCAAGAGCCATGGAACAAACCAGAGGTCAGGACCGAAGAGCAAATTGTGAAAGAAGAACAAACCAGGAGGCAGAACAAAACACAGTGTTTCATAAGGAATTTGTGGGTTGTGTCTTAACAATGCACCGTATTTTTCGCTCCATAAGATGCACCAGACCATAAGACGCACCTAGTTTTTGGAGGAGGAAAACAAGAAAAAAAATATTCTGAATCTCAGAAGCCAGAACAACAAGAGGGATCGCTGCGCAGCGAAAGCAGCGATTCCTCTTGCTGTTCTGGCTTCTGGGATAGCTGCGCAGCCTGCATTCGCTCCATAAGACGCGCACACATTTCCCCTTACTTTTTAGGAGGGAAAAAGTGAGTCTTATAGAGCAAAAAATACGGTATGTGCATCATCTCCCAAACCAGCGATAGCAGCTGGATGCAGAGTGAACATGAGTTCGTACACAGTCTAAAATAGTAAATATTCATGCAATACCTGTCTTCCAAATGTGCATTTTGTAAGGCTGATTGCTCAAACACTATCTACAGTGCTTTAGAACTGCAAAGAAAAGGCTTGTTACATTTCTCGCCACAGAAAGCAAGCAAGAGGATATCTTCACACATATTCTCTCTCTGCACACACACCAGCCCCTCTTGGTTTCATATGTACGTTTTTCCAAACATGGATAGTTCTTCATGAGTAGCCTCTCCGTATCTATCAAGTTGCAACATTCAGAATGTCCTCTGTGAGCTGGAACGTTGCATCCTAATGCATTTTGATGAGCCAGATTAGTTATTTGTCACATACGTTGGTAATGCAAGGGGAAGTATTCATTCCAGAAATTAATCTGAGCAATCAGCCGGTGGCAAATGGATGACAGTGACCAAAACCAAATTTGTACAGAAAACAGCAGAGGAGAGGCATTTGCCCCCCTCCATCTGCCCAGTCCACAGATACCTCTCTTTTTTTGGAAAAGCAGATAAATAGCTGAAGGATGTGAAATCAATCCCGTCTGATAAAAAAGGCTATAGAATTCGTTTCCCCTTTCTACTCTGGCCTTGGAATGGGAGACAAAGAAGTAATTTCCTTACTCCCTGGCCTAATGGCTCACTCAGTGAAATAACTAGCCTCCATTGACAGAGAAAAGGCTTTGGATGGTACACACAAAAGGCACTTGGGAGCAAAGGAGCAGTTGTGTTCAGTAGATCCGAATTCTCCTCTGCCTCCAGCATACGAATGCAGGGACTGCAAGGTCTTTGACTCTCCAAGGAGTCCGGGACCAAGTATTTAGTACAAACTGTCCCGCTAACAAGATTTAAACCAACTGCACCCCGCCCCCCAAAATGGTATATACTCTGAACAAAATCCTCACTCTAGCTCAGCGGTGAGAAGCCTTGGGGGGGGGGTGCGTTGTTATGTACTGAAGTTCTCACCCTGGGCCAGCAGGGGGATACTGTGGATAGTTTTCACTCAGGTCCACATATGCAAATTAGGAATTGAAAGTGACATTCAGTGATTGGATAGTTACAGAAAGTTGTTACTGTTGCTTTGTAGTGGAGCTCTATATAAGCAGGTTGGCTGAACCCTTCAGCCCAGTTCTGTTCTGGGCCTGTGAATAAACAAGAGCTGTTTGAAGAATCGCTGTGTCGTCTGATATGTTCACCCACAACTTAACATGCGTCCCTGTGGCATTTGCCTCCTAGGATGGGTGATAAGGAAAGGGTTAAAATAGGTGTGATGTGATTGGCCAGTGAGAATGCAAGGGGGGGAATAAAAGTTAGAGTGGGAGGTTTTGAAAGTCAGTTGTGGTTTGGGAGTTGAGTTGGGTTCAGGTTTGGGAGTTGAAGTTGAGGTTTGGGAGTTGAAGAAGGAAGAGGGAGGTTTAGGTGTGGGTTGGTAGAGTTGTATTGTGAGAGAGTGAGAGGAATTGTTAGGTGGAGTCAGATAGATAGTTGGAATAATCAGTTTGGAGTTGTTAGGAACTAAGAATAAGAAACTGACAAGAGGAAAATTAACTGAAACCATAAGCTTGTTCCTGCATTTAAAAATAAACTTGATTATTTGTTTATGTTAACAACTGACTGGACTCCGTGTGTCCCCGTGAGATATGGGGTGGTGGCAGCGGAAAAAGCAATCGCAGTGGCGGCACAGGGTCAATAGACCATCAAACGTCCAGGGGCCCTGTGTATGCTCGCCATAGTCCCCTCTGTAGCAGTCTCTCAGGAGCCATCATATCAGGGCTCGGCAGAGTCTTCCCTGTTCCTCCGGTCCATTTTTCTTTGTTGGGGTAGAACTGGAGTTATTTACGGGTAGGCCCAGCCTATGTTTTTTATTATATTTGGGTCTCAGAACTCCAGTTCAGACCCTCCAAGTGTCCCTATTTTCCAGGGGCAGTCCTGGATTTACAGAAGCCATCCTAATTTCTGATTTGATCCCAGAATGTCCCGCTTTTCCTTAGGATGTCCTTATTTTCATTGCAGAAATGTTGGAAGGTATGGAGTTATGTGACACACACACACACACCCCGAGCCAAGCAAATAAGTGTCTACACAACCTTTAGAAGACATCTGAAGGCAGCCCTGTATAGGGAAGTTTAATGTTTTATTGTGTTTGTATATATGTTGGAAGCCACCCAGAGTGGCTAGGGCAACCCAGTCAGATGGGCGGGGTATAATAATAATAATAATAATAATAGTCTGTATTATGGTAGGAACCATTCACTTTCCTAGTGAGCTCAATGATATGATTATCCTTTTCCTCCTTGCCATCAAATTAGTGCCTCTAACTTAAATTCTAAACAACAAGCATGACTACCTAGGAACAACCTTCTGTGCTTTCCTTGCAGTAGCTATGCTCTTCGATGCGACAATGTTGCCCAGCTGCTGTTATCTTTTTAAATAGAACTGTGCTGAAAATATTTTTAGCTGATTTCCGAAGGTTTGGTGGGAGAGTGTTGTGTTGTGTGTGTTTTTTTTTGGAAGATAGCTTACCTTATTTCGCTCTTAAAATATTGCCTTGGGTATTACGCATGCAGAACATATGGGGTGCTATTTAAATCCAAGTTGTTGCTTATTTGATTTTTAAAAAGATCAACTTTCTATATTTCTGTTTCGTTTTCTCTTCCGTCGGGTAAAGTCTGTCTCTGTTACCTTGGGAAGCCTCACATTTATTTTCTTGACATAGGGATGCCCATCTGACAGCAGGGTTGCCAAGTCTCGACATTTCCTTTCAAATGTTATGAACTTGGATGACTTTAAGAGAGGATTAGATGGATTCTGAAGGGATACCACTGTCAGTGGCTACTAGCCAAAATGGCCATGTTCTGTCTCCACTCTTGGAGGCAGCATAACTCTGAATGCCAGTTCCTGGAAACCACAAGAGGGGAGCGTGGTGTTGTCCCCAGCTGCTCCTTGCAAACTTCCCATAGGTATCTGGTTGGCCACTGTATGCAGATCCATACCATACATTCAATCCATATTTAAAGCACAGGGTTCCCTCTCCCCCCCAAGAATCATGGGAACTGTAGTTTGTTAAGAGTACAGCCATGCCTTGGTTTTTGAACAGAATGCGTTCTGGAAGTCTGTTCGAGTTCTGAAACGTTCAGAAACCAAGGCTTCCAATTGGATTCTGATTGCACAGGCACACAGGAAACAATAGTGGAAGCGGCATCAGATGTTCGACTTCCAAAAAAAGTTCGAAAACCGGAACACTCACTTCCGGGTTTCAATCGTTCGGGAGCCAAAATGTACAAGTACCAAGGCGTTCTGCTTCCTTGTTATTAGTGTAATCTTCTTGCATTTAGACTACTGACTTTTTTTTTGTTTTTTTCTAAATTGTTATATCCACTATCATGTTACTTTTGTTACTAGGAAATTGTTTTCCCCACTGTTTGAAATGCATTGCTGTTTTCTTTGTTGTAAGATACTTTGAGCATGATTTTTTGTGGTGGGGTGGTGGTGGAGAGAAATGGCATACAGATAAAATTATGAATGATTGAATTGTAGAACTGTGATGGGCAAACTACAGCTCCCAGGATTCTTTGGGGGAAGTCACGTGCTTTAAATGTGCATTGAATGTCCTTTAAATGTATTGTTACATGCCACCTCAATCTTCACGAGCCATGTGAGATGAAGGCACACTTACTTGGAGTCTGTGTTTTCTTTTGGAAAACAAGACACAACAGAGATTGTGGTGTATTTATGATACATGGTTTATTTACACATGTATACAACCTGAGCCTACAGTGGAGGGGTTCACAACATTCACACTCCAAGAGGCTGGACTTCTCCCAGAGCCACAACACCTTTACACTTCAGAAGACCCCAACCATTGCTCCCAAATATGGCTCTCTGACTTTCTCTCCAGCCTGCTGCTTACTAGATAATGATGTTGATGATGGTGATGATGATGATAATTAATTTATACCCCATCCATCTCCAAACAGCTCCAAACAGAAATATGAAGAAGAAGAATAAGTGATAAAACCTCAGACATTAAAAACTTCCCTGAACAGGGCTGCCTTCAGATGTCTTCTAAAAGTCAGATAGTTGTTTATTTCCTTGACATCTGATGGGAGGGCGTTCCACAGGGCGGGCACCACCACCAATAAGCCCTCTGCCTTGTTACCTGTAACCTCACTTCTTTGCGGTGAGGGAACTGCCAGAAGGCCCTCAGAGCTGGACAGTGTTTAGGCAGAACGATGGAGTGGAGACGCTCCTTCAGGTATACTGGGCCAAGGCCGTTGTGGGCTTTAAAGGTCAGCACCAACACTTTGAATTGTGCTCGGAAACGTACTGAGAGCCAATGTAGGTCTTTCAGGACCAGTGTGATATGGTCTCGGCGGCTACTCCCAGTCCACTTCCAGGCCACTCCATTGCACAACTCCTAACCGCCATCCACTCTTTGGTCTGTATATTAACACTTTGCTAAATCCACTGTCAGACAGCAAGCTTTGATTAAATTCTAACACTTATCGGGCCCGGCAATTTAGGGGAATCTGGCACCCACAAACCCTGGCACCCAGCTCTAACAATATGCTGTAGATTTGACCTACAATGAGAACAGGATGCTAGACTAGATAAGGCTTTTGGGATGATGCAAGAGAGCCAGTGTGGTGTAGTGGTTAAGAGCGGTAGACTCGTAATCTGGGAAACCGGGTTCGCGTCTCCGCTCCTCCACTTGCAGCTGCTGGGTGACCTTGGGCCAGTCACACTTCTCTGAAGTCTCTCAGCCCCACTCACCTCACAGAGTGTTTGTTGTGGGGGAGGAAGGGAAAGGAGAATGTTAGCCGCTTTGAGACTCCTTAAAGGGAGTGAAAGGCAGGATGTCAAATCCAAACTCCTCTTATTCTTCTTTTGTGTTTTCTTATGAAGTCATAGGATGTTTCTTTGGCCCTGGTTCTCCATCAACCCCTTTTACCCCTTTCCTGCAGTGAAGAATTAAATACCTGGTTGAGCAGATCAGGTGTGGGGTGGAGCAAATGCGTCTTTTAAAGGAAAAAACATTTTTCTCCTGGGTTGTAAGCTGGCAACTCTGCCGACCAAATGTTGATTTTCTAATTGGGATGACCAGTTTCAAATCCCTAGCTCTTTCACAAACATGACAAGCAAGCCTTTAGAAAATCACTGTCATTCAGCTTCTCTTCTTGTTCTGTTAAAAGGTAGCTTCATCTGTTTGCCTTACAGATCTTCCTTTTGGAAGATTAGCCAAGGGCTGGGGAAGAACACTCTGAAAGTTCTATAGAGATTGAAATTTAAGAATAATCTGATAAATGATTAACCAGGTGGGAGTAGGGAAGGGAGAGAGTCTCATTTGGTGTGCATTTTTAAGTGCGTCGACCTAATTTGTATCTTTCGGACTAATGCAGAGACTGGAACATAATTATCCTTCACATCTAACTAAATTGTGCAATGCAATTCTTGGCTGAAAGAAGTGCTACAATGTGTAAAACAGATGTGTGTTTTAGGATAAAACACCGTTAGTGTGATGGCCTGGGAATCTGATTCAGAGGCTGAACCTGAGGAATCCCAGCCTGCACAGGAGTCCCCGCCTCCAGGGCCGGCTGAGTCGGGGCAGGGGCTTGAACCTGAAGGGCCCTCACCTGAGCCGGATCCTCAGGAGCAGACACCAGATGAATCCACTCTGGCTCCGGAGGTGATTGAGGACCCATTGCCTGCAGGTGCTCCTCTCCCAGCCCTGTCAGGGGAAGGCGAGGCTGCCTCTGGGTCCAGTAACCCTCCAGCCTCTCCAGAGCTGCAGAGGCTCAGGGCAGAGAGGCGGAGGGAACTAAGTTCCTGCAGGAGGAATGCTCGCCTCCAGGCCAGGAGAGGCGAGTCACCTGTGGGCCGGGACCGCCCCTGGCCTCAGAGAAGATAAAGGCCAGTCAGCCCAGTCCCAGGTTGTGGGAGCAACATCGTTGGTTACCTGTTCCTGCCGGCACCCTGTCCTGCTCTCCTGAGTTCCTGACCATGCCCGACTCCTCGCTTTGGACCTCGCTTCGCCCCTGACGGACAGCCTCCATACCCTCGACCTAGGACCGCACTTAGACCACGCTGCATGGTAACTCCCCCCAGGACCAGCACAGTTAGAAATGCATATGTCAAGGTAAAATACACATTTTGTGATAAATTCAATAAATAAGAATGATTATTTCACTACATACCCTGTTCTTGTGACTATAATTTGTTTTAAACCGTTCTTAATACCATTTTTTAAAGTGTTGCAATTCACCCTGGGACCTTATGGCGACAAACAAGTAATAAATTGAAATAATAATAATAATAATAATAATAATAATAATAATAAAGTACATATAAAATATAAACCTCCATATGATTTTTTTTTCTAGGTGCTGGAACGGATTTATGGATGAACACATGTGAAATGAACTGATCTGTCCATCTCTAGTTAGAAGTCGTTTTTGGCTTGTAAAGCAATTGTTCAGATGTTCCTTCTCCAGCAACAGAGCCTGGCTTCCAGAGGGGCACTGTTGTGCTTTTCATGCCTGCTTGGTTGGTACAGGAAACATTCATCAAATGTGGCTCCTGCCATCACAGCCACGCCGTGACCAAAGAAAATGCATCTATCAACCACCATCCTGCCACAATATTATTAAAATACCACTGGGCTTGGGAGCTGGTCGTCAAAGAAAACGTATGGTGCATTTGGCTGCATAGGAAAGATATTTACAAAGCCTCTCCTCCCTCCAAGAGGGGAGGTGTTGTGGGCGGGACGCGATTTCTGCGTCACCCACTCACCTGGCTGGTGCACCACGCCCACAGGTAAGCGCCCAACCGGGCGGCTTGGAGTGGGCGTGGTTTGCAGTTTAACTTACTGCTGCACCAGCCATTCTGCCTCATTTTCCGCCTTCTCGTTGCGAGTCACCCACCCTCCACTCCCTTAGAGCTTCGGGCTTAATTTTTTCTCTTGGCCTTGATATGGACCTTAGGATGGTCACCCAGGTTGTCCAGGGGGCCTGGTAGGAATTTTTCCATCTGGCATTAGGCCTTTGGGTTTTTTCGCCTACCTTGTAGCAATCGTCACAACTTTCTTGGTATTGGCGGTTAGGTTAGGCATTGGAATGTGTTGTTGGTGTGTGGAAGGGCTAGGTGTGGCCATCGCCTACCCCTTCAATTTTGGGTATTCCATTAAAGGAATCCGGCGGTCGTGGATCCTGTCCGATGCCTGTGTGGCGGGGGGCCATGGCACGACCCTCGGTGGCATCAGGGGAGAGCTTATAGTTGTATTAGCATCAACAGGCTCCACCTTCTGGTGAATAAACCCCCTTTCGGGCTCACCCCCTATCCGAGTGGGTGGAGTCAATCTGTCGTGGTCCAGTGCCTAAGCCAATACCTTCTCACTTGCTGTAATCAATAAAGTTGTGGCCTTTTCTTGCCCATTAACCTTATATTCCGTGTCCGTGTGTCTTCATTCCACAAAGCGGGGATCGGGTCCTCGAACCACAGCACAATCCTATGAGCAAGGGCTCATCCGGGCTTCCTTTTGTGCTGCACTTCCAGGCACAGGTCCACACTATAAACAGTGTTAGAAACTTGGATTTATAAGCTAGGCGCCAAATGGCTCCTTAAACCAATTTTGCAGTCACCAAAACAGAATGTCCGGTTGCCATTTTGGGACAAGACGGGTCTAAAGTCTTTATTTTTCAAATGATGGACTGACTGCAGTTGATTCTTACTTAAACATCTGGCTAGTTCAGATGGCAACCTAGAGCTAGGTTAAGAGCTTTGGCCTCAGTGGCCCAGAGTACCTTCTATCAGCTTTGGCTAGTGACCCAGCCATGCCCCTATCTGGACAGGGATAGCCTAACTACTGTTGTCTATGCTCTGGTAAAGACTCTCCTCCCTGAAAGAGAGGGGAGTGGTTGTGGGTGGGAGCCTGAGCTCCGCCCCTGGCCGGGGGCCTTAGCCCCCGCCCCTCCTCACCTGGCTGGTGCCCACGCCCACCGGAGGCAGCCAACCAGGTGTCTCCGGGGGGCATGTTTAGCAGCTTAATGCTGCAGCTCCAGCTCCGCCTCCTCCTCAGTCGTCATCGTCCCGCAGCGAGTCACCCACCCTCCACTCCCATTTAGCTCAGGGTCTAGGTTTTTTGGCCTTGCTATGGACCTTAGCTTGGTCGCCCCGGTTGTCTGGGGGGCCTGGTAGGAATTTTTCCATTTGGCATTAGGCTTTTTGGTTTTTTCGCCTACCTCGTAGCAATCGTCACAACTTTTGTGGTATTGGTGGGTAGGTTAGGCATTGGATTCATGTGTGTCAAGGGCTAGGTGTGGCCATCGCCTATGCTATCTACCGTGGGTTATTCCGTTAAAGGAATCTGGCGGTCGTGTATTCCGTCCGACGACCCTCGGTGACATCAGGGGTGAGCCTATAGTTGGATCAGCATCAACAGGCTCCACCTACTGTTGAATAAACCCACCTCCTATAGTCATCCAATGCCTAAGCCAATACCTTTTCACTGCTGTAATCAATAAAGTTGTGGCCTTTTCTTGCCCATTAACCTTATATCACGTGTCCTTGTGTGTTTATTTCACATAGCGGGGGTCGGGCCCTCGATCCACAACTTCAAGGTTAGATTACTGCAATGCGTTACGTGTAGGGCTGCCTCTGAAGACGGTTCAGAAACTTCAGCTAGTGCAGAATTCAATGGCCAGGTTGCCCCCCAGAGCAAGACGGTTTGAGCATATTATACCGATCCTGGTTCGACTCCACTGGCTACCAGTTAGTTTCCAGGCCCAATCCAAAGTAATGGTTTTGACTTATAAATCCTTAAATGGCTCAGGACCCCAATACGTCAAGGACTGCCACTTTCCATATGAACCTACCCAGATGCTTAGATCATCTTCTGAGGCCCTCCTTCATATGCCTCCTCCACGAGAGGTCCAGAGGGTGGAAACACGAGAACAAGGCCTTCTCTGCAGTGGCTCCCTGCCTGTGGAATGCTCTCCCCAGGGAAGTTTGCTTTCCCCAGGAAAACCCACTCTGGAACGCTGAATCGAAACAAATGGCAATTTGGGTTTCCCACAGATTGCCATTTGCAGAGAAGAAGAAGAAGAGAAGAGTTTGGATTTGATATCCCGTTTTATCACTACCCGAAGGAGTCTCAAAGTGGTTAACATTCTCCTTTCCCTTCCTCCACCACCACCAACACTCTGTGAGGTGAGTACGGCTGAGAGACTTCAAAGAAGTGTGGCTGGCCCAAGGTCACCCAGCAGCTGCATGTGGAGGAGCGGGGAAGCGAACCCGGTTCACCAGATTACGAGTCCACCGCTCTTAACCACTACACCACACTGGCTGGGAAAACGCCAGGTCAGAAAAAGGCGCTGAGTGTGGGCCTGTGCTTAGAAAGTATGAGGCAAAAGTAAGTTAGGTGAGTCCAGCAGCAGAGCAAGCCAATTGTGCGCCTGGGGTGGGGCACATGCCCTGTGCCAGCCGCCAATGGGGGTGGGGCCAGCCGCCCACAGGGTGGGGCGAACTGAGGCAGGATGCTCCACAGGGCCTATGAGGAATCTGCCTGCCTCCTCCCACTCAGCCGCCCTATGGCTGGGGGGGGAGGTGGCGGGCAGACCGTTTGGGGCAGTGCAGAGCCTGCGGGCGCCCAAGCCACTGTGTGACTTCCGGAAGAGTTGGGCGAACTGCAGGCCCCGCAGTGAGTGCTGCCCGGCATTTTGTCACCCCCCTCAGTGGTGATACCCTGGGCAGCCCGCCCCACCACACCCTCCTTTCTTCATCGGTTTGCTGCTTCTGGATGAGAGAAGCACCATAGCAGCGCACCTCCAATTTCTGTGAAGGAAAGGAGATGAAGAATCTCTTCCTCATCGAGATCTTCTAGTGCCTCCTTTCTAGTTCCCCTTGCACCTTCCGACGGACAGTCGCTGTGTCAGGGATGCCGTTTGATTTGTGTGCCACTGATTCAGGCTCTTGCTGTTCCGGCAGAGAGCCAAAGAGGGAGAGCCCAAGGCCTGCTGCCAGGATGGCTCAGAGGTACCTGGCTTGTGCATGATGGATGTTATTGTCAGCACTCGGTTGCTCTGCGCGACGGCCATGCAAAAGCGTCAGAGGTTTTGCATTGAAATTCTGCATTAAAAAAATGTCACGCTTCTGCCTCGGAGGGCTTCCTTCTCAGAAATGACTCAAGCCTTTCCAGCTGCACAGCCAAGGGGGAGAAGCATCACACATGCCTGCTGTGGAGGACACAAGCTGCTCCTGTGTTGGCTCAGAATAAGTTGTGAGTTCTGGGTTTTTACCAAGCACAGGAACAACTTTACCGGGGTTTGAATAAGGCTGCATTTTAATCAAGGGGTATTGTTGTCGGAAAGAGTCTGAGCTCAGGAGCGATGCCAAGATCCCTGAGGTTGTGTGATCTGCCAAGGAAAAAACAAATATATGCTCTCCGGTAATCAGTTCCCTTCTCACTTTTAGCTGTGTACGTCTATTATATTCTTCTGCACTCCTCACCGCTACGCAGTTGAAAACACTGAGGAGAATGCTACCATGGCTTGGTTTCTTTGGATGTGAGTCAACATTGGAAACTCAGGTATGTGATCTAGGCAGCAAATGGCTCCTTAAACCGTTTAAACGCCGTTTACCTTCCCGCCGGAGTGGTACCTATTTATCTACTTGCACTTTGACGTGCTTTCGAACTGCTAGGTTGGCAGGAGCAGGGACTGAGCAACGGGAGCTCACTTCGTCGTGGGGATTCAAACCACCAACCTTCTGATCGGCAAGTCCTAGGCTCTGTGGTTTAACCCACAGTGCCACCCGTGTCCCTCAGCAGATCCCTTACCCTGCATCAAATCACTAGAGATATCCTGCACCTCCCAAATGTACCCACAGCTGACTCACAGTTTGCTTGCTTTCTTTATCTCCTACATTTCTGTTCTCTCTCTTAAAGGTAAAGGTACCCCTGCCCGTACGGGCCAGTCTTGACAGACTCTAGGGTTGTGCGCCCATCTCACTCTATAAGCCAGGGGCCAGCGCTGTCCGAAGACACTTCCGGGTCACGTGGCCAGCGTGACAAGCTGCATCTGGCGAGCCAGCGCAGCACACGGAAGCGCCGTTTACCTTCCCGCTAGTAAGCGGTCCCTATTTATCTACTTGCACCCGGGGGTGCTTTCGAACTGCTAGGTTGGCAGGCGCTGGGACCGAACAACGGGAGCGCACCCCGCCGCGGGAATTCGAACCGCCGACCTTTCGATCGGCAAGCCCTAGGCGCTGAGGCTTTTACCCACAGCGCCACCCGCGTCCCGTGTTCTCTCTCTTACACACACATAAATACACACATGAGGATCAACTGTTCCACATTCCTGATGTTGTTGGACTGCAATTCTCATCAGACCCAGCCAGCATGACCAGTGGTCAGGGAGACGACATTAGTCCTACAGCATCTGTAGGGCCACACGTTCTCCATCTCTACTCTAATAGATGCTTGAGAAGAATTAAGAGCTCTCGGGAGACTGCACTCGTGCCATTAACATCAAATGTCAGCCAGCCATCCCAGGCTTTCAACCTAGCCAAAAGAATAGTCAGCCAGCAGCCATTGTGATATAATAAATTAATGGCTGCCACTGATGCCTACGGGAAAAGCAAAAGCAGGGCACTTGAGGATAACGTTGCGCTGGGGCACAACCTGCTGTCAGTTGCTGACACTGGATGGCCTGATCTCTCCTGACAGGACAAGAGGGCGGAAGGCACTGAGATGCATCGATAGTCAGATGTGTTGGAAGCACGATGGAAAAGTCAGAACTGCAGTGAGGCTGTCTTGAGGCACAGCCCGTCTGCAAAGGAATATTCATCACAACGCAGTAATGTCTTTCGCTGTGTGATTGAAACGAATCCAACATAGGCATAGCTGTCAACTTACAGATTTGAAAATAAGGGGCCAGCAGCCTCGAAAATAAGGGATCAGCAGCCAAAATAAGGGATTTTCCAAGCACAGGTATGTTCGACTTCTGAGCCCCTCCAAGCCAAAGGCAGAAAGCCCAGCCAGCAGCCAAACAAAGCCTCAAGCGGTGGTTCTCACAGCGTAGCAACCCAGCAAAGGGGATGCAGCAAGGAAAACCGTCACCTCTCTGCTGGGAAGCACTGAGCAAAGGCGAGTCCCCAGGCAACGCGGCCAATTTGATCAGCACAAGGCATGCAAGCTCCACCCCCCAGTCGTTCTTAAGACTCCTTATTGGGTGAGCAATGCAGCCAAGCAACACAGTTGGAGCCTCCCTCCTCCCTGGCCGGCAGGGAGGGAGGGAGAGGAGCTGCTTCCTTTGAAACCCGGGAAATTAAAGGGACATCATCAATAAGGGACAGCAGCGGGACACGGCGCTGGGATAAGGGAGTTTACCGCCAAATAAGGGACGATTGACAGCTATGAACATAGGTTCTGTTGTATGTGATAGAAATTGGATCATTCTCTGGCCCTGCAGAAAGAACTCCTGTTGGTTTATTTCTAGCAGCTAGGGGCACCTGGTGGAGCAAGTGGAGACAACATAAGGCCACAACTCACAAACAATGGATGTCTAAGGCATACAGGTATTGTGATCATGTACAAACAGATTTGGCAGGTTCACTGGGCTAATGCGGCAGAATGGCTTCCATTTTCTAGAAACCACCTTCTTCTTCTTCTTCTTCTTCTTCTTCTTCTTCTTCTTCTTCTTCTTCTTCTTCTTCTCCACCTCCACCACCTCTGCTTATTTGGTAAAGTAGAGGTTTCCAACACTATAGACTGCGGGTGTGTGTGTGTCCTCCAAGCCTGTAATTTTATAGCTGTAAGACTGAACTCTGCAGAGAAAAGGGGGACTACTAAAATGGTCAAACCAGTTTCAATGTTGAGTAAAGGGTTAAGTATATGCTTTGTAATGTACAGCTAGGACCACAAGTTGCCACAAAAGCTAAACAGCTGGAGACAATTCGGGAAGATGAGGTGAAGGGAGTAAGTCTTCTGCCCTCCCCCTGGCTAGATGTGATACAATGGATGCACGAATTAGAGACCCAGGATGTATATTTTGATTTAATTATGTTTCAAATATTAATGGCATTTAACCTTTAGAAAGACAGAATGCATCACTGACATTTTATAACCCCTGTGTCCTCTAGGCCATGAACAAGAAACCTTAACTAAACCTGAAAGTAGCACAAATGGTCATTAAGGACATTGTTCTAGTTAACGTTGGAGTGTAAACAAACACATATCCTTGAAACTTCCTGAGATGGCTCAGGGACAAAGGGAAGTGAGATGGGGACAGGAATGTCAACGACCCTGTCAAAGGCCTTATTGTCAACGAAACAGTGATAAACCCAAATGTGAGACCCAAATGGCTTGGGCACTCAGGGGAACCCCAAGGAAATTGTGGGGGTGAAGGTACTTGAGTGGAGTCGCTACAGCAGCAGCAAGAATACTCATCGCAAAGTATTGGAAGACACAAGAATTACCCACCTTGGAAGAATGGCAGATGCAAGTAATTGACTATATGGAAATGGCTGAGATGACTGGCAGAATCCGAGACCAGGGAGAAGAGTTGGTGGAAGAAGATTGGAGGAAATTTAAAATTTATTTACAGAAGTATTGTAAAATGTATGAATGCTGATGACATTGAAATAAAACGAAGGGGTTCTAGTAATAAGAGATAAAAATTATAAATTATAAATTATAAATTTGGGAGGTAAAATATATAAGGATAAAGTAGTAGGATATGAATTTGCTGAACTAATTGTTAAAAAGGGATATAAAAAAGGGAGGCGTGAGGAAGTCAGGAAAATAAGTTAATTGAAGATGAATAATTAGAAAAGAGTGATTTGTGTCTTTCTTATTTTATTTTTTGTGTGCCGATTGTTCTTTTTTTCCTCTTGCTAAATGTTTGTATTTTATGTATTGTGAAAGTTTGTATTGTTGTGTTTTATATTTTCTCTGTGTTTCTCTGTGTTTTTATTGTTCTATTTTTCTATTGTTAAACCTAATAAAATATTATATTAAAAAAAAAAAGGTACTTGAGTGGAGTCATGTGTGTTTTACTTCTCATGACCTGTAACCTTTCTTGATGTACATAGAAGAATGTTTGATGTTTTATGACTCCTGGTGTGCTGTGCTTGAAACCCTATCCAGCCGGACCTTGGATCTCAAATGCCTTGCGACTTGAACGTGTTGGCTCCCGAATGCCCCAAAGTGAATGTTCCAGTTTGCGAACGATTTTTGGAAGACGAACGTTCGACGTGGCTTCCGATTGCGTTCCTGAAACCAATCGGAAGCCGCACCTTGAACGTTTTCGGAAGTCAAACGGACTTCTGGAACGGATTCCGTTTGAGAACCAAGGTATGAGTGTATGAGCTTTATTAAGAATTTGCTCTGTGAAGTCTCTTCTTCCTGTTTCTGCTGAGCAGCTGGTTGGCAAGGCTGTCCTATTGCAGTAGTTAAGAAAACGGGCCCCTAACTTGATCTGCTGACGATTGCTGCAATTCTCTTGGTTCCGTGTTTTATTTAAAAGGTGTTCCCTCACCTGGGTAATGAACAGGTGGTGTATAAGCCAAATTCTTAACCACATGATCAAGGTCTCAGTGTTTAAAAGCAATTGATGGTCTTGGGAGTGGGGCAAAGGCGCCTTACTTGCTTTTGAGAATCTACTCAGCTATGACACTGGGGAGCCCTGCTAGTGTAGCCTTTCAGACTTTTCCCATGGGTTGGGTGTGCA
The DNA here is from genome assembly GCF_027172205.1 of Podarcis raffonei. Lineage (NCBI taxonomy): Eukaryota > Metazoa > Chordata > Lepidosauria > Squamata > Lacertidae > Podarcis > Podarcis raffonei. The sequence goes on along the minus strand of NC_070602.1, from coordinate 129,510,745 downwards.
TTGCTCCCGGGAGTGAGGAAGGAGTCAATAGACACCGAGGGTTGGTTCAGAGAAAGAGTTTATTTCTGCTTTCCGGATATCAGAAAGGCACTGCGTGATCAGTCACAGCAAGCACACTTAAAGAGCAGTTACATACAGCTTATATCCCCTTCAGGTCCCCTTTCCCCCTCCCCAGAAATCCAGACTCATGAGTTTGTACACGTAAGTTTACATCCGTGAGCATGAACAGAAATTCCTCTTTCTGTACTCTTATCTCGGGGTAAGAAGGTCACCCAACTATAGGAGTTCTCATGGTGCCATCCCCGGGCACGGGGGCTGACAGGCCTGTCTTGCAAGGTCTGTGTGTCAGTGTGGTCAGGATAGTTACAACCTATAAGATAAGACCCAGATCTGCCATCCCATCTTCACTCGGAACTGACAAGGCCATCCATTAAGCCTTCATGGACTGATAAAAGAGAAGGCATTGTTTATACAGCTGGGTTTGTGTTATACAGCTCAAGCTAATGAATTTTAGCTAATGGATCCTTGAAGGAGGAATTTGGGAATTTTGGGGCCCAATTCGGGTGACTGCATAGTCAGGTTTGGGTAACTTGTTCCTTCACTAGAAATCTGGTGAAGAACAGAATCTGTTGACATGTTAATGGTGTGAAACTTCTCCCTTTGGCTCAATCTTAAGTATATATAAAGCTTACGTCCCAGAAAGCTCTCTTAAGTCTCCAATGTCCTTCCTACCTGGGAAACCAAACCCAAAGTATGCACTGGGATCCCTGAGATCTCGCATTGTTCTGAAACTGGGGCGTACATAACAGTATTTCTTTGTACTGATGGATGAGGAGAGCAGAAGTTCTTATTTATTATATTTATGAGTCTCCCTATCACATAAGTTCTCCGGGCAACTACAAATTAAAGCAGACAATTTAACATAAATCATAAAATGCAATCCAGCGAACACAAACATCAAAGCAAACAAGATCCAGGACAATCCATCTAATCACAATCAGAGTAAGATTAATCTTACAGGGATGAAAACATGCATCGCAACCAGAGGTTTAAAAAATAATTCAATTAGATTTATAGAGCAACTCTACAGCAGAGCGAATGGGAGAGCCAGCGGCAGAAGTCACAGAGCCTAGGGCTTGCCGATCAAAAGGTCGGCAGTTTGAATCCCCACGACGGGGTGAGCTCCTGTTGCTCGGTCCCTGCTCCTGCCAACCTAGCAGTTCGAAAGCACGTCAGGCCCGGAACAAGAATCTATTTATACAACTGCATAGGGAAAAGAAAGGGTGAGCTGTCTTTGCTCCAGGCCAAAATTACCAGAGACAATGCTTAACTCTTGTTATTACCCATTACTACACTAGGCAAGGGACGCGGATGGTGCTGTGGGTTAAACCACAGAGCCTAGGACTTGCCGATCAGAAGGTCAGCGGTTCGAATCCCTGCAACGGAGTGAGCTCCCATTGCTCGGTCCCTGCTCCTGCCAACCTAGCAGTTCGAAAGCACGTCAAAGTGCAAGTAGATAAATAGGTACCGCTCTGGCGGGAAGGTAAACAGCGTTTCCGTGCGCTGCTCTGGTTCGCCAGAAGCGGCTTCGTCATGCTGGCCACATGACCCGGAAGCTGTACGCCGGCTCCCTTGGCCAATAAAGCGAGATGAGCGCCGCAACCCCAGAGTCAGTCACGACTGGACCTAATGGTCAGGGGTCCCTTTACCTTTTTAAGCCCCCTGGGCTCACATGGAGAGCAGACAAATTTTAGCCACACAATTTTGGTGCTTTCTGATTCCGCCTCCTGCCCCCAGTTCTCACTGCACTCCATATCAAGTAATCCAATTTTTTTTTATCAAGTCATCCAATTTTCTTAATATTTTGTACACTTGTGGAATGATCGAAACTAAGTTTAAATCTAAAATTTTAGGTGTTTTTTTATTTCATACCGTTTTTTAGTTATCAGGGTTTGAAAATTGCATTTTGTTGTAATGTTCATGAAATGAAGTACTAAAAATAATTATTTCAAAGCGTTAATTCTATCATGCAACAACGAGCTACCATACTGCTTTGGAACACGTTTTTAAAAGAAAAGCCTGACTAGCTTTTCAGATACCTTTTAACTGAATAACTTTCTAAAGAAATGCCTGAAGTAACTGATATTAAAGTTTGAAATCTTCTTTATTCTGTTATATTTTACTCCAAGAAGATTCAATTATCCTAAATAGAACCCAATAAGGCAGACATGTATGAACAAAATATTCTTTTAATGTGATCCAATTGGGATCCCAAGATGACATTTTACAGGTAGCTCTTATAATATTAAATAATCAATGCAGTTTTTGAAAAAAATAATCATATTAATTTTTTATCACTTTTTAAAATTTAAATTTTTGTAACTTACATTTAAAATTTAAGGTAAGTCCATCATGTGACATATCATATGAAATCTCATGAAGGTCAGAAGAGGTTGGTGTTTTTAATTTTGACGTATCTCACTGCTGGGCTGAGCTTTTAAGGTTTTTGTGTAGCCTCACAAAGGCAAAATTGTCAATTTTTTGAAATTTCAAACCCTCATAACTTAAAAACGGGATGAGATAAAAAACCTAAAATTTTAGATCTAAACTTAATTTTGATCATTCCACAAGTGTACAAAAGATTAAGAAACTTGGAAGACATGAGGTAAAAAAAAGTTGGATTTCTTGATATGGAATGACCCAGAATAGGAACAAGAATCTTTTGATCCAAGACCTTCCTTATTTTTTCCTGGGATATAACCATTTTCCTCCTTTATGTCAGTAGTCTCTACATCTGTGAACCCAAAATTGAAGTCTGATTTACAGTGTTGACGCTTGAGTTCAAACCGTGTGGTTTATTAATCAATGCTCTTGAAGAAGGAGCTCCATTGATGAGGTCATTAAAATATCTGTGCTGAAAAACAATGGTGTTTATTGTAAACCGCTAATTGGGCAGTTAATTAGTTAAAAACAAGATAGTTAAATTAAAAACCTTTAATTAGCCTTCCGCAAACGTTTTGCTAATGGAAGCGTTTCAAAAGGCATCTTCAAATTCTCTCACAGCAGCCTCATAGATACCAAACATCACTTAGAGTCCATTGTATCTCTGCATTGACTAATACTATTGTGTTTGTGGTGTCCCGCATTGCCCTGTGTCATGAAAACAGCTCAGCAAATGTCTCTCAAGTGGCAAATATAGGTGGTGGCATTTGAAACATGGAGAAATACTAATGGCTTTCTGCATGTGGCTTCTCCTTACCATTGCTCCCCTAGCCCCGTAAATCAAGCCACTTTCTCACTACTTTATTTGTAGACCAGGAGGAGCTCAGGAGGAACAGGTGGTATAATAATAATAATAATAATAATAATAATAATAATAATAATAATAAATAAATAAATAAATAAATAATAAATAATAATAAATTTATTACTTACACCTCGCCCATCTGGCTGGGTTTCCCCACCCACTCTGGGCAGCGTCCAGCAAAATATATTAAAATACAGTAATTCATCAAACATCCCTGAACAGGGCTGCCTTCAGTTGTCTTCTAAAAGTCAGATAGTTGTTTATTTCCTTGTCATCTGGTGGGAGGGCATTCCACAGGGTGGGTGCCACTACCGAGAAGGCCCTCTGCCTGGTTCCCTGTAACTTGTCTTCTCGCAGTGAGAGAACCACCAGAAGGCCCTCGGCGCTGGACTTCAGTGTCCGGGCAGAACGATGGGGGTGGAGACGCTCCTTCGGGTATACTGGGCCGAGGCCATTGAGGGCTTTAAAGGTCAGCACCAACACTTTGAATTGTGCTTTTTCAGAACCAGTGTTATATGGTCTCAGTGGCCACTCCCAGTCACCAGTCTAGCTGCTGCATTCTGGATTAGTTGCAGTCACCTTCAAAGGTAGCCCCACGTAGAGCACATTGCAGTAGTCCAAGCAGGAGATAACTAGAGCATGCACCACTCTGGCGAGACAGTCTGTGGGCAGGGAGGGTCTCAGCCTGTGTGGTAATTGTTGGCCCTTGCTAGCCTCCTCCAGCAGCTGACCCACTCTGCCCATTGGTGGACTGGCCCTGCAAGATCATCTGGGTGCATGGTCACTCCAAGTTCAGCTGCTGGAAAAAGGCCCTCTGTTGCAGACAGGTTATGGGCCCCCGACACAAGACAATGGCTTTGGCTTTCACAGTAACCCAGGTTCAGAACAGACAACTCCATTGCAACCGAGTGATACTTTTCACTCAGGCATTGAACTTTGCAGAAGAATCAATGGCAAACATCAATAATGCTCACATTACACTGTAACCCAGGGGTCATTTCACTCTTGCGCCGGCTATTTATTTCCTAGTCCCAAATCTAATACGCCTCATCTCTGTGCCTTTCTCAAAGTTATTTGTTATAAGCAGCAAGGGGAAAATAATTAAAATATAAAACATAGCTAAAATTGTGCTCTCATCTTTGGCACTGCGATATAACTCACCATGAAGAACAATAAGATTACTGTTCTGGGACTGTGTCCAGAATGAGTAACATTTGCACTGACTCCCATTCTTGTTCACTAATCCTTTTCAAGACAGTGGAATGATAAACCCTATTTACTTATTTGTCAAGCCAGTACATTTATAGAGTTGCTGAGTGCCTTTTCCAGACCGTGAATTATTTTCTGATGCAGGAAAGGTTTGTTTGCATGGAACATATTCTGTGTAATCAATTCAGCTTTTTTCCCATTAAGTCAATAGGCAGGTAATTGTCAATGTGATTCTTTTGCACTGCTATTAAGATAATCTTTTCTGTTTACTACTTGGTTTTGAGCTGGAATGGCAGCGTGCAGGAAAGAAAGTATAATGGCAGGCACCATAAAACAGTTTGGTAATTGTGAAGAAAAGACAAAAGTGGTCTGGGTGCAAATGAGAATTTAGAATAATGCCATGATATTAGCAGCCCAGTATTAATTAATACGGGATGCAGGTGGTGCTGTGGTCTAAACCACAGAGCCTAGGGCTTGCCAATCAGAAGGTCTGTGGTTCGAATCCCCACAACAGGGTGAGTTCCTGTTGCTCGGTCCCTGCTCCTGCCAACCTAGCAGTTTGAAAGCACGTCAAAGTGCAAGTAGATAAATAGGTACTGCTCCAGCAGGAAGGTAAACGGCGTTTCCTTGCACTGCTCTGGTTCACCAGAAGTGGCTTAGTCATGCTGGCCACATGACCCAGAAGCTGTGTGCGGACAAATGCCGGCTCCTTTGGCCTATAGAGTGAGATGAGCGCGCAATCCCAGAGTTGTCCATGACTGGACCTAACGGTCAGGGGTACCTTTACCTTTGTTGTTGTTGTTTAGTCGTTTAGTCGTGTCCGACTCTTCGTGGCCCCATGGACCAGAGCACGCCAGGCACTCCTGTCTTCCACTGCCTCCCACAGTTTGGTCAAACTAATGTTGGTAGCTTCGAGAACACTGTCCAACCATCTCGTCCTCTGTCGTCCCCTTCTCCTTGTGCCCTCCATCTTTCCCAACATCAGGGTCTTTTTCAGGGAGTCTTCTCATGAGGTGGCCAAAGTACTGGAGCCTCAGCTTCAGGATCTGTCCTTCCAGTGAGCACTCAGTGCTGATTTCCTTAAGAATGGAGAGGTTTGATCTGCCTGCCAACCTAGCAGTTCGAAAGCACCCCCGGGTGCAAGTAGATAAATAGGGACCGCTTACTGGCGGGAAGGTAAACGGCGTTTCCGTGTGCTGCGCTGGCTTGCCAGATGCAGCTTTGTCACACTGGCCACGTGACCCGGAAGTGTCTCCGGACAGCGCTGGCCCCCGGCCTCTTGAGTGAGATGGGCGCACAACCCTAGAGTCTGTCAAGACTGGCCCGTACGGGCAGGGGTACCTTTACCTTTACCTTTATGAATCTAAAAACTCCCATTCTGCCAATTCACAGACCCTCCAAGTGTCCCTATTTTTCAGGGACAGTCCTGGATTTACAGAAGCCGTCCCGGTTTCTGATTTGATCCTGGAATGTCCCATTTTTTCCCTTAGGATGTCCCTATTTTCATTCATCGGATGATATAATAATAATAATAATAATAATAATAATAATAATAATAATAATAATAATTTATTTATACCCCGCCCAGCTGGCTGGGTTTCCCCAGCCACTCTGGGCAGCTTCCAACCAAATATTAAAAACAATACAGCATCAAACATTAAAAACTTCCCTAAACAGGGCCGCCTTCAGTTGTCTTATAGAAGTAAAATAGTTGCTTATTGCCTTGACATCTGCTGGGAGGGTGTTCCACAGGACAGGCGCCACCACTGAGAAGGCCCTTTGCCTGGTTCCCTGTAACTTCACTTCTTGCAGTGAGGGAACCGCCAGAAGGCCCTCGGCGCTGGATCTCAGTGTCCGGGCTGAACAATGGGGGTGGAGACGCTCCTTCAGGTATACAGGACTGAGGCCGTTTAGGGCTTTAAAGGTCAGCACCAACACCTTGAAATGTATTGGGAGCCAATGAAGATCTTTCAGGACCGGTGTTATATGGTCTCGGCGACCACTCCCAGTCACCAGTCTAGCTGCCGCATTCTGGATTAATTGCAGTTTCCAAGTCACCTTCAAAGGTAGCCAAACGTAGAGCGCATTGCAGTAGCCTATGGTACGAATTCATGCAACCTTTGAGCCAAGGAGATGAGGAACTATACAACCTTTAGATGACATCTGTATAGGGAATCCCCCCCCCATCTTTAATGTTTTACTTTGTTTTTATACAGTGCTTTTTTTCTTTAAAAACATGTTTAGGGGTAGTCTCATTTTGACTCAAGAAAATCACCATTTTATAGTTCAAATTGGGGAAAATAAATACAGTAAATGGACAAAAGTACAAAGAACATGCATGGCTCATATTGAATTACTGCCCCTCAATGAGGCCAAACTTTCATCAGTAAAACACCACACATCTACATTCCAACTCGTACTTCACACATTAAACGCTCGCTTCCGTCTGAGACTCAGGAAACACCAGGAAAGGAAAGGAAGTCGCCATCGGAGGTGGTAACAGCGAAACTGACCAATCACTGTGCTAGATTCCAACTCTTACTTCACACATTAAATGCTGGCTTCCATCTGAGACTCAGGAAACACTGGGAAAGAAAATGAGGCCGCCATCAGGGGCAGCAACGGAGCTGAAGATTCACCGTGCCAGAGAAGAAACTATTTTTTTTTTATTTAATTTTTTTTTTAAATATAGTTTCTTCTCCCGTTAGATTCACAAAATGTTTAGGGGTATGCATCCCCCCAGAAAAAGCACTGTTTTTATATGTGTTGGAAGCTTCCCAGAGTGGCTTGGGCAACCCGGTCAGATGGGCAGGGTATAACTAATATAATTATTATTATTGCTATTATTATGGAATAGGACGTCACTAGAGACATCACCTTGCCAACAAAGGTCTGTATAGTTCAAGCTATGGTTTTCCCAGTAGTGATGTATGGAAGTGAGAGCTGGACCATAAAGAAGGCTGATCACCAAAGAATTGATGCTTTTGAATTATGGTGCTGGAGGAGACTCTTAAGAGTCCCATGGACTGCAAGAAGATCAAACCTATCCATTCTGAAGGAAATCAGCCCTGAGTGCTCACTGGAAGGACAGATAGTGAAGCTGAGGCTCCAATACTTTGGCTTCCTCATGAGAAGAGAAGACTCCCTGGAAAAGACCCTGATGTTGAGAAAGATCGAGGGCACAAGGAGAAGGGGACGACAGAGGACGAGATGGTTGGACAGTGTTCTCGAAGCTACCAGCATGAGTTTGACCAAACTGCGGGAGGCAGTGGAAGACAGGAGTGCCTGGCGTGCTCTGGTCCATGGGGTCACGAAGAGTCGGACACGACTAAACGACTAACAACAACAAATTTTCATCGGAGAAATGTTGGAGGGCATAAACTCAGGCGACTGACTTCAAGGACTACAAATCAGACAGCACATCAACCATGTCGCAGCCTGGTTGCTGGCATCCGCAGCCTCAGCCAGGGTCTCTCTTGGACAACTCCCATATATTGAAAGAGACATATGGCGCTAGTCGGAAACCAGGGGGAGAGGGTTGATCTACTTTACTCTGGTTTATAAATGAAGGGGCTCCTTTAAGAGGACTGTCACACATGTCCAAATTTGAGTGTCAGGCTAATTTAATTTGATGGCCCCTTGATTGATTTCTATTGTTGCCACGTGACCGAGAATATTACAAGATATCTACTTTCCGCAGGGAATAAAAGAATTGTGTATTTATTCCGGTGTGACGAGTTTGTGCATAACATTAGGCCTTGTCCCGAAACTGTCTATCATCACGGCCTGCAGAAGTAAGCGGCTCAGAGCGCCCTCCATTCTTCCTATCAGCGTGAAGCCCAATTACTTGGGAAAGGGTGAAGGACTATTCCCAACATCCACACATGACAGATATAACCTTTAAGTCCTAGCAAAATGCCAAGCCGTAAGGGGACATAAAAATTCTGAACATATTTATGTTTTCCATTGTGCCGTTTCAATTCTTATGCAAATGTGTTCTTTTAAGTATTTTGCTATGCCCAGGCCTGATGCATATATTCTGAAAAGTGAGTCCCACGGAGTTCGACGGGGATTATTCCCAAGTAAGCAATGCCCATGGCTATAACCCTAGACATCCACAGCATAAACAGGGGGAGGTTGTGTGTTCAAGAGGGCTGGGCGACATCTGGTTTTCAACCTCATGATACATCACCAGCTAAACGTCGCAATATACCAGTATACCACAATGTCTCAAATAAGGATGGAGCTATGTAGAACAGGGGTCAGCAAACTTTTTCATCAGGCCGGTCCACTGTCCCTCAGACCTTGTGGGGGCCAGCCTATATTTTGAAGAAGAAAAAAAATGAATGAATTCCTATGCCCCACAAATAACCCAGAGATGCATTTTAAATAAAAGGACACATTCTCCTCATGTAAAAACACGCTAATTCCTAGACCGTCCGCAGGCCGGATTTAGAAGGCAATTGGGCCGGATCCTTAGTTTGCCTACCCATGATGTAGAAGCATTGACTGGCATCACGGTTTTCCCCAGTGCCTGCTATTGTGATTCACTGCGCCTTGCATGATGAAGGGGAGAAGCTGAGCCCGCAGAGGTGACAAGGGCAGCAGTTATTGAGAGAAGAATTGGCTGGCTTCACAGTTTTCCCCGCATTGTGCTTTTTGCATAGCACACAGTGACATCATGATTCGTGATATATTGCCAGGTCAAAAATTATGAAAGCAATATCACGACATGGTCTTCAAACCGGTTTTGGAGGTTACGGTAAAAAGGGTAAAGGTAAATGACCCCTGGACAGTTAGGTCCAGTCAAAGGCAACCATGGGGTTGCTCACCTCGCTTTTCAGGCCAAGGGAGCGGGCGTTGTCCACAGACAGGTCATGTGGCCAGCAGGACTAAACTGCTTCTGGCACAATGGAACACCATGATGGAAACCAGAGGGCATGGAAAAACTGTTTACCTTCCCACCACAGTGGTACCTGTTTATCTACTTGCACTGGTGTGCTTTCAAACTGCTAGGTTGGCAGGAGCAGGGACAGAGCAATGGGAGCTCACCCCGTCACAGGGATTCAAACCGCTGACTTTCCAATTGGCAAGCCCAAGAGGCTTGGTGGTGTAGACCACAGCGCCACCCGCGTCCCATATATATCGATATATCGCCCAGCCCTAGGCGGGACAAAAGAAAAACCTCTCAGCCCCATGCCTAGAAATCACTGGGCTGAAATGGAAGCGTGGATGAGCCTGCAGTCTCTCGCTTCTGACTCAGACTGAAGTCTTTCATTCACGGCCACCTAGATTATTCCATCCCCAACCAAGAGTTGGGGAGGAAGGGACACATTTTGCCCAAGTGGTTCTCATCTTCCAGAGAAGCCTTCCGCTATTTCCCTAGTCATTCCGGGCCAAGTACCTGGAACTTCCCTCACAACAAATATGGCCGGCAACTTGGCTTGTTTGACCTTTAACAACCGTCTGCTGTCAAGATGGCCCCATTAACTCTCTCCTGACCCAACCAACACACCTCCTCAATCTTGCCACAATATTATGTAGCACGGTTGTGGGGTTTGCCTTTTGTGTTTCCATCATCATCATCACCATCATCTTATTTGTATGCCTCCTTTCCACAGTTAAAACAATTCTCAAGGCAGCTTACAATATGAAAAGATTGACATAATTACAAAGATAGCAAAGTAGTCAAAAAAATAAAGCACATTAAAAACTACATAACCAAATCGAACAATTTCCACATAAAGATAAAGATACAAAAAGGTAATATCAGTTAATATCAGTAACAACAGCAAAAACTCCCAACAGAACTTCCCCTCAAATACCGCAGTCCTTGCACATATTGTGGAACCTCGTGTTACGGACGGGATATGTTCTGGAGGCCTGTCCATAACACGGAACGGACGCAAGACGAAGCACCGCGCCTGCACATGCCATGATTTAGTGGTTTTGCGCATGTGCGAGTGGCAAAACGCGGAAGTAACCCATTTCAGTACTTCTGGGTTGCCATGGGACGCAACACGAAAACCCATAACCTGAAGCGGACGCAACATGAGGTACAGTATGACTGCATATGTGTGTTTCCTTGCACATATATGTGTGTCAGTGAACCTCTGTCCAGCATTACATTTTCTCTAGCTCAGAAATTAACAGGATTTAATTTAGTCTGCAAATATTGGAAGTTCTTGAGGCTTTGACATGAATTCTGTTCTTTGTCTACCATTCAAGCAGCGTGTGAACCTTTGAGCTCAGGCAGCCTGGTAGAAAAAGAAGACCAATCTCTTGCTGCACCTATGAAGGATTCCTAGCTAGTGCTGTGTGCCATGCGAGGCTATAGTTGTGAAATGCTTTGTGCTCTGAGCCCCCAAAACCCATCCCTCATGGAAATAGACACAGTGGAGACAGAATTTAGTTTAAATGTTAATGGGCAAATTTTGGCCACAACTTTATTGAATACACAAATGTGACTGGTATTGACTTAGGCATTGGTATCAAAACTATATCTGGCTTCTGTCCCACCCTGTAGGAACCCTGTAAGGGTGAACAACCAGCAGGAGGATCTCTGTCAGTGTATATTGACTGGTGCTCACCCCTGGAGTCCCTGGGGGTCCTGGCATGGCCCTAGCCCCTCTCCGGGCTTCGGACGAGATCCAGACCCCTTGATTCCTTTAACGGAACACCCTATTCATTGGAGGGGCAGGTGATGGCCGCACCTCCCCTCCCCACATCCCCCTAAACCAATGCCTAACCGCCAAACCTTACAAAGTTGTGACAATTGCTAAGAGGTAGGCAAAAACCAAGTGGTCACAGCCAATCTGCCACATTGGGAAAAATTCCTACCCGGCCCCTGTTCCAAAACAGGCGACCAACCAAAGTCCAAAGCAAGGCCAAACACGACCTAATTAACGGGCGGGTGGGCGGGTGTTTGGCAGCGCCAAGCAAAAGGAGGTCCCTACATCGCACTGCCAAAATATATATACCCCCAACCCCCAACCTTTGCCACGATGCCGATTGGCTAAAGGCCAGTGGCTTGGAGCAGGGCAAGCCCCACCCACAAACCGGTTGGGGAAGAGTTTCAGGGGCCGAGCATAACATGGACCCTCTGTTAGGATGATCCAACTTCTCCCACACAACTATTAAAGGTACTTGAAAAGCCTAGTCCTTTATGTGCATCTGGTCACTCTTTCTCATTCAGGGCAGCAACAAAGGACACCTGGTTGCATCCTTCGGCAACCTTTCAAATGCATGCAAATCGTGGAGTTTTTGAGTTGCCATAAAGGAAATGAAAACTTAAATTGGAGGCAGACGAGAGTGGCCGGCGGGTGAGGGAGAGAGGAAGCACAGGCCATCAGCTTGGACTTGGGGGAAGGGAAGAACTCCACTCTGCAAAATAATTGGAGGTCTCCTCCTTTGTTCTATGATGGGACCAAATAACGGCTTAGATTAGGTATGAGTCACGGTAAACAACATGAAAACAACAAGGCGGGGAGGGAGGGGAATTGTTCCAAAGTTGCTTTGCACAAACCTTTGATACTGTACATTTCGCGGTCGCTCTCTTTCCTTTCTCTCACTAGCTCATTTCGAGTGACATCCAAGCATTTCCACCTAAGATTGCCCCTTGTTCCTGACAGCTGCACTTTGGAAGGTCTCTGGCCTAAGATGAAAACAAACAAAGCAGCTACCGGTGGGAACACTGCTTTTTTCTGGGGGTACGCAGGGGTACGCATACAGTGGTACCTCGGGTTACATACCCTTCAGGTTACATACGCTTCAGGTTACAGACTCTGCTAACCCAGAAATAGTGCTTCAGGTTAAGAACTTTGCTTCAGGATGAGAACAGAAATTGTGCTCTGGCGGCGCGGCAGCAGCAGGAGGCCCCATTAGCTAAAGTGGTGCTTCAGGTTAAGAACAGTTTCAGGTTAAGTACGGACCTCTGAAACGATTTAAGTACTTAACCTGAGGTACCACTGTACCCCTAAACATTTTGTGAATCCTTTGTACTTTTGTCCATTTACTGTATTTATTTTCCCCAATTTGAACTGTAAAATGGGGATTTTCTTGAGTCAAAACATTTTTTTAAAGAAAAAAAGCACTGAGTGGGAATAACCACTAGCCCTCCAAAGGATGTCTTTCCACTCTGCCCCACAAAAATCTCAGTTGTGCTTCCAGGAGGGCTAAGAGGATTCCTCCTTTCCATGTGGCCTCAAACTTGTGCCAAAAGACCAAAATGAGCATTCCAACTAAAGGAAGGACATTTTTGCCTACATTTAAAGGTCTTGGCTCCCTCAAAGAAGACATTATTTAGCAGGCAAGTCCTTCCCTAAAAAAAGAGGAGAAGAACAGACATGGGAGGCTAGGAGTTTGAGCAGAAGAGTGTGTTGCTTGCCCCAGTGGCGTAGCGTGGGGGGTGCAGGGGGGGCCGGCCGCACCGGGCGCAACATCTGGGGGGGGCGCGCTCGCACTCGCAGCTCTCTGCCCCTACCTGGCTCCACGGGTTAGGGGCTCAAATTACTTGCCTTGCCCCGGGTGCTGACAACCCACGCTACGCCACTGGCTTGCCCCACACTGGTCTCTCACACATTCGCTCAAGCAGCTATAAATAAAAGCAGCACCTTGATGCCATAACCTATCAGTTACCTTAAAATGAAGAAAGCGGCCCCTAATAAAAGCTGAAAGTGCTTTTTGCTTATTTCCCTATAATATGTTTTCTTCCTGCCTTTGAGCAGACACCTTACTTTATTTTACTCTGAAATGCTTTAGGGGTATTACTCATGCAGAACATATGGAGCACAATATAAATCCGAGTTGTTGCTGATTTTACTTAAAAGCCACTTTATTATTTTTCAGTTTGGCTTCTGCCTACTTACTGTTCCCTAAAAACATCCCTAGCTTCGTAGCAGATGTTTCCTGCTCAGAGCAATTTTCCTTTCCTTTCCTTTCATTCCCCTTTAATCTTTTCCGGTATCTGTGATTTCGCCCAGCAATTCAGTAACTGTGATTTGGGTGACAAAGAAGAGAGGGATGCCAACAGTAAATAAACAAATCCAACCATCCATCTCCCCACCCCAAAAAGAACCTATGCAGAAAACAGGCTGATTTAGAGTTGAGGGTGGCAGCTCCTCTAGGTGGCCTATTTATTGAGCATTCCTCCCGATTTGCTTGCACATAGAAGAAGACCCTTGAGCCCTTGAGACTGACCCAGAAACTCCAGCGGGTGCAGAATGCTGCAGCGAGACTCCTTACGGGGTCTTCGCTGCGAGATCACATTCACCCGGTGCTATACCAGCTGCACTGGCTCCCGGTGGAGTACAGGATCAGGTTTAAGGTGCTGGTTTTAACCTTTAAAGCCCTATACGGCCTAGGACCCTCGTACCTACGGGACCCCCTCTCCTGGTATGTCCCACAGAGGAACTTACGGTCTTCAAATAAAAACATCTTGAAGGTCCCAGGCCACAGAGAAGTTAGGCTGGCCTCAACCAGAGCCAGGGCTTTTTCGGCTGTGGCTCCGATCTGGTGGAACACTCTGTCACAAGAGACTAGGGCCCTGCGGGACTTGACATCTTTCCGCAGGGCCTGCAAGACAGAGCTGTTCCGCCAGGCCTTTGGCCAGGGCACAGCCTGACTCCCTCCCTCGGCAATCTTCGCAGAGCTCTGGCCCAATTGTTGCCAGTGGCTTGATTTGAATTAATTTTATAATGAATGATTTTAGAGTGTTGTTTGTGCTGTACTTTTGTACTGTTTTATTGTTGTTAGCCACCCTGAGCCCGGCTTCGGCTGGGGAGGGTGGGATATAAATAAAATTTATTATTATTTTTATTATTAAGAAGAAGAGTTTGGATTTGATATCCCGCTTTATCACTACCCTAGGGAGTCTCAAAGTGGCTAACATTCTCCTTTCCCTTCCTCCTCCACAACAAACACTCTGTGAGGTGAGTGGGGCTGAGAGACTTCAAAGAAGTGTGACTAGCCCAAGGTCACCCAGCAGCTGCATGTGGCGGAGTGGGGAATCGAACCCAATTCACCAGATTACAAGTCCACCGCTCTTAACCACTACACCACACTGGCTCTCCACATAGCTTATGTGGAGGTCAGATTCTCACCTGTCTTTATTGAGCATTCAATCTGATTATTATTTTTAAAGCAGCAGCTATATATCAGTGACCATTCTTTTTTTTAATAATAATTTTTATTAATTTTCAACACAAATATACAATTTTATCCAAATTTTCATAAATTATCTCTTTTTGGACATCCTTCAGCTTCTCTGACAATCATCCATCTTTACCTCTTGATTACGCATTTCTTCTATTTAGTATTGCCATTATTCTTCCCGCCCACTTCTATTTCTTTTAACAATACATCTCAAATTTCACAGTGCTTCTTGAAACCCCACTAGTGTTGTTTGCACATCACATATATTTTTCAGATATTCTGCAAATTTCCCCCAGTCTTCAATGAACTTTTGGTCTCTAAGATATCTAATTTTCCCAGTTAGCTTATCCAATTCTGCATAATCTGTCAGTTTCAATCTCCATTCTTCTATCGCCGGTATTTCCTCTTATTTCCATTTCTGGGCCAGTAAAATTCTTGCTGCTGTAACTGCATATTGGAAAAGTTTACATATATATCAGTGACCATTCATCCTGATTTGTTTCATCTGAGCCTCCTCTACTCAGAAAAGCCCCGTGTGATGTAGAATCCACAGCAGATGGTTTTGGACATTTACTCCAGAAATGAGGTGGGTGGGCAGAGTGGGGCTCACATCTCCACTTGTCCCTCTCTTACGTTCTACTTCCTTGCGAGTATAATGACTCAGTAGGAATAGCATAAATCAAACAGAATTATGTCAACCACCAAAGGGGATGCATGATAACAAATACCAGATGGCAAGCCCTAGCAACATGTCTCACATCCAGATTCTGTGAGATGTTAGGAACAGAGGAAGTTGCCACATTCTGAGTCTGAGCATTGGCCAGGGATTCTCTGCTGTGATGGACAGAGGTTTTGGACAGATGTGTCTCTCAGTTATTCGTTACCAGATCCTTTCAGCTAGAGATGCTGGGAACTGAACCTGAGATCATCTGAATACAGAACATTTGCTCCACCATCACTGACCTCTAGCCTCCATTTCTTTTATCCATTGAATATGCTCAGTTTTAAAATAGACTTTTAAAAAGTCAAACTTGGTAATTATGTCATAAATTTTCATGCCAGTGTTTGAATACAGACACAACTGAGATACCTTGCAAAAACTTCAACATTCTACATGTTCAGCTTCCACATAAAAAGTTGTCCAAAACTGGAAACCAAGTTCTGTTTGCAAGTTGTTTCCAACTTTATTTCTTCTCCTTTTTCTCCTTCTCCTTCTCCTTTTTCTCCTTCTTCTCCTCCTCCAGTCACTCATAGCTGAGTAAGATTGTCTTCCATGAACACAGTCTTAACAGTGAGTCAGTGACTGTGGAGGCCAATTCTGGATCCACACATCCTTCCACAGTGGGGACATGGGTTTCTGGATGGGAGCTGATCGCGGTGATGGTTTGCCAAATGTGCCATCCTCTTAGTACGTTTCTCCCTTTCGTCCTGAGTTTGAACATTTTCAAAGCCCATGACACCTTTGGTAAAGGCTGTTCTCCAATTGGAGCACTCGCGGTCCAGTGTTTCCCAATTGTCAGTGTTTATACTACTTTTTTAAAAAAGATTTGCTTTAAGTGAGTCTTTAAACCTCATTTGTTGACCACCAGCATTACGCTTTCCATTTTTAAGTTTGGAATAGAGTTGTTGCTTTGGAAGACAATAATCTGGCATCCACACATGACCAGTCCAACGAAGTTGATGTTGAAGCATCAATGTTTTGACGCTGGTGATCTTTGCTTCTTCCAGTACACTGGCATTAGTTTGCCTGTCTTCCCAAGTGATGTGTAGAATTTTCCTACATATTCCAGTCCCTGTTAGCAAGAGATATTGTCGCACCAGGAAATGAGCCCCAGCTTGGCTTAAGTCAGTTGCTCCAAGGACCAAAGTTATCATGTGTAAAAGAAGCAAATAGCTGGTGAGATGAGAAACACCTCGTGAGGTTTTTAGGGCAGGCAACCTATCACCCACTATCCAATTGGCATTTTGTTCCATGTTTTGTGTTTACACACATCACAAAAAGCAGCCACAGTAAGTCCTTGTGTTCGACCAACAGAAGGCCAACTTCATTATGTTGTGGAGAGGTGCTGTAAAACCTTGAGATTGAGTCGGTATTTCTCAAGGAACAGCTCTGGGCTCATAGCAGAACAAGCTGGCCATTGTGTTATTTCATTTTTAATAATGAAAATGTAGTGTCATGTGGCTTTATGGCCAGGAACCATAGTGGACTTGACAGGGTCCTTTATCAATATATTATTATGTACAGTGTTACTAGGTACTGCCGATGATATATGACTCCTTCCACATCCCCATTTCAGGCTCTGCGGTGCACACATATTGCTTATTAGAACGCTATTGAGACCACCTCCTTGGAAAAGGAACTGTCTGGGATCCTGCACACCAAAGCAGTTAGTTAAAACTGACGATCTGCACTAAGGGGCACTGAAAGAAAGAAAGAAGGTTAGGTAGTTTAGCACAAATAATCCCATTAAAATGACATCCCAAGCTTTTACTACAGTAACAGGATTTTGCTGTGTTTCTGCAGATCAGAGAGACTGGATGATAGATTTGCTTTCAGACAGCTCGAGAAAGATATTGATTTTACTAAATGCAACTCGATACCTGTCTGTTTGTAGCGTGTGACAGCATGAATCTGCGCCTTCTTTTTCTTCTCTTTTCGAAGGCTTTGGATCCCAGATCGCTTCCTCCACCCCTCCCCGCTCAATGCTGTGGAAGGGTTTTAGCACAGAGTCGTGCTTAAAAAACACACACCTCTTTTGCAGAACTGAGAACAGACTGAGCACTGGCAATGCTCATTCACTGACAGTTCTACAGCTCACTGACATTTATACAGCTCTGTGCCTGGTCCAATTCTCACATAATGCTAAGCCGGACCATGTCTTAGCATGCACGACAAACAAATGTCCAAGGTCTCAGAGTGAAGATCACAGCCACTGTGCTCCTCACCATATCCTCCTGCTGCTGCACTAGCCAGGGCTAACGTACAGTGAGGGGGGAAGTATTTGATCCCCTGCTAAATTTGCCCGTTTGCCCTCTGACAAAGAAATGACCAGTCCATAATTTTAATGGAAGGTTTATTGTAGCTGTGAGAGACAGAATAACAACAGGAAAACCCCCAGAAACCCAGAAGATAAAAGCCAGAGATTGATGTGCATTAGAATGAGTGAAATAAGTATTTGATCCCCTATCAACCAGCCAGATGTCAGGCTACCTGGTATCTTCACTGTATGTAAGGAGCTGAGATTAGAACCACCTGCTGTAAGGAGAGGTCTTACCTGTAATCCCAGCTCGTTACAGTACCTGTACAAAAGACACCTGTCGACAGAAGTAATCAATCCAGCAGATTCCAAAGTAGCCACCATGACCAAGACCAAAGAGCTGTCCAAGGATGTCAGGGACAAGATTGTAGACCTGCACAAGGCTGGACTATTGCCTAGCAGCTTGGTGAGAAGGTGACAACAATTGGTGCAATAATTCGCAAATGGAAGAAACACAAAATAACTGTCAACCTCCCTCGGTCTGGGTCTCCACGCAAGATCTCATCTCGTGGAGTTGCAATGATCAGGAGAATAGTGGTGAAGCAGCCCAGAACTACACAGCGGGAAACTTGTCAATGATCTCAGGGCAGCTGGGACCATAGTCACCATGAAAACAGTTGGTAACACACTACGCTGTGAAGGACTGAGATCTTGCAGAGCCCGCAAGGTCACCTTGCTCAAGACAGCACATGTTCAGGCCCGTCTGCAGTTTGCCAGTGCACATCTGAATGACCCAGGGGAGAACTGAGTGAAAGTGTTGTGGTCAGATGAGACCAAAATCGAGCTCTTTGGCATCACCTCAACTCACCGTGTTTGGAGGAGGAGGAATGCTGCCTACGACCCCAAGAACACCATTCCCACCGTCAAAAATGGAGGGGGACATATTATGCTTTGGGAGTGTTTTTCTGCTAAGGGGACAGGACACCTTCACTGCATCGAAGGGATGATGGACGGGACCATGTATGGTCAAATCTTGGGTAAGCACCTCCTTCCCTCAGCCAGGGCATTGAAAATGGGTCATGGATGGGTATTCCAGCATGACAATGACCCAAAACACATGGCCAAGGCAACAAAGGAGTGTCTCAAGAAGAAGCACATTAAGGTCCTGGAGTGGCCTAGCCAGTCTGCAGACCTTAATCCCATCAAAAAAAATCTGTGGAGGGAGCTGAAGGTTTGAGTAGTTACATGTCAGCCTCGAAATCTCACTGACTTGGAGAGGATCTGCCAAGAGGAGTGGGACAAAATACCTCCTGAGATGTGTGCAAACCTGGTGGCCACCTACAAGAAACGTCTGACCTCTGTAATTGCCAACAAGGGTTTTGCCACCAAGTACCAAGTTGTCTTTTGCAAAGGGATCAAATACTTATTTCACTCATTCTAATGCACATCTTCCAACTACTTCCAAGAATGCTGGTAACAACTCATGGCTTGTCTTGAGTGGTAATTTGCAGGTTTCCTTATTTGCACTGAGCCATGAAGTAGCCATGTTGGAGAAGTCCACAATGAGTGCAAACCATATCCACTCTTCTTGTTGTTTTCAGTCTGCAAATGTTGCATAACAAACGTTGCATACATCACATACGGCGTTCCCCTCCAGTTTGCATTGTGTTTTCTTTGCATTGAAACAAATGGTATGGAATGATGTAATTAATGACATAAAATTTAGCCATGGGGGACAGCAAAACAGAGAACATAGGTTTTTTTCTGGAATCTGAACTGTAGTGGAAAGGAAACAGCACTGTATGTAACAAATACGGAGGAGGATGGAAATCAATGCCTTGTTACGTCTCGAGTTTGAAGCCCAGCAGCTGTTGGCTATTGTGGTTCTGCTTTCAGCAGCTTCGCTTAGAAAGGTGTTTCGGTTTTAAACATGATGTCTCCATTTAGCTTTTGACATTTTTATAGTTAAGTACAGACAAGCGGAACCTGCCAAGAGTCCTTTCTTTCTCCTTAACTATGAAAAGGTATGGGAGCTTTATTTCTTTTTCTTCTTTACACCTGGTCACCCCAAATATGCATTCATATTGTAGGTTCTCAACTTGTGGGTCAGGACACCTGAGGTTCACACAGAAGACGTTTGCATGGGCTTTGCAAATACTGAGACTCCGGGAATGATCAAGTGCAGGCATAGGCAAACCCGGCCCTCCAGATGTTTTGAGACTACAGTTCCCATCATCCCTGACCGCTGGTCCTGTTAGCTAGGGATGGTGGGAGTTGTAGTCCCAAAACATCTGGAGAGCCGAGTTTGCTTATGCCTGATCAAGTGCATCTCTCCACCAGTTCAGGAGCTTTGAAAACAGCAGATGGAGCAGAGAATTGCTAAGCTTTCGTCCCTTATGTTAGTGTCCATCCTTTGGGTCAAAAGAAATTGGAGAGGAGAGGTAATTTTTAATAGCCATTCACCCCATTTCCCAGGTTTTCACATGCCTAACCGCTTCCCCTTGGACTCTTGAGATTCTTGAGAGTCCCATGGACTGCAAGAAGATAAAACCTTTCCATTCTTAAGGAAAGCAGCCCTGAATGCTCACTGGAAGGACAGATCCTGAAGCTGAGGCTCCAATACTTGGGCCACCTCATGAGAACACAAGACTCCCTGGAAAAGACCCTGATGCTGGGAAAGATGGAGGGCACAAGGAGAAGGCGACGACAGAGGACGAGATGGTTCGACAGTGTTCTCGAAGATACCAGCATGAGTTTGACCAAACTGCGGGAGGCAGTGGAAGACAGGCGTGCCTGATGTGCTCTGGACCATGGGGTCACAAAGAGTCGGACATGACTAAACGACTATACAACAAACCGCTTCCCCAGTTCTGGAGAGGCAGTGGATGTGAGCTGCTGGGAGCTTGGCAGAAAGTCTGATGGTCCTGTTATGCCAGCTGTGGTCTGGCATATGTTGAGCAGATGTTGAGGTCCTTCCCCTTTCTGGTGCTCACACAGGCTTCCCTCTGCCCCCTCTCCTGATGGGTAGCTTCCTGTGGCTTCCAAGGCCCTTCACAAGCATAGCAACATAATCCTGAGTGGATTGTCCTCTCTTCTGTGCCTAAGGCCCCGGGGTGATCAGGTGGTGGGATCCAAGAGACAGCTAGAAACACAGGCAACCAGCAATGAGTTTTCTCGTGCTGTAGCAAAGATGTTGGCATCTGAAGACTCAGCAGAAATTGTGGGTTCCTCAGACAGGACAGATTGTGAAGCTGAGGCTCCAATACTTTGGCCACCTCATGAGAAGAGAAGACTCCCTGGGAAAGACCCTGATGTTGGGAAAGATGGAGGGCACAAAGAGAAGGGGACGACAGAGCATGAGATGGTTGGACAGTGTTCTCGAAGCTACGAACATGAGTTTGACCAAACTGCAGGAGGCACTGGAAGACAGGAGTGCCTGGCATGCTCTGGTCCATGGGGTCACGAAAAGTCAGACACAACTAAACAACAACAACAGCAGGGTTACTGGCAGTCCTGAAGTTATTAGGAGGAGACTCTTGCTCTCTGATGCAAAGGACTGGGCAGAGGAGGAATGGTGGAGACCACCTCCCTATCCTGACCCTTCCAGGGAGGAGGAAGAGAAAGATAGTATAGATTTACAACATCTATTAGGAGAGTGCGGGACTATCTGGAGAAGTAAAAAAATTGACTTTGCGCCCTCTAGAGGATTTACAAATTGTTACAGCAACAAGTGAAGTGTAAAATCTGAGAACTTCTGTTTTGACAGCTTAAGAGTGTGGGAATGACCTTGACTAAAAGACTTTGTTATGGCAGATGGTAAAGAGAAAGGGGATTCTCAAGAAACAACTTTGAGATCTGGCAGACAATACAAAATTGACTCTTTCATGCAGAGAAGGGCTTCCATATCAGGAGCCTCTGGAACTACAGCTGCCCCAAAGGCAAGAGCTGCCCCAAAGGCAAGAGTGAAAACAATGTCTACAGAAGAATCATTTGCCAAGGTATTGGAGAAGATAAATGACTCTTTGGAGGAACTAAAAAAGCAAGGTGCAGAAACTAAAGTACAAGTTGCTGAAACTAAAGCACAAGTTGCTGAAACAAATAAGAAAATTGAAGAAATCTCTGGAAAAATTGATTCAAACACAAAAAGTATAACTGACCTTGGGAACAAAGTGAACTCAAATGCAGAAGCAATTGGGAAATTATTGGAAGAATCATCTACAACAAGAAAGATAGCTGAGGAAGCTAAAGAAATTGCAACTGCTGCTGAGGGAAAGTTTCCACCAGTGTTTAAGAAACTAGATGAATATGAACTGGCACTTTCTATGCAGGATATGCAACGCAAGGAGAGGAATTTAAGGATCAGACTTGTGCCGGAAAAGGAAGAAGACAACCTGGTGGACTATTTGACAAAAGAATTTTCTGACTTTTGGAAGCAGGAGCTGAACAAAGAAGAATTTAAGATAGAAAGTGCATTTAGACTGGGAGCAAGGCAGAGGAAGAACAGACCCAGAGACTGTCTAATAACTTTGAGATCAAAGGAGGAACGGGACAAAATACTGAACCTGCATTACCAAACAACCCTTCGAATCGAAGATTTTCACATTGAGATCTTTAAAGATATTCCCAAAAGCATTTTGGATGCAAGAGGACACTACAAGGACCTGGTGATACTGCTGAAAAGGAACTACATTCAATTCAGGTGGGAGTTTCCCCAAGGCTTGTCTTTTAAATACAAGGGGAAGAAAAGAAGAATAAAGACAGTGAGTGACAAAGACAAGTTCTTGGGAGAACACGAAGAAGACCTACAGAAGGAGACGTTTCCAGGGCAAGGGCATCCTTCACTAGATACGGACACGGAACCACCGACAAACGAGGAACAAAAATTGGGAGCTGTAGGAGGAAAGAGCAAATAACCCCATCATGGCTCTGCAACTTCTAACCTGGAATTGTAACGGTTTGAACATTCCCAGAAAAAGGAAAAATATATTTCATGCTCTAAAGAAAGACCAATTGGACTTGATTTGCTTACAAGAGACCCATGTGACAAGAGCACATAGGAAATTATTAATAAATAAGAGACTGGGACAAGAATTTATATCTTCAGACAGAGTAAAAAAGAGAGGAGTAGTGATTTATGCAAAGGAAAAGCTGCAACCGAAACAAATCTTTAAAGACGACCAAGGAAGATATTTGGCAATTGAAATTCAATTTCAAGGAGAAAAGTATCTGATAGTGGGAGTTTATGCGCCAAATGAAGGGAAAGCTGAATTCTTCAAGAAGTTGCATGAGACTTTAATGGACTACATGGATTATAATCTAATTATGATGGGAGACATGAATGGAGTGGTTTCAACAAATATGGACAAAGCACAAAGACAGGCAGTAACAAAAGATGGAAGACTACCAAAGACCTTTTTTGAAATGACTGACAATATGGATTTGATAGACATCTGGAGAACAAAACACCCATTAGAAAGAGAGGGAACCTTCTTTTCTGAAGCCAAAATGACATGGACAAGGATCGACCAAATTTGGGTGACTAGCAGTATGGCGCAGAACATAAAGAGAGTGGAAATCTGCCCAAAAACTTTCTCCGACCATAATGCAGTAAAGATGGTGATGAGGCAAACAACAACTGGCTCCTTCAGATGGAGAATGAATGACACCTTATTTAGAGATGAGGAGATTTGCAAGAAGGCCCAAAAAACTTTGAAAGACTATTTTGAAATTAATCTAAGGACTAAAGTAGAAAAAAGAATAGTATGGGACGCAAGCAAAGCCGTGATGAGAGGGTTTCTGATACAACAAAATACATTAAAGAAAAGAAAACAAAATGAGAGGAAGGAAAAAATTCTGGAAAAGATAAAAGAAGGGGAAAAGAAACTAAGATTGAAGCCAAAATCACAAGAGATTTTAAGAGAAATCAAATTTTATCAAACACAATATATGGAACTGACGAATCAAGAATTAGAGTGGAAAATTAAGCAAATGAGACAAAAGACTTTTGAATCTGCTGACAAATGTGGCAAGCTATTGGCTTGGCAAATAAAGAAGAGACAAAAACTCAACACGGTAACAAATATAGAAGTGGAAGGAAAGAATATAAGTAACCCAGCTGAAATCAGGAACTGTTTTCAGAACTACTTTAGAAAACTTTACACACAAGGGCCGCAAAAAGAAACAGATATACAACAATTCCTCGAGAAAAATGGGCTGAAAAAGATTTCGCAGGAAAGTAAGACAATTTTGAACCAGGAGATATCAGCACAGGAAATAGAAGATGCCATTCAAAACATGACGTTGGGCAAATCACCTGGACCGGATGGACTGACTTCCAAATATTACAAAGTTTTGAAGGAAGGGCTTACACAACCTTTGAAGGAAGTCTGCAACGAGATCATGGAGGGGAGGAAGGCACCCGATACGTGGAGAGAGGCCTATATTACACTTATACCAAAGACAGAGACTGAAAAGACCCAACTTAAGAACTACCGACCCATCTCGTTACTAAATGTGGATTACAAAATCTTTGCTGATGTTTTAGCAAAGAGATTGAAAAGAGTTTTGATGGAGGAGATTCATGGGGACCAAGCGGGCTTTCTCCCGAAAAGGCATTTGTCGGACAACGTAAGGAATATAATTGACATTTTGGAGAAGTTGGAAGTGAACATAAATACTAAGGCTGTTTTGATATTCGTGGACGCCGAGAAAGCCTTTGACAACATTTCTTGGAGCTTTATGTTGAAGAACCTCCGGGGGATGGGGGTAGGCCAAGGGTTTGAGAATGGTATAGGTGCAATTTATTCTGAACAGAAAGCAAAATTAATTGTAAATAATGTGGTTACAGAAGAGTTCAAGATTGAAAAAGGGACACGACAGGGGTGCCCTATCTCCCCACTACTTTTTATATCGGTCCTGGAGGTTTTGCTTAATACGATTAGGAGGGACCAGTTGGTTAAAGGGATTCAGGTCGGAGCTAAACAATACAAACTGAGAGCATTTGCAGATGACCTAGTACTTACATTGCAAGAGCCAGAAGCTAGTACGAAAAGAATTTTGGAAATAATCCAAGAGTTTGGTCAATTGGCAGGATTTAAACTGAATAAGTCAAAAACAAAGGTATTGGAGAAAAATCTAACACAGGTTGAAAAAGAAAGGTTTCAGAATGAGACAGGGTTGACTGTGGTTAAAAAAGTGAAATACTTGGGTATAAACATGACAGCTAAGAATGTGAATTTATTTAAAGATAATTATGAAAAAACTTGGACAGAAGTGAAAAAAGACTTGGAGATTTGGTCAAATTTAAAGCTTTCCTTGTTAGGTCGAATTGCAGTCATAAAGATGAATGTATTGCCAAGAATGTTGTTTTTGTTTCAAGCATTGCAAATAATGGATAAAATGGACTGTTTCAAGAAGTGGCAAAAAGATATATCTAAATTTGTCTGGCAGGGCAAAAAGCCCAGAATTAAATTTAAGATATTAACGGACTCAAAGGAAAGAGGGGGGTTTGCCCTGCCAGACTTCAAACTGTACTATGAAGCGGCAGCTTTCTGCTGGCTGAAAGAATGGCTGCTTCTTGAAAACACAGACATTTTGGACTTGGAAGGTTTTAACAATATTTTTGGGTGGCATGCATATCTGTGGTATGACAAGGTTAAAGCACATAAAAGTTTTAAAAACCATATTGTCAGAAAAGCACTATTAAATGTCTGGGTCAGATATAAAGACTTGCTGGAAAACAAAACTCCAAGGTGGCTATCGCCAATGGAAGCAAAGGCTGTTAAAAAGTCTAATATGGAGTCAAAGTGGCCAAGATACTGGGAAATCTTGGAAAAGGAAGGGGACAAATGGAGATTGCAGAATTTTGAGAAATTAAAAGGGAAGGTGAGAGATTGGTTGCATTATCATCAAATAAATGAAGTGTTTAAAATGGACAGTAAAATTGGCTTCCAGGTGGAAAAATCAAAATTGGAGACAGAACTGTTAGAACCCAGTACTAGAAATTTGTCAAAAATGTATAATTTGCTGCTGAAATGGAATACACAGGATGAAACGGTTAAGTCAAGTATGATTAAATGGGCTCAGGACATTGGTCATAACATTATGTTTGCTGACTGGGAAAAGTTGTGGACCACCGGGATGAAATTTATGGCATGTAATGACTTAAGAGAAAATATTATGAAAATGATCTATAGGTGGTACATAACCCCAGTCAAGCTTGCAAAGATTTACCATTTGCCTGACAATAAATGTTGGAAATGTAAAGAAAAGGAAGGTACATTCTTTCACCTTTGGTGGACGTGCCCGAAGATTAAGGCATTCTGGGAAATGATCTATAATGAACTTAAAAAGGTATTTAAATATACTTTCACCAAGAAACCAGAGGCCTTTCTCTTGGGTATTGTCGGCCAAGGGGTGTCAAAGACAGATACAACTTTCTTTATGTATGCTACAACAGCAGCTAGAATACTCATCGCAAAGTACTGGAAGACGCAAGATCTACCCACACTGGAAGAATGGCAGATGAAGGTGATAGACTACATGGGTTTGGCAGAAATGACGAGCAGAATCCGAAACCAGGGAAGAGAAACAGCGCAAGAAGAATGGAAAAAATTTAAGGACTATTTAAAGAAATACCACAAAGTTAATGAAAGCTAGAATGATGATGGATTGAAAGTAAATGGTTACTATTAGCAATGGTTAAGACAAGGAGAATAAGGGAGGTTAGCTTAAAGTTAAATTAAAATAAGGGAAGATTTGCTGAGTAATTGATAAGAATTTGGAATACAGAAAAGGGAGGCATGAGGAAGTCGGGGAAGGAAGGTATAAAAAATTAGGATATGAAATGGTACATGTTTTTTGTTTTGTTTTTGTTTTTGTATGTTTATGTATGTTATGTTTATATGGAAAAATTTCTGAATAAAAATATATATAAAAAAAAATAGATTTACAACAGGGGTTTGAGGGAGGTCACAGCTCAGAGGCAGATGAGGGGGAAAGCTGGAAAATCATGGGAGAGAAGGAGGCAGGACCAGAACGGCAGCTGGCTGACACGGTGTCTTTAAAAAGTATTCCAGACCCTCCATCTCCCAGAACCTGGCGAGCCTTGAAAGTAGATGAGCAAAGAGCTCAAAGACAGAGGGCACCTGTGGAAGTGACGAATGAGGAAGTGGGAGAGATTGGGGTGAAGATTCACTCGGGACAACGCCATTATCCAAGAAGCTGGGTTCTATAGCCTCTCTTTGTAAAGATTGAAATAAAAAAAAGGACTGTAAGAAACTGTTGAATCACTTTCATTCTCCCAAGTCTGGGTTTATTTAGCACAGTTAACCACTTTAACCTGTGCGCGCTGGAGATAACTGCTGAAATGTGATCGCAGAAGACGAAATATACCAAGTCAGAGAATGTGATTATATTGGGCTAGTTTCTGCTGAAGGAACGTGTCACCTTTTGAGTTTCACGGAATTCTTTGTCAGTGGGTGACAGCAGACGCGAGTCTTGTGAAAACGTTTGCACAGTTCCAGGAACTACATATGCTCTGCACACTACAAACAGAGTGCAGGTTGTTCACCTTGTTGTTGTGAGCACTCAGGGCTGATTTCCTTAAGAATGGATAGGTTTGATCTTCTTGCAGTCCATGGGACTCCTCCAGCACCATAATTCAGAAGCATCAATTCTTCGGCGATTAAGTCACTAGTGAGATCTTTAAATTGCATTTTAGCATTCCCAAAGCAAAATCCAAAGATTCAGCCACCAAGTGAGGCTCTCTCCTTCAGTGATAGGTGTCTGAGATGGAATTGCTCAAACCCCGGAAAGAGTTTAGACAAAATAAAAACTGTTATCTGCTATGGAATTGACCCAAAGCACCCTTTATAACAAGATAACCATAACTTTAGAAAATCTGATTTTCCATTCATTTCATCAGTGAGAGGCATTTCCTTTGTCTCAATCTACTGCACAGCAGGGGATCTGAGCTGATGAAGTATCATCAAATTGTCAGCTCCCACTGTGAAACACACACACACAGCAACCACCCTTCCTCTCGCTGGTTAGTTGCATGGATATGAGTTTGAGGTATTGCTTCAAATCTGGTCTTTTTTGTCTCTGCTAAAACAAAACAAAACAAAATGTAGAAAAGTCTCCCTTCCTAGAAAAAAAAAAGAACACATTCTGGAAGTTTTCTATCGCAGGGAGAATTTATTATTATTATTATTATTAGGCTTTAAAGTTGCCATAAACCCCCCCAAAAATTCACCCTACTTGCTGATTCAGGAAAACCTGGGCGTATGGCAGCCCTAGGAAGAAGAAGAAGAGGAGGAGGAGGAGGAGGAGTTTGGACTTGATATCCCGCTTTATCACTACCCTAAGGAGTGACGGGGTGAGCTCCCGTTGCTTGGTCCCTGCTCCTGCCAACCTAGCAGTTCGAAAGCATGTCAAAGTGCAAGTAGATAAATAGGTACCGCTCCGGCGGGAAGGTAAATGGCATTTCCGTGCGCTGCTCTGGTTCGCCAGAAGTGGCTTAGTCATGCTGGCCACATGACCCGGACAGGGCAGGAGCTGGGAGGGCACCAAGTATGGGAGAATCTGGAGCAAAACAGCAGCAGCTCACTACAGCTTTTGGGAGCAATTGGCTGGCAAAGCCCAGGTTGCCATATTGCTACTTTGCAAGGCACAGACATTTCTTTGAAGGCATTCAGCTTAGACTGAATGTATTGCTGGTGCCGGTTCAGAACCATAGGAAGTTTTGCTGGTCAACGTGTTAAGGATCCGTATTCTAATCAGCTTAAAATGCAGACATCTCATTTTATTTTATTTTATTTATTTTTTGCTGTGAATTAAAATGGGAGGCAAGCATACACACAAAGAGTTGGCTGCACTTTCCTCCTGTGTTTGGATCACTGAACCATACTGTTCCTCCAAATAAATGAGCAATTGTTCATACATCATAAATATTCTCCCCTTTTATTTTTGTGCGATATTGCGAAAGCTGGCCCCCATCTGTTGGGAAATGATTCACCCTCGGCTGCTAAAAATACCTGGGCAAAGCATATGCAGATTTGCTGTTGTTGACATCTGTCTGTCTCAGGAGACAATGGAGTGTGTCTCTGAGGGTGGAATCAAACTGCTGCATTAGCAGCATAAAAGTGACCTCGCTGGGGCACAAGTCTGGGCAGTGTGTGTGGAGGTCCTGATTTGTTTGTGGGGCATTTACATGGCTTCTCGTTTATCACTCATACTATACTTTTCAAATCAATTCCCAAAACACAAAAAGAGAGAGATTGGGGCTGTTTCCTTAAGACAAGAAAGTGTAATCTCCTCCATCTCCTGGTATGGCTTTGTCCTCAAGAGTGTGAGACCCCAGCCAAGATGTGACAACTTGCTGCATCCTTCTCTTTATGCCCAGAGTGGCTGAGGAAACCCAGCCAGATGGACGGGGTATAAGTAAAATTATTGTGGTGGTGGTGGTGATGATGATGATTATCATGGTCCAACAGCTTTCCATCTGCTGTTCAATTAACATGACAGTAGAAGTTCAAACTATAATGGCAAAACTTTTCCCACCTCACTCCTCAAGCCCTTGTCAGTTATATTCTAAAAGCAAGGGCATTCTCTTTTATCTAGTAGAGTTCAAATTGGGTTAAAAAGGAACTCACACATCCTCCTTGACAGTCAAAGTGAGATGAACAGCACAATCCAACATATGTATACTCAGGAGCAAATTCCGTGGAGCTCAATAGCACTTACACTGGCTCCCAGTATGTTTCCGAGCACAATTCAAAGTGTTGGTGTTGACCTTTAAAGCCCTAAACAGCCTCGGTCCAGTATACCTGAAGGAGAGTCTCCACCTCCATGGTTCTACCCGGACACTGAGGTCCAGCGCCGAGGGCCTTCTGGCGGTTCCCTCGCTGCAAGAAGCCAAGTTACAGGGAACCAGGCAGAGGGCCTTCTTGGTAGTGGCGCCCGCCCTGTGGAACGCCCTCCCACCAGATGTCAAAGAGAAAAATAACTACCAAACTTTTAGAAGACATCTGAAGGCAGCCCTGTTTAGGGAAGCTTTTAATGTTTAATAGGTTATTGTATTTTAGTGTTTTGTTGGAAGCCGCCCAGAGTGGCTGGGGAAACCCAGCCATATGGGCGGGGTATAAATAATAAATTATTATTATTATTATTATTATTATTATTATTATTATTATTATTACCGTAAATTTCGCTCCATAACACGCAGATTTTTCCTCCTAGAAAGTAAGGGGAAATGTTTGTGCGTGTTATGGAGCGAATGCCTACAGATGGCGGGGGAATCTGCTGCAGTTGTGAGCAGTCCGTGGCTTGCTTTGAAACAGCAAAGCGGGTGTAAGCGGCTCCTGTCAGCTAGCGGAGCCGGGGAGGAGGGAGAGAAGCAGAGCGGGGTTGGCTGCTTTAAAACAACCCCGTCCTCTATGTTCCTCTCTCCTCCCCACTGAGCTGCTAAGTAGCAGCAAAGCTTTTCAGCCAGCCTAGCCGGGAGGAGGGAGAGAAGCAGAGTGGGGTTGGCTACTTTAAAACAACCCCGTGCTCTCTGTCCCTACCTGCAGTTTTTTGCTGTCCGATTTTGGATTAGCCACTGTAGGGGCTGTGTGTGTGTGTGTGCTTGAGCTATCGTTCTCCTCCTCCTGCTTCCCCCTGCGCCCCTGCGCTCTCCCTCCGACTTTAGAATTGACACTCTGTGTGTCTCTCTGTGTGTGAGGGCTCCTTCTCCTTCTCTTGCTTCCCGTTCACTCTCCCTGTGCCCCTGCGACTTTAGAATTGACACTCTGTGTGTCTCTCTGTGTGTGAGGGCTCCTTCTCCTTCTCTTGCTTCCCGTTCACTCTCCCTGCGCCCCTGCGACTTTAGAATTGACACTCTGTGTGTCTGTGTGTGTGAGAGGGCTCCTTCTCCTTCTCTTGCTTCCCGTTCACTCTCCCTGCGCCCCTGCGACTTTAGAATTGACACTCTGTGTGTCTCTGTGTGTGAGAGGGCTCCTTCTCCTTCTCTTGCTTCCCTTCACTCTCCCTGCGCCCTGCGACTTTAGAATTGACACTCTGTGTGTCTGTGTGTGTGAGAGGGCTCCTTCTCCTTCTCTTGCTTCCCTTCACTCTCACTGCGCCCCTGCAACTTTAGAATTGACACTCTGTGTGTCTCTCTGTGTGTGAGGGCTCCTTCTCCTTCTCTTGCTTCCCGTTCACTCTCCCTGCACCCCTGCGACTTTAGAATTGACACTCTGTGTGTCTCTCTGTGTGTGAGGGCTCCTTCTCCTTCTCTTGCTTCCGTTCACTCTCCCTGCGCCCCTGCGACTTTAGAATCGACACTCTGTGTGTCTCTGTGTGTGTGAGGGCTCCTTCTCCTTCTCTTGCTTCCCGTTCACTCCCCCAGCGTCCCTGCGGCTTCCAGCGCCCTGCGACTTTAGGGCCAGTTCTCTCTCTGCGTGTGTGTTTTGACCTCACTGCGCTTGTTGGGGGAGAGTGTTGGTCGCAATTTTTCTTGATTTGTCTCAGAGTGGTTACTATCATGGTTTCCTTGCCGGGGAGGAGGGAGAGACGCAGAGCCTGCTTGTTCTAAAGGAGCAAAGCCGGAGAGGAGCCTCTCCTGCATTATTAGCAGCATCCTTCTCCACCCCCCCACGCGTGCTCCTTGTCCCTTGAGTTCTTTTCCTTCCCTCCCCACTTAAAATGTGGTTACAAAGCACGGATCCACATGGATCCTCAGGATTTTTGCACTAGCTCACCCCAAATTCACCATGAGATCACATAGCATATCCATGGCTACAGCCTGCACCAAAAAACACACACACCCACTGTTTCATGGGGCCGCAATGGCGCAAAAACGTGGTTACAAAGCATGGATCCACATGGATCCTCAGGATTTTTGCATTGGGCTACCCCAAACTCACCGTCAGATCACATGTCTGTGGCCACAGCATGAACCACAAAAATCATACATCCACTGTTTCATTTAGAATATTTTTTTCTTGTTTTCCTCCTCTAAAAACTACGTGCGTGTTATGGTCAGGTGCGTGTTATAGAGCGAAAAATACGGTATTATTATTAATATTAATAGGGTAAGTATGTATATAATTGCAGCCCTAAACACAGTATTATCCACAGCTACTTTGTTAAGACCCATTGTTTCCAAAGGGGCTTCAATCTGTTCAGCCGAACTTCCATTAAGGTGTGGTTGGGGTTCTACAAAAAAAGAAAGCATCTGAGTGACATTTTAACCACGTAGGAGAGGGGACATGTTTCAAAAAGAAAGGCAAAAAGAGGGAGAGCAGTAATGAACCAAACCTGGCATATGTATGGATGCACAAATAATAGTGCTGTGTTCACAACCTAATAATCAATATCCTTTGAGCTTCCTTATCTTAGATCAGTAACAGTACTGTAGCATCACAGCATGCAGAAAGCATAACCAGGCAATAAGATTCCAAGCTGGACATTCAAATGAGCCGCAAAACTTGCAAGATTAATTCCCACGTTCTTCGGTAAACTCAGATCTTCCAACTGGTAAGATACAAACACTCTATCTTACATATAAGAGGCTCAATTCGAAATGTTGAAAATCTTCAAAATAATTCAGTATACCCGGCGAGATGTGTAGAACTGCATGAGTTTGCGTAGCTTTAACCTCTAATCATGCAAAATCAATGAAAATGACTAAAAAGAAATAAAATTACACTCTGCAATCTTATTTATTCATTTTGGAGGCCAGAGCTTGTTACTCCATACTAACGTTACTGAAGGCTTAACAACACATGACACTAATAATGTGATTAGCAATCACATTTTTTTAAAATGGAGTCTTGGTCGCAGGGGAAGGAACAGCCTTGGTGAGCCAGGAGAGGAGAATTTAATGTTCTTCTCCAGCCCTGATCTCGGTTAGAACAGTCCCTCCAGCACCGCAATTAGCATTGGGGGGGGGGGGAATAACCCTATTGCACAGGATTAATTATGCACTGTGTAAACAAGTACCGTATTTTTCGCTCTATAGGATGCACTTTTTCCCCTCCAAAAATGAAGGGGAAATGTGTGTACGTCCTATGGAGTGAATGCAGGCTTTCGCTGAAGCCTGGAGAACGAGAGGGGTTGGTGCGCACCGACGCCTCTCGCACCCCGGGCTTCGGGCAGGTATCCGCAAGCCTTTGGAGCCCGGCGGGAGTTCCCGCCGGGCTCCAAAGGCTTGCAGATAGCAGCCTGAAGCCTGAAGCCCAGGGAGTGCAGTGCCAACTCCCACTGCACTCCCTGGGCTTCAGGCAGCTATCCGCAAACCTTCGGAGTGCTCCCCCAGCCTGCAAGCTCCGGGAGCGGCGGCAAGGCTGCACGCAAACTTGCCAACGCTCCTGGACCTGTTTTGGGGCCTGGGGTCGGGGGAAGCTCAGGCTTCCCCTGCCCCAGCCTCGCGGCTAAAAATGAAGCCAAGACAGCGAGTGAGATCCATCCCGCTTGCTGTCTTGGCTTCTGCCAAAGCCGCACACAGCCTCCCAGCTGGAGAGGTTGTGTGTGGCTAAAGATGGATCCCACTGGCTGTCTTGGCTTCTTTGCTTTTTGGGACTGGGGGGGGGGAATAAATTTTTTCCCCTTTATTTCCCCCCCTAAAAACTAGGTGCGCCCTATGGTCCGGTGCGCCCTATGGAGCGAAAAATACTGTACTTGCTTTTATCTGTTCTGAATCTATGCCCCATCAACTACATTGGAGAGTCTTGAGTTCTAGTACTCTATTGTTTATTGATGTTGTAAAAAGAGACTTCGCTTTGCAGAAGAAACCACAGTGTTCTTTCATCAGCAAGGCCAGTTCTTCTATATTTTTAAATAATTCTGGCTTTACTAACACTTTCCATCAACTTATCTGGGAGAGACACTAGGTTAAGTGGTCTAAAATTTCCTGGCACCTTTCTGAAGCCCCCCCCCTTTAAAGGTAATATGTTGGCTATTTTCCAACCCTCCAGCAAGGGATTTGGTTTCAGTAAGGTAAAGGTAAAGGTACCCCTGCCCGTTCGGGCCAGTCTTGCCAGACTCTGGGGTTGTGCGCCCATCTCACTCAAGAGGCCGGGGGCCAGCGCTGTCCGGAGACACTTCCAGGTCACGTGGCCAGCGTGACATTGCTGCTCTGGGGAGCCAGAGCCGCACACGGAAACGCCGTTTACCTTCCCGCTAGAAAGCGGTCCCTATTTATCTACTTGCACCCGGGGGTGCTTTCGAACTGCTAGGTTGGCAGGCGCTGGGACCGAGCAACGGGAGCGCACCCTGCCGCGGGGATTCGAATCGCCGACCTTTCGATCGGCAAGCCCTAGGCGCTGAGACTTTTACCCACAGCACCACCCGCGTCCCTTGGTTTCAGTAGTGAGTTGCATATTTTTGTTGGAACATAAACAGTGCCGCAATGGAGGTAAGGCTCGACTTTCCCAATTCTGGGTTTTCTTACAGAGTTGTAACAGACCATGAAATGACATGTGAGCGGTGCCACAGTCTCACACACTTTTCCTGTAGCAACTTAAACAACAAAACAAAATGAAAAGACCCTGCCGTATCCTGATGTCAATGCTTTAACAGTGTCCAACAATCATTGAATATTTTGCATACTTTGCAACATTTGTCGGGTGAAAATAGGGACGTCCCATTCCATAATAATGATTTTATTATTTATACCCCACCCATCTGACTAGGTTGCCGCAGCCACTTTGGGCGCCTTACAACACATATAAAAACATAATAAAACATTAAAGATGGGAAAAAATCCCCATACACGGCTGCTTTCAGGTGTCATCTAAAGGTTGTATAGACACTTATCTCCTTGGCTCGGCGTCACATAACCCCATACCTTCCAACATTTCTCCAAGGAAAATAGGGACATCCTAAGGAAAAGCAATGACAAACCTAGACAGCATCTTAAAAAGCAGAGACATCACCTTGCCAACAAAGGTCCGTATAGTAACCCTTGACATTATTTCCTTATTTCCTTGACATCTGATGGAAGGGCGTTCCACAGGGCGGGTGCCACTACCGAGAAGGCCCTCTGCCTGGTTCTCTGTAACCTCACTTCTCGCAATGAGGGAACTGCCAGAAGGCCCTCGGCGCTGGATCTCAGTGTCCGGGCTGAACGATGGGGGTGGAAACGCTGCTTCAGGTATACTGGGCTGAGGCCGTTTAGGGCTTTAAAGGTCAGCACCAACACTTTGAATTGTGCTCCAAAACATACTGGGAGCCAATGCAGATCTCTCAGGACCGGTGTTATGTGGTCCTGGCGGCCACTCCCAGTCACCAGTCTAGCTGCCGCATTCTGGATTAGTTGTAGTTTCCAGGTCACCTTCAAAGGTAGCCCCACATAGAGCTCATTGCAGTGGTCGAAGCAGGAGATAACTAGAGCATGCACCACTCTGGCGAGACAGTCTGCGGGCAGGTAGGGTCTCATCCTGCATACCAGATGGAGCTGGTAGACGGCCGTCCTGGACACAGAATTAACCTGCGCCTCCATGGACAGCTGTGAGTCCAAAATGACTCCCAGGCTGCGCACCTGGTCCTTCAGGGGCACAGTTACCCCATTCAGGACCAGGGAGTCCCCCACACCCACCCGCCCCCTGTCCCCCAAAAACAGTACCCTAAGGAGAGAATCCTAGGAAAACCCAGTGAGGACTCAGCATATTTGGTTACGGAATTCTAGGTGATGGAGAACGGGCAGAAAAATGGATTGTGTGTGGGTATTCTGGAGGGGGCAAGGCCGACTGGCTGCAACAGTAAATGGGAACACTCCACACAGCAATATTTTATGGCAGGTCGCACTTGTTAGATACTAACGCGGATAAAAAATGAAATAGCTGGAATGTATCATAGTATCTGAAGCAGGAAAAATACTACCTCTACAGTGGTACCTTGGTTATCAAACACCTTGGGACTCAAACAACTTGGAACCCAAACACTGCAAACCTGGAAGAAGAAGAAGAAGAAGAAGAAGAAGAAGAAGAAGAAGAAGAAGAAGAAGAAGAAGAAGAAGAGTTTGGATTTGATATCCCGCCTTTCACTCCCCTTCAGGAGTCTCAAAGCGGCTAACATTCTCCTTTCCCTTCCTCCCCCACAACAAACACTCTGTGAGGTGAGTGAGGCTGAGAGACTTCAGAGAAGTGTGACTAGCCCAAGGTCACCTAGCAGCTGCATGTGGAGGAGTGGGGAATCAAACCCGGTTCACCAGATTACGAGTCCACCGCTCTTAACCACTACACCACACTGAAGTAAGTGTTCTGGTTTGTGAACCTTTTTCAGAAGCCGAACGTGCTCTGTTTTGAGTGTTACACTTCCGATTTGAGTGCCACACTTCTGTTTTGAGTGTTACGTTAAGGTCTGTTCTGTCTGTTTTTGCTATTTATTTTGCATTTTTGTGTCTCTCTTTTTTTGTGACTGTGCGGAACCCAGTTCAGCTACTGATTGATTGATTGATTGATTGATTGTGTGACTGCAGTGCATTGTTTATTGC
Source organism: Podarcis raffonei (assembly GCF_027172205.1). Lineage (NCBI taxonomy): Eukaryota > Metazoa > Chordata > Lepidosauria > Squamata > Lacertidae > Podarcis > Podarcis raffonei. The sequence continues at coordinate 129,474,621 of NC_070602.1, read as the reverse complement.
TTTCATTTCATGGATCAATGAATGGTCTCATTTGATAGTAAAATTCATGTTAAATTGCTGTTTTAGGGGTTGTTTTTAAAAGTCTGGAACGGATTAATCCATTTTGCCTTACTTTCTATGGGAAAGCGTGCCTTGGTTTTGGAACGCTTTGGTTTTGGAACGGACTTCCCGAACGGATTAAGTTTGAGAACCAAGGTACCACTGTAGTTGGGGTTCATATTTTATGCCGTATGTTCCTTCACACGTCTGAATCACAGGCACAAAAGGTGCTGCCGATCAGTCTTCCAAATATACATATTCACAATCATCCAACGATACCGACACCTGCAAACTATCTCAAGTTGTCGAAAGACATGTATCTTTTCCTCCTGCTGGTCCTTCAGTGATTGCAATTAGGAAGAACTGGAGGAAACATGCTTTTCCGTTAATATTTCCTAAAACCAGATGGGCGCCTGCTATTTGATTTGCGTGTCTGTGTGTGTGTGTGTGTGTGTGATTTTCTTCCGCTTGCTGCAAGTGTGCATTGTATAACTTTGCATGATGATGTGATTACTTTGCAATGCGGCTGCACTGTCACATTTCACTGGGCATCTCGGCTTTTAATTTCCAGTTAATAACTGGATGGGTAGAGGAGCGAGCTTCCTGGCTGCCTTTTTAAATACCGTGGCACGTTGATGGAAAGAAGTTACATTGATGAAACACTTAGGCAGTGATTAATCTCATCTATAACGCAGGGTGATGTAACAGCTCCAGCATTCTCTTCCGCACAAAGCAGCGTCCAATTACTTGCTATTGATCAGCGATTGCATTGTGCCAAACGGAATGCCAGGCTCAATTCACTGGATCCAATTGAATTTCAGCCAATATCAATTGATATTTGGCATTTTTCCCCTTGGAACATTTGTCCGTCATCAGGGAACTGATTAACAGGTTGGCAGGTTTTGTTGTTGTTTGTAAAAGAGAATTAAAAAAAAAAATCCAAGAAAAATGTGTGGATTCTGTTTCTGAACTGTCCTTCTACTCGTTGCCTAGAGAAAGTGAAATGTATTTCTCCCCATCCATATTTGCTTTCTGCCAGAGGTTGCTTGCCCCCTTCAGGCCTCTTAGCATTCCGTCGCGGTCCGTGCTTATTTTTTATTGATAATCAAGTGAATAATTAAAGTCCAACAGCTACATGAAAATCACATAAATCATCCTCAGTATGCAAGCAACAGCGCTATGCTCAGTCGTAATTCACATTGCAGATTAAGCTCAACAAATTTATATTTTCAAACTGCGGCGAAACCACCCCGCCTGCAAGACCAAATCACAGTGTGCTCGTGTGTCACTTGGAGCTTAGCGACACAAACACTGGAGAGAAGAGCAAGACAGATCAGTTTCACGGGACTGTTTTTATGACTCCGTACACAAAATGGCAGCTTTGGGAAAGAACTGTAGGCTCTGCAATGGAACACATGCCTGGCATGCAGAATTCCTCAGGTTCAATCCCTCGTATCTCCGGGTAGATCTGGAAAAAGACTCTAATCTGAAATCCTGCACAGCCACTATCAGTGATAAAGCTTCAGGGAATCTTATCCCTCCCTTGATGTGATGCCAAGAAACAGATGAACAAGAAGAGTTCTTACCAAGTAGTTTATTCAATATTCACAGAGAGAGATGTAGAAATGCTGTCTCTCTTAGATAATGGCATTGCTCCAAGTATGAAGGAATGGGTTTCCCAAACCCAAAACTGACTGTGCAGTCAGTTTAAAACGGGCCCCAAAATCCCCATTTTTCCTTAGTTAAAATCCATTAACTTGAGCAAATGTACAACAGAAACCCAGCTGTATAAACAAGTGCTCAGAACCCTCTCCTTTATCAGTCTGTGATGCTAATAGATGGCCTTGCCAGTTCCAGAAGTGAAGACGGGATGGCAGAGCTGGGGCTTATCTTATCTTGTGGGTTGTAAATATCATGACGCACTGACGCACAGACCTTGCAAGACACCCCTGCTCGGGGATGACGCCAGGAGTGCTCTTAGAGTTGGTGACCTTCTTAGCCCCAAGATAAAAGTACAGGAACAGGAACAACTGTTTATGGTCGTGGATGTCAGCTGACGTGGCTGGATTCCTCGGGAGGGGGCAAAGGGACCAGAAAGGGTATATAAGCTGTCTATAACCACTCCTTAAGTGCTCTTGCTGTGAACTGACCACGCAAGTGCCTTTCTGCTGCTCCGGAGGGCAGGAATAAAGAACTCTTTCTCTGAATCCACCTTGGTGTCATTTGACTTCCTTTCTCCCTCCTGGGAGCAACGCAGACCCCACCAATCGGTAAAGTCTAATAAGGCTACAAGTAAAGTCCCACCCCCTCAGTCCCTCCTATTCTGTGTCACCCCTGAGCCAGCTGATCTGTGCTTTCTGCCTCTGAGCTTTCTGTTCTACTACTCTCAATACACACTTGGCCCTGGGAGAGAGTGGTGGTCAGGAAGGCTTTCTAGAGACACTGTTAGCTGTCTCTCTCCCGGTGCTTCTTCTTCCTGCTGCTCTCCCAATATTTCTCAGCTTCTCCCCTCTGCAGCCTCTGAACTATGACCTTCTGCAAACCACTGTTCTAAATCTATACTGTCCTCCTCTTCTCAGGAAGGTTCAGGAGAAGGGGTGGTGGTGTTTCCCACCATTCCTCCTCAGTCCAGCCCCTGACAATCAGACAATGTACAGCAGGCATGTCCAACAGGTAGATCGCGGGGGTGTCCTAGGTAGATCACGGTATGAAGTGTAGTGATCACCTTTGGCCAACCCTCCCCTAAAAAAAACTTACTCAATCTACTCAATATGATGCAGTGTCCTGTTCTGCTATGAGGATTAAGCAGACCAGGTAGCATACATTAGCCACACAAGAGGCCAGGTAGAGGCCAGATGCACATAATCTGGGCATCCAAGAGAGAGAGAGAGAGAGAGAGAGAATCTGGCTATCATGGAGAATGGCTATACAATAAGCCCAAAACTTACAAAGGGGTTACATTCCAGGGGTCTGTGCACAAAGGCAAAATTGTGCAGAGTCAGGAAGACATCAGAACCCCACACCACCATGCGACAATCCCTGTCTGTTTGACCCTGATATGCTGAGCAGGTGAGATCTTTGGAGCCTCTCAGGGCCTTCCAGAGTCCTCACACAACCTTCCTAGAGACCAGTTAGCAAGGCGGAGAGCTTAAAAAGCTCTTTCTGCACTGGGTTTTCCCACCACCGAAACAGTTGTTAACCCCTCCGCCTCGCTTTCTGGCCACTGGGAAGGTGGTGCAAAGCTCTGGAGGCTGTTGTGAGATCCTGCACAGCCCCTTTGGTCACCTGCCCTCTTTAATTGTCACAAGGCTATGATACAGTCAGTAAACTGTGCATAAGTTTCGGGCCTACTGTATCACATTTGATGTTCGTGGCCCAGAGCAACATTTTAGGGAATCTGGGGGTCACTAGAAAAACTGGAGTAGGCTTTGTTCTACCTGCCTGAGCCACTGTTTGCAGTATGGGTTGACACATATAATAATAATAATAATAATAATAATAATAATAATAATAATAATACCAATACTAATAATAATAATAATAATAATAATAATAATAATAATAATAATTTATTATTTATACCCCGCCCATCTGGCTGAGTTTCCCCAGCCACTCTGGGCGACTCCCAATCAAGTGTTAAAAACAATACAGCGTTAAATATTAAAAACTTCCCTGATTCCCTGAACAGGGCTGCCTTCAGATGTCTTTTAAAGATAGGATAGCTGCTTATTTCCTTCACATCTGAAGGGAGAGTGTTCCACAGGGTGGGCGCCACTACCGAGAAGGCCCTCTGTCTGGTTCCCTGTAACCTCACTTCTCGCAATGAGGGAACTGCCAGAAGGCCCTCAGCGCTGGATCTCAGTGTCCGGGCAGAACGATGGGGGTGGAGACGCTCCTTCAGGTATACAGGACTGAGGCCATTTAGGGCTTTAAAGCACTAACACTTTGAATTGTGCTCGGAAACGTACTGTGAGCCAATGCAGATCTCTCAGAACCGGTGTTATGTGGTCCTGGCGGCCACTCCCAGTCACCAGTGTAACTGCCACATTCTGGATTAGTTGCAGTTTCCAGGTCACTTTCAAAAGTAGCCCCACATAGAGCTCATTGCAGTGGTCGAAGCAGGAGATAACTAGAGCATGCACCACTCTGGCGAGACAGTCTGTGGGCAGGTAGGGTCTCATCCTGCGTAGCAGATGGAGCTGGTAGACAGCCGCCCTGGACACAGAATTAACCTGCGCCTCCATGGACAGCTGTGAGTCCAAAATGACTCCCAGGCTGCGCACCTGGTCCTTCAGGGGCATAGTTACCCCTATTCAGGACCAGGGAATCCCCCACACCTGCCTGCCCCCTGTCCCCCAAAAACAGTACTTCTGTCTTGTCAGGATTCAACCTCAATCTGTTAGCCACCATCCATCCTCCAACCGTCTCCAGGCACTCACACAGGACCTTCACCACCTTCACTGGTTCTGATTTAAAAGAGAGGAAGAGCCACATGGCACTTGGTGCCAAAATCCCCATTTTAATTATTTTTCTGTTCAGCATGCATTCTTTTTATTTGTATTTATGGAGGGTGAAACTAAGAAGCAATGTTAAGGAAGCAGACAAGAAGCATTCATCAGCGATAATAGGGAAAGACTTGGAATGAGGGAACAACAATTGGGAAGACTCAATAGAACAACCAAGACAAATATCAAGGGAGAATCAGGAGACCTGGTTAATAGAAAAGACTGCATTTTAAAATAAAATCTAAAAATAGTTCTTTTATATACCTCCAACGTGATAATTGTAGCAAACATGTTTTGAAATATTTCTATTACTGGACTACTTCTTACATTTGTTTGACACCCATTAAGGATTTTTTTCCCCATTTTAAAAACATTATAACTAGTGGGGTATATGCCCATTAGTCTGTCTTGTGGATGTCATCCATCATGCGTCTGACACACAGGTTTTTGTTAGAAAAATGTAACAACATCTGCCTCTCATTCTACAACTTCCTTTTGATTCCTTACACTTTATTTTCACTTTTGTCTCTGAAAGAGAATGAGATTTGTTCCTGTCACAGCGCATGATAAAACACAACTCTTCCACGGAGAACTGAGAAGATTAAAAAGGCAAAACTAAGTTTGAAAATGAGAAGCGTCGCAAGATGTTCCCAGTCGTGTTGCTGATCTTTCCAAGGTGCTGCTGAAGCAGTTGCTCCATTTCCAACGGCCTTTTTTTAGTACACATTTTGTATGTGAGCAGATAAACAACACACCTTTCATAAAAGTACTTCAGTAGACGTAAGGGCATGTCAGTGAAAGAGAAGTCAGAAGATGGAAAGGTCTTCAACACTGAAAGAGCAGCTTCTTTTTACCTTCACAGATAGTGACCTTCAAATCATAGCCAACTTCAAACCATTGCTTATGCATCATGCTTTAAATCTTTGTCTGAACGCAGCCAGCAGATCACGTTTTTCTCTAGCTGGGATGCCCTTTCTAACATATTCTTACAAAAGTTGGCTGACTGCCCCTCTCTCTGCCAAGCGGTAGCAAGAGCCCCTGGGGTTCCCAGCACTCACCCATGGTCTGTGTTCCTTTGGAGAATTGAGACACAGCAGAGACTGTCATAGCTTTAAGAAATATGGTTTATCCACCTATTTACACCTTCAGTCTGCACCTTACAGCATGGTCATTTCAAGAGGGGCTTATCCCCCACAGCAGTGCAGCCAGCCTTCAGCCAGCCTGCCCAAGATGGATCCCAATCTTTTCTCTTCCTCCTCTTTCTTCCCAGCAACCCTTGCTCAAGGCTCCCTTTTCCTGTCACCTCAAAAACACACTCCATCATCTTGGCAACATTTGTATCCCTAGGCCAAGGGATTCTCCTCAAATGGCCCATCAACACCTTTTGTCATGTCAGAAGAGGTGCTCTTCGCTAGGCCAGCCAGGCTGGTTTGCATAAGCCAGTCCAGGAAGTCATTGTCTGGCACAGCTCTGCAGCTCGTACTTTCATCCATGACCCAATTAATCAAAATCCGACCATTTATTAATTTCTAAGGTTTCGGGGTCCCATATATATATCTGCCTGATACAGACCCAAGCCATAATAACCAATCTAGCTCAGTTCTGTCTAGTCTAACGTAGCGGTTCTCCAAGATTCCAGGGAGCAAAATCATCCAGTTGTGCTGCCATCTGGTATTATTTAACTGTATGTTTCAGAGAATGTTATGAGTATCCACTGCTGGACTGTTCTTCACAGAAATGTCTGGATGCTCAGGAGGGGCTAGGGCCATAGTACTACTCTATTTGACCATCCAGGAGAAGTGGCACCTATCTGATATATGTCATAGGTCCTCCTCAACACTGGTTGGACCCCTTGGTAGATCATCCAGCCGGCAGGTTGGCTGATATTGGTTGACCTAATGCCCATGCCAAACCCCTTCCATCTGTAATCAAACAAAGCTGTGGCTGATTCAAACCTTATAATGTTGTCACGAGCAGTGGCGGAGGAATCCTCTCCGTCACCCAGGGCGGGATGACCCGCCTGGTGACGCATGTGCAACGTCCATACATACTGCACATGCGTGGCAGCTGGTATGGACGCCACGCGCAAGCAGTCGCCCGTACGGACACTATGCGCGAGCGGCAGCCCATACAGACTGTGCATGCACGGCAGCCCGTACAGTCGCCATGCGGACACAACGCGAGCAGCGCCCACACTGACTGCTTGCGCACCCTCCACCGCTCTACAGCGGGGGTGAGGCAGTGGGTCATCTTGTCAAACCTCACCAGGGCGGTGCCCGGGGCGGCCCACCCCGTCTGCCCCCCTTCATATGCCCCTGGTCACGAGTGGTCTTTTGGAAGGCGGTGGGTGCTCGCAGAACCTGTGCATGCAAGAGTGTCCCCAAACACATGTGCTCAGTACAAACCTGTCACGAGTGAAGAGAAAGGAGCTTGAATGGTGAAATGGTCAGATGGAGTGAGAATGAGTGTCGCGCAGGGAGGGTCAGTTGGAATATGACACGTTTGTGGCTGTGCGAGGGACGGAAAAAGACTCTGGGAAAGGAAAAGAGAAATATACAACAGCGCATTTATTTATTTCTTGTAGGACCACAGCTGTGACCCTACTGTTAAGGGTGAGTCAGCTGAATTGCATTCTGTCATCATCATGTCTTGCCAATCACTTCCGTGGTCTTTAATTGTGTTTTTCATCTGAGCGGTTTTATGCTGCATCTCTTGCAACAAGAAAAAGTGTTTTCCTGTATTTTGTTCTTCTTTGGTGTTTGTTACTCTTTGGTGTTTATTATTATTACCCGTTGCATTCTTAACACTGTTTTTTGTGTGTGTGTTTTTTGCTTTTAAGCCTTCCATGGAATATTTATTGAAGGGGGGCTGTATAAACTTGATGGATAAATCATGCTAGGGGCAGCACAAGGAAGAATGGGTTTGCATTACAAGCAGATAGATTAGAGTAAATGTTAGGAAAACCTCATTAGGCACAGTTCAAAAACGGAAAAGTCTGCTTATGGAGGTTAGGGACCTCTCTTACTTGGAGAAGAACACATAAAAATGAAATGAAGGAGGCAGCCCTTGCATATCAGCATTCAGAACAATGTGCTCGCCGTTGTAAAGCCATCGTGTCCCGCTCCACTTTTAATATGCCTTTTGCTGCGGAATGTTACTTAACAAGTGTTTTGCATTTTAAGCTGAGCAAAACAATGGCACATTTATGTTTTAGTCAGGTGAAAACGGCTGTAATTGTGAGTCAATGAAACAGAACACCTTTTAAGAGTAGAAAATGCGCATGTGGGCTGAATGAAATTGAAAATATCACACGCATTATGTGTGGAAACGTTTCTGATACAAGGCATTGAGGGCTTTTTGTTTTTTTTAAGGGCCTATTCCATTAGTCAATTAAATCTGTGGTCAGAAATGGAGGGAGATTCTAGTTACTACGCAGTGATTCGTTTTCTGTATTATCTCCCGGGGTCTGTTTGTTCTGCAAGATCATCTGATATGAGAATTTCATCAGCATCTCTTCTTTTTATTTTGGATTAATTCGTATTTATTCTCACCAGGCTTTCCCTCTAAAGAGCTAAGAACAGTATTTTAGCAACACAAATAGGTTTGCCAGAGAGATTAATGACTCATGCAAGCCTCATGGCTGTGGAGGGGCCTTAAACTTAAGTCTCCTATATTCTAGCAGTGTGTGCCAAACAGGATCCAGTCCTGAGCTCAATTTCGTGCCTTGGAAAACAGCCCACTTAAGCTTGAAGTTCTTCTAAGGATATCCAATTGGGCTCAGTGTCTAAAGCCAAACCCCACTCAGGTTGAGTGCTCAAGCTTCCCAGATCACAGGCAAATAGGTTCAGGGGTAGAGGTGCAATTGTTCAGTACCTTTTAAAAATATTGTTCAAATATATGTTGGAAGTGTAAGGAAAAGAAGGGGACATTTTATCATATGTGGTGGGATTGCAAGGTAATTAAAAATTTTTGGGAAATGATATACAACAAATTGAAGAAAATGTTCCATTTAACATTTGTTTAAAAACCTGAAGCATTTTTATTAGGGATTGTAGGGAAAGATCTGCCAAAAAAGCTGAAAAACATCTTCATGTATGCGACAACGGGCGTGAGAGTTTTAATAGCACAAGGATGGAAGACTGAAGAAACCCCAACTAAAGAATCATGGCAAGAAAAATTGATGGATTATGCAGAACTGGCAAAACTGACATATAACCTACGGGACAAGGATAACTGTGACTTTAAGGATGAATGGGAACCCTTTACAAAGTATCTGAAGACGCAACAAAGTGAACTGGACTCCTTGGCTGGTTTTGAATAAACTTTCACAAAATTTGTATTGATAATAATCAGCTAAATAGTTTGAGGATCTATACAACTGTGTAACATGCAGAAAACAGCATTTCTAGAGAAATCAAAGACTGGAACTGAGGGAAGTCGGGGGTGGGGGGTGGGTTCTGTGGGGGGAGGGAGGGGAGGGAGGAAAAATGGGGGGGGGAATAAGGATGATATGTTTCTGGATAATATCTTTTGTTCTAAATTTGAATAAAAAGTTATTTTTTAAAAAAATATTGTCTAAAAAGAGTTGCCTACGGTTTGTGTTTGTTGTTTGTAAGAATGGATGAAATTTGCAGACATGGTGGACACTCTAACCAGGCTGGCATGCGCTCCATAAATTGGGCCAACAGCATAGAGAAATGGGAGAAAAAGCTGGACAGGCATCTTGTCAAGAACTAAGCAGGCATTGGGAAGCCAGGAATACATGAGTCTTCATTTTGCCCCCTCTCAACTCAGTGATTAATTTCTACGCATCACACCATTTCAACAACAAAAACATGTCCGTCATTTCCCACTCAAGGGGAACTGCCAACAATCCAGAATGCTCATAAAATCACTTTGGGTGAAGTCACTTCCTTACAGAATACAACAGCAGCTGGAGAAACGAAGTTGACATCCGATTGGACTCAAATACAGCACATTCAGCGTTGCCAATCTTCTGTGTTGCCTTGGCTAGGAAAGGGCATGTGGGTTATCTTTCCTTTTAATGGTAAACAATCCGGTTGTGTGACCTCAGAGAGTCTTCCTACTAGTACGCTAAAACCAGTTTCTGCAAATGGGCTTACAAAGGGAGAAACCGATTGTGTTTGCCAACAAGAGGTGTCTGAAGCTTATCCTCTCATCTTTCCTGTTCTGAGGCATCTTTCTCCGAAAAACAGCCCAAAACCTTCCGGCTGCTTTTCTTCAGTTCATAAAATGGGTGTTTCCATGACTCATGGAGCATGGAAACAGGTGGTGTATTTTTCGCATCACACAACTCCAAATCCTGTAATTTTTTGCAAGGGTATTATTTGGGGAAAGCATCAATCCCAGCACAGGAAAAGAGGAAGCGCACGGGGGGGGAGGGGGGCATGAGAGTAAGAAGACAGATATTTTCATGAAAAATACAGGAAGTGTCATTCCGAAACCCTTTAGAGCCATTGAATTCCCCAAGCCAAATGGAAGGCAGTCAGCATTACATGACACAGAGTAGCTCCCTGATGGTGGAGAGGAAGGAACCTGCCAAGTTCATCTCTTTGCTGACCTTTCTCTGGAGCCCTGCTGAAGGTTAATTTCCAAAAGTGCTACAATTGCCCATAACATAATTACTAATTAAAGTCATCTAATAAGTTCATCCCAGAAGGCTAATAGTAAAACCACCAGCTCTTTCTTCTCAGTACACACCCACGCACTCACTTATCGACTCCTGGGCCGCTCATTTTACTACAGGGTCTGCATTCCCAGCCCTGGTGGAGCAAATGATTACACGGGGCAAGCAGAAATTCTTTACAACGCAAGGCAGTTCTGTATTTTCAGTAGGCAGAGTGTGCTTAAATCAGGGGTTGGCAAGGCTTACGGGTCATGGGCTGGATCACTCCCATGGAGAACATCTGTGGGCCGGGCCAGCACAGTGCTGCACCTTAAATCATGTTTGCACATGTCCACGGCACTGGAAATAGCTTCTGCGCTTGCCCAGACACCAAAAATCACGCCTACAAAGGGTCTATAAGGCTTGGCCTTCAGATTGACTATCTTAATCATTCGCTGTTCACCAGAGCTACAGAGCTGTGGAACTCCCTGGTCCTGGAAAACAGTGCCTGCATCTCAATATTTTTCTGAATGTCTGTACATTTCCCCTGCTGTAACCCCTGGGTTGCTAGTTGACATTTCAGTAAAGACGAGCTGATGGTTGGGCGGGAGGTATACGCCTCACCAAGATCCAAAAGACCTGCTCTTGAGAACGTTAAAAATTAAACTGAAAAGGAAGTGCATTTCATACGAGTGTTTGCGACGATCTTTCGCATACCTCACAATGAACTGACAAGTTTGGCCTGTGGCATGAATTCTTTTTACAGTGGTACCTCAGGTTACATACACTTCAGGTTACATACGCTTCAGGTTACAGACTCTGCTAACCCAGAAATATTACCTCAGGTTAAGAACTATGCTTCAGGATGAGAACAGAAATTGTGCTCCTGCGGCGCGGCAGCAGCAGGAGGCCCCATTAGCTAAAGTGATACCTCAGGTTAAGAACAGTTTCAGGTTAAGAACGGACCTCTGGAACGAATTAAATACTTAACCCGAGGTACCACTGTATTTTATTTTTGATAAGAATAAATAAATAAGAATAAAATGTGCACCCCACCCCCGAGACCAATCCATTGTAACTATCCAACCTCCCAAAATTTCAACACATCTTGCGATGGTTTGACCCCTTTCCATTTTACAAATTCTACAAACGCCTTCCATATCTCCTCAGAATCATTTCGTCTTACCTTAATAGCACATATTAATTTATCATTAATAGCTATATCCCACACCTCTTTATACCATTCTTCCATTCTTATATTCACCTTGCCCCTTCCACTTCCTAGCTACAGTAACTCATGCAGCTGTCAATAAATTTGTGAGCAAGTCCTTCATAGCCGGCAAACCTTCCACCCCGTCATAAATTGATAACATTGCTACCTCTGGACTTTCGGTCAGCTTTTTGGCATGAATTCTTAACAGAACTTTGCCCTCTGTCCCTCCTCTTCTTAGTTTATGCCCAGTTCCTTGAAGGTGTGTCACTGAACTGAAATCTGCCCAAGGCCTAGGAATGGGGGCACGGTGGAAACTGACATAAAAAGCAAATGCGCTGGGTGGAATAGCTTTGCACAGAGCATCACAAGACATGATCTGATACGACGCCAACATTCCAAAGAGGCTTATTCATCTCCAAAGTGGAGAATCACAACCCAGTAAGGAGAAGGTAAAGGATAATGCAGATGGTGACAGCAGCCACGAAATTAAAAGATGCCTGCTTCTTGGGAGAAAAACAATGACAAACCTAGACAGCATCTTAAAAAGAAGAGACATCACCTTGCCAACAAAGGTCCATATAGTAAAAGCTATGGTTTTCCCAGTAGTAATGTATGGAAGTGAGAGCTGGACCATAAAGAAGGCTGATCGCTGAAGGATTGATGCTTTTGAATTTTGGTGCTGGAGGAGACTCTTGAGAGTCCCATGGACTGCAAGAAGATCAAAGCTATCCATTGTGAAGGAAATCAGCCCTGAGTGCTCACTGGAAGGACAGATCCTGAAGCTGAGGCTCCAATACTTTGGCCACCTCACGAGAAGAGAAGACTCCCTGGAAAAGACCCTGATGTTGGGAAAGATGGAGGGCACAAGGAGAAGGGGACGACATAGGACAAGATGGTTGGATAGTGTTCTCGAAGCTACCAGCATGAGTTTGACCAAACTGCGGGAGGCAGTGGAAGACAGAAGTGCCTGGCGTGCTCTGGTCCATGGGGTCATGAAGAGTCGGACACGACTAAATGACTAAACACCCAGCCTCTAAGCTTCAGCACCCAGCCTCTAAGCGTCTCTCTTAAAAAGGCAAAAACATCAGGAAACACAAGATTTACACACACATGTGCGCAGTGGTCATGACAGGTTTCCACCTCTAAAGGGCGCTGTGTGTGTGTGATGCGATGGCATCAGACAAGCCTGCTAACAGAATGTTCCCCTAACTCAACGACAACTCTTCAACTTTGTGTTCTCCACGGAGAAGGGGAGTCACACTTTCCAAAGTTGCTTTAAGGACAAGTATCATCAGCGCGCTCCATAATTAATGTAAGGCCAGAAGAAACGTCCAGCATTGTTTAGAATATTTTATGAGGACTTTATTGCTGTTAATTGAAAGGGAGAGATGGATCACCAAGGGCTTTTGCATATTATTTTACAGAACCTGGAGAAATGGTGTGGCAACATCTCTAATCTGATTAGCTCTGATCTCTTCACCTTTTCTGTTTAAGTGTGTGGGGTCTGTGAGTGTGTGTGTGTGTGTGTGTGTGCACGTACGCTCACACATGCACAGAGAGAGACAGGATCACCTGGCACCTCTCATTTTCAGCTATTAAATACAAAAGGGGAACCAACAACATACCCTCCAACATTTCTCCGATGAAAATAGGGACGACGCAGGTGGCGCTGTGGGTTAAACCACAGAGCCTAGGACTTGCCAATCAGAAGGTCAGCGGTTCGAATCCCTGCAATGGGGTGAGCTCCCGTTGCTCAAACCCTGCTCCTGCCAACCTAGCAGTTCGAAAGCACATCAAGGTGCATGTAGATAAATAGGTACCGCTCCAGCGGGAAGGTAAACAGCATTTCCGTGCGCTGCTCTGGTTCGCCAGAAGCGGCTTAGTCATGCTGGCCACATGACCCAGAAGCTGTACGCTGGCTTCTTTGGCCAATAAAGTGAGATGAGCGCTGCAACCCCAGAGTTGGTCACGACTGGACCTAATGGTCAGGGGTCCCTTTACCTTTTATTCCATTGTTGTATTATTATTATTACTACTACTACTACTACTACTACCCCTCTGGACAGCTTTCAACATATGAAAACATAATAAAACATTGAACAATTTTAAAAAACCGCTTCCCTATACAGGGCTGCCTTCCAAGGTCTTCTAAAAGTTGTACAGTTACTTATCTCTTTGGCTCTGGGGTCGCGTAACTCCATACCACCCAACGTTTCTCCGTGAAAATAGGGACGTCCTAAAGAAAAGGGGGACAGTCAGAAACTGGGATGGCTTCTTTAAATCCAGGTCAGTCCCTGGTAAATAGGGATACTTGGAAGGTCAGCAAAAACATCTATTTTCTCTCTTCCATCACTATCTGAAATGGCATCCTGTTAAAAGCGAAGAAGCTTAAAGCACGTCCCCTGCACTTGAATCCTATTTTGTCTTCAGATTCGGCACTGAGTGGGTCCCCTGCGGCGAAGCCCAAGGACGCTCTAAGCTGCTTGGCCAAGGAACCCTGCCAGCCCATTGATCCAACAGTGGGAGCGAACTCAGCGGTGCCCCTGCACTCGGGGCTTGATTCGAGTTTGCAGAATATCTCCTCTAATAAAGAGTGCCTAAATGGAATCACCTTTTAAAAGGGTCCGCACACTTAATTTGGCAGGGGGCATAGCCAGCACATTACTTTCTCCCCCCCCCCACCCCACATCATTCTGGCTGGCTTTGAATAAATGCCTGTAATTAGATAGCAAAGGGGAAAAAACATTACCCAGATTAATATTAGACTCCGGCTAGCCAGATAGAATAACGCGCAGGGGCACTGATTAGACTCAACCCACAGCTACCACTCCTGTGTTGGCTGCGTATTATTCACAGACCAATTATAAGCAACGGGAAGGGGAAATGAAAGGGCACTAGATAGCTGTTAGCTTTATTATGTTGCCCTGAAGTATGAAAGGCCCACTAAGAATGACAGGCTCCTGGAGGAAGGGAGGCAGCGAGTCACTCTTTGGAATGGATAAGGGGGAGCACTGACCAGGCCAACCCAGGAAATGAAAATCTTAACAGGGGTAGAGAAACTGGCCAATGTGGTTTATTTATTTATTTTATTAATTTTTTATTAAATTTTTTCCATAATATCTCCAATCATACAATTTTCCACATCACATATTTTGACTTATTGAACCTCCCCCAACTCCTCTGACAGTCATCCGTAGTTAAATTTCTATCTTCACATTCCTTAATTATAGTATCGCCTTTAAGTAAAAATTTTCTGTCCTCATTTACATTCTTGCAATATTCCTTATTTTTTTCACAAAGCTTCTTTAAAACACACTAGCGTTGTATGTTCCTCACATACAGTTTTCAAATATTCTCTGAATTTTCCCCAGTCCTCTAGAAACTTATGGTCTCTTTGAAGTCTGATTTTTCCAGTTAATTTGTCCAGTTCTGCATAGTCTGTTAGTTTTGTTCTCCATTCTTCCAGAGTCGGTAGTTCTTCTTGTTTCCATTTTTGGGCCATCAATATTCTCGCTGCTGTTATTGCGTACTGAAAGAGTTTACAGTCCCTCTTATTTATTTCATTTTTAGTTATTCCCAGTAAGAAGGTTTCTGGTTTCTTTACAAAGCTATATTTCAGCATTTTCTTTAACTCATTATATATCATTTCCCAGAACCCCTTCACTTTCTTACACTCCCACCACATATGAATAAATGTACCCTCTTTCTCTTTACATTTCCAACATTTGTTACAGGTTTTGTACATTTTTGCCAATTTAACTGGTGTCATATACCATCTGTATACCATTTTCATAACATTTTCTTTTAACGTAGTACATGCTGTGAACTTCAGATTTTCATTCCATATTTTTTGCCAATCTTCCATATCTATACTATACCCTAAATCTCTGGCCCAATGAATCATTACCGCTTTAACTTCCTCATCCATCGTGTGCCATTCCAATAAAATTTTATACATTTTTGAGATTATCTTACAATCATTATTAACAATTTCTGTTTGAAATTTTGAATCTTTTTCTTTATACCCTCTTTCTTTCACATCCTTTTTAAACATATCACTTATCTGATAATAGTGCAGCCAGTCAAATACATGTTCTTTTACTTGCTCATATGGTTTCAATCTCCATTTCTCTCCTTCTTTCGCCACCAAGTAATCCAGTTACTCCTCATGTTAATTTTCTTGACTCCCATAACCTCTAGTGGGGATAACCAATGTGGAACCCCCATTTCTAATAAATTTTTGTATCTGTCCCATACTTCAATTAACGATTTCCGGAAGATATGGTTTTCAAACGATTTATAACCCTTTTTCTTCTCTTGCCATAGATACGCATGCCACCCAAATCTGTTATCAAATCCTTCTAGATCCAATAGTTTTGTATTTTTAAGTTTTATCCATTCTTTTAACCAGCAAAGACATGATGCCTCATAGTATAACTTCAAGTCTGGCAGGGCAAAGCCTCCTCTTTCTTTTGCATCTGTTAATAATTTATATTTAATTCTCGGCTTTTTGCCCTGCCAGATATATCTTGAAATCATTCTTTGCCATTCCTTAAAAATCATTACTCCTTTTAGTATTGGAATCATCTGAAATAAGAATAACATCTTTGGTAGCACGTTCATCTTGATCATTGAAATTCTACCCCAAAAGGATAGTTTTAACCTTCCCCATCCCTCCAGATCTTTCTTGATTCCATTCCACACCGGAACATAATTGTTCTGAAACAAATCGATATTTTTTGGAGTTAACCATATTCCCAAGTATTTAACCTTTTTAACAATTTCAATACCCATTTGTTGTTGCAGCACTTCCATCATTGTTTGATCCATATTTTTAATTATAATTTTAGTTTTTTTCCTATTTAATATAAAACCTGCGACATCACCAAATTTTTCAATTTCCTCTAACACTTCAGTTGCACTATTCATCGGATCTTCCACCATTATAACCAAATCATCGGCAAAGGCTTTGACTTTATATTCATTTTGGCCTACTGTCACCCCCTTTATCCTTTCATTTTTCCTAATTGAATTCAGAAAGACGTCCAGGACCATTATAAACAATAAAGGTGAGAGCGGACAGCCCTGTCTAGTACCTTTTGATATTTTAATTTCTTCTGTTATCACGTTATTTACTATCAGCTTCGCCCTTTGCTCAGTATATATTGCCTTAATTCCATTAAAGAAATCATTCCCCATCTCCATATATTCTATATTTTTCAACATGAAATCCCATGATACATTGTCAAATGCCTTTTCAGCATCTACAAACATTAACATTGCTCGTCTCTCATTCCTGGCTGTCAGATATTCCAAAATATTTATTATATTCCTCACATTATCTCTCATCTGTCTGCCAGGAAGGAAACCCGCTTGGTCCTCATGAATGATTTCTTGTAAAACCTTTTTTAATCTCTTTGCCATTATTCCTGCAAAGATTTTGTAGTCCGTATTTAGTAAGGAAATCAGTCTGTAGTTCTTTACTTGTGTTGGATCCGCGTCCTCTTTTGGAATAAAAGTTATAAATGCGTCTTTCCAGGTCTCAGGAATCTCTCTCTCTTTTAAAATATTATTCATTACTTCTTTTAATGGTGTCATCAGGGTTAATCTCAACTCTTTGTAGTACCTTGCTGTAAGGCCAATGTGGTTTAAAAGGCAGTAAATGGCCACCACATCTGAAAGAGCAGAAAAGGAGACCGGTAAAAATAGGTAAATGTGGAAAACCTGAATAAAGAAGCTGTTTGAAATGGTCAAAAGGAGGACTCTCCTTTTCCAAACATTGCTAAGCCTTGTCTGTTGTGCTACCTGTTGCTACTGAGATGTTACGGGCAAGACCTAGGAAATAAAACATTGTTGTTGTTGTTTAGTCGTTTAGTCGTATCCAACACTTCGTGACCCCATGGACCAGAGCACGCCAGGCACTCCTGTCTTCCACTGCCTCCCGCAGTTTGGTCAAACTCATGCTGGTAGCTTCGAGAACACTGTCCAACCATCTTGTCCTCTGTTGTCCCCTTCTCCTTGTGCCCTCCATCTTTCCTAACATCAGGGTCTTTTACAGGGAGTCTTCTCTTCTCATGAGGTGGCCAAAGTATTGGAGCCTCAGCTTCAGGATCTGTCCTTCCAGTGAGCACTCAGGGCTGATTTCCTTAAGAATGGCTAGGTTTGATCTTAAAACATAACTCAGAATAATTCCTCAGCTCTGTTACTGCATGAATATACATGCACAGTCACAAATAAAAATACGTATCTCAATGCTGACTGGCTGGCTAGTAATCATAGTATTTAAATTTACTGAAAGATTATTTACTTAAATGCTTTTATATCCCACTCTTCTGCTCTCAGAATGGCCATAGAGATCACTTACACACACACACACACACACACACACACACACACACACCAGTTCCAGCTCGCCTGGCTCACAATCAGAAAATATATGACACAAAAGGAAAATGCATCAGGAGGGAGGAGAAAATAAGCAAATGGTGAATGCACAAGTGCTTAGTTACAAAATTATGGAACACAGAATAGAACAGAGCAGCTCACCAGAAGTAACCCACCAGAATAATGGTTGGAAAATACTATTGCACCTTAGTGCGGTGGCTGAGGCTGACCATCATGTACAATGTGAAGAAAATACTCAACAAGCAGTGTATTGTCCAGCGGGGAAATCACTTAATGAAAGTTAAAAACAGCTTGGCAGGGATGAACCCCCTTCCCCACACACAGAAACACAATTCATAGCAGATCCTAAATCCGAGTTCAGAATCATCCTCCTCCTTAGCCTTGAAGTTTGCTGGGGAACCTGTCTCAGGCATACACACTCTCTCTCATACATAAAGGTAAAGGTAAAGGGACACCCAACCATTAGGTCCAGTCGTGACCGACTCTGGGGTTGCGGCGCTCATCTTGCTTTATTGGCCGAGGGAGCCGGTGTACAGCTTCCGGGTCATGTGGCCAGCAGGACTGAGCCACTCGTGGTGAACCAGAGCAGCACACGGAAATGCCGTTTACCTTCCCACCAGAGCGGTACCTATTTATCTACTTGCACTTTGATGTGCTTTCGAATTGCTAGGTTGGCAGGAGCAGGGACCGAGCAATGGGAGCTCACCCCGTCGCGGGGATTCGAACCGCCGACCTTCTGATCGGCAAGTCCTAGACTCTGTGGTTTAACCCACAGCACCACCCGCGTCCCCACTCTGTCATACATACAAACAGCTTTATTACCTAGGATTCCCAAGAAGACCAGCAGCGATTTGGCTTTTTTGCAGATTGCTGTTTGCTCTGAATCAGCAGTAAAGAGAGTTTTTGTTTTTTGTTTTGTTTTGTTTTTGCAAAGAAAGCACCGGGGCAAAAGGAAATGGAAACAAGCTCAGACACAGATATTTAAAAAGCAGACCTGTGCCTAGAAGTGTGTCACAAAAAGAAGTCCAGATGAGCCCTAAGTCCCATCGAGTTACTTCTGAGTAGACATACACGGGACCGTGGACATGCTGCCAGTTCTGGAAAAAAAAATTTACCACTGCTAAAAGAGCTTTTCTTGACCAAGACATAAAGAGCTCAGCTGATTATTTTTGCAGTTTTCAGCATCTGCCAGGCAACAGTGAGACCCAATGAAGTTATGTGTATGCAGGGATTTCAGAAAGGCCATTTTTTCTGCAACAGAAGTTCCTGTCCCTTCTGATACAGCAAATGTAGCTTAGTAACTCGCTTTAGGTAGTTTTAATGGTACAGGAAGGCGGATTGGTCAATAGTACAATTCTCATGGGTCAGCCAATTTTCTCCTGGAGGTACTGTCATGCTGTCTCCTTGGGCCAAAGAGCCACCAGTCTGGCTGTAATGGGTTTTGTTTTTTCTTTTTGTCATCTCACAACTGCAGAAACTGGCACAAAATAATGATATTCCTTTCATACACCTGGTGAACATTGAAATTGAGAGACTGATGAACCTAGTGGCTTCCAGCTGGGTCCTAGAAGTCAAACTGCACTCCTTCTCGGTTTCTCCATTTCCTCACAGATGTTCTGTCAGACACAGCCTGAAAATGGTGTCCTCAAGAGAGGGCGATAGCGACTACCTCAGCAACACCAGCCTTATGTATTTGTCACAGGACGCGGATGGCACTGTGGTCTAAACCACTGAGCCTCTTGGGCTTGCCAATCAGAAGGTTGGCAGTTCGAATCCCTGTGATGGGGTGAGCTCCCATTCCTCTGTCCCAGCTCCTGCCAACCTAGCAGTTCGAAAGCACACCAGTGCAAGTAGATAAATAGGTACCGTTCCAGCGGGAAGGTAAACGGCGTTTCCCTGTGCTCTGGCTTCCATCATGGTGTCCTGTTGCGCCAGAAGTGGTTGAGTCCTGCTGGCCACATGACCCGGAAAGCTGTTTGTGGACAAACACTGGCTCCCTCGGCCTGAAAACAAGATGAGCGCTGCAACCCCATAGCTGCCTTTGACTGGACTTAACTGTCCGGGGGTTCTTTACCTTTTTGTGTATTTGTGCACATAAAATTAAGCTATGTGAAAATTGCACTGCATTGGAAATCTGGCGCACTGGTCATACTGCAATGACGAATGGACGGTTGCTCTTTCCTGATGCCTAACATGAGACAGCAGGGTGACCAGAGGCATGTTGGAATGTGGCCATTTTGATAAAGTCTAGCTTCCTCTTCCAAGTTCTGTGAACAAGAACTTGCCACAGCCTGTTCTTGTAGTTTCTGATGACGACGACGACGACGAAGAAGAAGAAGAAGAGTTTGGATTTGATATCCTGCTTTATCACTACCTGAAGGAGTCTCAAAGCGGCTGACATTCTCCTTTCCCTTCCTGCCCCACAACAAACGCTCTGTGAGGTGAGTGGGGCTGAGAGACTTCAGAGAAGTGTGACTGGCCCAAGGTCACCCAGCAGCTGCATGTGGAGGAGCGGGGAAGCGAACCCTGTTCACCAGATTACGAGTCCACCGCTCTTAACCACTACACCACGCTGGCTCTCACTTTCTGAAGGGGCACAGTGAATTCTAGTAGGACTGAAGCTGCAAAAGGTCTGTGGTCTCTTGGTTTTCTGCCCTTGGAAATGCATACTCTACATATGTTCATTGTTTAACTGTCGTTCTTTTCCTCAAGACCAACAAAATATTGCTTGCAAAAAAGAGAGAGCAATACAATTAAACTCTCTCAGCTCAACATTTTAATGGCAAGCAGATGTCATTGTTGAAGGCAGGAAAATGGTGTCCTCTCTAGAATAATCTTTCCAAAAACAAAACAAAAAAACGAAATTTGTAGAATCATGGAACTGAAGAGTGGGCAGTTATCCCAAGGATCATCTACTCCAGCCTTTCTCAACCTGTGGGTCCCCAGATGTTGTTGAACTACAACTCCCATCACCCCTAGCTAGCAAGGCCAGAGCTCAGGGATGATGGGAGTTGTAGTCCAACAACATCTGGGTACCCACAGGTTGAGAACTGCTGATTCTAGTCCAACCGCCGCCCCCCCCCCGCAATGCAGGAATCTTTTGACCAACATGGGGCTTGAACCCACAACCCCAAGATTAAGAGTCACATGCTTTACCCACTAAGCTATCCTCATGTACCAGTCCTCTATTGTTGTAAACAAAAATTGCCCTTTTCCCTTATGGGGTATCCAAGAGCGCATATAGAGTCCTTACATAAGTTCCCTATTGGTAGGAGAGAATAACAGAGGCCAACCAGAGAATATTGAGAAGCAAAGCAGCTAGTAAGCCTGATCTTTATTGATCTGTTTCAACAGGGTGCTCCCCTCACCCGCAGGCGAGAGGAGGAACCCAGAAAAATGGCATGCAAGGCCTTTAAAGACTTTTGAAATTGCCACCCTGTAGATCAAGACCACCCCCAGAAACATCATACATACATCACAGAAGGGGTGTAACCTAAGACCACCCCTCAGATACATCATACCTGCATCACGGAAAAGGTGGTCTTAAAACAGAAATTTGAATGTTGTTTTTCTCCTGTCGTTGTTTATCTCCTGTCTGGCAGGTTACTTGATTGGATTGCCTGGGTAGCCTGGCAATTCTTTTGTAATGATAAATACTTAGTTCCTGGGCCATGTCACAGGCTCACACCCTATTCATATCTGAATTGTGCCCTTAAGACAGGATTTGTAAGGAAAGAGACAATGGGGAAGTTTCCCACTTTGACCTTATAGAGAAAACATTTACTCAGTTTAGGAATCAAAATGCAGAATCCGTGACCAGGGAGAAGAATTGGTGGAACAGGACTGGAAAAAGTTTAAGGACTATTTACAAAAATATTGTAAAATGTCTGAGTGTTAACATGATGTGGGAAGTGAAGGTAACAGGGCATGTGGGATTTGGTTAAAAGTGATATGAAAAGAAGAATTTCAAAAAGGAGAAGGGGGATATGAACAGAATAATATTATGTCATAGTATATAAGGTGGAGTAATGGGCTAAGATAAGGGAAATTTGAGACATAATAACTGGAAATGTATAATTATAAGTAAGGTTTGAAAAAGGGTTAGAACTTGCTGAATTTGACGGAACAAAGAGGAACACAAAAAAGAGAGATGTGAGGAGGTCAGGACAGAGGGATATGGAATTTTGAAATTTAAAAGTGGATTTTTCTTTTTTTCTTCTTTTCTTACTTTGTTAAGTGTGTATTTTTTCTTGTTTTTCTGTTCTTTGTTTTTTGTTTGGGCTTTATATGATTGATTGATTTATTTGAAATGATGACTTTTTTGTTTTGTAAAATCTCAATAAACATTTATTTAAAAAAAACAAAATGGTTCCAGGTTGGTCTTCCTGTGCTGATCTATATAGGTGCTTGGTTGGTACACTTATGAATATTACCATATATTTAAGACCATAAAATTCCTATCACACTATCTACCTCAATGTTCAAGTGTTGATCAGACTGCTGATATTATCAGCTATGCACTTCAGGCACAAAAAGAACAAAAGATACTGTTGAATCACTTTCATTCTCCCAAGTCTGGGTTTATTTAGTACAGTTAACCACATTAACCTGTGCGCGCTGGAGATAACTGCTGAAATGTGATCGCAGAAGACAAAATATACAAGTCAGGGAATGTGATTATATTGGGCTAGTTTCTGGTGAAGGAACATGTCGCCTTTTGAGTTTCGCGGAATTCTTTGTCAGTGGGTGACAGCAGACGCGAGTCTTGTGAAAACGTTTGCACAGTTCCAGGAACTACATATGCTCTGCACACTACAAACCGAGCGCAGGTTGTTCACTTTGTTGTTGTTGTTGTTTGGTCGTTTAGTTGTGCCTGACTCTTCGTGACCTCATGGACCAGAGCACGCCAGGCACTCCTGTCTTCCACTGCCTCCCGCAGTTTGGTCAAACTCATGCTGGTAGCTTCGAGAACACTGTCCAACCATCTCGTCCTCTGTCATCCCCTTCTCCTTGTGCCCTCCATCTTTCCCAACATCAGGGTCTTTTCCAGGGAGTCTTCTCTTCTTATGAGGTGGCCAAAGTATTGGAGCCTCAGCTTCAGGATCTGTCCTTCCAGTGAGCACTCAGGGCTGATTTCCTTCAGAATGAATAGGTCTGATCTTCTTGCAGTCCATGGGACTCTCAAGAGTCTCCTCCAGCATCATAATTCAAAAGCATCAATTCTTCGGCGATCAGCCTTCTTTATGGTCCAGCTCTCACTTCCTACTTACTTGTTATCTCGCATGCATCTTTGCTGAGGGCTGGCACACCCATCAGCAACCTGAGCAAACAAAAATCTCTTTCCTCCGCCCCCTCTGACTTCAGAGTTTCGATATATGGAAAATTCACAACGGAGCCTAAGGAGCTGAGAGCTTTTCATATAGGTGCAAGACAGTGAAATAAACATGAACCTACCAGGGTCAGTAGGGACGCGGGTGGCGCTGTGGGTTAAAGCCTCAGCGCCTAGGACTTGCCAATCGAAAGGTCGGCGGTTCGAATCCCCGCGGCGGGGTGCGCTCCCGTTGCTCGGTCCCAACGCCTGCCAACCTAGCAGTTCGAAAGCACCTTCAGGTGCAAGTAGATAAATAGGGACCGCTTACCAGCGGGAAGGTAAACGGCGTTCCGTGTGCTGCGCTGGCTCACCAGATGCAGCTTGTCACGCTGGCCACGTGACCCGGAAGTGTCTGCGGACAGCGCTGGCTCCTGGCCTCTAGAGTGAGATGAGCGCACAACCCTAGAGTCTGGCAAGACTGGCCCAAACGGGCAGGGGTACCTTTACCTTACCAGGGTCAGTGGGAGCTTTACCATGGGGCGGGGGGGGGACACAACTCTGGAGCAAACCTGGCATTGGTAACTGTGTCCCAGGTTTCTAAGTATGCTTACAATATAATCACTGACGGGGAAGGAGGAGGAGAGCAGAGAAAACGGCAGGAAGGATTTGCGAGCAGCAATGTGCTTTTGTGCTGTGACGTTCTATTTACCGCAAGCCTCCTATCGCTTCCCTTATCTGCTTTCCATTATGAAGACATGTAAAGATATTTTGCATCAAACTGCTCTCTTCAAAAGGGGGATTACATGGTGCTGCACAGTTTAATTTCAGCTTATCTCCCGACACTGTATTCCTTGACTATCGGGGGTTAGGCCGTTCCGTGTTACCGTTTAACCAAGGCTGGAGACAAATGTTTCATATTAATTCTAATTTCCCTTAAATTGTCTTATTTCATGCTTTATAACAAATTAATGTGCTGTCTCAAGGGCACCCCCTTTATAAAGGGCAACTCGCCTCTTTTTTTTTTGTTCACCACTAGCCATTGTGAGAACTGTAAACATTTTAATTAACTTTTAAACTCTCTCGCTCACACCAGCTCAATACACCTCGTAAATACAAAGGGATAAGCCCTTTGAGCACCATAGATAGAAAAACCTGCTCTTTTCAGCAGCGTTGAACACTGCCTGTACCTCTTTGGCCCCACAGATTTCAATTTTTCTTTTCAGTCAGGCATTCGTAGACGGCAACACATAACCCCTTGTAGGTATCCTTACTGTGCCGCAAGTCACCTCACACGTGGTGTTTCCCCTGCACACAATGGCTTCTAGAACAAGTGGCAATCGTGGCGAAATATCTGCAGTATCTCCACACTGTGAAGGAGAAATGTCATTTATTTATTTATCTCCCTATCAACCAATCAATCTCCATGCCCTTCAATGTCATGGTGGCAAACACACTTACTTCTCCTTGATTTAAATTCCACAGCAGCCCTGTGAAACAGGGTGGGCTGAGGGACAGCAAAGGGCCCAAAGTCACACAGCGAACTTCAGGGCTGAACATAGATTTGAACCTAAATATGTCTGGCCTAAGTAGAGCCACTACCATCATACTGGCGGTGGTAGGCAAAGGAGCCCTAACTTAACAAGCCATGGCCAAGCCAACTACTATTTTTCTACAAAAAGAGGTGCCAGAGCTCACCATGAATGCCACCTCTTAGAATGGCAATGGTGCCCACCTGAGAGGTGCTAGAACTGAGCTCCGGAGAGTTCTGGCTAAAAAAATCGCTGGGGCCCAAGCCAACGTGCCAATGATGTGTTATGTCAGATGTTCAGACCCAAGAACAGGGGATGTCAGGCCAGCAAATCACGGCTGGTTGCCCATGAACGTACAAAGACAAGGGGATGTTTCTTACCGTCCTGTTTTTATTCAGTATTTACAGAGAGAGGCTATAGAACCAAGCCTCTTGGATAAGAGTGAACCTCCACTCACCCACCCACCCACCCACCCATCTCTCCCACTTCCTCATTCATCAATTTCATTGTCTCTCCTACGGGTGCTGCTACATGCCCTCTGTCTTTGAGCTCTTTGCTCTCCAACTTTCAAGGCTCGCCAGGTTCTGGGAGATGGAGGACCTGAAATGCTTTCTAAAGACACTGTGTCCATCAGCTGTCGTCCCCCTGCTGCTTCCTCCCCTCCCCCAATTATTTCCCAACTTTTCCCCTCATCTGTTTCTGAGCTGTGACCTCCCTCAAACCCCTGTTGTAAATCTAAACTGTTTTTGTTAAGTTGTGGGTGAACATATCAGACGGCACAGCAATTCTTCAAACAGCTCTTGTTTATTCACAGGCCAGGACAGAACTGAACTGAAGGGTTCAGTCAGCCTGCTTATATAGAGCTCCAATACAATGTTACTGTAACAACTTTCTAAAACTATCCAATCACTGAACATCACTTTCGATCCCTTATTTGCATAACTATCTACAATATCCCTCTGCTGGCCCAGGGTGAGAACTTCAGTACATAACAGTTTTCCTCTTCTCTGGAAGGGTCAGGCTGGGGAAGTGGTCTCCGCAATTCCCTCTCTGCCCAGATCAGGACCAGCTGAAGGCTTGTTGTCGAATGGCACAGAAGGGAAAGTGGGCCACCTCATCAGCAACAAGTTGCCCAGACTGAAGCCTTTTGGTCCCTCAAAGATGACCCCACCCCGGTAGTACTTTCAGGTTGTGAAGACCAATTATGACACGGTTGTGAAACCAGACAATCTGGCTCAAAGCGGCTGCTCGCTCATGAACAGAACCTGCCCTCTCAACCTCTGGAACAGCCACAAATTTGGGGTGCATGGGTGGCAGGAATACCTCAATGGAAATGTTGGCTTGAATGATCCTCAGGGTCCGTTCCAACTCCACAATTCCACACATTGCGCCTTCCTCGTTTCCTTGTGGGCCTTGTCGCCCTTCCGTGTCCTCTCTGAAGAAGATAAATGACACGTCCAAAACGGTTTAGAGAAGCTACAGCTGAGTACCTCCTGGCTTCTCCTGCCTGTCCGCAGCTGTTGCCTCGTGCTGCCACTCTGGCAGCTGTGCCCTTGCACTGCTTAGTCACTAGAGTCAAGTCTGATCAATACTCCTAAGCGCTTGTCCGATGTAATAATCTCTGGCGATTCCAGGTAATTCGCATTCCTAATCAAACAGCTGAAGTCGACAACAAGGCGAGGGCAATCCGTTCCTCTCCCCAGGAGGAGAGCCTCTTGGAAGTTAATGTACCCAATGGGGGAAGAAGACATATGCCACATTTTTAGAGATGCCCTCAACTCTCCTCACACCTAGTGCAAACAGTACCTAGTCTTCCGCAGCTGCTGGGTGACCTTGGGCTGGTCACACTTCTTTGAAGTCTCTCAGCCCCACTCACCTCACAGAGTGTTTGTTGTGGGGGAGGAAGGGAAAGGAGAATGTGAGCCGCTTTGGGTCAAATCAGTAACCTCAGTAACGATTTCATGCAGAATATGCAGTTCTGCCACCATTCGGATGGACAAACGCCGATCCCGCATCAATAACTCACGAACTCTGTTGACGTTTGCTGCCGTTCTGCTCGGCAACGGTCTGCCAAGACTGAGGGTCAACTTCGATGGTTTGCCGCCCTTCATAGAAACACTTAAACCACTCATACACTGTCTTTTGAGTTACAGCTTCATCTCTGTACACAATTGTGAGCATTTCGTGGGTTTCTGATGCCGATTGTATGTTCGAATACCGTATTTTTTGCACCATAACACTCACTTTTTTCCTCCTAGAAAGTAAGGGGAAATGTCTGTGCGTGTTATGGAGGAAATCCGTGGCATGCCTACGGATTTTCCTCCTCTAAAAACTACGTGCGTGTTATGGTCGAGTGCGTGTTATAGAGCGAAAAATACGGTATTTCTCGCTGTCCGATTTCTGTGACTGTTCACCGAACTTTCCGGTCACACCTTGTATAACACAAGCCTGGATAGCTTAGCTGGTTAGAGCATGGTGCTGATAGCAGCAAGGTTGCTGGTTTGATCCGCATACAGGACATCATTGGTCTAAATGATCCTCAGGTCCTTTTCAACTCTACAATTCCATGATTTTATGATCAAAACAGCAAAATTTCTGTTTCTGCTGTTGGGGGCAGGGGAAGTCAAAATAAATGCATCTTTCTTCTCCAAAATATCAGGCTGATGACAGAATAGCTAGAACTCAGTAAGTTGGGTAATTTTGCTCTGAATATGAATGAGTTATAAGATAAATGACATTTAGTGACATTAATTAACTGATTAAATTAAACCTGATATTTTAATCAGAATTTGTTTATGCAGAGTTGTGAATAAAAAGTGTAGTTTAACCTAGTTACTTTAAAAATTCAAGTTACCATAACAACTTCTTGCAATATTAAAGGTGGTCTTTTCTTTGCATTATTTTTAGAAGTTTAGTTGCCATAACAACTGGAAGCCAGCTCCTATTCTTTCTCTCTCGCTCTCCCTTTTGCAAAGAGTTAAGATGTGTTGTTTGTTCCTTTAGAGACAATCAAAACAGGGTAAGTGAGATGCCAGGAACGGAATGCCACAAATGGACACACACAAAAAGTTGCATTTATTTATTTATTTGTGGGGAAAGGAACTTGGTGCGCCTCCTTTTCTGTGAGAAGCTCAAGATGTCCCTGTGTTGCTCAAATAAATTTTAGATGAATATTTATCAATCCAGGAGGAAGTGGGCGTAATGGGCTCCAACTGTATGAAAGACTGTCAAAACAGCATAAGAATAACACAAATGTCAATTTCGCTTACTCTGGACCATTCCTCTTTTCTTATAGATTGCTTGTGGTTCCGTCAAACGGAGACTAGGTAAGCCTTGGGCTCATTCCTGTTCAGCCATAAGGCAAGCATATCCTTATGCAAGCAACTACCTCACTGGGTTCTTATCCTGATGCACTCCGCACCTTGGTTGAAAAGCCACTTCCGACATAAGGAGGAGGTGGTGTTGCGGGCTCTGGGGGCATGGCCTGGACATTTAAGGCTGGCGTGGCCCCGGGATCTCCCCTTTTCGTCCCAGCTGCAGATTTGGTTTCTCACCCACCCACCCTTAGGTTTTCCTTCTGACATTGCTATGGACCTCGATTGGTCGCCATTAAGGGGCCTGGTAGGATTTTTTTCCACTTGGCGAATTGGCACTGGCCATCTGTTTTTTTTCTCCTACCTCGTAGCAAATCGTCACAACATCTCTTGTTGGGGGGGAGGAGCACCATCACCTCCCCCAAATATTTAAGGCTAATCCGGTAAAGGATTCTGGGGGGCGTTGCCTCGTCCGAAACCTATGGAGGCCAGGGCCTAAAGCACGCCCCCGAGCGGTGACCCCTGGGGGAGTTCCTAGCGATGTGCACCCCAGGGCTCCCCCTGTTGGTGTTAACCCTTTCCGGTTTCCATGCCAACAGGCTGGAGCCGGATAGTCGATAGGACCAATGCCTAAAGCCAATACCGCTTTTACCTGTAACCAATAAAGTTGTAGCCAATTTTTGCCCATTAACCTTAATCAATGGTGTCCTGTGTCTTTATTTATTCCAATTGGGGGGAGGCGGGAATCGCCAAGCAACCTTAAAGCTGTGTACTCTACACATTCCTGTTTACTCTGCTCCCATCGTTGGTTTGGGAAGCAGTGTACCCAGTTTCCCTTAAACCAGCTTCAATCTGAATTGAGAAAGAAGCATAACCCCGTTGCGTTTTAAATTGGTAATGTGTGTACACAACCTAGGGGTTTTAATGTGGAATTTCCGCTCTCTGACCTGTAGCAACGAACACTGATGTTATGGAAGATGTGTGCCTGAGAGCCTGAGGAAGCATGGAAAGTGGTAACACAGGCTTCCTCAACCTCAGCCCTCCAGATATTTTGAGACTACAATTCCCATCATCCCTGACCACTGGTCCTGCTAGCTAAGGATCATGGGAGTTGTAGGCCAAAAACATCTGGAAGGCCGAGGTTGAGGAAGCCTGTGCTAGAAAATACAGTGGGAGAATATAAAACTAAAAAACAAAACAACAGCCCTCCAACTGGAAGCACCCAAGGGGTGCGAGAGATATAAGAAAACCCAGAAGCTGCACTGGGTACCATACTGCAAGGGGGTAGAACAGCAATGCTGAAGAATGGAACGCAATAGGCGAGGGCACCGGATTTTACCATCACAAAGTTAACCTCTGGTTTCTGTTAGAAAACATGCTCCGGCTTGCAGGACAGTGGTGCCTCGCAAGACGAACGCCTCGCAAAACGAAAAACTCGCAAGACGAAAGAGTTTTCCGTTTTTGAGTCGTTCCGCAAGACGAATTTCCCTATGGGCTTGCTTCGCAAGAAGAAAGCCCATAGGGAAATCTCCGGGGACCTCTTTTAAATGTTGGCGGTGGGGAGCAAAGCCTTTTGCCCCCCTCCGGCCTTCAGAAGAGGTCCAGGAAGGCCAGCGGGGGCCGAAAGGCTTTGCTCCCCACCGCCAGCATTTTAAAAGCGGTCCGGGACAGCGGAGAAGTCTCCGCTGTCCTGGGGGCTTTTAAAATGCTGGCGGTTGGGAGGAAAGCCCTCCTGTCCCCGGAGCTTGCGGGGCGGGAGGTGGGGAGCAGGGCTTTTCTTCCCACCACCAGCCTTCAGAAGAGGTTGGGGGACAGACTGTCCCCGGACCTAGTCTGAATGCGGTTTCCATAGGAATGCATTGATTGATTTTCAATGCATTCCTATGGGAAACTGTGCTTCGCAAGACGAAAAACTCGCAAGAAGAAAAAACTTGCGGAACGAATTAATTTCGTCTTGCGAGGCACCACTGTATTAATTGATAGGAAGCCATGTGGTGCTGAGGAATTTAGAACACACCCTAGATTTCCTCAGCATCTGTTTGGTTGCAATGAAGTGCTGAGCCACTTCAGCACATAATAATAATTTTGATAATTATTTTGATAATTTTGATAATTTTGATAATTTTGATACCCTGCCCATCTGGCTGGGTTTCCCCAGCCACTCTCGGCTGCTTCCAACAGAACACTAAAAACAGAATAAAACTTCAAACATTAAAAACTTCCCTAAACAGGGCTGCCTTCTGATGTCTTCTAACAGTCAGATAGTTCTTTATCTCCTTGACATCTGATGGGAGGGCGTTCCATAGGGCAGGCACTACCACTGAGAAGGCCCTCTGCCTAGTTCCCTGTAACCTTGCTTCTTGTGGTGAGGGAACCACCAGAAGGCCTTCGGAGCTGGACCTCAGTGTCCGGGCTGAATGGTGGGGGTGGAGATGCTGCTTCAGGTATACTGGGCCAAAGAGAATATAACATTATGGCTGAAGGTCATTGATAAACTAGATGATGGTGGTGGTGATGATGATGATTAGATGCATACTATGGTAGGGACGCAAGTGGCGCTGGGGGTTAAACCACAGAGCCTAGGACTTGCCAATCAGAAGGTTGGTGGTTTGAATTCCCGCAACGGGGTGAGCTCCCGTTGCTCGGTCCCTGCTCCTGCCAACCTAGCAGTTCGAAGGCACATCAAAGTGCAAGTACAGTGGTACCTCGGGTTAAGTACTTAATTCGTTCCAGAGATCCATTCTTAACCTGAAACTGTTCTTAACCTGAAGCACCACTTTAGCTAATGGGGCCTCCCGCTGCTGCCGCGCCACCGAAGCACAATTTCTGTTCTCATCCTGAAGCAAAGTTCTTAACCCGAGGTACTATCTGGGTTAGCAGAGTCTGTAACCTGAAGCGTGTGCAACCTGAAGTGTGTGTAACCTGAAGCGTATGTAACCTGAAGCGTATGTAACCTGAGGTACCACTGTAGATAAATAGGTACTGCTCCAGCGGGAAGTTAAATGGCATTTCTGTGCGCTGCTCTGGTTCGCCTGAAGCGCCTTAGTCATGCTGGCCACATGACCTG
Source organism: Podarcis raffonei (assembly GCF_027172205.1). Lineage (NCBI taxonomy): Eukaryota > Metazoa > Chordata > Lepidosauria > Squamata > Lacertidae > Podarcis > Podarcis raffonei. Next base: position 129,443,612 of record NC_070602.1, on the reverse strand, counting down.
GAAGCTGTACATTGGCTCCCTCAGCCAATAAAGCGAGATGAGCGCCGCAACCCCAGATTCAGCCACAACTGGACCTAATGGTCAGGGGTCCCTTTACCTTTACCTTTTTATGGTAGGTATACAATCATGGTGGACACATGAGAAAAGATAACCAGGTGCCACCCAATATCCAAAGTCTTGAAGCATTGAGGCCTGGAATTCCACAGCCAAAATGTGCTGGGTGATGGCCCTAGAACATTATTGACCACTTCCATCCTGAACATCTGGAGGTTCTCCTTTCTTCCAGGGTTCAGAGGATGGCTGGAAGCACGCTAAATTTTACCCTCCACTCATATGAACACCCTGGCTCATCGTCTCCCTCCTTTGTTCTCAGCAGGTCTCCAGCACTTAAATATTTTCAGTGCCCCCTGTTAAGTTGTGGGTGAACATATCAGACAACACAGCGATTCTTCAAACAGCTCTTGTTTATTCACAGGCCAGAACAGAACTGAACTGAAGGGTTCAGCCAGCCTGCTTATATAGAGCTCCACTACAACGCAACAGTAACCACTTTCTGTAACTATCCAATCACTGAACGTCACTTTCAATCCCTTATTTGCATATGTGGACCTGAGTGAAAACTATCTACAGTATCCCCCTGTTGGCACAGGGTGAGAACTTCAGTACATAACACCCCCCATCAATCGCCCACCAGCCCCTCTCAAAATCTGCCAAGTCATTGTGAATGAAATTTATATACTCGGTTAAAGAAGAATTTAATCTGCACAAGCAATTAATCTGTGGCAGAAGTCATAATTTTCAGCTCACAGGATTTGCATTTTCCTTCTGCAGAGTTGGGGTCCCTGGCTATACATCTTTCGGCCGTCGGTATCAAAGCATCTCGTACTGGAGCCGTACCTTCACTTACCCGGTGGTTATAAAAATATAGGATGGCCAGCCTTGCGATTTATGGGATGGAAACGCACTCGGGACGGCTAATTAATTCTCCAGTGCAGCCCACTGGGACAGCTAACAGGAAAGAATGTAGCCGCTCATAACATGTCCCCATTCACCTCTGTCATGGTCCTCAGTTTTGTCATTAAATCTTAATTATCGCCGCAATCCAAAGCTGCAATCGCAACAATAGTCAGAGGCTCGGTGTCTTCATTTCTCCCTAAGCCCTGCATCTGTCCTCTATCTGGAATGAACGGCAGTTTTCTCTTTTGAATACCGGATGCACGGAGAGAGAAAGATCCATATTGAATATGCTGGTGATCTGCCCTTTCGTCCAGCGACTCAGAAGACAACGTGATACATATTGCATTACCCGGCGCTGCCCTTTGCTCATACAAAGCAGATCAGGCAGTCAAGTGGAACTGGGAGAGGTGACCCTGGATTCCTAGTGTAATTGTGGTCCTCTCTCTTAATGAGGTTTCAAGAGGAGGTTGCAGAATGACGGTGGGAGAGGAGGCAAGCAATGCTGGTGCGGTTGGCTGGGGGAGGGGGCGCCTTTAATTAAAAACCAATAAAAAATGTCAGCTGTGGCAGGTTAACAAGCTGGATCCGCCTTGTCCCTGCTCCTGCCCTTTCCTGACAGCAAGCAAACGAAAGCTTGCTATAAAAGACGAGCTTCTGCACATCCATCTTTCTCCTTGTGCTGGTCCCGGGGGAAAGGTTACTGGGAGGCGAGGTCAGGGTCCTGGGTCTAGGGTCTGCAGATTGTCCTCCAGGGGCGGAGCGGGATCCGAAGCGAGGAGCCGGGCAAGGACAGGAACTCTGAAGGTGCAGGTCTGGGTGCTGGCCGAAACAGCTCTTCAACGACGTTGCTCCCGCAACCTGGGACCGGGCTGACTGGCCTTTATCTTCTCTGAGGCCAGGGTGGCCCCGGCCCCCAGGAGACCAGCTTCTCCTGGCCTTAAGGCGAGCACTCCTCCTGGGAGAAACCAGTTCCCTCCGCCTCTCTGCCCTGAGCCTCTGCAGCTCAGGAGAGGCTGGAGGGTTACTGGACCCAGGGGGAGACTCACCTTCCCCTGACAGGGCTGGGAGAGGCGCACCTGTAGGCACTGTGTCCTCAATCACCTCCGGAGCCAGAGTGGATTCACCTGGTGCCTGCTCCTGAGGATCCAGCACAGGTGCAGGCGCTTCAGATCCAAGGCCCTGCCCCAGCTCAGCCAGCCCTGGAGGTGGGGACTCCTGTGCAGGCTGGGGTTCCTCCGGTTCAGCCTCTGAATCAGACTCCCAGGCCATCACACTCCTTTCCCATTAGATCCAAAACCTCCAACTGCTGCAGAATTTATTTCTTTTCATTGAGCAATGGCTGTTCCTGATGCAAAACATACTCCCTCCCCCGTTTTTAAGGGAGAAATTTCCTCGTGGCAACGGGCACCGCTCTCTTTTTCCACCGGTTAAGGATGCTTGGGCAACGATTTCAACGATAAAAGCATTCTCTTTTATCACCCGGAGGGGAAAGTTGTATCCTTAAAGCGTGCGCAGTGTGTGTGATTTCTACCGCATTGCATCATGGGCTGGATTCTGTTAATGGAAGCCTGGTCACATGTAGAGGAAGTTTGTCCCAGCCCAAGAGGAAACAGGAAGTTTATCTACTGGCTGGACAAACATCCCTCCTCATGTCTAAACATGTCCACTCTAGGAATGTTGTATTTGACTGCTCTGTGTTTCATACCCCACAAGAAGGCGGTTCAGAAACTTCAGCTGGTGCAGAATTCAGTAGCCAGGTTGCTCACCGGAGCAAGACAATTTGAACATATTACACCGCTCCTGGTCTGACTGCACTGGCTACCAGTTAGTTTCTGGGCCCAATTCAAAGTGCTGGTTTTATAAATAAAGCCTTGAATGACTCAGGACCCCAATACCTCAAGGACCGCCTCTTTCCATATGAACCTACCCGGACCCTGAGATCACCTTCTGAGGCCCTCCTTCATGTACCTCCTCCTCGAGAGGTCTGGAGGGTGGCAACACGAGAACGGGGCCTTCTCTGAAGTGGCTCCCTGTCTGTAGAATGCTCTCCCCAGGGAAGTTTGCCTGGCGCCTTAATTATACACCTTTAGGCACCAGGCAAAAACGTTCCTTTTTAACCAGGCCTTTGGTTGATTTGATTTACATGCTATGCCCTTTTAAAATGTGGTTCTTGGGAGGGGGGCTACTGGGTTGTTGTTTTTATTAGGTATTTTGTGGTTTTATATCTTGATCTTATTCTGTGACCCCTGGGTGGAATATAAATTTAATAAATAATAAAAATAATATAGCAAGCTGGAGGAAAAGGAATGTTGCAGCTCGGATGCTGGCCTGCTGTGGGCTCTCTCATTGGAGAACACCTCCCGTGGTTCTCCCCACCCTTCATGGTTCTGCCCAGGTGCCCCTTAATCTCTGGGTCCAAGCCTGTTGGTCCTGTGTTTTGGCTCCTGGCATGTCCGGCAGTCTGCATCCCATCACGAACAGCCTGTTTTTTGAGGCTGGGAAACTGAGGCTGGCAGGGGGTGGGTGGGAGTGATTTGTGGGGCTGGACTTGAATGCCTCAACGCTCTTGCATTGGCAGAAGTCCAACAAAAACGAGAGGCTTTGCGTGTTGAGGTCCCCAGGGCCACCCCAATAACTCACACATCACACGGAATTTTTGTTTAAGATTTTTGGCATAATTGTGGCCACAACTTTATTAAAATACAAATTTGTGAGTGGTTGCTTAGGCATTGGTTGCGACTATCTGCCCCCACCATGGGGGACAGACTGACATTCCGCACGATGCGAAAGTCAGAATGGGGGAATACACTTGGGGGTTATGCAGAGCAGGGAACCTGCCCTCAGCCCACCCCAAATGCAGCCAGGAGCTCATTGCTATGGCCCGAGCCCCCTTGACAGGGTGGACAAGCAATAGTTAGCCCCTGATTCCTTTAACGGAATCCCTTGCAGCAGCAGCATTAGAGGGGCAGGCACAGCCAATCCATGCCCCTCAACCAACCAAACCATAAACCAATGCCTAACCGCGAACCTTACAAGTTGTGACGATTTGCTACGCAGTAGACAAAAACCAAACGGCCCCAGCCAATCAGCCAGATGGACAAAATTCCTACCGGGCCCCTGCTCCAAAGCAGACGACCCCATGACAGGCATAGCAAGGTCAAAGCGAACAACCCTATTCTAGGGAGGGAGGGACGGGCAATCTGAAGCACGGGCGAAAAGAGGAAGCCCTAGCCTCGTGCAAGGAGTTTTAGCATTTCTGGCTGTCAATCAACAAATGGCAACATTAACTTCTTCCCAACAACAAGGGAAGCCCAATCGCATCAGTGGCCAACAATCAATTAGCCCACCCCCAACTTTGGAATGTCCTGGCGGCCCCCACCGCAACACGTGCTCTCCATGAAGGAGAACACGCTTTCCCAGCCTGGCGGGGGATTTTGAAGCCTGAATCCTTAGCAGCGCGTTCCCCAGAATCCTGACAGAAATAATAGTTTTGCGAAGGCATCACATGCTCTCGCTCTCGACAGAAGTCGGTAGTAAATACGCTGCTCCAGCGTCTCTGCGTTTTTGCAGGCAAACAGACATCCGTTTGGGTGTTATAAGGAGGGCTGCAGCAGCAGAACCCTGGGGACGCGGAGCTCTAATAGATTCGCAAGGCTGTCTTGTTTAAATGGGATTTCATTGTATTACACAGAGGATATTTTTTTCCCGAGGATGTGATTATTCCAGGCCTTATCCTCTTGCTGTGATATGACCACTCTTGGCACCGTGCTGCATGGAGTGGGATTAGTCTGCCGGCATTGTACAAAGTGACTTAGACATGTTGTCTTTTTTATTAGCATGTGGTATTGTAGATCATTTTACAGAGGCAACAGCTGCAGCCGTTATTCCTACAGTTATGTCATAATTTGGTATGTTAGCTGCTGCTGGCAGCACAAATTATTCAGCTTGCTTATCGATACGTTGAATTCTCCTAGCCCTCAAGCTATGCATTCTCTCCAGCCCCCCCACCCCACCCTCTTCCACCACAGCAATAAAAACGGTTAAGTGACAACTCTCAAGGATTAGCAGTGAGAAAAGTGGTGACCATGGGAACTTCCGGGTTAGCGCCCTCGACTAATGGCGGATTCCCTCTGAGCTCCGGAGGGAATCGGCTCCGCAGGATTGGGTCTGGCCGCTGCGGCGACACGGGGACCCTCAAAAATCACAGGCGGTGAAGCCTGTGAACCTGGTGACTCGGCGGGCACCATTTGCGCCCCCCGACCTGCGAAGGAGCCTTTTTAAAGGCTTCAGAACGGGGGACGGGGTGAGCGGTGCGGTGCTGAGAGTCGACTGCTTCTCCTGCAGAGTGAAGCCACATTGCCATGGTCGGAGAGCGCTGACTTCTTCTTGTGAACAATTGGATTCTAAAAGTAACAACCCGTGAGTATTACGGAAATTGGAACTGTAAAGAAATTTTTTTTAAGAATTAGGCACGATCGGGGAAGGTGTAAAAAGGAAGTCTGCCTCCCGGTCTTGTAAACAAGTTAAAGCAAGGACCTGCTAACTAAGGTTGAGAGAACCTCTTTTTTCCTTCTTTGGTAAAAGACTTTAATTTCACGGTTTGGCAGTATAAGAAATCTTGCTGGAGGATAAAGAGCTAATTTTGGGAGCTGAAGTGCCACCCTCCCGGACCCGGGAGTGTTCCGCGAGAGAGCCTGTTGATGAGGTACTAAAGAGTTTGACAGCTGTCAAATTAGCTGTCAAGACGGAAAAAGAGAACTTTGTTTCTGTTGCTTCTTCTGGTTATATCTGTTACAATTTTGCTACAATTTGTTGAAAACAAGGAAGAATTGATACAAACTAACTGGATTTTTGGATTTGAACTGGAATGAATATTAAGAAACCAAAATCCCTCTAGAGGGGGTTTTGGGACATTACAAGAATGGCTGGAAGGGGGAGAATTCAGGCTGAATTGGACAGAGTCTTTGTTCTCTTGGGAAAGTTACAAGGCCAAATTGATGTTTTGGCTATAAATGTTACAACTCTGGACTCAACTGTAAACAATATCATTGAATCTGATAAGGATTTGAATCAGGAAGTTTATTCAACTGAACAGAAAGAGAAACTTGACAACTTTGAGAATTTGGAGAAGGAGACATATGTTGTCCCTGAAGAAAAGGAAGGAGGAGCTGTAATTCTGCAGATGATGAAGGAGGACTTGAGGTCTGACATGATGGTAATGAAGGAAAATAAGAACTTGATGTGATGGTATTCCAGCTGAACTATTTAAAATTGTAAAAGATGATGCTGTTAAGGTGCTACACTCAATATGCCAGCAAGTTTGGAAAACTCAGCAGTGGCCAGAGGATTGGAGAAGATCAGTCTACATCCCAATCCCAAAGAAGGGCAGTGCCAAAGAATGCTCCAACTACCGCACAATTGCACTCATTTCACACGCTAGCAAGGTTATGCTTAAAATTCTACAAGGAAGGCTCAAGCAGTATGTGGACCGAGAACTCCCAGAAGTGCAAGCTGGATTTCGAAGAGGCAGAGGAACCAGAGACCAAATTGCAAACATGTGCTGGATTATGGAGAAAGCTAGAGAGTTCCAGAAAGACATCTACTTCTGCTTCATTGACTATGCAAAAGCCTTTGACTGTGTCGACCACAGCAAACTATGGCAAGTTCTTAAAGAAATGGGAGTGCCTGATCACCTCATCTGTCTCCTAAGAAATCTCTATGTGGGACAAGAAGCTACAGTTAGAACTGGATATGGAACAACTGATTGGTTCAAAATTGGGAAAGGAGTACGACAAGGCTGTATATTGTCTCCCTGCTTATTTAACTTATATGCAGAATTCATCATGCGAAAGGCTAGGCTGGATGAATCCGAAGCCGCAATTAAGATAGCCGGAAGAAATATCAATAACCTCAGATATGCAGATGACACAACCTTGATGGCAGAAAGTGAGGAGGAATTAAAGAACCTTTTATTGAGGGTGAAAGAGGAGAGCGCAAAATATGGTTTGAAGCTCAACATCAAAAAAACGAAGATCATGGCCACTGGTCCCATCACCTCCTGGCAAATAGAAGGGGAAGAAATAGAGGCAGTAAGAGATTTTACTTTCTTGGGCTCCATGATCACTGCAGATGGTGACAGCAGTCACGAAATTAAAAGACGCCTGCTCCTTGGGAGAAAGGCGATGGCAAACCTAGACAACATCTTCAAAAGCAGAGACATCACCTTGCCAACAAAGGTCCGTATAGTAAAAGCTATGGTTTTCCCAGTAGTGTATGGAAGTGAGAGCTGGACCATAAAGAAGGCTGATCACCGAAGAATTGATGCTTTTGAATTATGGTGCTGGAGGAGACTCTCGAGAGTCCCATGGACTGCAAGAAGATCAAACCTCTCCATTCTTAAGGAAATCAACCCTGAGTGCTCACTGGAAGGACAGATCCTGAAGCTGAGGCTCCAATACTTTGGCCACCTCATGAGAAGAGAAGACTCCCTGGAAAAGACCCTGATGTTGGGAAAGATGGAGGGCACAAGGAGAAGGGGACGACAGAGGATGAGATGGTTGGATGGTGTTCTTGAAGCTACCAGCATGAGTTTGATCAAACTGCGGGAGGCAGTGGAGGACAGAAGTGCCTGGCGTGCTCTGGTCCATGGGGTCACGAAGAGTCGGACACAACTAAACGACTAAACAACAACAAGAACTTGATGTGGAAAATCTGGCCTGAATTGGAGATTGAAAAAAGGAGAGATCTCCTTATGTGGAGATCTGAAGACCTAAGGATTACAAATTTGCTTAAGGTGGAGGTTGGAGCCTCGGGGACATTTGGACTTGAAAGGAGTAAGAAACAAGATTTGGGCTCCACTTTTAAGTATGGAGGACTGGTTGGAAGAAACATGGATCCTGAAGGGCCAGAGCTTCTCCGAGATTTGGTGTTTAATTTTAAGGACGATCAAAAAAACCTGCAGAGAGGAATTGAGAGAGAATTAAGAGCCTCGGATGTGAGATCTCCAGGCTAATACTAGATTAAGACTGATGGACATTTGTTGGGGACTGAAACCGGGAAAGGGGGGGTGGGGTTTGGGAATCCAAAGGGTACATAATTATAATGTGTTTTGTTTTTATTTTGTTTTTGTAATGTGTATGAAAATTGGGAAATTCGTGGAAGGGAATTTGGGTCGACTTTAGAAAGAATGTTTTAAGAATGTGTATTGATGTATAAGTATTGATGTTTAAGTTTGGATAAGGTAAAATTGGTTTTTTAAAATGAACTAAATTAAATGAAAATAAGGTTAGCAAAAATAAATTGAGGAAATGGATGAAAGAGAAAAAGTAAAATAATAATATGTTAAATTAAGTATAGAAATAGGTTAAAAATTATGGATAAGGATTTGCTGAATTAACAATTTGAACTGGAATACAAGAAAGGGAGGTATGAGGAGGTCAGGGAAATATGTTATTGAAAAATAGGTATTGTGAACTTTATGTGTTTTTAATCTTTTTTGCTTTTTCCTTTTTGATTCTTTTTTATTGTATTAAATTTGAAAATCTTAATAAATATATTTTTTAAAAAAGGGAGAGAAAAGTGGTGACCATGAAATGTACACCATACACAGCCCGAAATAATTATGACTGATAACAACAAGAGTGGAAGAGGATCACATCAGTCTCTGTGTGTCTGTGTGTCTGTATCTCATACAATCACACACATACGCACACAGGTTGGCTTCCCCCAAAGAATTGGGAATTGTAGTTTGCCGCTCAGAGCACCCTGAACTAACTACAGTTCCCAGGATCCATTGCGTGAAACCATGCACTTTCGATATATGGTGTGGGAGGCCATTAAGCTGCATGATTCATGAGTCCCTTCTAATCCTCTGGATCCAGCAAGGGTGGAGATCTGGCAGAGGATTCCGTTGCTGATTGTGAGAAGGACAAAAGCCAGAGAGAGATGAACTTGAAGCAGGCAGGAGGTCAGAGAGCAACGCCATGCTTCATTTCTGTTTGAATCCAAGGCTGGGACTGTGGGACTATGGGAGACGCAAGGCCTTCTGGGGTGTTGATGCCATGAGCCCCATGAGTTTAGGCTGTGTAAGGAAACCATATATCATAAAGACACCACAGTCTCTAGTGTCTCTGATTCCAAGGAAACAGAGACCTGGAAAAGCACCTGGAATCCCTGGAGTCTTGCCATGCTTGGAGACTGGGCTGGCACTCTTGTTATTATCGCTAATAATCACTTCAGGCTGCAATCGAAAATGCCTAGTGACATGTGCTTCGTCCCACAGAAGTTAACCACGTCTCTCCAATGGTTCCGCAGGAGCTCCTATGTACACAGGGACCACCCTGGTTCCCTTAATAGGGAAAGATAAAGAACTGTCAGCCGTGATCTGAATTGATTTTACCCAGGTGGAGATTGCTACGCAGTGTAAAAGAATGGTAGCTGAAATCACTTTCTTCAAACCGGTGTATCCTTGGGCCAAAGTTGGAGCTTCTGAAGCAATCCTTCTGATACATCTGAACAGCTTAAACACAACCAGGATTATTGCTGCTGCTCTCCCTTTCTCCATATCTTTACTTCTCCCCTGTCATCCTTCACGTCATCCAGGAATGAGCGTCTTAATTTATTACAGTCCTCCCAAAGCAAATATCCAGAAGACAGTCAGCTAATTAATTTCCTGTTTCAGCGGCATTTTTATTCTAGACCTTTGGCCACTTGGATGCATGCCACATTGGTTCAGATATATACATGAATTGAGATGTGGAAGAAAGAAGGCATTGTCTTCTGAATGGTGAGTGTGCTTGGGAACAGAGATGTTTCTTTCGCAGTGCTTTTTTCCTCTGCCCCCTTTCCTCCCCTCCCCTGAGCCGTTGACTGATCACAAATTTTAACACAGATCCGTACAGATGGCGTTAGCTGGGTCCTGTGATAAACATACCTGCAGAATGTGTATTTATTTGATGGTGGAAATGAACCTGCCAAGTAAGTAATATTGCCCTCCTACAATTTTTTATAATCCATCTCCCTCTCAAAGTTCTTATTCCCCAATCCCCTACATAAACATGCATGCTATCTCCTGAACGGCATCATTTATCTTGACTCTGCCGGCTAGGTGATCATTCTTTTTTGGGAGCCTAGATGACACCCAGAGTACACAGTGAATTAGTGGCACATCTTGTTCCTCAAGTAATACATCTGGCACTTTCCTTCCGAGACAGCAGGCTCCAAATTCAGCCTTCTCCACCTGACACCCCAAACACCGAAATTCTACAGGGATTAATTGTCATCATCACACAGCAATCGCTCGACTCAAGATAACAAAAATACTCGGAATGCCATTACTGATCTCCCATTAACAAGCCTTCCCTCCTGGGAAGGAGGGCAAGAGAGCATCCGGCACGTCCTTTATCAGATTCTCAGTTCGTCCAGTCCAATGGGGCAGGTTGACAGCAGTTATAAAGAGAGGCATTGCAGGTGGGGGTTCACATCTTGGAATTCCCGGCCGATAGAAAAACTATCAGATCAGGAAGAAAACCCTCTATGTGTTGGTTTTCTTTGCGCATGATTTTTTTGGTGAGTGTGTGCGTGTATGTGTGTCAGACCATTCCCTTGTGTGAACCCTGCACAATTTAAGCATGTTTTAAATGGCAGCTTTAAATGAGAAGCATAGCTGTCAACTTTCCCTTATATGGCGGGAAACTACCTTATCCCAGCGCCATTTCCCGCTGCTGTCCTTTAAATTTCCTGGGTTTCAAAGGAAGCAGCTCCTCTCCCTCCCTCCCTGCTGGCCAGGGAGGAGGGAGGCTCCAACTGTGTTGCTTGGCTGCGTTGCTCACCCAATAAGGAGTCTAAGAATGACTGGGGGGGTGGAGCTTGCCTGCCTTGTGCCGATCAAATCAGCCGCGTTGCCTGGGGACTCACCTTTGCTCAGCGCTTCCCAGCGGAGAGGTGACGGTGTGGTTTTCCTTGCTGCATCCCCTTTGCCGATTTGCTGCGCTGTGGAAACCACCGCTTGAGGCTTCATTTGGCTGCTGGCTGAGTTTTCTGCCTTTGACTCGGAGGGGCTCAGAAGTTCAACATACCTGTGTTCGGAAAATCCCTTATTTTGGCTGCTGATCCCTTATTTTTGAGGCTGCTGGTCCCTTATTTTCAAATCTGTAAGTTGACAGCTATGATGAGATGTGACCCAAATATGTGTCTTGGAAGGTCCCCCAAGATCCCTGACAGCAGCACTGTCTTTAGCATATGCACCGCCAGGGTGCAAAGATCCGCCCAGCGTCCCAAATTTAGTTTAGCCCCCAAATTAACTTTTATTATGCTTATGTCAGACACCACGCTTATGCCTTATCTCTTGTTTACGAAAGAAGGGAGGAAAAAGAAACAAACTTTTTTATTTACTCATTTATTTACAATACACATACTTAAGTATACAACACTACCACACTTAAACTTATAAGTATTGTTTAGGCACCTACTTAGGAGAAACATCAGTCATGTCATAGGTGCCGCTGACCCTGCTGCCACACAGCAGCGTAACATAATATTTTGATGTAAGAATTGATGCTTTTGAATTATGGTGCTGGAGGAGACTCTTGTGAGTCCAATGGACTGCAAGAAGATCAAACCTATCCATTCTGAAGGAAATCAGCCCTGAGTGCTCACTGGAAGGACAGATCCTGAAGCTGAGACTCCAATAATTGGGCCACCTCATGAGAAGAGAATACTCCCTGGAAAAGACCCTGACGTTGGGAAAGATGGAGGGCACAAGGAGAAGGGGACAACAGAGGATGAGATGGTTGGACAGTGTTCTCGAAGCTACGAACATGAGTTTGACCAAACTGCGGGAGGCAGTGGAAGACAGGAGTGCCTGGCGTGCTCTGGTCCATGGGGTCACGAAGAGTCGGACATGACTAAATGACTAAACAACAACAACAAAAGTTAATTTTGCATGCACGGCACCATTGTGAATGACAAGCGCCGCCACTACTGCAGCACGTCTTCGGTAAATGAGTGCACAAAGTCGAAAGTCTTTTCACTAAAGGACATTTGGGTAATACCTAGGTATATGTGTATTTTGTTTTTCTAGCTCGATCAAAATTATTTATTATTTCATAACAGGTAGATAGTTAAGAGCTTAGGCGGCTACAGCGGCAGGCACCTGGCGCTCCCCAGAATTCGGCGCCCGGGTGCCCTGCACCCCTTGCACCCCTGGGGAAAGCCGGCCCTGCCTGGCAGCATCTCCATGGCAAATGCATAGAGGTTCCTTGGCACATGGAAAGGATGCCCTGAGGACAAGGGTATGGAAATTCATGTGCTGGTTTAATCCGGCACTCATTGCAGCTGCCTGGGAGCTTTCTTACGGCGGCAAATATCTACCCAAAGGAGGCACACGTAATAATAATAATAATAATAATAATAATAATAATAATAATAATTTATTATTTATACCCCGCCCATCTGGCTGGGCCTCCCCAGCCACTCTGGGCGGCTTCCATAAAAACCAAAAATACAGTAAAATATCACACGTTAAAAACTTCCCTGAACAGGGCTGCCTTAAGATGTCTTCTGAATGTCAGGTAGTTGTTTATCGCTTTGACATCTGCTGGAAGGGCGTTCCACAGGGCGGGCGCCACTACCGTAGAAATAAATGGAAGGCACAAACATACAAATCTAGACTTGACTTCATCAACCACATGATGAATGTGGGAATGGCAAAGTTCAACTTGAATCAATCTGGACATGAAGGTCAGGGACTTTGTTATCGATCCGCAAGCCATTCTGAAAGCCTTTGAGGCTGAAAAGCATAAAATGTTTTAAATAAATAATACCAGTAACAACACACATTTAAATAAAATCGCTTACGGGCCTTATTTACAATTAAGCAGTATAAAATTTCTGCTTAATAAAATAAAATGTGTTCATAACATGCAGCTATTTCAGACCATCCAAGTTGCGTCAGGAGTGGCATGTGTGGTCTTGCTCTAGCGGTATTTTGCTGATACACCTCCATAATGACCCTGGAATGCCAGCATGGCTGGACATTTGCAGTGCTGAGTGTCTGATGCTTTTCTAATACTGACCTAAGTACTTACGAGCTGGTGCGAGAACTCATAGCATCAGATTTTTAAACCACAGAAACAAACCATGTCGTCATCTGAATTATTTCCCAAATTTGGATTAGACTTCTGGATACAGTGGTACCTCGGGTTAAGTACTTAATTCGTTCCGGAGGTCCATTCTTAACTGGAAACTGTTCTTAACCTGAAGCACCACTTTAGCTAATGGGGCCTCCTGCTGCTGACACACTGCCGGAGCACGATTTCTGTTCTCATCCTGAAGCATAGTTCTTAATCCAAGGTACTATTTCTGGGTTAGCAGAGTCTGTAACCTGAAGCGTCTGTAACCTGAAGCGCATGTAACCCGAGGTACCACTGTACTTTCATAAGCTAAGATATCCAATTATCTTTCTCTGAAGTGTCCACATCAAAAGCCTATTTCTGCATGTGTTTTTCTGTATGTCACTTAGGGCATCCATTTTGGGGGCAGAGAATTGGACCTTGGAAACCATGCACGATATCTTGATATTGTGTGGGCATTATTTATTACAGAAGAAAAAGAGAACAGGCTGAAAATACAGTGGTACCTCGAGTTACAAATGCCTCAGGTTACAAACTCCGCTAACCTGGAAGAGTTGCCTCGAGTTGAGAACTGCCCCAGGATGAGAACGGAAATTGTGTGCCAGCGGCGCAGCGGCAGCAAGAGGCCCCATGAGGGCAAGCACGCCTCTAGTTAAGAACAGTTTTAGGTCAAGAACGGACCTCTGGAACGAATTAAGTTCGTAACTAGAGGTACCACTGTACTATGAGATGAAAATACCACTTGCATGAGTATATTTTAAATGACCGTAACAGAGCCAGTGTTTTTCCAGAAGTATTTACGAGCAAAGGTCAATAGCAAGGCAATGTCTGGACAGTGACTGCATATATGCTGCTGTTACTTAAATTTGGGGTGTTCAAGGAGTTTGAGAGGGGAATGAATTACAACTATATAGTAAGTGCAGTGGCTTTCAAAGTGTCTGGAACAGGGATCCCATATTGTACCTCTTTTGTCACCAGTGCTGGATTTACGTATAAGCTAAACAAGCTATAGCTTAGGGCCCCACTCTCTTGGGGTAAAGGAAATGTAAAGGGGTAAATGTAAAGGAAAAAACAACAGGGTGTACATTTTCAAAATATAAGATAAAAACAAATAAAATAAAACCTACATACAATAACAGTGTTTTGTGTTGTGTAGGCTCCTATGATGTAAGTAATGAGCCCTGCCTGCTAGCCTGCTCCCTAAAATATCACTGGTTTGCTCATTTCTATATATAGGGTGCCTACATTCTGCATGTGCAAATGGCTTTAGATACCTATTAGGTCCACAAATTACCATATAGCTTACATTCAACACAAAAAACAGCGACAATTTGTTGTTGACAAAGGGCAGCTGGACAAAGGGCCCCATTACCTTCAGTAGCTTAAACCTAAATCTGGCCCTGATTGTCACCATTGCTGATGACCCAAAAAAGCCCCTAACATTTTCTTCTGCCGTTGTCCCTGTAATATGGAACCCCCTTCCCTCTGCTATACATGGAGCATCATCTCTCAGACAAGGCTGAGCAAGGAGTAAAGAAAGCTGCCTTATCAGAACGTACTGCCTCCAGCTCAGTATGGACCAAGTGACTGTCTTAAAGTAAGGCAGTTTCCCATATTATTCCCTGCTTACCCCAGAGTAAGGGACGCGGGTGGCGCTGTGGGTTAAACCACAGAGCCTAGGACTTGCCAATCAGAAGGTCGGCGGTTCGAATCCCCGCGAAGGGGTGAGCTCCCGTTGCTCGGTCCCAGCTCCTGCCAACCTAGCAGTTTGAAAGCACGTCAAAGTGCAAGTAGATAAATAGGTACCGCTCCAGCGGGAAGGTAAACGGCGTTTCTGTGCACTGCTCTGGTTCGTCAGAAGCGGCTTAGTCATGCTGGCCACATGACCCAGAAGCTGTACGCTGGCTCCCTCGGCCAATAAAGCGAGATGAGCACTGCAACCCCAGAGTCAGTCACGACTGGACCTAATGGTCAGGGGTCCCTTTACCTTTACCTTTACCCCCAGAGTGCTTGCAGAGAACATTCTTAGCTGCCAAGCAGAGTCACTGTATCAGCAACAGTAAGATCAACCCGCAGTGCTTTTTCAGTTAGCACACGGCGTACACTGATACATACATGCCCACCCAATTTGGGTGAAGCACTGTGCATTTGGAATAATATGCCCCATTATAACTATACAGATATAAATAGTTTCAGGAAGAAAGGGGCTCTGCGGAGTTTATCATTCATGAAAAACTATATTCCAGAGTTATTCTGCATATAGCAATCTTATGTAATGCTCTAAGTGGCTATAGAGGAGCAAAACAACCATAAATGCCATGCCCGCTATCGTGGGGAAAATGAAAGAAGAAGCAGCAGCATACCAATAACCCAGACCGGGCCTTTTTAAAGCTCGCTGGCATTAATTAGGAATAGATTTTGTGATATATTTCTGTCCAAAAACTTTTTAGCAATACATGACATAAACACAAGACACTTTAGAATTCCAGACTCATTTTGCATCGTTAAAAGGCGGCTTGAGATTGTGAGCAGCACCACTAATTAATCAAGGGGTAAATTTTAATCTGCACAATTAAAGCTTTGGTTGATTCATTGCACGGCTTGGATCGATCAGAACTTGAAACCCTACGAGCAATGGAATGGACTCAAATGACAGAGACCACCACAGCTTTTTCCCTGTCCGAATTAAAAAAAACACCTCTCACCTGCACCCAAACATTTCCTCTTCTCCATCTCCACCCACCGGCAAGTGCAGTTTGGGTTTACAAGATGGCTTTGGGGCGAAAGAGAGCATATTTTGCATTTTTTATTCTTCGTTGAAAATCCCTGACAGACAGACAAGATAAAGGTCAATTCTAAGCCCATCACCCTTGTGATTTGAATTTGCAGTTCAGCTGAACTCTGTTTTTGAAAACCTTTCATTTGAATATATAACGTATTAGTTCCCCTACTATTTCACAAGTAATTTGAGAGAAAGGGAAAGTGGAGGATGGGGGGGCGGGGAGCATCATTCATTGCTCTGCAGCCTCTCCCAGCGGTCCAGGCAGACTGAGGCTCAGGAACACAGCAACCAACAGAGAAATTATATTTTCAAATGAATATATTTTCATCAAACCTTCTATGTATCTGTCAGCTGCACTGTGAGTGAACCTGATGGTATTTGAAAGCTGCTGCATAATTCCAGCCCTTGATGAAAATATTTGTTAGAGAAATATTTGGGATTCAGCCCTCAATCTACTCTGAGGAGATGACTCTTGCTTATTTCAGCACACCTTCATCTGCAGAATGCTGTAAGGACCAGGAAGCACAAGGTTGCCATATCCTTAAAAAGAAAAAAAGAAAAAAATCAAGGAAAACAAGAAACATAAACACAAACAATATCTTTCCCCTTCATGCCTTACATCCACAAAGTGGTCTTAAATATTTCATGGCAAGAAGAAAACAATTTAAGCTTACAGGCACCATTCAGAATTTTCTGGTATTAAGGCTACAAGCAGCTTTGTGAACTGTTCAAAGGGTGGGGTGGGGGGCTTCAGAACGTGGTTTGTACATTCAAAAGGCTTTGACGTGCGTTATGGCAAAGTGGGAAGGGGGACACAGGAGTTGTTGTTTAGTTTGGTGGGAGGGGGTTGGCAGTCATCCGCGCATTTTTTAAAAGCACCTTAGAAAAACAGGAATACAAAGCTTTTCAGAAACCCAAAAGGTGCCAAATTTTATACAGCGCGCTGCACAAATTGGTAGGGGTACAGAATTATGCGTCCTAAGTGCCAAAACAGAAGCTTGCCAGCAGAGGTGAGCGTTGGTGGTTGCAATATGAAGTGGCAGGAAATGGCAATTTAAAAGCAGCTGGGAAGGAAGGGGTGCTTAACCCTTCGCCCACCCATCATTTCCCATGAGATTTTTTTTCAAAGGTCCTTTTTGAGGCACGCATGTCCCCCATCCCCCCCCCGTTCAGAGATTAGACAGATTATAATGGGGAAAATGGCCTTTTCCATGATACCCTGATATCCCTCCCCAGAAATATCTGCCTGAGCCCTACCTTCCTAAGTTTTAGAGTCAAGAGGACCATGGAAAGTGTAATGCTGACGGTCAACAAAAAGTAGTTTAAAGACTGTCTCAGGGCAAATCTTTAAAAATGTAGCATAAACACTGACAACTGGGAAACACTGGCCTGCAAGTGCTCCAATTGGAGAAGAGCCTTTACCAAAGGTGTCATGGGCTTTGAAGACGCTCGAACTCAGGACGCAAGGGAGAAACGTGCGAAGAGGAAGGCACGCTTGGCAAATCCACACCGTTACCAACTCCCACCCGGAAACCTATGTCCCCACTGTGGAAGGATGTGTGGATCCAGAATTGACCTCCACAGTCACTTATGGACTCACTGTTAAGACCGTGTTCATGGAAGACCATCTTACTTGGCTACAAATGATCGCCAAAAGAGAAGACTGCAGCTATTAGTTCAGAGAGAGGGCCCCAATGTGAGAAGCCAGTAGGGATCTACCTGGTCTTATAAAGCCTCTGACACAGCCCTAGCTCTTCAATCTGAACAAGACATCCTTATGGACGATCTGAAATTATCCTCAGGCTACTCTTGCCTCCTTAAAGGTAAAGGTAAAGGGACCCCTGATCATTAGGTCCAGTTGTTGCCGGCTCTGGGGTTGCAGCGCTCATCTCGCTTTATTGGCCAAGGGAGCCGGCGTACAGCTTCCGGGTCTTGTGGCCAGCATGACTAAGCCGATTCTGGCGAGCCAGAGCAGCGCACGGAAACGCCGTTTACCTTCCCGCCAGAGTGGTACCTATTTATCTACTTGCACTTTGACATGCTTTCGAACTGCTAGGTTGGCAGGAGCAGGACCGAGCAACAGGAGCTCACCCCGTTGCGGGGATTCAAACCGCCGACCTTCTAATTGGCAAGCTCTAGGCTCTGTGATTTAGACCACAGCGCCACCCGCGTCCCTTGCCTCCTTACCTCCTCTCTTTTGGTTCCCCACTCACTTTCTTACCAACCAATTTGAATTAGTTGCCCAGTCAATTGAATGTCAAACTCATCTGTCTCCCTTGCCCTGTCTCCTCCATAGCTGAAAAACCTTGGGGCTTGCAGATGTATTTTTTCAAAAATAAAAATAAAATATTTAATTGGGCTCTCATTAGTTAGGCTTTTCATTCCATGCGAAAGGCACAAGAAAGGGAACACTAAAAAAAAAATAAAGTTGGGTGAATCCTGTGTTTAAACAGGACATTGTCAGGCATTCTGAAATGGGAGTTGGTGGTAAAAAATTAGCAACCTTTATATAGTGCAGCAATAAGGGGGTGAATATTGTTTTGCTTTTTTAATGTACCAAATCTATGTCTTTGTGGGTGAATTATCTTGGTGTGGAGATGCAGAGGGTTAATTATTGCTAAAACTAATTGTGTGTGCTGGAATACCAGGCACACATTATTAGCAAGCTACTTAAAGGCACACAGCATGGCGTGCTGGCAGGCGTTGTGGGCGTGGTCCGAAGCGTCTCCCAGAATGCCACTCTATAAATAATGCACTTTATTAGTCCTCTTGAAAAAGCAATGCCAGGCCGAAAAATATGAACCCTGGGATATCATCATTATCATTCTCTCCCATTGCAAGTGCAGAGGGACATGCTCAGCACACCAATTACCGCTCAAGATGATGCAGCTCGTCTCCAACTAATGAAATTAAACCGGTCCCCAAGGCCAGCTGGATTGCTCCTAGATTTTATTCCCCCCTCTCCTCCTGCCTGCTTAATTAGCGAGACCTTTGTTCTGATCTTGCTCCGATGGTTCCATGAGATTCTGGGCCCAGGAGAGACGTCTGGCTCCATGGAGGTGCTTACCATGTTTTCGCTATTCAGTTTGTAGTCGCTGCAAGGGAGGGGGGTTGCGAGCGGTGGCAAGGAAGCCATTGTGGTGTTGCGAAATGTTGCGTGTCGAGGACCCCCAGGACACCCCTGAATAAAAACGTTCACACATCATTTTTGTTTTGGTTTTTGGCATAATTTTGGCCACAATTTATTGAATTACAGTAAGTGAGTGGTTGCTTAGGCATTGGTTAGCGACTATCTGCTCCCACTTGGAGGTACGGACGGAACGGACAACCACACCCGTGCGGAAGTCAGTAAGGGTAAGCAATTTTGGGGAGAGAAAAAGCTGGGTGCCAGGCTCACACCTCTCCCCAGATGCTCCCAGGGGCTCTAGCCCTTTGTCAGGGATACAGACAAGAGCATGGCAAGCCCCTGGATTCCTTTAACGGAATACCCTTGCAGCAGCAGCATTGAAGGGGAAGGCACAGCCCTCCACCAACCAAAAAATTAACAAATGCCTAACCGCAACTTACAAGTTGTGACGATTTGCTACACAGCAGGTGGCGCTGTGGGTTAAACCACAGTGTTTCCGTGCGCTGCTCTGGTTCGCCAGAAGTGGCTTAGTCATGCTGGCAACATGACCCAGAAGCTGTACGCTGGTTCCCTCAGCCAATAAAGCGAGATGAGCGCCGCAACCCCAGAGTCGTCCGCAACTGGACCTAATCAGGGGTCCCTTTACCTTTACCTTTTAGGCAAAACCCAAATGGCATCAGCCAATCAGCCAAATGGTAAAATTCCTACCAGTCCCTTGCTCCAAAGCAGATGACCCCATGACAGGCATAGCAAGGTCAGTGCAAACAAACCCTAAATAAAGGGAGGGTGGGCGGGTAATCCGATGTGCCCAGCGAAAAGAAGAAGCTCAACGCTGCACACAGGGACCTATGTAGCACCCCATCAATCAAATAAAATTGCAATAATCAATTTCCCCCAGCAACATTGGAGGTGCCCAATCAAATCCGTGGCCATCCAAACTAACCGGCCCAGCAACAGGGAATGTCATGGTTGCTCCCACCACAACACGTCCTCTCCATGAAGGAGAACCCGCTTTGTCAGACAAAAGCAGCTCTCGCTAAGCGGGACGTTGGACGTCTCTCTGCAGAGCAGTGCAGGCAGATGGAGTGGAATGGAACATCGCAAACGGAAGGGGGAAACTAGTAGGGAATATCAGCTGCCTTGCTCGCTGATATTAGGGAGCTAAGAAGGTATTGGGGTCCAGCAAAAGGAAAATCAAAACCTGTTTCAGGGCAGAGTTGTGCCTCGGGCCATGATCTCAGTTCAAGAATCCCAGAACTCAAAGACTGTTGGCTATTTGCAGTTTAGTAGCGTGGCAGAGAGCTTGCTGGGGAGACCATGCATTAAAAAGGGACTAAAAAATAACTTAAAGAAGGTTTTAATAACAAAAACTCCTTATACACTAAATACATCAACAACAAACCAGACCCAACCACCAACCCATCCCCCAGGGTAAAGAGGGAGCTAGGTGCTGCTCCTTATATACTATGCCCAAATGCTGACACAGCTTAATTAACACAGTGTGACGCGGCAGCTAAAAAAGCCAATGCAATTCTGGGCTGCATCAATAGGAGTATAGCATCTAGATCAAGGGAAGTAATAGTGCCACTGTATTCTGCTCTGGTCAGACCTCACCTGGAGTACTGTGTCCAGTTCTGGGCACCACAGTTCAAGAAGGACACTGACAAACTGGAACGTGTCCAGAGGAGGGCAACCAAAATGGTCAAAGGCCTGGAAACGATGCCTTATGAGGAACGGCTAAGGGAGCTGGGCATGTTTAGCCTGGAGAAGAGGAGGTTAAGGGGTGATATGATAGCCATGTTCAAATATATAAAAGGATGTCATATAGAGGAGGGAGAAAGGTTGTTTTCTGCTGCTCCAGAGAAGCGGACACGGAGCAATGGATCCAAACTACAAGAAAGAAGATTCCACCTAAACATTAGGAAGAACTTCCTGACAGAAAGAGCTGTTCGACAGTGGAATTTGCTGCCAAGGAGTGTGGTGGAGTCTCCTTCTTTGGAGGTCTTTAAGCAGAGGCTTGACAACCACATGTCAGGAGTGCTCTGATGGTGTTTCCTGCTTGGCAGGGGGTTGGACTAGATGGCCCTTGTGGTCTATTCCAACTCTATGATTCTAAGTGAATTCTAAGTGAACACAACCTAGCAGCACCTGCTATGTTTCACAGATGCAAGACTGGGTCTTGTTATTTGCCTTGGCCCTGGCCCTTAAAGACATACACAACTTGTGAAGCAATAATGAACCTTCACATTTTAAAGTGACCATTCAACAAAGACAAGTTCAACACAGAGGGTTGGGCCACATAGCAAGCAGAGGTCAAGGTCCACAAGGCAGGCAAGTATTGCAAGCCGTGTCACCTAGTCAAACAAGGCAGACTTGAATGTAGCTCCAAAAGCAGCCAACACCAAGTGAGCCTTGAATGGAACCACAGGTATCTCTGAACAGCTGGTCTCACCCTTGGGAGGCAGTATCTCCTCTGAAAGGGACCCAGTCTATTTTAGGACACTGTTCGGATGACAACGGAAGAATATCTCTTAGATTTGCAGTAACTCAATTTGCCTCTGGCTTTGACAAGTGCTGACAAGTACACAGTAGAGCTTGGCTGGTCAATAAATAAATGTGTCTTTAAAAAAAGGAGCAAATTCCACTTTGCTGAGGGGAATGAGAGAAGCAATGCTCATTATGGAAAACATCAGAAATACAGCG
Source organism: Podarcis raffonei (assembly GCF_027172205.1). Classification (NCBI taxonomy): domain Eukaryota; kingdom Metazoa; phylum Chordata; class Lepidosauria; order Squamata; family Lacertidae; genus Podarcis; species Podarcis raffonei. The sequence goes on along the minus strand of NC_070602.1, from coordinate 129,421,912 downwards.
AACTTGATTGGCTGGGCAGTGTATAATTGTAATTAAATCAGCATCAGTCGTTGAGGGAGGTTAAACGTCGCCGGAAATTTTACTGAGTTAAGACCCTAAGCATGAAATCAGAACCCGGTTACCAGATTTCACCAAGACTCATATTTGTGCATACAGTGGGATCCAAGTTTAGTACATAACACAGTGGTACCTCAGAAGTCATACGGAATCCGGTACAGAAGTCCATTTGACTTCCAAAACATTTGTAAACCAAGGCGCAGCTTCTAATTGGCTGCAGGAAGCTCCTGCAGCCAATCTGAAGCCGCTTCGAACGCTCGGGTTCCAAAGAATGTTCGCAAACCGGAACACTCACTTCCAGGTTTGCAGCGTTTGGGAACCAAAATGGATGAGTACCAAGGCTTTTGGGATCTAAGGTACGACTGTATTTCAGTTTTCATCCCATCTGTTATGTACTAAGTTGAATAGGATCCAAAATGCAGCAGTCTGATTGGTCCTAGAACAATAGGATTCAGAATGCAGCAGTCTGATTGGTCCTAGAACAATGCAGCAATATGATTGGTCTGCAGGAGCCACCCAATCCAGCTCCAGATGGAAGTGAATCCACAACCTGATTGGCCTACAGGAGAATTCCGGAATTAGCCAATCACGTGCAGCCCATTGGGTAAATAATGTATATAAAGCAGATACTTTGGGGAAACTTTCTTTCCTCCTCACCACTATGAGCTGAATAAAGAGCATGAAATCCACTCTCGAATCTGAGTATATTTCACCATCCCAGAGGCATTCACCACCAGCCCAGCCCTAAGTTGCTGGCTATTTCACAGGATTTCAGTGGAGCTTTAAAAAAAATAAATAAATGAAATAAAAATAAAATAAAATAAAGCCCATGGTATGTCAGCTACCTAAAGCTCAGTAGACAGGGAGCTGAACTGGCCTCAATCTATGATGTAGAGGTTCACTCAGCACATGCTGGGGCCTATCCTGTTACACAAACAAATGTTGTGCTGTCCATTCAGAACTGAAAACACTTCTGTGTCCTCTGGCTCTTTCATTTCACCACATCCTATTAAAGGGGGCAGAGCAAAGCCCATTCTCTATGCTTGTCGGCTGTCAGAATAGATTTGCTACAGCACCCATTACTTGCTGCTGAGAAGTCGTTCTTCCGAATTAGAGGAGAAGTCATCCATCTGTCCAAAAGAGTCGCTTGAAACTGAGCTGTGCTGATGAAAGAGGCCCCCGCAGGCAAAGACTGAGGGTTTATCATCCCAGGGGCCTGTAAGAGATCATATCCAAAGGCCGTAAAATTGGGGAAGGGGTGGGGACACTTGAAAAACCCAACAAGGAAGAAAGGAAATGTTTTCCAGCCTTGGAAAATCAGCATAATGTGGGGAATTTGTACAACAATCTACAGGCACACCTCATTTGACACCCATCTAATTGCCCTTTTGCTCATTCTTCCAGAAACGGAAACATGAAGTAAACACACACAGGCTGTGTACAGGCTATACCTTTAAAGCCTTCTTTCCCCTCAAAGGATTATGGGCTCTGTAGTTTTTCTCTCACAGAGTTAACCATTCGCTGCAACCCTTAACAAACTAGAGTGCCCAGAATCCTTTGAGGGAAAGAATTTGAATGTGCTTTGAATGTGCTCTAAAGGTATAATGTGTACACAGTCGCACAAGTAATTGTCACAGAGGAACAAGTTATAAGTGTACAGTGGTACCTCGGGTTAAGTACTTAATTCATTCTGGAGGTCCGTTCTTAACCTGAAACTGTTCTTAACCTGAAGCACTACTTTAGCTAATGGGGCCTCCCGCTGCTGCCGCGCTGCCGGAGCACAATTTCTGTTCTCATCCTGAAGCAAAGTTCTTAACCCGAGGTACTATTTCTGGGTTAGCGGAGTCTGTAACCTGAAGCGTATGTAACCCGAGGTACCACTGTACAGGAATGAAGTCTTTCTCCAGATAATGTGTATTTCCTGTTGGAAGATGGGGCTCCCATATTATTTGTCATGGTGCTCTCCACAAAGATTCTAGAACTGGAATCACGGTGTCTTCTAGAAAATAGTTGCTGCTTTACTGTCACAATTCTTCCATATTGTTGTTATTGTTCTAATAAATTAATGGTTCAAATCTGGGGTGGAAAACTCGTGGTCCTCCAGGTTTTGGTAAACTCCAGCTCCCATCATCCCCAGCCAGCATGGTCAATGGTCAGGGATGATGGGAGTTGGAGTCCAGCAACACTTGGAGGCCTGTGATATGTCATGTCAATTGACTTTGTGTTCTGTTGTTGTTGCTTCTTTAGGACTGGTCAAATGCCCAAGCGAGATTGTTTACGTTGCCAAAAGCAGTCGGAGAAAGGTATCTCTTTACCTCTGATGGGACAAAGACAAATGCTCAGAGACATTTGTCGCTGCCACTCACACGAATTATATTTCAAAATACACCTTCAAATCCTGCAGCAACCTCTCGGGACACTATATATGCACCAAGAAAAGTATAGCCGACAGGCATTCTGTGTCAAAGCAGCCTTGCTGAAGTTAATTGCTCAAGGTGGGTCTGAACACATTCATATGTAGAAGGGGAAGAGAAAGAACTATGTTTTTGCTTCAGGCAAGCATTAATATTACACTCTGAAGGCATCCAAAAAGAGCCAAGACACACAGGAGAAAAACATACCTGAAGTTCAGGTATTAAAAATAGGCCATGCCATTCCAGCCAGAGACTTTATATCTCTCTGTTTATCCATCTGAAGCATTTGTACCCCACTCTACAGTTAAAAACCAAAACCCAGCCCAGAGTGGCTTACAAGTATCAGCAATAAGACAGAGCCTGTCCTCAGGCTGTTGCCAACAAAGGTCTGTATAGTAAGAGCTATGGTTTTCCCAGTAGTGATGTATGGAAGTGAAAGCTGGACCATAAAGAAGGCTGATCGCCGAAGAATTGATGCTTTTGAATTCTGGTGCTGGAGGAGACTCTTGAGAGTCCCATGGACTGCAAGAAGATCAAACCTCTCAATTCTGAAGGAAATCAGCCCTGAGTGCTCACTGGAAGGACAGATCCTGAAGCTGAGGCTCCAATACTTTGGCCACCTCATGAGAAGAGAAGACTCCCTGGAAAAGACCCTGATGTTGGGAAAGATGGAGGGCACAAGGAGAAGGGGACGACAGAGGATAAATTGGTTGGACAGTGTTCTCGAAGCTACAAACATGAGTCTGACCAAACTGTGGGAGGCAGTGGAAGACAGAAGTACCTGGTGTGCTCTAGTCCATGGGGTCACGAAGAGTCGGACGTGACTAAACGACTAAACAACAACAACAACGTCCTCAGGCTGACAATCTGAGAGGCACACCACAAAAGGGATTGGGCGAAAGAAAGGGTTGTCACCCTGCGCTCCCTTTGCAGATGACGGGAGCCCATGTTTACCCTCGCAACAGCAGGGCAAGGCAATTTAGACTGAGTTGCCCAAGGCTACCCGGTAAGTTTCATGGCTGAGCAGAAAAGCAGCTGTCTTGGTTGCTGAGCTGGTGTAGGGGACCTTCTGCATGGAGAAGATGTGCTCTTCCCCTGAGGTATGCAGGACCAGTCTGACTGTTGGGCAGCAGAGCGAGATTTCTGTTAAGTTGTGGGTGAACATATCAGACAACACAGCGATTCTTCAAACAGCTCTTGTTTATTCACAGGCCAGGACAGAACTGAACTGAAGGGTTCAGTCAGCCTGCTTATACAGAGCTCCAGTACAACGTTACTGTAACAACTTTCTAAAACTATCCAATCACTGAACGTCACTTTCGATCCCTTATTTGCATAACTATCTACAGTATCCTCCTGCTGGCCCAGGGTGAGAACTTCAGTACATAACAATTTCTATCTCAGATGACGGAGGCAGTGTGCTTGGAGGAAACAGTCCCCTGAAGTATCCCCATTCTCCTGAGTAGGTGGAACAGAGACACTATCTAGTCATTCGCCCCAGGCAGCAAAATGTCTTGGGCCAGCCCAATAATAATAATAATAATAATAATAATAATAATAATAATAATAATAATAAATTTTATTTATACCCCGCCCTCTCCAGCCGAAGCCGGGCTCAGGGCGGCTAACACCAGTAAAATTACAGTAAAAACATAATAGGGGGGACCCAATTTAAAACATAGGTTAAAATATAATTTAAAATGCAGCCTCATTTTAAATGTAGCCCATAGATCAAAACCATAAGGGGGAAGGGAAACATAAGGGTCAGACTGAGTCCAAACCAAAGGTGAGGTTGAACAGCTCTGTCTTGCAGGCCCTGCGGAAAGATGTCAAGTCCCGCAGGGCCCTAGTCTCTTGTGACAGAGCGTTCCACCAAGTCGGGGCCAGTACTGAAAAGGCCCTGGCCCTAGTTGAGACCAATCTAAACACCTTGCGACTTGGGACCTCCGAAATGTTGTCATTTGTGGACCTTAAGGTCCTCTGTGGTGCATACCTTGCGCTCTGAACTCTCCTGATTTCTGCTAAAGCACACTTTGCTTGCTGTCATTCTTGTGAGCTCCTGAATATTCTTCAGAAAGTATCCCCAGCAAAGGCAGACTCTTCCAAGTGTCCCTGTTTTCCAGGGACGTCCCTGATTTAGAGAAGCCGTCCCAGTTTCTGATTTGACCCCAGAATGTCCCACTTTTCCTTAGGATGCCCCTATTTTCATTGGAGAAATGTTGGAGGGGGTGGAAGGATGTTCCTATTTTCACTGGAGAAATTTGGAGGGTATGGATTTATCCAACCCCTGAGCCGTCTGAACGCAATCCTGTATAGGGAAGGGTTTTTAAAAATGTTTTATTATGTTTTTACAGTGGTACCTCGGGTTAAGTATTTAATTCGTTCCGGAGGTCCATTCTTAACCTGAAACTGTTCTTAACCTGAAGCACCACTTTAGCTAATGGGGCCTCCTGCTGCCGCCACGCCGCCGGAGCACAATTTCTGTTCTTATCCTGAAGCAAAGTTCTTAACCTGAAGCGCTATTTCTGGGTTAGCGGAGTCTGTAACGTGAAGCGTATGTAACCTGAAGCATATGTAACCCGAGGTACCACTGTATATATGTTGGAAGCCGCCCAGAGTGGCTGGGGCAACCCAATACGATGGGCGAGGTATAAATGGTAAAATTGTCATTATGGAATGGGACGTCCCTGTTTTCATTGGAGAAATCTTGGAGGGTATGCAAAGGCATAACTTCCACAACAGTTGCATGCACTAATTGCTAGGACGTTGCCTGGGTTTCTCTTTGGGTTTCTCCGTGTTATGTACTGAAGTTCTCACCCTGGGCCAGCAGGGGGATACTGTAGATAGTTATGCAAATGAAGGATCGAAAGTGACGTCCAGTGATTGGATAGTTTTAGAAAGTTGTTACAGTAACGTTGTACTGGAGCTCTATATAAGCAGGCTGGCTGAGCCCTTCAGTTCAGTTCTGTTCTGGGTCTGTGAATAAACAAGAGCTGTTTGAAGAATCGCTGTGTCGTCTGATATGTTCACCCACAACTTAACACTCTGAACCCCTCAAAATCTGTTGCTGCTATGACCAGAGAAAGATCCCCTATAATGTTATCGTGAGGTACACCGTTTCCTGGCACCAGATTGGCATCCATTTCTCTCTCCCAAGCTCTCTTTGTTGTGCATACCTTTGTGTAGGAAACACTGGCACTGCTCCTGCCTCAGAGAGAAGATCTGCATGAAAAGGCAGAGATGTTATTTTCCTGCAGCAGCCAGATAGGAGAGGCTTTTCAATAAGAGAATAAAATATAGCCCCAGTTTGAATCCTTCGCCGTTGTTGTTTTCTAAGTTTTACAGCCTTCCTTGTCCATAAATAAGAGAGTTAGATTTTTCCTCTCCCCCATAATGTGCTGCATAAATACAACTTCATGTATCTGAGAAGCTGACAGCTGCCCTACGAGATATACTATGACAGCTTGAAAAGTCTACGAATCAATCATTTAGATATAGCTACTGTACTCTCTTCTCCTGCTAGGGTGTATTGCAGGGCCCAGGAACTAGCTGGTGGAGATATGCCATTATAACCCTGATAGATGAAGGCTCCCCCATCCTCAGAACAATTGTCTTGTAAAGTGGAGGGGATGGTGGGAAGCTGGGCTCAGCAAACAGATCTGCCAGGTTGCAGCACGCAAGCTCTGAGCCAACTGGGGGGGGTGGGGGGGGGAAGGCAGCTCTATCTCCACTTCCAGAAACCAGCACAGTGGCAAGATGACAGTTCAGTTCTCAAACAGGCCCATTATGACCTAATTAGCATACATGAAATGCAGATTCAAGGCATTAAAGTGATATACAAATCATTAATTTTTTGTCAAATGCATGTCAGCCTTGTGTGCGCCTTCTTATTTTAATGTTGCATGACAGCAAAAAGCTTAATCCTCTCCGCACACAGAAGAGGAGAAAGATTTGATGGGGCTGATAGAAGGGGACCGTTTTAAACGCTGTATTTCAAAGCTTGGCGGATTGATAATGTGTGTGTGTGCGTGTGTGTTGTAGGGAAAGATACATTTGTCCCGTTGAAGCTAATTGTGGAAAGACAGAAAATAATGTACCATATTTTTCCATGTATAAGACGACCCCTATTGTTTTGAACGGAGGGACGTGGGTAGCGCTGTGGGTAAAACCTCAGTGCCTAGGACTTGCCGATCGTATGGTCGGCGGTTTGAATCCCGCGGCGGGGTGAGCTCCCGTCTTTCGGTCCCAGCTCCTGCCCACCTAGCAGTTCGAAAGCACCCCTAAGTGCAAGTAGATAAATAGGTACCGCTTTATAGCGGGAAGGTAAACGGCGTTTCCGTGTGCTGCACTGGTGCCAGCTCGCCAGAGCAGCTTCGTCACGCTGGCCACGTGACCCGGAAGTGTCTGCGGACAGCGCTGGCTCCCGGCCTCTTAAGCGAGATGAGCGCACAACCCTAGAGTCGGACACGACTGGCCCGTACGGGCAGGGGTACCTTTACCTTTACCTATTGTTTTGAACCCAAAATTTAAAAATCCATATTTATTGAGTTGTTGAGCTTTTTGTGTGTGGAGCTTTTTTGGGGAGGGAGTTAAGACACAGTTGTTGAGCTTCTTTGGGAGAGATCAGCCTTGAGTTGTTCGTGCTTGAGTTGTTCGACTCCCAATATTTGCCTGAAATATTTTAGCAAAAAGCATCGTCTTATACACGGAAGAATACAGTACAGTGGTACCTCGGGTTACATATGCTTCAGGTTACATACGCTTCAGGTTACACACTCCGCTAACCCAGAAATAGTGCTTCAGGTTAAGAACTTTGCTTCAGGATAAGAACAGAAATCAGGCTCCGGCGGCATGGCGGCAGCAGGAGGCCCCATTAGCTAAAGTGGTGCTTCAGGTTAAGAACAGTTTCAGGTTAAGTATGGACCCCCGGAACAAATTAAGTATTTAACCCGAGGTACCACTGTAACATACTATAACTCTTGTCCGTATATTGTTTGGATGAATGGGACAGAAATATCAGGAAGCAGATTTGGGGGGGGGGTTGATAGGGGAGGGGTAGTAACTCTGGTAATAATAAAATTAAAAACCATACCACAACAATAATGATACTGCGATTCAGGGCAAATATTTTGTGCTAGAGTCCTGGAGAAACAAAAATGTTTTTAGTAGGTGTCTAAAACTTGATGGCATGGGTGACAGTCACAATTCCCTGGGAAAGGAATTCTACCATCAGGGTTGCCACCAAGAAAAACCACACGTCCAGCTAAGAATCCTGCCTTGCAGGGGGTTGGACTAGATGGCCCTTGGTGTTCCTTCCAACTCTACTCTGAGCTAGTGCCTGAACTCATGGTTACTTAGTTGCCATATCAGAACATCAACAGAATTGATGCTTTTGAATTATGGTGCTGGAGGAGACTCTTGAGAGTTCCATGGACTGCAAGAAGATCAAACCTATCCATTCTTAGGGAAATCAGCCCTGAGTGCTCACTGGAAGGACAGATCCTGAAGCTGAGGCTCCAAGACTTTGGCCACCTCATGAGAAGAGAAGACTCCCTGGAAAAGACCCTGATTTTGGGAAAGATGGAGGGCACAAGGAGAAGGGACGACAGAGGACAAGATGGTTGGACAGTGTTCTTGAAGCTACCAGCATGAGTTTGACCAAACTGTGGGAGGCAGTGGAAGACAGGAGTGCCTGGCGTGCTCTGGTCCATGGGGTCATGAAGAGTTGGACATGACTAAATGACTGATGTTGACTAAACAACAACATCAGAACATCTTTCCAGCTATATTCAATTGGACACACAATGTACAATGGGAATTAAATCACTGTACAGTATAGAGAAGTGTCAACTATAACTTCAAGATTAAGTCATTCTTGGGCTAATTCAATATAATTTATAAGCCATGGATTTAAAAAGGCAATGAATTTTAGATTCTGGGCTTGTAAGAAATTAATAACTGTGGGCATCAAACAAAAATCTTGGCTGATATTCATCTAGATGAAAGCTGGAGAATTCTGTGGGACAAGAACATCATAGGAACTTTAAGAACTGAAACCAGGATTTATAGGCAATATTGATTATTCTTGAATGAAATGTGGTAATTAATTTTGATGACTGACTGACTCGGATAAATTATCTTTAGTTGAGACACAGCTAAATCAGCCTTGTTTTATTCTGGGCCGCTTTTTACAGGGGAGTAGCTGGCTGGCTTTGAAGATTTGACTGAACCATCTTCATTGAATGTCCAGATGATTCACTTTAATATGTTGACTGACATCTGATTGGACAGATTGATTTAGAACTACTTTACCTGGATAACAGTTGACTGGCACTGCTGAATTAATTTGAATTATTTCAAATTAAAATACACCTCACTGGTTCTTAAAATGAAGAACGGATACCTTCTTCATCCGCTTCAGCACGATAAAGATGAACGTCTCCTCCTTCCCTTAATCATTAGATTTATCATCTTCTAAGCAGAAGGAGAGGGACGCAGGTGGCGCTGTGGGTTAAACCACAGAGCCTAGGACTTGCCGATCAGAAAGTCAGCGGTTCGAATCCCCACGACAGGGTGAGCTCCCATTGCTCGGTCCCAGCTCCTGCCAACCTAGCAGTTCGAAAGCACGTCAAAGTGCAAGTAGATAAATAGGTACCGCTCTGGCGGGAAGGTAAACGGCGTTTCTGTGCGCTGCTCTGGTTCGCCAGAAGCGGCTTAGTCATGCTGGCCACATGACCCAGAAGCTGTATGCCGGCTCCCTCGGCCAATAAAGCGAGATGAGTGCCACAACCCCAAAGTCGGTCACGACTGGACCTAATGGTCAGGGGTCCCTTTACCTTTACCTTTAAGCAGAAGGAGGTGTTGGCTGTTTGCAGTATGGTAACGCTGCAGAGAGCTTGCTGGGGAGATCATGCATTAAAAAGAAAGGACTCAAAAATAACTTAAACAAGGTTTTAATAAGAAAAACAAAAACTCCTTTTACACTAAGTACATTAACAACCAAACCAGACCCAACCACCAACCCATCCCCCAGGGTAATGGGAGAGCTAGGTGCTGCTCCTTATATACTACACCCAAATGCTGACACACCTTAATCAAATACAACTCAGCAGCACCTGCTACGCTTCACAGCTGTAAAGCTGGGTCTCGTTATCTTACTCTGGCCCTTGCTCTGGCCCCTTAAAGACATACACATCGGGTGCAACAATGATGAACCTTTACATTTAAATAAACCATTCAACATTTCCCCTGCGGTTCATCATTGTGGAACAAAAACATAAAGCATATTTTGTACATGTCTTTCATGTGTAACCTTTGGAAGTGCTTTAGTAAAAATGTCCGCAATTTGATTGTCACCTGGAACATATTCAAATACAATCATTTCGTCAGCAATTAGTTTCTTTACAAACTGTAAACGTAACCTTAAGACTCTAGTGCGCTGCGTATTGGTCTCTGAACACAGGATAGCAAGTCCGCTCTGGGAATCAAGGTAAACTTTTACTGGTAGTGTTACTTGCATCTGTAGGTCTGCAAATACTTGCAGATACCATTCTACATCACGAGTGGCCTGAACGCATGCACATAATTCACTCTCTGTTGTGGAGAGACAAATAATGGTTTGTGTCTGGGACTTCCATTCAAATGGACAACCGTTATAACAAAACACCATACCAGACACACCCCTGCAATTATTTTGTTCCACTGCATGAGATGCATCGCAGAAAATTTCAAAACCTTTGTCAATACATGTTGTAAACTGCAACCTATAATGTTTGGTGTGTTTAAGGTACATTACCACTCTCTTAAGAGCAGAGAAACATTGTGTAGTAGGCTTTTCCACAAATTTTGCCAGAAAGTGAAAAGCATAAGTTATATCTGGTCTTGAGATTCTTTGAATGAAATTTAGCTTGCCTATAGCAGAACGATACAAAGTTTTGTTAGGAAATGGCTTATCTTCACCTGTAAAGGTGAAACCACACACCATAGGCGTTTCCTTGCCATTTGCATTTTCTAAACATAGCATTTTAACAAGATCATCAATTTTTGCAGTTTGATGAACCAGAAAAGATCCATTTTTGCCTTTCTCAATTTGCATGGATAAGTAATTTTTAGCTATGCCTAACTCCACCACATCAAATTTCTTCTGTAACTGTGATACTACCAGTTCATATTCCTGTTTAGTTTTTGTAGAAATTAGCACGTCATCTACATACACACATATTTTTGTTACAGAGTTTGCCCTTTCCTTTATAAACACACAGTTGTCTGCCTTTCCTTGTGAAAAACCAATATCCAGCAATTCTTTTGCTAAAGTTTGGTGCCAATTCCTTCCACTTTGGTGCAGACCATAAAGGGATTTATTTAATTTGCATACCAAACCTTCAGCGGCGTCTATGCCTTCAGGAACACGCATAAAAATTTGTTCTTTTAAGTCTGCAAACAAATATGCAGTTTTTATATCTAGGTGATAAACAGAATGTCCACGTTGTGATGCATCTTTTAACAAAAGCTTAACTGTTTCATATTTTACGCTTGGTGAATAACACAAATCATAATCTTCACCTGGAATTTGTTGAAAACCCCTAGCAACTAATCTTGCTTTGTACCTTACAACTTCATTTTTGTCATTCATTTTAACTCTATAAACCCATTTTGAATCAATAAGTCTCATATCTGGGGTTTGTGGTACAAGAGACCAAGTGTTATGCTCTTTTAAAGAAGCTATCTCAGAGTTCATAGCTTTATACCAATTTGCAGCTTGTTGCTTAGGTAATTTCTGAACATCATTGTAGCTTTTTGGCTCAAAAACTGCCTTATTGGCATACACAGTATTAAAATGTTCATCTGCAAAACGTTGTGGCTTCTGTCTCTTTCTATCTGAACGTCTCAGTCCGGAAGGAGAGTCAGACTCCTCAGACTTAATGGGACTAAGTGAACCACTAGTTTCAGGTTGTAAATCATTGTCAGATTGAAGAGATGCCTGTAGGCTAAGCTCACGGTCAGAAAACTCAAGAGAATCTAACCTCTCCTCGGGTGCCTTTGACTTTAAATCATCAAACAAATCAGATTCAACAGACTTTTTGTCTTTTTCCATTAATTCAGAAGCACCATTTCCTGCTGCTGCTGCTTCTTCCTCTTCTTCCTCAGTATTATCTATACCATCAGTATCTTGGAAGACAGCAACTCCATTCCAATTTACAGTTTGTATCATGCTTCTGGTAATATGAAATTTGCCAGTTGCTGGTATGTAAATTCTGTACGCCCCCTGCTGGTAGCCCATTAATTTTCCCTGGACACTACGTTCACCCAATTTCTGCTTAGCGGGATAATGCATAATTACATCTGAACCCCAAATGCGTAGGTATTTCAGATTAGGGCGTTTTTTAAACAGCTTCTCATAGGGGGTGACATCTAAACCAGAATGATAACTGCGATTTCTAACATAACAAAACGCATTAAGCGCTTCAGCCCAAAAGTCTTTGGGCAGATTAGCATCGTGCAGATACGTTTTAACCCCTGCCTGTAGGTCACGCTGCACAACTTCAACAAGCCCATTTTGCCAGGGACTTCGGGGGCAAGATAACTCATGAGTAGTCCCCTGCGCTTCCAGGAATTTCTCAAAATCCTCAGAAACAAATTCCCCGCCCCGGTCAGAAAACAGGTTCTTAATTGATTTGTTAAAGTGCGTTTTTACCCAGTTGCAAAAAACTTTGTACTTCTCAAATGCTTGGGACTTCTCAGCTATTGCATAAGTCCAACAATATCTACTATACTGGTCTATCAGAGTAAGCCAGTACTTAGAACCTCCTAATGATAGTGGGAGTGGCCCAACTAAATCACAATGTACACGCTCAAATGGCTCAGTTACTTTCCTATCTGAGCACCTACCCTTGCGTGCAACCTTAATCTTATTCTTGCAACAGGATAGACATTGCATAAAGAATTTACATGGTTTTAAGTTGAGGCCATTAACAATATTCTTTGTCTTAATTACATCAGCAAAATTCAGGTGTCCCAGAATTCTGTGTGCCTCATGGACACACCCGGAATGTGGCCTTACATTCCTCAACCCCTGGCTTGACTGTGCTGCTCTGCAATTTATAGGCGATTGGGAGTAGGTGCGAAAATACAGTCTATATAAACCATCAGATTCCCGGGCATATAATAGACGTTTGTTCCCATCGAAAAACTCACACATTGACTTTAAGAAACGCACAGTTATGCCTTGACGAGCAAAACACCATACTGATAATAAATTGTCCACTGACGGGCAGTAAATGCAGTTCGCTATTGTAATGTTTAAAGAGTCAAGTTTAACAGTACCCCTGCCAAGCGACTGCAAGACTTGTGAATTGGCTAAATGTACATTACCAATTTCCTCTTCGAAAGAAATAAACAAGCTTCGATCGTTGCAAATATGCTGAGATGCTCCTGAGTCCACAACAAAAGACTTCCACTTGGCACGTTTAAGTCTTTTACGATCTGTTGTCCTAGCATGGAAAACTCGCGGCTCGTTTCTGTCTCTACTATACGATGTCGGCTGCTGGGCTGACGACCGTGACTGACGAACAGAAACAGGCTTGGGAGTACTTTGCTTTCTTTTGGATCTGCAGTCCTTTGCAAAATGTCCTTGCTTATTGCAGAACCAACAACGCTTTGCAGCTTTAAATGCAGTTGTATCACCACAGGTTTGCATATGGCGTTCCTCACTACTTCTGGAAATAGGAGTGCTTATGGCACAAGCCTCCCTTCTGTCCAACTCGCCCATTAATCTTGCCGTCACCCCTTCCACAGTTAATTGTGCTGGTGGAACGGCAGATATCTGGCTAGCTATACCATCAAAGTCCTCATTAAGGGAACATAGAATGATAAAAACATACTGAATATCAGGTATCTCCATGTCCCTTCGAATTAATTCGCAGCGTATTGCCTCCAGACGTCTCAAGTGTGCTGCCAAATCACCACCAGGCTGCAACTTCGTCTGGTACAACTGCTTGAAAAACGTCAATGCAGATGCTGACTCTTTTCTATCATGCACTGCTGCAAGACTGTCCCACATTTCTTTGGCAGTTTTCTTATTTCTTATATAGACTACTTGCTGGTCGCTGACTGCCAAATTAATTATCGCCCTGGCTTTTGCATCTCCTTTCGACCAAGCATTAGTCACAGGGTCAGGAGGGTCATCAGTTACATAGGTCCATACTTCTCTAGAGGTCAAAAGCGCCTCCACCCGAAAAGACCATAAACTATAGTTCTCATCTGTTAGCTGTGGGAAGACCAGAGCCTTCTCAGCTTCAGGAACCCGGTCAACCATTCTGGAACTCTTCCAGACCCACAGAACTACGCTAACAGGAGAAGGAGTTTTCAAACCTTTCTCAGAGTCCAAAAATATGCAGTCATCCACTCAGCAGCTGGGCCCATAACCAAAGATGTTGGCTGTTTGCAGTATGGTAACGCTGCAGAGAGCTTGCTGGGGAGATCATGCATTAAAAAGAAAGGACTCAAAAATAACTTAAACAAGGTTTTAATAAGAAAAACAAAAACTCCTTTTACACTAAGTACATTAACAACCAAACCAGACCCAACCACCAACCCATCCCCCAGGGTAATGGGAGAGCTAGGTGCTGCTCCTTATATACTACACCCAAATGCTGACACACCTTAATCAAATACAACTCAGCAGCACCTGCTACGCTTCACAGCTGTAAAGCTGGGTCTCGTTATCTTACTCTGGCCCTTGCTCTGGCCCCTTAAAGACATACACATCGGGTGCAACAATGATGAACCTTTACATTTAAATAAACCATTCAACAGGAGGAAGCAATCTTGATTAAAATCATGGCGACACTGGGCTGAATGGTTGAAGCCTCTCTGTCCAGCCCAGCACGTGACTGGAATGAAAATCTGCAGGTGCTATACACCCCGCCCCCCAAGTGGTCATGCTAAATTGGAGTGCTAGGGGGCTGGATCAGACCAGTGGGTCACTAGTTGGCAACCCCTACTGTGGCCAGACCATATCTGTTCAAAAACTAGTGTAGCTGGCATACCAGCCATAGCTGGGAATAGGTGCTTATTTCCATGTACACTACTTGTGTCTCTGCAGACAGTGATAGACCCAGGAGCTTGTCCTACACTCGAGTAGGACCCTGGCAGATACTCATGCCTGACTGGCATGTTCTCTTGCTCCTGGTCGATCGTTTGGGAGCTTCAAAAGCTTTCTTCAGCCCGAACATCACAGTGACCAATGCCAACAGACACCGGCACACTTAGGGATCTGCAGAGTCTTCACAGCTTGCGTGACAGACCTCAGCAACTCAGCATTTTGGCTAATCTACTTTATTTACATATAAACTCACTCGGAGCACTGCAACATGGCTTCCTCTCTTTCTATCATCAGACAGCAAAGAGAATGAACAAAGGACAATAGTCCCACTTCATGGAACACAGTAACACAAACATCCTATCTCCGTCACGTCCCACTCTGTGGAGTCAAAATATACACCGTCATGTGATTGACAAAAATCCCATGACTGCAATCATGGAGCAGGAATTCTAACAGGAGCCGCCCTAGACTACAGACCTGCAGCTTCTGAGGAAGTGTGACCCCATTGCAGCAGCACCGTCCTTCAAGGCATCAGGCACCCACTCATCCCACAATGACACGTCTGCCACACGTGGGAGCAACTCAGTCAATCCCCTGCAACTAGGTTGAATTAGCCACAAAGGGCAACAGGGCAAGTAGCTGGAAACAGCGCTCCAAGCATCTTGTCTTGTCCACATCCTCAGAAGCTGGACCTGATCTCTCAGAACAAGCCCCTTGTTTGGAATTGGCATTCAAGTCAACATGTGGATGAGTGATTTCACCTCCTTGCAACTGTGTCACAGCAGGTGTTTTGGGGATCCAGCACCCCATTTGCCAAGATAGATGTGTGTGGGATGTGAAACACAAGAGCAGCCAAGTACAACATTCCTAGAGTGGACATAAAAGGGGATGTCTGGACCAGCCAGTCGGAACTTCCTGTTTCTCCTAGGCTGGGACAGACTTCCTCTGCATGTGACTAGAGATGGGCATGACCTCACCTGGCCAAAAGAGCAAGACTGGTCAGCCATCTCTCTCTCTCTGATTACATTCGTCGAAGAAGCAACATCTGCTTAGCCTAAGATGCTCTCTTGGCTTGCAGCCAAGAGAGAACAAAGGAGCTATCTCCTTATGTGATAGTTTCCAGGTGTATATTACTTTTGTAACTTAAGTCTGCCTTCTGGGATCCATTTGTGAACAGAATGTGAGTGAGTAAACTCTTTTTATATTTTTATAGAAGATTGTGTTATGTCTATCTTTTTATGAGGGACTAAATGGGAAATTACCAATGAAACTTATTTTAAAGGCTTTAGTGGGCCTGAGCAAACGGATCCGCTGTGCAAGTTTTAAAGGGGGACTGTTACTCTGCTAAATTGTAGAACTTGTTAACACAAGTTGGAAAGGATATAATCAAACAATATATCCTCTCCTGCATCCCTGAACATTCCCACAATGTGAACCACTTGAACCAATTCTGCTGGACTCTCCTGGACTCAAGGACACAATGGAGACAGCACAGAAGCTCTTCCCTACGTGATCATATGATCTAGCTCAGGATTTCCCCGAACCTGGGTCTCCAGCTGTTTTTGGACTACAACTCCTATGATCCTTAGCTAGCAGGACCTGTGGTCAGGGATGATGGGAACTGTAATCCAAAAACAGCTGGAGACCAAGGTTTGGGAAACATTGATCTAGTCCAGGCTTAGGCAAACTCAGCCCTCCAGATGTTTTGGGACTACAACTGCCATCACCCCTAGCTAACAGGACCAGTGGTCAGGGATGATGGGAATTGTAGTCTCAAAACATCTGGAGGGCCGAGTTTGCCTATTCTTGATCTAGTCCATGGTCAATTGTCTTCACAATAAGATTCTCACCACAGCCACGCTAACTAAGTGTATGGGTTGGTGTTCAAAGAGCAAGATAATAGTCATTTAGAGTAGAAGCAAAAATGGAAGTTGACAGAGGTGTGCTAGTAGATCTTCCTAGTAACATTTTTGTAAAGGAAAGAGCAGAACTTTCTAGCAAAGTATTTGAAAAAGAAGGAATCTGTTATGAATGAGGTTTTCTGTTTCAGTTTATGATGCATAATAGGAATCAAACAGTGATCAAAACTCTGGAAGAGACGATTTTTAAAAAAGAAATATACAATCTGATGAAGCAGGAGCAGAAGAATTAAATAGAGCAGACAGAAAGAAAATCTTCCCTGACTTTTATCTACAAAAATCTAACAAAAAGCTGGGGCATAGTCCCAGACAACAGAACTGTAGTATAATCCTGAGGGTTATTGCTTTTGATAATCTACTTTTCTTTCTTTCTTTCTTTCTTTCTTTCTTTCTTTCTTTCTTTCTTTCACTTTAAAATAAAGACTGAATAAAGCAATTACATTTATGGCATTGGATGTTAATGGCCTACAGAGCCCTTTCAAAAGATGCATATTTTTTTTTAAAAAAAGTCTGTGATGAACATGACATTTTATTTATTTAGGAGGCACGTACCCTTAAAAAAAAGAAAAAAGATGAATAGTATCTGAACGATTTTTTCTCAGGCAACATCTTTCATGCTGCAACAACAAAGAAAACCAGAGGAATTATGGTCAGTATTAAGGTGTCTTTAGCAATGCAAATAATTTATCAAAAAATAGATAAGGGAAGCAGATTTTTCCCCCTGAAAATAAGACTTACAGGGGAGGGGGCGGTGTTAACAAAACCATCAATGTGTGCACCAAATTATAAGCAAAAAAACCCCACCCCAAAACCATTTATATGGACTGAGGGTCTAAATTTGGTAGAAGGGAACATGACGATCGTATGGCATTTCAGTGCACAGTAGTACTTTCAAAGTCGAACAGAATCCGTTCCGGAAGTCCATTTGACTTCCAAAACGTTCGGATATAAAAGTCCAGGGCCTGTGGTGTAGCGGTTAAGAGCGGTGGACTCGTAATCTGGGGAACCGGGTTCGCGTCTCCGCTCCTCCACATGCAGCTGCTGGGTGACCTTGGGCTAGTCACACTTCTCTGAAGTCTCTCAGCCCCACTCACCTCACAGAGTGTTTGTTGTGGGGGAGGAAGGGAAAGGAGAATGTTAGCCGCTTTGAGACTCCTTAGGGTAGTGATAAAGCGGGATATCAAATCCAAACTCCTCCTCCTCCTCCTCTTCTTCTTCTTCTTCTTCTTCTTCTTCTTCTTCTTCCCTACAGCTGAGGGGGAGGCAGCGGAGAGGCTCCATGCAGCATGCCCCACCCCCATGGGCAGCTTGCCCCGCCCCCAGCTGCAGGACGCGCACGCCGCACCCAGCACCCGAGTCGCTAGCTATGCCACTCTCCACAGACAGCTTTCTGGGTCATGTGGCGAGCATGACTAAACCGCTTCTGGAGCAATGGGACACTGTGACGGAAACCAGAGCGCACAGAAATGCTGTTTACCTTCCCAACACAGCGGTACCTATTTATCTACTCGCACTGGTGTGCTTTCAAACTGCTAGGTTGGCAGGAGCTGGGACAGAGCAACGGGAGCTCACCCCATTGTGGGGATTCGAACCACCATCCTTCTGATCAGCAAGCCCTAGGCTCTGTGGTTTAGACCACAGCACCAACCGCTTTACTTTTAACCCCTATACCTATTTTGGTAATGCAATTTCAACCTCTCTGGACAATCTGAACGTGACTATCCTGGAGCAAAGGAATTTCAAAGGAAGACGGGCACATGAACCCACCGAATATATGTCAATAGGTCCCATGCTATCATTTGGGTATTAAACTAAGACGCATGATTTTGTATGCGTTAACTGGCTTTTCCACTGCCAGAATGCCCGTCATATCAGCAACTTTTGTGTGTGTGAATTACAACAGTCAACAACATATTTGTATCACTGTCTGTATTCTGCATTTGACTGCTATACCTACTCACCCAGCCCCATTGTGTGTGTGAACATTTCATGCATTTGACAGCAGTCCATTGAATAATTTGTTAGCCTTTGAGGTGCCACAAGACTTTCGGCTGCTTTTGCTGCAAAAGACTAATGTGGCTATCCCTCTGGGAATTCAGATAAAAGAGGCTCATCTGCACCAGAATTGCGTGGGGGGGGGGAGAGGAGTACCTACAAAGCACGGTTAGGGTATTAATTATATGGTACTTGAGTTTTGTATTTGTACGAATCGATTAACGCTGAAAATATCTCTCCAGCAGATACAAATATTTCTTCTTTTTCTTAATTAGATGCATTGCTTTCCCTTGCACTTCTACCGAAGGGAGTTCTCCCTGGCAGGCACTGAGCTGGCTTGAGTGAAGTTGTTTATATGGCGCAGGATCTGTTACTGAAACACATCGAAAGAGTTCCCTTTAGGGGGAAAGAGTTATTTTGCAGCCAGCGGTGTGCAAAGATTTGTGTGTTAGATTTTAAATAAAAACCTACTATGGAGGAGCCAGAGGGCCATTGCTGGGTTTCATGAGCCCATTGTTAGCAGTGATGCACTCCTGGGGCTGGAGGAGGGAAGGATATTAACTGAATTTAAAGCAAGACAGGGAAAGTCTAGCTTTCTGAAGCAGGAGGAGGGGAGCTAGCTTAGGAAACTGAGCAGTTCTCCACAAATGAACTACTCGTGTGGCAAGGCTTCTAACTGGCCTCCTTCAAATAGTCCGCTATGTTTTCATAACCTAGCAATTGTGGGCTCAGCTTGCATTCTGGGTAACAGGCAGCTTAAATGCACATATAGTGAAACACACATTTACATATACACACACATAATCCAAGAAAAAACAGCATGTCATCCCACAATATTTTTGAATATCCATTGACTCTCTTCCACTTGCCACAAAGCCCGATAGACCACTAAGCCCATTCTGGTATGCCAGCTTTTTCAAAAACCTCGGCATCTTGATATTGCTATAAGATCGGGAGAATATGATGAAAATGATGTATAGATGGTATATTACACCAGTGAAATTAGCTGTTTGAAGAATCGCTGTGTCGTCTGATATGTTCACCCACAATTTAACAACAACGTCCAAAGCAAAACCACGTACCAGCAAAAATTCAATATTTCAAAGAGGGAGGGAAGGCGGGAGATCCAGCGATGAGCTGGGTTATTAGACCTGGGCCGGCCCTCTATTTATTCCCTGGGCACAGAACCAAGCAATGCTTGCCAACGTGGTTGGCCTTGCCTCTGGGGAGGTCCTGCACAGTAGCCTGGCTGTGATTGGCCACTTTGCAGGCAGGCTACCATCTGGCCACTGCGTGGAGGTCTGTAGACCACACACTCCGACCAGGCCTCCCAACCCAGCCGCCGCAGGATTGCGATGTGGGGGGCGGTACCAGGCCACAGCGCCATCTGCCCAGCTAAGGATTTTTTTGTGATTGGCCCCTTGATTTTCATCTTATTTTCCAGGATAGATTTGATGTGCTGAATGTGTTTCTATTGCTGTTCGTTTATGTTGCTTTGTTTTATTTTTAAAAAAAAACCTGTTGCAAGCCACCGTCTAACACTGCAAATGCAGTGGAAGGGTGCGATACAAATATGACAATCAATTAACTAACCAACCTCCAATGCAATGGCAGCAGTTGCCCTTTAAACCAATAAAATACCATTTGAGCCCTCTAGCGTGACTACTATAAAGTAGGCATCAAGGCATATCTGCCCACATTGTCATTGCACTAGGGGAGAACAGAATTCCAGAGAAAGCAGGGGGAATGTGTAGAATGCCAAGCTTTTCCCCAACCTTATTTACCCCCCAACCCCCAGGATGAAATCTTTGCCAGAGGAATCAGAGTGGAAAAATCTTGCAGGCTGGCTTCTATTTTTAGAAACATTTCCCCCCCTGCCCACCTCCCCAGAACTGTTTTGATTTGACTGGTGGCTTTCCCTTCAATTCCACAGTCATTACAGTGCACAAGAAAATGATTTGTGCTCACACATCCAGCACACCCAGCCTTGACACCTGTTTGTCCTAATAATATTTGCAAAGAGCCACGCTGCTTGACGTTATTGTGACTTGTGGCAAGGCATGGAGTGTTTCCCCCCAGATCATTTAATGTCAGCAGTTGGGTGAGCTTAAAACACACACACACACACACACACACACACACACACACACAACTCAACGAATCGAATTTCTTTTCTCTCTCACCATAGAGAAAACTAAAGTCAATCTCTATGGAGAAAACAGGTAAGAACAAAGTCACACTTGCCACCAGCTTCCAAATCCAATGTGTTTTATTATTTATCTGCACCTTCTTAGCAAGTAAGTTTCCAAAAAGAATTAAGAGCCTAAACCTTTCACAGACGGGCTCTATGATGTAGCTAAGACACACACAGAGAGACAAATGGCTGGATTTAGGTTTGATGAGGCCCTCAGCTACGGAAGGTAATGGGGCCCTTTATATGTCCAGCTGTCCTTTGTCAACAACAAATTGCCACTGTTTTTTGTGTTGAATATATGGTAATTTATGGACCTAATAGACGCCTCAAGCCATTTGCACATTTCCCAAATTTGGATTAGACTTCTGGATACAGCGGTGCCTCAGGTTAAGAACTTAATTTGTACTGGAGGTCCGTTCTTAACCTGAAACTGTTCTTAACCTGAAGCACCGCTTTAGCTAATGGGGCCTCCTGCTGCCACCGCACGATTTCTGTTCTCGTCCTGAAGCAAAGTTCTTAACCCGGGGTACTATTTCTGGGTTTGTGGAGTCTGTAACCTGAAGCATCTGTAACCTGAAGCATCTGTAACCCAAGGTACCACTGTATGTATTTTATCAAAGTAATTGATATAGAAATGAGCAAACCAGTGATATTTTAGGGAGCAGGCTAGCTGGCGTGGGCCATTATTTACATCATAGGAGCCTACACAACGCAAAACACTGTAGCTGCATGTAGGTTTTATTTTATTTGCTTTTTATCTTATGTTTTGGAAATGTACATCCAGTTTTTTTCCCTTTAAATTTTTTGGGGGCCCCCAAGAGAGTGGGGCCCTAAGCTATAGCTTGTTTGGCTTATACGTAAATCCGGCACTGCACACACACACACACAGAATGAGAGTTATGCTCTGCTTGCAACAGCACCAGCAAAAGCAGTACTCTTTGTTCTCCTGGCACAACAACAAAGGAAAATGTGAATTTCAGAATGGTGATGCAGTATTAGCAGGAACCCGTCAGATTCAGAATTAGCCAAGGCTCAATCAAGAAGTCTCCTCACCTGAGCACTGCTGTTGGGAAAGGCTGTGGCTCAGTGTTACAGCCCATCATACCCTATTCTGATGAGAATAGGGATGTCCTATTCCATCATAATAATAATAATTTTATTATTTATGCCCTGCCCATCTGACTGGACTGCCCCAGCCACTCTGGATTGCTTCCAACAAATATCTTCTTTGGCGATCACTTGTAGCCGAGTAAGATTGTCTTCCATAAACACGGTTTTAACAATGAGTCCGTAAGTGACTGTGGAGGCCAATTCTGGACCCACACATAAAACATTAAACATTGAAAATCTTCCCTATACATGGCTGCCTTCAGATGTCTTCTAAAAGTTATATAGTTACTCATCTCCTTGGCTTGGGGGTCACATAACTCCATACCCTCCAACATTTCTATGATGAAAATAGGGACATCCTAAGGAAATCAGCCCTGAGCGCTCAGTGGAAGGACAAATCCTGAAGCTGAGGCTCCAATACTTTGGCTACCTCATGAGAAGAGAAGACTCCCTGGAAAAGACCCTGATGTTGGGAAAGATGGAGGGCACAAGGAGAAGGGGACGACAGAGGACGAGATGGTTGGACAGTGTTCTCGAAGCTATGACCATGAGTTTGACAAAGCTGCAGGAGGGAGTGGAAGACAGGAGTGCCTGATGTGCTCTGGTCCATGGGGTCACGAAGAGTCGCACATGACTAAATGACTAAACAACAACAAAGGAAAAGCGAAACATTTCAGGATCAAATCAGAAACTGGGACCATTTCTGTAAATCCGAGACTGTCCCTGGAAAATAGGGGCACTTGGAAGGTCTATTTTGCCTGCTGAAAGTCCCAGCATCTCCAAGTCAAAAGGTTGATGCCTAAAACTCTTGAGATCTTCTGCCAGTCCATGGAGGCTTTTCTAAGCTAGTTGTCCCAAGGATCTGACTCTGTATAAGGGTTCCTGGGTTCTAATGTCTTGATAAAGAAAGAGTCCGCTGCCAGTTCTGATAGCTTCTGCACACAGGGCGCCATCTTGTCCTTTGTCTCAGGTGGCAAAATGTATTGTGCCAACCCTGAGGCAGACCATACGCAAGCCAGCTCCTTCACCAGCGAGACTCATAATGTTTGCACAGTTGATATGTGTTAAGTTGCGGGTGAACATATCAGACGACACAGCGATTCTTCAAACAGCTCTTCTTTATTCACAGGCCAGAACAGAACTGAACTGAAGGGTTCAGCCAGCCTGCTTACAGAGAGCTCCACTAGAACGCAACAGTAACCATTTCCTGTAACTATCCAATCACTGAATGTCACTTTCGATCCCTTATTTGCATATGTGGACCTGAGTGAAAACTATCTACAGTATCCCCCTGCTAGCCCAGGGTGAGAACTTCAGTACATAACAGTATGAGGCAGCTTCACGTGAGGTACAGCGTGGGCCACTCCTGAATCTGAAATGGTTAATGTTGAGCCGAGAGGATGTTTCTCGCCACTCCCATCTGAAACGGAATTGTGAACGCCAAGCAAGAATCACCGCAAATAGATGGAGTGGCAGGACTTCTACCTTCGGGCAAACAAAGCAGAGCTATGGAATGTTGTTTATGCTCCTCTTTCCCATAAACACTGCCGAATAAAGGCAGGGAGCTCTTTTTATCTTTTGTTCGGCAATTTCTTTCTGCCACCGGCAAGAGATCTTCATCTTTACTCCTTCTACCCCTTCTCGTTTATTATAGCCCAGCTATTCTCATCTCCAGCTAAACTATTCATTATTTCATTCTCTCTTAAATTGTCTTTTAATTACTTGGCAGACTCAAAGCATCTAAATGTGCATTAGTTTCCCACATCATCTGACACTCGCTCATGCTATGATATTATTAGAAATAATTGCAGAGCCCTGTAACTGAACACAGCACTTTATTAACACAAAAGGTCACAGGAACTGTAGACTCTGAAGGAACACTTTAAGAGCATTCTGCACCAACCTTCAGGTGCAACCCAAGGAAAAATCCACTCCTCCCTTCACTCCTGCAAGACTCTGATATCCTATAACATGGGTAGGCAAACTAAGGCCTGGGAGCCGGATCTGGCCCAATCGCCTTCTAAATCCGGCCCGCGGATGGTCCAGGAATCAGCGTGGTTTTACATGAGAAGAATGTGTCCTTTTATTTAAAATGCATCTCTGGGTTATTTGTGGGGCATAGGAATTCATTCATATATTTTTTTCAAAATACAGTGGTACCTCATGTTAAGTACTTAATTTGTTTCGGAGGTCCGTACTTAACCTGAAACTGTTCTTAACCTGAAGCACCACTTTAGCTAATGGGGCCTCCTGCTGCTGCCACGCCGCCGGAGCCCGATTTCTGTTCTCATCCTGAAGCAAAGTTCTTACCCCGAGGTACTATTTATGGGTTAGCAGAGTCTGTAACCTGAAGCATCTGTAACCTGAAGCGTATGTAACCTGAGGTACCACTGTATAGTCTGCCCCCCCACAAGGTCTGAGGAACAGTGAACCAGCCCCCTGCTGAAAAGGTTTGCTGACCCTGTCCTATAACATGTGGCTTTAGCAAGACCCACCCGATGAAAACAGGGACGTCCCATTCCATAATGATAGTTTTACTATTTATACCCCACACATCTTACTGGGTTGCCCCACCCACTCTAGGCAGCTTCCAACACATATAAAAACATAATAAAACATTAAATATATATTTAAAAAAACTTTCCTATACAGGATTGTGTTCAGACAGCTCGGGTGTTGGATAACTCCATACCCTCCAACATTTCTCCAATGAAAATAGGGATGCGGGTGGCGCTGTGGGTTAAACCACAGAGCCTAGGATTTGCTGATCAGAAGGTCAGCGGTTCGAATTCCCGTGATGGGGTGAGCTCCTGTTGCTCGGTACCAGCTCCTGCCAACCTAGCAGTTCGAAAGCACGTCAAGTGCAAGTAGATAAATAGGTACCGCTCCGGCGGGAAGGTAAACGGCGTTTCCGTGCGCTGCTCTGGTTCACCAGAAGCAGCTTAGTCATGCTGGCCACATGACCCAGAAGCTGTACGCCCATCTCCCTTGGCCAATAAAGCGAGATGAGCGCTGCAACCCCAATGTCGGCCACGACTGGACCTAATGGTCAGGGGTCCCTTTACCTTTACCTTTAAGGGAAAGTGGGACATTCTGGGATCAAATCAGAAACCGGGACAGCTTCTCTAAGTCAGGGACATCCCTAGAAAATAGGGACACCTAGAGGGTCTGTAGTATTGGTAAATTAAAATGCAATGCAATGCAATGCACTTCTGTGTGGCAAAGAAATCTCAAATGGATCTGAACTGGAAGACCAAAACAGAGGCGGAAGGGGTTAACAGCTGCTGCTGCTGCACCTGCCATAATTTCATTAATAAGGGTTTGTGGGGTGTTTCTAAGCTCCCCTTTGACAATCATTGTCGCTAAGATTGATGTGTGCACCGAATTGTCTGGCTCCAACTGGTGATAACTTGAGTTCGAACAAAGAACCTCCAGGAGGCTTAAAATGCAAGGCAACTGGAGGGAAGGTGCTTAGGTGTTTGACAGACAGCCTGGGCAGATAAGGCAGCTCATTCCATGTCTCCTCATAGGTTAGTGCCTATCTGCTTTCCTCTTCAGCATGGAATTAAGCCATGGGAGGGGCTGCAGCGCTGAATTGATTTGGGGATCTTGTGCCAATCAAATCCCTGTTCTTCTGACTGCTCGCATGCAGAGGAAGCTAACCTAACTCTGGCTATAGAAATTGCTTCATTAATTATTTTTATTAATAATATGCTGCCCTTTATCAAAAGACCCTGGAGCAGTGTACAGCTTTAAAAGCACAACTTTAAAAGCGAGGTCCCGGCCAAAAAAGAATGGCAACTTAAATGGATGGAATATGTGCAGCTTGCAGATTGAACATACAGTGGTACCTCAGGTTACATACGCTTCAGGTTACAGACTCCGCTAACCCAGAAATAGTGCTTCAGGTTAAGAACTTTGCTTCAGGATGAGAACAGAAATCATGCTCCGGCGGCGCAGGGGCAGCAGGAGGCCCCATTAGCTAAAGTGGTGCTTCAGGTTAAGAACAATTTCAGGTTAAGAACAGACCTCCGGAACTAATTAAGTACTTAACCCGAGGTACCACTGTATAGAATAAGAGAACAAGAAGAATGTACGTTTGAAGAAGACTGGAAAATGTTTACTGAATATATGGGTGGAAATTGTGTTCATTTAAAAACGCTGGTAGCGTTAAGATGAATTCAACAGTGTAAATGAGTTTGATGGATGTAACAATGGATTGCTGAAGGGTTTAGTTCATGGAAAATATGCAGGGATGTATGGTATGCAAAAAACCACGGAAAGTGAAGAAGGGAAATCATCGATTTAAGGCTGCTTAAATGAATGTTTTGGAATGTAAATTAGAAAATTTAAGAAAAAATATACAATAAAGTAAAAGCACATTACAGAGCATCAATGATAAAAAAAACATACTAAAAAGCAGACTGACATTCTAATAATAAAATAGTCATCATGATGACAGTCCTGTCCCCCACACTTTCACAAACCATTGGTTATTTAATAGCCATAGGTCTGGGTGAAGAGGAATGTTTTTGCCTGGCACCTAAAGACATGTAAAGACGGCACCAGCCACCCTGGGGAGAGCCTTCCACATTCAGGGAGCCACCACAGAAAAGGCCCTTTCTCTTGTTGCCACCATCTAAACCACTCTGGGATGGGAGACATAGAGAAGGGCCTCAGATGGCAAGCACAGGGTCTGGGTCAGGTCGTTTGGGGAGCGGTGGTCCTTAAGGTATTGCGGTCCTGAACCTTTATAGGTCAACAACAGCACTTTGTGTTTTTGTGTGTGTGTGTGTGTGTGTGTGTTTTTTACAGATGATATTTATTGAATTTTTAGTTACATACTATACATACACATACATTATATTTCACATTTGTTCTTGCTCTCCCGAGCTGACTTCCCTCCTTCCTTCTTCTGGCTTTTTTATGTCCTCTTTGACTTTTCGCATTCTCTTTATCCATTTTCTACAAGATTGTTCTTCTTCATTTTTTCCATTAAATGTCCGTAAACAAATAAATCTTTCTATATATACAGTTCACAGAAGGTAGCACTCCCTCCCAGCTCTCATATGGGACCTTTTCTTCTTATGTTGCTACTGAATGAATGAATGAATGAATGGACAATAGTAATTTAATGTCATGTGTCGTTTGGACCTCAGCACGCGAGAAACGGTTTTACTTTTTGTTTTAAACCCCCCTGCCTCGATTACTGTTGGAAACCCACACTCTAATTTTGTTCGTTATAGTTTTGTGTCACAAAACCTCAGCAAGCTCTTGTAACAGGCTAATGAGAGAAGGGGTGAACAATATCATTTTTCAGGGCTGTCGTGCACTGTTTCATGAGCGCCTAAATGCCTTATATAGAGAGTGAAATATGGGAGTGACTGCGTAACAATGACCTTTTCAATATTCTTCCTTTTCATTGGCTCCCCGTTCAAGGAGTACCAGCAAGTTTAGTGCCATTGTTACACTGAGAGGAGGAGTGGAAATGCCAGCCAGTGAAAACACAGAATATTGAAAAGGTCAACATGGTACAGCATGCTGCTGAAATTCGTATAGCCATTAGAAGTCCAATATTTCATCTCATGGTAAAGAATTATAATGAGAATTGAAAATGGCACCACATTAATTCATCTTTATGACGAGAACAGCAATCAAAATGGAAGCATATACATATCAGATATTCTTTTTGCAGTTTTGAAGAATATAGAATGGGCATGTGAAAAGGATTTTATCCCTCCAAGTAAAAGCCCAAACCAAACCAAGCCTTCTGTTTGCCATCACTTTTATTAAGTTTGACCAACCCGTAGTGGCACTGATAGTTCCAGAATCTCTAAATGATGGGAAGGAATGACAACAACAAAAGAACAGCTCTTGAGAGGAGGTTCACCAAAAGCATTTTCAAAAATATCAGAATGCCATAGAATGTAGTG
Organism: Podarcis raffonei; assembly: GCF_027172205.1. Classification (NCBI taxonomy): domain Eukaryota; kingdom Metazoa; phylum Chordata; class Lepidosauria; order Squamata; family Lacertidae; genus Podarcis; species Podarcis raffonei. The sequence continues at coordinate 129,394,187 of NC_070602.1, read as the reverse complement.
ATCCACACTGGTTTAGAATCAAAATGCTGCCATGCTCACAATCAAAATGGAGGCGAACCACTGCCAAACCTTAGTCCCATAAAAGACAGGATATAGAGCCGAATCTTATTGTAAGTGAACTAATGGGCCTCATTTGGGTGAAAAGGTGGCCCAAAGGTTTAGAAATAGACAATATTTTCTAAAATTTTCTCTGTGGACCCTTGAGTCTGTAATGCTGAGAGGTGGGGTTTTTAATGCTCACCTGTTTAATAATAATAATAATAATTAATAATTTTTTATTTATACCCCGCCGTTCCCAGTTTAAAAACTGGGCTCAGGGAGGCTAACAGCAAATATAAAACATTTATTAAAATGCAACTTTAAAACAGCATACAATACAACATAAAATGCAGCATCAATATCAATAAAATTCAAAAATTCGGGGGGCATTTTTGGGAAAAAACCAAAACCCCAGTCAGTAGACATTGAATGACCACCAGGGCTAGTTGGCCAAGTTGGTCCTACTAGGGCCAGCAAGGAGGTGTGTGAATAAGGGTTTCTTCATAGAAGAGGAAAGGGAAAAGGGAATAGGATCAGGCTAATTCAAATTGAAGGCCAGGTGGAATAGCTCTGTCTTACAGGCCCTGTGGAAGGAGATCAGGTCCTTAAAAAGGAAAGAAAAGACCATTTCAACCTTACAAGTAAGGGAAAAAAATAAGAATTGGTGCACTTGGGGGAAGCAAACTATCTCATACCCTCCAATATGAAATGGCCCCAAACCGAGATGCCATATTCCAGGTCAGCATTCCCATGTGAGTCACTGTAGAGCACCTTCTTGGGGATCCTGCCATCTTCCATTCTGTGCAGCCGTCTACCAGGAGATTTTGGAGCACTTCATGCTTCCTTCCACAGATGAGCTTTATGGGGATGCTGACTTCATTTTCCAGCAGGACTTGGCACCTGCCCACACTGCCAAAAGTATCAAAACGTGGTTCAATGCCCATGGGATTACTGTGCTTGATTGGCCAGCAAACTTGCCTGACTTGAAACCCATAGAGAATCTATGGGGCATTGCCAAGAGAAAGATGAGAGACATGAGACCGAGCAATGCAGAAGAGCTGAAGGCTGCTATTGAAGCTTCCTGGTCTTGCATAACACCTCAGCAGTACCACAGGCTGATAGCATCCATGCCACGCCGCATTGAGGCAGTAATTGATGCAAAACGGGCCCAAACCAAGTACTGAGTACATATGCATGCTTCTACTTCTCAGAGGTCCAATATTGCTCTATTTGCAACCCTTGTTTTGCTGATTTCATTTAATATTCTAATTTTCTGAGATCGTTAATTTGAAGCTTTCATCAGTTGTATGCCATAATCATCACAAATTATAACAAATAAAGGCTTGACATATCTCGCTTTGCATGTCATGAGTCTATCTCATATATTAGTTTCACCTTTTAAGTTGAATTACTGAAACAAATGAACTTTTCCACGATATTCTAATTTTTTGAGTTTCACCTGTAGAATAAACACAAAATAAAACATATTACCAAGACTTCTCAAAAACTTGTACCCTTTCCTGCTGGTCCCTTTTTATCTTGCAATTAGTGGCAAAAATCAACATTCGCCATGTTTCTGACATTATTCACTGTAACGCTTTCAAGCTGAAATTCCAAAATCTCACAACTTTTCCCGAGTCTTTGCATCGGGATAGTTGCTTGCAGCACTTTAAGGAGTAGCATTCATCCCAAGTCAAGCTAGTGCCTTCAAGATCCATTACACTGCAACAATCTTTATACCCCAGGCAGGGCCTTTAAAGTCTAATTATTTATACAGTTAAATAGGTTTTACCGCACAGCTAATAACAACTGCTGGTTATTAATAATTCATGGCCATTCATTTGGGAGACCAGGCCTTTATGATTTGCCTTTGTCAACATGCAAAAATCAATTACCAGTCCTATCCAGGTTGGGGGGTCTTGAAGATGAGCTATCTGCTAGCCTGCTGAGCCATTGTCAATGTGCAAGACAGTCCATGTTGACTGAGAGATGCGCTCCGAAGGTAAGAGTATCTAGGGCTGCAGCCTTAGAGAGGCAATGTTCACTTTTAGGCCTGTGTAGCTAAATTGTTAAACATTTAGCAGTTTTATGAAACATGGGTTTTAAAAGTCTGCGGAATTTTAAATTGGCTAATTTGCAGCAGGTTGCCTTTTCAGAACACCTCTTTCCTACTGGGATGTCATACTAATTGGTTCTTAATTGAGACATGTGCTTCCAATTTTCTAAATCCAACAGACTATGAATCTGGAAAAGACAGGCAGGTTTTAGGCTGTGATTCATTCATTTCCATAGGACTGACAAATATGTTTAGAACTGGTGCCTATGCAAATCTATCGTAGGTGGCTTTCATCAGATCTCTTAATGGATATTAATTATCCCTTAACAAGCTTTAACCACATTTTTGTTCAAACAGTTGGAATGACCAAGCAGGTATCTCCTTTGCATAGCTGTCAACTTACAGATTTGAAAATAAGGGGCCAGCAGCCTTGAAAATAAGGGACCAGCAGCCAAAATAAGGGACCTGCAGCCTCACCTGTTCCAGGCACTCCAGTCTTCCTGTCCTTCTGCAGTCTGGTCAAACTCATGCTGGGTAGCTTCGACAACACTGTCCAACCAACTTTGTAACCAGAGGTTCAACTGAATAGAATCTGAATCACATGCACCACAAGGCCTATGCAGCCTCAACTTAAGATGGCTCCCTGGCCTGGCTTTGCACTGCAAAGTTTGCAGCAGCACGTGCAACAAAATGGCGTCCAGCATTCAAAAAACCCCTCAGCTTGCATTATCTAGCCACACACAAGGCATGCAAGCTCCACCCCCCCAGTCGTTCTTAGACTTCTTATTGGGTGAGCAACACAGCCAAGCAACACAGTTGGAGCCTCCCTCCTCCCTGGCTGGCAGGGAGGGAGGGAGAGGAGCTGCTTCCTTTGAAATTTAAGGGAGATCATTTAAGGGACATTTAAGGGACATCTATCAATAAGGGACAGCAGCGGGACATGGCGCTGGAATAAGGGACTGTCCCTACAAATAAGGGACACTTGACAGCTATGCTCCTTTGCCAAAGGATAGCGTGTTGGGTGGAGCTGATGATTTAACTAACTTTGTTTGTGGTTGCCATCACATAAACCCAGTAACTGTGTGAAGCCACTTTTATATGGAAGAACATGTACAAAGGTTACAACCAGCTGGCTGCGAGATATCATGTAGGCCTTTCTCACCTGTCATCACTCTCTCATGGTCCTTACTGGTAACCTCTAGGCTGGATTACTAGAACGTGAGGCTGCCTCTGAACCAGTTCAGAAACTTGAGCTGGTGCAGAATTTGGCAGCCAGGTTGCTCACCGGGGCAAGACAATTTGAGCATATTACAGCAATTCTGGACCAAATTCGCTGGCTGCCAATTAGCTTCCAGGCCCAATGCAATGTGCTGTTTTTGACCTGCTGTTGTTGTTTAGTCGTTCAGTCGTGTCTGACTCTTCGTGACCCCATGGACCAGAGCACGCCAGGCACTCCTGTCTTCCACTGCCTCCCGCAGTTTGGTCAGACTCGTGTTGGTAGCTTTGACAACACTGTCCAACCATCTCGTCCTCTGCCGTCCCCTTCTCCTTGTGCCCTCCATCTTTCCCAACATCAGGGTCTTTTCCAGGGAGTCTTCTCTTCTCCTGAGGTGGCCAAAGCATTGGAGCCTCAGCTTCAGGATCTGTCTTTCCAGTGAGCACTCAGGGCTGATTTCCTTCAGAATGGATAGGTTTGATCTTCTTGCAGTCCATGGGACTCTCAAGAGTTTCCTCCAGCACCATAATTCAAAAGCATCACTTCTTCAGCGATCAGCCTTCTTTATGGTCCAGCTCTCACTTCCATACATCACTACAGTGGTACCTCGGGTTAAGTACTTAATTCGTTCCTGAGGTCCGTTCTTAACCTGAAGCACAACTTTAGCTAATGGGGCCTCCCGCTGCCGCCGCGCAATTTCTGTTCTCATCCGGAAGCAAAGTTCTTAACCCAAGGTACTATTTCTGGGTTAGTGGAGTCTGTAACCTGAAGCGTCTGTAACCCGAGGTACCACTGTATATTATCATTATCATTATTAGTATTTCACACAATACCTTTAAAGACCATTCAAAGTCCATTCTTCCACTCAAAGAATTCTGGGCATTGTAGTTCACCCCTCACATAGAATTCCAAACAACCCTTAGCAAACAAGAATTATTTGAGGGCGGAGAACTGCTATAAAGGTACAAACCTTTGGTATTGCCAAACAACTTGAACCTACAATGTACTGCATAGCATGACAAGCAGCTTTATAAGAGCTGTCTTACAAAGTTGCTCTCCTGTCATATATATATATATTGCAGTTAATGGACTCCTCTTTAAAAGGAGTGTATGCAATGCAGAACTAAAATTACTATTAAGCTATGCTTGCTATAGAGAAGGATCCCTGCTGATGTGTAGTTATCTGGCAATGACTTAGCATTCATTTATCCAAAGGGGGCAATCCTTCTGCCATAAAATAGAGCAATGTATGGTCAGGAGGCTACCCTATTCTCTGTGCCCACTGAGATCTTTTTAAAATTCACCGCAGCTAGGAACATAATCAAAAAGAAACAGTTGGGCAATGTTCCTAGCCATGGGGAATGTTATTGCACCTGCTTGCCAGGCCCAATGAGCAAAGTGACTTAAGTAGGTTGGTGAGAAGTTTTGTAGCAAAGCACCAGAAATTAAACTTATCTTGTACCAAAGGCTGGAGTAGCTCCTTTGAGTGTCGCTCCTGGGGTGAGATTAGTAGAATAGAGAGGTTTGAGTGTTTGTATCACTGGCAAACCAACACTGAGCTTAGATGAGAAAAGAGGCTCCTCACACATCATACAAACTACTGTAACTGTTCACAATCTATAGTAGTAGTAGTAATAATAATAATAATAATAATAATAATAATAACTTGTCATTGTACAACCTGTGTACAATGAAATTAAACGAGCCTCCCTCGCCCAAACACTCAATCTCTTACCAAACAACACACCACCTCGCAATTTCGCAATGTTATTTTTCGTTCTACAGCCTAACAGCCCACGGATAGAAGCTATTTTTTAGCCTGTTGGTACAGCTGATTATACTTCTATATCTCCTGACCGAGGGTAGAAGATTAAAGAGGTGATAGCCGGGGTGTGAGTCATCCCTGAGAATTTTTCTCGCTCTCCTAAGGCAACGATCCCTTGTGATGTCATCTAGCAGACTCAAGGGACAGCCCGTGATATCAAGTGCCGTATTCACCACCCTCTGTAGAGACTTTCGGTCCGTGGCTGTCAGGCCAGCATACCACACTGTGATACAATACGAAAGGACACTTTCTACTGTGGACCGGTAAAAGGAGTTCATCAGTTGTTGTTCAACATTATTCTTTCACAAGACCCTGAGGAAATGGGGTCTCTGTTGGGCCTTTCGGACCACCTGAGTTATGTTGATTTTCCAAGTGACGTCCTCACTAAGGTAAACTCCCAGGAATTTAGAGGAGGAGACTCACTTCATACAGCGCCCCCTGATATACAACAGGGCAGGTTCCCCTCTCTTCCTCCTGTTCACAACCTACTATGACCATCTTTTGTTGGCATCCATCTGTCTCGAGAAACAATAGATTTCACCTCTGGAGTCAGTAGCACTCCCTGGGGTGCAAGCCTGGGAAGTGTGTATAGAAGTCCTGAGCTGCCTGACTGGGAACAGTTATGGACCACTGGTATTAAATTTACAGCATGCAATGCCTTAAGAGAGAACATTATGAAAATGGTTTACAGATGGTACATGACACCAGTCAAGCTAGCAAAAATCTACCACTTGTCTGATAATAAATGTTGGAAATGTAAAGAAGCTGAAGGTACATTCTTTCACCTTTGGTGGACATGCCCAAAGATCAAGGCCTTTTGGGAAATGATCTATAATGAAATTAAAAGGGTATTTAAGTATACCTTTCTGAAAAAACCAGAGGCCTTTCTCTTGGGCATGGTCAGCCAATTGGTGCCAAAGAAGGATAGAACTTTCTTTATGTATGCTACGACAGCAGCAAGAATACTTATTGCAAAACATTGGAAGACACAAGATTTACCCACCCGGGAAGATTGGCAGATGAAGATGATCGACTACATGGAAATGGCAGAAATGACCAGCAGAATTCGAGACCAGGGAGAAGAGAAGGTGGAAGAAGAATGGAAGAAATTTAAAGACTATTTACAGAAATACGGCAAAATTAAAGAAGTTTAGAAAGAGACTGGTATTAAACAATTTGACTTTTGCAAAAGTTGTTTTTAAGATTGTGTGTAATATATTATTATGAAAAAGCAGGTAATGTTAAATCAGAAGGATTTGCTAAAATAACAAATTAAAATAGAATGCAAAAAGGGAGGCGAGAGGAAGTCAAAGGAACAAGTTAATGAAAGGACATTTTGGAACGTTTAATTTTATGTGCTGTTTTTTTTCTTGTATGTGTTTGATTGTTCATCTTTCTTTCTTGCGTTGTATTTTTTCTTCTTTGTGTCTGTGTAGTGTGTAGTGGTTTTTGTTGTTATTGTTATTGTTGAGTTTATTGTTAAAACCTCAATAAATATAAATTAAAAAAAAAATAGAAGTCCTGAGCTGCCCAGATGACAAGACCCCCCTCTTGACTTCACTTAGGTGGTCAAAAGGAAAGATCAACATGTTGGGCACCAGCTTGGCTGCAGGAGCTGCTGGAAGGAGGTGTACATTTGTATCTCTGGCAAACCAACACTGAGCTTAGATGAGAAAAGAGGCTCCTCACACATCATACAAACTGTTGTAGCTGTTCACAACTAATAATAATAATAATAATAATAATAATAATAATAATAATACCTTTATTGTCATTGTACATCTTAGGGACTCCATTCTGGATTTGTGTAGCCTATTCTTCTCCAGGAAATAATCCAGAAGATAGAGGAGGTTTGGGATCAAAGTTTTCCTTTTCCTAGATGGGCTACCTTCTTAGGTTGATGAGCCCTATCCACCCCTCACTTCCCTCCACAGCTCATGCAGAAACCGCCTTCTTGACTGTTGGATCTATTATTGTATTGTATTGATCTTTATTACGGCCATCGGCCCATCACACGACAGTTTCCCATACCAACATAATGTACTTAAACCTCCAAATTTAAAACCACCAAGACTTACAAAAAACAGACAAGAACCAAAGCAAAACAAAAACAAAAGACCAACATCATACATTACAACAAATTTGTAACATAAACATCGCCCTCTACTCATAAATTAGTAGAAGACATCAATGGTGAAATCACCTAATTACATCCTAAAACATAGATCATAGTTTAAAGAGATTATCCGAGCCGCACAGGAGTTCGTTTCTCTTCTTTAGGGATAGGACGCTGATCAAGAATCTGGCAACCATGAGTGATCTTAGGGGGTCATCATCATTTAATAGATATCTCAGTTTGGCTTCATTCGTATCATCGGCAATTCCCTTTAGATATTGAGCAAGATCTATTATTGGTCTTGTTCCTTCAATCTTCCCGAGCCTGTCTTCACATGCCTTAAATCACAGAGGAAAATGCCAGCTGGAGTGGGAGGCCAGAAATAAGTGCACCTGCAATGTGGCAATTGAGGGGGAGGGGTTTTCTTCCTGCTTGGCCAACCGGTCTTGAAAACGAGCAATGACTCCTCCCCCAGCAAGGATTTTCATGTGACTTTGATCGTCCAGTCAGAGAAGAGGAACCATCCTAGGTGGGATATGATTGTCTAATAGTTAGAGATTTGGGTGAAATTTTGGCCAGTTTGCATTTCAGTGGAATTTACCTAATCCATACTTCTCAGATACGCACACTAACTAAAACACAGCTGTCTTTCAAAATTTGCCCTTCTACATAGTCCATAGTTTTGTTCTCCAATCAAACAAAACATATATTAGTGAAAGACTGGATTATTGTAACTCGCTCTACGTGGGGCTGTCCTTAAGACTGACCCAGAAACTCCAACGGGTGCAGAATGCTGCGGCGAGACTCCTTACGGGGTCTTCGCTGCGAGATCACATTCATCCGGTGCTATATCAACTGCACTGGCTCCCGGTGGAGTACAGGATCAGGTTTAAGGTGCTGGTTTTAACCTTTAAAGCCCTATACGGCCTAGGACCCTCGTACCTACGGGACCGCCTCTCCTGGTATGCCCCACAGAGAAACTTACGGTCTTCAAATAAAAACATCTTGAAGGTCCCAGGCCACAGAGAAGTTAGGCTGGCCTCAACTAGAGCCAGGGCTTTTTCGGCTGTGGCTCCGACCTGGTGGAACACTCTGTCACAAGAGACTAGGGCCCTGCGGGACTTGACATCTTTCCGCAGGGCCTGCAAGACAGAGCTGTTCCGCCAGGCCTTTGGCCAGGGCACAGCCTGACTCCCTCCCTCGGCAATCTTCGTGGAGCTCTGGCACAATGGTTGCCAGTGGCTTGATTTGAATTAATTTTATAATGAATGGTTTTAGAGTGTTGTTTGTGTTGTACTTTTGTATTGTTTTATTGTTGTTAGCCGCCCTGAGCCCGGCTTCGGCTGGGGAGGGCGGGATATAAATAAAATTTATTATTATTATTATTATTATTATTATTATTATTATTAAAGTAGCATACAAAAACACAACATACATACATACTAGCAAAAACTGCTTGCAAAAATAAGGTCTGTTGGGAGAAAATCATATTAAAATGCTGGTGAATTTTCATGAAGACTTTTTTGTTTTTACAAGGTATGCTGATGCGGAAATCTGTAGAACTGAACTTAAGAATGGCAAGCTGAGAGACTGAGCTTGAACAATTTGTCCATCTCTACTGCAGGTCTACAAAGAAGACCCTATGGAAAAGGAGGAGGGAATTGTTGGAAGCAAGGAAAATTTACACCAAAGTTATCGGAACTCTCAGGGCTCATTGAAGAAAAGAAGACCTATTTTCCACACAAGGTGAGCCCCTGAGGTCCTTAGTGGGCTCTGCTGCATAAGAACTGGTGGTCCAAAGGGAAGGCACAGAAGCAGAAATTGCAGCCTGAATAATCGTGGCCCCAGAAAGATGGTAAGTTATTTATCTTCCCTGTCCTTTATTTGATTGTGACTGTATTGTGAAAGTCATTTGTTAGCTCTTTGGCAGCCTCTTGGGGCTATAAAGTGGGATATAGGTATTCAAGAGTATTTTCCACCCATCAAAAGTCATGGAGCAAGACATCTTTAGCTACGTTGAGAAAGTGATTGTTATTAGCAAGCAAGCAAGCTAAACAAAACACAGTTACCTCATCCCTTGATAACACCGTGATGGCATTTCCATTTCACGAGGTCATAAAATGTCGTCACTTTCTTCAGCTAGCTAGTTTCCACAACAAACTTCCTGGAAACCACTGTCGCCACCCCCAAATGTGAAACTCAAAGGGAGAGGGAGGGAGAAGGGGGAAGTGTTGCAAGAGACCAGAAATCCTCTCGTCTTTGGCTTATTTATCACCAACCAAGGTGTAGGAGCTCCTTTATTGCAAATCCTGCCTAGCAATTTAGTGTGCTGCCACCGTGCCAGCCTGATGACACATCATCAAGCTAATTACACTCATTCACTAAGTGCCTGTCCTTCTTGTTAGAACAAGAACGGTGAAAAGCTAGTTAGGGGAAAAAGTACTGCAAGGAGATATCACGGCAGTGAGTTGGCACAGGAGAGGGATATTTGTCTGTGTAGAGGCTCTGTAATAAATGAAACATCTGGCAGAGGAGAATGTATTGGCAGGATTCTTCAATCTTTCCAAGGAACTGACAGCGTGCTCTACAGCCATGTGGCAGCAGTTACAAAGAGGTTCTCTGAACAAACTAATATAGATTATGTCAGCCTGTCATTAATTCTAACCAGACTGCTGATATCTCTTTTTCCCCAAAGAAGGAGAGAAAGAAAGAAAGTATTAAGCTTGATGTTGTGCTCTCTCAAAATGGGGATATATGAGAAAGATATTTCACTAAATAAAGAAGGGCCTGGCAACTATATTTAAAATTGGTGCCAGGGCTGCAATCCAGACAGCTGTATGTGGATAGCAACCTAGCCTGAATCTTTTCCCTTTCACCACTTGTCCGAACTGGAGAATGCAAAGTCTCAGCAAATTCATTCTTGCTGTTCATGCGCATGCGTTTGCTGTCATAGTGTATGTGGGATATGATACATAAGTAGCAGTCAAGTGCAACATTCCTTGTTTTCCTAGAGTGGACATGTGGGGGGAATGTTTGGTCCAGCCAGTCGAAAACTTCCTGTTTCCTCCTGGCTGGGACATACTTGCTTTGCATGTGACTAGAGGTGGGTGTGACCTTACCTGTCCAGGTAACAAAAGGGACAAGGCAGGTAGCCATCTCTCTTTTTGACTTCCTCCATTGTAGGACCAGCAGCTTTTTAGCTAGAGATGCTCTGTGGTTTCATCTAACCGAGGACAAAGGGACTATTCCCATATGGAATAGCTCCATATGTATATACTTTGTAACTAAGTCTGCCTTCAGGGATCCAACCGTGAACAGAAATGTGAGTAAACTACTTTTATATACTTTACACAAGATTGTGGCATGTTTATTCTTTTAAGAGGGATATAAGGGAACTTACCAGGAACCTAATAGTGAGAAGCTTAAACAAGCCTGCAACCAGCTATCTGCTGTGCATGTAAAAAGGGGAATGTAAACTCTGCTAAGTAAAGGAACTTGCTAGCGCAAGTTAGGAAGGATATTAAGAAACAATATATCTTCTCCTGCCTCCCTGAACATTCCCACAGTGTACACCTGTGCATTAATGTATCACATGACGGTGATGACTGCATTTCATACATAGTAGACGAATCTAGTAACTTGTTGTCTTGTTACCTCATCCTGCTGAAACATCATAAAGCTAATTATTCTTATAGGGAATGCAGAATCCGTGGGGCCACTCTGAACCTCAGCAGGTGAACCCTGTGTGTGGCACAGGACATCAGATTCCACAGCACACCCAAGAAGTTTACAGACCTAAGAGGAAACATCCCTCTAAGGTTAAAAAAAGATCAGGAGCACTTTTCCAATGGGTCTTTTTTTGTGACAGACATATTTTCCTTTGTGGGGGGAAATGGGAATTTTTGTGTGCTTACAGGCATGCAGGTCTCCAATTTTCAGAAACCGGAAAATATCAAAAGGATGAATCCTATCTGTTTATGGATGTACAGGGAAGGCTCTTTTTTTATTTAACCTATGTGCAAGACTTTTTCAGGGGGGACTCACAGGAACTCAGTTCCAGCATCTCTCAAGTGAGCGCTATAGCCATTCTAAGAGAACAAGCGAGTACAGGCACCTCTTTTTCTAGAAAAATAGCCCAGAGCAGCTTATATGGGTGCAGTTTATGGTTCTTCAGATACATTCCTGGGCAGTATGCTTGAAAAACAGAAATGAGCTGCTCAGAAAATGGAAGCCAATTTCTAAATGTGGAACTAGCGATATAGGTCACAGGCCAGAGTATCAACTGACTACCACAAACTTTAGGGAGTTTTCCTTCTCATAATCATGGATTGCTTTGAACTGTGTTTTTTATTACCTGAGGGCATAAAGTTAGTTAGCTATCCACACAACAATTATTCAAGGCGGGTTATGATGATTCATAAAACATAGATGGAGAAACTAAACGCTAAAAGAAAAGTGGAACTTCCACATCCAAGGCCACCCAGTGAATATCGCTGAGCACAGATATTAAACAAGATTTGTGCCAAATGTTTTGTCTACAAGATGACACCATTGCCCATTTGGGAGCCAAATATGCAAAGGAGGTACATATCTCTACGCCAGCCTGTCCAGCTGTTAAGATTTGCAGGCCCGGTCCTTCTTGTCATCTCACCAATGGGTTCAGCCCATTGGGTGTGATGCAGAACAGGGCCTTCTGTGTAGTGGCACCCCATTTATCAATCGCTGGTGGGGTTTCAGTGCCACCTTAAGACCCATTTCTTCACTCAGGTGCTTAGAGGAAATTACGTGAAGGGGTGGAGCACCTAAAACTGATTTCTCCATTGCTATTGATATGAAACTGTTTCCATGTCATGGTTGTATCGATTATTTAGATTTATATTCCATGAGCAGTTTTACTGTTTTAATGTGAATCCTGCCAACAGCCTTGGAGTCCTTTCGGATGAATGGCATTTAAAAAATGAAATGAATTAAATAATCAGCCTGCAAAACCTTGCTAATTTTCACTGGTTCTGCAGCAAAAACATTTGCATCTTCTTCCCACGTGAATTTGCTGGATTGTGTGAAAAAACAGTGCCACCCCCTGCCCCCTAAGGGATGTCGGTGCTAATCTGAATTGTATGGGAAGAGCGGCAAAACATCCTTGCTGTTGCATGGAAACCAGACCACCCTCAAGAATTCGGGCAGCAACTGTACCACAGACTCAGTGTTTGAATTAGGCCTTCGATGTCACGATGACTCTCCTCTGGGAAATGGCAAGATTGCATCCATCTTTTATTTGACATCATCCTAAAAGTTTGTTGTTGCTGTTGTTATCCCTTGTCATATTTCTCCTGTGCGTCACCTGTCTGAAGGCTTGATGGCTTCTTGGAATGGTTTGTCTTTTGACTCCATTCTTCACTTAAGAGCTAGCTGCAAGTTCAGGGGGGAAAATGAGGAATAAGGCAGCCTGAATTAACCTAGTGCACTCCTATGGGAAGGCACCAGGTTTCATTTTTACCATGGTGATACAACACAACTGCACTCTGCATCTGACACTTACATAATTTGGGGGGGGGGGACGACAGACATGATTCAAACTCTACATCTAAAGACACAAAAGACTGTGCAACAGATAATAATAATAATAATAATAATAATAATAATAATAATAATAGATTATTTATACCCCCACCCATCTGGCTGAGTCTCCCCAGCCACTCTGGGCGGCTTCCAATCAAGTGTTAAAAACAGTACAGCATTAAATATTTAAAACTTCCCTGAACAGGGCTGCCTTCAGATGTCTTTTAAAGATAGGATAGCTGCTTATTTCCTTCACATTTGAAGGGAGGGTGTTCCACAGGGTGGGCGCCACTACCGAGAAGGCCCTCTGTCTGGTTCCCTGTAACCTCACTTCTCGCAATGAGGGAACCACCAGAAGGCCCTCGGCGCTGGATCTCAGTGTCCGGGCTGAACGATGGGGGTGGAGACGCTCCTTCAGGTATACAGGACCGAGGCCGTTTAGGGCTTTAAAGGTCAGCGCCAACACTTTGAATTGTGCCCGGAAACGTACTGGGAGCCAATGCAGATCTCTCAGAACCGGTGATATGTGGTCCCGGTGGCCACTCCCAGTCACCAGTCTAGCTGCCGCATTCTGGATTAATTGCAGTTTCCAGGTCACCTTCAAAGGTAGCCCCACGTAGAGCGTGTTGCAATGGTCCAAGCGGGAGATAACTAGAGCATGCACCACTCTGGTGAGACAGTCCGTGGGCAGGTAGGTTCATTGTCATTCTAATGACCATGGAGCAAATTTAACAAAGATTTTATAGTGTATTTTCTGTGCTAACATTTCATGGGTTTTTTTTCTCCCCACACTCATGCATTAATTTTGGGACAAAATTTTGGCAGGGGGTTGGACTCGATGGCCCTTGTGGTCTATTCCAACTCTATGATTCTATGAACTTTTATAAAGAAAGAGAGTTGCTTGAAGTTGACGTGACATAGAGGATACAATACAATGGATGGAGGGGGAATACAATTTTTTTGAAAAGGAGAATGGAATCAGAAATTTCATAGACTCCTTTAAGCAGTCAGCAGGTCAAAATGAATGTTACCAGTTTCTCTAGGTGAAAAATACAGGGATATTAGGCGACAGAGAACAGCTTTTTTATTTTACAAATTAGGCAAAGACACTGCCTGCTTTGCAAATGTGATGTTGCTGCTTATTTCACAAATGAAGCCATTTCACTAGCTTAGCATAGAATACAACTTGAAGAGTCTTTTCGCTCCCAGAATAATAGCATATATACCTTGCATCAAAACTGACTGCTGCAGGTAAGTGATCAAAGACATTTAACCTAAAAAGCGAAAATTGAATCAGCTGTGGTGGGAAAGTAGGCTACCACTTTAATTTTGTAAACCAGCAGAAGAAAAATCTAGACAATGAGCAGCATATGTAGGCATCAGTAAATTTGCTTGCCCTATTTGAAGGCTCCAGCTTCCTCAAAATAAAATATTTATTGCAACCTGCTGCTGCTTAAGGCTACCTTAGCTGTCAGAACTCATACATAAAAATATTTCTTCTCCCCAAGAGTGCCATTCATCATTCAACCAGTAAATATAACTCACGTCATTGATTATGCCGTGATTATATTTTCTCTTTTAAATGACTGTTAGAATCAAGTTTTAAAAGAGCCATTAGTTTCTCCTCTAAACAATCTTCCAGGCTTTAAAATGCTTCATTGTTTTAGTAAATTGCTATAGTCTAGGGTCAAAATCCAAAACGGGATATCTGTAAAATTCTCTTGTTTCTTGACTGACTTGTCACTGAAGTTCCTTATACATTTTTAAATGTCTAGAAGCATCTTTATAAATAGCAAATGTCTTGATCACCATTTGTGTCGGAATAATCAGAAATGATTATGACCCTTCAGAAAAACGTACTGGGTAGAAACCAGCAAAACTCTGTTGTGATTAAACCCCATTGATTGGAATAGGATTTTAATGTGCATTTAGTTGCACAAATAACAACTAAGGAGCAGGTCTTGTCAACAGATTGTGTGTGTGTGTGTGTGTGTGTGTGTGTGTAGGGGCCTCAATCCAAATGCAGTGTATTGGACCCAGAAAATCCTGTTGGCGTCCCTGCCTCTATCTCTTGTGCAATAGTTAATGGAAGAGCATTGTGGCCAGACTTCCTTCTGCTAACTGCTTGGCTCCAACCCCTTGTTTTCTACAGAATAAATTTTCACTCCATAGAACAGGCAGTTCTCGAAGGGCGTAGTGCACCACACCACTGTAGCAGGAGAGGTTGGCAAGTTTGCCAGGATGTTTCAAGGACAAACAAAGAAACATTTAAACATTTCAGTGCAGTGTAGTATATAATTATATTTCGGGAATGATTCATGTTCCTATGTCGCTGCATTGTTTTATACTTTCCAGATGTCCCATGATCATATTATAAAGTAGTTGTACTCCGTGTTATAAATCAAGCACAGCTAGGGGTTGTTTCTTTTTGTTTTCCAATGTATTCCTTATCAATAAAAAGAATTCGTGTGGCGTGGGCAAATTTTTATTCTGAAAGTGTGGCCCAGAGGAAAAAAATTGAGAACCACTGCCATAGAAGCTGATGAGAAATTGGCTATGTAATGCAAATCTTCCATTTCCAAACGTGAATTACTTCTAGAGCAGTGGTTCCCAACTATTTATTGGCCATGCCCCACCTAAAGGTAAAGGTAAAGGGACCCCTGACCGTTAGGTCCAGTCATGACCGACTCTGGGGTTGCAGCGCTCATCTTGCTTTATTGGCCGAGGGAGCGGGTGTACAGCTTCCGGGTCACGTGGCCAGCATGACTAAGCTGCTTCTGGTGAACCAGAGCAGCACATGGAAACGCCGTTTACCTTCCCGCCAGAGTGGTACCTATTTATCTACTTGCACTTTGACGTGCTTTCGAACTGCTAGGTTGGCAGGAGCAGGGACCGAGCAATGGGAGCTCACCCCATCACGGGGATTCAAACCACAGACCTTCTGATCGGCAAGCCCTAGGCTCTGTGGTTTAACCCACAGCACCACTCGCTTCTTGTTCCCTATTTATATAGTTCAATAAAGGTTCTTGCTGTTATCACTGTGTCTTGCCTTGTGGGAACCCACGTACATTTCAAAGCCATTGTACCAGACTCTTCAACCATTACTTTTTCATGGCAGTGGGGTACTGCACCATACACATTTATCTCAACCTAAAGATTTTTTGCAGTCCTCGGAAGGAAGTTGGTTTTTAGGAGAGAGGAAAAGATTGTAGGTTCAGGCAAGGTGTCAGATAATTTCACTTAGGATGATGAAATTACACGAAGATCCATACATCCATTATCTTCAAATTAGGTACCACCTGCTTCTCATAACAGTCTTATATGAATGAGGAACACTGAGTTTAATTAAGGAGCACATGTGGGTGGAACAGGCTTTCCAACAGCAGTGAGATTATTAATGGACAACTATATTGAAGTTCTCCGCGTTTCTGAGAAGCTAATTACAATGTAAATTTAGTCTTAAATTGTGGCTTTGCTGTGGGATAGGAGTTGTTAGTTGGTAAGCTTTTTTTTCTTCAGATCCTGGGGAAAACATTGGTTTGCCACTACAAATTATTCCTATTCTCTTATTTAGCTGCATGAAACTTCTAAAACAGTTCCACTTTTTAATATATTTTCAGTCTTCAGCAAAACGGAAATTTAAAAGGGGGTGCACCAACATGCACATCAATGCTTTATTACCTTTGTATCTCCCCTCCCACATTGTCAATAATTTAGGGATTATCAACTCGATATAACAGGGACACAACTCCCCCCCCCCAAAAAAAGTATTCCGCTTTTTCAAATGCTGAGTAAAATAATATAAGATTGTCAGTTTGCATTTCCTACTGCAGAAAGAATTGATCTGAAGTGTAGAGATCTTTCCTATTCTAATTAATTCAAGAGGGTTCTGGAAGCTTCTCTGTGTGAAAGAAACTTCATGATGTTTGGGTTATTCCTTCAGAGAAAGTAAACTTTTTGTTATGTACTGAGTTGAATAGGATCCAAAAGGCAGCAGTCTGATTGGTCCTAGAACAATAGGATTCAGAATGCAGCAGTATGATTGGTCCTAGAACAATAGGATTCAAAATGCAGCAGTCTGATTGGTCCACAGGAGCCACCCAATCCAGCTCCAGGTGGAAGCGAATCCGCAACCTGATTGGCCTACAGGTGAATCCCGGAATTAGCCAATCACGTGGGGCCCATTATGTAAATAATGTATATAAAGCAGACATTCTGGGGGAACCTCCATTTCTCCTCGCCACTATGAGCTGAATAAAGAGCATGAAATCCACTCTCGACTCCAAGTATATTTCACTTTTCCAGGATAACAGTCTAGTCTCCTTCCATATATCTTCTTGGAAGATGGTAGAGTTTGTTCCCTTACCCTGGCATTTTGAAGTTTCCTTGCTCTGAGGTTTCCACAGCTCTCAGTGGATTTGCTTGATTTGAGTACCTGATTAAATAATAACAGCCGTCTCCGCCCTGATAACTAAAATGGGGCACAGAAGAGAAAAGCTGACTCCTCCAAATGCTGCTAACGGGGTCTCCTCAGCTCAAGTGTACTCCCTGGCTTTTTCTGAGGCTGTTACTCTGTGCCTGAATCATTTGGGCAGTTGACATACCAGAAGTCTGATATGTCAAAATCCAGTTGTTGCTTCCTCGTCTTACCAGTTTCAGAAATAAATGCATCTTCTTTAGCTTCTAGGAAGAATGCAGTCACCATAGCTTTTCTGAGAGGTAACGGTAAAGGTAAAGGACCACTGGCAGTTAAGTCCAGTTGCAGACGACTCTGGGGTTGCTGCGCTCATTTTGCTTTACAGGACAAGGGAGCCGGCGTCTGTCCACAGACAGTTTTTCCAGATCATGTGGCCAGCATGACTAAGCCGCTTCTGGCTCAGCGGAACACTGAAACCAGAGCAGCACACAGAAACTCCATTTACCTTCCCACCGCAGTGGTACCTATTTATCTACTTGCAGTGGTGTGCTTTCAAACTGCTAGATTGACAGGAGCTGGGACCGAGCAACAGGAGCTCACCCCATCACAGGGATTCGAACTGCTGACCTTCTGATCGACAAGCCCAAGAGGCTCAGTGGTTTAGACCACAATGCCACCCACGTCCCTTTTCTAAGAGGAGTATTATCCAATTCCCCAATTTCTCCCCAATCTCTCTCATCAGAGATGAAAATTGTGGTGGATTGTCCTTCCTTCCTGCCTTCCAGTTTCAACCAAAACATTAGTCCAGCATATCTGGCCCCCTCAAGTGCTTGCCTTGGTCATAGTTGATTTCAGTCTTGCACTGCTACTGTGATGGCCTGGGATTCAGACTCGGAGGCTGAACCTGAGGAATCCCAGCCTGCACAGGAGTCCCCACCTCCAGAACTAGCTGAGCTGAGGCTGGGGCATGAGCCTGAAGGG
Source organism: Podarcis raffonei (assembly GCF_027172205.1). Classification (NCBI taxonomy): domain Eukaryota; kingdom Metazoa; phylum Chordata; class Lepidosauria; order Squamata; family Lacertidae; genus Podarcis; species Podarcis raffonei. The sequence goes on along the minus strand of NC_070602.1, from coordinate 129,375,978 downwards.
TCCTCACCTGTGCTGGATCCTCAGGTGCAGGCACCAGCTGAGTCTGCTCTGGCTCCTGAGGTGATGGAGGACCCATTGCCTGCAGGTGCTCCACTCTCAGCCCCGTCAGGGGAAGCTGAGGTTGCCTCTGGGTCCAGTAACCCTCCAGCCTCTCCTGAGCTGCAGAGGCTCAGGGCAGAGAGGCGGAGGGAACTAAGTTCCCACAGGAGGAGTGCTTGCCTCCAGGCCAGGAGAGGCGAGTCACCTGTGGACCGCGGCCGCCCTATGCCTCGGGGCCGATAAAAGCCAGTCAGCCCCAGTCCCAGGTTGCGGGAGCAACATCGTTGGTAACCTGTTCCTGCCTGCACCCTGTCCTGCTCTTCTGCCAGAGTTCCTGACCTCACCCGACTCCCTGCCTTGGATGCCGCTTCAGCTTTGATGGACAGCCTCCATACCACACCCTCGACCTCAGACTGGACTCAGACCTCGCCACACGGTTAACCCTCGGGACCAGCACAGCTACTGAGTAGCAGCTACTCCCTTCTTGTGGCAAGCGATTTAATTAAGTTGTGCTAGATGAACTACATACTGTGACAGTTTCTCTCCTGGTTTCTGACAGCTGGGGTTTCCACAGAAACTCTTCTCTGCATTCAGTGCTCCCAAATGCACTCCCTAAGGCATCAAGATATTCCAGTGGAGTATCATCAGGGTTACTAGCTCAAAGCGGCCTAATCACCTCAGCAGCAGGTTCCCTCAGGCTTTCTGCTATTCTTTCCTTCTTCTCTTGCTCAGTACAAGTTCCCTCTTGCTCTGTGTAGCTGGCATGAGATAATCAGTCTAGAGTAGTCAGTCCCTGAAAAAACATCTCAGTCTCTGATCATTCCCACATCCATCCCCTAAGGTCCCATGACCTGAGTAATGGCTTTTAAGGAAGTGTCTTACGTCAGAGGACGTGAAGGGAGCTCCATACAATATTTCTTCACTTTTTACTGCGGCATGCAGCAATGATGGACCTTTCGTTGGAAATTGCAGCTGGGCAAAGCTGTTGCAGTCATATACAGCCTGAAGGCTTCCTCCTGGTATCTTTTTTTAATAATAATTTTTATCGAGTTTACATTATTTTTACCATAATAACAATCATAACATCACCTATAAAGGTAAAGGGACCCCTGACCATTAGGTCCAGTCGTGGCCGACTCTGGGGTTGCGGCACTCATCTCGCTTTATTGGCCGAGGGAGCCAGCGTACAGCTTCTGGGTCATGTGGCCAGCATGACTAAGCCGCTTCTGGCAAACCAGAGCAGCGCACGGAAATGCCGTTTACCTTCCCGCTGGAGCGGTACCTATTTATCTACTTGCACTTTGACGTGCTTTCAAACTGCTAGTTTGGCAGGAGCAGGGACTGAGCAACGGGAGCTCACCCCGTCGCAGAGATTCGAACTGCCGACCTTCTGATCAGCAAGTCCTAGGCTCTGTGGTTTAACCCACAGCGCCACCCGCGTCCCATTTAACATCACCTATAGCCATGCTCAAACTGAGCCTTGACTTCCCCCCCTCCCACTCTTTGGCTTTCATAAATATTCACTTATAACTTAGTATTTCTATATCAACCTATTTACCTTCTTTCATGCTTATAAAATTTACCTTAATACTCGTAAAGAGGTTCCAAAAAATTAACATTACAAAATATTTTAACTCAAGCCTGCAAATGTTTTCAAATGTTTACAATGTTCTCTCATATATTGTATAAATTTACTCCAGTCCTTTTCAAACAGCTCTTTGCACTGGTTTCGTATCTTACCCGTCAGCTTCACCAGTTCTGCATATTCCACCATTTTGGTCTGCCATTCTTCCAATGTTGGAAGTTCCTGCTACTTCCATTTCTGGGCTAAAAGTATCCTCGTGGCTGTGGTAGCATGCATAAATAAATTTATATATTTTTGGGGAATTTCTTCTCCAGTTATACCCAACAAAAATGCCTCTGGTTTTTTGATAAAGGTATTTTTTAAAACCTTTTTCAGTTCATTGTATAACATATCCCAGTAGGCTTTAACCTTAGCACAGGTCCACCACATATGGAAGAAATTCCCCTCCTTTTCCTTACATTTCCAACATCCCTTGTCTTGATTTCTATACATTTTAGCAAGTTTAGACAGCGTCAAATACCACCTATACATCATCTTCATTAAATTTCCCTTAAGTGCTGTACATGCAGTAAATTTAATTGTTTTTGGCCACAATTTTTCCCACATTTCAAAATCAATATTGTGACCCAAATCTTAGGCCATTTAATCATAACCATCTCTTTGGTTATGATTCATCCTTTGTGTGCCATTCCAGTAATAACTTATACATTCTTGACAATGTTTTCCTTTTCCTATCTAACAACTCAGTCTCTATTTTTGATTTGGTATTACCAAAACCCGGCTTCCTACTGGTATCTGTGTTGGGTGTATGGGCTGCAGAAGCTCAGTCAAGTGGTTAAGTTCACCACAGAAAACAGCCATTTAGCAGAGTTTACTAGGCTAACACCAGCGATACACTACCATACACACCCACACTATTTACCAGTGTTACAAGTACAGTGGTACCTCGGGTTAAGTATTTAATTCGTTCCGGAGGTCTGTTCTTAACCTGAAACTGTTCTTAACCTGAAGCATCACTTTAGCTAATGGGGCCTCCTGCTGCCGCCACGCCGCCAGAGCCTGATTTCTGTTCTTATCCTGAAGCAAAGTTCTTAACCTGAAGCACTATTTCTGGGTTAGAGTCTGTAACCTGAAGTGTATGTAACTTGAAGCGTATTTAACCCAAGGTACCACTGTACAGTGGTACCTCTGGATACAAACAGGATCCGTTTCGGAGCCCCGTTTGCATCCAGAGGTAAATGTAAGACGCGTCTGCGTGTGCACGGGTCGCGTTTCGCCCCTTCCGCGCATGCGCATGACGTCATTTTGAGCGTCTGCGCATGCGCAAGCAGCGAAACCCAGAAGTAACGTGCTCTGTTACTTTCGGGTCGCCACGGAGCGCAACCCGGAAATACTTAACTTGAAGCTACTTCAACCCAGGGTATATTGTAGTCTTCTCTCTCTGAGCCCAGAGAGGGCTCTTTGCTTCACAGTCATTGCTGTGACACACAGCTGGCCTGCCAACAGGCCTGGTACCTGAAGCCAGCTCCCTATAGAGCACATCCATTTTCCAATCTGGGCATGACTGAGCCAGCATAGATGTTGCTGAGACGGGAGTGTGAACATGCTGGGATTGTGGGCTTGGGAGAGCACGTCTTTGTTTGAGACTCTGTCAGAATCTCCCTCCACCCTCAGACAGGCAGGGAGAGCAGTTCAAAAATAATAGAATAATTGTGGAAAAGAATACGCAAAATACATAGACTTGTTTTTTGTATTTACAATAGTTTTTTTGTATCTACAACGAGTGAAATTAATAAACAAAAAGTGAATGGCATTTCTCTTCTCACGTCTGGATGCCAAGTGCCAGACACTGTTATCTATGCTACAATAGCCCTAAAGAGGTAAATTAATTTCAGAATGGCCAGGAAGACACACAAAATGAGGGTAGATGGGGATACGCTTGTTCTGTTTTGCCAGAGGGGGTGATAACCGAGTGACACTCTGTGGCTATGTGACTGAAGGCTTTAAAGAATGCAAATGTGCCATCGATTGAGCATTTTAATTCTAACAGAGCACTAACTGCATGAGAAGCGTTCTTCAAATGGTGGAGTATTCATGGAGAAAAACAATTGCATTCAGAACTTGATGACAAGACATGCGTGAGATGTGTGAAATCTACAAATATCTGCCTTTGATAAGAACAAGTAAAACTAGGGGAGGGGAGTTATCACAAATTGCTCTCTTCCAAAACAGTAACTGTTAACACCCATATCTAAACAAGCCTTTATGTTCTTATGCACAAGCTAACTTCAACAGGAGTGGATTTGAGTGTCTTCTTGAACGGCAATATGACAAGAAGTAGCAATTAAATGAGATACCCAATCCCTTTTGGAGCAGTTATTTTATAATCTGGGCTACATGAGAACATGCCTTTTTTGCAGTATCTCCTCAGGAAGGCTCATTTGGTGCCTTCATTATACATCTTTAGGTACCAGGTGAAAATCTTCCTCTTCAACCAGGCCTTTAGCTGATTAACATTCTATGTCCTATTAAATGGTTTTCTTTTGGGGGAAGATACTGGTTTGCTTTGTTCCTGTTCTTAATTATGCATTTTGTGTTTTTACTTTGTATTTTTATGCTGTGAGTAGGGACGCGGCTGGCGCTGTGGTCTAAACCACTGAGCCTCTTGGGCTTGCCGATCGGAAAGTTGGCAGTTCGAATCCACACAACGAGGTGAGCTCCCGTTGCTTTGTCCCAGTTCTTGCCAACCTAGCAGTTTGTTTGTTTTTTTAAAGAATATTTATTAAGTTTTCCAATTTTTTAAACAAACAAACAAACAAAACAAACAGAAACATTAAACAAAGGCATAAATTTCATAAACCGTACTTTTAAATAACAAATTTCTCAGACCTCCTCGTACTTCTCCTTCTTGTATCCCAATTAAGATTATTTGTTCAGCAAATCCTTCATTTAAAGCATTACAGCTTGTAACATTACCTTATTTTTCAAACCCTTTTTTCCCCCATCTATGTTCTTATATATCATTGCAACTAGAAACCTCTCAATTTCAATCCAACACCATCTAACTTTCTGAAATTTTGCAATATTTCTGTAAATAGTCCTTAAATTTTTTCCAATCTTCTTCAGCCGACTCTTCTCCCTGGTCACGGATTCTGCTCGTCAATTCTGCCAGTCCCATACAGTCGATCATTTTCATCTGCCATTCTTCCAGAGTGGGTAGATCTTGCGTCTTCCAATACTTTGCAATAAGTATCCTTGCTGCTGTTGTGGCATACATAAAAAAAGTTCTGTCCTTCTTTGGCACCACTTGGCCGACCATACCCAAGAGAAAGGCCTCTGGTTTCTTCAAGAAGGTATATTTAAATACCTTTTTCAATTCATTATATATCATTTCCCAGAAAGCCTTAATCTTTGGGCACGTCCACCAAAGGTGAAAGAATGTACCTTCAGTCTCTTTATATTTCCAACATTTATTATCGGGCAAATGATAGATTTTTGCAAGCTTGACTGGGGTCATGTACCACCTATATATCATTTTCATAATATTCTCTCTTAAGGCATTGCATGCCGTGAATTTAATCCCGGTGGTCCACAACTGTTCCCAGTCAGCAAACATAATATTATGTCCAACGTCTTGTGCCCATTTAATCATTACAGATTTAACCGTCTCATCCTGAGTATTCCATTTCAGCAGCAAGTTATACATTTTTTACAAGGTCTTAGTTTTGGATTCTAGCAATTCTGTTTCCAATTTTGATTTTTCCACCTGGAAACCAACTTTCTTGTCCAAATTATAAACCTCCCTTATTTGGTAATAATGAAGCCAATCTCGCACTTTATCTTTCAATTTCTCAAAACTCTGCAGTTTCCATCTGTCCCCTTCTAGTTCCAAAATTTCCCAATATTTTGGCCATTTAGCCTCCATGTTAAGTTTTCTCTGAGCTTTAGCCTCCATTGGTGACAACCACCTTTAAGTTTTATTTTCCAATAGATCTTTATATCTAGTCCAAACATTAAACAGTGCTCTCCTGACAATATGATTTTTAAAAGCTTTGAGTGCTTTCACCTTGTCGTACCACAAATATGCATGCCACCCAAAAACATTGTTAAAACCTTCAAGATCCAAAATGTCTGTGTTTTCAAGAAGCAGCCAATCTTTCAACCAGCAGAATGCTGCTGATTCATAGTAAAGTTTCAGGTCTGGCAGGGCAAATCCACCTCTTTCCTTTGCATCAGTTAATATCTTAAATTTTATTCTAGGCTTCTTGCCCTGCCAGACAAATTTAGAAATGTCTTTCTGCCACTTCTTGAAACAATCCACTTTGTCCAAAATTTGCAAAGTTTGAAACAAAAACATCATTTTAGGCAATACATTCATCTTTATAGCTGCAATTCGACCCAACAAGGAAAGCTTCAAATTTGACCAAATTTCTAAATCTTTTTTCACTTCAGCCCAACATTTTTCATAATTGTCTTTGAACAAATTCCCATTTTTAGCTGTCATATTAATCCCCAAATATTTCACTTTCTTAACCACAGTCAGGCCTGTTTCATTTTGGAACTTTTCTCTCTCTATCGGTGTTAAATTTTTCTCAAGAACTTTGGTTTTTAACTTGTTCAGTTTAAATCCTGCCACCTGACCAAATTCAACCTAGCAGTTTGAAAGCACACTAGTGCAAGTAGATAAATAGGTACCACTGTGGCGGGAAGGTAAATGGAGTTTCCATGTGCTCTGGCCCCTCTCACAGTGTCCCATATGCCAGAAGTGGTTTAGTCATACTGGCCAAATGACCTGGAAAAACTGTTTGCGGACAAACGCTGGCTCCCTTGGCCTGAAAGCCAGGATGAGTGCCACACTCCAAAGTCGAATTTGACTGGGCTTAATGGTCCAAGGGTTCTTCTCTGTTACCTTTATGCAGTGAACCACCCTGAGATTTTTGGATGAAGGGCAGCTGTCAGCGCTGCCCAAGGTCCCAGCTCACACAAGACCAACGCTGCTTCTTCCTCAAGTTAAAAAGTCTTTATTGAAGTTCAGTTTCATTTCCAGACGCGCAGCGCGCAACGCTACGTCTATGCCTCAGACCGTAGAAGTCCCATCTGAATCTCCTCCCCCCTGACACCAGCTTAAGATTCTAGCCTTACTCCACCTCTTCCTCTGTTCCTTCTTTCTCTGGGTCCTCCTGCTAGTCGGAGTCTCAGCCCTCCTCGATTCTTCTGACGCTGAGTCCGCCGACTCTTCTCCCCCCCTCCTTCGGGCCTTAGGACCTGGCTCCCAATCCGGGTTTTCTGCTGTCCCGCGCTCCTCCACATTTGAACTTGGCGCGCGCGCGCAGCCTCCCACTTTCCTTCTGACCGTTACACTTGTGTCACTGCTCCCTCTTTCGGGGAGGCTAGCTGGACCTGGCCTTCCCTCTGTTTCCCCACTCCCCGATGGAGGAGAAGCTGGTCCTGACTCATGTGACTCTTCCCCCCCCACTGTGCTCTGGTGGGGGAACTGGTCCTAATCCTCCACTACTCCTTTGGGACTCCCCTCTGGTTCCTTGTTTATGGATCGTCCCCCCTGGGACTCGCCTCGCCCTTACCATAGGCGCCCCCTCCTGGGAATCTTCTGATTCGCTGGAGAAGCTCATGGAATCTCTCGGGCCACTGTCATATTCCCCTACGCTCCCCTCTGATTCCTCTCCTCCGCTCTCTATTTGCTCTCTCCCCTGCTCTTCTGCTCCTGAGCCTCTGACATCCATCCCCCCCTCGAAGTCCCCCCTTCCCCCCTCCCCCTCTTCGGGTGTGGGATCCAGGTTCTCCAGCGCTGGGGGTGTGAGTGCTGGCTTCCGTTCTCTCCCCCTGGTGTGCAACCGGCCAGCGGGATCAGGCCCCCCCACGATGGGTTCGTCGACGTCGACTTCCTCTGCTTCCATTTCTCTGCTGTCATGCTCAAAACCAAGATCCTCCCCCCACACGTCCATGTCCTCCTCTCCACCCGGTCTCTCGGGTGAGGCTGTGTGCAAGGGCCCCCTCAGCAGTTCCCTGCTCCACCCCACTTCTGGTTGAGTGTCCCACCAATAGGAGCGGTCCGTGACAAACCCCGAGAACGACTCCTCCTGGGAGCTCATCCCAGGCGTCGGCTCCTCATCTGAGGAGAAACCCTGGAACGTGCTGGCTGACAGTGTGGGTGTGAAAAGCCAGTCGTCGAAATACTCCGCCGGCATGGGTCTGTGTGGGAAGATCGAATGGAACTCGTCTTTGAGGTAGTGCTCCTCTACGGCATAGCACGGCACCCACTCGTTGGCGCTGGCCGGAGTACCCTCCCTGGCGAGGAGCTATTCAACTCCCTCTTCCCCCCATCTGGAGTCCAAAATCTCCGTGACCTCGTTGAGTGGGGTCGCCCTCTATGGTCCCTCCCCTGTTGGCGATGGGCTACGTGGGGCTGGTGCGGTCCCTGGCGCCTGAAACCTGTGGGGTGCCTTGTAAGGTGTGAGCACTGACCTGTGAAAGACTGGGTGCATTCTGGAGCCCTCCGGGAGTGTCAACCGGTAGGCCACTGGATTGATTTGTGCCGCGACCTGGTAAGGTCCCAGCTGCTTGTGCCCGAGCTTCTTCTTAGCTAGCGTTCTGGCCGGCACTGCCTGAGCTGCTAACCAGACCCAGTCCCCTACCTGTATGTCTTCCCCAACCCTCCTGTGCCTGTCTGCCTGCACCTTGTAAGCGTGTTTCGCGAGTTCCAAGTGCCTTCGGAGTTGCTCATGGACCTCCTGTAACTCTGCGGCTAAGTGCTCTGCCCCCCGTGGCTCCCCCTCCCCCTCGGTCTCCAACCCCGGGAAGGTTCTGGGGTGGCGCCCATTGTTGGCGAAGAACGGTGTCACCCCTGTAGACCCGTGCTTCGTGTTGTTGTAGGCAAACTCGGCTAGCGGTAGGTAGTCCACCCAGCTCGAGGGCTGTTGATTGGCGTAGCATCGCAGGTACTGCTGCATGATGGCGTTGACCCTCTCCGCTTGTCCGTTGGTCTGCGGGTGTCGTGCCGACGCTAAGTTGATCTTGACGTTCAGGATGTCCAGCAGCTTCTGCCAGAAGTTCGAGATGAATTGGCGGCCCCGGTCGGACAGGATGGACCGCGGCAAGCCGTGAGCTTTGAACACGTGGTCTATGAACAGCTTGGCGGTCTGTTCCGCTGTGGCCACCTTCGCGCACGGAATGAAATGCGCCATCTTGGTGAAGAGGTCTACGACCACGAGTACCGCTGTTTTGCCGCGCGAACTGGGCAGATCTGTAACAAAGTCCAGGGCCACTTTCTCCCATGGTTCGAGCGGCGTCTGCAGCGGTTCCAGCAGGCCCGCCGGCTTCCTGTGTACTGGCTTGGCCCTTTGGCAGGTGTCACACCTGGAAACGTAATCCGCAACTTCTCCCCGCACCTTGGGCCACCAAAAGTCCCTGGTGACTAATTCCGCCGTCTTGTCCTTGCCGAAGTGCCCAGCGCTGGGCGCGTCGTGCAGCTGCTGCAAGACTCTCGCGCGAAGGTCGTCTCCCGGTACGTAGAGAGCCCCTTTACGGAGGAGTAGTCCGTCGCGTATCTGGAACTCGTCGTCCCTCGCTGTGCCGTTTCGCACCTCCTCCATCTTGGATTGCGCAAACGAATCCGCCTGTAGCGCGCGACGGACTGCGTCCAGGTCCACTGCGGCTGAAGCGCACGCCCACACCTCTGGTGCGAAAATGTGTTTGGCCGCTGCCGGTGCCGCTTCCTCGAGATACTGCGGCTTCCTGGATAGCGCATCCGCCATGACGTTGTTGTCTCCCGGGATGTATTCTATCCGGAAATCAAAATCTGCAAAGAACTCCGCCCAGCGGATGTGTCTCTGGTTCAGGAACTTCGCCGTGCGCCAGTACTCCAGGTTCTTATGGTCCGTGCGGACCTGCACTGTGTGTCTGGCTCCAACGAGGAAGTGCCGCCACGCCTTGAAGGCTGCATGAATGGCCAGCAACTCCCTGTCCCAGATGGTGTAGTTCTGCTCCGACGTGCTGAGCTTCCTGGAGTAGAATGCGCACGGTCTCCAGTCCCCTTGCAGATCTTGCTGCAACAGGACCGCCCCCACCGCTCTGTCCGAGGCGTCCGTTTCAACCCTCATCGGTTTGCTGGGGTTTACGTGTAGCAGCTGTTCTTCGGACGCGAAGAGACGCTTGAGCCTCCGAAAGGACTGCTCCGCCTGGTCCGTCCAGGTGAACTTCTTCTTCTTGGAGCTGAGGGTGTCCGTGATGGCCGCCGTCTCCTTCGCGAACCCCTTGATGAACTTGCGATAAAAGTTGGCGAAACCGACGAACTTCTGGACCTCCTTCCGGTTGCGCGGGCTCTTCCAGTCCAACACTGAGCGGACCTTGGCGCTGTCCATGGCAAGTCCCTTGTCGGACAGCTTGTAGCCCAGGAAATCCACCTCTGTCGTGTCGAACTGGCACTTCTCCAGTTTGGCGTAAAGTCTGTGCTCCCGTAGTCTCTGCAGGACCTCCTTGACGTCCTCCTCGTGCGCCTCCTGCGATTCCGAAAAGATCAGGATGTCATCTAAGAAGCAGACGCACTTCTTGTAGAGGAGTCCCGCTAGCACGTGGTGCATGAAAGCTTGGAAACAATGGGAGCCATTTTGGAGACCAAACGGCATGACTCTGTATTCATAGGTTCCTAAAGGCGTAAACATGGCTGTCTTCCACTCGTCTCCCTCCCGCATGCGTATAAGGTTGTAGGCCCCTCGTAGATCCAACTTGGTGAAGATCCGTCCCTTCCTCACCGTCGCGAGCAGGTCGTCAATTTTGGGCATGGGGAATGCTGTGGGCTTTGTCCTGGAATTGATGATTCTATAATCCACTATGAGCCTCCATTCGGGCGTGTCTCTCTTCTTCACGAAAAACACGGGACTGCCCCCCACTGCTTTGGATTCCCGGATGAATCCCCGCTTCAAATTGCGATCTATGAACTCCCTGAGTTCTTGCATTTCGTCTTCAGACATGGAGTACAGTCTCCCAGTCGGCAGCGTCGCCCCCGGCAGGAGGTCAATCTTGCAGTCGTAGGGTCTGTGGGGAGGCAGCTTGTCTGCTTCCTTCTCGCAGAAGACTTCCAAAAAGGCCTTGTACTTGTTGGGCACCGCTTGCACCATGCCTAGGTGTAGCTGCGGTGCATCCTCTTGCCCCTCTTCTTCCTGGCAGGTCTGGATGCAGTGCACTGCGCAGTAGGAAGAGCAGAAGGTCAATTGCCGCTGGTACCACGCTAATGCCGGGCTGTGCCTATCCAGCCAACTCATGCCCAACACTATGGGCGTGTCCGACAGGTGGGTGACGTTGAAACTGATGACTTCACGGTGGTTCCCAATTTGCATCACCAGAGGCGGTGTCTGCTGTACCACCTCTCCTCCCAGTATCTTCCTGCCATCTACCGTGACAACATTTAGGGGCGTCGTGGCTGGCAGGAGTGCTATGCGATGCTGCTTGACGAAGTCCAACCCTACAAAGTCTGCGTTGCTACCAGAGTCAATGGTAATAGGGACCTCCAGGGTGAGCCCATCGGGCAGCTGGAGCGATGCAGTGAGTTGCACCACTGGTTTGGGTGGGAGGGGGTCTGTGGGCTGCAAAATCTCTGGGGACTGCTTCACTGACTCGCCTGGTTGAGCCCCAGTGCCTCCGTCTCCAACCAGGCTTCGTCGTTTCCCTGCTGCTGTTCCCCCTGCTGAATTGCTCCTTTTACAGTTGCTGAGGCTGCAGTGTGCTTCTGGAGCCTCTGGGGACACTCTTTGGCCATGTGCAGTGCACTGTCGCAGATGTAACACTTCCTGCTCCCTCTAGGAGCCTTCGCCTTGACTGCTCCTGGTGTTTGGGCTCTGCTTGCTGTCTGAGCCCTTGCACCTCCAATCTCCATTGGCTCCTCTCCCCTCCCCAGCGGAAGCGTTGATTGAGCACGCTCTGTCTCTCTGGGTAGGAAGGGAGTTGTTCTAACTGACGTGTGTGCTCTTCGTCCCTCCTCCCTGCTCCACGGGCGTTCTTCCAGGCGCACCCCAATTGCGAGCGCCCTTTGGACTACTTCTGTGGTATTTTGGGGTCTCTCCCCCCTCGCCGGCTCATCTTTCACGGCTCCATTCAGCCCCTCCCAGAACAGATCCCTGACGGCAGCTGAGTCCTTCTGCCAGCCCAGCACATTTACTAACCCAAAAAAGCGGGAATGATACTGGCGCACCGTCGCTTTTCCTTGCCGCAATCCATGCATTTCCCTTCTAGCGACATCCACATCCACCATTGATTTAAAGCAAGCGTCCATGGCTTCAATAAAGGTGCTTGAATCTTTGAGGGCGGGGTCATTTTCGCGTAACAAGGTTCGCAGCCACGACTTAGCTTCCCCATGCAGATGAGTGATTATGAAACCCACTTTCTCCTCCTCATCCCTAAAGTCTTTCCGAAGCAATTTGAGCGCGAAAACTACTTCTGCTCTGAAGTTAGGGTACTGCTGCAGGTTCCCGTCAAAATGGGTCACAATACTCACCCCCCTTTTCCCGAGGCCAACTCCCTCCGGCTTGGCTCCCAGCTGCCCCTCCTTTCCCCATCTGTCCCACCTGGCTTGCAGATCCTGGCAGAGCGCAGCTGTTTCTCCTTCCTTTTTCTTAGACGCAGCCAATTCTGCGTAGAGCGTTGAGACCGCTTCCTGCAGTTGCTTGACTTTCTCCTCTGTAGTCATCTTTGCCTATCTTCGTGAGCTTGCAGAGTTTTTTTTGAGATGGGACTTACTGTCAGCGCTGCCCAAGGTCCCAGCTCACACAAGACCAACGCTGCTTCTTCCTCAAGTTAAAAAGTCTTTATTGAAGTTCAGTTTCATTTCCAGACGCGCAGCGCGCAACGCTACGTCTATGCCTCAGACCGTAGAAGTCCCATCTGAATCTCCTCCCCCCTGACACCAGCTTAAGATTCTAGCCTTACTCCACCTCTTCCTCTGTTCCTTCTTTCTCTGGGTCCTCCTGCTAGTCGGAGTCTCAGCCCTCCTCGATTCTTCTGACGCTGAGTCCGCCGACTCTTCTCCCCCCCTCCTTCGGGCCTTAGGACCTGGCTCCCAATCCGGGTTTTCTGCTGTCCCGCGCTCCTCCACATTTGAACTTGGCGCGCGCGCGCAGCCTCCCACTTTCCTTCTGACCGTTACACTTGTGTCACTGCTCCCTCTTTCGGGGAGGCTAGCTGGACCTGGCCTTCCCTCCGTTTCCCCACTCCCCGATGGAGGAGAAGCTGGTCCTGACTCATGTGACTCTTCCCCCCCACTGTGCTCTGGTGGGGGAACTGGTCCTAATCCTCCGCTACTCCTTTGGGACTCCCCTCTGGTTCCTTGTTTATGGATCGTCCCCCCTGGGACTCGCCTCGCCCTTACCATAGGCGCCCCCTCCTGGGAATCTTCTGATTCACTGGAGAAGCTCATGGAATCTCTCGGGCCACTGTCATATTCCCCTACGCTCCCCTCTGATTCCTCTCCTCCGCTCTCTATTTGCTCTCTCCCCTGCTCTTCTGCTCCTGAGCCTCTGACAGCAGCCTACAAATTTACTTATATAAATAAAGATGATTTGTGTTTTATTGTATGCCTCCCAGGAAGAACGTGCTGCTTACGTTGTTTTATATTGTACTGCATTTTTCACACAGAATATGTTGTTTTTATTTGTGTGGGGTGCCCAAAGAAAAGATGCTACTCGGGTGTCAAGTAGCTTTCCCCTGGGAAAACCCATGGTTTACCTGCTGAATCAGACCAAATGGGGTTTTCCATGGATGGCTGTTTGTTCCAATTCAGTTCTGAGGAGTTTGTTTCCCAGGGGGAAGCTGTAGGGCAAACGCAAACCCGCTCAGACCCGTGTTTTCTAGGCACAGGACAAGCAGAAGTGTAGGCGAGCTCAGAGTTGGGTTTCATTTTTGTTCCCTTCCATTTTTCATAGAATCATAGAATCATAGAGTTGGAAGAGACCACAAGGGCCATCGAGTCCAACCCCCTGCCAAGCAGGAAACACCATCAGAGCACTCCTGACATATGGTTGTCAAGCCTCTACTTAAAGACCTCCAAAGAAGGAGACTCCACCACACTCCTTGGCAGCAAATTCCACTGCCGAACAGCTCTTACTGTCAGGAAGTTCTTCCTAATGTTTAGGTGGAATCTTCTTTCTTGTAGTTTGGAACCATTGCTCTGTGTCCGCTTCTCTGGAGCAGCAGAAAACAACCTTTCTCCCTCCTCTATGTGACATCCTTTTATATATTTGAACATGGCTATCATATCACCCCTTAACCTCCTCTTCTCCAGGCTAAACATGCCCAGCTCCCTTAGCCGTTCCTCATAAGGCATCGTTTCCAGGCCTTTGACCATTTTGGTTGCCCTCCTCTGGACACGTTCCAGTTTGTCAGTGTCCTTCTTGAACTGTGGTGCCCAGAACTGGACACAGTACTCCAGGTGAGGTCTGACCAGAGCAGAATACAGTGGCACTATTACTTCCCTTGATCTAGATGCTATACTCCTATTGATGCAGCCCAGAATTGCATTGGCTTTTTTAGCTGCCGTATCACACTGTTGGCTCATGTCAAGTTTGTGGTCAACCAAGACTCCTAGATCCTTTTCACATGTAGTGTTCCCTTCCTTTCCTTACCATTCTATGTCTTAGTAACACTTTGTGGATTAAAGTCCAGCAGAGTTATTCTTTGAATAAGCATGAGGACAAGCAAGTGTGAAAACAGTGGAGTGGAAGGTTTAAGTACCTTCACACACAGAGAAAAAGAATTACCATACTTTTCCATTTATAAGACTAGGTATTTTTATTCAGAAATCATCTTTAAAATTGGGGGTCGTCTTATACATGGGTGGTGCGTTGTGAGGTCATGGGAATGGTTGCTGCTGCGACTGGTAGATTGTTATTGGTGGTTGCGGCAAGGGCTGGTGTTGATTGGCTGTCGCTGCAGCAATTGGGCGGGCGATTTCTTGCCTTTGACAGTGAGGGAACAGAAGATCGGTGGCATTTGTGAGGCATGCAACCAGGCATTGTCGCTCTTGCAGGTGAGCGATTTTCTGCACATCCCCCCTAAAAAGCTCAACAACTTTGGGGGATCTCCCCTCCCCCCATTTTCTTAATTTTGAGTCCCCCCAAAATAGGGGGCGTCTTATACAAGGGGGCGTGTTTTACACGGGAAAATATGGTTATCTACGAGGCAAAAATTCAGTAGCTGTTGTTTTTTTAAAATAAAATAATAGCTGTGGTGGTGGTGTAGATACATGACAAATGAAGCCAGCAATGTATTCAAATTGATAGTTACCCAAAGGATTTCACCTCACTCTTGACAGCGCCAGGTGTCCCAGGCAGACACACCGTGTCAAAATGCAAAAGGCGAAAGGCACTACAATTTTCTAAGGAATGGATGGCGGTGCCGAGAATGCCTGCTGGGACACTTGTCTCCAAAAGCACTGAAACAGATAAATATTGGAAGCAAAAAATAAAACTTCCCACAGTAATGTTCTTTCCGTATAAGGAGGGACAGATAGGTTCTCCACAGGTGGTTGTCATTCTGTACTTATATAACCTTCTCGGCTGACAGGCTTTCTTTCCCATCAATCTACCATCCTAGCTGCGGGTTTGCTCTAAAAAGTTACTGATTCACAACTTATAATCAAAGTCTTCTCTCTCTCGCTCTCCCTCCCTCTTCTTTTTCGTCTTTCTTTCTTCTGCTTATTGATTTTATCTATAGTAATACACAAAGGCTTTCCTAGATGCAGTTAGAGCCGGAGTCAGTGACAGGCAAAGACAGCTAATTTTAGTTTTGCTCTTGGAGGAAACTGATTTTCTTGATCCATTTCATGGGGTTTAGGCCCGGTTTTGGCACAGAAACTGCTTTGGTCACCCTGCATGATGACCTTAGACGGGAGACAGGGGAAATGTGTCCCTGTTAATTCTCCTCGGCATCTCAGCGGTTTCGTTACCATCAACCATGGTGTCCTTCTGGAGCAGCTGTCCAAGTTAGGAGTGCATAGAATTGCTTCACACTGGTTCCAGTCCTACTTGGATAGTCGTCCCCAGAGGATGATGCCTAGGGAGTGCTTTTCAGCCCCTTGGTAACTACCGACCGGTGAGATTGACATGGATCCCACAAAAGGTCCTAGAACTGATAATTCAACAGTTGGTCTGTGAGCACTTAGAAAAGGATGCTGTGCTTACTAAGACCCAGCATTAAAAAAAGGTAAAGGGACCCCTGACCGTTAGGTCCAGTCGCAGACTACTCTGGGGTTGCGGCGCTCATCTCGTTCTATAGGCCGAGGGTGCTGGCGTTTGTCCACAGACAATTTCCAGGTCATGTGGCCAGTATGACTAAGCCGCTTCTGATGAACCAGAGCAGCACACGGAAACGCCGTTTACCTTCCCACTGGAGTGGTACCTATTTATCTACTTGCACTTTGACGTGCTTTCGAACTGCTAGGTTGGCAGGAGCAGGGACCGAGCAACGGGAGCTCACCCCGTCGCAGGGATTCAAACCACCAACCTTCTGATCAGCAAGCCCTAGGCTCTGTGGTTTAGACCACAGCGCCACCCACATCCCAACATAGGTTTCTCAAAAATAAGTCATGTCGGTTGTACAGTTCACCACAAGGGGATAGAGATTACCAGTTTTTGACACCAAGAGCTAATAGTCCAGGCATAGTCAATGTGGTGTTCTTCTTTTGAACTCCAGCTCCCCACCACCTCCAGCCAGCAATGGGAGAGGATGGCGAAAGTTGCAGTCCAAAACATATGTTGGGCACCACGTTGGCTACCCCTGCAATAGTCCACCTTACTCACCCAACCAGAACTACTCTCTCGGTTATCGCTGCTTGTCTCACCCATCTGTTTTCAGCCAGGCTTGAGGTGCTTTAATTAACTACATTTTAACACGTTGTGACCCCACACTTTCTGTGAGGAGATCAGGTTGGCATACATGGTCACTCTCACCATAACTCTGTGTGGTAGTTTGCGCTTGTTCCTAATGCTTGCACCTTCCTCTAACAGGCTCCTCAAACTGAGCCCATGCTGGGACACCATGGTCTGAGATATTTGCTATGGAGTAGACCAGTAGTGATGTATGGTAGTGAGAGCTGGACCATAAAGAAGAAGAGTTTGGATTTGATATCCCGCTTTATCACTACCCGAAGGAGTCTCAAAGCGGCTCGCATTCTCCTTTCCCTTCCTCCCCCACAACAAACACTCTGTGAGGTGAGTGGGGCTGAGAGACTTCAGAGAAGTGTGACTGGCCCAAGGTCACCCAGCAGCTGCATGTGGAGGAGCGGGGAATCGAACCCGGTTCACCAGATTACGAGTCCACTGCTCTTAACCACTACACCACAAGGCTGATTGCTGAAGAATTGATGCTTTTGAATTATGGTGCTGGAGGAGACTCTTGAGAGTCCCATGGACTGCAAGAAGATCAAACCGATCCATTCTGAAGGAAATCAGCCCTGAGTGCTCACTGGAAGGACAGATCCTGAAGCTGAGACTCCAATACTTTGGCCACCTCATGAGAAGACTCCCTGGAAAAGACCCTGATGTTGGGAAAGATGGAGGGCACAAGGAGAAGGGGACGACAGAGGATGAGGTGGTTGGACAGTGTTCTCGAAGCTGCCAGCATGAGTTTGACCAAACTGCGGGAGGCAGTGGAAGACAGAAGTGCCTGGCATGCTCTGGTCCATGGGGTCATGAAGAGTCGGACACGACTAAACGACTAAACAACAACAACAACAAGACAGTCTCTTCTGTCAAAGCAACTGCTGTCTACCATCTGGAGCAGGCAGCTAAAGGCTACCTAAATAACACAAGAAACTCATGCCTGGAACGGATACAGGATGAGATTATTACCATCACTTAACGTTTACAAGCCTCCATCCACTGCCAGCAGTCACGTTTTGACATTATATACATGATTTAGTGTCATCATTATTATTGTGTACAGTGATATTCCCTTGCGGATATTATTAGAGATTTGTTATTATTGCTGTTATTTGCATTGATGGGTTCTTACTCTTTATTAGGCCAAGGTCCAATTCCTAGGTAATCCTTGTTTTCCTTTGATTCTAGGAGAAATTGGTGAATTGTTTGGAGTAGGAGTAAAATGTATGTGTTTAGGGTTGTGTGACAGAGTGTGTGGAGTTTTTCAAACCAAAACTGGTCCAGAGAAGTAGAATTCCCTTCTTCTGATTGGATATCTTAGTAAGCAGAGAATGAGATTTTTAATCTCAGGGTCATGGGATTTGAACCCCACCTTGTTTTCCCTTCCACCTCCACAATTTTATGATACTATGATATAACACACACAGTGCCGGATTTACGTATAAGCTAAACAAGCTATAGCTTAGGGCCCCACTCTCTTGGGGCCCCCCCAAAAAAAATTAAAGGGGAAAAAACTGGATGTACATTTCCAAAATATAAGATATATTAATATACTACTTAATTGTATTTCAGTTCAAAAATTACTTTGATAAGATACATATTTTGTTTCATGCAAATGGCTTTAGATACCTATTAGGTCCATAAATTACCACATAGCATACATTCAACACAAAAAACAGCGACAATATGTTGTTGATAAAGGACAGCTGGACATATAAAGGGCCCCATTACCTCCAGTAGTTTAGGGCAGGCATAGGCAAACTCGGCCCTCCAGATGTTTTGGGACTACAATTCCCATCATCCCTGACCACTCGTCCTGTAAGCTAGGGATCATGTGAGTTGTAGGCCAAGAACATCTGGAGGGCCAAGTTTGCCAATTCCTGGCTTAGGGCCTCATCAAACCTAAATCTGGCCCTGAACACATGTGACTTTTGTTTTTGAGAAATTTCAGTATGCTATGTTGGAACTTGGTTTGAGATGGTAAATAAATCCCCAAACCATATACAGTGGTACCTCGGGTTACATACGCTTCAGGTTACAGACTCCGCTAACCCAGAAATAGTACCTCGGGTTAAGAACTTTGCTTCAGGATGAGAACAGAAATCGTGCTCCGGCGGTGCGGCGGCAGCGGGAGACCCCATTAGCTAAAGTGGTGCTTCAGGTTAAGAACAGTTTCAGGTTAAGAAAGGACCTCCGGAACAAATTAAGTCCTTAACCTGAGGTACCACTATATATGTTTACCTATAAGCGAGCCTCGCTGTTTGACGAGGCAGACTCCAAAATGTGCACAGGACTGCAACCTTGAAGTGGGTTATCATGTACAAGATTAAATGAGGAACTGAACTGTTTTTATCACCCTAATTGACAATGTGTAACAGAAGCTGCATATAAGAACAGTTTCAGGTTAAGAATGGACCTCCGGAACGAATTAAGTACTTAACCCAAAGTACCACTGTATGTAAGGGCTTATCTTTATCCTTGAAGGAAAAATTAATAATTGCAACCAAACAAATACAGAGACATTCAACAAACGAAGTAGTTCATTTCTCCACCAGCAAAAGCTTCAGCTGCTGAATCGTTTGTGCCCATCCGTTGCTAAAGGGCAGAAGAGCAGGATAATAACAAAAAATTAAAAATAAAAATGGCACAAGCCTTCAATTGAAGGTATGTGAGAGAGCACAGAACTGAGAATTATTTTGGGTTCTTAAGGTTTTTTTTAAAGACATGCTCATCCGTAAAAGCAACCCAGTCTGTCCCTTGGTAATTAAAACCAAACCAAACCAAATAACTGGATTTAAATATACTGGGCTTTAAAGGAGAGCTGGCTAAGTACATCTGGATGCATCAGGGAAGAAGAAAAGTGATGAGATGAACACTTCATTTTATGATATGCAATTACAGAGTAAACGAGGAAAAGCTACCCCCTTAATGGGAGAGGCTCATGAAGAGAAGGGATGATCCTTTTACAAACAA
Source organism: Podarcis raffonei (assembly GCF_027172205.1). Taxonomy (NCBI): domain Eukaryota; kingdom Metazoa; phylum Chordata; class Lepidosauria; order Squamata; family Lacertidae; genus Podarcis; species Podarcis raffonei. Next base: position 129,356,496 of record NC_070602.1, on the reverse strand, counting down.
CCTCACAGCAATGCTTAAGACCTAACACAAACCAATAAGAAGACAACTACAGGTTTTGTTTGCTCTTCAAAATGTTGAGTTCTATTAGCTTTATGCTGAGTGGAACAAGACTGTCATGGTCACCTAACTAAGGCACAAAGATTTCAAAGGAACCAGAAAGCCAATGTCGCCCAAACCCAGGACGATTAGAGTGTGTTTTATCCCACTCTGGGAAAATCCCTCCTTCTAGCTTCCCCTGAGATGTATTGCACCAACACATCCTGACTGCACTTTGGGTATTTGTGGCTTGGTATAGATTATAATAGGGACGCGAGTGGCGCTGTGGTTTAAACCACTGTGCTGCTTGGACTTCCTGATTGCAAGGTCGGCGGTTCGAGGCCCCGCGACAGGGTGAGCTCTCGTTGCTCGGTCCCTGCTCCTGCCAACCTAGCAGTTCGAAAGCACGTCAAAGTGCAAGTAGATAAATAGGTACCGCTCTGGCGTGAAGGTAAAAGGCGTTTCCATGTGCTGCTCTGGCTTTGCCAGAAGCGCCTTAGTCATGCTGGCCACATGATCCGGAAAAACTGTCTGCGGACAAACACTGGCTCCCTCTGCCAGTAAAGCGAGATAAGCAGTACTACCCCAGAGTCGTCTGTGACTGGACTTAACAGTCAGGGGTCTCTTTACCTTTACCTTTATGGATTACAGTCGTACCTTGGGTTATGAACTTAATTCGTTCCAGAGGTCTGTTCTTAACCCGAAACCATTCTTAACCTGAGGCATGCTTTTGCTAATGGGGCCTCCTCCTGCCGCCACACCACCGGTGCGCGATTGTTATTGTTTATATCTGCTCCATCAGAGTGCAGGCACCTGACACAGTTTCATAAGGAGAAAAGACAGAGCCTGGGCCAACAGAGGTTACAAACTGAATTTCAACATGGGGAAACAAGAGAGGGACACGAAGAGGCCAGAGCAACAAATGGCTGAGGGAATGAATGAGAGAGGCAAAGATACCAAGAGGTGGTTGTTGTTGTTTAGTTGTTTAGTCGTGTCCGACTCTGTGACCCCATGGACCAGAGCACGCCAGGCACTCCTGTCTTCCACTGCCTCCCACAGTTTGGTCAAACTCATGCTGGTAGCTTCGAGAACACTGTCCAACCAACTCATCCTCTGTCATCCCCGTCTCCTTGTGCCCTCCATCTTTCCCAACATCAGGGTCTTTTCCAGGGAGTCTTCTCTTCTCATGCGGTGGCCCAAGTATTGGAGCCCCAGCTTCAGGATCTGTCCTTCCAGTGAGCACTCAGGGCTGATTTCCTTCAGAATGAATAGGTTTGATCTTCTTGCAGTCCATGGGACTCTCAAGAGTCTCCTCCAGCACCATAATTCAAAAGCATCAATTCTTCGGCGATCAGCCTTTTTTATGGTCCAGCTCTCACTGCTGGGAAAACCATAGTTTAAAAATATATAACCTGTTGTTATAGGTGGGTTTCACTCTATGGGCATCGTTTTTAGTTGCAGATGAGGAGTACAGAGTTGAGCTAAAGGCTCGTGGCAGGCATCAGCAGCGTCCTAACTGAGCCACCTAGTGGGTTCTGCAGTGTCCTTGAATAATAGTTCACTGGGGCATTGCAGCAATTGAAATGGAGGGTCACTTGCTGCTGCTGCTGCTGTCCTCACCCCTACTACAGATAAGTACAATAGTGTTTGGGGAGAGGATCACTGATCTTGGGATAATGGAGGGTCACATTTTTACCCTTCTCAATTATGTATGTATGTATGTATGTATGTATGTATGTATTTATACCCCGCCCATCTGGCTGGGTTTCCCCAGCCACTCTGGGCGGCTCCAGGAAGAAGAAGAAGAAGAAGAAGAAGAAGAAGAAGAAGAAGAAGAAGAAGAAGAAGAAGAAGTGATAAAAGATCAAACATTAAAAAGCGTATGTAACCTGAAGCATATGTAACCCAAGGTACCACTGTAGTAGCTTTGCTATTCTTGTCTTTGTGCGAAAAAAAAAAGTTGAATGAGAGAGCGGAGAGCCTAGGAGCTCACGTCCGATTATGGTGAATTCTCCTAACAAACCATAATTTGATGTTACATCCAAATCTGGGCTAGGAATTGTTCAAACTATAGTTTGGTGTCAACTCTGAATTGGGCCCATATAACAGAGTGATTTTTCAAACTCTAACAGTGACTAAGTTCTGGCAAAACTAAATAATTCTTACATTAGTTATTTTACATCGGGCAGCAGGTCTCAAAAACTATCTTAGCATTAGAATTCTTTCAGCTAAAGACTGAGAAATGAATAAGCCAAAGTCATCACCCTTTGGAGATTATTTTTAGAAACTTTAATGACTCCAAGAACATTAATGGCTAAAAGAGAGAGAAATCTATTTTTTTTCAATTACAGATCACATTTCATATAAACAAGTATGGCATAAAAACCATTGCCTTCAGATTTTTCATTTACTGAAGCAAGCACTCAAAATGGAAATAAAGAGCATAGATAAACTCGCATATCAAGCAGATTCAAACTCCCCAAAATGTAAAACGCAGCTTTTTGTATATCAATTCTCTGAACTCTAATCACTGCATTTTCCCAGCTTGTATAGTTAATCACTACCAATCAACACTCTTTTCTTTAGAATCTTGCTAAATATATCTGTTTTCAATTGATCCTCTTTCTATCTTCAGTAGTTTCCTTGTGCATAACTACCTCTGCAGGGTATTAATACCCTGTTCAGGTAATACAAGGAGCGCTGTGAAACATCAGCATAATTAAAATAATGTCATCAGTCTGTGAAGTACACTCCCTACTGTGATGGATGGCAAGAAAATCCTCCTAATGTACAACGTGGGGGTCTTGTAGACAAAGCTGATTTTCATTACTGTGCATTTCATTCAAGATGTTGTGCTTTAATGCACGTTATTTTATAATATCTGTATATCTCGTATCATTTATTCTCTGTGCTATATATTTCATGGATAGCCACCGAAACAACCTACCTTGCCATTTCCACCAATTTTCTTTTAATTGTGATAAGTACTTGCTGTTGTTCAAAAGCACTTCTACAATGACATGGCCATGACCTTTACTGAACCACATTAGACCTGCCAAATAGAACGGTTTACTTGTGATGTGTACGGCTGTAGACGGAAAACAGTTATTCCCAGGTGTTGAAGGGAGCATGAGTGAGCCGCCTATGTATATGATCAGAGTTGACAATATGAATTAAGAAATGTATGTATACTCAAATCAGCAGCTGGACTCCTCGGGGCCAATTGTGGCCCTTGAGCAGATCTAATGGGACCCCAGCACGGTTTCTTAAAAACCAGCTTGATGTGTAGACATCAGAAGGTAACAACATGTTGTGAAAAGCTGTTCCATTGAAGTTGTATGTCAGGAGCAGGTCAGCAATAAATCACACAGAGTACGTGAAGTTAATTCTTTATTAGAAGAAACAAGGCTGCTGAGTAGTGCCAGGCCTAATAATAATAATAATAATTTATTATTTGTACCCCGCCCATCTGGCTGGGTTTCCCAGCCACTCTGGGTAGCTTCCACAAAGACCAAAAATACACTAAGATGTCACACATTAAAAACTTCCCTGAACAGGGCTGCCTTCAGGTGTCTTCTGAATGTCAGGTAGTTGTTTATCTCTTTGACATCTGATGGGAGGGCGTTCCACAGGGCGGGCGCCACTACCGAGAAGGCCCTCTGCCTGGTTCCCTGTAGCTTTGCTTCTTGCAATGAGGGAACCGCCAGAAGGCCCTCGGCGCTGGACCTCAGCGTCCGGGCAGAACGATGGGGGTGGAGACGCTCCTTCAGGTATACTGGACCAAGGCCGTTTAGGGCCTTAAAGGTCAGCACCAACACTTTGAATTGTGCTTGGAAATGTACTGGGAGCCAATGTAGGTTTTTCAAGACTGGTGTTATTGTCGGATTGCAAGCCACCAGAGCCAGTCCCAGCTCTTAGTCCAGAGGAATTTGGCCACCCTCCAGGTGCCCGGCTTGAATCCTTATTGACCTCCCCTGCCAGCGACTCCCGGCAGGATCAAGGGAGGTCTCCCTCGGCGATTCTTCCCAACGTGAAAGAAGAACACACCATTCCTCCCACTCCTCTCCCAGGGAGGGGGAAAGAGACAGACAGAAATATATTTACATTTTTTTATTCCTGTCTTTCACCAGTACAGAGAAAACATGTCTGTACACTCTGATTCCTAACTGCAGAGTGAGAATAAACTCCACCCATGTACTTCCAGTACAGGGTCATGTGTCACTCTGAGCTAACATCCGGTGCTCAGAGCTCTGAACAGACTGTCCCTGGTTCCCACGGTACAATCCAATAACATCAGTTTCCTGTTTACCATTCCAGCCACCTGGAGCTCGCTTCTGCATTGCTGCTTTTTCGTAACATCCTCCCCCAAAAGAATCAATGCGTGTTGCGGCAAACAAAGCGTGATCCAGAGAAGAAAACAAACAGTTGTTATACACATAACACTCCCCTGTTGTTTCAGTTCCACCCTTGGAACTCCCCGCCACTGGTTTCCCCAGTGTACCTCTCTGGTTGTCTGGTTTCCAAGGAATGAGTGCATCTGCATTACCTTGGCTAGCAACTCTCTGTTGTGTCTTTGTCTCTGACTTAGACACAGCTCCAACCTGTCCTCGGTTGTTTACAACAGCAACACATGCAACAGCTAAGTTAGCAAACTCTTTTGAGTACCTCTTGGGTGGTTGACCCTTTGTAACTCTCTCAGACCTACGTATGAGGTGCTGATCCTCTCTGCTCACTGGTCCAGTCTCAGGACTCTTTGGAGAACCAGTTCCAATGGTAAACAGTGGTTCATCCTTCAGTTGTGAAGGCCTATCCATTGTGTGAGACTTCCTCTCAATGACTGTGACAACTGAGCTCTCCGAGCTATCAGTGTCATCACTTTCAGTACAGCTGTAATCAGTAAAATCATCATCATCTGAATCGTCCTCAGTGGGAAATGTGTGTACTATCACTCTCTCCTGTTCAGGGGCGCTCTCTAGAAATTTTGTGAGAACCACCTGACCAGATTCAGACAAAATTACTCTGTAGAGACCCTTTTCATACCCCACAAAAATGCCTCTGGCATTCTTTACTCCACCTGGAGCTTCTGTTCTCACATGAGACCCAAAAACCTTGAAATGGGCAACAGAAGGTTTTCTGTGGAACAGTTTCTCAAAAGGAGAACTTCCCAACTCTTTTGAAACCTTTCTCACTTTCGTATAACAGTACGACATCAGAGACTCGGCCCAGTACTCATGTGGCAGATGTGAACTAAGCAATTGCGCTTCCATCCCCTTTTGCAATTCTCTGTTCACACGTACACAGACACCCCTGTTCCACGCTTCCGCTGAAACAGCAATCTTGTGTCTTATTCCCTTTTTCTGCAGGAACCTTTGGAAATCCTGTAAAAGAAAAATCTGCTTCTCATCTGTGAATAGACAATCAATGTTAGCATCATGCATACTCTTAACCTTGTCACAAAACTCCTGAAACCTCTCCAAGGCTTCCTTTGGCTTTCTCAACACATAAACCCAGACATAGTTAGAGAAATGATCCACACACACAAGATAAAATCTTGCATTGCCTCTAGATGGTTCTAGAGGACCAATCACATCAGCATACACCCGCTGAAATGCTCTGTTGACCCCGGTCACCTTCTTGCTCACACCTGCAAGAGAAACTAGGTTAGACACAGATGAATTACATTCCATGTAATCACTTTGTGCAAAAGTCAACAAATATAGTCCATCCTTCTCTCTGGCCGAAAGAAATAACTCTCCATCTTTGTAGATCTTGCAGCTCTCAGCATCGTAGGACAATCTCAGTCCTCTCTTTGCAATCTGCGAAACACTTAGCAGATTGAACTTCAATTCAGGAACCAAGTAAACATTGTTTATTGTCAAGTTCAGACTCTTAAGATAGACAGTCGCCACGCCGGCCGCTTCCAGCTCCTGACCGTTGGCCTGTGTCACAGTGAAGCTTTGCTTCTTAAACGTTGAAAAGAGTTCTCTGTGTGGGGACATATGAAAAGTACATCCAGTGTCAATAACAAACGAGTTCCCAACATCTGGCGTGGTTCCTTTCGCCATCAAAGCTTTTCCAGGTTTCACCGAAGTCTTGGTGTGACCTTTGCCTGACGCCTCAGGCTTTGCTGAGCGGCCCTTCGCTCCTTTTGGCTGACGTGGCTTCTTACAGTTCCGCTGAAGATGCCCAGCCTGTCCACAATTGTAACATCGGACAGCGTTCAAAGCTAGAGCTTTCTCTCCAGTAGCTTCATCTGCGGGGGAATTAGAACTCCGTTCCTCCCTCCCCCTGTCCTTTTCTTCCAGTGCAGCAAGTCTGTCATGTTCATTCAACACGACGGCAGTCACCCTTTCCGCGGTCAAATCTTGAGCCGGGAGGGAACCAAGCTGACTGGCAACCGTTTTGTAAGTCCGATTTAGGCTGTTGATCATCATGAAGCAAAACACTTCCTCCTGCAGACGGAAATTGCGTTCCACCATCTGCTGGTGCAGATATTTCATCTCCGTCAGGTGCGCTTGAACATCTCCATCAGGCGCAAGCCTCAGATTGGTCAGCTTCTCAAAATACAGCAACGCTGAAGAACCAGCATCCCTCTGATGTATTCTACGCAGCATTTCCCAAATTTCCCGTGCATATTCCAAACCCTGAATATGCACCAATTGGTCATCTGACACACACAGAATTATAGCCGTTCTGGCTTTCAGATTCTGTGACTCCCAACCTCGGGTTGGTGCTGCTGGGATGGGGTTCTCAATCACGTCAAAGACCCTCTGATTCTGCAGCAGGGCCTTCATCTTTATAGACCAAGATGAATAATTGTCATTTGTCAGGGGAGGGGGATAGGGCAACCCTCCCGCCTTCTTGGAATCCATTTTGAATTCAAGTCTGTGCTTTCTCTCTCAAGCCTGCTTTCACTTTCTAGTCAGTAAAAACCAAAAGTTCTCTTCTGGGTGTTTACTGTTTCACTGGCAGGCAAACCTTTGGGCTGTTTTCAAAATCCTTGCACATTCTGCGCAGATATCAAAATACTTTCGACTTCCCAGGCTCTTTTTGAGCCACTCAGTAACTTTACAAGTGCTGGCGGACGTTGCCTAGCAACCTGCTCAGGACGGGATTCCTTATCTAACCACAGGAATTCCTGGTATGCCAGCCTTTCTTTCAGAGCTGTTTTTCTTAAAATGCAGCTCTTTCGTGAACAGAAAATAATCCTTTCTGTGTTCACTCTCTTTTGCCCAAAATGCAGCCTACCTTTTTAGCTCCGTTGCCTTTCGGTGTCCAGCTGTCTGTTCAAGCTTTTGGCTGCAGGCAGACGCTTTCTTTCATCTCCTTAGGTGCAGAGGATGGCAACGATTCATCGACCTCTCACCTCTCATGCAGATTCTCATAGATCAGATATCCATCGGAATGCTACCAGATGTCGGATTGCAAGCCACCAGAGCCAGTCCCAGCTCTTAGTCCAGAGGAATTTGGCCACCCTCCAGGTGCCCGGCTTGAATCCTTATTGACCTCCCCTCCCAGCGACTCCCGGCAGGATCAAGGGAGGTCTCCCTCGGCGATTCTTCCCAACGTGAAAGAAGAACACACCATTCCTCCCACTCCTCTCCCAGGGAGGGGGAAAGAGACAGACAGAAATATATTTACATTTTTTTATTCCTGTCTTTCACCAGTACAGAGAAAACATGTCTGTACACTCTGATTCCTAACTGCAGAGTGAGAATAAACTCCACCCATGTACTTCCAGTACAGGGTCATGTGTCACTCTGAGCTAACATCCAGTGCTCAGAGCTCTGAACAGACTGTCCCTGGTTCCCACGATACAATCCAATAACATCAGTTTCCTGTTTACCATTCCAGCCACCTGGAGCTCGCTTCTGCATTGCTGCTTTTTCGTAACAGTTATATGGTCTCGGCGGCTGCCCCCAGTCACCAGTCTAGCTGCCGCATTCTGGATTAGTTGTAGTTTCCAGGTCACCTTCAAATGAGTACAGTTGTGAGGTGTGGCCTTCCCAGACCTGCCTAAGGGTCCTTTCCAAGCAATCTGAGGTTCCTTCATCTTGCCTGTCTTTGCTCAACACTCTTCATACCTCTTTGGGTTCTGGGACAACAGAGTGGGGGGGAGAGCTGGTTGCAACAGGAACCAGAGACACCCTGGCTTTTTCAGCAGCCTGCCTCGTCTCTGCTTCTTGGCCTCCCTCCTCCCTTGCAATTCCCTTTAGCTACGATTGCACACAGGTTGTGCAATTCCCTTCGGAAATATTGCAGTGAAGACGCTGATGTCAGCAGACAGGACAATTTCAGGATGTTGCACTGTTAAGTAAAGAAGATGCAGAAGTAGGGGAGAGGGAGGGGCAATGTAGCTGGGAATAGAGAGAAGCCTGTTAACGTTGTGAAGTAAGGATGTTACATATTTTGTTGTTCATACACAAATAGTTGCACAAGTTAAAACGAGAGGGGGCTTGGCATATTTTAGGTATGTCCAAGAAACAAACACCATCTGGAGAAAGGATATTGCAAGGGAGTGTCCCTGGTTATTTAAAAAATAAATAGATGAGAGGTAGGAAACTCAGCAAGGCTGCTCCAGATGGCTTGTGTATAACTAGGCTAAGGAAAATGGGAAGGTTTGAAGGTCCTTCCCAGCTACATCTAACAGGGTGCCAATTAACTATTTGTCCCTTTGCTCTTCAGTGGTAGTCCTGAATTTGCCTGATGTTACAAATGCTCACTCCTATTCCCTATGTACTAATTCTTCTCCTTTGCTCCTTTTACCACCCGCCCCCCATTACCAGAAGGGACGCGAGTGGCGCTGTGGGTTAAACCACAGAGCCTAGGACTTGCCGATCAGAAGGTCGGCGGTTTGTATCCCTGCGACGGGGTGAGCTCCCGTTGCTCGGTTCCTGCTCCTGCCAACTTAGCAGTTCGAAAGCACATCAAAGTGCAAGTAGATAAATAGGTACCGCTCCAGCGGGAAGGTAAACAGCGTTTCCGTGTGCTGCTCTGGTTCACCAGAAGCGGCTTAGTCATGCTGGCCACATGACCCGGAAGCTGTACACCAGCTCCCTCGGCCAATAAAGCGAGATGAGCGCCACAACCCCAGAGTCGGCCACGACTGGACCTAATCGTCAGGGGGCCCTTTACCTTTACCTCCATTACCATAGCCAGGCAGCCTACTTATAGAATGAGAGCTCTTAAAGTGGTGCTGTGAATGTGAAATTTTAAATGGTGTTCTGAATGGTGATTGCTTCCCCACCCCCAAAAATGGTTAAGAAGAGAACTTACTGAGTGTACACATTTGGTCAAAGCTAGTATTTCTCAAGAGGTGAAATAGATGCACCTCGAATGGAGCTTGGCCTTGTTCCTTTGAGGAGAATCTTAAAAGGGCATAGCAAACCTCTGGGCCCGTTCTCTTCCTTTTCTAGGGCTCTGCCTGTCCTTAGCTCCAAGGCAACTGTAAGCAACAGACAGTCCTCATTTTGTCTTAGTTTATTTTAAGATAAGGGATGTGGGTGGCGCTGTGGGTTAAACCACAGAGCCTAGGACTTGCTGATCAGAAGGTCGCCAGTTCGAATTCCCGCAACGGGGTGAGCTCCCATTGCTCAGTCCCTGCTCCTGCCAACCTAGCAGTTCAAAAGCACGTCAAAGTGCAAGTAGATAAATAGGTACCGCTCCGGCGGGAAGGTAAACAGCGTTTCCATGCGCTGCTCTGGTTCGCCAGAAGCGGCTTAGTCATGCTGGCCACATGACCCGGAAGCTGTACGCCGGCTCCCTCGGCCAATAAAGCGAGATGAGCGCTGCAACCCCAGAGCCGGTCACGACTGGACCTAATGGTCAGGGGTCCCTTTACCTTTTTATTTTAAGATACGCTCAATATAATATGGTTTGTTTAACAGGAAGTGGGAGGGGTCATCATCATCATCATCATTTTATTTGTATGCCGCCTTTCCTATGCTCAAGGTGGCTTACAACATGACAAGGTTTACATAATTTACAAAATTACATAATTACAAACATAGCAGAACTCCTAAACAATAAATAAAACACATCAAACCATACACAACCAAATGGAAATAATTTCCATGTAAATCATAAGACCTAAAACTAAAGATACAACAATAATATCAATAACAGCAACAAGCTTTCTCAACTCCTCATAAGCAATACACCAGCCCAAGAATCTGTTCAACAGCCTGATTTTTTGTAGCTGGAGTCAGTCAACACTCCATTCTCCCAGGCCAGATGGGGAAAGGCCAGCCAGGCAGAGTGCAAGTCTTCCAGGCCTCACAGCCAAGGTGGTCTCATTTAAAACGACACAGATAAAAATTAAAAACAGTTTAAAAGAGGGGCTGTCTCTGCTGAGCAGCAGCCGCAGTCCTTGTGAAGCCTGTCAGGCCCCGCCCCAAACCAGGTGCAGAGAGGTAAGGGCAGGGTCCTTCAGGCCCTCAGCAGGCAGTCCTCCTGGGCAGCAGCTTTAATAGCGTTCTAGTTCCTTCTTCGTTTCTGGCACAGGTTTTCTCAAATGTGGCTACCAAGTAGAGCCAGCGTGGTGTAGTGGTTAAGAGCGGTGGACTCGTAATCTGGTGAACTGGGTTTGATTCCCTGCTCCTCCACATGCAGCTGCTGGGTGACCTTGGGCCAGTCACACTTCTCTGAAGTCTCTCAGCCCCACTCACCTCACCTCACAGAGTGTTTGTTGTGGGGAAGGAAGGGAAAGGAGAATGTTAGCTGCTTTGAGACTCCTTAGGGTAGTGATAGTGGGATATCAAATCCAAACTCTTCTTCTTCTTTTGAAAGATGTACTGAGGTTTGCTACACATTGACATGTGAAGAATGTGAGTTCACTTTGCCGTAGCTGCAGCTCCAATTACAGAGCTAAAAGGAGAGGTAGCCTGATTAGAAGTTTTGTCAGAATCAAGATGAAACCCACTTCACAATTTTTTGGGATTGCTACAAATTGGCAGAGATATAAGTTTCAGAGTGATCCCTGGTTATCTAGCATCTCCTTTGTACCCCAGGCTACGAACTACTGTCCTCGTTCTAATGAGCTTCATTTGCCTTGGTGACACCAGCACATAGCTAAATCTATTTGATTCTATAGTGTTGTGACATCATTACCCCAATATGTGGACCCTGATTGACTAGGGTAATCCAACAAGGCATGAAAAAAGGCAGCGGGGGGGAATGACTGCCAAAGTAGCAAGGGAAGCAGATAAGAATGAGTAGCTGCAAAAGGGATTGGGAGCTTTTTCAGAGGATTTTGCTCTTTCGATTTAAAAATTGAACTTGGAGAATAGAATCCTAGGATCTACAAGACTAGATGCAGGAATCTCCACTAAATCATACATGACAGATGGCCATCTAACTTCTGCTTAAAAAGCTCCAAGGAAGGAGAGTCCACCATCTTTTGTGGGAGTCCGTTCCACTGTCAAACAGCTCTCACTGTCAGAAAGTTCTTCCTGGTGTTTAGTCAGAATCTCCTTTCTTATAACTTGAAGCCTAGCCTCTGGAGCAGAAGAAAACAAGCCTATAGAATCCTCCACATGACAGCCCTTTAGATATTTGAAGATGATTTGAAGATGATTTGACGCAACACAAGCTCCTCTGTGCCTCACTTCCAGCAAAATATGATGACTAGCAAAGGCCGTTTATTCTGGCAGCCTACTTTTGCCAGGCACTATGTATTCAGACTTCCTTGGTTAATAGCCATGCTGTGGTCTAAACCACTGAGCCTCTTGGGCTTGCTGAAGGTTCGAATCCCCGTGACGGGGTGAGCTCCCATTGCTCTGTCCCAGCTCCTGCCAACCTAGCAGTTCGAAAGCACACCAGTGCAAGTAGATAAATAGGTACCACTGTGGTGGGAAGGTAAATGGCGTTTCCGTGCTCTCTGGGCCTCATCACGGTCCTCTGTGCACCAGTAGCAGTTTAGTCATGCTGGCCACCTGACCCGGAAAACTGTCTGTGGACAAACGCTGGCTCCCTCGGCCTGAAAGTGAGATAAGCGCCGCAACCCCAAAGTCCCCTTTGACTGGCCTTAAGCATCCCGGGGTCCTTTACCTTTTTTTTTACCTTAAGAGCCATGAGTATTTTATTTACATGTACAGTGGTACCTTGGGTTAAGTACTTAATTCACTTAATACTTAACCTGAAACTGTTCTTAACCTGAAACACCACTTTAGCTAATGGGGCCTCCTGCTGCTGCTGCGCTGCCGGAGCACGATTTCTGTTCTCATCCTGAAGCAAAGTTCTTAACCTGAAGCACTATTCTGGGTTAGCAGAGTCTGTAACCTGAAGCTTATGTAACCTGAAGCATATGTAGCCTGAGGGACCACTGTAATATATGTAACCTGAACATAGGATGGAGGGGCTCAAAGCATTCACACTTCAGCAGATCTTGTGTCCTCTTAGGTTTCCAGGGGGAACCCAAAGCCCAGCACACTGCAAGATATACCTCTGTTCTCCAGCTTCCAGTATCAGCCAGCTCTTCCTCACAACTCTCCCATGCACAGCCCCCTTGGCCTAGTGTTCATCATCCTAGGTTCATGTGGCATCCGGAGTGGGAGAAATGCTAGCCCCCACTTCCTGGAAAGCACCATCACTTCCTTGTATCTATTGCAACTTAGCTAAACTTGCCTGACCAGTTCAGCAGCCTCTTCTACCAGATTCTAACCCGCCTTGGATATAGGATGGGACTGTGACATATTACCCAGGTGAACTATACTCGGAGTCGAGAGTGGATTTCATGCTCTTTATTCAGCTCATAGTGGTGAGGAGGAATGGAAGTTCCCCTAGAATGTCTGCTTTATATACATTATTTACACAATGGGCCCCATGTGATTGGCTTGTAGGCCAATCAGGTTGTGGATTCACTTCCACCTGGAGCTGGATTGGGTGGCTCCTGTGGACCAATCAGACTGCTGCATCCTGGATCCTATTGCTTTAGGACCAATCAGACTGCTGCATTCTGAATCCTATTGTTCTAGGGCCAATCAGACTGCTGCATTCTGAATCCTATTGTTCTAGGGCCAATCAGACTGCTGCATTCTGAATCCTATTGTTCTAGGACCAATCAGACTGCTGCATTTTGGATCCTATTCAACTCAGTACATAACACCAGGCAACCCCTTCCCACTCAGCTGAGGTAGATCAATCAGGATCAGGCACTAGCTATGGGGCTACCCAACAAAAACAAGAGGCCAACTAAGAACTGTTGTAAAAGCAAAGGCCAGGAAAAGACTGAGACGCTTTCTGCTGCTACAGTCAGATCCACCTCTTCCTCATCATCAGTGGACTACAAGATGCACTTGCTCCTGCTCTTTGAATAGACTTCTGACCCTAAAGTTTTGCAGCCAGGATGGCCAATTCGGAATGTCTCACTGGGCCCGTCTTCGTCTCATAGGAACCAGGGTGAAGGGTGGGAGTCTGGACCTCGGTGCAATGCAGGGACCCATCTGGGGGGGTCTGTATGACTGGGGAGTTGGACTGTTTCTTCAGGTGTGGTAAAAAGGTAAAGGCAAAGAACCCCTGACAGTTAAGACCAGTCGCAGACGACTCTGGGGTTGCAGCGCTCATCTCGCTTTACAGGCCAAGGGAGCTGGCATTTGTCCGCAGACAGTTTTTCCAGGTCATGTGGCCAGCATGACTAAGCCACTACTGGCGCAATGGAACACCAAAACCAGAGCAGCGCACGGAAACGCCATTTACCTTCCCGCCGGAGGTACTTATCTACTTGCACCTACTTACCTACTTGTACTTTTTGGTGTGCTTTCGAACTGCTAGGTTGGCAGGAACTGGGACTGAGCAACGGGAGAGCTCACTCCGTCACAGGGATTCGAACCGCCAACCTTCTGATCGGCAAGCCCAAGAGGCTCAGTGGTTTAGACCACAGCGCCACCCATGTCATTTCAGGTGTGGTAGTCCTGTTCAATGACTAGTAATGCAATCCTAAATATGCCTACTCAAATGTAAGTCCTATTGAATTCAATCGGTCTTACTCTCAGGCAGGCGGTTAGGATCGCAGGCTTGGTTGGCATAATCATCAGAGTAGCTTCAGAGTGCTGGAAGTGTTTTAATACCTGTTTGTGTCATCGTAGGTAAGAGCAGCATTAAAAAAATAAAACTTATTTGCTTAGGGTTAAAACTTCTTAATAGGCCTGGGGAAATAGAAAAGGTATTTGTATGAGATGCGAAAAAGATCACATGGGCACCAAATGAGGCTCTGTAGGAAGAACATCCCACAGGCTAGGTGCCACCACCAAGAAGGCTCACATCCTTCTTTCACTTCATACAGTGGAACAACTGTATGAACTGAATTCAGTGAATTCAGCGATCATGTACTTTGGACCCAAACAATGTGGTTTTAAAGGTCAATACCTGCACTTGGAACTGTGCCGGGAAACAAACCCAAGGCCACTTCAGCTGTTTCTAGGAATGAGGAAATGTACCGTACTTCCACATGACCAAGTGTGACCCTGCTTTCTTCCTTACAAAGCAACCGAACAACAATGGTAATGGGAACCTGGTCTATAACAGTGAATGAGACAGTACCCCATCAATCACAGTCTACCCTTGCCTGCCTGCCTTCTTGCTTACAGCCAGTGAGGGGGTACCTCTGCCTATCTTTGGTTCTGGCTTCATGTTCTGTTTGCCAGCCTACCAGTTCCAATGGGTGCCAAACTATTCTAAGTAACCCTGTTTCTTCCAAGCTTAAGTCGATTACCACCAGAGATAGGGACTGCTCAGTGGTGGCACCCTGGTTGTGGAATACCATCCCAAGAAAGAGAACCTCATCACCAGTCTCATTAACCTTCAAGCAGCAGGCCAAGACAGTGTTAATCTCCTTAGCTTTTAATCATCTATTTTCTTTTGCTGCTATTTTACTCATAGAGATTTTATTGTTTCTATACATTGTTGTTGTTGTCATTCTAAATAGTTGACTGTTGTCACATTAAACATTTTAAAGGAAAATAACATAGGGTGCTAGTTAATTTGGATGTTGTTGGGTTGTTTTAAAAAAACTGGGAGTACAGTCATGATTGACGACAGCTTCTATAAACCATATTGCCTTCACAGTGGGATTTATTTCTGAGTAAATGCATTGCATTGCACATCTCTAATGTAGGGCATGTGCAGAATCCTAGAATGAAACCCTCCCAGCTGCTCACCAACCCTCCTTTTTCAGTGCATTTCTTTCACCCTAAGGAGCAATGAGGGACGCGGGTGGTGCTGTGGGTTAAACCACAGAGCCTAGGACTTGCTGATCAGAAGGTCGCCAGTTCGAATTCCCGCAACGGGGTGAGCTCCCATTGCTCAGTCCCTGCTCCTGCCAACCTAGCAGTTCAAAAGCACATCAAAGTGCAAGTAGATAAATAGGAACTGCTCCGGCGGGAAGGTAAATGGCATTTCCGTGCGCTGTTCTGGTTCACCAGAAGCGGCTTAGTCATGCTGGCCACATGACCTGGAAGCTGTACGCCGGCTCCCTCGGCCAATAAAGCGAGATGAGCGCTGCAACCCCAGAGTCGGCCAGGACTGGACCTAACGGTCAGGGGTCCCTTTACCTTTACCTAAGGAGCAATGGTTGTTCTGTGTAAGCAACGCAAAACTGCTCAATCAAAATGGTCGGAGCACCTATTTGCCAGAATAGCCTTTGCAGTCCCTATGCGTGCTGACTCCAGACTTTTAGTGCCTGAAGGTTTACATTGGGATCTGCTGCCTGTGGATCCCGCTGCCTGAGGCTGTTGCCTCACCCTGCCTCATGCATGGGCCGGCCCTGCTTATTGCCATGGGAAGTATGCATACTATTGCCACCAGGCCATACTTGTGAATGTGGTGCAACTTAATTGCCACATAAAGGGATGCGGGTGGCGCTGTGGGTTAAACCACAAAGCCTAGGACTTGCCGATCGGAAGGTTGGCGGTTCGAATCCCCGCGACACGGTGAGCTCCCGTTGCTTGGTCCCTGCTCCTGCCAACCTAGCAGTTCGAAAGCAAGTCAAAGTGCAAGTAGATAAATAGGTAAGTTAAACGGGAAGGTAAACGGCGTTTCCATGCGCTGCTCTGGTTCGCCAGGAGCGGCTTAGTCATGTTGGCCACATGACCCAGAAGCTGTACGCCGGCTCCCTCGGCCAATAAAGTGAGATGAGCGCCACAACCCCAGAGTCAACTGGACCTAATGGACCCTTTACCTTTAATTGCCACATAAACACACAGGGTTTGCACAGTCCCACAGCTGGCGAATGTGACGAAAATCACAGAAAGCAGGCTAACCTCTCCAAGTCAACTTGGCTGGTTTGCATTGTCTGTTAACAAATAGTAATCTGCACTAAGGAGAAATCTGCAAAGCTAAGCAGACTCTGGTCCGGTTTCAAATCGGATTGGGAAACCGCGTGTTAATATTCCTGCAGGGGTTGGACTAGATGACCCTTTCCTCCCTTCCAATTCTATGGAAGAATACATATGAGCTTTCAGAACTGGGATCTGTAAATGCGGAAGATTCCCCCATGTTTGCTTTCCTGCAGTCGGCGCAGCGTCGAAGTCTGCCTGCAACACTTCACATCTGCTCGTGTCTTGGAAGGCAACACTGTATTTAAAAATGTCAACAAAGTTTCGGGAAAAAAACAAAATCGCAACTTGGTGGGAAGCAGATCAAGCAGTGGATACGTAGTTTCCCTCTGCCTCGCCTCGCCCTGCCGAGAGGACTTGTTGCTGCGGTGCTACGGAGCTTGCATTTAAAACGCTCGCTGCGGGAGGAGGAGGAGCGGGAGGGCTGCCGGCCGGCCCAGGAGGTGTCCGCGGCCCCTTTAAGCTGTTGCCGTTGCTGCGGGAGGAAGCAAAGCACGCGCGCAAACCTTGCGCGCCCCCCACGACCGAGAGCCGTGCCTTTCCCTTCCCGGGGTGCCTGGGCGCTGAGCCGCGAGGAGTCGGGTGGAGAGACCCGGGCAGGACGCGCGGGAAGGGGCGGGAGTCGGGGCGCCCAGGCAGCTGCCCCACAGAGAGGGGGCGGGCGGCGGGAAGGAAGGAAGGAAGGAAGGAAGGAAGGAACCAACCCCCCCCCGCCGTTCCCAAGCTGCCCTCCCTCCGAGCCCAAGGTGCCTCGCCGCGTTGGCGCGCCCCTCTCCAAGGCTCGGCCTGCGCTTCTTCCCCTGGGGCGCACAGACGCTTCCAATCTCTCCCTTCCGGTTTTGGCCGCCTCCTCCGCCTCTGGGGAAGCAGCCTGTGGGGAGGGCTCGGCGGGGTGGGGAGCCAAGGGCCGCCCTTTTCCCTCGCCCTCGGGGTCGCCGCCGCTGCGCGCCTTCGCCGCTTCCCAACTCCTTCCGAGCCGCCGCTTGCGTTTGAGCGCTCAGGAGACGGAGGCCGCGCGCTCGCCGCCACCGCCACCCTCCTCTCTCTTCCCCTCCGTGGTGCCTGCAGCTGGTTTCCATAGGGCAGACCCAGTTTGCCTCGATCCCTCCTTCCCTCACTCTGCCTCTTTCTCTCCCTCTCCATTGGAGAACTCGCGTGTGACCTTTGTTGCCGTTGCGCTTTGCCTCAGCCTTCAGGGCTGCTTGGCCTGCCTCCATCTCCCGGGCCTGTTTCCTTCCCTCCAGTAGTTCTGGCCCTCTTTCCTTCTCTCTCTCTTTTTCTCCCCCTTCCTCAAACACCTGCTGCTGCTCAGAGGAGCTTTTAGTTTCTCTCTCCCCCCCCCACCCCATTGCCCCCCAAACAGTGAGCCTTAGGATCTGTTTTAAGAGTTGGAAAGTGAATGTTATTTTGCTTGCTTTACTGGCAAGGCTGCCCACACCTCTCTCCTCCCTGCCCTCCCCCCCAATCATTTCCTTTTGAAACCCCTCGTTTTTTAAAAAACAACAACAACAACAGGCCTCTAAATAGGTTTTTATTTGGATGAGATGAAAGTGACGGTTTGCTTTGGCAAGACGGGGATTGTGGTTCCCTGTAAAGATGGACAGATCCCGGTTAGAGACTTAACACAGCAGGCTCTCCAGAGATACCTGAAAACTAAAGAAAAGGTAAGGGATGTTCTTTACCTGTGACAAGGCAAGGCAAAGTTGCCTCCTGTGGCTTCTGCCTGCAAAGTGATTGCATGCATCCTTCTGCTGCATGCGTGCATATTTTGAGACAGAAGCGCATTGCCAGTTGCTTGAATGGCCTTTTCATGTAGATGGTAGACTGCTGTCAAAAATGACACCACAGCATAAGATGAGCGATGGGATTGTGATGTTCCATGCCAATTTCCCTTCATCAATGTTGCTTATAAACATATTGTCTGGTTTCCTTTAAGGGGAAAAAAAACTGTTGTGTTTTATGTGTGGCTGAAGTGTTTATAAAGGCAAAATGTTAGTTGCAAATAGCAATGCCAAACTTTTATTTATTTATTAGATTTATATACCACCATCATAAGATCTCCCTGGGAGCTGATAGGTTGTCCAGCCAATAGCAGCTCTTGAGTACCAGGAAGACAAGAGGTTGCAAATAATACTCAGAACAGCACTGCCAAATATGTTTGTATGAATTGTTACAATCGGAAGGTTAGACGTACAGCTCTATTTTGTTTACCGCTTCAACGGGCCTTTATTCTAATTTAAGTGTCCTGGGTTTTGCAGTGCCGCTAACTTCCATGTCAACTTAGCTATGTTTCTTCTTCATTTCTGAGCTACTTACCACAGGTGACTAAAGATTCCTAAACTAAAGGGCCATAGACTTGTTTAAGTCTGCATCACAGGACTTGTTTGTCACTTTCTAGCATTCGTTATGATTTTGCCAAGCTGATGGCCAGCAAAACCAACCTCCTTGTGATGAATGACCTTTACCCAGTCTGTAGCATCTAACAGCAATTGCTGTGTAGGTCCATCTCCATCCATCTCATTCTGAGTTCTCGCGCTGCCCCACATACCTGGCAACTGCTGGAGGAGAAATGGTGAAGTCGCCAAAAATGGGATGGCTGAGCTCCATGTGCCTTTTAATGTTGTAGGCTGGGCAGAGAGCATTCAGCTGTGGGAAGGTGCTTTGAGTCCACCTTGCAACTGGAGAACATGCTCTGTCCCTATGTTGTTTTCCTCTTGTCCTTCATGCAAGACTGACTGGCATAGCTGCTGCCTCTGGTTCCTTCTTCTGAAGATCCCAGTATGTTGGATGGTGTGAAAGTGGGTGGGTCAGAGGTAAGCCTCTGTTGTGTCTTGACTCTGTATTTCCTGTAGGAGATGGGTTGGGAATGTGTGGCCCACCAGAGGCTGTTGGACTTGGTATCAGCCCCAACCACCATAGCCAATGACTGGAGTTGTATCATCTAGACAGCTGCTGGTTCCTCGCTCCAGGATGATCTTCAAATTCTGCTCTCTTTCTTAAACAGATAGTTTCATGTTCCACCTGAGTTACTGCTTGTGAACCTTTTCTATTTTTAAAGTATCTCTTTTGTTCATGGCATGTCTTACACCAAAAGGGATACATTACTATAGGGGAAACAAAATAAAAAATAAAATAAAAAAATTCCAGTAGCACCTTAGAGACCAACTAAATTTGTTACTGGTATGAGCTTTCGTGTGCATGCACACTTCTTCAGATAACAAACTACAGTGGTACCTCGGGATGAGAATGGGATCCGTTCTGGAGCCTCGTTCGCATCCTGAAGCGAACGTAACCTGCGTCTGCGCGTGCACGGGTCACGTTTCGGCACTTCTGCGCATGTGCGTGACATCATTTTGACGGTCTGTGCATGCGCGCGCAGCGAAACCCGGAAGTAACGCGCTCCGTTACCTCCGGGTCGCCGTGGAGCGCATCCCGAATTTGCCTAACCCGAAGCATATTCATCCTGAGGTATGACTGTACAGGGGTCAGCAAACTTTTTCAGCAGGAGCCAGTCCATTGTCCCTCAGACCTTGTGGGGGACCAGACTATGTTTTGAAAAAATAATAATGAACGAATTCCTATGCCCCACAAATAACCCAGAGATGCATTTTAAATAAAAGGACACATTCTACTCATGGAAAAACATGCTGATTTCCGGACCGTCCGCGGGCCGGATTTAGAAGCGATTGAGCCGGATCCAGCCCCCAGGCCTTAGTTTGCCTACCTATGCCTTACTACAATGAGTTGCTGGCTCTGATAAATGGAGAACCCTTTTCATTGTTAGTAGAGCGGCGAACATGTATGTCCATTGTGCGGGAAACCAGGGCTTGATTCCCCAATGGCATGTGTTTCCTACTGGACCAGGACTATAGCTCAATGGTAGAATGCATTCTTTATGAGACATGCCAAATCCAGTGCTTGGCAAGGCTGGATGCAGAATTGTATGTTTTAGGTTGGGGAAATCCATCAGCTCAATGATAGGCAATATCTATGTTGAGAATATAGGGCTAGATATATCGGAAAGCTTTGTATGTTCATCTTATAGCCATACTTAAAGTAGAAGCATCATACTAATTGAAAACAAACCATTGAGTAACAAAAAAACCCAATAACTTGTACATGAACAGTTCGGAGATTCATGAGGTTTGATGGTTGATTTTGGCCTTCCAACTGGTCTTCCGTATGATAATAGTTTCCTGCCTTGATTTTTGCCATGAAACAACTGTAAACACAAATCGCCTCTCCCAGTCCTCTCCCCCCTCCACCATAATGGGTGGTCGCTATTTCAGATTGTTTATTGAGCTGCTAAACATACGTTATACTCTGCTGTGTTAAATATGGGTATAATAAAGAAGATAAAGCAGTAGGGCATAAAGGGAGTGGTGTATTTGGTAAACAGTGGTGATGGTGTGCATATTTACTTATAGATCAGGGCGGTCCAACTTTTTATATCAAATGGGTACTTCAACATGGAACCCGCTGGCTGCATACTGCTGTGTTGTGCAGGGGTGCAGAGTCAGGCCAAAATTTGATGCTCCTCTCCAGCCCTCGTTCTGTTTTCCCAAAGCTGGGTAAGTGATGCACTGGGCTTTAGGAAGGCGTTGCGAAGCTCTGGCAGAGCCCTAGAGCAGGCTTCCTCAAACTCGGCCCTCCAGATGTTTTGAGACTACAATTCCCATCATCCCTGACCACTGGTCCTGCTAGCTAGGGATCATGGGAGTTGTAGGTCAAAAACATCTGGAGGGCCGAGTTTGAGGAAGCCTGCCCTAGAGCACTCCTACCTCCTGGGAAGGATGCAGGAGGACTCTAGGACCCTGTCAGATGTTTCTGAGGGCCCTGAAGAAAGGCCTTGGAGGGCCACATGTGGTCATTGGACTACCCTACCTTAGATGCCCCTCAGAGTCCTTGGTTCTCAAATCAATGTGTGTTTGGGCCAGTGTGGTCTTTTCCAAGCTTCTACAAATGCTTGATCAGTGCTTTATTCCTTCTCCTTTAAAAACAAGCACATGCTGATGATGTAAATCAGGTACTCTGCAAGTGTTTCATTTTTATTGCTCTGTTAACACCATAAACCCTAGACACCTGTGTGCCGTGTGATTGATTTAGAAGAGAGCTGATTACAGACACATTTCCCTTCTGGATAATGCTGCTTCACAGGCTGAGTATTCTTTCATCCACAAGATGCAACATCAGTGTAGGTGGTTGAGAAAGAGCCCTAGGAAACACTTCTAAGTTTTTTCTTCTTCCGTTGACTAGAAATACCTTGTATTTTATGCTGATTACGATGCATTACAATTTGCGCTCCAGCTATGAATTATTTGCGTGTGAAACAATGTATTGTAATCACTGTGCCTATGTTCTGAGTTCCGAAAGATATACCATAATCTCTTTCAGAACTTACCTTAGAGTTCCAGCTTTGGTGATGTGTTTAAAGTTTTGCATGAACCACCTATGAAAGAAATAGGCGGCTTGGAATAGGGGCCCGTGGTAAATGTAACTCTGTGACAAAAGTCCAGGAAATTACCGTATTTTTTGCTCTATAAGACTCACTTTTTCCCTCCTAAAAAGTAAGGGGAAATGTGTGTGCGTCTTATGGAGCGAATGCAGGCTGCACAGCTATCCCAGAAGCCAGAACTGCAAGAGGGTTCGCTGTGCAGCGATCCCTCTTGTTGTTCTGGCTTCTGAGATTCAGAATATTTTTTTTTATTTTTTTTTAAATAAATTTTTTATTAGTTTTTTCCACACATAATACAAGACAATACAACACAATACAAGACAAACAAACATACAAACACGTATAATTTCTTGACCTTTCATTTCTTAAGCCTTCTTTCAGCGACTTCCCCATACCTCCCCTTTCTGCATCCCTGTTGACAATCTTTTCAGCATCCCCTAATATCAATATAATATCTCTTTAAGTCTTATTTCTCATATCCAATTGCTAATCGCTGCAATTCAATTTTACGTTACCCAAAACATTTTAGCATTCATTAATTTTACAACAGTTCTTAAGATAAATTTTAAACTTCTTCCAGTCCTCTTCCACCGTCTCTTTCCCTTGGTCACGGATTCTGCCGGTCATCTCAGCCAGTCCCATATAGTCTATTACCTTAGTCTGCCATTCTTCCAGTGTGGGTAGTTCTTGTGTCTTCCAATACTTCGCTAATAGTACTCTTGCTGCTGTTGTAGCGTACATAAAAAACGTCCTATCTTTCCTTGACACCAATTGGCCTACCATGCCCAGGAGGAAGGCTTCTGGTTTCTTCACGAACGTGCATTTAAGCACCTTTTTCATTTCATTATAAATCATTTCCCAGAATACCTTGATCCTTGGGCACGTCCACCAAAGGTGATAGAAAGTACCTTCAGTTTCCTTACATTTCCAACATTTATTATCTGGCATATGATAAATTTTTGCAAGCTTGACTGGGGTCATGTACCACCTATAAATCATTTTCATAATGTTCTCTCTCAAGGCATTACATGCCGTAAACTTTATACCGGTGGTCCATAACTGCTCCCAGTCAGCAAACATAATATTATGACCAATATCTTGTGCCCATTTAATCATAGCTGATTTAACCGTCTCATCCTGTGTATTCCATTTCAACAGCAAGCTATACATTCTTGACAAATTCTTAGTGTTGGGTTCCAATAGCTCTGTTTCTAATTTTGACCTCTCCACCTGGAAGCCAATTTTCCTGTCCTGTTTGAAGACTTCATTTATCTGATAATAATGAAGCCAGTCTCTTACTTTTGACTTCAATTTCTCATAGCTCTGCAATTTCACTTTTCCCTCCTCCTGTTCTATAATTTCCCAATACTTTGGCCATTTGGATTCCATATTAAGTTTTTTCACTTCCTTAGCTTCCATTGGTGACAGCCACCTGGGGGTTTTGTTTTCCAACAGTTCTTTATATCGAGTC
This sequence comes from Podarcis raffonei, assembly GCF_027172205.1. NCBI lineage: Eukaryota > Metazoa > Chordata > Lepidosauria > Squamata > Lacertidae > Podarcis > Podarcis raffonei. Next base: position 129,333,203 of record NC_070602.1, on the reverse strand, counting down.
CAAACCTTGTACAATGCTTTCCTAACAATATGGTTCTTGAAACCTTGATGAATTTTTACCTTGTCATACCATATATATGCATGCCAGCCAAATCTGTTATTAAACCCTTCCAAATCCAAAATGTCTGTATTTTCAAGAAGCAGCCAACTTTTCAGCCAGCAAAACGCCGCTGATTCATAGTACAACTTTAAGTCCGGCAGGGCAAACCCCCCTCTTTCTTTTGCATCAGTTAATATCTTAAATTTTATTCTGGGCTTTTTGCCCTGCCAGACAAATCTAGATATGTCTTTTTGCCACCTCTTGAAACAATCCATTTTGTCTAAAATCTGCAATGTTTGAAACAAAAACAACATTCTAGGCAAGACATTCATCTTAATAACAGCAATACGGCCTAACAAGGAAAGTCTCAAATTTGACCATACTTCTAGATCTTTCTTAATTTCTGACCAGCATTTCTCATAGTTATCCTTGAATAAATTCACATTTTTAGATGTCAAATTAATCCCCAGGTATTTCACCTTCTTTGTTACCATTAAACCCGTTTCACTCTGAAACTTTTCCCTTTCAACAGCTGTTAAGTTTTTGTCCAGTACTTTCGTCTTCTGTTTGTTCAACTTAAAACCTGCTACTTGACCAAATGCTTGTATTAGTTCTAAAACTCTTTTCGTACTAGTGTCTGGCTCTTGTAGGGTTAAAACCAAATCATCTGCAAATGCTCTCAGTTTGTACTGTTTAGCTCCGACCTGAATCCCTTTAACCAGCTGGTCCTCTCTAATCATGTTTAATAAAACCTCCAGGACAGATATAAAAAGTAGTGGGGATATTGGGCATCCCTGTCGTGTCCCTTTTTCAATAGCAAATTCTTCTGTAACCACATTATTTACAATCAATTTTGCTTTTTGCTCAGAATAAATTGCACCTATACCATTTTCAAAACCTTGGCCTACCCCCATCCCTTGGAGATTCTTTTTCATAAAACTCCAAGAAATATTGTCAAAGGCTTTCTCCGCATCCACAAATATTAATACTGCCTTAGTATTGATATTAGCTTCCAGTAACTCCATAATGTCTATTATATTCCTCACATTGTCTGACAAATGTCTTCCTGGAAGAAAGCCCGCTTGGTCTTTGTGAATCTCCTCCACCAAAACTCTTTTCAGTCTTTTTGCCAAAATGTCTGCAAAAATTTTGTAATCCACATTAAGTAATGATATAGGGCGGTAGTTCTTGACCTGGTTCTTCTCGGTCTCTGTCTTTGGTATAAGTGTAATATAAGCTTCTTTCCACGATTCAGGTGCCTTCTTCCCCTCCAAAATTTCGTTACAGACCTCCTTCAGCGGTTGCATAAGCCATTCTTTCAAAGCTTTGTAGTATCTGGAGGTCAGTCCATCCGGTCCTGGAGATTTTCCCAATTGCATATTTTGAATGGCTCCCTCAATTTCTTGATCAGTTATCTTCTGATTCAAAATCACTCTACTTTGTTCCGAAATTTTTTGTAATCCATATTTTTGAAGAAATTCTTCAATTTCTTTTTCGTTCACCGGCCCTTGTGCATAGAGTCTCCTGAAATAGCTCTGAAAACAGTTTCTAATCTCGTTTGGTTTTGGTTTTGGAGGAGGAAAACGAGAGAAAAAATATTCTGAAACGAGATGAGATTCAGAATATTTTTTCTCTCGTTTTCCTCCTCCAAAACTATGTCTTAAGGTCTGGTGTGTCTTATAGAGTGAAAAATACGGTAATTCTAGAGCAGGCATGTCCAACAGATCGATCGTGATCCACAAAAACCCCCCGTACTCTGGCTCCCTAAAAAAAGCTCAACAACTCTGGTCCATTCTCCAAAGACAATGGGTAGATCACTGTCTGGTTTTTTTAAATATATACTGTGAGTAGATCGCTGTCTCTTGGGAGTTGGATGTGCCTGTTCTGGAGGAGTGGTGGGGACCTATGGCCCTTCAGATGTCTTGGGCTATAGCATCCATCAGGATGGCATCTCAATTGTCGTACTGATTGCAAATATGTGCATCCGCTTCACAAGAATCTGGGATGCAGTCTGACTTATGTGTGGGAAGTTCCATTCAATTAAATGTCCCTCTTAAGCAATGCTTTCAGGGGAGGAAAGATGAAGATTCAGCTTCTCCTGTCTTTGATAAATGTTTGAGTTATTAGTGTATAGCATCCAAAGTGCCTGGTTATTTATCTAAGCCTAAATTGTCACCGTTAATTATGATGGTAAAACAAACAGTCAAACTTCCTCGTAAGTTTGTTTCACAAGAAGTTAGGGAATACAAAACAAACATTCCAGAGACCTGAAAAATTCAGGTCAAACTTCTTGCGAGAGATTCTCAAAAAAACCCCTGCATTATTCACTATAATACAGATGGGGTGTTCTTCTCTTGTACTATCCAAATGGAGAAAAAATCTGAAACAGAAAAAACAATATTAAAATGAAGCCTCTTGTCAGGTTTAAGGAGGCATAGGAAAGTGAATAGTTACTACTAGTTAGGAGCCATAATCCCAGCTAGGAGTTTTTGAATGGTGAGCCAGATCTGCATACAGTGGTACCTCGGGTTACATACGCTTCAGGTTACAGACTCCACTAACCCAGAAATAGTACCTCGGGTTAAGAACTTTGCTTCAGGATGAGAATAGAAATCGTGCTGTGGTGGTGCAGCGGCAGCAGGAGGCCCCATTAGCTAAAGTGGTGCTTCAGGTTAAGAACAGTATCAGGTTAAGAACAGACCTCCAGAATGAATTAAGTACTTAACCCGAGGTACCACTGTACTAAATTGAAATGGGTGAATTGATAGTTTGAACTCTTGGTGTGTACGAATGTATACACCAAGCTGTATCTAGCTAGGAAAGGACCATTTGCAAGTAAAAACTATATGGGCAGTGTTGTGCTCTTGCTACCTGTAGAGACAAATATTAGGTCATTCAGGGGCAAATGCTCACTAGCAGCCTTCCTTACATAGTCAAGATATGGTCTGCAAGCCAAAGTGTTGTGTGCGCTGATCTGTTCACCTTCATGGTCTTGACCTTCCTGAATCTCTCAGGGCCCTTTGGACTGGCACCCACAAAGGAGTTCTGGAAGTTAATATTATGCCCTTTTTTAATTGATTTATAGCGGGGAAATAAATAATAATAATAAATTTATTATTTTTACCCTGTCCATCTGGCTAGGTTTCCCCAACCACTCTGGGCAGCACATACAAAATGGCAAAACATTAGACATTAAAAATTTCCCGAAACAGGGTTGCCTCCTTCAGGTGTCTTCTAAAAGTCAGATACCCCGTTCAGGACCAGGGAGTCCCCCACACCTGCCTGCCCCCTGTCTCCCAAAAACAGTAGAAAGGAAGAAGCATTAAAAGGTCATTGGATAGGCAACATTTTTGAAGAGGTTGCTTTACTGAAATTGTTTATAAAAGCCAAAGTAGTATTATTATTTTTAATTGGGGACTGTAGGATAAACAACACATACTCTGAATTATGTATGTGAACAAATCATACAGTTATTTATAGAAGTCTTGTTTAAGCTTATATTATCTCCTTCCCCCCTACTTCTTTATGCTTGTAAAAGCTATGGTTTTCCCAGTAGTGATGTATGGAAGTGAGAGCTGGACAATAAAAAAAGGCTGATCACCGAAGAATTGATGCTTTTGAATTATGGTGCTGGAGGAGGCTCTTGAGAGTCCCGTGGACTGCAAGAAGATCAAACCTCTCCATTCTGAAGGAAATCAGCCCTGAGTGCTCACTGGAAGGACAGATCCTGAAGCTGAGGCTCCAAGACTTTGGCCACCTGATGAGAAGAGAAGACTCCCTGGAAAAGACCCTGATGTTGGGAAAGATGGAGGGCACAAGGAGAAGGGGACGGCAGAGGAGGAGATGGTTGGGCAGTGTTCTCGAAGCTACCAGCATGAGTTTGACCAAAGTGCGGGAGGCAGTGGAAGACAGAAGTGCCTGGCGTGCTCTGGTCCATGGGGTCACGAAGAGTCGGACACAACTAAACGACTAAACAACAAAAATGTATATTTATTTATGTGACTATGAAATATTACTGCAACCAAGCACAAGTGCATTCCTCTAGCACATATTGTGCTGGCATGCGCATGGATGGTACGTTTGATTTGGATCCCAGCCAATAACTTGTTTTCACAAACTGCATGGTGAGGTGGGCTGGAGAAGACTTTGCCCCTACTGCCCACACCTCCCTTAGATAGGCTTCCTTCATGCTTGCGAGAGACCGAAACAGAAAACAAAACAAATCTGCCATTATCTCTTCTCAAGTGATAGTCACAATTTGGAAACATAATGCTGCCAAACCTGGAGGAGGCTGGTTATATTTAGCCCGTCTTTCCAGACTTCGTCAAAACAGAGTGCCTTTGTAAGACTGATAGCCTTGCTTCTAACAGGGTTATTATTTTTTTAAAACATTGCTGAAAAGTGAAGTTTTCTCATCGCTGCCCTGTAATAATTCTAGTCTCAAAAGAGCATCTGCAATGCTGGCGCTTTATGAAGTTCTTTATGCACAGGTGTATGTGCATGACGGTGTGATAGCTCAGCTGCTGGAGAATGGAGACTCTTAATCTCAGGATCAGGGCCGTCTTAAGCATATCCAGCGTCGTGGTGCAAAGATCCCTCCAGCGCCCCACCCCCCATTTCCTAGAGTTGTCAATCTTTTCCCAAGCTTCTGTGGGGATCGCTCTCTTCCAACCACAGAGCCTAGGGCTTGCCGATCAGAAGGTTGGCGGTTTGAATCCCTGTGACAGAGTGAGCTCCCGTTGTTCGGTCCCTGCTCCTGCCAACCTAGCAGTTCGAAAGCACGTCAAAGTGCAAGTAGATAAGTAGGCACCGCTCCGGTGGGAAGGTAAACGGCGTTTCCCTGCGCTGATCTGGTTCGCCAGAAGCAGCTTAGTCATGTTGGCCACGTGTTCCGGAAGCTGTACGCCGGCTCCCTCGGCCAATAAAGTGAGCTGAGCACTGCAACCCCAGAGTCGTCTGCGACTGGACTTAGCGGTCAGGGGTCCCTTTACTTTTACCTTACAGTCCCCTAAACAAAAGACTGAGTTGCCATTTTTGGGCCATATGCCTCAAAAGTCAAATTTGTAATATGACTTTTGGGTTCCTGAAATTCATTCCGATTGTGCAGATGAAATATAGCTGATAGAATTCTACAGGATGTGTAACTCGTGTGTGAAAACAGTCAAGATCCAAGAATCCTCAGGCATGCACCTCCAGATGGTGGAGATGTCAGGCGCCATCCTGACACCTGGACATCTTGCTTTCCACACGCCTAGTTGATTATCGAAAGTTGTCGATAACGGATAATTACCGTAACAAAAAGGTTCAGTCACAAGGATGTAAACTGGTGTGGTGCCACACATCAACCCTGTGGGGACTATATCTTTCCTGTGACTAAAAAAATATATATATTTTCTTCAGAGCCCTTATCTCTAGTAGTTTGATCTCAAAACTATCAGAAATCCTGTATTCATAGTTTGGTGTTTTGTTTTGTTTTTTAAAAAAGAAATTAGAGTTGCTCTACAACCTGTAATCCAATTAGAGTAACGTCACACACCCAGCAGAGTTAATGCTGCGTGAATGTAGTTTGTAAGTGATTTTGTAAGCGTTTAAAGGAAAATAAGATGATTAGCAGTAGTTAACATGGATTTTTCCCCCCCAAAATAAATGCCAAAACAACCTAGTTTTCTTTTCGTTCTTTTTGGCAGAGTAACTTTTTCTCAGTGGGAATACAAATCAGTTAACTGTTATCAACCAGCAGAAGTAAGCAGGTTGTCCCTGACTCCCCCCTAGGTGTAACCCTGAGGTGTGACCCTTTAATTACGTATAAAGAAGTAGGACTTGGAACTGCAACTGTCCAGTGAGGTTTTCTGCTTAGAGGGCTTCTGGGTGTTTGCCTTTGCCTTTTGGGATTTCCTGTGGTGATCAATTAAGAATTTAGTCTCAAGAATTTAGTCCTTGCCAGAGACAAAACTTGCTGCTGGTATTGGAAGAGAAGGAATAACTGTGCTTTTGCTTCTAATGGTGTCATTTCCTATTCTGGGCCTCCGATAGATTGATGGATAATGCAAATATCTTTACAGGCGACTCCCCACTTACTCAGGTGTTATGTTACTTCCCGGCGCCCTGTGCGCATGAGTGAAATGCACGTACGCGGGGAGCACCCTAGAGAATTGGCGTGGCCCGTGAAGATACCCTCCCCACAGCTGGAGGTGCAGTAGGGCTTTGCTTTGGCTGCTCAGCTTCCCCGTCGAACAGCTGATGCACAGGTTAGTGTGGCAGCAGTAACTGCTTTTCCCCACACCAGCTGTTAGGCGGGGAGGCTGAGCAGCCAAAACAAAGCCCTGCTGTGCCTCTGGTCTCTTCGGCACCCTCTTTGGACTCTGGGAGGGTCTCTCTGCAGGCCAGAAGGACTTTCCAGCTCTCTCCTGCTGCTTCTCTTTTCCCGGTGCCACGTGTGTGCATGGTCGCACACTAGTCGATCATGTGCAAGAGAGGAGTTGCCTGTACTTGACTTTGTTGTTGTTATTGTTTAGTCGTTCAGTCGTGTCCGACTCTCCGTGACCCCATGGATGAGAGCACGCCAGGCGCTCCTATCTTCCACTGCCTCCTGCAGTTTGGTCAAACTCATGCTGGTAGCTTCGAGAACACTGTCCAACCATCTCCTCCTCTGCCGTCCCCTTCTCCTTGTGCCCTCCATCTTTCCCAACATCAGGGTCTTTTCTAGGGAGTCTTCTCTTCTCATGAGGTGGCCAAAGTATTGGAGTCTCAGCTTCAGGATCTGTCCTTCCAGTGAGCACTCAGGGCTGATTTCCTTCAGAATGGATCGGTTTGATCTTCTTGCAGTCCATGGGACTCTCAAGAGTCTCCTCCAGCACCATAATTCAATAGCATCAATTCTTCGGCGATCAGCCTTCTTTATGGTCCAGCTCTCACTTCCAGCTCTCACTTCCATACATCACTAGTACTTGACTTAGTTGCCTCTAAATCTGGTTCCACACTGGCTTGTAGACTGAATCATGAGGAAGGTAAGGGAAAGAACACAAGTAAAGTTAGATTAGCACAAAAAGTTAATTAATGAGACAGGTAAGATGGTGCGGCTTGGCAGCGTCCGAAACTTCCATTGTTCTATGCACATTTTGCGGCAGGGGATTTCATGAACGCAAGCAGTTTCTGAGCTCTGGGCACAGTACTGCACCAAAGATTTCAGATTAAAACTGAAGAGTGGAAGGAAAGGAGGACCATTTTCTGCCTCCCCACTTCCAGCTACTCTCTGAAGACTGGAGAAGACACCCTCTTAAGAATATTAGGGTGGTGGCTAGGAGAAGGACTAGACTGTGTGAAAAATGAACGTAATATTTTAGCTGCAGTTCATTCATTTTTCAGCTTTGTATTCTTCGTTATTAAAAAAAGTGTGCCTGGACATTCTGTTGTTGCGCCCATAACCTCGGTTTAAGGTGCCATTTAGCTCCTAACTTTCATATCTCAGTTTCTAACACCTGAGCTGTATAATTCTAACCTATTTTATGTATGAACCCTGCCTAGCGGCATAGCTATGCTTGGTTACTGCCAGCAAGCTATAATCTGAAGCCATGGTTTGGTGTAGGTTTATGAATCTTGGCTTGCCATTATGTTTGAATCCTGCACCTTCCCACTCTGCCGGTGCTCCCCAAGCTACAAAGGTGTTAGACAAGAACAACTGGAAGCAAATAGAGACTCTGGGGAAACAAGCCATGGTTTGTTTCAAAATCCGCGGGACAAATTTTGGCTAACTTGTGGTTATTAAATGCACCGTGGCTTAGCGTAATGTGTGAACCAGGGACTGAATTTGGAGAAACTGAACAGTAGATAAAGGACTTGGATAGTTAGAGCATTTTGCTGCAAAAAAGAAGTGAACTAGACTAAATGAGAATATTTCTGAAAATACAGTGTACCTCGGGTTACATACGCTTCAAGTTCCATACGCTTCAGGTTACAGACTCCGCTAACCCAGAAATAGTGCTTCAGGTTAAGAACTTTGCTTCAGGATGAGAACAGAAATTGTGCTCCCGCAGCACGGCAGCAGCAGGAGGCCCCATTAGCTAAAGTGGTGCTTCAGGTTAAGAACAGTTTCAGGTTAAGAACCGACCTCCAGAATGAATTAAGTACTTAACTCGAGGTACCACTGTATTCTAACAATTAGGTGCAGCTGGAGGGCAGGTACAGTACAATTCTATACAGTGGTACCTCGGGTTACATACGCTTCAGGTTACATACACTTCAGGCTACAGACTCCGCTAACCCAGAAATATTACCTCGGATTAAGAACATTGCTTCAGGATGAGAACAGAAATCGTGCTCCAGCGGAGCGGCAGCAGCAGGAGGCCCCATTAGCTTCAGGTTAAGAACAGTTTCAGGTTAAGTACGGACCTCCAGAACGAATTAAGTACTTAACCCGAGGTACCACTGTACTGCAACTGACTTCCCCATACCATTTCCATTGTTGACCAAAGGAATGGATGCTGGTGATTGTCCTATTCCTGCTGCTTTTGGGTTGGGGAGGTTAAATCACCAAATGAGATGTATATTCTATGCTACCCACATGTTTGCTGCAATATCACCCTCTTTCCCAGGTTGAGCAGGGCCACTTATATGGGGTCTTTCAATAAACAAGAGGTGAGGAAGATGTCAGGAGTCAGGACACACAAGATGTTAATTCTGTGCTAAATTCTGGGTTAGTTTTCTGGTTACTTTGACCTCTGGTTGGTCTTGGACATTGTTTCCCCACGATTAGGCATTTCTTTTTAAGAAGCAAAACATAGCTGCTAAACCAGTGTGGTATATTGTATTTGTTAAGAGAGGAAGGTGAAATTATTGCTTGTAACAACCGGGGTTGGTCTATAGTGATTTCCTTCAGTTGTGCTTCCATGCTTGGATGAAGGCAGTTATTTCTAATTTTCCCAGTGAGTAGGATTATCTGTGTTCTTGTAGCATGAGAAACTGTAGGCGGAGTTTTTAGATGCAACTTACTCAGACACGTTCAAGATTATACTGTCTCATACCCAACTAAATATTAATTTATCCTTTATGGATCAGAGTTCATTAACAACCCTCTAATTTGCCCTTGCATCAATATGTTTTCTTGAATAGAAAATCTTAATTAAGCTGTACAGCATTAAAGTTCGTTCACCATGACAAGCATATTAATAAGCTCAAGTATCACTTCATGCAACAGCTCCTCATGTTTTTGTGGGAGTTGCTGGTGATTGCTTGCCAGGTTAAGGAGAGAACCCTTTTCACGGTATGAATTTTATTATTTACTTTTTTATTGTATGTGTGAATTGCCCCATAGCAAACTTCTCTGGGCAGTGAACAATTAAAACAATTTCAAAATAATAAAATCCAACGAAATACTAGCCATTAATCGGCACAACAACAACTATCAAAGCACAACTACTGGTGATAACGTGAAAAGTAAAATAAATTCTGCTGTAATCCTAAAATGACGGAATCGTAAAACGTCCTTTCAGAGCTAAAGCAACACACTAGTCATGAAATGCGGGGTTTAAGATGTTAATACAGTTCTAAACCAGCTTGGAGAATGGTGTTAAATAAAATAAAGAAGGTATTTGCCAGATGCTGAAAAGAGAATAATGTCAGTTCCAGGCAGACTTCCCAGGGGAAGGCATCCTGTGACTGAGGGCATCACTGATGTTCCCTCTTTCTGTCTCAGATTGAGGGGCCGTCCAAAGGTGGGAGGCTCAGCTGATGATTTTCAGTATACCTGAAGGAGCGTCTCCACCCCCATTGTTCTGCCCGGACACTGAGGTCCAGCACCAAGGGCCTTCTGGCGGTTCCCTCAGTGCGAGAAGCCAAGTTATAGGGAACCAGGCAGAGGGCCTTGTCGGTAGTGGCACCCGCCCTGTAGAATGTCCTCCCACCAGATGTCAAGGAAATAAACAACTACCAGACTTTTAGAAGACATCTGAAGGCAGCCCTGTTTAGGGAAGCTTTTAATGTTTGATGGATTACTGTATTTTAATATTTTGTTGGAAGCTGCCCAGAGTGATTGGGGAAGCCCAGCCAGATGGGCGGGGTATAAATAATAAATTATTATTATTATTATGGGGCCCAGAGATGTGTGTTTGTGTAGGGAGAGGGTCAATCCTTCAGGTACCCCAAGTCCTAAGTGGTGCAGGACCTAATGTTGAAGCCACCGTTTTGCAGTGAACCTAGACATGGACCTAGGCAATGGAGGGAATAAAGCACTGGTGTAATGTGTTCAAGTAGAAATTTTGCTTCTGCATTCTTCACAAATTGTATGGATGGTCTTTAAAGGCATATTCAACACATTGCAGTCATTTGGAGGGGGGGGGGGTTACCAGTGCATGGATTGCTGAGGTGGTGATATCACTGTCAAGGAAAGGGCATATGAGTCAAAGCTGAGAAAAGTCGATAGAGACTATAGTCCCATAAATGAAAGACTTTGTCCCATAATATTGAATGAGGAAGACATACGACTATATATTCCTCCCCCCCCAAAAATAGAATTATACCACAAAATGATCTCATGGATTTCAAACCCAGAATTTTGCATATGTTATTTGGTAAACCACAGTGATTTCCTTGGTTTACTTTTGTGGCATACACCCCCATCCCCCCTCTTAATAACTGCTTTGGTTTCCCCTAATTCTTGCTGACATGGATGTCAGTGTTTTGACTTCTGCTGAGATCCTTCGTTGCTGTTGTCATCTGCAAAAGTGTTTTGTCCCTGGCAGAGCTATCCTGCTTACTTGCTTGAGAGTAAAAAGTTACTCTCTCTTACTTGCTGAGAGAACCTTTTCCCCCTGTTTCTTCAGTGTAAAATTGGCCTAGGAGGCTTCTACACCTTGTAGATAGGGCATCACTGGCACAGTAGATCCTATGCTGGTTGGTTGCAGTGCCCTGAATTGTGGCATCGCTAATGATGAGATCCATTATCCTGTGCACTGCTGTGCTGGCACAATGGCTCATAAGGCGCTCTTCTCTGTGGGTTTAAAATCGGTCTTATTTATTTCTGCACAAAGTGCATCAACCAGAAATCAGCTTTGATCTAAAGTTTCCCCAGGGGTAGGAAGAGTGGCTAAGGAATATTCATGTTGAGTGACAACAATAATTACTGGAAGAACCATTTAAAAAATGCCATGCATTGATTGCATTATCCCTGTGCGCCAGCGGGAATATGTTGCAAAATAGCTGGCAGAATTACTATTATTACTCCCAGTTTTGTAAAATGCTAAAGCCATCTATATAGATCTATCTATCTAATATAGATATCTATCTATCTGTAATATGTATGTGTATATATATATGTGTGTGTGTGTGTGTGTATGTATATATATATGTGTGTATATATATATATTTGTGTGTGTGTGTGTATATATATATATATAATAAAAATGCGCCTGTATTTTAACTCCCTCCCCTTCTCCGGCTTGCATTGGTAAATAAAGTGCTGGACCTTAATTTAGATGCATATTGTGTGTGTCTGTGTTAAAATTATACCTTATAATCTGCAGAAGGTAAACCTTCGAAATTAGCATATTACCAAGTAGAGCCCAACCTCTGACCTTTCATCTTTTAACGGTTGGAGTAGATAATGTGAAGAATACTGTCTCATTTCTAGATGGCTGCATCCTTGATACTCCTTTTTATTTAGCCATTGTTCAAACGTGAACACTGCAATGATTGTGTGTTTCCTCCCCCGTTCTTTTGTGAGCTGTGCAGAACCTTTTGTATGCTGGTTTTAGATTGACTGACTGCTTGATTCGCCAAATAAATCTGGAACAATGGCTGCCACCTTGATAGTGTCACAAAAATACATTCTACAAAGTTGTTAAGGTTCATGAACAAATTAAATCGGGGGTTTTCTTTAATTCAGTAATGACAACTTTGTATATCTTTTCCTGGAGCCTGGGTTTCTTGTGTTTGACAACTGGAATCCTGAAAACATATTAATGGGCTCTGATTATTTCAAATACTGAGAAAGAACTAAGGTGGATTTATTGCTAAAAGCCATATACTTAATGATACCCCTTTAACAAAATAGCCTTGAGAAGTTTTAAGCAATGTTGATTATCTTATATGGAATTTAGATTGGTAGCGGACTCAGTTTTTGCTTACCTCTAACTCCATTTCATTAGGAGTTGTCCAGTGAAATAAGACAAGTGTTGGATATTTTTCTACTATGTATGCAGTGATATCAAACATGTAATGAAGTTTGAACAGTGCCGGATTTACGTATAAGCTAAACAAGCTATAGCTTGGGGCTCTACTCTCTTGGCCCCCCTCCAAAAAAATAAAGAAAATAAAGAGAAAAAAAAACCTGGATGTACATTTTCAAAATATAAGATAAAAAACAAATAAAACAAAACCTACATACAGCAACAGTGTTTTGTGTTGGGTGGGCTCCCATGATATAAGTAATGGGCCCTGCCTGCCAGCCTGCTCTCTAAAATATCACTGGTTTGCTCATTTCTATATGTAGGGTGCCTATATTCTATATTTTAGTATGCCAGTCTCTATACTTCAGAACTCCCTGCCTGTTGTCCTCGTAGTCTGGGGAACCGGGTTCGCATCTCCACTCCTCCACATGCAGCTGCTGGGTGACCTTGGGCTAGTCACACTTCTCTCTGAAGTCTCTCAGCCCCACTCACCTACAGAGTGTTTGTTGTGGGGGAGGAAGGGAAAGGAGAATGTTAGCCGCTTTGAGACTCCTTTGGGTAGTGAAAGGCGGGATATCAAGTCCAAACTCCTCCTCCTCTTCTCCACTGTACTCTCATTGGTGCATGCTTAATTTTAATTTTGTTCAAACAGGTCTGTCCAGAAACAGACCTGTTTCTGTTGTTTCTGTTCATGTTGTTGACATGTTTTAATCTCTTTGTTAGTGTTAGATATCTTTTGCATGTTTTTAATCACTTGTTTATAAGTGTTCTTATTGATAATTTTAATAATTTCTTGTAAACTGCCTAGAGATTTTTATTTGCCATCAAGCAGTATATAAACTTTTATGAATAATAAATTTTAAATAGGCAGGTGATGTTGGCTTCTGAAGCAGCTGTCGTGCTTGAAAGTACCTGGGCACATCTTCCTCTTCTTTGGCGATCACTCATAGCAGAGTAAGATTGTCTTCCATGAACATGGTTTTAACAGTGAGTCCGTAAGTGACTGTGGAGGCCAATTCTGGATCCACACGTCCTTCCACAGTGGGGACATGGGTTTCCGGGTAGGAGTTGATTACGGTGAGGGTTTGCCAAGTGTGCCTTCCTCTTAGCACATTTCTCCCTTTCGTCCTGCGTTCGAGTGTCTTCAAAGCCCATGACACCTTTGGTAAAGGCTGTTCTCCAATTGGAGCACTCGCAGGCAAGTGTTTCCCAATTGTTGGTGTTTATACTACATTTTTTAAAATTGGCCTTAACACAGTCTTTAAACCTCTTTTGTTGACCACCAGTATTATGCTTTCCATTTTTAAGTTCAGAATAGAGTACCTGGGCACATACAGAGAGCAGGGAAGTATGAACACACCTGTAGCCATTGTGACATTTATTCACTCTTTCAAAAAATGGTATTTTCCCATTCCGCTGCAGTTGGCTTCAACATCGCAATACATTCAAATGCATAATGGTACAACAGCAAAATCCCACCGACTTCAAGTTGGAACTTAGATGTCTTGAAGCCAACTGAGATCAAAGAGGCTCCAAAGGGGTCCATGATCCATTTCAGGAAGGATAAGGCATAAGTGGCTACTCAGGGTGACGAGACCACATCTCCCTTGAGTGTAAAGGGAAGAGAGATGTTGCTGAAAGAAACCCAGTTGAGACAAGTGTTTGCAAACCATGGAATTAATGTATCCAAATATTGTAATCAGCTACATGTATCAGATCATGTTGTGTAAATACAGTGGTACTTTGGTTCTCAAACGCCTTGGTACTCAAACAACTTGGAACCCTAACACTGAAAACCTGGAAGGAAGAGTTCTGGTTTGCAAACTTTTTTTGGAAGCCGAACATGCTCCGTTTTGAGTGTTACGCTTCTGATTTGAGTGGCACACTTCCGTTTTGAGTGTTACGCTGAGGTCTGTCTGTTTTTGTTATTTATTTTGCATTTTTGTTTTTGCTGCTCTTTTTTTGTGTGTGACTGTGTGGGACCCAGTTCAGCTACTGATTGATTGATTGATTGATTGACTGCGCGACTGCAGTACATTGTTTATGGCTTTCATTTTATGGATCGATGTTCTCGTTAGATAGTAAAATTCATGTTAAATTGCTGTTTTTGGGGTTGTTTTTAAAAGTCTGGAACGGATTAATCCATTTTGCATTACTTTCTATGGGAAAGCGCACCTTGGTTTTGGAACGCTTTGGTTTTGGAACGGACTTCCAGAACGGATAAAGTTTGAGAACCAAGGTACCACTGTATGAGCAACCACTGAGGCACAGCACTTCTCGTCTTTTATCCTGGAATCCCAATAATAGCCCCATTAAATAAATAATAATAAAAACTGTTGAAAACAAAATGTAACACATAACTAGAGGCAAATGTCAGTCTATGTGCATGCAGAGGTGCACATTCTTTCTTTAGGAATCCATGTCATAAATGTGTCACCATGGCGATGCAATGAAAGATGGGGCATCACATAAAATTCCAGATTCCTTAAGTTCCATATTCCAGGAACATGACCAATCATAAATGGTCAGCTGATGATTCCAACCCTGATAACTCTTCTCCCTCCTTAACATTCTGCGCAATGTAGCTGCTAATGTCCTTATCAGTCACTGGAAATGTATTTCCTGATGTTGGAATAAAACTGCTGGTCCCTTCTCCTTTTCCAAAATCAGTTCAAAGTGCTGGTACTCACCTATAAAGCCCCACATAACTTGGAAATCAGGTACTGTACTTAAAATACTGTTGGTTCCTGTGTACATTTTAGCCAATTTCTAGTGCGCTTTTGAGAATGTCCCCACCATCTGAGGTGACTGGGAGAGGACATGTTTTGCTGTGGTGCCCTGTCTGGTGACAGATTTGTATGGCGGAAAAATTTATACTGCGCTGGAATTTCTGTCTTCCGAAACACACGAAAGAAACACAAGGTTTGGTTTTTCTGGACTGAACACAGTAAGACCACAACTTGCACACCTTTTAACTTGTGTGCATTCTACTTTACATGTGTGACCATCCTCTCACCACCCAGAGAGGATTCTAGGAAAAATTATTTTGGCAATCCCACACACCATTGAACCCAATGGGTTTCGATTGTGTATGCTTTTGGAACTTAAATTGAGGGCTTACTGTGTACATAATTGTGACAACGGTATTGGACAGGGGTCAGCAAACGTTTTCAGCAGGGGGCCAGTCCACTGTCCCTCAGACCTTGTGGGGGGCCAGGCTATATATTTTTTTTTTTGGGGGGGGAGAACGAATTCCTGTGCCCCACAAGTAACCCAGAGATGCATTTTAAATAAAAGCACACATTCTACTCATGTAAAAACAGCAGGCAGGCCCCACAAATAACCCAGAGATGCATTTTAAATAAAAGGACACATTCTGCTCATGTAAAAACATGCTGATTCCCGGACCGTCTGAGGGCCGGATTGAGAAAGTGATTGGGCCGGGTCTGGCCCCCGGGCCTTAGTTTGCCTACCCATGGTACAGTGGTACCTCGGGTTAAGTACTTAATTCGTTCCGGAGGTCCGAACTTAACCTGAAACTGTTCTTAACCTGAAGCACCACTTTAGCTAATGGGGCCTCCTGCTGCCGCTGCACCGCCGGAGCCCGATTTCTGTTCTCATCCTGAAGCAAAGTTCTTAAGCTGAAGCACTATTTCTGGCTTAGTGGAGTGTGTAACCTGTAGCGCATGTAACCTGAAGCGTATGTAACCCGAGGTACCACTGTATTAGCTTTTGCAAAGTAACCAGTGAACTCAATATGTGGAGTAAGCAAAGACCACCACATGCCTTCCATTCTAGCACCTCCTAAGTTTCAGCTCCAGTAGTGATGTATGGAAGTGAAAGCTGGACCATAAAGAAGGCTGATCTCCGAAGAATTGATGCTTTTGAATTATGGTGTTGGAGGAGACTCTTGAGAGTCCCATGGACTGCAAGAAGATCAAACCTATCCATTCTTAAGGAAATCAGCCCTGAGTGCTCACTGGAAGGACAGATCCTGAAGCTGAGGCTCCAATACTTTGGCCACCTCATGAGAAGAGAAGACTCCCTGGAAAAGAGCCTGATGTTGGGAAAGATGGAGGGCACAAGGAGAAGGGGACGACAGAGGACGAGATGGTTGGCTAGTGTTCTTGAAGCTACCAGCATGAGTTTGACCAAACTGTGGGAGGCAGTGGAAGACAGGAGTGCCTGGTGTGCTCTGGTCCATGGGGTCACGAAGAGTCGGACACGACTAAATGACTAAACAACAACAACAAAGTTTCAGCTGGCTGTTGCGAAAACATTTGGTTGCCAATTCACTTGGCGACACCTTTTGAAAGCCACCAGCAAGCCTCTCTTTGTTGTCTTCTTTCAACGTCAAAGCCTGTGACGCTGGTGAGAGCTGAAATAAACCTTCCCATCATTAATGCAGGGTCACATAACTGGTCGTAACACCTGTGCTTAGAGAAACCGCTATACAGTAATTAAAAACAGAACTGACGGAAGCTAGTTCATGAAGCAAAACATCTTGCTGTGAGTCTAGCAATGTAATAAGGATTACTGAATGCAAGCACCCTGGATTGCTATTAGGGAGAAACTTCAGAAAACTGAATAATAGTACATAATAATAATAATAATAATAATAATCCTGTTTCAAAGCATTTTAATTCTCCCTCTGGTTTGAAAATATTTCCCATAAAACGACCATCAAATTCTGGGATATTAAGAAGGAAGGGATTGCTACTGGATCCATACAGACACCATAACTTAACTTCCCATGGACTTAACCCATGGAAGACAATTTTATGTAGACTTTTGTTTACTTATTTTTAAAAATATTGCAAATGCCACACTTTTTAGAATTATTCTTTCCTCGAAGCAGCCATCCTGGCTCCCAGAATTCATTTAAAATCGCAACATGCAAACCCAACAGTTTACCTGGTTTGCATATTGAGGATTTTTGAAAACTTGCTGTAAAAGACATCCATTAATGTATCTACATTAATTAAGTAGTGTAAAAGTGATTTCATGACATCTGTATCCAAACAGATGTTTGGCACAATCAAGTTGTTACTGAATACCTATTTAGAAATGCATTATTGCACTTCGGCTGAAAACAAGACTGGTTTCATATCATTTTACTTGGAGTCTGTGAGGAATTCCATTTGTTTTCTGATTATGTCATCCCCTTTGTAATAATGAAGCCATTTAATAATTTTGTGGGGAACTGAAGACTCTTTCTCTTGGCTGAAAACCAAGCGTCACATGCACATTATCTAGAGTGAGTTTATTTTTCATGATTTTGGCATATTTCCTGGTTTTGGATTGAGGTTTTATTTATCTTTTAAAAGGGGTATGTAGATGACGCGTTATAGTGATCCTAGCTATAAAAGTCTCTGTTATAAGTTGTAGTTTCTTTGGAACTTCTGAGCTCTGATCCAGCCATAAAAATGATAGCTACTCTTATATATTGTTGGTAATTGTTTGATATGTATACACATTCCCTTTTTTGAGCATTTGTTGAGCCAGTAAAGGTAAAGGTACCCCTGCCTGTTCGGGCCAGTCTTGCCAGACTCTAGGGTTGTGCGCCCATCTCACTTAAGAGGCCGGGGGCCAGCGCTGTCCGCAGACACTTCCGGGTCACGTGGCCAGCGTGACAAGCTGCATCTGGCGAGCCAGCGCAGCACACGGAACGCCGTTTACCTTCCCACTGGTAAGCGGTCCCTATTTATCTACTTGCACCCGGAGGTGCTTTCGAACTGCTAGGTTGGCAGGCGCTGGGACCGAACGATGGGAGCGCACCCCGCCGCAGGGATTTGAACCGCCGACCATGTGATCGGCAAATCCTAGGCACTGAGGTTTTACCCACAACGCCACCCGCGTCCCATTTGTTGAGCCAGTAAAAGATACCAACTTGCCTGTTTTTGTTTCTGGCATTTTAGGGCCAACACAGCAACAAATACGCAATAGGTATTATTTTAATTTGCTCTATTCCAAGAGCTCAGGGATTGGTTATTATATTATGCATGGAAAAGGAAAATTCTTGTTTCTAAGGGATTACAACTTAGCTGTCAAGGAAAAGTGAGGCCATGAATGAACTCATGTTTTTTGAGGAACGCGGGTGGCGCTGTGGTCTAAACCACAGAGCCTAGGGCTTGCTGATCAGAAGGTCGGCGGTTCGAATCCCTGCAACGGGGTGAGCTCCCATTGCTCGGTCCCTGCTCCTGCCCACCTAGCAGTTCGAAAGCACGTTGAAGTGCAAGTAGATAAATAGGTAGTGACGCCGCACATGTGCTGTACATAGTGGTTTGTCAGCGGCGTGCTCCAGTGCCGTACGGATGGTGCCGGAATCCTCTGCTTGTGGCTGTAGCGGTGACGGAGGGATCCTACCACCATCCGTACGGTGCTGGAGCGGCGCCGGTGGCAAACCACTATATACAGCACATGTGCGACATCGCTACATACAGCGCATGCATGTGACACTGCACATGTGCCGTACATAGCAGTTTGCCGCCGGTACCGAGATCCTTCTGCGACTGCAGGCACGAACAGAGGATCCTCCATGGCGCGATGGCTGCTCGCGCCGCCGCGAGCCCCTGCAGGGTGCCTTCTTGTCCGTCCCCCCAGACATGGCACCCGGGGCGCACCACCCCCTGCCCCCTGTTGCGACGCCACTGCATAAAGATGGAATAAGTCCCCTACACAATATACAGTGGTACCTCAGGTTAAGTATTTAATTCATTCTGGAGGTCCGTTCTTAACCTGAAACTGTTCTTAACCTGAAGCACTATTTCTGGGTTAGTAGAGTCTGTAACCTGAAGCGTATGTAACCTGAAGCGTATGTAACCCGAGGTGCCACTGTACAGACATCTCTTTTTCCTAGGATGATAGTTTATTTAGACAGTCCGTGAAAAGATGAAGTTGTATTATTCCGTTTAAATGCACAAAAATTAACATTTTCAATTTATTTTCCAATTGGCTAGTTGCTACACTGAATTAAAGGGAAATAATTGAAGAATAGATCCTTCTGGGGGGGGGGTCTCAATATTATAATGTCCTGTAAATATTGACCATTCCCGAGGTACTATTTCTGGGTTAGCAGAGCCTGTAACCTGAAGGGTATGTAACCCAAGGTACCATTGTACATCGAAACAACAGTCCCTGGTCACAGGTTTGCAATCTAAAACATGTGATGGAAAAGGGGAAGGATGAGAATGGAGGATGGAATGGAGCATTCTTAAAGTTGCACCCTAATTCTTATAATGACCAGCTGCAACGAAGGAAGTTCAGGGAGAGGAGAAGCCAAACGCAGCTGATCTAACCTGAGCGGCCATTGTGCATCAGCTACCCCTATCCTTGCTTGTATTCATTCATTGGCCTGCTTCTTGCTTCATGTTACGTCTTCTGTCAAACATCATGACTTGTAATCAGCATGGGATGCCGTGTTAGTACAGTGGTACCTCAGGTTACATACACTTCAGGTTACAGACTCCGCTAATCCAGAAATAGTGCTTCAGGTTAAGAACTTTGCTTCAGGATGAGAACAGAAATCGTGCTCCGGTGACGCGGCGGCAGCAGGAGGCCCCATTAGCTAAAGTGGTGCTTCAGGTTAAGAACAGTTTCAGGTTAAGTACGGACCTTCGGAACGAATTAAATACGTAACCAGAGGTACCACTGTATATATCCCCTTACCTTCCTATTCCTTTGACGTGTTGTGAGTCTAGAAACGAGCTTTGCGTTGTTAGTGCTTAGAGGTGAAGTAAAATTATTGGTGGTGATTTGATTTTCCTGAACAGCCTTCCTGAACAGGAAGAGGTGACTTAAATTTGTCTAAATAAGCTATATATATATATATATATATATATATATATATATATATATATATGAAGCAGGCATTACGGTAGCTTATTTAGACAAATTTACCGTAATGCCTGCTTCATATATATATATATATATATATATATATATATATATATATATATATAGCTTATTTAGACAAATTTAAGTCACCTCTTCCTGTTCAGGAAGGCTGTTCAGGAAAATCAAATCACCACCAATATATATATATATATATTCAGGTGACTAGCTTTTAGAAATATATATGTGATGAGGAAAATATTTACATAATAATCCTGAAAGCATTGCTCTTTGCATAAAAAAAATGTGATCATAAACAACCTTGGAATAGTTTGATTCTAACCAAGGGTCTCAGCCCTTAGGCAAATAGCACATGCACATTAAATATTGCTGTTCAATATTCATTTGAAGTGCCGTGGTGAATTAAACTAAGTAGGTATTTTCAAATGTCTCCTCTTTTAAAAATGTAGTATGATGTCTTGATTGAAACTATAGATAGAATTGTAGCTTAGCACATATGCTAACGTATGTCATGCTGCAGGCGATAATTGCCATTCCCATAATTAGGAGTTTAGAAGTTATTCAAAAGAGTAGACCATAAAATGCTTTTACTAAATGACCCTATTAACTCTACGCTGCGGTGGTATCAAACGGTGCTTTTCAAGCGGTTGCACAAGAATTGTGTGGAACTATAGGAGTCTCCAGGGGACTACAGTGGAACCTTCGTTCACAAAGTCCATTCCAAAACCAAAGCATTCCAAAACCAAGGCACACTTTCCCATAGAAAGTAATGCAGAATGGATTAATCCGTTCCAGACTTTTA
This sequence comes from Podarcis raffonei, assembly GCF_027172205.1. NCBI lineage: Eukaryota > Metazoa > Chordata > Lepidosauria > Squamata > Lacertidae > Podarcis > Podarcis raffonei. The sequence continues at coordinate 129,312,347 of NC_070602.1, read as the reverse complement.
AAAACAACCCCTAAAACAGCGATTTAACATGAATTTTACTTTCTAACGAGACCATTGATCCAAATAAATAAGACAGTATTGTAGATGATTAAAATTAAAAAAAATTCTTACCTGCACTGATGATAGTCATTGTTTGGATGGGGAGATGGGGCTTTTATCAATTTCCACAGTCACACAATCAATCAATCAATCAATCAATCATAAAAAGAAAAACAAGCCACTGTCACAAAAATGAAAAAGCCACACAAACAAAAATGCAAAAAAATTAGCAAAAACAAAAGCACCAAATATCACCTCAGAACACTGCAATCAGAAACGGAAGTCTTTAATTATGATTTGGGGTGGGGACTCAAACAAGCTGGGTAAGGGTAAAAACGGGAGGAAAAAAGCCTTAATTAGGACTCAAATGAGCTGTGCAACAGTAAAAATGGAAGGAAGGAAGCCTTAATCACTTTTCAGGAGACTCAAATTAGCAGTGCAAGGGTAAAAACGGAAGCTCAGGAGCACATTCGGCTTCCGAGGCAAAGTTCGAAAACCGAAACACCTACTTCCGGGTTTGCAGCATTTGAGTTCCAAGTTGTTCAGGAACTAAGCTGTTCGAAAACCGAGATACCAGTGAAATGTGTTTCTCAGACCTGGTCCATGTGTCACATTAAACCACGGTTTGAATGAAACTGAGGTATATTGTGAGTGGTCAGCGTGCTGGCATGCGTTGCTCAAAAGTTCATGTGGCGTGTCTCCTTTGCTCCTTCCTTACTTATGTGTAGGGAGCAAACCTGTGGCTGCCTTCGCATTACGTGTGAACCGGTCCTTGTGATTTACTGCATTTTTCGCTCTATAAGACGCACCAGACCAGAAGACGCACCTAGTTTTTGGAGGAGGAAAACAAGAAAAAAATATTCTGAATCTCAGAAGCCAGAACAACAAGAGAGATCGCTGCACAGTGAAAGCAGTGATCCCTCTTGCTGTTCTGGCTTCTGGGATAGCTGCGCAGCCTGCATTCGCTCCATAACACACACACACATTTCCCCTTACTTCTTAGGAGGGAAAACGTGAGTCTTATAGAGCAAAAATTACGGTATTTCTCTCCCAACAAACCACAGTGGTAAACCAAGAAAGCTACAACAGCGCTTCGTGGTTCCTGCTTGGCTCACCACCTGGTGTGAATAGGAACAATAAACATCAGGTTACAATTATGCCCAACCCTGCAATATGATTAGTTTCTCTTCCAGCTGTGTGAAGCCAATGTTTGTTCTTGGCTTACCAATCACCGTTTGTTTCAGTGAAGCAATCTACAATCCCTGGTTAGGACACGGTGCAAAGTCATGGGTTGTGGTTTGTTGTTGCCATTCCCCTTAGGATAGGGATGAAGTTGTAGTGATCTCGACATTCATGGTTAGCTGATAACTGTGGTTTACTATGACGTGCGAACTGGAACACTGTATGTGAAGTTCTGGCAGCACTGGAGTTGCCATTCTTAGTATCTGTAGTAGTTTTACTATTTCCACGTGAAAAGAACAAATCTCATTGCAACTGCTTCTTCCAATCCATTTAGTGAGGTTCCATACTGCATTCGGATTCCTCTCGATCTTACTTGCCTTAAGGCAGATGATCATAGTGTGCTTTTCTGAGTAAAGTTTTGCTGAGCTGTGCGTATCTGTGCAGATATTACACTTGCAAATTAATTCTTTTGTAGTTCTGAGTCCTTGAGTAAGGAATGTATGGGGGGTATGTGTTTGCAAGAAGGGTGGTCTTGTCTTCTGGCATCAAGTTGCATTCTTCAAGAGCACATAGTTTTTCTTCTAAGTCTTCATTACCAGCGATTTATTAGATCCCATTAAAAAAAAAAATTATGCATGCTAATTTGGGTGAAAATGGTTGCTCCAATCTAGTGTGTGCAAAGAAAAGATCATGTACATGATGCTAGTTTTTTGGAATTGCATTAGTGATTTGAAAAATATAGAAGACAGACACATGTCTTGCAGTTGTGTTTTGGGAACCATGAAGCCAAAATTATAAGATTATCAAAAAAACCAACCACCCTCTATGGCTTGTTTTTAAAAATTTAATTAAAAACGACATTTAGGCTTAAAAAACTGGTTAACTGAAATGTATGCTAAATAATGTGGAAGCTTAAGCGATGCAGTTTAGTTAATAACTCTTAACATTATCATATTAGCATTTACCTTTCTAATAAAAACCTTAAACTTTTGATAGCAGCCTTCGCCCATTTGTCATCTTTTCATGGGCTGTTGGTATTGCAGCGATTCGGGCAATTCTTAGCTTTAAACTTTCGCATGCCAGGCAACATTTAATTTAAAAGTGTTTAAAGTTAAATCACCTGTGTAATTCTTCTCAAGAGCTGGATCCTAAGGGCTGCAGCATGTCGGAATCTCAGTGCTAAAGAGGAGGTAAGTGAGACCATAAAAATCACAGGATAGAATTCAACTTTATACTATTACAAATGTTCTGTATGCGCAAAATTTACAGTTCATCAGATGGAACAGTTGTGCCTCCCCCCCCTCGCCCCGGCCTGCACACTATTTTGGAGGTTCTCCTGAAACTCCCTTAGCCATTTTGAGGGGGACGGACATTGGGTGAAGGAGAAGAGCGAAGCGCCCTTGGAAATCCTTGTGCAGGGTCTTCGCTGATGTGGCTGTCTAGGTCAGGCATAGGCAAACTCTGGCCCTCCAGATGTTTGGGACTACAATTCCCATCATCCCTAGCTAACAGGACCAATGGTCAGGGATGAGATGATGGGAATTGTAGTGCCAAACATCTGGAAGGCCAGAGTTTGCCTATGTCTGGTTTAGGTGAATCCAGCCCGCGAGGTTCTGCAAAGACTTTGGTCTTGAGAAGAAGGGCCTGTATTCTTGCCCTTTCTGGGTCTGATTCTGAAACACCCATGTGGGAGCTTTATTCATGACCTTACTGACTGCTAGACAGGACTACACTCTCTTCGTCTTCAAATGTTCAAATCCCCATGAAATTGGCTTAAAGTCATGACTTAAAACAAACAAGGCCTGTGTTGCTTTAATTTGTATTCTAGTTTGAAAAACATATTCAAGCTTTTCAGTTCCAAATTCTTTATATAAGAAAGGTTTGTTTATTATTTAAAGTATTTTTGCCCTGTTTTTCAGCTGCAGAAGGCTCATACACCCCGGTTCTATTGAATTTTTTTTCCAGTTCATTTTTTGAGATACCATCAAACTTGCAAGATTCATGATTATAAGAGAATGATCAATATTTACAGCACATTGTAATATTGATACCCCCCCGAAGGATCTATTCTTCAATTATTTCCCTTTAATTCATTGTATGAAGCAACTAGCCAATTGGAAAATAAATTGAAAATGTTAATTTTTGTGCATTTAAATGGAATAATACAACTTCATCTTTTCACAGACTGTCTAAATAAACTATCATCCTAGGAAAAAGAGATGTCTGTATTCTATTCTAGTAGAACACAAGTTATGTATCTTGTCATGCCACCCCATTGCCTGTTTTTATATTGCATTTTGAATTACAGTAAGCTATTTTTCTCGCCTAATGTCTGATGGAGGTGGGTAGAATCCAGACCAGATTTCCGTTGGCTTTTAAAGAGGGTTGATTGAATGAAGAAGAAGAAGATTGATTTCTTTGGAATTAAAATATGTACACAGATGTAACAGAACTCAGACATCATAGAATCATAGAATCATAGAGTTGGAAGAGACCACAAGGGCCATCGAGTCCAACCCCCTGCCAAGCAGGAAACACCATCAGAGCACTCCTGACATATGGTTGTCAAGCCTCTGCTTAAAGACCTCCAAAGAAGGCGACTCCACCACACTCCTTGGCAGCAAATTCCACTGTCAAACAGCTCTTACTGTCAGGAAGTTCTTCCTAATGTTTAGGTGGAATCTTCTTTCCTGCAGTTTGGATCCATTGCTCCTTGTCCGCTTCTCTGGAGCAGCAGAAAACAACCTTTCTCCCTCCTCTATATGACATCCTTTTATATATTTGAACATGGCTATCATATCACCCCTTAACCTCCTCTTCTCCAGGCTAAACATGCCCAGCTCCCTTAGCCGTTCCTCATAAGGCATCGTTTCCAGGCCTTTGACCATTTTGGTTGCCCTCCTCTGGACACGTTCCAGTTTGTCAGTGTCCTTCTTGAGGGCTGTGTTCACAACCTTTGTCCATTCAGTGGGTACCACTGAGAAGCTCACTATGGCTGAAGCCAGTCACCTCTCCAAACTCTTTTTCAGTACTAAGGCTCAGTTATGTAAGGCATAACAGCTTTGGCAGAGATGCTGCGGTAAAAGTTACATATAGTTGTGTACGTCTGAGATCACTGAAGAAAGGAAGAAACACAAAATTAAAGGGTTAAAAGAGGAAACAATGATGAAATACAATCTAGTGAGTGCTGTCCTAAGCTTTATCATTTAGTTACCCTGTAGGAGGATTTGGGAGCAGGTTGAGGAAGAATTTGTACTTGAGAGCCAGTGTGGTGTAGTGGTTAAGAGCAGTAGTCTCGTAATCTGGGGAACCGGGTTCGCTTCCCCGCTCCTCCACATGCAGCTGCTGGGTGACCTTGGGCCAGTCACACTTCTCTGAAGTCTCTCAGCCTCACTCACCTCACAGAGTGTTTGTTGTGAGGGAGGAAAGGAAAGGAGAATGTTAGCCGCTTTGAGTGATAAAGCAGGGTATCAAATCCAAACTCTTCTTCTTCTTGGTGATCTTGGCACTATGTGATATATAAACCAGTACCGCTAATTAACAATTTATTCTGTAATAGCTTCTTCTAGGGGGTACGTTCTGGTGCTTAGCAATTACCACATGAAACTTCATTAAAATGTTGAAATACTGGTATGCCAGTGATAGAACTGTAAAGAAACCAAACTACTACAGTGGTACCTCAGGTTACATATGCTTCAGGTTACATACGCTTCAGGTTACAGACTCCACTACCCAGAAATAGTACCTCGGGTTAAGAACTTTGCTTCAGGGTGAGAACAGAAATCGTGCAGTGGCAGCGCAGCGGCAGCAGGAGGCCCCATTAGCTAAAGTGGTGCTTCAGGTTAAGAACAGTATCAGGTTAAGAACAGACCTCCAGAATGAATTAAGTTCTTAACCCGAGGTACCACTGTACACAAATAAAAATGTATGCAAAGTTAAAGGGTAAAGTGACTCCTGACTATTAGGTCCAGTCAGGGCGCTCATCTCGCTTTATTGGCCGAGGGAGCCGGCGTAGAAGCTTCCAGGTCATGTGGCCAGCATGACTAAGCCACTTCTGGTGAACCAGAGCAGGACACGGAAACGCCGTTTACCTTCCCGCTGGAGCTACTTATCTACTTGCACTTTGACGTGCTTTCAAACTGCTAGGTTGGCAGGAGCAGGGACCGAGCAACGGGAGCTCACCCCGTCACGGGGATTTGAACTGCCGACCTTCTGATCGGCAGGTCCTAGGTTCTGTGGTTTAACCCACAGTGCCACCCGCATCCCTAAAATGTATGTACTGTGCAGCAAAAGGACAAAATTGCTTCCATGTATTTTGAATTGTACTGCATGCATGCATGCATGCGATCAGCAGCAAAAATTGCAGACGATGAACCTTGTGGCTCCTTGCAAGTCTGCGATGTTATGAAATGTGAGTATAAATATGTGAAATGACCTAGGTGTTGTTAAAATCAGAAACAATTTGAGTTGGGGTAGAAGAAGAAGAAGAAGAGTTTGGATTTGATACCCCGCCTTTCACTCCCTTTAAGAAGTCTCAAAGCGGCTAACATTCTCCTTTCCCTTCCTCCCCCACAACAAACACTCTGTGAGGTGAGTGGGGCTGAGAGACTTCAAAGAAGTGTGACTAGCCCAAGGTCACCCAGCAGCTGCATGTGGAAGAGCGGAGACGCGAACCTGGTTATATAGTAAATGTTGGAACTATTGCAGAAGAAAAGAACGCTTGGCTTGCTTTTTATTATTACAAAGTGCCGTCTTTTGTGTTCATGACCATTGTAAACTAGACTAATTTTTATCTAACAAGTTATGTAAAAAAGAGAGAGGAAATGGCTTCTCCAAACAGTGTGGAATAATTGCCTTGTTTATTAGCGAACGCTTGCATGTGTAAGTCTTATCAGATATGTGTGGCATCCAATTATCAGAAGAAACTATGGAAAAGGAAGGAGTTGCCAGAAAGTACTGTAATGACCAAGAGGACTGGAATGCTGAACTGTGAAAAGATTGGGAACTCAAAGGTGTTGGCATGATAAACAATCTTGGACATTGCTAGATTCATATTCTGGAATGCCTGGCAGAAACTGAAGTATAGTTAACTTGTGCAATCGGTATATATCACTCAGTTGTAATATCACTTTAGTTGTGCCAGCTTGACCTAGAGTGGTCAGTTTGGATGGAGGATCTGGAAGCTTTTGTTGCTGCTATGGTTAGTTGGAAATACTTGGTGTGTGTTTTTTAGTTCTTTTTATTCAAAGTTATAACAAGACATATTATCCAAAAACATATCCTTATCCCCCCCCATCCCCCCCCAGACTTCCCTCAGTTCCAGTCTTTGGTTTCTCCAATAATGCTGTTTTCTGCATGTTACAAAGTTGTATAGATCCTCAAACTGTTTGGTTGATTATTATCAGTAAAAAAATTGTGAATGTTTATTCAAAACCTGCCAATGAGTCCAGTTCGCTTTGTTGCGTCTTCAGATACTTTGTGAAAGGTTCCCCTTCATCCTTAAAGTCACAGTTATCCTTGTCCCGTAGGTTATATGTCAATTTTGCCAGTTCTGCATAGTCCATCCATTTTTCTTGCCATGATTCTTTAGTTGGGGTTTCTTCAGTCTTCCATCCTTGTGCTACCAGAACTCTCATGGCCGTTGTCGCATACATGAAAATGTTTTTCAACTTTTTTGGCAGGTCTTTCCCTACAATCCCCAACAAAAATGCCTTGGGTTTTTTAACAAATGTTAAATGGAACATTTTCTTCAATTCATTGTATATCATTTCCCAATTTTTTTAAATTACCTTACAATCCCACCACATATGATAAAATGTTCCCTCCTTTTCCTTACACTTCCAACATATATTTGAACTAGTTTTGTACATTTTCCCTAACTGCACTGGTGTTGTGTAGGAAATACTTGGTGTTTTAACTATTTGTGAATGTTACTGTCTTTTGTCCATATTTAGCTAGTTAATGAATTTTGCTAACTGAACTAGCAGGATTTTTGTAAGGTAACCTTCCCGGTAAAAATGCAACTTCCTTGTGACACTGGATTACAGTGAGGATGCACTTGTTTTTTTTAAATTTGAACGTCAAGATCCTTATTGAAAACAGCTGGGAATCAGTGGTTGCATTTAGATAGGTTTACAAGCTAATATCCTGGTTTGGGATATTGGTTAATTTAGGTTATAGTTCATCAGCTTTGGACAAAATAGCCAGTTATTTGGGGCATAACGGGAGTGGGAGATTCTGGTAACCTCCTCGCATGCATGGTGGGAGTGCATCATCCCAAAAGTCTGGTTTGCTGTTACCTCTGAAAACAGTCACTGTTTCATCATCAGAAACAATTTGATACAAATTGCAAAGCTTAAAGAGACAGATATTCCGACTTAATTTGCGATTGTTGCAGAAAGATCCATATGCGAGAAAAGAGAGCTGAAATTCAGAGGCGTGCTTCTGCTTGGCAAGGCATTGTGCAGTGAAAGTTTCATCTAATGTCTCAATCCCAAGCCGCATCGCCCAGTATCCAGTATCTTGCAGTATCACACAAATGTCTTCCACTGGTTTTGTTCAGCTTCATAGTACAGTGCCATCGCTGGTCGAATCTTTCTTGCTCATGCCTCTCTAGATCCCAACCCAATGTGAATTTTAAAATGGTAGTTTTACATTTTAATCTACAGCTATTAATTATATTCTTTAAAAATAATCGCAATATTCTGAAGAGAGATTATTTGAACACGTCCATATTTTAAGATGATGTTTTTAACTAAATATTTTGATACTCTGTTGCTGACTGAAGCATGCTAAAGTGGTAAATTAAGGAGAAAATACACTTATGTTTCATTTGCAGGATCCTTCGTATTGGGTGAATATTCACCATCTGGAATACACAGATGGAGGAATCCTGGACCCAGATGACATCCTGGCAGATGTTGTGGAAGACAAAGATAAGGTAGATGGAGAATAATGCTCTATTTTTAACTGGAAATTGTCAGATTGAATTAAGGCTCTGCTTGACTGTGTTATAACCTCATATAGCTTAATAGACTGAATAGCTATTTCATAGTGATATTAGGTTGAATAGCCCAAATTGGCAGGCTTTTGTTGAGGTACATTTCTGCTGCACAGTATCGATGCTGGACAGAAACAACCTGATGCATTGCTACTTTGCATTAGGACTTTGGTTAAAACTATATTTCCTGCTCCTTTTACAATTCTGAAAAAAGTAGCTGCTGATAAAGTCAAGCACTGGTTTTAGATGTGTGTTGATTTGAAAAGCTAACGCTATTCTAGGCTGCATTAAAAGAAGTATAGTTTCCAGATCGAAGGAAGTAATAGTACCACTCTATTCTGCCTTGGGACACAGGTGGCGCTGTGGTCTAAACCACTGAGCCTAAGGCTTGCCGATCAGAAGGTCGGCGGTTCAAATCCCCGTGACATTGCTCGGTCCCAACTCCTGCCAACCTAGCAGTTCGAAAGCACGTCAAAGTGCAAGTAGATAAATAGGTACCACTCAGGAGGGAAGGTAAACGGCATTTCCATGTGCTGCTCTGGCTTCGCCAGAAGTGGCTTAGTCATGCTGGCCACATGACCTGACCTGGAAAAACTGTCTGTGGACAAACGTCAGCACCCTCAATCAGTAAAGTGAGATGAGCACCACAACCCCAGAGTCGTTCACGACTGGACTTAACTGTCAGGGGTCCTTTACCTTTTTATTCTGCCTTAGCCTGAACACACTTGGAATCCTGTGTCCAATTCTGGGTACCACAATTTAAGAAGGATGTTGACAAGCGGGAACGTGTGCAGAGGAGGGCAACCAAGATGCTCAAGGGTCTGGAAACTAAGCCTTACAAAGAGTGCTTGAAGAAGCTGGGCATGTTTAGCCTGGAAAAGAGGAGACTGAGGGGAGATATGATAGCCATCTTAAAATACTTTTAAGGGCTGTCACATGGAAGAGGGAGCTTGCTTGTTTTCTCCTGCTCTGGAGGGTAGGACTCGAGGCAATGGCTTCAAGTTGCAAGAAAGAAGATTCCGATTAAACTTTCGGGAAAAACTTTCTGACAGTATGAGCTGTTTGGCAGTGGAACAAACTCGCACGAGAGGTGGTGGGCTCTCCTTCCTTGGAGGTTTTTAAGCAGAGGTTGGATGGCCACCTGTCATGGATGCTTTGGCTGAGATTCCTGCATTGCAAAGGGTTGGACTAGATGATCCTTGGCTCCCTTCCAACTCTACGATTCTATTATGCTTCTGCTTGTTTTCACAAAGCCAGCCTTGCTTCATTGTATGTGTATGAGATATTTATAATAAAGGAAATCACACGCACATACAGCATTTAATTCACCCACATTTTGAAAGCAATGAAGAGGCTTCGCGCAGCTATCCCTGAAGCCGGAACAGCAAGAGGGATCACTGCGCAGCCTGCATTCACTCCATAAGACGCACACACATTTCCCCTTACTTTTTAGGAGGGAAAAAGTACGTCTTATAGAGCAAAAAATACAGTAGTTTGTGGGTAGGGCTGTTGCTATGCCCTGTGCTCTGTTCTAATTCCCCCTCACAATGATAGTACCTGATGACATGTCATCATGCTCAGGGGGGATAGTATGGGGATAAATCGTGGGTGGAGTTCTTTTTTGTGTGGAATTTTGAAGGATTTTTCAGAATTTCTCCGGGGAGGGGGGAACCCTCATGGAAACGAAATGGGATGGGCTTCAATGGGGTTTATGCAGAAACAAGATGGAGTGAGCCACCTGTTCTTACCTGCCTGTTCCACTCATAAGAACCCACCAACAATGAAGGCATCAATACTGAAGTACTGATGGCCTGTTGAAGCAGGGCAGTCTTCATTTTTATAAATACTGAAGGGAAGGTGGCAATGTGAGGTTTCTGAGAGAGAGATTTCATGGGTCTGGGTGCCAGTTGAGAGGTGAGCGGTCTAGCAAGCTTTTCTTGTTCATTGTTTTCATACGAGAGATCATCTGAAACGTAGACGCCATTGGCTGCTGCTGAATTCTGCCTGTTTGCTGCCTGTCTGCCACTGCAAAAAAGGTGGTTGATTCTAATGAAATTAAAGGCATCTCTTCGTCCTTTTTTGTATTATTTTCCCTGGTACTAAGATGGCAAATGCCAGTAATTTGCTTCTGCACATAAAATAAGCATCTTGATCTGCTTTATACTGAATTGAGACTGCCAGGGCCTCTCCAGAGTCTTAGAGAGAAATGCCTTTGCAGCCCTGTTATTTTTGAGCTATGTTAGCTGGAATGACCAGGGAATGAACCATGGAAACGTCTAAATTCAAAGCAAATCCTGAGCCGTTGCCCATTCCATTCTTTTATTAAGAGCCGTTGTCTCCAAATCTTTGCGTAATATTTGTGAAACACTACTTTATGGTGTTGCTTTCTGGCCCTGACTAAACACAAGCACATCAGATACTTAACTCAAAGTATATTAATCATCTATCTAAATCATACTCGGAGTATTGACCCTTTGTAATAAGTAGGCTTAAGTCAATTGGTCACAATGGATCTATTCTGAGTACGACTTAGTTGGATACCGTTCTTCATTCCCTGCTGCTTTCAAAGACAGAGGTTTTTAAAATCCTGTATATAAAACAACTGTTTCATTAAACTCAGGACACCTTGGTTAGTGCTTAGAAGGTCACAGGCAGAAAAAAAAGTTGGGACTGTTTTGAATAACACCATTTTAAAACCCTATAAAGCATTTCACAAGCATTCATCCAGGGCTTTTTTCTGGGGGTACGCAGGGGTACGCATACCCCTAAACATTTTGTGAATCTTTGTACTTTTGTCCATTTACTGTATTTATTTTTTCCCAATTTGAGCTATAAAATAGTGATTTTCTTGAGTCAAAATGAGAGTACCCCTACACATATTTTTTTAAAAAGAAAAAAAGCACTGCATTCGTTCAACATCTTTACAACAGGCTTGCAAAGGGGATTTGGTGTAATTACCAGCTTATTCTTTTCAAGTTGCTGTTTTGTGTTTTGCAGTATTCAACCTTTCCATTGTATACACAGCACAATCTGCCATCTCCCATTAAAAAAACAAACAGTGAATATGATAGCTTATTAAAGGGGAGAAAGACCAATGTTAAAGAGCTTGCAATCTATTGGTAGCCCAGTAGTTCCAAAATGTCTGCATAATAAGGTATTTGAGTGAATGGAAAACGAACCTCTGTGTGTGTGTGTGTGTGTGTGTGTGTGTGTGTGTGTTTTCAGGGGTGGGAAACTGGATTTTGCTGGTGGGCAAGATAGTTACTTCCTCTACTCTCAATAGACTTCTCCACCAATTCTGCAAAGTAATTGTTTTAGTACACTAACAAAAAACAATTACTGAAATATCTTAAAGTACTATTTCATCCTATAATTTCTCAAGACTGGGAGAAGAGAAAAGAAGCTTTATTTATCACATTGTGAAGTAAATACAGGGAACTTTAAAATGCCAATTAGTTCCTTACATGGCTTACCTCCTGTAAAGTTATGGTAGGCACCTGAAGCAATTTAACCATCTTAGAATTGTCAAAGATAGAATTTGCAGACATTTTTAGTTGTAAGGTTAAAAAAATTGCTCCCCTTCTTTAAAAAAAGGGACATACATTTGAATAATGCACTGTTTCTAACTTAAGAAAATTACAGTATAATTAAATGTGGCAGGCTGTACATGTTTACTGTTTCTTGTTGCTAATTAACTGTTGGGATTGTGGAGAAGAGCTGGCTAACAGCTGTTTGAGGTAATAGGAACAGGGAGTGCTTTGGTGGTGATGAGCAAAACAACAAAGTGTTCGGGTATAATGAAAGTCTCATTCGTTCTATGTCTTTTCCATCCTTTTGAGGAACCAACTATTCTTGTACGCTGTTTACTTTTAGGAGGATGCTAAAGAAGTGGTTTGAAAGAGGAGGGCAGCCATGCACCTTTTAGTTCCTGGTGTCTGGGAGCTTTCCATTCTGCCTCAGTAGCTCTTCCTGGCTCTGCTTCCTGGGCCAGCCTTCCCCTGTGTATAATTAGAGCAGTTTGCTACCTTTGAAGGTCCCCAAATCTGTAGCCCATCCACATCAGTGGCAGAGCCTACCCTGGGCCACCATAGATACACTTTCTCTGTTTCACCAGCTGCTAGTGAAACCTGCATTATCTCTTGCATCTCCTTTGCTACCTTTTTAATTCCTTTCTTTTTTCATCTTTCTCCAGTCTTCGTTGCTCACCGCCCGCCCCGGCAAAGAATACGCCATTTCTTCTCACAACATTTTGTTTAATAAGAAGCTAGCGTGCTGCTACACTCCTCTCTCATTTATAACAATGGTTCTGTATGAATGCAAAACACTAGAATCATAGAATCATAGAGTTTGAAGAGACCACAAGGGCCATCGAGTCCAACCCCCTGCCAAGCAGGAAACACTATCAGAGCACTCCTGACATTTGGTTGTCAAGCCTCTGCTTAAAGACCTCCAAAGAAGGAGACTCCACCACACTCCTTGGCAGCAAATTCCACTGTCGAACAGCTCTTACTGTCAGGAAGTTCTTCCTAATGTTTAGGTGGAATCTTCTTTCCTGCAGTTTGGATCCATTGCTCCGTGTCCGCTTCTCTGGAGCAGCAGAAAACAACCTTTCTCCCTCCTCTATGTGACATCCTTTTATATATTTGAACATGGCTATCATATCACCCCTTAACCTCCTTTTCTCCAGGCTAAACATGCCCAGCTCCCTTAGCCGTTCCTCATAAGGCATCGTTTCCAGGCCTTTGACCATTTTGGTTGCCCTCCTCTGGACACGTTCCAGTTTGTCAGTGACCTTCTTGAACTGTGGTGCCCAGAACTGGACACAGTACTCCAGGTGAGGTCTGACCAGAGCAGAATGGCACAGTACTCCAGGTGAGGTCTGACCAGAGCACTGATCGATTGCTCTGTCTCCGCAACCTTTACAACATCCCTATAAAGGTGGGCAGTATTGTTACTTTTGCATTACTGGTGACCCGGAAACTACAACTAATCCAGAATGCGGCAGCTAGACTGGTGATTGGGAGCGGCCGCCGAGACCATATAACACCAGTCTTGAAAGACCTACACTGGCTCCCAGTACGTTTCCAAGCACAATTCAAAGTGTTGGTGTTGACCTTTAAAGCCCTAAACGGCCCCGGCCCAGTATACCTGACGGAGTGTCTCCACCCCCATCGTTCTGCCCGGACACCGAGGTCCAGTGCTGAGGGCCTTCTGGCGGTTCCCTCATTGCGAGAAGCAAAGCTACAGGGAACCAGGCAGAGGGCCTTCTCGGTAGTGGCGTCTGCCCTGTGGAAGGCCCTCCCATCAGATGTCAAAGAGAAAAATAACTACCAAGCTTTTAGAAGACATCTGAAGGCAGCCCTGTTTAGGGAAGCTTTTAATGTTTAATAGGTTATTGTATTTTAGTGTTTTGTTGGAAGCTGCCCAGAGTGGCTGGGGAAACCCAGCCAGATGGGCAGGGTATAAATAATAAAGAAGTATTATTATTATTATTATTATTATTATTATTATTATTATTATTATTATTATTATTATTATTTATTACTGAGTTGCCAACATCCCCTGGTGCCCACAAACTTTCTGAATCTCCTTCCCACATACACTCGCTTCCTCCTTGATCACGTGGTAGTGAAAATGGCTTACCTTTTTCTCGAAATGTACATAGAACCGAAGCAAGGAATTGGAGGATGGTGCTGTTTTCGACTTCCTCTTTCAGCTGTGTGTGCTTTTCAAGGTTGAGATGAATTCTAATGGGCCCAACTTTTGCCCACTTCCCTTGGGAAAGTGAAACGTGTGTGGAGACACTTTCTTTCTGTTTCTTGGGTGTGTGTGTGAAGAGATGTTACCAGAGGAGGTGGAGGCCACAGCCCTCCAGGTGTGAAAGCTCCAGGTGTGCCCATGGACCTAAAAAAGTTGGCATGTAGTGAATTAGTTCTTGGTTGTGATGAGATTTCGTTAGCGTGGTGGTTCAGAGTGTGAGCTTGCAAGGCTTATGTTTCAAATTTCGCCTCTAGCTGTGAACTTACTGAGTGGCCTTAGGCAAACCATTCTTGTTTAGCCTCATCATTGGTATGGGGATAATCACACCCAATTTCCTTCGCAAGCTGTTGTACTAATGCTCAAGTAATGTTCAACTAATGTTTGTGAAGTGATTTATAGAGTGTTCAAAGTATCTTGTGCAATGCAATCCTCACCGTGTCTACTCATAAGTAAGTCCTACTGAATTGTAACTGTAATCTTTTATAGTTTTATTAGGCATGATTCTTCAGGTTGTTGTTGCTTTTTTAAAATAGAAATAAAAATGAATCCACAAACACTTACAAGCAACCAATCTCTGCAATGTTTTTATCTTCATAAATTGTGTTTCTTCTGCCCAAAGATCAATTCAATCCATTTGGAGGTGTTCATGGGATTAAGAAGTCTAGGAAAGCACAGTGTTGATTGACGTTTGTAATTGCACATCGTTGTCCTCTGTGTGAACTATTTTTCTTTCTGCTCTTCAGGTCTGAGAGCTCTTGCCTCTCACATGACAACTGTGCATGCTAGCAAGATGATGTATGTTGCCAGCATAGCAATACACTTAAATATTTTAAATGATTAAAAGTCTCCTACTAATTTATAGTGAATTTGGAGAAGATAACAGCCTGCATATCGCAGAACAAATGGCCAAAAATATTCATTGAGTCTGTGTGGGAAAATTACGTGGTTCAGAATTTGCAGCTCCGGTGGTGTATTATTAGTAAAATCTAATACAGAACTTGAATGAAAGGCAAATTAAAACATTATGCATTTAAAATCCAATCTAAAGACCTTTATTGGTCAATCTGCTGTTCTCATTCTACTTTGTGAAACATTATTTCATTGCCTTTTAAAAATCTGTCATATGCTGGAAATATTGAAATAATTAAACACGTTTGATTTTATGCATACATTTTCTAAAATTAACTGCCTTTTTCACACTAATCTGTCTTGTCTCTAATTGGGTTGAAATGTGTGAAAGGGAGAGCGCTTGATACAGAACAATTTTTCAAAGGGAAGCCGACGAGCAGTCAACAATCGCGAGTTATTAGGTATGGTTTTGTTCAGGGGGTGGAAGGAGAAGAAAGCAGCTTGTGCTAACAAGGGACAGTAGCTTTTGCACCAACATCCTTCTTACAGGTTAAATAAAGCATTTACATATTTGTTACAAACAGATACTGAATATTTATGTGGTGGTTAAAATACATTACCGTTTTTTCTGAATGGAAGTGATATGTGATGCTCTATAATAAACAGTGGAACATTTTCACTTAATTCTCTTTTGCATGTATTTAAAATATTACATCTTTCTGCTTTACTGATGCATTTTTGGGTGGTTTTGAATATTCAGATTCACAGGGAATCTGTGTCTTAAGATTTCCCCCAACTTACTTACTACAGTCCCTTTTTCTAGGGTGTGGAAGTAATATTCAACATGTTCAAGTGTTGAGCAACAACACCTGCTCATAGAAAATGTCAGTTCTCCTTCTGCATTATCATGAAGTTTTCCAACCTAGCTATACGAATGCAAAATTTCATGCTGTGCTTAAAATTCTCACATAAGAGTTTTATAATTTGGGCACATCTGTTTTCTCTTGCGACTTTTCTCTGAAATGTCTGTCAATTATGTTGGGGTTTTAGTTTCTCTCTTCTGTGGTGTGAGTCACTTTCTACTGGTTTATAGGAAGGAAAGGTAGCTGTATTGATCCATAAAGGGAAAAAATCTCCCAAAACCCACAGTGGAGGAATTCAATTTTTTTGGCCACAATTTTGTTAGCTGTATTTAGGACCAACCACAATGCGTTGTCTGACTGTGTATTTAAGGTGTTACCGTATTTTTCGCTCTATAAGACGCACCTTTCCCCTCCTAAAAAGTAAGGGGAAATGTGTGTGTGTGTTATGGAGCGAATGCAGGTGGGAGGCTCTGCTCAGCGTTTCCTTTAAAGAGCCATGTGGAGCATGTGTGCGGCTCTTGGGGGCTTTTCCCTTCTCCCTCTTCAGGGAAAAGCCCCCAAGAGCCGCACACATGCTCCACGCACTCTTTAAAGGGAGCACGGCTCTTGGGGGAGCCTTCCTCCTGCTGCCCAGGAGAGGCTGTGCACGGCTATCCCATAAGCCAGATCAGCAAGAGGCCCTCCCAGAAGCCAGATTCCTCTTGCGGTTCTGGCTTCTGGGATTCAGAATATTTTTTTTCTTGTTTTCTTCCTCCAAAAACTTGGTGCGTCTTATGGTCTGGTGCGTCTTATAGAGCGAAAAATACGGTATTTTATTTCATAACTGTAACAGGGTATGGAAAACAGAACTAGCCATCCTTTTCTCTCTCCCAATAGCTTATAGAATGTGATGCCCATCCAAATACCGGTATATTCTAAAAATACATACATATCTGTACAACCTTTATTTATCAGACTTGTACATTAGTTCTCCCAAAGCTGTAAACTCTGTATGCAGTTGCAAAGTTGGTTCACCACTTCTCCCATAAGGCAGAAAGTTGCATGATGAGTACACTCGACATTTAGGTTCAAAATAGATACCCATCAACAGCTAATATGGAGGTGTGAATATAATAGTAAAGATTTGTTTGACCCCCCTTAGGCAGCAATCCTAGCCCCACTTATTTGGAAATAAGTCCCAGTGGATTCAGTAGGAACGACATGAGTAGACATGGTTAGGATTGCTCTGGAAATGCTATAGATGTTTCTACAATAATGCACAAGGTAAAAAGCCAGAAAGACTGATTGATACATACCTAGTGTCCGCATCTTAAAAAGTAGAGACATCGCCTTGCCAACAAAGGTCCATATAGTTAAAGCTATGGTTTTCCCAGTAGTGATGTATGGAAGTGAGAGCTGGACCATAAAGAAGGCTGATCGCCAAAGAATTGATGCTTTTGAATTATGGTGCTGGAGGAGACTCTTGAGAGTCCCATGGACTGCAAGAAGATCAAACCGATCCATTCTGAAGGAAATCAGCCCTGAGTGCTCACTGGAAGGACAGATCCTGAAGCTGAGGCTCCAAGACTTTGGCCACCTCATGAGAAGAGAAGACTCCCTGGAAAAGACCCTGATGTTGGGAAAGATGGAGGGCACAAGGAGAAGGGGACGACAGAGGGCAAGATGGTTGGACAGTGTTCTCGAAGCTACCAGCATGAGTTTGACCAAACTGCGGGAGGCAGTGGAAGACAGGAATGCCTGGCATGCTCTGGTCCAGGGGGTCACGAAGAGTCGGATACGACTAAACGACTAAACAACAACAGTGTTCAGTTGAGTGGAGGTTGAATTCTGCCCAAGTGTTTTGGCTATGCAAACATGGAAACAGCAACCTTTTCTCTAATGAATGTTTGTAGGATTTGTTATCACACCCCAGAGAATTCACCGATGCTTGGGAAGGGCTGACTTATTTTCTGTACGCCTTAGGGCAAAAACATGGTCTAGTTTTCCAAATCTTTTTGCAAACATCTGCTTCTCTGTAACACAATTTGGGTGAGTTTGAAAGTATGACATCTCTGGAGGAAGTATGGAGAGATATTTAATCCTGTGCTTCTGTAATAAAAATCTTTTATAAAAGTGAGAGGTTAAGGAGGCAAAGATTCATGTACTCTTGGTTGTCCGTGTTAGGATATTTCCGTTCCACCTTAAAAGGGAGCAGGATGTTTGTGTCACAGCCTGTGTATTTCCTGTTTCACAGGATGTTTCTGTTGTATCTTTGCTTTCGTTTCTCTCTGTGTCGTAGACACTGAAGCAGGCAGTCATGGTTTTCTTTGTTCTGACCAACGCTGAATAAAACTTGTAAATAATGCTCTCCTGCGTGCAACCTCTGCTGTGAATTATCTGCTGATAGAGTGTGCATGAGCTCTGGAATGTGGCAAGCTATTTCTAGAAACTCATGTCACTAATTGCTGATACTGCGTGACTACGGGAGATTGATGGATTGTCCGGCAGCCGGCTTGGGGGCCATGATGGACTTTGTCTCCCTGGCAGTATCCCAACAGTCCGTCCGTCCCCCCCCTGCCCCTTGAGGCAATGGGTTATGAAGCAGTGGTAATTTCAGAATTTCAGAATTGCCTTTATTTCTTTCAAGCTGCTTCTTTTCAATTTTGCCTCCTGCTGCTACTGAAAGTGAAAGGAACAACCATACAGGAAAAAAACTATGCTGTGTTCACTTTTTCTAAGAGGCAGTGGGTGGCAGAAGGAACATGGTTGGTAGTTGTCCTCAGGCAGCAAACTAATAATAGGAGAAACAGCTTAGTGCCTATAAAACACCTGGGCTGCCTTGTCAACTGCTATGATAAACACATCTCTGTGAGCCATACAAGAGGCATTTGGGCAGGAATACTTGTTTTTAGTAGGTTGGCAAAAGACTTGAGTGGTCTTTATTGTACAAGACCTGAGACTTGACCGTGCATTTGAAATAGTGCTATTAAGATCAAAGGAATGTATACAAAGCAGAAAGAAATGATATTTTACAGTGTAAACCTGTGTAAAAAAGAATGTTATATCAAACAGTATAATGAGAAGGATGGGAAGGATTGTGCTGTTAACTATACGGACCTTTGTCGGCAAGGTGATGTCTCTGCTTTTTAAGCTGCTGTCTAGGTTTGTCATTGCTTTTCTCCCAAGAAGCAGGCGCCTTTTAATTTCGTGACTGCTGTCACCATCTTCATTGATCATGGAGCCCAAGAAAGTAAAATCTCTCACTGCCTCCATTTCTTCCCCTTCTATTTGCCAGGAGGTGATGGGACTAGTGGCCATGATCTTTACTGTAATCAATAAAGTTGTGGCCAAAATATTTGCCGAATAACCTTAAACAAAAATTCTGTGTCTGTGTGGATTTCTTTACGCTAATGGGGGATGGCTTGAGGGTCTTGCCACGTAACCAGCAAAAAGGCACCCAGACAACACAAGAAATATTGTGGCATGGATAAAACTCTCCACACCCCCCTAAGGAGTTGGCACTTTTTTGGGGGGGGGGAGGGCACTGTGGGCCACATACAGCCCAAGACCTGCAGGGTAGCCATCCCTGCTTTAGGTGGTACCTCTTTGATTATTCCTTTGTCCACAAAAATAGTATAGCTTGACATTTACCTATCCTGTGTTTTGTTCGCGCATGTAGTGGCTGGTAAATCATAGTTAGTGGTTTTCCTTGAATATGAAGATGGTGCTTGCTTCATTCCTACCCTGGTGAAAGAGGGGATAACCTATGGGTAGGCAACCTAAGACCCGGGGGCTGAATGCAGCCGAATTGCCTTCTCAATCTGGCCCGCAGATAGTCCAGGAATCAGCATGTTTTTACATGAGTAGAATGTGTGCTTTTAGTGTGAGGTCCAGCACCGAGGGCCTTCTGGCGGTTCCCTCGCTGCAAGAAGCCAAGTTACAGGAAACCAGGCAGAGGGCCTTATTGTATTGATCTTTATTACGGCCATTGGCCCATCACACGACAGTTTCCCATACCAACATAATGTACTTAAACCTCCAAATTTAAAACCGCCAAGACTTACAAAAAACAGACAAGAACCAAAGCAAAACAAAAACAAAAGACCAACATCATACATTACAATAAATTTGTAACATAAACATCGCCCTCTACTCATAAATTAGTAGAAGACATCAATGGTGAAATCACCTAATTACATCCTAAAACATAGATCATAGTTTAAAGAGATTATCCGAGCCGCACAGGAGTCCGTTTCTCTTCTTTAGGGATAGGACGCTAATCAAGAATCTGGCAACCATGAGTGATCTTAGGGGGTCATCATCATTTAATAGATATCTCAGTTTGGCTTCATTCGTATCATCGGCAATTCCCTTTAGATATTGAGCAAGAAACTTGCTCCTGGCCAATGAGTGAAAAGCACAATCAAAAATTATGTGATGCAACGATTCCGGTGCCCCACAATTACAATCACATAAGAGTGATATCTGTCCATTGGAGAATCTATTTCTCAGCACGTTCGATGGGAAGGTGTTGAATCTTGCCTTTACAAAGGCATATCTATGAGCCGAAGAAGTTAAGGAATTCAAATAGTTTGGGAGCCTTAAGAGGGGTAATAAACCAAGGTTTAGAGGTGAGCAGGTACCATTGCCCAAGACCATTTTCTGCTGCAAGTCCATCTCCTCTAGTTTACAGGTTACTGTTTTTTTAGCTGGAACTATATCCTGCTCTAGTAATTTGGATGGGGAGATTCCCATTGCCGTAATTTTCAGTTGTAAATTTTTTACCCATGGGCTCTGGAAATCATCTCTCCACATACATTGTATCAAGTACAAGTTTGGGAGATTGTGCCATAGAGATAACCAGTGACAAAGTATGTGCTTCCACAGAGCGTTTTCCAGGGATACAATATTAAGTTCCATGCGTAGCGCTGTATTACTTACACAGTTGGGCAGTTTCAATATCCCTCTTAAAAACTGATTTTGAATAACCTCTAGGTGAGATAGGTTGACAAAAGTCCCCCAAATTGAGATGGCATAAGCAATTGTCGGGATCACCTTGGCCTTGAAGACAGAGGGCCTTCTCGGTAGTGGCACCCGCCCTGTGGAACGCCCTCCCACCAGATGTCAAAGAGATAAACGACTACCTGACATTTAGAAGACATCTGAAGGCAGCCCTGTTTAGGGAAGCTTTTAATGTTTAATAGGTTATTGTATTTTAGTGTTTTGTTGGAAGCCTCCCAGAGTGGAAACCCAGCCAGATGGGCGGGCTATAAATAAATTATTATTATTATTATTATTATTATTATTATTATTATTATTATTTATTAAAATGCACATCTGGGTTATTTGTGGGGCATAGGAATTTGTTCATCCTCCCCCAAAAAATATAGTCCAGTCCCCCACAAGGTCTGAGGGACAGTGGAGCGGCCCCCTGCTGAAAAAGTTTGCTGACCCCTGGGATAAACCATAAACCCTAGCTTAGCAGTATGTCCAATCCGGGGATCATGGTTTATTTCACTTATGTCAACCTTTGTGGTTTGTTAAACTTGCCCCATTTTCTCATAGTTGTTCCTTGAGCCTTTAATTAAGTCTTCTGTTGGAAATTCCACCCCTTCCTAACAACTCAAATAAATCTTTGCATTCCATTGATTTCTGTGGTGTTTTTATCTTGAGGCAATATGTTTAAAAATGGTGCAGAGAAACATGATTTACCTTTTTTTTAATTTTTGAAAGGGCATCCATATTACCATTCCATCAAACTTCATTGGTCATTTTTTCGGTCTCTGGGTGATGAGAAGAGGCAAGGCAATAAAAATTATAGAACCTAGCTTTATTCAACGAACTCCTGGTGCAAGACTTGAGCTGTCATTGCTCTTATAAGGATCAATAAAGTTCCAATGTTAGAAATGGAATTGTTGTCCTCCTTCAGCTTGTTATTAAATCAATGACAATTTTATTGTGTGCATTTCCCCCTCCCAATTTTTTAATTTTTAATCTGAGCTTTTTCCCAAGGCGTTTTGTTGTCTTCTGTGTTTCCTTCATCTGCTTTTACTATTGGTGAGCAGTGTATCTAGATGTAGAATGTTTGAATCGGGTAAAACATAAATGTATGTAGTTTGGTTTCTCATTACTTGTTGAGAGGTTTCGTATTAACAAACCCAGCATTTTGAGATGCGAGACTACATGAAATTCCTTTTTGTGGTCCGTTCACACATAAAAATGGCCACCAATAACTGCTGGTGCAGATGCAACACAACTGGGGAGAGGACTGTGATGTTGTCTGTTCCTTGTCCTCCTTGAATAATAATAATTATTATTATTATTATTATTATTATTATTATTATTATTATTATTATTATTATTTTATTGATATACCGCCCTCCCCAGCCAAAGCTGGGCTCAGAGTCGTCTCTTGCCCAGACATGGACGCACAACCGAGTCCATTTTGTTCACAATGAGAAACCATCAAGCAGGTCTACCAGGTCCCTCCAGTCCCACCTTCCTCCTCCATTGACACGAGCAACAAACCATGAAGCCTCGTCTTGCCGTTATGTTCAAATTTGGGACAGCGGGTTGTTGTTGTTGTTGTTTAGTCGTTTAGCCATGTCCGACTCTTTGTGACCCCATGGACCAGAGCACGCCAGGCACTCCTGTCTTCCACTGCCTCCCGCAGTTTGGTCAAACTCATGCTGGTAGCTTCAAGAACACTGTCCAACCATCTCATCCTCTGTCGTCCCCTTCTCCTTGTGCCCTCCATCTTTCCCAACATCAGGGTCATTTCCAGGGAGTCTTCTCTTCTCATGAGGTGGCCAAAGTATTGGAGCCTCAGCTTTAGGATCTGTCCTTCCAGTGAGCACTCAGGGCTGATTTCCTTAAGAATGGATTGGTTTGTTCTTCTTGCAGTCCGTGGGACTCTCAAGAGTCTCCTCCAGCAACATAATTCAAAAGTATCAATTCTTCGGCGATCAGCCTTCTTTATGGTCCAGCTCTCACTTCCATACATCACTACTGGGAAAACCATAGCTTTGACTATACGGACCTTTGTTGGCAAGGTGATGTCTCTACTTTTTAAGATGCTGTCTAGGTTTGTCATTGCTTTTTTCCCAAGAAGCAGGCATCTTTCAATTTCGTGGCTGCTATCACCATCTGCAGTGATCATGGAGCCCAAGAAAGTAAAATCTCTCACTGCCTCCATTTCTTCCCCTTCTATTTGCCAGGAGGTGATGGGACCAGTGGGCATGATCTTAGTTTTTTTGATGTTGAGCTTCAGACCATATTTTGCGCTCTCCTCTTTCACCCTCATTAAAAGGTTCTTTAATTCCTCATGATCAACTTGCAAAGAACAGATCATGGCTTCACAATCATACAAGGCTTTATGGCTTCTTTGGTGCTTCTGAAGATGTACTTGCATGCCACTAAATCTCCATGAGCCGTTAACCATGGCTTAAAATTAAATTCAAATGAAGCCATCCTTTTAACCAGCTTCAAACCCCGAAGGCTGACTCCTCCTTTGTTTTGGCTGCGGTTAATGTTAAGGGTGGGGGTGACTGTGGACATTTTAATGAGGGAGGGGTGGAATTTGTTTCCTGTTGCCTGCTACTCAAATCTCTTGATCAGGAACGTTTATTTTTGTAACAAAATAAAAAAATTCCTTCTAGTAGCACCTTAAAGGTAAAGGTAAAGGTACCCCTGCCCGTACGGGCCAGTCATGTCTGACTCTGGGGTTGCATGCTCATCTCGCTTAAGAGGCCGGGAGCCAGCGCTGTCCGCAGACACTTCCGGGTCACGTGGCCAGCGTGACAAAGCTGCTCTGGCGAGCCGGCACCAGCGCAGCACACGGAAACGCCGATTACCTTCCCGCTAGAAAGCGGTACCTATTTATCTACTTGCACTTAGGGGTGCTTTCGAACTGCTAGGTGGGCAGGAGCTGGGACCGAAAGAAGGGAGCTCACCCCGCCACGGGGATTCGAACCGCCAACCATGCGATCGGCAAGCCCTAGGCGCTGAGGTTTTACCCACAGTGCCACCCGCGTCCCTTAGAGACCAGCTAAGTTAGTTATTGGTATGTACCAGTTATTCTTTCATTTCTTTATTATACTTGATGGTTAATCCTGGTCTGTCAGAAACCATTATGGTGACACTTTTTTAAAAACAATCCCATCGCACCTATAGATTTTATATATATACACACACACACACACACACACACACACACACTTTGGGAACGGGAGGGACGCGGGTGGCGCTGTGGTCTAAACCACAGAGCCTAGGGGCTTGCCAATCAGAAGGTTGGAGGTTTGAATCCCCGCAACGGGGTGAGCTCCCGTTGCTCAGTCCCTGCTCCTGCCAACCTAGCAGTTTGAAAGCACGTCAAAGTGCAAGTAGATAAATAGGTACTGCTCTGGCAGGAAGGTAAACGGCATTTCCGTGTGCTGCTCTGGTTCGCCAGAAGCAGATTAGTCACGCTGGCCACATGACCCGGAAAAACTGTCTGTGGACAAACGCCGGCTCCCTCGCCTATAGAGCGAGATTAGCGCCACAACCCCAGAGTCTTCCGCAACTGGACCTAACCGTCAGGGGTACCTTTACCTTTTTATACTTTCGTTACAATAATGCTGCTGAGCTCTATATGCTTCTGCAGCTGGCTCATTTTTGGGCACTTATAAATGCTGACAGCATAATACATCTTATCTTTTTTTTTTTGTTCTACTCTGTTAATAAATTATATCTATGCTCTTTCCCTTCAGAGGAAACATTTAATATAATAGAATAATAATAAAAAATAAATAAGCTTAAGTTACTTTTGGCAACAACCATATTTCAGCTACATTAAAAACTTAAGCCATAGCAGGGAAATTAGAGCTCTTTATGGCTATGCACGTCAGTTAATGTTTGACTCATTTCCTTCTACTGGGAACAGTTGACTTCCCCTTCTATTTTTTCCTATTGTGGTTTTTGAATTGTTATGTATTTGGGCACAATATTGTGGAAGACTGGTGTTCTAATAGTAATAATAATAATATAGTTTATTAAATTTGTATACCCCCCATCATCTGTAGATCTTTGGGGGATTCACAGCATAGAATTACAATATCAAAACCACAAAATACATAATAAAAACAAGAACAAAAACCAATAAGACCCCCCCAAAAAAAACACATTTCAAAGGATGTCAGATGTCAATCAGTAAAAACAGATGCCAATCAGGAACGTTTTCACCTGGCCCTTAAAGGTGTATAATGAAGGCACCAGCTGAACATCCCTTGGGAGAGCATGTGCAGCCGTTGCAGAAATTAAGTAGATGGCCAGTTGGTGATTTGATCCCATTCTAACTCTGGGTTGGACTAGATGACCCTCAAGGTCCCTTCGAACTCTACAGATGCTTCAGGTGCACCTAAACCCTTCTATCCGTCGCAATGGAGTATCCTAGATCCATTGTTGCACCCCAGTCTTCAGGTTACGTTAGAAGGCAGAGGTACTTCTTGCCTATTCCTTCCCCAGTGAATGCTCTGAATAATTTATTTCTTACTAATGACAGGCATTAGTGGTGCTGGAGGAGATTAGTGGTGCTGGAGGAGACTCTTGAGAGTCCCGTGGACTGCAAGAAGATCAAACCTCTCCATTCTGAAGGAAATCAGTCATGAGTGCTCACTGGAAGGACAGATCCTGAAGCTGAGACTCCAATACTTTGGCCACCTCATGAGAAGAGAAGACTCCCTGGAAAAGACCCTGATGTTGGGAAAGATGGAGGGCACAAGGAGAAGGGGACAACAGAGGACGAGATGGCTGGATAGTGTTCTCAGCCAGCATGAGTCTGACCAAACTGTGGGAGGCAGTAGAAGACAGGAGTGCCTGGCGTGCTCTGGGGTCACGAAGAGTTGGACACGACTAAAGGACTAAACAACAACAAAAACAACGACAGGCAACCGGAGCTTGCAATGTGAAGCTGGCATTCAGGGCCGTCTTATGCATATCCGGTGCCGTGGTGCAAAGATCCCTCCGGCAACCCCCACCCCCCGTTTCCCAGAGTTGTTGACTTGTCGACCTTTTCCCAAGCCTCTGCAGGGATCGCTCTCCTCCTGCGGAGACTTGAAAGGCAAGCTGCACACCCACCATCCATATGGTTGATGGGGCACAGCTGGCGGGCGTGCAGGGAAAGGGGAGGCCAGCAAAGCTGCACAGCTCCCCCATTTGCTGGGACGCCCCGAGAGGCCAGTGCCCTGGCACAACGCACCAGTAAGCTCAATAGGAAAGACGGCTCTGCTGGCATTGTACTAAGGACCATCTAAGGCCAGTTTGGTGTAGTGGTTAAGAGCGGTAGTCTTGTAATCTGGGGAACCGGGTTCGCGTCTCCGCTCCTCCACATGCAGCTGCTGGGTGACCTTGGGCTAGTCACACTTCTTTGAAGTCTCTCAAGCCTCACTCACCTCACAGAGTGTTTGTTGTGGGGGAGGAAGGGAAAGGAGAATGTTAGCCGCTTTGAGACTCCTTAAAGGGAGTGAAAGGCGGGATATCAAATCCAAACTCTTCTTCTTCTTCTTCTTAACTCACTGTTACCTAAGGTAGCTTTCTGCAGCTTGGGAGATGTGCTTGGGAGACAGCTCCCTTCACCCTTGCTCATGCCGGCTGAACTCTGATGGGAGTTGTAGTCTGAAACAACCAGAGGCATAGCTGTCAACTTACAGATTTGAAAATAAGGGGACCAGCAGCCTCGAAAATAAGGGATCAGCAGCCAAAATAAGGGATTTTAGAGAACCAGCAGCCAAACGAAGCCTCAAGCGGTGGTTCCCACAGCGCAGCAAATCGGCAAAGGGGATGCAGCAAGGAAAACCACTGTCACCTCTCTGCTGGGAAGCACTGAGCAAAGGCGAGTCCCCAGGCAACGCGGCCGATTTGATCGGCACAAGGCATGCAAGCTCCACCCCCCAGTCATTCTTAGACTCCTTATTGGGTGAGCAATGCAGCCAAGCAACACAGTTGGAGCTTCCCTCCTCCCTGGCCGGCAGGGAGGGAGGGAGAGGAGCTGGTTCTTTTGAAACCCGGGAAATTTAAGGGACATCATCAATAAGGGACAGCAGCGGAACATGGCGCTGGGGTAAGGGACTGTCCCGCCAAATAAGGGACGCTTGACAGCTATGATCAGAGGGCATCAGGTTGAATCCTGTCTTGGGGCTAGGCTGCTCAAGTCTCTCTCTGGCTGACCTTGCAGAGGTGATCAAGGACTTGGTGTTGAGAACTTCCAGGGTGTTGGTGTTGGGGGATGACCACGCACACCATCAGTTTCTTAGAGATTGTTCTGAAATACATGGTGGCCACATTGTGCTCCTAAAACACTTGCAGCCTTTTGCACAATCTACATGGATGCAGATGAAAATGAACGGCGTTTTGGTTTGTGCTTGACTCGCTTATTTGAAGACTACATTTCAAAAGTTGGATCTCTTGGTATTCCTTGTGGCTTCTATGTTGCTGTAGAATTCTTTACTTAATTTCCTGCATTAAAAATGAGGTCTCAGGCTATAATGATTAATTAGACTATCACAATGTGGTTAATTATGACACAGACTGTATACATTTCAAACTGTAATTAGCCTTTCATGAATAAGTATAGGAAAGTAAGCTAATAAACAGCCTTGCTTAATACTATGTAACTTATATTTTAATAAATCCAGACTGAGAGTTGCAGTCTCTAGTAATTTGAAGCAGTCTAAAATAATGAAAAGCTGTTATAAAAATTTAATTTCTGGCTCATTTGGTTTCCGTAGTTTAAGGTGCTAAAGAGGGATTGTTCTGTTTGGCCTTGTTTCAGTTTTAAAAGCCTACCCTTTTTTCATTTGTAAGACATGCGTTGTGAGACCTCTTATTAACCCTTTATTTATAAGACTGAGCTAATGAAAACTGTTCTGAATACCAGTTCTCCACACTGCCCATCTAAAGCAATAACATGCCCCATATTTTGCATGAAAGGAGTCATAACTGGCTCCTGGTTATCTCAGGTTAGGGGGCAGAACTCTTACGGCAGTTCCAGGTTTCAGACCCGTCCCCACTACTTCTAAGAAATAATAAATGGATGTGATCTATTGATTTATATAATGATCTCATTAATCTGTTCCAAAATTCATAGTCTGCATATTAGGCTAACCCATATTTCACAAAAGGTTTTGAGTTATCTGCAACAAGTTAGGTGGTAAACAAAAGCAAGGTTGCAGGGGAGGGAAAGGTTGGCGGATGGCGAAGCCATGGAGATTGCATCTGGTTGCAGTTTTAGTGTCAGGAGTCCAGATTCCCAGCTTGATAACACAGTAAGCGTAGCTAATTAAAAAGGTGGATTTAGTGCAAAAACAAACAGATAGCTCCGGATGGCTCTAACAAAGTGTCCGGCACCATTATTCAAGATGACCCTTTTGAAGACTCCTTCCGGCGTCGCCAGAAGCAATTGAACTTACAAACCTTACATCTCTTGTTTTGCTTCCTATCTTGCAGCCCTCCCATTCGCCGACTCCTTGGACTTAGTGGATCATCTCCCACCTCTTCCTTTTCTGAGAGGCTGTCTCTGAGTTCTTTCGCGCCTCTTTGTGCTTCCGGCGAGCTTTGACTGCATTCTAGCCCACTCTCAGCTACTGTCTTATCAGCCAGCCTGTCAAGGTCAGGAAGAGCTGAAGTCTGCAGCTGTCGGCTCTCCCCTGCCTGACTAACATCTAAGCCTCTCTGTTCCTGGCTGCTTTCTGCAGTTGGCTGCAAACCTTCGCTTGGAGCTGGCTCATTCCTGACACTTAGGATGGAATATTAGAGGAGCCCCCCAATCTGTGTTGTGATGTTGTTCCCCCACTTACCTTTCTTGGAACTCTCATAAACTGTCATGCCACTATGACCACCACTATGCAAATAGGAAACCTCCTAACTGAGGCATCTTGAACGAATTCATGAGACAGCTCATAACCCTAGAACACTGATTAGCCTTTAAAAAAGTAACTTAACAGGAACTGGCGGAGGAGGGACAGAGCACTCCAGAAGCCCTTCGTTTGCCTGCATTCAATGTTTTATCACTTATGGCAACCATTTGGGCAAAGTCTTCTTCCATTGGTTGGGCTAGAGGTGAAAACCTTTCGAGGCAAAACAAGCTGCTCAGGTTCTGTTTCAGCTCAAGGGCCAGATTGGAGCTGTATTTCAGTGGTATGGGGTGCAACCCTCCACAAAGAAAACACACACATCTCTGTTTTCCCCACTCCATTGCCATAAACACACACATGCACCAGACCCCTAGGCACACTTTATTTCTTTCTCATACATACCGTATTTTTTGCTCCATAAGACACACTTTTTCCCTCCTAAAAAGTAAGGGGAAATGTGTGTGCATCTTATGGAGCGAATGCAGACGGGAGGCTCTGCTCAGTGCTCTCTTTAAAGAGTGCGCAGAGCATGTGTGTGGTTCTTGGGCCCTTCTCCCTCCTCGGGGAAAAGCCTGCAAGCACCGCACACATGCTCCACGCAGCTCATGAAAGGGAGCGCTGAGCAGATCCTGGGATGCATACAGGCTCTGCTCAGTGCTCCCTTTAAAGAATATTTTTTTCTTGCAATCCCCCTCTAAAAACTAGGTGCGTCTTATGGTCGGGTTCGTCTTATGGAGCGAAAAATACGGTACATAGACAAGCTAGTCACTCATAGAATTTCCAGTCCTCCATTGCAACGCTGGAGTGGGGTGGCTGCTCTTTAGAGAGGTTCATAGCTTAGTGCTGATATTGGGAGATAAAAGTCCTCTGCCTGCTCTTTAGAGATCTGCCTGCTCCTTAAGAGTAGAAAAGCAACATTTCCACCCAGCCCTGGGTTGGGACTTGGGGACAAATACTACCTATTACTGTCAAGGTGCAGCTAGAAGACTTCTCTCTGCTGCAGTTTCCTCTCAAGTAGGGCTCATCTCCTATCATAGTGCTTAAAAGGGAGATAACTGTCATGTACCTGACACCAGATGATCGGCCTTGTACTATTTAATGTTTTTCCTACCCTACTCTTCATGTGAAAAAGGGGCCCCTAGAGGGGCTTACAAACATTAATAAGACGTCTCTGTTGATGGGCTTTTAATCTAAAAGAATTGGAATAGGGAGAGGGATTGGGGAGGAGGAAAGGAAACAATAGTGGTTATTATGACCAGGTGGAAGAGAAACAGATTTATTTAGAGGAGAAGTAAAATGTAGCTGGTCTCTCTGTGGAGCCAACTCAGCGGCTCAGCTTCCCATCTCTCCCTGTGCTGGTACAATAGCTGTTGCCATGTTATTGCTGTTGTAGGACTGCGTTCAGTCTTCCCACAATACATCAACCAATATCATGGTCTATTAAAATAAAACCAGAACGTAACAATGAAGGGAAAATTGAGGGAAAGGCTAATTTGAGGATTAAGTGAGAAACTGAGGCAGAGATGTAGCTCTTGAGCTATTTTTAAATTTAGCACAAAGCATTCTGTGTCGGAGCTGTCCTTGGTGCTAACTGAAGTAGGTATGGCCGTAGAAGCTTGATTTACTGTATTATTTGATAGCCTTCAAAATAATTTCACCAGTGCATATATTAATCCTGCTCAAAATACAGTGGTGAGGAAAGAAACCCAAGATTATTGCTAAAGGATAATTAGCAGAATGAAGCTGAGTTAATAGGTGCGACATCCAATTATTTTCTGCCCTGGAGATAAATTTCAAGTGAAGGTTGAATATTATAGCCGTGGCTTAGCTCTCCTGCTTGTTCAAAGTCACATTGAGTGGTTAGAAGTTGTGGCATGTTAAAAGATTTCTGCCACTGGTATTGCAAATTGATTTTTAGAAGAAGCTTGTGGTTGCTTTAATGTGGTGTTTGTGCTGAAAGGGTTTGTAGCTAACTTCTTGATGTCTGTCTAAATTGTATTGATTTAACATGCGCAAAAGACAAACCAACTTGCGCAGAATGTTTCATTAACTTACGTTCCATTTCTTCTCTTTGTATGCTTTTGAATTGGACCAGAAATCATATAACAGTCATAAGAACAAGAAGTGAAATCTATAAAAGATAAAAACAAACCACACATCAGGAACAGTGGAAGTGGAGCAGGGGACAGAAAAATAAATGTTTTGCAATCCTGCTGCAAACCTATTAAAGAGGGAAGTTTCCTAACTATTTCAGGAAGGAGAGCTTCATAGATTTAGATCTGTGACCATAAGGTTATTGCTTCTATCCACTGATGGTCTGACCTGCCAAGATGGGACCAGTTGTCTGGATCTCAACTGGAAGATGGTTGTGCATGGCAAGAGACCCTCATAAAAGCAGCGCTTCAAGATCAGCACCCTGAAATGGGTTCCAGAAGTGCATTAGTTACCAAACAGACTGAATGTTTAAATTCTTGAGAGTAGATGTGAATCCGTGTTCTGTATTCGTTGATAGCTCCCAAGTCCTCTTCAAGCTCATTGCAGTAATGAAGTCTTAAGTTACAGGCACATCAGTCACACAGTAAGGGGGACAGAACAGCTGTGTTTGTGCCGATGGAGAACGACAGTCTTAGCAACAACTCCAACCTGCTTTTCAGGAAGCAGATCTGGTCCATGAATATGGCTCTCTTTATCTGATGAGTTTGGGTTACGTCTGTCATAGAAAAGTTTCCGCCCTCTAGAAAATGGCTGTTTCATATATTCCAGTAACAGTCTGTCCTACATCTTCATCTGGATTCAACTTCAATCTGTTCCTTCTCGTCCATTTGACTATAGCTTCAAGACATTGGTTTGGAACACAGATGGAGAGAGCGACAGTGAGAGAGAGAGCACTGCTCCTTGATGCTTTGTTAAAGATGCACATGGATTAGATGTCATCAGCATATTGAGGACCCCAATACTAAAGCTGATACTAACACCCACTGACCTGACGCCTTCAGTAACCAACCTCTAGAGTCCATTTAGATGAAAAAAGAGAGGCTGAATATTGGATTCTTCCCAAGGCACTTGACATAAATTTGAGATGGTCTGAAAGAAAAGCACAGCCTGCTGTGGCAATAGCCACTGAGGAGTCCATCAACATCAGCAGAATGCTGCCCTCCTGCCATGTTGTTCTCTGTACAAATATAGTCTTTCAGGGGTATTAATGAAGCCTCTTCCCCATAACCAGACTGGAAGCCTGAAAAGAAAGCAGATTTTTCCTGTATCTGCATGAGTAGTGCACCATGTGGTGAATGAGTTTTTGTTTGTTTGTTTTGGTCACGAGTAATCAAATTTCAACCATGCCAATGTTGTGCTAGCTGCGTGTATAAATTGGTCGTTGTGTGCTGGTAGTGCTGAACAGTCAATTATCTATGTCCTATTAACTGCTGCCCTGGGATCATCTTTCCTGACCATCCAGCCACAAAGTAAAATTCAAGCATCCTTTGTTTCTGCTTTCTCAATTACATTGGCTGCTCTCTGATAGAGGTTCCTGTACTATAGTTAGCTGGTGCTGCTTGTTGTTGTTGTTTAATCGTTTAGTCATGTCCGACTCTTTGTGACCCCATGGACCAGAGCACGCCAGGCACTCCTGTCTTCCACTGCCTCCCACAGTTTGGTCAAACTCATGCTGGTAGCTTTGAGAACACTGTCCAACCATCTCGTCCTCTGTCGTCCCCTTCTCCTTGTGCCCTCCATCTTTCCCAACAACAGGGTCTTTTCCAGGGAGTCTTCTCTTCTCATGAGGTGGCCCAAGTATTGGAGCCTCAGCTTCAGGATCTGTCCTTCCAGTGAGCACTCAGGGCTGATTTCCTTCAGAATGGATAGGTTTGTTCTTCCTGCAGTCCATGGGACTCTCAAGAGCCTCCTCCAGCACTATAATTCAAAAGCGATTCCAGGGTCCCCTCTTAAAGGGGTTACAAAAATGGGTGTCACTGGCCATACACTGAAAGGTTGTCTGTGAACTGCCCTGCGTGTGGGGATATGGGCTCGGCTGCCTGCCTACACTTACGTCGCGCAGAGCACCCCCATATCCCATTTACCCTGATGTGCCCCAGTTCCCCAGCTGGGGGGCTGGGAAGGATATACGCCCAAGGCCTAAGCCAAGGCCTACCTACATTTGGAAGTCTAAGGAAGTTGTGGCCTAATTTTAATTCCATGACATTGTCAGAGTCTTTATTTCCTTTCCCACGCTCCCTGGGGGCTGGGGCTGTCGCGCCTGGTCACACAGTAGCAATCATGGGCAGGGACATATCAAGTCCAAGATGATAAGGTAGGGCAAAGCAAGCAAGGAAGGACATGGAAACTTAGCTGGACATGGAAGGAACCTGGGAGCAGCTGCTGGAGAGATTTTACAAGAGGTGTAATGTTGAATGCTGACTCCAGGTTTTCAGAGGTCCTTAGGCAAGATGCCCTCAGTAGTAATAATAATAATAATAATAATAATAATAATAATAATAATAATTTATTATTTATACCCCGCCCATCTGGCTGGGCCTCCCCAGCCACTCTGGGCGGCTTCCATAAAAACCAAAAATACAGTAAAATGTCACACGTTAAAAACTTCCCTGAACAGGGCTGCCTTAAGATGTCTTCTGAATGTCAGGTAGTTGTTTATCGCTTTGACATCTGCTGGAAGGGCGTTCCACAGGGCGGGCGCCACTACCGAGAAGGCCCTCTGCCTGGTACCCTGTAGCTTTGCTTCTCGCAATGAGGGAACCGCCAGAAGGCCCTCGGCGCTGGACCTCAGCGTCCGGGCAGAATGATGGGGGTGGAGAGGCTCCTTCAGGTATACTGGACCGAGTCCGTTTAGGGCTTTAAAGGTCAGCACCAACACTTTGAATTGTGCTCAGAAACGTACTGGGAGCCAGTGAGCTGTCCTTCTCACTGCTGTTGCCATTACCCTTTCACTTGAGCCCAATTGACCAAACTGCTTTGATGGTGTGGGTAGGGTAAGCTTGAAGTGATATGTGAACCAACATGGAGGGGAAATAGTGGCGCTAGAGGCTTTCAGATCTTGACTGTGGGATGTGGATCTTAGCCCAGTGATGCGTAGCCCCTGGTAAATGTGGTCTGATCCAGAGCTTGTTCTGCCAGGTGCTGCTTTATGTATGCTTGTCTCAAACACATATCACCTTGTATCGAGCAGCTTATCTTGCCAGGAGTGGAATAGACAAGAGGGCAGATAGGTCAGTGTGGAGCACATGATGTAGGCAGAAAGCCCGCCCTCCGGACTCTGGTCAAAAGGATACACTCGCAGCAAAGCACCACTAGAGGCCTTGGACAAATGCATCCAGTCAGAGTGGAGAATAGTGGGCAAGATGAGCCACTGGTCTAATGCGGGGTTAGAAATTTAGCAAAATCGCAAATATCCCAGTGCTTCATTTCTCTGCGGAAAAGTTTCTGTTTTATAAGTTCATTAATGAAAATGAATGGATGCTAGCTGTGAATATATATTATGAAGGCTAGGCAGTTTTTAGCTTTGTTTACTAAATTATATTTCCTAACTTTCTACGTCTTTGCAATGCCATGTATGAGGTCGTTCCTCAGCACAGTTCTGTTAGTCTAGTTTGGAGTGGCTGAACTAATCTTTGCTTATTGCTGCTTCAACCCAAAGAAAGCATTTTTGGGAAGAAAAATTGACAAGTCAGTTAAATGCTACAAATGACATCATGCTGTTCTACTAATTGTTTCTGAAATAATACAATCATATCGGAAAGCTTCTTAGCGAAGTCTGTGTTACCTGGCTAAAAAGTCATTGTACATAATTCAGCAAGGTCAAAATATTTGAATCAGTGATGTTCTGGGGCCTCTATTAGCCTAGCAAAGAGAGGTCAGAATGTTAGAGTAGCTTTGATTAGTTAAAATAATGAACCTGTGGCACATGCCTTTTAAACGAGCTACTTCCAATGTTCGGCTGTATTAATTGAGAGAGAGAATTGAGATTCTCTCTCCAATGTCTCCATGCATTTTGGTTGCTTGTAAATACTTCCAAAAGATTCAAGACATTAGACATGATAAATGGCATTTCATTGTAGCTTCATTATTTAATGTAAGTTTTTGAGCTGCTTGTTGGAAGTTAGTGTGTAGAACTTTCCTTGTTAAACAAATACGATTAGCTGCCTTTAGCATTACACCAAAATTTTCTGCTTAGGGTTTGCCTCTACTCCCTGCCTAAAAGTAGCGGAAAGGATTGAGATT
The DNA here is from genome assembly GCF_027172205.1 of Podarcis raffonei. Lineage (NCBI taxonomy): Eukaryota > Metazoa > Chordata > Lepidosauria > Squamata > Lacertidae > Podarcis > Podarcis raffonei. Next base: position 129,277,551 of record NC_070602.1, on the reverse strand, counting down.
TCCAGTGTTCGTTGGTTCTTTTTCCCATGTAAGAAAATAAGAACAAAATACTGTATTTTTTGCTCTATAGGACGCACCTTTTCCCCTCCAAAAATTAAGGGGAAATGTGTGTGCGTCCTATGGAGTGAATGCAGACTCCTTGACTTCAGCGATAGCAACGCGAAGCCTCTGAAGCACAGAGGGAGCGCTCCCTCCGCGCTCCGGAGGCTTCGCGCTGCTTTCGCTGAAGCCTGGAGAGCGAGAGCAGTCGGTGTGCACTGACCCCTCTCACTCTCCAGGCTTCAGGGATAGCCGCCTGAAGCCTCCGGAGCGCAGCGGGAACTCGCGCTGCGCTCTGAAGGCTTCGGGTTCCTTTTGCTGAAGCCGGGAGAGCAAGACTCTCCTGGCTTCAGCAGAGAGGGAGAGCTGCGCAGCCCCCCTTCAGCCAAGCGGGAGGAGAAATGGAAGGGGCTCCGTTTCTCCTGCCGCTTCGCTGAAGGGGCCCTGAGCAGAGAGGGGGAGAATTATTTTTTCTTGTTCTCCCCCTCTAAAACAAGGTGCGTCCTATGGTCGGGTGCGTCCTATAGAGCGAAAAATACGGTATACAAGAAGTCTCTTTGTACATGTTCTCTAATTTTGTGTGACCCACGCAGGACACAGAATATTAGGTGTCTTGTTACCGTAGGACTGGCAGCATACAATTCTGTTTTCCAGTCCTCACTTCTTGGCAGCTCTGAAATTTTGTGACATTTTGCCATGCTCTAGTTGGCAGGTTTAGAGTGCAAGAAAGAAGCATTTAACAGAAAGGTTTCTTAACATTCTAATTAATTTTGCTTGGGAAGGTTAAGAATGCAGCCAGGTAAACCATTCAGCTTCGATTGTCCAATCGTGTAAAAAGAAATCTCTCTCTCTGTCTGTCTGTCTCCCACCCATGCACACACTCGCATCCTCTCACATACTTTAGAATTGTGGAGAATGTTGGTGCGTTTCACTGATAGAGGTGGAATTACATTCCAGTCGCCCTTTCTTTTGTGCAAAGTGCCCAGCAGAGCTTTTTCCAGGTACTCAGAGACCTTTCACATCTCCTCCGCCCAAATAATACCTCACGCTCCTGCTCTTTGTGCGTCTAAGTTGCTTTGAAGACAGTTTTTATATCAGAAGGCTTTCCATGTGAATTCTTTCAGAAATGTGTTATTAAAACAGTACTATGTGAATTTTTCCCCCGGGGTGGGTGGGTAATACTGTTTTTATTTCTGTATTTGTAAGCTGCCTTTTGGTCGTCTTTGCTGGAAGAGTGATGGGAAAGATGATGGCACAAATGTAATAAGGGAAACATCTTGCCATCTTTTTAAAAGAAACGTAAGAATGTCACCGGCTGCCAATTCATTTCTGGACACAATTCGGAGTGCTAGTTTTTAAGCTTTGAGAGCCCTAAATGGATTCAGACCTGAGTATATTTGAAGGACCACCTGCTCCCAGGCACACCTACCTAAACTTTAAGAATTTTTCTTTTTTGAGAAACCCTGTTCAGAATTACCCCGGACCTCTGAAGTGAGCGTTCTTGCTTTCCATTTCTAAACTGCCTTCATCAGTAATGATCCTAGGGCAATTTGCTGTCTAGCAACAATACAGTAGTACCTCGGGTTAAGAACTTAATTCGTTCTGGAGGTCTGTTCTTAACCTGAAACTCTTCTTAACCTGAAGCACCACTTTAGCTGATGGGGCCTCCTGCTGCCGCTGCGTCGCCGCTGCACGATTTCTGTTCTCATCCTGAAGCAAAGTTCTTAACCCTAGGTAATATTTCTGGGTTAGTGGAGTCTGTAACCTGAAGCATATGTAACCCGAGGTACCACTGTACAGCAAAACCTTAAAATGACAAAAGCACTTTAAAACCAATATTCAAAATCCACCCATATTAAGGATATTAACCATGCAGTAGAGCTCAGGACGCAGGTGGCGCTGTGGGTTAAACCACAAAGCATAGGACTTGCCGATCAGAAGGTCGGTGGTTCGAATCCCCGCGACGGGGTGAGCTCCCATTGCTCAGTCCCTGCTCCTGCCAACCTAGCAGTTCGAAAGCACATCAAAGTGCAAGTAGATAAATAGGTACCACTCTGGTGGGAAGGTTAACGACATTTCTGTGTGCTGCTCTGGTTTGCCTGAAGTGGCTTAGTCATGCTGGCCACATGACTCGGAAGCTGTACACCGGCTCCCTTGGCCAATAAAGCGAGATGAACCCCAGAGTCGTCATGACTGGACCTAATGGTCAGGGGTCCCTTTACCTTTACCTTTTAGAGCTCAGTTGGTTAGAGCATAGTGCTGTTAACACCAAGGTTGCAGGTTTGATCCCCATAAGGGACAGCTGAATATTCCTTTTAGGGGCTTGGACTAGATCAGGCACATCCAACTCCCAAGAGACTGCGATCTACTCCCAGTATAAAAAAAACTGGCAGTGATCTACCCATTGTCATTGAAGGGAGGAGGACCATTCTTGGGGTGGGTGGATAGCCCAGACTTGTTGAGTTTTTTGGGGGGAGAATTGCACAGAGTTTTTTAGCTCCCCCCCCCCCGTAACTTTTTGTGCACGATAAGAGTTTTGGATTTGGATTTGATATCCCGCTTTATCACTACCCGAAGGAGTCTCAAAGCGGCTAACATTCTCCTTTCCCTTCCTCCCCCACAACAAACACTCTGTGAGGTGAGTGGGGCTGAGAGACTTCAAAGAAATGTGACTAGCCCAAGGTCACCCAGCAGCTGCATGTGGAGGAGCGGAGACGCGAACCCGGTTCCCCAGATTATGAGTCTACCACTCTTAACCACTACACCACACTGGCTCTCATAAGATAAGGATCCTGCAGTCTACCAGAATCAGCCGGGGATCTACCGGTAGATCATGATCTACTGGTTGGACATCCCCGAACTAGATGATCTTCAGGTTCCCTTCCAACTCTAAATTTCTAAATTCTAAATTCTACAATTTCATCACCGTGCAGTTGGTGTTATCCAAATGGTAGGTCAGAGGTGGGGAACCAGTGAAAATCCAAATGTTGTTCAACTCCATCTCCTGTTGGTTCCAGCCAGCACTTCCAGGGATAGTGGGAGTTTAGCTCAACAACATCAGAAAGGCTGCAGATTCCCATTCCCTGTGGTAGGTGCTAATGAGGAATAGGATCTTTTCTGTTGTGATATCTCACCTTGGGAGCACCCTTGCTCTGCTGTCTTTATGATGTATTTTAGAAAATGTGTCGTTACTTTGCCAGTGCTTTTAATATTTGGTTGGAAGCCACCCAGAGTGGCTGGGGAAACCCAGCCAGATGGGCATGGTAATAATAATAATAATAATAATAATAATAATAATAATAATAATAATAATAATTTATTATTATTATTATTATTATTATTATTATTATTATTATTATTACCCAGTTTGCTGCTGGCCTTTATTTGATTTTTGCCTCATTTTTAAACTCCCACTGCTTTATTTGTAGTTTTGATAGAGTATTGTAATGTGTTGTTGTTTTTTCTTGCAAAGTGAAGACCCCTTACATTTCTTCTTGGCTATATGAGGCAGAGAAAAGCTATGGTTATTGTTTTTTTAAAAAAACAACAACAGTAGAATTCTATAAATTTGTATGCATGCTCTTTAGCTAATGAAAAAGGGCTGCTCTTTTTAATACAGAGAATACTACAGGTCAAGTGTATAGGATCTTGCTGCTTTTATGAATAGATCATGTTTTCACAGGTACAGCCTGGTTATGCGAAGTATCAGTAATGTGCCGCGTACTTCCAGAGATTAAAAAGTAAATCTTAGTGTGGAATCCGAATAAGGAGAGCTTTATAACAGTACATAAGCCCATTCAATCTTTGTCAGGTGAATTCTTTCTCTCCTAGACGCTTACTTGGCAGATATCAGCGAGCCTGTTAAGAAATTGCCCACCCTCGATTCCTGAAGAACAGAACTGATTTATCAACATGTCAAATGCAATGCAAGGCCTGATGGCTCTAAGCAACATTTGACTGGAGGAAATCTTGGGATCTTCTTATCAAAACTATGCGTAATTTCGAACTGATTTCTAGTTCTTATCTTGTTATTTTATTTGCTGCTGTCTGTTTGCTTTATTACATTCCCTTTTTTTTTTTTGAAAGCACAATGTGGGGGTAACAGTGTTGATTTTTTATCTTCATCTGTCACCACAGCAGTTGTCCTGTGACTTAGGTTGCTTCTACTCCCATGTTACAAATAGTAAGATGGTGCTAAATGTTTGAGATTTCTGGCAAATCCAGGGTTAAACTGGGGTTTGAATTCAGTAATTGGGATGATGACCTTGATTGGTGTAATGTACTGAAGTTCTCACCCTGGGCCAGCAGGGGGATACTGTAGATAGTTATGCAAAGAAGGGATCGAAAGTGACGTTTAGTGATTGGATAGTTTTAGAAAATTGTTACAGTTACATTGTACTGGAGCTCTATATAAGCAGGCTGGCTGAACCCTTCAGTTCAGTTCTGTTCTGACCTGTGAATAAGCAAGAGCTGTTTGAAGAATCGCTGTGTCGTCTGATATGTTCACCCACAACTTAACAATTGGTTTAGCCTTTTGGAAAAGAGTGTCTCTAAAATGTCTGTAAATCTATTCACGTAACCTATTATCTAAAATAGGGGTGAAGAATAGCAAGATGATGGTTATAACACCAGCAATACTTAAAAGATTTTAGAGGAAGTTATTATGGAAGCAGGATCTTCAGCCAGTACTTTAGTGTAAAGTGTTCTGTTATGTGTCTGGGGTTTTCAGCGACTGTCAAAATCCACAGTAGTTTTATCATGTTGGTTAGTCAGCTGTTTTTAGCGCTAATATATTTTTTAAAGAAGCATATTTATTATTAAAATATAGTAGTAAAGCACATTGCAAATCTTGGCTAATGGTACTCATTTTACATAATTCAAGAAAGAACCTCAAAGACATATTTGTAATTGGAAGGTATAATGGAAGATTACATGCAAGGTCAGATTTTAATAAGTCGTTCCAGGAAGTTTAATGGTTTTGGGTTTTTTTAAAAAATTGGGGTATAATAGTGCTTGGAGACTTTTAAAAATTCATAAATACCTAGTATTTTAATAGTGTTTTGTACTTGGTATAATGATGATCATTTAGTTAAAAGAACCTCCCCACCCCTCCACATAGAGCAGGAAAACCCCAAACCAATGTTGGACCAGGAGGTAGGTGGCAGAATCACTGGGTGCCAAACTAGCCAGAAGACAAGCATGTAAAGAACTTCTGGGAAATGATATAAAATGAGATGGAAAAGATGTTGAAATATACATTCTTAAAAAAACCAGAAGCATTTTCACTTGGTATTATAGGTCAGGACATTAATAGGCAAGATGTTAAATTGTTTTTATATGCAACAACTGCAGCACAAGTATTGTTAGCCCAGAAATGGAAACAAGAAGAAATTCCGATGAAAGAAGAATGGCAGACGAAAATAATGGACTATGCAGAATTGCCAGGAAGGATTTGAAACCTGTGGGACCAGAGATTTACAGAAGATTGGAAGAAGTATATGAATTATTTGAAGAGCAACTGTAATCAACAAATTGCATTAGTAGGACTAGAAGAAGTTTTGTAAGGAGAAATATATGAAGTGTTACAAAGTGGAAAAAGATGGAGATATTGGTTATGAGTTTGAAATGTAATAGGGAAAATAAGAAATGCATACTAAGAGATTAGATTGGGAAATTTTCAGACAGGATTGATGGTAGTCAAAAAATAGAATAAGATGTAAAAGTATGTTTAATTACTGTTGAAAATGATATGTTAAAAAAACCCTAATAAAAATTATATTAAAAAAAAGAAGAAGACAAGCAAGTGGCACCTGAACTATAATTCTTACAGTGCTTAGAGCCATGGACAACTTTGTTCAATTCCAAAAATGCATTGAAAATATTTACCAAAAAGCTTATTATTTCTGCAAATGAGAGATTGAAAACAACAGCCATGTATCCGCCTCGTATTTTGCCATCAGGGAATGTTGCACAGGTTTGAAGTCATGCATATTACAAACCCTCCTTAGCAAAAAGGGGAAAAAGTACTGAGTGAACCAGGTTGTGCCAGAGGAAGCCTCCATTGGGTGTCTGCTGAAGGGCAACAAATGGCTAAATATTAATGTATATTTATTGCCATGGAGAAAAGCTATGCTTTTCCCAGTAGTGATGTATGGAAGTGAGAGCTGGACCATAAAGAAGGTTGATCGCCAAATAATTGATGCTTTTGAATTATGGTGCTGGAGGAGACTCTTGAGAGTCCCATGGACTGCAAGAAGATCAAACCCATCCATTCTGAAGGAAATCAGCCCTGAGAGCTCACTGGAAGGACAGATCGTGAAGCTGAGGCTCCAATACTTTGGCCACCTCATGAGAAGAGAAGACTCCCTGGAAAAGACCCTGATGTTGGGAAAGATGGCGGGCACAAGGAGAAGGGGACGACAGAGGACGAGATGGTTGGATAGTGTCTTCGAAGCTAGCAGCATGAGTTTGACCAAACTTCGGGAAGCAGTGGAAGACAGAAGTGCCTGGCATGCTCTGGTCCATAGGGTCACGAAGAGTCGGACACGACTAAACGACTAAACAACAACAACAACTAATTGCCATGGAGAGATGTTTGTGAGATTTTCTGATTTTGGTACCAACATAACTTGATCAGCTTTGGGTGCTGTATGTCCCTTTAGATTGGGAGGGGGTAATAATAATAATAATAATAATAATAATAATAATAATAATAATTTATTTATACCCCACACATGTGGCTGGGTTTCCCCAGCCACTCTGGGTGGCTTCCAACAAAAGATTATAAATACATTTAAACATCAGTCATTAAAAACTTCCCTAAACAGGGCTGCCTTCAGATGTCTTCTAAATGTCCTTGGCATCTGGTGGGAGGGCATTCCACAGGGCGGGCGCCGCCACCGAGAAGGCCCTCTGCCTTGTTCCCTGTAACTTCTCTTCTCGCAGTGAGGGAACCGCCAGCAAAGGGGTTGCCCTTTGCTACTCTGTCTCCGATGGCATAACATCTTGGGATGGCCCTGTTACTCAGAATAATATTTATTATGATTATTAAATTTCTATATCTCCCATCATCTGAGGGTCACATGGCGGTTCCCAATGTATAAACACAAAAATAAGCAACACAGTAACAAACAAAAACAATGTTCACTCCCAGTTTAAAAGCTCACAGATTGTTTAATTAACAGAAGATCTGGGAGAAGAGGAATATTTTTACCTGGTGCCTAAAGATATGTAATGACGCCAGGCAAGTCTCCTTGGGGAGAGCATTCCATAAGCTGTGGCCACTTGGATGGGAATATGGATTCCATCCAATCAAACCAGTCATATCTCCTAGAGGAGATGGTCTTTGTCTGATATCCTGCTGTTGACCTTGTGCAATTGATTGTTGCTGGTTATATATTGACTTTTTAATCAGCTTCTATTGTTCTAATATTATTATTATTATTATTATTTATGTATTGTGACTTACAGTGCCTTGGTTCTCAAACTTAGTCCATTCTGGAAGTCCGTTCCAAAACCAAGGCGTGTTTTCCCATAGAAAGTAATGCAAAACGAATTAATCCATTCCAGACTTTTAAAAACAACCCCTAAAACAGCAATTTAGCGTGAATTTTACTATCTAACGAGACCATTGATCCATGATAATCAATGTACTGTACTATAAAATAAATATGACAGTATTGTAGATGAAGGGACGCGGGTGGCGCTGTGGGTAAAAGCCTCAGCGCCTAGGGCTTGCCGATCGAAAGGTCGGCGGTTCGAATCCCTGCGGCGGGGTGCGCTCCCGTTGCTCGGTCCCAGCGCCTGCCAACCTAGCAGTTCGAAAGCACCCCCGGGTGCACGTAGATAAATAGGGACCGCTTACTGGTGGGAAGGTAAACACCGTTTCCGTGTGCTGCGCTGGCTCACCAGATGCAGCTTTGTCACGCTGGCTACGTGACCCGGAAGTGTCTCCGGACAGCGCTGGCCCCTGGCCTCTTGAGTGAGATGGGCGCACAACCCCAGAGTCTGTCAAGACTGGCCCGTACGGGCAGGGGTACCTTTACCTTTACCTTTATTGTAGATGATAAAAATTAAAATTAATAAGGCAATGGATGTGTGGAGTGGAGAACCTCTGACTTTCCAGATGGTGATGAACTCTACTCCCTTCCCATCACTCCTGGTTGTTGTCCCTGCAGCCTGGTGCTGAATTAAACAACATCTGGAAGGCCAGAGGATTTCCACCATTGTCCTATAACTCCACTGAGCAGAGCTTTGAGAAGAAGCCATTAACGTGCTTGTTTTTAATAAAAGTGCATCCTTGTCGTGGCATCGCGAACGGAATTACTTTCCAAGTATGTTCATAAGTAGAGTAAATGCAATCTAACAAGAGATTGCCTGAGGTGTACATTTTAGTTTCCACCTCCTTTCCCCAGAGAGTTGCAGAAAATTCAAGTTGCATCTGTAATAAAAACTGTCAGGCTGAGTTAAGTGAACTTTTTAATGATTCTTTGAGGAACTTTACAAGGGGGAAAAACGGAATATTGGGGAGGGGAAACTTACCATAAATCTTAGCAGTCAAATGCGTCCTACTAAAGCAGTTGCCCTTGTAGTAGAATTTTAGCCATTAAATAATTTGTCACTCTGCAAGGAAGACATATAGCTGGTCAAGCAAGTAATGTTCTGTGTGAGCAAATACCTTTGGAACCCCATAACGAGAGATTTCCCTGATGCTTTTTACATTGTCAAAAGCCCAGAGTAGCGCCAGTCTTCATTTCAAATAAAAATCTAAAATTGGCATCCCTGTGAAAGAGACTTCGTTTTAAAGTTGCTAGATGTTTCAAATCCAGGTTTGAATTTTGAGGATATTATCAGTGTCACAAAGTGACAACTGCGACCTCACTTCTAAAGTATTCGCATCCAAAGAGCTGCTTTCGGTTCTGAGTAATCTCAGCGGAAGGTTTTTAAAACTTCAAACATTCTCTTTGCAAATATTTCCCAAATGCAATATCACAAACTGTTTTTAATACTCCTGTTTTATAAACATTTACTGTGTGATGCCTGGGGAGAGCTGCTATTGAGGAAACATGGGAAAACAACAGTGGATATGCAGAACTACGTTTCATGATTGTTTAGATCCTGGGCCCATTGTATTTGTTTATGAATTAAAACCTACCTGTATGTTATTTTAAAAAATCAGCATTAAAAGCACCTACCTAAAAGCACAGATCTTAAAAAAAAAGTTAGCTAAACAGTAACCTGTTGTTAAAATCCAAGTTACTAGGAGATGTTGAGAAGAGTTACATTTCAAGTTCTTTTTCCTTGCGGATTTGTTTCTGTTAAATTAGACTTGGATTTGTCTTGAGAAGGGGAACTTTAAAGGATTCTGCCAATCTATATTTAAGTCTATGGTAGCTAGGCTTTTCACTATCTTGGATTCCTTATTACAACACACAGCTATTAAGATTGATCTTAGAGATAGCTTGTCTTTTGTGGATGAAGGAAGCCTACTGTTCATTGAAGAATTAATATGTCAAGCCATTAAAAAAACAAAAAAGCAAAAAAAACCCCCACCACTCCTTTGTTTGTAGCACTCGCTTTGAAAAATATATTTTCTTTTGTATGTTATCTGCCTCCAGGCTCTCACCTTGCTCATTCCTCGACTGTGCTGAATGTGAATAGGTTTTAAGCTGTACAATAACAGATAGTAAGCTCAATTTCAAAAGCAGCTGTTGATTTTTTTTCCTAGGCACTCTTCATTCTAGCCCAGTTTAATCTTCCCATGCCAAGAAAAGCACACCTTGATAATGCAGCTATTTCAGGCATACAATTAGGAAATAATTGTAGAAGCCTCAAATATCAGGAACTTTAAAAAAAGAAAAGAAAAAGAAAACACTGACCGCTAGCTATTTTAATTGGAATCCCTACCTTTTTTTTTAATGGAATACTTATGTTGGCATAGACCAGAAAATAACTTCTGTATCACTCAGGGGCTTACCAATTTCCCTTTGTGATTTGATACACTTCTTCAAGGGTCCAACTTCAGTGATTAATGAATATATATATATATATATATATATATATATATATATATATATATATAGCTGCACACTGTGATCACATAATCTGTGTTGTGAGGAGCAGCATGTTCAGGTGCCACGAGAGAGGAAAACAGCCTGGGGTTTTGCAATCTTTTTGGAAATTTATTCCACATGGAGTACAAGGGACAGACATTCCAACTGCTGTACTTTTTTCTGGAACAAAGCAATCCACAGAACGTCTTGACTGTCACAGTCTTTGGTAGCAGTTTAATGGAGGTCCTATTCCCTGCTGTTACTTACCCATTCGTTTATTCTTGCAATACGGAAGCGATTCTCAATACACTGTTTTGGGCTAATGTCTTATGTTATATTCTAGGCATAGTCTGTTTATTTAGCAGACATGCATTGTGGCCACGGAGGCCCACAGAAAATAAGGTGAGTGAATACAGCAATAGTTTGTATCGCCATGATACTTTACAGCGTAACACGGAGAGTGCAACAGTTGTTCCGCCATTTTTAAGAATGTCAAAAGTTTAAGCATAAAATATACTAACAGTGCAAGTAGCAGTATATAGTAATACAGTTAAGGTAATAAGCATGGAGTGTGTCTCCATGTTCTGCTCTAGGGTGCTGGACCAACTTCACAAAACACATTTCCATCCCTTAAAAATGATGAAAAGAACATTCTGATACCTGACAGATGCATTCTTGGTTAAAATACTGAACTACATGGTGATGTTAAAGAACAGGGCATACCAATTTTTGCTTACAAGATGCACACTTTTGTTGCTTCTAATAGCATCAGGTCAAGTTTGATGCCAAATGATTTTTCATTCATGGATAAGAGCAATTCCAGTTATATTTTGAAAAGCCAGGATCTCTGAATGAGTAGCCTAAAAATGTAGTTAAATTTTCAAGCTGCTCTTTTTTCAAGAGCATCGTTGTTCAAAGAGTCTCCTTTTTCTGTCACTAATATGTTGACCCCTTGGACCAGAGCACGCCCGGCACTCCTGTCGTCACTAATATAGAAAACCTCATTTTCTCTGTTACTGTCTCCAGTCCATACTCTGTAGCACTGTGTGGTGCTAGTGTGTGGAGGCAGGAAGTGGAATAATAATAATAACAATTTGTTATTTAAACCCTGCCCATCTGGCTGGGTTTCCCCAGCCACTCTGGGCAGCTCCCAACAGAATATTAAAAACACAGTACAGCATTAAACATTAAAAACTTCCCTGGAAGTGGGAAGACTTTACATGGGGTGAGAGCATAGGCCAGGAACCTTTTTGGGTAGGTAGCAGAAAGAAATGATCAGTTGAACATACCTCATAAAGCTTTAAACACAATTGGTTGTGGGAGCAACTGCATTAATGCTACTGCCACATTGGTTGCAAGAATCTAGACCTCTTCTCATTATCCCTGGTCATTGGCCATGAGGACTGGGACAGATGGGGGTGGTGGTCTGACACATCTGAAAGGCACCAGATTGCAGAAGGCTGATCTGCACTATGGCAGCGGAGCCATGTGATGGTGTTGAGGAACGCTTTGTAGCTTTGGCCAGTTGATTTTCTATGGTCCTGCTCTGTGTACTGTGCTTTGGGAAATTCTTCCTCTGCTTCAACCACTGTAGCTGAAGTTCTGGATAGGTGGAAGTCCCCCATTGCTTTAAAAGGGAAGAGCTTTCAGCTTACGCTGCCAAAGGATTGTTGTTGTTTAGTCGTTTAGTCGTGTCCGACTCTTCATGACCCCATGGACCAGAGCACGCCAGGCACTTCTGTCCTCCACTGCCTCCCGCAGTTTGGTCAAACTCATGCTGGTAGCTTCGAGAACACTGTCCAAACTTCTCGTCCTCTGTCGTCCCCTTCTCCTTGTGCCCTCCATCTTTCCCAACATCAGGGTCTTTTCCAGGGAGTCTTCTCTTCTCATGAGGTGGCCAAAGTATTCAGGATCTGTTCTTCCAGTGAGCACTCAGGGCTGATTTCCTCAAGAATGGAGAGGTTTGATCTTCTTGCAGTCCATGGGACTCTCAAGAGTCTCCTCCAACACCATAATTCAAAAGCATCAATTCTTGGGCGATTAGCCTTCTTTATGGTCCAGCTCTCACTTCCATACATCACTACTGGGAAAACCATAGCTTTTACTATACGGACCTTTGTTGGCAAGGTGATGTCTCTACTTTTTAAGATGCTGTCTAGGTTTGTCATTGCTTTTCTCCCAAGAAGCAGGCGTCTTTTAATTTCGTGGCTGCTGTCACCATCTGCAGTGATCATGGAGCCCAAGAAAGTAAAACCTCTCACTGCCTCCATTTCTTCCCCTTCTATTTGCCAAAGGATTAGCAACATGTAATTGCTGATTTATGTTTTTCTTTGGTCTTCTGGTCTTAACTTGTATATTTTTGGCTGCTATCCATGGTAAATGATAGTTGTTGATACAATATTAACTCCTCCTCCAACCCAAATACCCAGATAAGTTATCTCTGGCTCACAGTGTGCGTTCTGGCACAACACAGCTCGCTCTTCTTTTAAGGCACAAGACAATATCTTTATACAGAGATGGATAGGCTTCTGTGCGCCCAACAGCGTCTGTTCACTATTCTCGTCGCATTGAATTAATGTGCCTGGACTGCAAAAAGAAAGAGAAAGAGAGAGAACTTGCAAGTTTAGCTTCCTCTTGGTCAGAGCACACTGTTTTCTGTTAGCATATGTTTATTTATATATTTAAATTTACCAATGTATCAGTAGAGACTATGGGACACAAATATGAAGACTGCACAATTGCTAATCCCACACCTGGTTTCCCAAGAGAGCATCTGTATCCCATGGCTGCCTCAGGTAGTTCCAGCTAAAAACTCTCATCCTTTCCTTGCACCTCAATCTTCCCTTCCACAACATCAATGCATAATATAGGTACCAACTCTGAAAACAAATTCAGGAGAAGGATATCCAGTCATTGACTCCCACTGAGGGAAATTCCACTCCTGTTCTTGCCTATTAATAAACAATCAGCCTGGCAAAGGATTTAACACGTAGCATAATTTGCACTTACTGTGTTGATCCATAGGTGTTCTCTGTGGAACCCTGTAGCTCAAATGTCAGGGGTCTGATGAGTACTCGGCCTGTTCTTAATCTCCGAACAAGGATGCCATGGCACTATGGTCTAAACCACTGAGCCTCTGTGGCTTGCCAATCGTAATGTCGGCAGTTCAAATCCCTGTGATGGGGTGAGCTCCCGTTGCTCCATCCCAGCTCCTGCCAACCTAGCAGTTCAAAAGCACACTAGTGCAAGTAGATAAACAGGTATCACTGTGGCGGGAAGGTAAACAGCATTTCTGTGTGCTCTGGCTTCCATCACGATGTCCTGTTGCTCCAGAAGTGGTTTAGTCATGCTGGCCACATGACCCGGAATGCTGTCCATGGACAAACGGTGACTCCCCCGGCTTGAAAGTGGAGATGAGCGCCGCACCCCATAGTGGAATTTGACTGGACTTAACCATCCAGGGCTTCTTTACCTTACCTAGTCTCTGAACACAGATGTGAAGTTAAGAACAGGCTCGCCGCAATCCATTGCCTCTAATATCCAGCCCACTGAATCTGTGCAGAAGGCTACAATGGTCAATGGTTTCAGAAGCTGCTGAGAGATTGAGCACTTCCTCTGCTACTTGATATAGGTCATTCATTCAGAAGGGCGACCAAGGCTGACTCAGTTCGAACCCAGATTGTAGTGGACCTAGATAATTGAACACAACCACTCTCTCCACCATCTTAGAAAAGGACATTGGTGACTGGTATATTGTTATTATTCTCTGTTCATAGTGGGCTTTTAAAGAAGTGAGCTCATACCATCCCAGTCAGGGCGTGGATTAACATTTGATGAGGCCCTAACCTACTGAAGGTAATGGAGCCCTTTGTATGTCCAGCTGTCCTTTGTCAACAACAAATTGTCACTGTTTTTTGTGTTGAATATATGCCATATGGCAATTTATGGACCTAATAGGTATCTAAAGCCATTTGCCACTGCTGCTGTATGTAGGTTTTATTTTATTTGTTTTTTAACTTATATTTTGGAAATGTACATCCAGTGTTTTCCCCTTTAAATTTTTTGGTGGCCCCCCAAGAGAATGGGGCCCTAAGCTATAGCTTGTTTAGCTTAAACGTAAATCCGGCACTGATCCCAGTAGGGAACAGGCATGTGAGCCAAAGTGAGAAGGTTTTAGACCCTGCTCAACAGCTGAGAAGAAGCGGGTTGAATCTGGTTTGGCTGCAAGCGTCTCTTTGCACAGCCAAGGTGAAGTTTGCCTGGCGCCTTCGTTATACACCTTTATGCACCTGGGGAAAATGTTCCTCTTTAACCAGACCTTTGGCTGATCTGATACCCCACCCATCTGGCTGAGTTTCCCCAGCCACTCTTGGGAACACTTCCAACAAAATATTAAAATACAGTAGTCCGTCAAACATCAAAAGCTTCCCTAAACAGGGCTACCTTCAGATGTCTTCTAAAAGTCTGGTAGTTGTTTTTCTCTTTGACATCTGGTGGGCGGGTGTTGCACAGGGCGGGTGCCACTACCGAGAAGGCCCTCTGCCTGGTTCCCTGTAACTTCGCTTCTCGCAGTGAGGGAACTGCCAGAAGGCCCTTGGTGCTAAACCTCAGTGTCCGGGCAGAACGATGTAGGTGGAGATGCTCCTTCAGGTATACTGGACCGAGGCCGTTTAAGGCTTTAAATGTCAGCACCAACACTTTGAATAATAAATAACAACTCATTGCCTCTCCTGGTATGCCCCACAGAGGAACCTATGGTCTGCAAATAAAAACATCCTGAAGGTCCCAGGCCACAGAGAGGTTAAGTTGGCCTCAACTAGAGCCAGGGCTTTCTCGGCTGTGGGTCCGATCTGGTGGAACGCTCTGTCACAAGAGACTAGGGCCCTGCGGGACCTGACATCTTTCCGCAGGGCCTGCAAGACAGAGTTGTTCCACCAGGCCTTTGGTCAGGGCGCAGCCTGACTCCCTCCTCTGGCAACCTGCACAGAATTTTGCTTAACGGTTGCCATTAATTTGATTTTAATTAATTTTTATAATGAAATGTTTTTAGAATGTTGGATTATTTGATTGTTTGATTATTTGATTGTTGTTAGCCGCCCTGAGCCCGGCTTCGGCTGGGGAGGGCGGGATATAAATAAAATTTTTTATTATTATTATTATTATTATTATTATTATTATTATTATTATTGCATTTTCTGCTTTTAAATATCAGCTGTAGAAGTCTTTCAAACATATGTGCGTTCACACATACTACAAAAGAGTGTGAAATATTTTTGTTTCCTTAAGTATAGTTTTAGTGATCAGGTCATGTTGTTAGTTTTATAGATCCGTAACACAAAATGAGGCTGCAGCATAGGAATATTCAGTTTCAAAACTTTTTTTTAGGGCTCATATGCTGCTTTTGGTTCGTGAAAAGTCAGCTATTAGTTTTAAATTGAGCTGTGTTCACAGTTCTGCTTTTATGTTGCACTAAAATAGGGTGATTAAATTTAGAGTACATTTTTTATGGATTGGGGGGGAACCATGTTCACCATGGAAATTAAACAGTTGATAGCAAGTACCACCTAGCATACTCCTAAAAATTAAAATTGCTGATGCTCCAAAATTATCTGTAGCACCTCATCTTAATATAGTGGTTATCTTTTTAATAAAGAAAGCCTTTAATGAAATAAGGCATTTTTTTTAAAAAAATGCAGTGAGTTCATTTACCGTGACCTTTAGCATAAAAGAGTCACACACAATACCAGTAAGAGGCGAGACTTAAATAGAGAATTTCTGGGGATGTTGCATTTCCCAAGAGGCTAAGTCAATTTGTCTTTGGTTTGTGCTTTAATGTTCCAGAGACAAGTAATAATTTTACCGATATACACTGCCCTGGAGTGTCTTAGAGTTCTAATTATTCTATTTTTAAGTGCTGACTTATTTAAATTCTTCATATAGTTTAATTGGAATATGAACATTCTTTATGATTACAAGTTGGAGGGTGGGGAGAGAGAGAGCTAAGGAACCTTTGATACATTAATTTAAAATACATTGGCCTGGGCCTGAACTGGCATGAACAACCCGGTTTTTGAGTTCTTCACTTGATCTTAGCCAAAAGGCCGTGTTTTTGAGTTCTTAATGCTGGAGGAGACTTTTGAGGGTCCCATGGACTGCAAGGAGATCAAACCTATCCATTTTTAAGGAAATCAGTCCTGAGTGCTCACTGGAAGGACAGATCCTGAAGCTGAGACTCCAATACTTTGGCCACCTCATGAGAAGAGAAGACTCTCTGGAAAAGACCCTGATGTCGGGAAAGATGGAGGGCACAAGGAGAAGGGGATGATGGAGGACAAGATGGTTGGACAGTGTTCTCAAAGCTACTAACATGAGTTTGACCAAACTGCGGGAGGCAGTGGAAGACAGGAGTGCCTGGTGTGCTCTGGTCCATGGGGTCATGAAGAGTTGGACAACAAGCAGCACCAGCTAACTGCGTTGTGTTATTTACTATGCTGTAGACAGCATCTTAAAAAGCAGAGACATCACCTTCCCAGCAAAGGTCCGTATAGTTAAAGCTATGGTTTTCCCAGTAGTGATGTATGGAAGTGAGAGCTGGACCATAAAGAAGGCTGATTGCTGAAGAACTGATGCTTTTGAATTATGGTGCTGGAGGAGACTCTTGAGAATCCCATGGACTGTAAGAAGATCAAACCTATCCATTCTGAAGGAAATCAGCCCTGAGTGCTCACTGGAAGGACAGATCCTGAAGCTGAGGCTCCAATACTTTGGCCACCTCATGAGAAGAGAAGACTCCCTGGAAAAGACCCTGATGTTGGGAAAGATGGAGGGCACAAGGAGAAGGGGATGACAGAGGACGAGATGGTTGGACAGTGTTCTCGAAGGTACCAAGATGAGTTTGACCAAAGTGTGGGAGGCAGTGGAAGACAGGAGTGCCTGGCGTGCTCTGGTCCATGGGGTCACGAAGAGTCGGACACGACTAAACAACAAATGCCAGACCTGGGCTTGAAAGACACACATTCATAGCTCTTTCACGGTCCCAAGGACTTGCGGAGTTCATAGGGCCACTCCTCTTCCCAGAGGTGTGGGGTTGCAGGTGGGTTTCGTGCACTCCCCACAAACAGCGTGGGACATGGGAAAGCCACTGGGGTCCCAGCTGTGTCACACACCCCCCCCCACTGACCAATCCGGTCGACCATTGGTGGGGGCATGGCTTACCTCATTTAAACTGCTGTGCAGCTGGGGAGCTCCCTCTCCTTACGTCTTTCTTCGGCAGATCTTCTCCCACCCTATTTTCATGCGTTCATCATTTGACCTTGCTGTGGACCACGGTTGGTCGCCTGTTGAGGGGGCCAGGTAGGAATTTTCCCACTTGGCAAATTGGCACCAGTCATGTGGTATTCACCTGCCTCATAGCAATTGTCACAACTTTGTAAGGTTTGACGGTTAAAGGTAAAGGTAAAGGTACCCCTGCCCGTACGGGCCAGTCTTGACAGATTCTGGGGTTGTGCGCCCATCTCACTTAAGAGGCCAGGGGCCAGCGCTGTCTGGAGACACTTCCGGGTCACGTGGCCAGCGTGACATCGCTGCTCTGGCGAGCCAGAGCCGCACACGGAAACGCCGTTTACCTTCCCGCTAGAAAGCAGTCCCTATTTATTTACTTGCGCCCGGAGGTGCTTTCGAACTGCTAGGTTGGCAGGCGCTGGGACCGATCAACGGGAGCGCACCCCGCCACGGGGATTTGAACCGCCGACCTTTCGATCGGCAAGCCCTAGGTGCTGAGGCTTTTACCCACAGCGCCACCCGCGTTTGACGGTTAGGCATTGGTAAAACTTGGTTTAGGGAGGGGAGGTTGTGGCCTTATATAAATATATATACACACAGTGGTACCTCTAGATACGCACACCTCTGGTTGCGTATCTTTCAGGATGCGAACGCAGCAAACCCGGAAGTATTTTTCTGGGTTTCGCCACGCGTGCATGCGCAGAAGCGGCACCTCCGGTTGCGAATTCCTCGGGATGCGGCCAGAGCTCCGGAACGGATCCCGTTTGCAACTGGAGGTACCACTGTAATGAATTGAAAAGAAACCTATCACCTTAGTGCAATGCTGAACTCTGCCCTAAGTGTTTAATGATGCTTACTCCTGGGTAAGTGGGCAGCCTAGGCTTTTTTTAATTGGTGGATTCATGATGTAATTGAGAGGAGTTTTCGTGCACACCGTTTGAAGTTTTCATTAGCTGCTTGCGGAATGGGGGGAGCTTGACTTGGAGTCCCTGCAGCCACCATGGGCACACATTTAGCTTGGTTCATCTTGAACTGGCCCCCGCCTAGTGTTGTTTATTGTGTGGGTTACACAGCTTTCCTTGTTCTATGATGGAATGGCACTGTGTGATTTCAGAGAGTGCTCCCTTTCTTTTGCAGATTGCATCTTTTTTTAAAAAAAAAGAGATTAAAAAAGATAGGGCTTCAAATAATGGTTTTGTTCACAATTAAAAAAAGAATGAACCTGTGTTAAACAAACATAGGGACATCTTAACAAAGTGTATTAGCTAGTGGAGTGCTTGGTATCAATGGAACATTCTTCTGGTCCTGAATGAACCATTGATCTGTTGTCTTAAGGCTTTCTTTTAGTTTAACTCTTGTGTTTTATTTTTCACATGGTTTGTGGTTTATATTATCTTCTTGGTTTCTTTCCCCATTGTAACATGGGGATAATAAGTTGTCGTATGCAACAGGTCTCCTCCTGCAAACCTTAATTGCTTTTCATTTATTTTACTTTGGCTTCTTATAATTGTTGCCTAGAAGAGAAAGAAGAACAGAGATATAGTGTTCAAGATAATTCTAGTGTTTATTTCAGTCCTGCATGATGAATTTCTCATAATACAATATAGTATTGTTGTACACTGTAGTTCAATATACAGCATCAAAAATAAAACTTGTTCTCTTGAAAAGAGGGACCATGTATTATTTATAATAGAAAACATGTTTGCTTAAGTTTGTATAACTTTTTTTTTGGAGAACAGGCTTTTCCCCTATCTTTTTTTAAGAGGACCATTTCCAAGTTTCTTATTTCAGGTTAACATTTATAGCAAAAGAAGGATCAAGAGGTGATTAAAATTAAGAAGTTGAGCCATGACAAGTGTGAAGATGCAAATGTGGTTTATTTAATATTAAACCACATATGGTTGTAGAGATAAGTCTACTTCTACATATGTGAACATTATTTTCAATCACCTCTAATGCCCCAAACGATTTAGATACAATATATTTTAATGGAAAGATAACATTTCCTGGATTTTACACTCTTTAAGATTATGACAGCAATAACCTTGGAAGGTCCTGTGATTCAGTCATTAGTTAAGTTTGTTGTAGTAGTAACCACCACCAACAAACAAGCTAGGACAATAAATGACAGAAATAAATGACAGCAAAGTCTGTAATTCTGACTTCATGGGATTATTTTTTTTATAGCCGTAGGGAAACTCAGTGGAGTCTATTATCCTTAATCTCATGAACAAACTTTTGTGCAGCTGTTATTTATCATACTGTAAAAGCAAAGTTATAAAGATGTCAGAAGAAGCACCATGGTTCAAAAAGTCTACAACTGTTAATATTTCCATATAATTATCCACACTGATAAATCTGTTCCTGTGCTTTGCTGTTTTTGCCCTAAAATAATTCACATATGCAGAAAAGGAAGCTTTGGAAAGTGGGACTGGAAAAAGAAATAAGCCACTTGAAGATCTGAAACGATTTCACTTGGAAATGTTCAACGGTCCCTTTGCTTATTTGGTATTGCAATGAGGAATACCCCAGCAAAGTTGTCCCATTGTGCTATCCATACAGAACTGTTCTCTGTCTTTCTCTCTCTCTTCCTCTCTTTCTCTCTTTCCCTGTCTTTGTGTGGCATCTGACTATATCGGTTTCTTTCCCTCTCAGCTATCTGCAATGATTACGATGTATTTGCTAAATTTGGCAAATTATGCTCGGCAGCTAACAGCAATAGTACAATAAATAAAACACAAAGTACAGAAAATAAAACTGGCAGGTTCAAAAAACCAACAACCATCATTGAGCAGAATAAATGTTTGCTAGTGACTTGACTATCTAGCGACCACATTACTCAGTCTATTTCCAAACAATGGAATAACCACCACCAGCAGCCCTAAATTTTTATTTCCTCATTGATTTAATTTATATTATTCCAAGAAGGTAGATTGCACAGTTAACTTCAGGCAGAGCAATTTGGATGCATGGCTTCTGGCCTGTGACTAATTGCTGTGTAACACGACTTGTAAAGCCACCATTAAGTCTGCTAAATTTCTAAGGCGTTGTTCTTGCTGAGTTGGTAAACTTGCAACTGGCTGCCCCACTTCAGATTACGGTTTTCTTTTTTTATAATATTTTTTATTAATTTTAACATATAAATTATAAAATGTACCACAAAACTTATCACTTATCTTGCAACCCTACAAATGTTGTCTGTTCTTCACAATTACTTTTCAAATAGTCCGTAAATTTACTCCAGTCTTCCGTGAATTTCTGGTCTCGCCGGTTTCGAATCCTTCCTGTTAGTTTATCTAGTTCTGCATAGTCCATTAACTTCATCCTCCATTCTTTGATCGTCGATAACTCTTCTTGCTTCCATTTTTGGGCCAATAATATTCTTGCTGCTGTTATTGTATATAAAAAGAGCTTACATTCCTTTCTATTTATGTCACTCCCCACAATGCCCAATAAAAATGCTTCTGGTTTCTTTATAAATGTATATTTCAACATTTTTTTCAACTCATTATATATCATCTCCCAGAAGCATTTCACCTTTTTACATTCCCACCACATGTGATAAAATGTTCCCTCTTTTTCTTTACATTTCCAACATTTATTACTGACTTTATATATTTTCGCTAACTTGTCAGGTGTAATATACCATCTATACATCATTTTCATCACATTTTCTTTTAGGGCATTGCATGCAGTAAATTTTAAACCTTCCTTCCATAATTTCAACCCAATCACTCAGCTGTATATTATACCCAAAATCTTTGGCCCAGTTCAGATTACAGTTTTCAGCCTCTCTTTCTCACAAACAAAGCCCAACCCACCATGCATAGCTATCACGCCAGGAAAAGTTATGCTAGAGCACTTTTCTGCGACATTCTGTTTCCTATGTTGGGGTTTTTCTTATCCTCACCGCAGCTTTTGATACTAAGGAGCAGCCATGTGACTTCCCATGTGCAGTCTGAAGTAGAGCAACTCCCGATACAAGATTTGAGAGTGTCAGTGAGAGTAATGATCAAAGTGCAGCAAGTTAAAAGTAAGACACAGTATATATAGCCCTGCTTTGGTTTTTCCTTTTGGAATGCCAGGCCAGGAAGCAGATGGCACCAGAGAGGTGGGCAGGCGTTTATGTCTAACCATGCTAAATCACAAGGGTCACTGACATGTTTTGGCCGGTGAGTCCATTTGCAAACTAGAGAAGCTGTCATGGGCAACCACCTCACCCACCCACAACCTCCTTTGTTTACTTCAATAGAATACCAATTTCAAGTCTGATTTCAGTGAGGACAGTGGATTCTGTGAGTACCAAAGGAAGCATTTGTAGCTACATATGCACCTGTAGTTGTCACATTGGAGACCTCTTCTATTGTATATCCAACTGTAGTGTCTTGTCCAGGAATGCCAAAAATCTCAGTAGAGGTGCCCACGAACTGCAGAAGTAGTCATGTTGATTCTGGATGAAAACTACTTCTCTGAACTCCAGTGATATTAAAGGTAGAGGTAAAGGGAAACCTGACCATTAGGTCCAGTCGTGGCCGACTCTGGGGTTACGGCGCTTATCTCGCTTTACTGGCCGAGGGAGCTGGCGTACTGCTTCCGGGTCATGTGGCCAGCATGACTAAACCGATTCTGGCGAACCAGAGCAGTGCACGGAAATGCCGTTTACCTTCCCGCCGGAGGGGTACCTATTTATCTACTTTGACGTGCTTTCGAACTGCTAGGTTGGCAGGAGCAGGGACCGAGCAACGGGAGCTCACCCCATTGTGGGGATTCGAACCACCAACCTTCTGATCTGCAAGCCCTAGACCACAGTGCCACCCATGTCCCTTTCCAGTAATATTAGATAAAGCATAAACGTATATAGGGATATTTTTCAGCTGAACAGGAAAACTATTAAGTTGGGAGTTTTGTGGTCAAACTGTTTATATTGCTGGTTCTGGTTTGTTTTTTAGATTACAAATCAACTGTTACAAGCATTGAAACAGATGTGGGTTAAGGAACGACCCCTTTGTTTCTCGTCCATTAACAAATACATAGCTTAGAGGCCATCAACAGGAAAGTTTTTATCATTAATCCATTCTGAACACTTTCAATTCTGAGATAAGTAGAACCTCCAGTTTAACCTCTTCCGAACTTGATCACACTTGTAGCAAGAATTGCTGAACTGACATAGATATTCAGAGTCCCACAGAGCCCATCTCTGACTCTGCTGGTACTAAACGAAATGCTTAGGATATATAAATTTTATTTCTCACTGTTCCTTCCCTCGGTGCTTCTAAACAGCCCTCAAAGAATCACATTTTTGACATGGCCTTCAGCGGTTAGTGTAAACAGAGCTGTAGAAGTGCTGCTGTGGTCTGCTTTTATATGTTGTAAATTATATTGGGATATTTGTTTGGGGGGGCTCTTAGTAGTGTTCTTTACACATTTCTCCTTTTAAGAGAGTTATATTCTACTAGTATTCAGATAGCACTAGGTTACTTTCCGCAGGGCCTGCAAGACAGAGCTGTTCCGCCAGGCCTTTGGCCAGGGCACAGCCTGACTCCCTCCCTCGGCAATCTTCGCGGAGCTCTGGCCCAATGGTGGCCAGTGGCTTGAATTTAATTAATTTTATAATGAATGATTTTAGAGTGTTGTTTGTGTTGTACTTTTGTATTGTTTTATTGTTGTTAGCCGCCCTGAGCCCGACTTCGGCTGGGGAGGGCGGGATATAAATAAAATTTATTATTATTATTATTATTATTATTATTATTATTATTATTATTATTACTACCAGTTAAGTAGGCAGTTTAACATCTCCCATGATAATAAGTGCACATCTTGGACTTTATTGTGGGTTCAGACTGGCAGCAAAATATTTAAAGGAACTATCTCGGGGAAATGGTTTTATGAAAATCAGTTTACTTTAAAAAGAAAATCAAAACAGTGTTTACATATTAATAAAATTGGATATGAGAGTATAGAACACAGATAAAAAACATAATTAGTGGTATTGGAAACAAAATGTATTTCCAAAGCCTTGTTGGGATTCTAAGGAGCTGGAGTTAGCCTTTTGTTAAAAACACTTGCCTATGTGATCCTGCTGAGCTGTCCTGGGAGGAGAATCCACTAAGAAGTTTGCCTGATCCAAAGTCAGGGAGGTCCGAATGGGTGGGACATGGCACTACACAATTTATGTATTGTGTTTATATTATTAAGGCTTTGTTGATAATATCTAACTTGGGGACTCTGAGCACTCTTTAACAATGAAATTGCAGATCAATAGTTTCTTCATAATATTAACAGTTTGAACTTTACATACAGTCATATCTTGGTTCTTGAACGTAATCTGTTTCAGAAGTCCGTTCAGCTTCTGAAAACTTCCGAAAACCACGGCGCAGCTTCTGGTTGGCTGCAGGAGCTTCCTGCGCTCAATCGGAAGCTGTGGAAACCGCATCGGACGTTCAACTTCCAAAAAACGTTTGCAACACTCACTTCTGGGTTTGTGGCGTTCAGGAGCCAAAAAGTTCGAGTCACAAGGCTGTTGACAACCAAGATACTACTGTACTTTCCTTTCTAGCCACTTGAAATTCCTCTTAGACTCTACCAAAAGTGTTTCATTGTTTAGGAAATTTTGTCATCATAGATGATAAACGTGAGTTTCACAAAGGCTCTAAACAAAATACCCGATTTCAGTTCAGTTATTTGTTCCACTCTGTTCCCTGGTATAACTGCTTTGAAGCTCCAGAAATATTTCCACTATGTGTTCGTTTTCCTGTGATGGGAGGCAATATTAACAGATATTGACTGAACTAAATTCCTCCCCTCTTGAGATCCTTAAAGATCAGTTTTTACCATGGGTAGGCAAACTTAAGGCCCGGGGGCCGGATCTGGCCCAATCGCCTTCTAAATCTGGCTCGCGGACGGTCCGGGAATCAGCATGTTTTTACATGAGTAGAATGTGTCCTTTTATTTAAAATGCATCTCTGGGTTATTTGTGGGGCCTGCCTGGTGTTTTTACATGAGCAGAATGTGTGCTTTTATTTAAAATGCATCTCTGGGTTATTTGTGGGGCCTGCCTGGTGTTTTTACATGTGTAGAATGTGTGCTTTTATTTAAAATGCATCTCTGGGTTATTTGTGGGGCATAAGAATTCGTTCAATTTCAACCCCCAAAATATAGTCCGCCCCCCCCAAGGTCTGAGTGACAGTGGACCGGCCCAGTTTGCTGTCCTCTGGTCTTTACCCTTCCAGATAGAGCCCCCCCGCCTGGACTTCCCCCTAGAGGTCTGTAGCTAGAAGGGTTTTGTCAGTAGCTAGCGGTAACACATTTTAAACAACAGCAGAAAAAGGATCAGTATACTTGGAAAAGCCTTCATTCCTATTTCCTTCACCTTTGCTCATAAGCTGTTTCATTTTAGTCAAAGGCCTCACTTTTAAAATCAGGTGAGAGACTGTAACAGGATGTGGATGTCAATGAATTGTATCATTTGGTGAAAAAAGAGTTACTCTTGAAACCATTAGTCCCCTAGCTAATAGCTACTGTGTTAATTTCAGAAGCTGCTAACAATGCATGCTCCTTTCAGTGTTTATCATTAACTCCAGAGTTCCCTCGTACAGAGCTAGATGGAGCTGTAAGATCTATCATAAATGGTTAAGGCCCAAATATATTTATGCCACCTACCAAAAATTGTAGTCTGAATTTTTCCATCCATCACTGTTCTAAAAACTGAGTTGGGAAGCAGCAGTGCAGTGATTCAGCAAGGCATGTTTGGAAGTGTAATTTGCTATTATAGTAGGCATGTTTTTGTATAATATACCTTAAAATAAAGATAATGTTGCCTACGCATTATTTGAGAGGAAAGTGTGTGTGCGTGTGTGTCTGTGTACATATTCATGCGCTTGCTTGCTTACTTTTTTTTCTTTTTTATAAATGCCATTACACAGTGCTATTTATCTAGAAAAAGAGGTGCTGGAACTCACCTTGAACACCTCCCTTGTTTTCTTATAATGACAATGGCGCCCACCTGAGAGGGGCCGGAACTGAGTTCTGGCAAGTTCCAGCTGAAAAAAGCCCTGCCATTACAGTTATACACAGGAAAAGGTAAAGGAGTAAAGGGACCCCTGACCATTAGGTCCAGTTGCGGACGACTCCGGGGTTGCATGCTCATCTCGCTTTAATGGCCGAGGGAGCCGGCGTACAGCTTCCAGGTCATGTGGCCAGCATGACTAAGCCGCTTCTGGCGAACCAGAGCAGCGCACGGAAACGCCGTTTACCTTCCTGCTGGAGTGGTACCTATTTATCTACTCATGCTTTGATGTGCTTTCGAACTGCTAGGTGGGCGGGAGCAGGGACCGAGCAACAGGAGCTCACCCCATTGCGGGGATTCGAACCGCCAACCTTCTGATAAGCAAGCCCTAGGCTCAGTGGTTTAGACCACAGCGCCACCTGTGTCTATATATACACAGGAAAGGCAAGCATAAGACCTTAATTCCACCCCCTTCCTTCTTTCAGCCAAAAAAAGTTAATCTTTGCTGTGGATATTTGATACATAGAAAGGCAGTATTCATGCTCTGTGTAGACACCAGTCTATGGAAAATGGAAGATACTAAACATAAATGGCCATTCTCGGAATATAATGACTTTAGGCACACATGGGCAGGGGTGCAGGGCATTCTTCATTATGGCATAGCCTGTCATTCATTCTTACCTGCCCTTTCAGACTCTGCTGCTGCCTCTTCATTCATAAGACTAAGTCTCACAGACACTAGGTTGGAACTTTCTCATAATTTGATCTTTACTTGTGGCACAAATGGCAAAAATCATGGGCACCGCAGTAATAAAATGTAGGAAAGCGTAGTTAGACCTTTGGGGGCACTTGAATCTTCCTTGTGGCTGCGGAGGAAAATGCAAAATTATGCTTTTAATTTGAAATAATTAAAGCCATGAATATATATTCCAAATGAAGTTCCATGCATTTATCTGGTTGAAAACTTTCCTCCGTATACAAACAATTTGGAAGATTACCTGACCTTAAAGAAAAGTTTCTGAGAGTCTGAACCATGTTAAATATTTTAGTTTGGTAAAGAGGTTGTCAGTTCTCGTCCTATGTGAGCAAGATACATTTCTTAGCAGATGATGTAATCTAGCATTTTCCAACTTTTCAGTTCTCTCTTCCTTGTTTCTAAAGGTATTTGTTTTTTGGAGCTGGAGTAATTTCAGACTTGTGTCTCTCACTGTTCAGCGGTCAAATACCTACGTAGGCGCCAACAATAAATGGCTTGCTTTTTTATAGCTACAAGAGCATTGACCACCCACAGACATGTATCTGGGCACTATTGTAATTGTATAGAAAGAGGTACATAAATAGAGTTTTTTTGTGTGCGTGTATCCTTTCTTTCTACATGCACACATCTGAAAATATTGACCTTAGACCATAATTTACCTAGAATGGCTGTTACGAGTTTACATTGCCTGTAGTCCCTTGGTGGGTGGTATAATTCTAATGTGATGTAGCAGTGTTCTAACTGTAGATGTTAGGTAAGAAAGTGCTGGACAAAATGAGATGCTTGTATTTAATTGCACTTTAATGGCCTTCATGATTTTGGGTTTGGGACTTCTTCTGCATTAAGCAAAAACTTACTGGGCTACCAAAAAGTATTGCAAAATGCCATGGTTTGGGGTTTACAAGAATAAATTCTTGAAAATTGGGGAGGGGAGGCAAGCTTTCCTAACAGCGCAGTTATAATTCGTAGGCAGAGTGGGGGAAGACAGAGGACGAGATGGTTGGACAGTGTTCTCGAAGCTGCCAGCATGAGTTTGACCAAACTGTGGGAGGCAGTGGAAGACAGGAGTGCCTGGCATGCTATGGTCCATGGGGTCACAAAGAGTCGGACACGACTAAATGACTAAACAACAACAACAACAAAATTTGCAAAGATTTCATGATTACTTGAAACACCTGAAAATTGTTCATAGATGATGTCTTCTCTCAAAAATATACAGTATATGAAGACTGCGTCTTAATATTAACCAACTCTACATTGCAGCAAGCCTAGGTGAGAGTCATTGTGGTTAGGGTGCTATACAGTGGTACCTCGGGTTACGAACTTAATTCGTTCCGGAGGTCCGTTCTTAACCTGAAACCGTTCTTAACCCGAGGTACCACTTTAGCTAATAGGGCATCCCGCTGCCACTGTGCCACCACTACACATTTTCTGTTCTCATTCTGAGGTAAAGTTTTTAACCCGAGGTACTACTTCCGGGTTAGCGGAGTCTGGAAACCAAAGTGTTTGTAACCCGAGGTGTTTGTAACCCGAGGTACCACTGTACTAGAATTATGGAGAGGCTGTAGGTTTGCCACCCCTATGTTAGCTTAGGCTACCTCACAGGGCTAATGTGATGATAATGTGGTGGTGGTGATATACATATCCATGTTGCCCTGAGCAACTTTGACAAAGGAAGGGATAAAAATACAAGACAGAGGTTGGGTGAAATACTGGCCTCCCTGAACATTCCCACATCCCAGGCACGTGTAGAAGCAAATCGTAACATTGAGAACTTGCATGTTGTTAAAAGGGAACTATTGCAGTTGAGATAGTTTTCATCAGTTTTCCTACATAAAACATTCCACTTGGATAGAGTCATGGAATTGTAGAGTTGGAACGGACCACAAGGATCATCTGGTGCAACTCTTCAATGCCAGAATCTTTCACCCAACGTTGGGCTCAAACGCACAACCCTGAGATTTAGAGCCTCACGCTGCATTGGCTGAGCTACCCTATAATTTGTATTCCTTGTAAGGCTGCTTCACCCATTTGCACCAAGCAATTATTTCTACACTGAAGCATCCATTCAAATACCTTGTTTCATCCCCTTCCCCATTTTTAATATCTTTCCTTGCTAGGAATAGCACATTTTAAAAAATTGAGATTAAATAGTGTCAACTGGGAGAGAAGAGCTTAATATATGCTAACCTGTGCTTAACCCCCGAACCATTTCCATCATCTATGGCTTGACCGAGCATTATTTTCAGTGTACTAGGAAGTGTGTAAAAAGCTTTGTTATTCACGGAAATACACAGCTGATTTGTACTGAAGTTACTTTGCAGTAGACAGGGTATGTTGTTGTTGTTTTTTCTGATCTCCCGCTTCTCGCAATAAACCCATCGGAAAAGGAAGATAACTAATTACTTTGGAGCAGAGCTACCATCAGGTGGTTACATGACAGCAGATGTTCTGGAAGTGTGACTGTGATGTTGTTCTTCTGAGTGCTGAATTATTGTTTTGTAATCTTGCCTGAGCAGAGTGTTCAGTAGTCCAAAAATGGAAGCGATATGCTGATCTCTTAGCTAACAAGTCTATGCTTGGCTGATGTGGAGGGAAGAGGGGACTTTGGTATATTTTCAAATTCCAGTGATGTTCTGATAGAATTTGGAAGCCAAATAACTGTGCTTTGGAATATTTCCAGCTGCATGATTAAGAGAGAGAGAGAGAGAGAGAGAGAGAGAGAGAGAGAGAGAACCGTGACATTTATTTATTTAAAATAATAAATGTTGCATTATAGATTTAAATTTAAATTATTAAATATATACCAAATATAAACAAAACAGTTCCCAGTGCTGTTTACAGCTTTAAAACCAGGAAAAATCACAAACTAGCAAAGATAGCATATTCACAATAATTTAGGAACTCATCAAAAAGTTGTCTAGCTGAAATTTAAAAGCTGCAGTGAAACTGCTTTTTAAGCTTCTGAAATAAGACTCGCAGGGTAAGAATTTTAAAGTAAGAATGCAAAGCCATGGTACATTTTAATCTCCCTCTCCCTCCCTCCCCCCCCCCACATCAAATTTGGGGATATGGAACATATGGAGCGCCTTAAAGATCAATCTTTACCATGGGTAGGCAAACTAAGGCCCGGGGGCCGGATCCGGCCCAATCACCTTCTCAGTCCAGCCTGCGGATGGTCCGGTAATTAGCGTGTTTTTACATGAGTAGAATGTGTGCTTTTATTTAAAATGCATCTCTGGGGTTTTTGTGGGGCATAGGAATTTGTTCATTCCCCCCCCAAAAAAAAATAGTCCGGCTCACCACATGGACTGAGGGATGGTGGAATGGCCCACGGCTGAAAAAGGTTGGTGACCCCTGCTATATGGTAATTTATGGACCTAATAGGTATCTAAAGCCATTTGCACATGCAGAATGTAGGCACCCTATATATAGAAATGAGCAAACCAGTGATATTTTAGGGAGCAGGCTAGCAGGCGGGGCCCATGACTTACATTGCAGGAGCCTACACAACACAAAACATTGTTGCTGTATGTAGGTTTTTATTTTATTTGTTTTTTATCTTATATTTTGGAAATGTACATCCAGGGTTTTTTTCGTTTAATTTTTTTTGGGGCCCCCAAGAGAGTGGGGCCCTAAGCTGTTGCTTGTTTGGCTTATACGTAAATCTGGCACTGGCCACAAGCCCCAACTTTTGTCACCATCTTTCTCCTAATTAAGGAATTATGGGGTCTTGCTGTGTTCTCCAGTGTTTCAGTGGATGTGGGATATTTCAGCGTAAAATTGAAAGACAATGAGACACTCTAAAATATTCCTATCTGAACAGTCACTGATTAAAGCACTTGTCTGTGCTAAATCTCTCCCTTTGGAAAGATCTGGCCTGCGTTAAATGTTTCCGGCTACTGTTCGCACACCTGTTATGGAGTATTCTTCCTTGTTCCTTCTGCAACTTCCCATCCAGTTAGCAAATGTTGTGAAACATGCAGGACTGCAACTATTCTTCAATAATTATAGCCAGGTCCATTCTGAAATAGAATTTTATCAAAGGTTCTTACACGTTTAACAAGGGACACTATTATGGTCAACTTGGTGGCACATCTGTTCCCAGCAATGCAGGTTTTCTTGACGTTTTTGAATTTGAGTAATTTGCACGGGGTAATTTGCATCGAAGCGTTTTCTGGTGCCTTAGAGCGCAAGCAATTTAACACGCTCATTTTACTTGTGTTTAATAAACAAAGCTGAAAAACTTGGTAACTGCCGTTGACATCCATTCATTCTTACTACAAACTTGTACATTTGGAAGATTGCCCACAGGGAAAAAAACAACATTGTAAAACTTTCTGCCCCATATCATCACCTGTCCCAGATTGAGCTATCGCAGAGTAAATGAACAGATTATGTCATTCAGAGCCTTTTGTGTTATTGTGGAAGCAAGGGATGCTTGCATTAACATTTGTTGTGGTAACAGTTGGTGTGTTTATGTGTTGTTGTTTGCAATGTTTCCTGCTTGGTTGTGGGAGAAGGTAGGGACATGTGGGGAAAGGAGAGGCAAGATTAAGCTGGGATTAATGTGTGCAGATTAATATTAATATGTGCAGCAGTATGTGGACCGAGAACTCCCAGAAGTGCAAGCTGAATTTAGAAGAGGCAGAGGAACCAGAGACCAAATTGCAAACATGCTCTGGATTATGGAGAAAGCTAGAGAGTTCCAGAAAGACATCTTCTTCTGCTTCATTGACTATGCAAAAGCCTTTGACTGTGTTGACCACAGCAAACTATGGCAAGTTCTTAAAGAAATGGGAGTGCCTGATCACCTCATCTGTCTCCTGAGAAATCTCTATCTCTAAGCTACAGTTAGAACTGGATATGGAACAACTGATTGGTTCAAAATTGGGAAAGGAGTACGACAAGGCCGTATATGGTCTCCCTGCTTATTTAACTTATATGCAGAATTCATCATGTGAAAGGCTGGGCTGGATGAATCCCAAGCCGGAATTAAGATTGCCAGAAGAAATATCAACAACCTCAGATATGCAGATGACACAACCTTGATGGCAGAAAGTGAGGAGGAATTAAAGAACCTTTTATTGAGGGTGAAAGAGGAGAGCGCAAAATATGGTCTGAAGCTCAGCATCAAAAAATGAAGATCATGGCCACTGGTCCCATTACCTCCTGGCAAATAGAAGGGGAAGAAATGGAGGCAGTGAGAGATTTTACTTTCTTGGGCTCCATGATCACTGCAGATGGTGACAGCAGCCACAAAATTAAAGACGCCCGCTTCTTGGGAGAAAAGCAATGACAAACCTAGACAGCATCTTAAAAAGCAGAGACATCACCATGCCAACAAGGTCCGTATAGTTAAAGCTATGGTTTTCCCAGTAGTGATGTATGGAAGTGAGAGCTGGCTGATCGCCGAAGAATTGATACTTTTGAATTCTGGTGCTGGAGGAGACTCTTGAGAGTCCCATGGACTGCAAGAAGATCAAACCTATCCATTCTGAAGGAAATCAGCCCTAAACGACTAAACAACAACACAATATGTGCAGACAGTAATGTCTTTAGACTTCGTTTCTGTTGAGTGTAAAGACAAGGGTTTAAGCAAGAGGTGCAGTAGAACTGGTGGTTTGGACCTGAGGCTCAGTGGAAGAGAGGAGCAAGCAGATATTTTACTTGCTTATTTCTGAAACAATTGTTTTATTAATAAGTAGAAAATAATAAGTTAAAATAGTAGTAATAATAATAATTATTATTCCAGTCCAGAGGTGGTGTCTTCAAAATCTGCATGGCAGTCATGAGGTTGAGACACATTTTAAATTAACACGGAGACTTTTAGCATCTCCAAAAAGTTCAGAGAGGCAAGCTGTGGTGTAATTGCAATCCTGTAGATTTCTGGATCCTTTGTCTGCATAATCAAAAGAATATTCCCATTGAAATTTTACTCCTTGCTGTCTGCAGCTGTTTTCAAACAAGTCTGAGGCATATTAAGCTAGCTGGGTTTTCTTTTTTTAAGAACTAAATTTGATACGAGACAAATGGTTCAGGCTACACTCTTATCTGATCCAGAACATTTTTTTTTGTATGTAGCATAAATATTAAATATTTACAGAAACAGGCAGGGAAGAGAATTTTCCTCTTATGTGGCAAAGTTACCCAATACATAGAATGCAAATTCAGTGCCAGGTAATCCACTTTACTTTCATTTAATTCATGCTTTATTTATTAAAGGAGGAAGATGGAGAGAGTAGGGGTTTTTTGTTTTTTTTTTTTTTTTTTAAAAAAGAGAATATTCAGGAGCTCGGGTAATGGAGGACATGAGAACTGGAATAGTATTGAGCTCTCTAGAGTGCAATAAAACCTCTAATTACTTTAGTAGAATGCATTTAATACCTCGAGTAATCCTTAGCATTTATACAGCATTTGAAAAACTTCGTATACTTAATGTCAGTAATGCTTACAGCTACCCTATAAGGCGGGTCAATATTGTTAGGATCATTGAAGCTGTGTATGTTGAAATGCAAATGGGAGTTTGATTTATGACCTGTTGAATTCATAGAAGAGGAGAGAGGTTTGAACTGGGACCTTTCAGGTTGCACTCGTATCGACATAGAGGGTGGAATCCAGCGTAGCAGTAAGGCACCAGTTCCATCAGCAAAAGTACTTCATGCGTACATGGATGGCAGTAGACCAGGCCAAACTTAGCTCTCCAGATGTTTTGGGACTACAGTTCCCATCATCCCTGACCACTGGTCCTGTTAGCTTGGGGTGATGGGAGTTGTAGTCCCAAAACATCTGGAGGGCCAAGTTTGGCCATGCCTGCAGTAGACGGATCTGTGTCTCCACCCATTGCCATGGTGGGAGGAAAGATGTCAGCTGTTCTGGGAGGTGATAATCCACATATGTCATGGTTTCAGGTCTAAATCTTGAACTATAGCAAGAGTTTGATTGTCATGCCATATCAGAAGGTGGTTTTTTAAAAAAGAAAAAGAAAAAAAACACAAATAAGTAAATACACAAAGGAGTTATTTTGAAAGGTGGGATGGCGGGTGTAGAGTTCAAAAACGTATTTATGTGATTTGCAAAAGGCTGGAGTGCTTTTTGAAGGCTGCTGTGTAGCTCTCTGATATTAGGCCTCAGTGCAAAGGAATTTTAGATGAATACAGATAAAGCAACATTATCTAGATGTGTAATGTTAGACTTTAAATGTGTCCGAGGCTGTTTTCTCCTCGGTGGTACGAACCTGGAGATCCGTTCTTAACCCAAAACCGTTCTTAACCTGAGGCGCGCTTTCACTACTGTGGCCTCCCGCTGCTGCCGTGCCGCCGGCGCACAATTTCCATTCTCATCCTGGGGCAAAGTTCGCAACCCGAGGTACTGCTTCCGGGTTAGCAGAGTTTGTAACCCGAAGTGTTTGTAACCCGAGGTACTACTGTAATCTCTTTTCCTCTTCTTCATGTGAATGACTCAGCCTGTCTTTTTCATTAGGACTACAGTGGTACCTCGGGTTAAGTACTTAATTCGTTCCAGAGGTTAGCTAATGGGGCCTCCTGCTACTGCTGCTGCGCCGCCGGAGCACGATTTCTGTTCTCATCCTGAAGCAAAGTCCTTAACCTGAAGCACTGTTTCTGGGTTAGCGGAGTCTGTAACCTAAAGCATATGTAACCTGAAGCGTATGTAACCTGAGGTACCACTGTATTATACAACTGAAATGCTGACTGAAGTTCTACCTTCAGTTTAAAGGGAAAAGAGTGGCTGGTGCGAGCGCGCGCGCATGTGCATGCACAGATGTGCGTTAGACACTGACTTCCTTTACACTCACAATTCTCTCTCTCTCTCACTCACTCACTCTCTCAGTGAGATCAGAGCAGGTGAGTTTCCTGCTGTCCCTCAATCCAACCAGTGGTTTGTAAGGGGCTGCGGGGCATTTTGAAGGCAGTTAGGAAATATATGGTTCATCCAGTGGTGTTTAGTGCCTTTTGGGGGACCGGTAGGTTTTCCCAGTAGTGATGTATGGAAGTGAGAGCTGGACCATAAAGAAGGCTTATCACAGAAGAATGGATGCTTTTGAATTCTGGTGCTGGAGGAGACTCTTGAGAGTCCTGTGGACTGCAAGAAGATCAAACCTCTCCATTCTGAAGGAAATCAGCCCTGAGTGCTCACTGGAAGGACAGATCCTGAAGCTGAGGCTCCAATACTTTGGCCACCTCATGAGAAGAGAAGACTCCTTGGAAAAGACCCTGATGTTGGGAAAGATGGAGGGCACAAGGAGAAGAGGATGACAGAGGACGAGATGGTGGGACAGTGTTTTCGAAGCTACTAACATGAGTTTGACCAAACTGCGGGAGGCAGTGGAAGACAGGAGTGCCTGGCATGCTCTGGTCCATGGGGTCACGAAGAGTCGGACACGACTAAACAACAACAGGGAAGGGAAGCCACTGTAGAGGTAGAACCAATGGTTGCCAGAGTCGATTAATCTTGGTTTGTGCCAGTCTTCATGGCAAGAACTCATAGGCAGGGCCGGATTTAGGTTTGACGGGGCCCTAAGCTACTGAAGGTAATGGGGACCTTTATATGTCCACCTGTCCCTTGTGAAGCACCACCAGTCACCCTCCCTGCAAATGTGATGCCTTTGGCAGTGGAAGAAGGCATGATTGGGAGCCATTTTAGCCCACCCAATAAATTACCCAACACACCATGTGCATTGCATTTGGGGTAACTTTATCCCAGGCAGCTGCTGTGCATTCTCTTTATGTCGTCTCAACATTTTTGATAATTCTGTCTCCTGTGTCTATTCTCCAGTGGGCACTAGGGCACTGTTAAGTTGTGGGAGAACATATCAGATGACACAGCGATTCTTCAAACAGCTCTTGTTTATTCCGAGGCCAGAACAGAACTGAACTGAAGAGCTCAGTCAGCCTGCTTATATAAAGCTCCAGTACAACGTTACTGTAGCAACTTTCTAAAACTATCCAATCACTGAACGTCACTTTCGATCCTTCATTTGCATAAAAACTATCCAATCACTGAACGTCACTTTTGATCCTTCATTTGCATAACTATCTACAGTATCCCCCTGCTGGCCCAGGGTGAGAACTTCAGTGCATAACAGGCACCACCAGTTGTTTGTTGTGTAGCTCCATGACCTTGAATATCAGCTCCTCCCCTTCCTTTAGGGGTCAGATTGTTTCCTACATCACTTGAAGTTGGATCTGTTTCTCAATGGCTCCTCTGGCTCAGCAGTTCTTGTATTGTGATAGCCATTGACTCTAAACAATAAAAATCTATTGATCGATTGGCTCAACATGAGGAAAAATGCAAGTGTGAGCGCCTGATATTATTCTTAAGTGTGAGTGATTGTTCTTCCATTCTTTACTGGCAGTTTCTCTTTTTTAACATACTGTGGTACCTCGGGTTACAGACACTTCAGGTTACAGACTCCGCTAACCCAGAAATAGTACCTCGGGTTAAGAACTTTGCTTCAGGATGAGAACAGAAATCGCGTGGTGGCGGCGTGGCGGCAGCGGGAGGCCCCATTAGCTAAAGTGGTACCTCAGGTTAAGAACAGTTTCAGGTTAAGAACGGACCTCCAGAACGAATTAAGTTCTTAACCCGAGGTACCACTGTATTTTTTTTTTGCTCTTGCAAGATTTCCCCCTCGACTTTAACCTTCACAGGAGAAACTTCACAGTTAGCTAAGGGCTAACGAAGGGTTACTTCCATGCTATTTAGTGTGTTCTTTCTACTTGTGTATTTTACTCTCCTTTGTGTTGTTGTTTTTATAAAAGGAATAAAGTTGATGAAATGGAATAAATTGATTAAAATGGATTGATTAAAACTGGTTTTGAAAGCAATTAATTTGATTGTAAGTAGCTACCCCAAATCAACTGATGTAGTGACTATTTGGTTCTGATGACTTCCTGGATGAATTTTACGCAGTTTAGCTTCCGAAACTGAACTGTTTGTTGTTTAGCCCCAACAACTGCATTTGATTATAACAGAAGGGGCTCCACCCTGCAGAATCCTCAAAAGCAATAGGCTTTTTTGGGGGAGAGGCACCACCACAACCCCACATGCCGTTCGGCTCATCTTTAAAACAAAAGCTTACAGCTTCTTCTGAAGCAAAGGCAAAAGAAACAGGAACAAGCTGGGAAAACAACAAAACCCAACAAAGTTTCAGAGCAGCTCACTCTCAGTGGTCTTCCTCCATGAAAACCAGTTGCTGAGACTGAAATCCCCTACCTCCTCGTTGTAGCCTTCTTAGACTTTACCGACTGGTGGCGTCTTGTGTTGCTCCCGGACGGGAGGAAGGAAGTCAAATGACACTGAGGTTGATTCAGATAAAGAGTTTATTCTGCTCTCCGGATAGCAGAAGGCACTTGCGTGGTCAGCTCACAGCAAGTCCAAAGAAATGAGAAATTTCATGCAATATATATATATATATATATATATATATATATATATATCCTCCAGGCACCCTCTCCCCCCTTCCCCAGGAATTCAAGCATGTCAGCTTATACACGTAAGTTGACATCCATGACCATAAACAGTTGTTCCTGTTCCGGCACTCTTGACCATAAAAGGTTGTTCCTGTTCTTGGGGCAGGAGGTCACCAACTCCTGGCGCTGTTCCCGGTTCTCTTGTCAGACTTGACAAGGTCTGTGCGTCTTTGTGGTCAGGATGTAAGATAAGACCCAGACGTGCCATCCCTGCTCTACTGGAACTGGCAAGGCCACTCATTGCCGTCACGGACTGATACGGGAGAGGGCTTTGAGCACTTCTTTATACAGCTGGGTTTTCTGTTTATACATTGTCTCAAGCTCAAGCTTCCTGAGCTTGAAAAGCTAAAGTTAATGCATTTTAGAAATGCTCCCTTGGAGGAGGAAAAATGGGGATTTTGGGTCAGTTTCAAACTGACTGCACAGAAACCCATTCCTTCACTCGCAGCCACCCCCTCCTCACCA
Organism: Podarcis raffonei; assembly: GCF_027172205.1. NCBI lineage: Eukaryota > Metazoa > Chordata > Lepidosauria > Squamata > Lacertidae > Podarcis > Podarcis raffonei. The sequence continues at coordinate 129,240,459 of NC_070602.1, read as the reverse complement.
TTGCTTTTTCCAAGCAATCAGAGACTGTTCCTGCGTTCAGCAAACCTCTCCTCCACCCTTTTCATGCTGCTTTTGGTTCTGGGGAACAAAAGGGGAGGGGCAGCGGGAGGAGGAGACTGCCATGACTCTTCATCAGCCTGACTCATCTCAGCCTCTTGGCCCCTCTCCTCTCCTGCTTCAGCTTCTGCCTCTGAGGCTGGATGTCAGGTGTGCGTGTAGGAGCCAGGCCCTGTAGCCAATAGGACTTTGCAGGACTGGGGCCTTCCTAAGTTTGTTCTGGAAAGGCAAGGTGCGACCTCACAGGTGAGGCCGATTGGTAACTCACAGCACCTGGTGGCAAGAGCCGGGAAGGGATATAAGGTCAGCATTTCCCTTTGGCTCTTTGCCACAGCAACACATTCCCTGCCTTGCTGCGTTTGGTTTCTTGCTTCCTGATCCTTGAACCCCAGCTTCTTGACTCCTTGATCCTTGGACCCTTGACTCCTTGACTCCTTCACTCCTTGCTTCTTGATCCTCGGACCCTTGACTTCTTGACCCCTTGCTTCTTGACCCTCGGACCCTTGGCATCTTGACTCCCGGCTCTCTGACCCTCAGACTCTTGGCTCCCGGACTCCTGGCTTCTGGACCCCCGTTCATGCTCCCACCCCACCATCTTGCCCCCGGTTCTGACATCCCCTGCTGCGACTTCGATTGCCCATGAACCAGACCGTGACACTGGACTTCTCCCCGCCACAAACTCTCCCAGCTCACTAAGCCCTGTTACCTCTTCAGCTTCCGACACCTTTCCCCAGCCGTCCTCTCTGACCACTCATCACTGTCCCACTCCCCAGGCTCTGAGACTTCTTCCCTTGGTGGTTCCCCAGTTGGTTCATCCCACCATTCCTCTGCGTCCAACCAGTCCAGGTAGCCATGGCGGTGGGGGAAGGTTGCCCAGGCAACCAAGCAGGAGTGGCAGTAGCAGCTAAAAGGACCCTGGCTAAATAAACAAAAGAAAACTGGACCAAAGATATCAAGGCAATTGGACAAGCATTCACTGGAGAGCCAGTGTGGTGTAGTGGTTAAGAGCAGTGGACTCGTAATCTGGTGAACCGGGTTCGATTCTGCGCTCCTCCACATGCAGCTGCTGGGTGATCTTGGGCTAGACCTCTTTGAAGTTTAGATCAAGGGAAGTAATAGTGCCACTGTATTCTGCTCTGGTCAGACCTCACCTGGAGTACTGTGTCCAGTTCTGGGCACCACAGTTCAAGAAGGACACTGACAAACTGGAACGTGTCCAGAGGAGGGCAACCAAAATGGTCAAAGGCCTGGAAACGATGCCTTATGAGGAACGGCTAAGGGAGCTGGGCATGTTTAGCCTGGAGAAGAGGAGGTTAAGGGGTGATATGATAGCCATGTTCAAATATATAAAAGGATGTCACATAGAGAATGGAGAAAGGTTGTTTTCTGCTGCTCCAGAGAAGCGGACACGGAGCAATGGATCCAAACTACAAGAAAGAAGATTCCACCTAAACATTAGGAAGAACTTCCTGACAGTAAGAGCTGTTTGACAGTGGAATTTGCTGCCAAGGAGTGTGGTGGAGTCTCCTTCTTTGGAGGTCTTTAAGCAGAGGCTTGACAACCATATGTCAGGAGTGCTCTGATGGTGTTTCCTGCTTGGCAGGGGGTTGGACTCGATGGCCCTTGTGGTCTCTTCCAACTCTATGATTCTATGATTCTATGAAGTCTCTCAGCCTCACAGAGTGTTTGTTGTGGGGGAGGAAGGGAAAAGAGATGGTTAGCTGCTTTGAGACTCCTTAGGGTAGTGATAAAGCGGGATATCAAATCCAAACTCCTCTTCTTCTACCGCTCAGCTGTTTTAGGCGGACAAAGAGCCTACAAAAGTCCCAAGCTCTGATGTTGTCATACAATTCAACCTGTTGGTGAGGGAAGCACCCTCAAAGAATCTGCCTCACAGTCAGGCATCAGGAAGAACAGACATTATCAAACTGCTCATTTTTCAGTGGTCAGGTGCCACCAAAGCAGACATAAAGGGGATTATAATCCTATACTGCCACCACTGGTGAAAGGGTCACATTGCAGCCAAATAACTCTGCTGCCACCATAGGCCAAACACAGGTAGTATAACATGAACACTACTGCCCCCTACAGGTGAAACAAGATACTGTAGACCAGTGCTACAATAACAAAATGCGGGACTGCCAAACCACCATATTTTTCCATGTATAAGACGCCCCCATGTATAGGACACCCCCTATTTTTGGGGACTCCAAATTAAGAAAACCCCTCAGCTCTACCCGTGCATAAGACGAGCCCCAATTTTAAACCTAACTTTTTGGTAAAAAAAACCCCCTAGTCTTATACATGGAAAAATATGGTATATGCAACTAAACTTATGCCGGCAAGCCTGTTGATCTTATACTACTATGATGCAACAAAACAGGGTGTCTTTTGCCAAAACAACTCAACAGCAACAAAACAGTTCAGCAATCAGGAGAGATCTCATCAGACAATTGAAAGAAGCTCTGATGACTGAAATTGCAGCGAATCTAAGAGCTGCAAGAACACCTGTTCTGGAAACTCAGAGCAGGATAAGCAATGATAGCACACAATCCAGGCTACGTGTGGACAATGCTTGCACACAACAATGAAGCGCGGCAGACCATCAAGCCACAATGTGAAAGCAGACCATTTCGCCACCACTTAACCTCTTATTGCAGGATGAGCAACAAGAACATAGTACATCTGAGAGGCTAGGGAGGAGGAGTGGAGTGATGGCTCCCATGTAGAAGAGTATAGTACACACCTGTTCCAGGATACAAATTTTGTAGCTCTCCAATGGGAGGCAGTAGCAGTTTTGTACACTCTGAAACTCAAGTTGTGGTGCCTGCAACAGTTGAATACAAATGTAATCATCATCATCATCAAATAGACTTCTATAAAAATAACAAACCTTTGTCAACACAAGAAATACAAGACAAACTAAAAGACACCCAAATGCCCTGGTTAACACATCACCAATTACATGCCCTCTTAAACAACTCAGTAGTAAAATCAGCAGCAACTAGGCCCCTGACAACCTTCAAAAACAAAGGGACACAGTAAAGGGATGGTATCCGCAATATACAAAATACTGCTCCAAAATCCCACGAACTCCCTAGACACAATAAAAAAACAATAGGAGGATGACATAGGCTATGAGATTAACCCCACTCAATGGACCAGAATGTGGTCTAAACCCCCCTTTAAATCCATATCAACGAAAAGAAAAGAACTCACTCTGAAACTTACCTACAGGTGGTACCTGACACCAAGAAAACTAGTGCTAATACGCCCAGGAACCTCACCAAAGTGCTGGAGAGGGTGCACCTCCACAGGCACATACCTCCACATGTGGTGGGAATGTCCCAAAATTCAACTATTCTGGGCAACAGCCATAACCAAGCAAGTATTAGAAATCAGCCCAAAATTGGCCCTACTAAATATCTTCCAAGACAATAATGCCCACTTACACCACAGAGAACTCATAACCCACCTACTTTCAGCAGCCAGAAACATCATAACCAGACACTGGAGAGACCTGTCAGGAGTAAGCATGGGCCAATTGTACCAAATTGTATGGGAAACAATTTCCCAATAGTATGGGAAAAATTAACCAATAAACTGAAACTGACACGGGGACAAATAGAAGACGACGCCTTCACCCTGGTATGGCTCCCCTTTATCACATACACAGCCCAACAAGACAATGACAAAAATCCACCAACAGCATACAAATCAATATGGCTAACCTGATCCAAAACACCCACCCATCCCATTCACACATGAAAACAAAGATCACCACAGCCAATCACAAACAAACAACCACAGCCTAGGCCAACCCCAAACCCCTCTCACCACCCAAGAAACACAAGCGAATAACAGAACCTGCACAAGCAATGCTGACATAAAACCCCACATATATTAAGTAAAATAGAAACATCGCTACCCAATCCCACCCCCCTCTCATCTTTCCTCTTTCCCCCTTTTCTTCCTAATGTCTCGACAAATGAAACTGATTTGTGAAGAATGTTACATGGGGAAAATATATGAGAGAGAGAGAGACATTGCACATACTTTTGTAAATCAAGAAAATATTTAACAAAATAACATTAAATAATAATAATAGTAACAACAACAACAATGTAATGCCTGTTATCTAGCAACTGTATGATGATGAAACTCTAAGCATGCATGCAGAGAGAACTTTGAGGAGAGTAGGGCTTTTTATTATTATTAAAGAAATCCTGAGTGGGATATCATCTGCCTCTGATACTATGAAAATTGTTTTCTTAAGAGTGGTGTTTGAGAGGGTGGGGGCAAGGCATTTGTTGGCAGATCTACCTGTCTTCAGAGTCGCATCTGATAGTAATCCTAGGTGCTTTACTAATATGCTAAACGTTGCTGCTCATGAATAGACTGTCAGAAAATAATTTTCTTTCTATGGCAAGAGATTTGCGGAAAAGTAGTAGTTAAGTGGATCATGTCACACGGGGGTTTAAACAAGCAGTTCCTATCTGGATAAATGATTATTGGAAATGTCACTTGATTATTAAAATTAGGCAATTGAAATTTTCTTTGCCTTGGGTTTCTTCTATGAATCAACTCTATTGTAAGTCAGTTTTTCCAGTTCCTGCCATTTGAAACAGGGTTGTTACAAAGGTGGGTGGGAAGGGAGGGTAGGGTGAGAGGTTAAGACATTTTGTTGGAAAATTAAAATAGGAGGAGTTGGCAACATCAGCAACCCTTAGAAGCATATTAGCATGAAAGCTTTTCTTGTACAGTGCTACCTCGGGTTACATACACTTCAGGTTAAATACGCTTCAGGTTACAGACTCTGCTAACCCTGAAATAATACCTCGAGTTAAGAACTTTGCTTCAGGATAAGAACAGAAATCGTGCTCTGGCAGTGCAGCGGCAGCAGGAGGCCTCATTAGCTAAAGTGGTGCTTCAGGTTAAGAACAGTTTCAGGTTAAGAACGGACCTCCAGAACGAATTAAGTTCTTAACTTGAGGTACCACTGTAGTTTCTTCATCTTTTAAAGGTAAAGGGTTGTTCAAATCCCCGCGATGGGGTGAGCTCCCATTGCTCAGTCCCTGCTCCTGCCAACCTAGCAGTTCGAAAGCATGTCAAAGTGCAAGTAGATAAATGGGTATCGCTCTGGCGGGAAGGTAAACGGCATTTCTGTCCACTGCTCTGGTTCGCCAGAAGCGGCTTAGTCATGCTGGCCACATGACCTGGAAGCTGTCTGTGGACAAACACCGGCTCCCTCAGCCAATAAAGCGAAATGAGCACCGCAACCCCTGAGTTGGTCACGACTGGACCTAATGGTCAGGGGTCCCTTTACCGTTTAAAAGTAGCCCTGACAGTTAAGTCCAGTCGCGAATGACTCTGGGGTTACGCGTTCATCTCGCTCCATAGGCCAAGGGAGCAGGACAGTTTTTCCGGGTCATGTGGCCAGCATGACTACGCTGCTTCTGGCAAAACCAGAGCAGCACACGGAAACACTGTTTACCTTCCTGCCAGAGCGGTACCTATTTATCTACTTGCACTTTGTGCTTTCAAACTGCTAGCTGGGCTGGAGCTGGAACCGAACAAAGGGAGCTCACCCTGTCGCGGGGATTCAAACCGCCGACCTTCTGATCGGCAAGCCCTAGGCTCTGTGGTTTAGACCACAGCGCCACCCTCTTCATCCTTTATATCCCCCCCCCAAAAAAACTGGTGTGCTGGAAAATCTGCCGAAACCAGAAATCATTCATTTCCAAGGTGGGTGAAGTCTTCCTATTTGCTATTATGGATGGAGAGCATCTTCTCTGTCAAGAGATGCCAGAAAGTGGTGTAGTGGTTAAGAGCAGTAGATTCGTAATCTGGGGAACCGGGTTCGCATCTCCGCTCCTCCACATGCAGCTGCTGGGTGACCATGGGCCAGTCACACTTCTCTGAAGTCTCTCAGCCCCACTCACCTCACAGAGTGTTTGTTGTGGGGGAGGAAGGGAAAGGAGAATGTTAGCCGCTTTGAGACTCCTTTGGGTAGTGATAAAGCGGGATATCAAATCCAAACTCTTCTTCTTAAAAAAGATGCGATAATACAGGAGTCGGTGGTGGGTTGATTGTCAGTACCCAAGGGGACTAAGGCTCATTATGATTTTTGACAAATTAGGTGAAATTCCTGGCCTCCTCTACATTATCTCTATATTTGCAACCATATCTCCACCAGTAGTGGGCAAGGCCAGAGGCATAAGCGATCAGAGCAATGAATGTAAATTTTATCTTTGTCTAGTAGGCTAGTTTCTACACACTCACACACCCCATCCAAAGAACCGTTAATGTTTGCAACACCAGGGTCTGCAACATCAAATTCTGCCTGGAATTCAAAATATTCTCCCAAAGTACTGCAGCAACTGCTTTTGTGTAGACCAGTGCTGAAAAGCACCAATTTAAGAAAACCAGTGTCCATTGGCTACATAAGCTATTGCAGTGTAGCTTATATGTAGTAAAGTCTGGTAAGTTGATTTGCAAAGCATGCCTTGATAACAGCTAGTATTTTTATTTTTATTTTATGTGTGGATAATGTTGTTCCAGATCAGTTTGCATTTGTGTTTTGTTAGGAAGCCCTCCATCTGAGCAATCCATAAATGCGAATGTGTATTTGTGGGGGAAATTGCCATCAGCTGAAAATTTGGCAGCAGAGATTAAGATTACTAGTAAATCTAATTTTAAAGCCTCTTGATTGATTGCATTTTGTAGCACCATGAGTCAAAGTGCCATTTATAATTGCCTGTCTCTTAGCATCGAAAACTTAAAATACGCATCAGATAAAAATTGTTACAGCCTAACAGCCATGAATCTTATGGACTAGTTTGTGTAGATAATTTTAGAAGGTTGGTTGGTAACTTCGGTCATTTTTGTCTAATCATGTTTCTTCTGGAGTAAGAATACTAATAATAATAAATTTGTATTTGTATCCTGGCCGAGGCCAGGCTCAGAGCGGCTAACATATAAACAACACAATAAGCATAAAAACAGACACCAATTAATTAAAATACACCTTAAAATTAATTCAGACAAGTTAAAATCCAGGCAGGTGGCAATTATCAGGGTGGAACTGAGAGTGGCTGATACTTGCCAGGACCAACTGTTTCCACTGATCATACAAGGACCTGTGAGCGGGTTGGGGGCTCCTTTGGGCTTGTTTTATACAAAGGAAAGTAAGTCAAACTGCATCCTGCCCAAACTCCTGGCGGAACAGCTCCGTCTTGCAGGCCCTGTGGAAAGATGTCAAATCCCGCAGGGCCCTTGTCTCATGTGCGGGAGCTTTCTATCCATAGCTGTCAACCGTCCCTTATTTGGCGGGAAACTCCCTTATCCCAGCGCCGTGTCCTGCTGCTGTCCCTTATTGATGATGTCCCTTAAATTTCCCAGGTTTCAAAGGAAGCAGCTCCCCTCCCTCCCTCCCTGTTGGCCAGGGAGAGGTGGAGCAGCGGAGAGGTGACGGTGTTTTCCTTGCTGCATCCCCTTTGCCGGGTTGCTGCACAGTGGGAACCACCGCTTGAGGCTTCGTTCGGCTGCTGGCTGGGCTTTCTGCCTTTGGCTCGGAGGGGCTTAGAAGTCGAACATACCTGTGCCCGGAAAATCCCTTATTTTGGCTGCTGATCCCTTATTTTCGAGGCTGCTGGTCCCTTATTTTCAAATCTGTAAGTTGACAGCTATGATTCTACCAGGCTGGGGCCATGGCCAAAAAGGCCCTGGCTCTAGTTGAGGCCAGTCTAATTTCCCTGGGGCCCGGGATCTTCAAAATGTTGTTGTTAGCAGACTGTAAGGTCCTCCTTGGGGCATACTAGGAGAGGCGGTCCCGTAGATACAAGGGTCCTAGGCTGTATAGGGCTTTAAAGGTTAAAACCAGCACCTTAAACCTGATCCTGTACTCCACCGGGAGCCAGTGCAGCTGGTATAGCACCGGGTGAATGTGATCCCGTGGTGAGGACCCTGTAAGTACAAGTCCAGATAGCAGTGGAATGAAATGGCCAATCCACCGCTTTGCCTTCTGGAGTTGGGAGTTCTTGGGCGTCAGCCAACGTTACCTTTCTGTTCATTTCTGGAATTGTGAACCTGCAGACTAATCAGCTGTCAGGGATTGGACTCAAGAGGGCAAGAGAGAGGAGGAGGAATGGTGGAGATCACACACCCCTCTTGACGCTGCAGGAGGAGATGAATGCAGCATCGATTTACAGCAGGGCTTTGAGGAGTTTGAGGGAAGTAACAGCTCAGAGATAGGCGAACAGAAGAATTGGGAAGTGTTAGAAGATGGAGACAGCATCTTAAAAAGTAGAGACATCACCTTGCCAACAAAGGTCCGTATAGTTAAAGCTATGGTTTTCCCAGTAGTGATGTATGGAAGTGAGAGCTGGACCATAAAGAAGGCTGATCGCCGAAGAATTGATGCTTTTGAATTATGGTGCTGGAGGAGACTCTTGAGAGTCCCATGGACTGCAAGAAGATCAAACCTATCCATTCTGGAGGAAATCAGCCCTGAGTGCTCACTGGAAGGACAGATCGTGAAGCTGAGCCTCCAATACTTTGGCCACCTCATGGGAAGAGAAGGCTCCCTGGAAAAGACCCTGGTGTTGGGAAAGATGGAGGGCACAAGGAGAAGGGGACGACAGAGGATGAGATGGTTGGATAGTGTTCTCGAAGCTACTAGCATGAGTCTGACCAAACTGCGGGAGGCAGTGGAAGACAGGAGTGCCTGGCATGCTCTGGTCCATGGGGTCACGAAGAGTCGGATACGACTAAACGACTAAACACCAACAACATAGAAGAAGGAGGGGCAAACTGAGGAAGGGCAACCAACTGACACGTTGTCACTGGAGAGTATTTCTGATCCCCCCTTCCCCCAGAACTCGGCATTCGTTTAAGGGTGCAGGAACAATGGAATCAGAGACATTTGACCACGAGTGGCCACCGTAAAGGAAGATGCTGTTGCTAAGGGGGAGGAGCCCAGTTTGCAGCAATGCCATTGTTAAGGCTTGTTGCATTATTTTGTATCTCGCTAGTAGGATTGAATAAAACCCATTAAAAAGGTCTCTACCTTGTTTTCTCTGTTCTGGCTGCAACTGGGGGAGGAATAGCTTTCCCGAAGCCTTGACAGAGCCTTGACATCAGCAAACAAACCCTCAGGTTCAGACGCCGATTTTCAGGGCCCAAACTCTACATTTTCCTCCACTTCACCATTGTGACGCAATTTCCCTTTCCTTGGCAGTATTCAAGTGAAGTTCTGCCCATGATTTGACTAAATACTCTATTTTAATGAATACACCAGTGCCGGATTTACGTATAAGCTAAACAAGCTATAGCTTAGGGCCCCACTCTCTTGGCGACCCCCCAAAAAATTAAAGGGGGGAAAAACGGGATGTACAATTCCAAAATATAAGATAAAAATCAAATAAAATAAAGCCTACATACAGTTAGAGCTTAATAATTATTTCATTATTAATATACTTCTTCTTAATTGTACTTCAGTTCAACAATTACTTTGATAAAATACATGTTTTGTTATGTGCAAATGGTTTTAGATACCTATTAGGTCCATAAATTACCATACAACATACATTCATCACAAAAAACAGCGACAATTTGTTGTTGACAAAGGACAGCTGGACATATAAAGGGCCCCTTTACCTTCATTACCTAAATCTGGCCCTGGAATACACATTGTGAAATTTTTGATTTCTTGTGGAACATTGAAGTTTTTCAACTAAAGCAACTAGTTCCTTGAGCCCAAAGGTATTAGGAATCCAGAAAACGATTTACCCCTAGAAAAATCATGTGGGGGGCGGAGAGCAGGGATCACTCCTTCTGCCAGGCTGTAATGCTTTACACTGATGGAACATTTGGAAGAGCACAATGTTGAATCCCACCCTCTGTTTAAAAACACTATCTAAAATAAGCGTTTAATAGACCTGAAATACCATTTACAATGGTTTTCAAACTAGGAACACAAATTACAGCAAAAACACCTAGGAAACATAAAAATATCAGCAAACACATATATTTTAAACATATACATAATCAGCTTATGAAAATGTGTTTCTCACAACAACTTCTAAAATTATTATAAACAATGATGATGCTTGATTGGTGTGTTCAGTCTCAGTAAATAGCCTGCACTTTAAAAATTAACAAATGTTGTGTTCTGCCCATCTCACATGGATTTAAAATGCGTTGCCGTGCATGCCAGAATTGTCAGTTTTAAAGCCCTTACCTCAGACTTTCCTCAGATGTTCTTCATCTCTTAATGCTTGTCCTTAAACCCAGCTGCTACAACTTTATATTTATTTCAACAGCAAAAAAGAAAGACGTGAGAGATTATATTTATGGGCTCCTAAAGGTCTTACAAGGTCTTCATACCTCGTGAAAGTGTGTTCTGTGCTTTGTATATCTAAACCACTAAACAGTGGTACCTCTGGTTGTGAATGTTCCAATCCAGTGGTACCTCTGGTTGTGTCGTTCCAAAACCAAAACGTTCCAAAACCAAGGCGTGCTTTCCCATAGAAAGTAATGCAAAATGGATTAATCCATTCCAGACTTTTAAAAAAACCCCTAAAACAGCAATTTGACATGAATTTTACTATCAAACGAGACCATTGGTTCATAAAATGAAAGCAATAAACAATGTACAGTTGTACCTTGACTTGTGAACAGGATCTGTTCCGGAGCCCTGGCCGCTAGCCGAAAAGGATGCAGGGCAAAGCGCCGCGTTGACACATGCATGTGGAGCGGTTTGTGTTTCCGCGCATGTGCGAGCGGCAAACCCAGAAGTAACCTGATCTGGTACTTCCGGGTTTGCTGCGGACGTTCACCGGAATGGACTCTATATGAGGCAGACGTTTGCGGAGGTATTACAGTGGTACCTTGGGTTACATACGCTTCAGGTTACATATGCTTCAGGTTACAGACTCCGCTAACCCAGAAATAATACCTCGGGTTAAGAACTTTGCTTCAGGATGAGAACAGAAATTGTGCTCCGGCCGCGCGTCAGCAGCAGGAGGCCCCATTAGCTAAAGTGGTTCTTCAGGTTAAGAACAGTTTCAGGTTAAGAATGGACCTCCGGAATGAATTAAGTACTTAACCTGAGGTACCACTGTACTGTACTGCAGTCACACAATCAATCAGTCAGTAGCTGAATTGGGTTCCACATAGTCACAAAAACAAAACAAAAAGAGCCGCAAAAACAAAAATGCAAAATAGATAGCAAAAACAGACAGACCTCAGTGTAACACTCAAAATGGAAGTGTGGCACTCGAATCGGAAGCGTAGCATTCAAAACGGAGCATGTTCGGCTTCCGAAAAAAGTTCGCACACCGGAACACTTACTTCCACGTTTGCAGTGTTTGGGTTCCAAGTTGTTTGAATCCCAAGGCGTTTGAGAACCAAGGTACCGCTGTATAAGAAAATCAATTTGGAGACCGGGAGGAGGTGGAAAATGCCATTTCTTGCCTCCCTCACCTGGCATGAGGGGTTTCTAAGACAAACTGACCTAGTAGTTTTCCAGCTGGTTGGCATCTCAGGAAGATAAAATGTGATGATATTGGTCAACTGAGATCAGCTATGTTGACTTGACCATATTGTTGCTGCTCATGATATTGAGACAGCTTTTTCATGGAAATGGAAATGGTGCAATTGACCAGCAGCCTAAGCGGCAGTTCAAGACAAGAATTTGCACAAAAATGGGATAAATATAAGAGATATGTACAAAAATATACCCGTGGTTTTTCATCTATGGCAGCTTTTGATTAACCTCGGATAAAGAAATATATGAGAAATAAGAGCAACGGTACAAATTGCTGTAAGAATGTATTAGAGAATATATAAAGAATAGAGTAATAATGTACATTCACTATTAGAATAAAATCATACAATGGGAATTGACAGGAAGTCCAAAGTCTTTATGATATTTTTTATTAATAATCTTTGCTAATAATTTTTGTTAATAATGACATAAAAAGTAGTATAAATACAGCTAAAGCTTAAAGTTCATAATTATGTAAGAAAAGATAAGTATGTGGGGTTTTTTTCATTTTTTGTGTACATGATTAGAATTTCAATTTACTTTAAGAGATGTACTATATATATGTAATGTACTGGATTATAAGGCTATTAATAAAGCTTGTTACATGTTTAAAAGAAGAAGAAGAGAGAGACAGCTTTTTCTGGTGTATTGGGATGTAACACTAGATACTTTGACTAGGATAGGCATTCCAGTGTAGGAACTCAGTTTATATGGATACCAGGTGTTTAATTTCACAATCTTGTGGTTTTAAAAAGAAAACTAGTGCTATTCATCAAAATAAAAACATTATATATCTTTGCATTAGTAACTATATAAAAAAGCCCCAATATAATGAGTGGGTGCTTTTTAAAAAAAATTAGTCTAAAATTAAACGCAAAACCCCCATTTTCCTCACTTGCTCATGTGCAGTATGTTGAATCTTATGGGCTTTTTATTTACTTAGGCTGATTGACAGGATTATAAATGAGAGCTGCGTGTGGAAGCCTCTAATTTTTCATAAGTAAATGAATTAATTTATCATAGCGGCTGTGTGTTATTGCTGTCTCTGCGCCAGGCTGGCCAACTCCCTTTATTTCCCCCATTCTGCCTTCTAAATACGGAATCCATGTCATTGTGTTTGACAGCTTTCCGATTCCCCTGTCAGATGCAATTTGGTACTAATCACATTTCCTTTGCTTAGTGTCAATGATACAGACCATGCATAATATTCCTGTACGTCCACTCACTTGTGTGCCGCACAGCTGAAATGTCTTGGGCATTAATCTGATGGCGCTGCTGCTGCATTGAAATGCAAAATTGACGCTTGAGCAGTAAAATAATGCGGTGTGGCAGATGTGCAATAGATAAGTGAGGTTCAACTAGTGATCTTTACCCAAGCTCTGCTGCATTTTATTTATCCGATTTATGAATACCTCTTTTAAAATGGAAACTGCAATCAGTGCTGGTTCATTAGCGCTCCATTGTCGGTGATAGGGATTCTTTCTGTGTGGTCAAAACATGAAAGAATGAACTTTTCTTCTCAGTTTTAGATGTGTGTGCAATTGTTGAAACGTAATATGCCTATATTTACTGCTGGGCATCTTGTGAGTGGGCCGAGCATGTAATTTTGCTCCAAAAAGAGGATCTGTACATATTTGACAAATTAAATGAAAATTATTTTTCACTTTTTGAATATTTTGCAGCTTTCTTTCAACGTCGCATGTGTTCAGGAGATTGCCCTACACTAATATTAATAATTCTCTAAATATCGGTACGCTGTAGCAGTTTCAATATAGTATATATTATGGATGACCCGTATCTGCTGTATTCCTGTAGGAAAGTTTCCCAGGAAATATTTTTGAGAGACGATTTGCATAAAATACATTCTCAGATTGACTAAGGATACTTTCCTTTTTGTTTCTCACTACAGAAAGAAATAGAAATCTCTCTGGGATTTTAAGCACATTTTTGAAACACTTTTTTTTTCTTGTTGTAGAGCATTTGGGGAAATGAATATGAAATACTTTAAATCATGCAAAATTTTAAAGGTTCCATTTCCCCTAAAAGTACTGGTACTTAGCTCCTCTTAACAAAATTGTTCCCCAAATGTTACCGAGGAGTTCAGCAAAACGTGCACCCTCTAATGGTAATGTTGAAAAAGTAGAACTCATTCTGCAGAGATCTGCCACTCACATGTTGTTGTTGTTTTCAACTTTTGTGTGTGTTTTGTTAGGTTCCTTAAAAATCAGGCTTGGAGCCATTTAAACACACGTCAGAGCTTTTAAGCATTTATCAGATCCTGTAGCACTGGTATCCCAATTGCTTTCTACACTCCTGGCGTAGCCAACTATTGGCCCATTGGCAAGACATGACCTGCAGCACGTTCCATCTTAGTCACAGCCTCTTCTATTTGATGCTGCCCCATCAAGCCTGTTACCTGTGCTGACATACTGGAGAACTCAATTATTTGGGGCAGTAAACATGCACATGAAAACCACTTCATGGCCCTTTGTAGCTGATCAGTTTTGTATCCAATTTCCTGGAATCCCTTGTGTTTGGTCTTAAGTTGTGGGTGAACATATCAGACGACACAGCGATTCTTCAAACAGCTCTTGTTTATTCACAGGCCAGAACAGAACTGAACTGAAGGGTTCAGCCAGCCTGCTTATATAGAGCTCCACTACAACGCAACAGTAACCATTTTCTGTAACTCTCCAATCACTGAACGTCACTTTCAATCCCTTATTTGCATACGTGGACCTGAGTGAAAACTATCTACAGTATCCGCCTTCTGGCCCAGGGTGAGAACTTCAGTATATAACATTTGGAGACTGGAGTATGTCACCTCTGAGGGAAGCAGGAGTGGCAGAAAGTCTGAGAGTGGGAGAGAGATAAAGGGGTGCCAAGACAAATTGAAACAAAAAAGAGTGGCTCCACCCACTTCTGTCATGCAGCCCCCAGAAAGATTACCCAAGGGAACGCAGCCCTTGACAGAAAATAATAATAATTTCTCTACCCCTGCACGACACTAATTTTTGAACCATCTTCAGAGCTAAGAAGGTGGTGCCTTTAGTTTACTTCTCTCTCATGCCTCAAACATACTGTCGGGGTCCACTAATCCTGCCCAAGCTGCTGTTGGGATACTGCCAGGGAGATAAAGTCCATCTGAGCCCCCAAGCTCCTGCCGGACGATCCATCGATCTCCCGTAGTCACGCAGTATCAGCAATCAGCGACACGAAGCCTCAAGAATTTAGATTGCCACATTCTTGGACTGGTGCACACTCTATCAGCAGAATTCACACAGCAAAAGATGCACAGCAGGAGAGCATATTTACAGTTTATTCAGCGTTGGTCAGAACAAAGAAACCATGACCGCCTGCTCCGGCTGCTCAGGCAAGAAGGAAAACGAAAGCAACTGACAACATAAACATCCTGTGAGACAGGAAATACGCAGGCTGTGACACAAACATCCTGCTCCCTTTTAAGGTGGAACGGAAATATCCTAACAGCTGCCAGGATCACTGAAAAGCCAATAAATGCCATAGACAGAGGAGGTTCTCATAATCACTTGTTTATTCATCTGAGTAAAACAGAGCGGGCAAGCCACACTCACCAGTGTGATGGTGAAGCTGCCCCAAATAGCCTTTATTCATATTTTTTACAGGCATCCCCTCTCCCTTTCCCCCTTTCTTTTTTTTAAATAATTTTTTATTAGGGATTTAAACAAAACATATTATCTTAAAACATATCGTCCTTAGCCCCACATAGAGCACATTGCAGTAGTCCAAGCGAGAGATAATCAGAGCATGCACCACTCTGGGCGAGACAGTTGCGGGCAGGTAGGGTCTTTGCCTGGGTACCAGATGGAGCTGATAAACAGCTGCCCTGGATACAGAATTGACCTGTGCCTCCATGGACAGCTGTGAGTCCAAAATGACTCCCAGGCTGTGCACCTGGTGCTTCAGGGGCACAGTTACCCCATTCAGGACCAGGGAGTCTTCCACACCTGCCCGCCTCCTGTCCCCCAAAAACAGTACTTCTGTCTTGTCAGGATTCAACCTCAATCTGTTAGCCGCTATCATCTTAATTTGAAAACGGAGAAGGCTTTTTCTTTTAGTCTTTCATGTTGATTCTGCAGCTTCAGAAATACAGCCAACCTTCGATTGAAGTTTGTAGTCTTCCTTGTTGTGCGTCACGTTTGGACAAATGGAAAGAAGAAATAAGGGCATTTCTTATCATTCAAAACTCAGGAGCAGTCTTGTTTATAGCTGAAAAGAATGAAATGGGTCTACAAATAATGTTGAACATGAATCTTGCCAAGCACAAAAAGAGAAATGGCCTTTTGGTGTATTTATTTCAGTCTGATAAGGTTCTCTTTGTTTCATCATCCCCCAGCTTGTACAAGAATAAATCTCAGATGTTAAAATCTTAGCAGTTGAATGCATGCTTGTGCACACAGGTTTGAAAGAGTAGCCACACTATAATATATATATCTTTCTAGTCAGAGAAACTTATACATGTTACTCTAGAAGCAAATCCCATGCATCTTATTTTCTCATAGATGTACGGCCTTGAACGTTGTTTTTCAAGTTATGTAGCTTCTTCCCATCACAAAGTAGAAATGAAATGAAATATTGCAACAGATAATATGAAGCCGCATATTGAAAACAACTGATTCTTGAGAAAATAAATTGAGGGATTGAATGTAGAATTCCAGTGAACAGAACTCTAGCTCCTGGATGTTCCTGTTGGAGGAAGAAAGGATGCAATTTTCTCCAAATACTCCTTCTTGCTGCAGCCCAACGAATTGATGTAAGATTTGTATATAAAGCACATGATGCTTTGCTTTTTGGTTTGCATAAACAAGCTGCTTTGTTACAACCTCACTTGGTAGACCCGAGAGCTAGAATACAGTGGTACCTTGGTTCTCAAACTTAGTCTGTTCTGGATGTCCGTTCCAAAACCAAAGTGTTCCAAAACCAAGGCGTGCTTTCCCATAGAAAGTAATGCAAAATGGGTTAATCCGTTCCCCCAAATAGCAATTTAACATGAATTTTACTATCTAATGAGATCATTGACTCATAAAATGAAAGCAATAAACAATGTACTGCAGTCACACAATCAATCAGTAGCTGAACTGGGTTCCACACAGTCACACACACACACACACACACACACACACACAAAAAGAGCCACAAAAACGCAAAATAAATAGCAAAAACAGACAGACTTCAGCGTAACGCTCCAAACAGAAGTGTGGCACTCAAATTGTCAGTGTAACACTCCAAACGGAGCACGTTCGGCTTCCGAAAAAAGTTTGCAAACCGGAACACTTATTTCCGGGTTGGCAGTGTTGTGGTTCCATGTTGTTTGAGTCCCAAGGCGATTGAGAACCAAGGTACCAGTGTAATGTGACATGCGTTACTTTTAACTGTGTGGGAAAGTAAACTTGAAGGAGCAAACCCAAATCTATCAGAGCACGTACAAAAACACGAACTTGCCATTTTCTGTAGTGGTCCCACACTGGAGGCCTGCAACAAAGGTATTCAGCAGCTTGAAAGGTAGATGTAATTTGCTAAATGACTGCCAAATTGAGGGACCCAAAGGAGTTCTGTCTGGCTCCCTCTTTGCTTGCTGTTCAGTGGGCAGTGAAAACGCATTTATTCCAGCAAACCTTTGGGGGATATGTTTGAAACTGTGTTGGGATTACTGAGTGAGTACAAGTTATCCTTCTGAGGTTGTTCGCTGGCTTAGTCTGGCTGCCTTTAAGATTGCTGTTATTTTAATTATTTTAACCGGTGCAATTTTTATGAGCTTTATGGAGTTGTGGGCTGCTTTCACTATTTTTAATAGAAAAGCAGGTTGCAAATATGAGGAAATGTTGTCTTTAAGCGGTTCCCTGCATGTTTAAGATGTGCGAGCAGTTTTTATTTGTTGTCTTCAGAAAAAAACAAATATAAAAAATGGGGAGAGCATTTGATCACTTGATAAAAACAGGGATTTTGTGTCTTGTTCCAAATTACAATTAAAAAATAAAAGTGATTGGAAACCTGTGGTCCTCTAGATGTTGGACTATAACTCCCATCGGTCAGCATGGTCAATAGCAAGAGATAATGGGAGCTGTAGTACGTCTGCATCGGAAAAAGACATGGGGTTCCTGCCATGGTTTTGAATAATGCCTTGCTTACGGTAGTGGTCTTCACAGGGCTGAATAGATCAATCAGTCATTTCACTGGAGAAACTCTGGAAAGATGGCAAGACTTGTGCATTCCATCTTCCAATGTACCCTCTTTAATTACCGTATTTTTTGCACCATAACACTCACTTTTTTCCTCCTAGAAAGTAAGGGGAAATGTCTGTGCGTGTTATGGAGCGAATGCCTACGGATGGCGGGGGGATCTGCTGCAGTCGTGAGCAGAGGATCCATGGGTCCCCTTCCTTCCCTCCTCCGTGGCTCGCTTTGAAACAGCAAAGCGGGAGAAGAGCCGCTGAGTGGGGAGGAGAGAGGGACAGAGAGCCTGCTTCTTTAAAGGAGCAAAGCGGGAGAGGAGAGGCGCCGCTTATACGAGTGTAAGCGGCTCCTGTCCGGTTGGTTCCTTTAAAGCAAGCAGGCTCTCTGTCCCTCTCTCCTCCCCACTCAGCTCGCTACATAGCAGCAAAGTTTTTCAGCTCGCTAAGCCGGGGATGAGCGGGGAGGAGGGAGACAAGCAGAGCCTGCTTGCTTTAAAGGAGCAAAGTGGGAGAGGAGAGGAGCCTTCTCCCCTTATACCCCTCTTCTTCATTATTAGCAGCATCCTTCTCCACCCACCCCACGCGTGCTCCTTGTCCCTTGAGTGCTTTTCCTTTCCTCCCCACTTAAAACGTGGTTACAAAGCACGGATCCACATGGATCCTCAGGATTTTTGCACTGGGTCACCCCAAATTCACCATCAGATCACATAGCATGTCCATGGCTACATCTTGCACCAAAAAAATCACGCACCCACTGTTGCCTGGGGCCACAGTGGTGCAAAAATGTGGTTACAAAGCATGGATCCACATGGATCCTCAGGATTTTTGCATTGGGCTACTCCAAACTCACTGTCAGATCACATGTCTGTGACCACAGCATGAACCACAAAAATCATACATCCACTGTTTCATTTAGAATATTTTTTTTCTTGTTTTCCTCCTCTAAAAACTACGTGCGTATTATGGTCGGGTGCATGTTATAGAGCAAAAATACGGTATCTAATATGTTGTTTAAAAAATTAAAAAGAATATATTTATTTCTTTAAACGGTTCTTAACCTGGCAGTACTTGAAAACTGATGAATTTAATTGCATGTAGGTTCAGTTGTGGGTTTCCCTCGCTCATTGATGGCATCTTTCCTCCCTCTCCAAGCTTCAGAGATTGGGGAAGGAGCAGAAGTATCTCTCTGGCTCGACTTAAGTGATACTAAATTAGTGTAGTCATGTGTTGTTGTTGTTTTTAGCGTACTCAGGAAGAGGTTAATAAGAATCTTACCTTTCTAACCTAATTGAAAGTGTTAATCTGGTTCCACATTTAAAAAAAGGAAAAACAAGTGCTTACGAAATGTTTGAAATGGTATACAATTGATATAAACTAATTGCCTTGAGTTACAATTATATAAATGCTTTAAAACACAACTGTTTCCCTCTCCACTTAAAGGTGCTAATTCCCCCCCCCCCCCCGTTTGCTGAAGTGCTGAAACTTCAGTGTTTTAATTACATTTAGTAGTTTCGCTTGGTTAAATCTTCCATACCATATACCGTATTTTTTGCTCTATAAGACTCATTTTTTCCCTCCTAAAAAGTAAGGGGAAATGTGTGTGCGTCTTATGGAGCGAATGCAGGCTGCGCAGCTATCCCAGAAGCCAGAACAGCAAGAGGGATTGCTGCTTTCGCTGCGCAGCGATCCCTCTTGCTGTTCTGGCTTCTGAGATTCAGAATATATATTTTTTCTTGTTTTCCTCCTCCATAAACTAGGTGAGTCTTATGGTCTGGTGCGTCATATAGAGTGTATATTCTTCGCCATTTTCATCTTTAGGGTTCAGGGTTCTATGTGAGACTGACATGCTTTTTTTCTTTTTTTCTTTTTGGCTTTATGACTTACTTGTCTCAACTGATCCACAACTTTGTTATTTTTAAATATTTGTTTCTCAAGGCATATATTAAGATTTCCTAAGGCCCTTGAGGCTCTCTCTGTATCTGTTTACCTTCTTACACTTATGCTGCATTTATTTCACCTGTGAGTAAATACAGTGAAGTTTCATTTAACCAAGAGGCTGTGGGGGCATCCAAAGTGTTCTACTTAAACTTGATTAAATTGCCACGTGGGCAATTATTTTCGCGAATACTGAAAAGGAGGAGATTTTGATAACAGAAGGTGAACTACCATATATACTCGAGTATAAGCCAACCTGAATATAAGCCGAGACACCTAATTTTACCACAAAAAACTGGGAAAACTTATTGACTCGAGTCTAAGTCTAAGCCTAGGGTGGGTAATGCAGCAGCTACTCGTCCTCTGTTGTCCCCTTCTCCTTGTGCCCCCAATATCTTGCCCAACATCAGGGTTTTTTCCAGGGAGTCTTCTCTTCTCATGAGGTGGCCAAAGTATTAGAGCCTCAGCTTCAGGATCTGTCCTTCCAGTGAGCACTCAGGGCTGATTTCCTTCAGAATGGAGAGGTTTGATCTTCTTGCAGTCCATGGGACTCTCAAGAGTCTCCTCCAGCACCATAATTCAAAAGCATCAATTCTTCAGCGATCAGCCTTCTTTATGGTCCAGCTCTCACTTCCATACATCACTACTGGGAAAACCATAGCTTTAACTATACGGACCTTTGTCGGCAAGGTGATGTCTCTGCTTTTTAAGATTCTTACCGTTGTTTAAAACTGCCAGTTTTCCCCGCCCCCTCCAGCCTTTCAGTGTTTCTCCCTTCTCACTGTCATGCCACATTCACTACTCTTGTGCAACCTGACTTCAGTTTTGCCTGCTGCCTTTATGCAAATCCAGGATTGTGATGCGGCAACTACAACAACAACAACAACAACAATAATAATAAATTTTATTTATATCCCGCCCTCCCCAGCCGAAGCCGGGCTCAGGGCGGCTAACAACAATAAAACAGTATAAAAGTACAGCACAAACAACACTCTAAAATCATTCATTATAAAATTGATTCAAATCAAGCCACTGGCAACCATTGTGCCAGAGCTCCACGAAGATTGCCGAGGGAGGGAGTCAGGCTGTGCCCTGGCCAAAGGCCTGGTGGAACAGCTCTGTCTTGCAGGCCCTGCGGAAAGATGTCAAGTCCCGCAGGGCCCTAGTCTCTTGTGACAGAGTGTTCCACCAGATCGGAGCCACAGCCGAAAAAGCCCCGGCTCTAGTTGAGGCCAGCCTAACTTCTCTGTGGCCTGGGATCTTCAAGATGTTTTTATTTGAAGACCGTAAGTTTCTCTGGGGCATACCAGGAGAGGCGGTCCCGTAGGTACGAGGGTCCTAGGCCATATAGGGCTTTAAAGGTTAAAACCAGCACCTTAAACCTGATCCTGTACTCCACCGGGAGCCAGTGCAGCTGGTATAGCACCAGGTGAACGTGGTCTCGCAGTGGGGGCTGTCACAATGAAAGCCTTTCTTCTTAGGGAAAGATAGGTATCTTGTGGACCATAAGCTAATTCTGGACCAAACGTCGCAAGCCCACAGGTTTAATTTTTAAGGAAGGAAACCTCAACGGATAAAGGGGGATGCTGGTGCTATCTTACCCGACGTTTCCAGCAGTGATTACAACAGAACACAGGTGCTTCCTCCCTCCCCAAAAGGGCCTCTCTACCCCACTGGTTAGGGATGCAGGTGGCGCTGTGGGTTAAAACTTGCTGATCAGAAGGTCGGCGGTTCGAATCCCCGCAACAGGGTGAGCTCCCGTTGCTCAGTCCCTGCTCCTGCCCACCTAGCAGTTTGAAAGCATGTCAAAGTGCAAGTAGATAAATAGGTACCCCTCTGGTGGGAAGGTAAACGGCTTTTCCGTGCACTGCTCTGGTTCGCCAGAAGCGGCTTAGTCATGCTGGCCACATGACCCGGAAGCTGTACACCGGCTCCCTCGACCAGTAAAGTGAGATGAGCACCGCAACCCCGGAGTCGGCCGCGACTGGACCTAATGGTCAGGGGTACCTTCACCTTTACCTTTACCCCACTGGTTCGCCCAGCCTTCGGTCCAAAAACATTTGATATACACATATCAAAGGGCTTGAGTTCAAGCTCCCTCAAAGCTCCGTGGGAGATTTGCATTCACTTCTTGCAGGAGGGGAGGCGCCCACACGTCAAGAAAGACGCAGCCCAGGTCCTGAAGCCCAGGGAGCCCAAAGCAAATCAGGCCCCTTCTTCCCGCTGACCGAGGTGTGTCTTCAGCCCAGGTGCCCAGGTACAGCAGGAAGTGTCAGGGTGGCCAAGGTGTGGGAAGCAGGAGGGGCAGTTTGAAGAAGCGAGCCGAGAGGAAGCCCTCCGGCTCGCGCCTCAGCTTAATTGGTTCTGGCCACGCCCCCCACCAACCAGCGGATTGGCTGGCTGGTCAATGACGCAGCCAGGATCCCCTGGGCAACGCAGGACTTTGTCCCCTCCCCCGGAGGAGAGTGTGTGGCCATGCGATCCACTACAACTCCTCCCCACAGTACAACTCTGGTCCTAAAGCAGTTGCCATACACCTATTGGTCGTAATTGGGCGTCTTCTATGGCTTGCAGGTGATTGTTCGAGTTGTATAGCTTTTAACAGTCTGCTTATTTGGAATAACAACGCTTGCTGCTGCTCTTGATGTTGCTATTCTACAGCTGTATTTGTTAATGTGCATTAATGATGTTTTGCAACTGATGTTTTACATTGTTGCTTTGCGGTTTGATGTTGCTGTTTGCCTTTAGCTCTTTCTATGAGGAATGGCAGGGTGATGATGTTAAATAAAAATAAACACCACACAGAACTTAAATTGGATGGCAAGAGACCTGCCAAAAGTATGCATGCTTTATTTGAAGAGGGGCACAGTGTTACCGCCCTAATTATCATGCATGTGGATGCTACTAAAATATGTCTTTGTGAACATGAGCTGACACCCTTTCTACAACCAAATTATAAATGAGTAGGAGACCCAAAAATGTCAATTTCTTTTGAGCCGTTAAATTTCACCGCCCCTTCTTTCTTTCTTTCCTTATTTTCCCACCCAGTTCCTTATTTCACATTGTTTCCTTGCCCCGGGCAAATGGATTTCATTAAATATTTGTCTTTTTGTTCTGTTATTTTACTAACCCTAGTGTATCATTGTGACATAGATCTTCAAAGTGACAAAGAGAATGAGATGTTACAGTAGTATTTTAAATTTAACGGAACAGCACTCCTGCCTTTCTCTTCTTGGCTTATACAAGCATCCGAAGAGAGTTAAATTTGCACATGTAACATTGCATTCCGTTTTAATTTAGCTGAAGTAACTGGGATACAGGAATTCCCCCTTTGAGTGGAAGACGCTCCCACTCATGCAAGCCCTCCCCTCCAATTTCTGCCCGGTCTGCCCTCCCCCCCGTTGCAGTCCTGTGCCATTCTAAAAGGTCTTTCCACCTGCAGAAACGACTTTTAAGGGGGTGCGCTGGGTTGCACCTCGAGAGTAGAGGCACGAAAGCCATGGTACACAAAAAGAGCCCTGCTCCCTCTTTCTTGGATCCTACCCTTTAACAACGTTGTAACCCTGAAAACCATTTTAGGCCTTGTTCCTTCCAAGGGGTGAACTCTAGCCCAATGGTTGCCATTAATTTGATTTGAACTGATTTTATAATGAACTGATTTTAGCATGTTGTATTATTTTACTGTTGTTAGCCGCTCTGAGCCTGGCTTCGGCTGGGGAGGGCGGGATATAAATAAAATTTTAATGTTGTTGTTGTTTAGTCGTTTAGTCGTGTCCGACTCTTTGTGACCCCATGGACCAGAGCACGCAAGGCACTCCTGTCTTCCACTGCCTCCCGCAGTTTGGTCAAACTCATGCTGGTAGCTTCGAGAATACTGTCCAACCATCTCGCCCTCTGTCGTCCACTTCTCCTTGTGCCCTCCATCTTTCCCAACATCAGCGTCTTTTCCAGGGAGTCTTCTCTTGGGACCAGTTTACCATTGAAGTCGCCTTACCTTACCCACTCAGCTACTTTGATAAGCAGAATTACAGGTGCTACAGGGGTCAGCAAACTTTTTCAGCAGGGGGCCGGTCCACTGTCCCTCAGACCTTGTGGGGGGCCAGACTATATTTTGGGGGAAAATAATGAACAAATTCCTATGCTCCACAAATAACCCAGAGATGCATTTTAAATAAAAAGACACATTCTACTCATGTAAAAACACCAGGCAGGCCCCACAAATAACCCAGAGATGCATTTTAAATAAAAGGACACATTCTACTCATGCAAAAACACGCTGATTCCTGGACCATCTGTGGGCAAGATTTAGAGGGCGATTGGGCCGGATCTGGCCCCCAAGCCTTAGTTTGCCTACCCTTGTGCTACATAATATCCATTCTGCATTTGGAAGAAATCAATATTTTGGTGTGGAAGCACCCACAGTTTGGAACATCCGGCCTATTGACATCAGGCAGGTCCATGCACTGTGCTCTTTTTAAAGGTAAAGGTAAAGGTACCCCTGCCCGTACGGGCCAGTTTTGACAGACTCTAGGATTGTGCACCCATCTCACTCAAGAGACCAGGGGCCAGCGCTGTCCGGAGACACTTCCGGGTCACGTGGCCAGCGTGACATCGCTGCTCTGGCGAGCCAGAGCCGCACACGGAAACGCCGTTTACCTTCCCGCTAGTAAGCGGTCCCTATTTATCTACTTGCACCCGGGGGTGCTTTCGAACTGCTAGGTTGGCAGGCGCTGGGACCGAACAACGGGAGCGCACCCCGCTGCGGGGATTCGAACCGCCGACCTTTCGATCGGCAAGCCCTAGGCGCTGAGGCTTTTACCCACAGCGCCACCCGCGTCCCATGTGCTCTTTTTAGTGCTTGCTAAAAACATTTCCATCTTCCACGATGGATGCTACTGTGGAAATTCCCCATGTTCTCTTAAGGTTTCTATTGATCCCATAACTTCAGGCATCTTCTGTTATGTTTTATTATGTTTCTTGTAGCTTTCCCTGTTGTTGTTTTTAAAAAAGTTTTTATTTATGTATAAGCAAAAGCTATTACAAAGAAAATATAAGAAGAAAAACAGGCAGTCTGACAGCTGTTCCATGATCAAATAATCAAGCATTTCTGGAGGTTCTCACCAGCATACACTATTGTAATCTTGAACTGAAGACACAGTGCTCTTTCCCACTAATATCCCAATATAAATCAAACTTGGCAAAGCTGTGGCAGGAATTATCATGGGAGAATATCCCTGTTTGGTTGTTTTATTTCAAAGCCCCAAAGTATGTTTTCTAATTGTCACGGGTCTAAAGTATTTACTTTGTTCTATAAGCCTTTGAGATGTCCACTGTAAAACACCTGTTTTGTAAAACCAAGATATTGTTGACAGTATAGTTTCATTATCATTGACCATTGCTGCTTTAGATATAGTACTTCTTTTTTTATCAGTAAATGTGTTTAGTTTTTTAATTTTTTAATTTTTTCTTTTTTTATTCAAAATTATAACAAGACATATTATCCCAAAACATATCATCCTTATTCCCCCCCCCCATTTTTCCTCCCTCCCCCCCCACCCCCCCGGCTTCCCTCAGTTCCAGTCTTTGGTTTCTCTGAGAATGCTGTTTTCTGTATGTTACAAAGTTGTGTAGATCCTCAAACTATTTAGCTGATTATTATCAATAAAAAGTTTGTGAATGTTTATTCAAAACCTGCCAAGGAGTCCAGTTCGCTTTGTTGCGTCTTCAGATACTTTGTAAAGGGTTCCCATTCATCCTTAAAGTCACAGTTATCCTTGTCCTATAGCTTGTACGTCAGTTTTGCCAGTTCTGCATAGTCCATCAATTTTTCTTGCCATGATTCTTTAGTTGGGGTTTCTTCGGTCTTCCATCCTTGTGCTACCAGAACTCTCACGGCTGTTGTTGCATACATGAAGATGTTTTTCAACTTTTTTGGCAGGTCTTTCCCTACAATCCCCAACAAAAATGCCTCGGGTTTTTAAACAAATGTTAAATGGAAATGTTAAATGGATATAGTACTTCTGTCTATTGCTGAACCACCATGTGATAAAAATAATCAGCTGCTATTTCTACTACTTGTAGTCTTGTATGTTTTCCTTTTTTTTTTTTTACAGAATATTATCTGGGCCATCTTCTTTACTTTGCTGTATTTGTTTTCTCCCAAAAAGCAGCATGCATAGATATGATGATTTGTAATTTAGAAGGTACTCCATTTCTTATCACACAAACACATATTGTGTGGTCCAGTTCTTTTCAGATGGGGGTTTCTGCATAGTTGTTTCTTATTTCAGCTTGATGAACAGTGTGGTCTTTTCAGCTCCCCCCTCCCCCACTTTTGTTTTCTTTTCTGTAATAAATCTGATTTCATTTACAATGCTTCCCCGGTCTACTCTGTTTGTACATGTGCTTGCCTTTGATGACCTTTCCTCTGTGCTTGTGGCATTTCCCTGCCCCCCTTTTATATTCTGCTTTCTGGGTATTAGCCACCTCAATTCCCTCAGTTACCCACCGTCTATTGTATCAAAGTGCTATACGATATTTATCTTTACCGTCTGTATGGGCAGCACAGCTCCCACTGTCATTTCTAGAAGCTTCCTCTCCCAGCCCTCAATTTGTTTTCCCCACATACCTTTGTTATTTTGCCTCGAACTGTTCTTATCTACCTGCTTGAAGACTCGAACGTGAATATGTTTTCTAATTGTCACGGGTCTAAAGTATTTACTTTGTTCTATAAGCCTTTGAGATGTCCACTGTAAAACACCTGCTTTGTAAAACCAAGATATTGTTGACAGTATAGTTTCATTATCATTGACCATTGCTGCTTTAGATATAGTACTTCTTTTTTTTATCAGTAAATGTGTTTAGTTTTTTAATTTTTAATTTTTTTCTTTTTTTATTCAAAATCATAACAAGACATATTATCCAAAAACATATCATCCTTGTTTCCCCCACAACCCCCCCCCCCGGCACAATTACTCTGTGTTCATGCCCTGTTAAAACAAAACAAAATAAAACACCAGAACAACATTGATTATGCTTTGGTGGCCTGCTTATAGATTCCTCCTACCTGTTCAGAACTATTTATTTGTAGAATGATTCTTTCTGTTTACCTTTTGGGTGCCGTAAGATGAATGCTTTACATTTGTTCTTCATGTATTTTTCTCTGTTTTACAATATACCTTGAGATATCTCTTAGGACAGCTTTTGATCTGCACTTCTTGCCAGTACATTTTGAGGCTTAGTTCAAGGTGCCAGTTTTTATATTTTAAAATACAGGGGGGAAACAGTCTGTGGATAAACGTTGGCTCTTTGGGCCAGTAAAGCGAGATGAGTGCTGCAACCCCAGAGTCATTCGCAACTGGACTTAACCGCAGACAGTTTTCCCAGGTCATGCGGCCAGCATGTCTAAGCCACTTCTGGCGAAACCAGAGCAGCACACGGAAATGCCGTTTACCTTCCCGCCAGAGTGGTACCTATTTTTCTACTTGCAATTTGATGTGCTTTCAAACTGCTAGGTTGGCAGGAGCAGGGACCGAGCAACAGGAGCTCACCCCGTCGCGGGGATTCGAACCGCCAACCTTCCGATTGGCAAGCCCAAGGCTCAGTGGTTTGCACCACAGTGCCATCTGCGCTGTTAAGCTACTTGTAGGATAATACTTTTTTTTAAAAAAAGTAATAAAATACTATCACATTCTATGTTTGATGTATTTTAATATTTTTTTGGAAGCCGCCCAGAGTATTTTAATATTTTTTTGGAAGCCGCCCAGAGTGGCTGGGGAAGCCCAGCCAGATGGGCGGGGTATAAATAAATTATTATTATTATTATTATTATTATTATTATTATTATTATTATTAAGAGTCCATCCTAACATTTGCAGATGAATCAGAAAGGGGGGGGTACTGCTGCTGGGGGCTGTCAGGCGAGAAAATCCTCATGTCATCATGCACATAGAGTTCTTTAGATCCATGTCGTAATTAGTTGTGTTTCCAGGAGGGGACCCCCTTCGTGTTACAAAAGTTTAATAAAGTAACATTTCATTTTGCAGTTGATTGCTGTGTACGACGAACAAGAGTCCATCTCCAAGTCTGAGGACGCCAGCACTAGTTTGACAAATGGAAACAGCCCTGATGCTTTCGAGACGGATGTAGCGGCCCAGCTGGCTGCATTTCAGCCAATCAGAGGAGAGATTGAAGTGACACCCTCCGCTTTGAGACTAGGTATGTGCGTATGCATTTTTAGATTGATAATTATCTTGGATGAGAGGTATGCGCTGTTTCTGCTGTTCTGTGGGTGCATTTGTCATCTTCTGGGTTTGCGCACACTGATAAAAACATACTTGGAAGAAGAAGCATCTCCTATTCTTATCAGTCTGCCAACTTGCTAACGTCATTGGCTAATGCATTATTCCAAATTCTGTATCCTTTACAGATGAAACAACAAAAGAGAGGGCTTTTTTCTTTTTTATATTGATGCCACAGCTGTGATATACTATTCCAAGGGAGTTGTGCATCTAGCACCAACTTTGTTGTCTTCTAGGCATTCTAAACTCAGAGATTTCCAGGGCTGTGTGCTTTTATCTGTTGGCTAGTTTACATGTTTGAGCTGGTTTTAACCTTTAAAGCCCTATACTGCTTAGGACCCTCGTACCTACGGGACCGCCTCTCCTGGTATGCCCCACAGAGGGACTTACAGTCTTCAAATAAAAACATCCTGAAGGTCCCAGGCCACAGAGAGGTTAGGCTGGCCTCAACTAGAGCCAGGGCTTTTTTGGCTGTGGCCCCGATCTGGTGGAACGCTCTGTCACAAGAGACTAGGGCCCTGCGGGACTTGACATCTTTCCACAGGGCCTGCAAGACAGAGCTGTTCTACCAGGCCTTTGGTCAGGGCACAGCCTGACTCCCTCCTTTGGCAATCTTCACAGAACTTTAGCCTAATGGTTGCCTTCAGTTTGAGTTGAATTAATTTTAATGAAATGGTTTTAGAATGTTGTATTATTTGATTGTTGTTAGCCGCCCTGAGCCCAGCCTCGGCTGGGGAGGGCGGGATATAAATAAAATTTATTATTAGTAGTAGTAGTAGTAGTAGTAGTAGTAGTAGTAGTAGTAGTACTTGTTTTGGCTTTTTTAAACCAACTTGTTTAATGAATGCTTTAAATAACTAAATAAAATGCTATAATATTTTAATAACAATACCATTCATAGTATATGTGAATCATGCCAATTGGACATATTTTCTGTAATTTCTCTTACAGTATACATGATGTATTCCACTATTTCTGTTGTTTTGGGAGAAAGCACGAGAGCTATAGGCAAGGCACTGTGGTTTCTTAAGTTAGCAAATCTCCTGGCTTCTGAAATCTCAACATGCTACTCACAAGCATATCCGAGACCGTAAGAAGTGGAAATTACTGATGTAAACTAAAATTAAAGATGGCATTCTTAAGAAGCTGAACTACATAGCAAATTCCAGAATCTGAGGATGTTTTTGTAATTCTACATGATTGTGGAAACATAATACACAGGAATATATGTAGTGCTGACTGACTAGTTCCTGTCAAGTTGCTAAAACAGCAAAAGTCCTTGGCATAAGGTGCCAATAAAACTCTAGAACATCATCATCATCATAAGCCACCCATCTCACAGTGTTGCCCCAGCCACTCTGGGCGGCTTCCAACAAATTAATAATAATAAAATAAAACAAATGAAGAAATTTTGCCTAAGGAAGCAATAGAGACAAGGTAGACCTTGTCCCCAAATTTTAGTATGGTGTTTGTTTTGTGTGTGTGTGTGTGTGTGTGTGTGTGTGTGTGAAGACCAAGGAAGTATTGTTTCATACAATAGCTTTCTAGACTCTGGGGTTGTTTAATGCAAATAATTTCCACTCCCCCTTAGTGGCACTTTATGCTTATGGGTCTGAGCCATAAATTAATTATTTTTCACCATTCATCATTGCCTATTATGTTTATTTCTGTCTGTTTCCTTTGTCCTTGACTTTATGTATTCCATTTGTACCTGTCAGCATAAATAGTGTGGGTCAAGGATACAGCTTCTGTCTACAAAATATTAGTGGTACACCAGTGTCTTAAAGATAAACTGTAGCTGCCATGTGATAGACTGCTTTTAATACAAGTTGCCACATGATTTTATTGTCTCTTAGCTGGAAAGGTGGAAGCAAACTTGGGAAAATAAACAATATATATGTTGCTATGTTATTGTTTCAGCTACTCATTGGCATAGTTAAGTTATTTTTTTCAATACATATTAATACTTATTAGGCTGAGAACTGTAGAACATGGGGAATCAAAGTGTCATAGAAGTTTTTAAAGCTTGAATTCCCATTTGGTAGGAAGTCAGCCATCGTAAATAAGCAGGGAAGTGAACTTGAAAGTGTGCACCCTTGTTTTGTCTTTCTCCTCATACTTTTAGGGAATATTTATTATTCAGCATTCATTGTTGAATATTTCTTGCAAACACACTCCATGCACAGGGACACTACAGTGCCATCTGGTTGACCTTGTCACTGACCACTTTTTCCTCCCTCTCCTTCTATTCCTCCTTACAAGTTCAGGAGTCAGAACTTGGTAACTCTCAAGTGTTCATTCATATATGTAAAAGCATGTAGGAAAGTGAGCAGAGCATATTTGTGATAGTGAGAAAGATCAAATTGGCATGTGAGAAATGGTAATTTCTGGAGAGGATCCCGGAGATAAATGCTAGTCTACAGCTCATGTGTCTTGTGCAGGTATAGGGTGGAATATAAATTCAATTAATAATGATGATGATGATGATGATATGTGTGTGTGTGTGTAGGGGGCCGCTAGGGGCGCCTTGGAAGATGGCCGACAATACCATCTCTCTGGCTCACACGAGGTAATTAAGAGGCTGATGATGGGAATAAATTAGCCTCCCGAATTCTTCCCAGGGGATGGGAAGATGCTGCCTCGTCCGCAGTTGCCAATAGATCACCCCCGAGTTTGAAAGAAGGAGGGGATGGGGACACTGGACGGAAAGCCCTCTGGATCTCCTGGACGCTACTTCTGAGTGCGACCCTAGTTGCATTGCTTAAGATAAAATAATTGGAGAAAAGTAAATGCACATATTTCGAGCGAAGGAAAGGGTGTACTGACTGCTAATTAAATCTACCACAGATAATAATATGTGTGTGTAATAGGAAAAAGGGGAACCTGTGTGTGTATATAAAGACTGAAATTTCACAAGGCAGCTCCCAGTGTTGCAAAAAGTTCTGGGAAGTTCTATAGTTTGAAAGGGACCTTTCCTTACTGGTAGAGATCATCTTTTGTGAGCAGTGTTTTAAATGTAGCTCTTTTTGTTGTGCATTGCTTTTACCAAAAGTGTCCTTGTGATTCTAGTCAATGGAGTGCATAATAGGTCCCTGGCATCTCAACAGAAGAATATAGTTGGGAAATTCCTTAAATCACAGATGAAACAGTCCTCTTTGTTGTGTCACCCAAAACTGGACTTGTGGGTTGTTGTTGTTGTTGTTCCAAACAAAGAGACAAAAATGCCAGATATCCTAAATGTCTATGCCTTAGAACAGTTGGCCATGGAACTTGTTGTTGTTGTTTAGTTGTTTAGTCGTGTCTGACTCTTCATGACCCCTATGGACCAACCATCTCGTCCTCTGCCGTCCCCTCCTCCTTGTGCCCTCCATCTTTCCCAACATCAGGGTCTTTCCCAGGGAGTCTTCTCTTCTCATGAGGTGGCCAAAGTATTGGAGTCTCAGCTTCAGGATCTGTCCTTCCAGTGAGCACTCAGGGCTGATTTCCTTAAGAATGGAGAGGTTTGATCTTCTTGCAGTCCATGGGACTCTCAAGAGTCTCCTCCAGCACCATAATTCAAAAGCATCAATTCTTCGGCGATCAGCCTTCTTTATGGTCCAGCTCTCACTTCCATACATCACTACTGGGGAAACCATAGCTTTAACTATACGGACCTTTGTTGTCTCTGCTTTTTAAGATGCTGTCTAGGTTTGTCATTGCTTTTCTCCCAAGAAGCAGGAGTCTTTTAATTTTGTCACTGCTGTCACCATCTGCAGTGATCATGGAGCCCAAGAAAGTGAAATCTCTCACTGCCTCCATTTCTTTCCCTTCTATTTGCCAGGAGGTGATGGGCCCAGTGGCCATGATCTTAGTTTTTTAGATGTTGAGCTTCAGACCATATTTTGCACTCTCCTCTTTCACCCTCATTAAAAGGTTCTTTAATTCCTCCTCACTTTCTGCCATCAAAGTCATGTCATCTGCATATCTGAGGTTGTTGATATTTCTTCCGGCAATCTTAATTCCGGTTTGGGATTCATCCAGTCCAGCCTTTCGCATGATGAATTCTGCATATAAGTTAAATAAACAGGGAGACAATATACAGCCTTGTCGTACTCCTTTCCCAATTAACTTTCTCATGGAACTAGCCAGAGACAATTCCTAGGCTTAGGTTTCTATCCAACTAAATTATTGAATGCGAGGAAAGGCTTTTCTATGTGCAGAGGAACTTCCCTTTTCTATCTTGCCCCTGTGTTTCCTCTGCTCTGGAGGACTGGGGAAAAACCAACTGGGAACAACAACTGCAGTGTGGAAAGTGGGCAACACAGTAGTATTCAATTTCAAAAGGCAAAACTCCTCAAGAGTGAGAAGAATATTTAGAATATTGTTAAAAGGGAGAGTCAAGAGGGTCAAATCTGTTCCCAAGATGCTTGGAAGCTTTTAAAAACCATGATGATAGAAGCTTAGCTGGAATGTATATCACAGATTAGGAACAGAACCACTAAATCCAAGACGATGCCAGCATGATTAATGAACAGAGAAGAAAGCTATAAAAGGCAAGAAGGTTTACTTTCAGAAATTGAGGGAGACGAAAGAGGAGCACAAACTCTGTTGAAACCAATGTAAGTTGACAGGAAAATAAAGAAGAAAAAAGAATTTGAGGAACATACTGCTAAAAACGTTAAGGATAACAATAAAAAAAATGCTTTTAATACATGAGAAGCAGGAGGGTAGGGAGACTGCAGAGAAATTAAATGATTTAGTTGTGTCTGTCTTCACTGCAGAAGATATAGGGCAGATTCCTGCTCCTGAACTGACTTTTTCAGGAAATGTGTTTGAAGACTTGAATCAAACAGAAGTGAAAAGTGATGAGGTTTTAGGTTCTGCTGAGAAATAAAAATGAGCAAGTCACTGGGCCCAGATGACACCTACCCGAGACTTTATGAAGAAAATGACTCAATATGAAACTATT
Source organism: Podarcis raffonei (assembly GCF_027172205.1). Taxonomy (NCBI): domain Eukaryota; kingdom Metazoa; phylum Chordata; class Lepidosauria; order Squamata; family Lacertidae; genus Podarcis; species Podarcis raffonei. The sequence goes on along the minus strand of NC_070602.1, from coordinate 129,207,460 downwards.
TTCTAAAAAAGAAGAAGCAAACTTTCCATAAAAACGACCTCCATTGCACAGGATTGGAAAGCAGCCAATGTCACACTGATTTTCCAAAGGGGACCCAAAGCTAATCCAGGTAATCACATGCCAGTTAGCTAATGTGAGGTGAAAAATGTTATTTGTTGGTGGAGAGCAGAAATCAGTGAAAATTTTTAAAGAATAGAGGAGCAAGATTTCAGAGGAAGAATCAACATGTCTTGCACGCCAGCCTTGGGGAGTTCCTTGAGACCTGGCTGTCACAGCATAAGACTGGTTCCCCTTACAGATTGGAAACTATGAGACTACAGAGAGGAGGAGGAGTACGCAGACAGTTCTAACAATAGAGATGGGTAGGACCCCCGAATGTTTAGCATTGGGACTGGCGCCACATCACTTGTTCACTTCCCTACATACTTTTAAAATGTGAATGGTAAAAGCAGTCTTGATACGCTGGGCTCAGGACAGTGGTCACAACATACTTATGAGTGAATGGGAAAGGCTATGGAAAGAGGACATTAGAGTTACCACCTGCTACAACCTTAGAGAAAATGTTTTAAAGATGCAATACAGATGGTACCTAACCCTGGCCAAGTTGGCCAAAATGTATAAGAATAGCACAGAAAGGTGCTAGGGGTGTAAAGAGGGGAATGGTACCTTCATACATATGTGGTGAGAGTGTAAGAAGTTAAGAGAATTATGGAATGTCACCTATAATGCAATGGGGGAAAATGTTTAAACTCTTTCACACAAAAAACGGAAGCCTTCCTTCTTGGTATCAGGTTTGCAGAAATCAAGAAAATTTATAGACCCTTATTTATGTATGCCACCACAGCAGCAAGAATCTTCATAGCCGAAAACTGGAAAAGCAATATTATCCCCACCAAATCTGACTGGTTAAGAAAAATGATTGAATATCTACATCTTGTAGAATTAACAGGGAGAATAAGAGGAAAGACTATTCAAAAACTTAACAACGAATGGTCAACTTTTAAAGACTATCTTAAATACTATATGGACAACACAAGTCTCCTGGGAGATATAGATTAAATCTTGAAAATAGAGGAAAGGTATGATAAAATCTGGTTAGATAAGTACAAAAGAAAAGTAGAATAACAAATATGAAATGCGTACAGAGTTAAGTTTCGTAACAAGGTACAAAGAGAAGAGTTGGAAGTCTATTATGTGTGGTGTACATGTAGGATATGTCGGTATGTGAGGTATGTATTATGTGTAATGTATGTAATGTATTTGTTAAGTTTTTTGTTACTTGAAGTACAATAAATAAAATGTGAATAGAAAGATAGTGTTGGAAGTTCAGTAAGTGGCCAAACCAATGCCAATTCATCAGGGAGTAAGGAGGCTACAGCCTTCTGGCGCTGAAGCTGGCGCTGAAGCTGCTTTTAGATGACTCCAACTACAAATATGGAGGCTGCTGAGGAGGCCAGGCACCATCTTGGCTGTGAGTCCTGGAAGACCTGGCTCCCTCCTTGCTGGCCTTTTCCAACCTAGCGTAGGAGGTCAGAGCCCTGACTGACTCCAGCTACAAAAGCTGCTGAGCAGACTCTTGGGCTGTGGTATTGTTTAGGGTATTTTGTTGAGGTTTGTTGTTGTTATTGATACTAAATTTTGTATCTTTATTTTTTGATCTTATTATGATTTATGTGGAAGTTGTTTCAATTTGGTTGTGTGCTTTTCGATCTGTTTTATTTACAGTGGTACCTCAGGTTAAGTACTTGATTCATTCTGGAGGTCCGTTCTTAACCTGAAACTGTTCTTAACCTGAACCACCACTTTAGCTAATGGGGCCTCCTGCTGCTGCCGTGCCGCCGGAGCACGATTTCTGTTCTCATCCTGAAGCAAAGTACTTAACCTGAGGTAATATTTCTGGGTTAGCGGAGTCTGTAGCCTGAAGCGTATGTAACATGAAGTGTATGTAACCTGAGGTACCACTGTATTATGTTCGTAATTATTTAAACCTTCTCATGTTGTAAGCCACCTTGAGCATGGTTTTATCTAAAGAAAGGTGGAACAGAAATAAAATGCTGACGATGAGGTACTCTAAGGCGTTCACAAGGCCTAGTTGCTTCTGTTACTAAAATTCACAGAACTAAAAAAACTGTGGCTACTAGAAAGTCCAGATGTTCAGTGAATGTATGCAAATAGATTCAAGGACTTTCCCCTTCATTACTCGGTATTTTTGTCTTGATGGTGTGGTATAAAGCTTACTTGGTTCTGAAAATCTGACTGACCAATTTCTAGCTATCATATCTCTCTGTTAATAAATATTCTGCTATTGTTTACATCTCTCAAAGCCATCCTGCCCCCCACTATTAACAGTTTAAATCCATAATGCAAATGAAAATCGTCTTGTCCTATTTCTGCATGACTGGAATACAATCTGACTTGCTAAATTATGGGTGAACTGACCCTGCTTAGGATATTTTTTAAAAAACACAGACACACCAAGTGTTGGAGAGTGGTTTTAATTAGAATAGATATGTGGCTAATCATATCACAGATACAAAAGAGAGAAAAGTGTGATTGGAATAGAATATCTACATATTAGTCTGCTCTATGTAACTTTCCTGATTAAGTACTATAATCCAGAGGTTTTGCATACACATGCACAACATATATTTACTTTGGGAACTTTCCTTACGGCAGTGCCACACAAAATGAAGGGCACTTCCTTGCTGCTTGTACATCAGAGTTACAGTAATGGCCCTCATGCCCAAGACTTGAAGTGTGGTTGCCATAACCATATGAACATAGAGCTGAGACAAGATAAAGACTTTGAGTATGATATATTTGTGATGATTACTTTTTAAACAGTTAAGTGTGGCTGTGTGTAAAGGTAAAGGTTCTGGTTGTTATATCTGATTGTTATATTTCTTTAAATATTCACCAAAGCATTCCCACTCTTTTTTTAAAAATCCGACTCGTCCTGATTTCTTCTCTTTGCAGTCAACATTGCGGGCTCTGTGTATTCTGTTAGCTTATTCTGCCAGTCTACTTTTGCGGGTGGCGCTGTGGGTAAAAGCCTCAGCGCCTAGGGCTTGCCGATCGAAAGGTCGGCGGTTCGAATCCCTGCGGCGGGGTGCATTCCCGTTGTTCGGTCCCAGCGCCTGCCAACCTAGCAGTTCGAAAGCACTCCCGGGTGCAAGTAGATAAATAGGGACCGCTTACTAGCGGGAAGGTAAACGGTGTTTCCGTGTGCGGCTCTGGCTCGCCAGAGCAGCGATGTCACGCTGGCCACGTGACCCGGAAGTGTCTGCGGACAGCGCTGGCCCCCTGCCTCTTGAGTGAGATGGGCGCACAACCCTAGAGTCTGTCAAGACTGGCCCGTATGGGCAGGGGTACCTTTACCTTTTTACTTTTGCGGGACTATTTTTGTTTTTCTACCGTTGGGCATAAATTATTCTGGCCGCTGTTGTTGCGTAGAGGAAAAGTCTAAGTACTTTCTTGGGCATTTTCCCCCTTTTGTTTGGGATTTATATCAAGTGGTAAACTTTTCTGTTTTAGAAACATATTATATGAAAGTTTCAAATAGCAAAGACCTCTTGGAATAATAGAAAAAGCATATTTTAATGAATATGTAAATTAAAAAAACAAAGTAAGATTTTAACAGGGTTGGTTTAAGATTTTGCCAAAGATGTTTCCATTCTCGAAATAACGCAGCTGAAATTGGAAGAAAGGTTTTTATATTCAGTGCTTTTTTTCTGGGGGTACGCAGGGGTACACATACCCGTAAGGATTTTGTAAATCTAAGTTTGGCCTCACTGAGGGGCAGTATTTCAATATGAGTAGGAGAATGAGAGTAGGCCTAAATATTTTATTTTATTTTTTAGGAAAAAACACTGTTTATATAATTAGCTTGGAAAGAGAGAATCAGGCCATTCCTTTAACATTAATGCTGCAAAGTGTTTTATGATTTCCCCCAAAATGAACATGATTCAGTCTACACACGCACTGCCTTCTCTTCCCAAGTATAAATCTAGTGGGTTGTATTAATTGCTAGACTTACTCAGAGTAGAAAAGGGACATGGGTGGCACTGTGGTTTAAACCACAGGGCATAGGACTTGCTGATCAGAAGGTCGGTGGTTTGAATCCCCGCGATGGGGTGAGCTCCCGTTGCTCGGTCCCTGCTCCTTCCCACCTAGCCATTCAAAAGCACATCAAAGTGCAAGTAGATAAATAGGTACCATTCTGGCGGGAAGGTAAACGGAGTTTCATGCGCTGCTCTGGTTCGCCAGAAGCGGCTTGGTCATGCTGGCCACATGATCCGGAAGCTGTACGCCGGCTCCCTCGGCCAATAAAGTGAGATGAGCGCCGCAACCCCAGAGTCGGTCACAACTGGACCTAATGGTTAGGGGTACTGTTACCTTTACTCAGAGTAGAACCATTGAAATAAATATCAATAACAACAACAAAACCCAACCGAACATCCTAAACAATATCACAGACCGAAAGCTGTTCAGCAGTTTTTGTAGATGGAGTCAGTCAGGGCCCTGCAATCCTCAGCTTTTGTAGTTGGAGTCAAAGAAAAGCAGCTTCAGCACCAGACATGCTCTGTAGCCTCCTGGCCTCCTGTTGTAGATTGGCAGGAACCATCTTCCCATGCTTTAGAGCTGTTAAAACATCAGGCATGGGTTTGGCCAGCTAATTTCAGTGGGTCTGTTTGTAAGTAGAACTTAGTTGGATGAACCCGAGTTGTTCCAGCTGATTGGTCTAGTTGTCCTTGAGCCTACGAATTGGATCTCTGACTTGGCTGCATAACGCAATGTGACATAATGAGTGCTGAATAATTAAAACACAGGCTGAAAAAGAAAATCAGGCTGCATAGAAAGCAGGATTTATTCTGGCAATTTTAAAAAAAAAAGTTTGTCAAGTGTTTAGTACTTGGCATTGAAGGGGTAATTAGAGCTGGCATCAACCCCAGTTCCTCCATTAGAAAAGGAAGCTCAAGCGCTACATTGCATTCCTTGGTCTCCGCCATGCTAAACTTTTAAGCATCATTTCTTACTAATAGGGAAGAGTCCCAAGAGGCAGAAGGTGTGCCTGCAAGTTGGAAAACTTAGGGGGAAATAATAAAACACAATGGTTTGCTCCTTGGTATAAGAACTCAGTTTCCTTTTTCATCCACATGCAGCCAATACAATATTTAGCCTACAAATTATACTGTAGAGCACTGCTTCCCAATTGGTGGTTCATGTAACTCACCCAGGGTGTGATGGCCTGGGAATCGGATTCAGAGGCTGAACCTGATGAATCCCAGCCTGCACAGGAGCCCCCGCCTCCAGGACCGGCTGAGCTGGGGCTGGGGCCTGAGCCTGTAGGGTCCTCACCTGTGCTGGATCCTCAGGTGCAGGCATCAGCTGAGTCTGCTCTGGCTCCTGAGGGGATGGAGGACCCATTGCCTGCATGTGCTCCACTCTTAGCCCCGTCAGAGGAAGCTGAGGTTGCCTCTGGGTCCGGTAACCCTCCAGCCTCTCCTGAGCTGCAGAGGCTCAGGGCAGAGAGGCGAAGGGAACTAAGTTCCCACAGGAGGAGTGCTCTCCTCCAGGCCAGGAGAGGCGAGTCACCTGTGGACCAGAGCCGCCCTATGCCTCGGGGCAGATAAAAGCCAGCCAGCCTCAGTCCCAGGTTGCGGGAGCAACATCGTTGGTAGCCTGTTCCTGCCTGCACCCTGTCCTGCTCTTCTGCCAGAGTTCCTGACCTCCCCCGACTCCTTGCCTTGGACCCCGCTTCAGCCTTGACGGACAACCTCCATACCACACCCTCGACCTCGGACTGGACTCGGACCACACCGCATGGTAACCCCCCGGGACCAGCACACAGGGGCTCCGTGGTGCATTCCCGTCAACTGGGGCACCCTGCTTTGCGGGAGCATGCTGTCGCTTGGGTCACGTGACTCACACCAGAAGACGTGTGGCACAGTTTCGCCCTGGGACACGTTGGAGGGCATAGCGGCACCGTTCACATAGCAAAAACTACCATAAATATATCAACACTTTCTAAAGTAGGGGGTCCATGGCTTGGCTTTTGAAAAACAGGCGGTCTGCAATACTTAGCTAATTGAGAACCGCTGTCATAGACGAAAGGGATGGAATTTGCTTGGTCAACCTGCCATTGGCATCCAAGCAGCACATGTAAAACAAAGAAAATGAGTAGGGCTAGGGACAAAACCATTTTCTTATAATTGAGAGCTGTTTGAACTGAGGTTAGCGGGTACTTGATAAGAGTGTGGAGTAAACTTTAACTTAGACTGCAATCCTATACCCACCTAACCTGAAAGTAAGCTCCACTGAATTTGATGGGCCTTAGTTCTGTGTAGATATGGACTATTGCAATGCGCTCTACATGGGGCTACCTTTGAAGGTGGCTCAGAAACTGCAATTAATCCAGAATGCGGCAGCTAGACCGGTGACTGGGAGTGGCCACCGAGACCATATAACACTGGTCCTGAGAGGCCTGCATTGACTCCCAGTATGTTTCCGAGCATAATGCAAAGTGTTGGTGCTGACCTTCAAAGCCCTAAACATCCTTGGCCCAGTATACGTGAAGGAGCATCTCCACCCCCACCATTCAGCCCGGACACTGAGGTCCAGCTCTGAGGGCCTTCTGGTGGTTTCCTCACTGTGAGAAGTGAGGCTACAGGGAACCAGGCAGAGGGCCTTCTTGGTAGTGGTACCTGCCCTGTGGAACGTCGTCCCATCAGATGTCAAGGAAATAAGCAACTTATCTTACTTTTAAAAGACATCTGAAGGCAGCCCTGTTTAGAGAAGTTTTTAATGTTTAATGCTGTATTGTGTTTTTAATATTCTGTTGGGAGCCGCCCAGAGTGGCTGGGGAAACCCAGCCAGATGGGTGGGGTATAAATGATAAAGTAGTAGTAGTACGGGACGTGGGTGGCGCTGTGGGTTAAACCACAGAGCCTAGAACTTGCCGATCAGAAAGTCGGCACTTCGAATTCCCACGACGGGGTGAGCTCCTTTCTCCTGCCAACCTAGCAGTTCGAAAGCACGTCAAAGTGCAAGTAGATAAATAGATACCGCTCCGGCGGGAAGGTAAATGGCATTTCCGTGCGCTGCTCTGGTTCGCCAGAAGCGGCTTAGTCATGCTGGCCACATGACCCGGAAGCCGTACACCGGCTCCCTTGGCCAATAAAGTGAGATAGCGCCGCAATCCCAGAGTCGGCCACAACTGGACCTTAATGGTCAGTGGTCCCTTTACCTTGACCTTTACCTTTACCATCCATTACATCCAAAACAAGGTTTGTGGTTTGTTGATCCATAAGAAGCTGTGATCTATAAGCCAGCAATAAACCATGGTTTAAGACTCACTGGCACTTGTGGCTTGTTAGGGGGCAACAAACCACAGTCAAGGGTTCAGATGTAATGGAAAGCCAAGATTAATGACGCCATCTTGGTTTGTTTCTCCCACCCTGGGAGAATGAAGTGGAAGTGATTGGGCAATGCACACTATCTTGCTGATTGATCTCAGTGAACCAATGACAGGGCAGATGCCAACTGGACTTTGGAACCTCTGTATTGATGATCAAACAATTTTTTTATCAATGAGCCAATCTGAATGCATTTTCTCAAGAGTATATTTCAAACACTTGCACACATAAACCTGCACATTTTTATTATACGTATATCATGCCAAATTCCAAATTCACGTACATTTATTTGCGTCTATATTAGTCAAAAATAGAACACTGCATTTTTAAATCCTCTAGGTAATATTGCAGATGCATTCCGGTTTCATAAACCTACTTCCATTTGTTTGTAAGTGATAGAAAATCATTTTGGGCCAATTAGCGTTCATTCTTGGCACTGCTCCAAGGGTAAATTAATTTGGAAACAGTTGAGGGGGGGGGGCTTCATTTCTAGTGTTTTAAGTTAAGTTTTTTTAATTAAAAAAAATCACCACATTTACCACATTAGACAGAAGAAAGACTAGTTTCCCCCCCTTTAACTTCACAAGACTTCAGTTGACACAGCATGGTAGCTGCTTTTCTGAATTATCTGAAGTTTTTTGGCTGGTCTTGAAGATGAATGACATTTAGAGTACATTGGCAATGATAAAAGTACAAACGAATTTGAGGAGATATGCTACAGTAGTTTAAAATGTCTTTTATTACATACGGTAATCCAATCCTATGGCTTATAGGGCCTGTGTGGGCTCCCACAAGAGGACCTTACAGCTGAGAGCCAGTGTGGTGTAGTGGTTAAGAGCGATGGACTCGTAATCTGGTGAGCTGGGTTTGATTCCACAGTCCTCCACATGCAGCTGCTGGGTGACTTCTTTGAAGTCTCTCAGCCCCACTCACCTCACAGAGTGTTTGTTGTGGGGGAGGAAGGGAAAGGAGAATGTTAGCCGCTTTGAGACTCTTTAAAGGGAGTGAAAGGCAGGATATCAAATCCAAACCTCCTCCTCCTCTTCTTCTTCTTCTTCTTCTTCTTCTTCTTCTTCTTCTTCTTCTTCTTCTGTTTTGCTCCATCTAGGTCCTTTTTTTTGCTGTCAAGTGGGTGCAAGTCTATCTCCTGGAGCCTTCACATTCATGTGGTACCACTAAGCCAGAGTTTGGTTTACCGTACCGTGTAAAGCAGCTCAATGCAATACAGTCATACCTTGGTTCTCAAACGGAATCCGTTCCGGAAGTCTGTCCGACTTCCGAAAACGTTCAGAAACCAAGGTGCAGCTTCCGATTGGTTGCAGGAGCTTCCTGCACTCAAGCACAAACCGCGTCGGATGTTCGGCTTCCAAAAAACTTCCGCAAACCGGAACACTCACTTCCGGGGTTGTGGTGTTCGGTAGCCACAAGGCGTTTGAGAACCAAGTTACGACTATACAAATTATCAAAATGGTATCAAAGTTGTACAAAATTTTTTAAAAAAGGTTTGAAAGGGCTATACACAGAGAATTTATCTACCGGTAGTTGCTTGTTTTTACTTTTACTCTAAAAATGAAGCTTCCTGGGCGGGCATTAAATTCAAACGATATTTGTTTATAATAACAAATATTTTACCCCATTTTTGGATATTCCTAGTTCCCTTTTAATGCACACGGTTACCAGGTTCCATTGATTCAACACCTCTACATACTTTCCCTAATCCTTCTGCACAGTGGTTAAATTGATCACATTACACTGCTCCAACATTTTCTCAATTTCTATTTAACTTATTTGGTTTCTGTGTATTCTTCCATGCTTTGGCATACATAATACTTTGCAATAATCCCAAACACAATGGTAGTTTAGCCAATTGCAAACACAAAACTGTGGTAATTCAGGAACTGTTGGGAGGACTCCTAAGAAGTTCTGATTTTCTTTTTCTTTTTTAAATAATTTTTTATTAAGTTTTCCATTCAACAATCCAATCATATCACATTAGTTATTCCAAATTGTACCAATACATAAAGTCCAAATATTTTGCCAAATTTTAAATTTTTGTTGGGGGTTCCCATGCTTCAAGTTCAGCAAGGGTCCAATCATCTCATATTTCTGCTGCTTTTGATGTTCACAAGTCCCATCTTCCAATCTTCTTGTTGTTATCGTTTTTCTTCTTAATAACCTCTGAGTTGTTTCCACAGGCGAGTTAGAAGCAAGCATTATTATGTTTTATTATGTTCTGATTTTCTGTGAGTTGTAGAGAGGAGTTAGGTCCAGATTGGTCCCCCCCCCCCATTTCTCTTGCATACTGAAAAACAACAACAACAACAACAACAACAACAACAACAACAACAACCAGTTTCACTTCCCCTGCTAACTTCTGTATTGGCTTTTAGCATGTCACCCGATCAGTCTTTGTTTTGTACTGGTGATGTGAAGAAGCAGAACAACTTTAGAGTGTATGCAGGACATGTTGCAATAATCAGTTAAATTCTTAGTGTCATATTTCTATCCTTCATTTTGCTTTTGTCTTCAGGGACACCACTTTTGGTAAGAAGGAGCAGTGATCCAGCCTTAGGCCCACCTGTCGAATTTGCTGCTGGAGCTTTGAATGCCAATGAACATGCTCTGAAGACATCCGTGACAGTAGGTATCTTGTGCTTCTGAATTCTGTTACCATTGTTCCTAGTAATATCAGGCTACTTAGAAATTAATATTAATTAGCAGCAGGTAGTGTTCTTGTTAAAGGGACGCGGGTGGCGCTGTGGGTAAATCCTCAGCACCTAGGACTTGCCGATTGCATGGTCGGCGGTTCGAATCCCCGCGGTGGGGTGAGCTCCCGTCTTTCGGTCCCAGCTCCTGCCCACCTAGCAGTTCAAAAGCACCCCTAAGTGCAAGTACATAAATAGGTACCACTTTATAGCGGGAAGGTAAACGGCGTTCCGTGCGCTGTGCTGGTGTTGGCTCGCCAGAGCAGCTTCGTCACGCTGGCCACGTGACCCGGAAGTGTCTTCGGACAGCGCTGGCTCCCGGCCTCTTAAGTGAGATGAGCGCACAACCCTAGAGTCTGTCAAGACTGGCCTGTACGGGCAGGGTACCTTTACCTAGTGTTCTTTTTGTTTAGTCGTTTAGTCATGTCCGACTCTTTGTGACCTTCTGGACCAGAGCACGCCAGGCACTTCTGTCTTCCACTGCCTCCCGCAGTTTGGTCAAACTCATGCTGGTAGCTGTGATAACACTATCCAACCATCTCATCCTCTGTCACCCCCTTCTCCTTGTGCCCTCCATCTTTCCCAACATCAGGGTCTTTTCCAGGGAGTCTTCTCTTCTCACGAGGTGGCCAAAGTCTTGGAGCCTCAGCTTCAGGATCTGTCCTTCCAGTGAGCACTCAGGGCTGATTTCCTTCAGAATGGATAAGTTTGATCTTCTTGCAGTCCATGGGACTCTCAAGAGTCTCCTCCAGCACCATAATTCAAAAGCATCAATTCTTTGGCCATCAGCCTTCTTTATGATCTAGCTCTCACTTCCATACATCACTACTGGGAAAACCATAGCTTTTACTATATGGACCTTTGTTGGCAAGGTGATGTCTCTACTTTGGTGATGTCTCTACCGCAGGTAGTAGCTTGTTCCAAAGAATCACAGGAAGAGTTCCACTTGAACCCAGGTGGACAACCTTTTTGGCCTTGAGTGGGTGGGCAGTTGGGGGCCAATGACTGTGGCTGGAGCCAATGATTGGCATGGTCTGGGTGAATGGTGAGTGTGGCTTTTCGTACTAGGTCACTGGGGCTCCTTGCTCCACCTTCGACAGCAGCCCTCCATGCTCGCAGAAATGATCCACCTGAGGAGTTGGGAGGGGGGTCTCCAACAGCATATGCGATTGTTATGGCTATTGGGTGGTTGCTCGAGAGCAATCAGGCAAGATGCCTCAGTGGTCTGTTCTAGAGCTTTATTATTGCGTGGCAAGTCCCCTCCCCCATGTGAAATGAAGACACTGTACACATTATTTAAGGTTAATGGGCATAAAAGGCCACAACTTTATTGATTACAGAATTGAAAGGTATTGGCTTTAGGCATTGGCTCCTATCGACTACCCGGCATGGGAACCGGGAAGGGTTGTCCACAAGCCGTGGGAGTCCTGTTGAAGTACGCCAACTAGGATCCCACGGGTGTCACCGCTCGGGGGCGTGCCGGAGGCCCTTACCTCCCTAGGTTTCGGACAAGGCCACGCCCCCGGAGTCCTCTACTGGACTACCCCTTTCATTGGGGGGAAGGTGATGGCGCTTCCTCCCCCCATTCATTTGCATAACAATTAACCCCTGCCAATGCCTAACCGCCAATACCGCGGAAGTTGTGACATTTGCTACGAGGTAGGCGAAAAAACCAAAAGGCTCGAAATGCGCCAAGTTGGAAAAATTCCTACCAGGCCCCTTGCGGCGACCAACCGAAGTCCATAGCAAGGTCATCGCTAGCCTAGCCTCAGGGAGCCTAACCTCAGGGTGGGCGGGATGGGAAAACCTCACAGCTGGCGAGGGGAAAAGAGGGCGGTCCCCGGGCGTGCCTGGGCTTAAATAGGCTATGCCCCACCTCCCCGACCCACTGATTGGCGGGCCGGGTCGGAGACACGCCCGGGGATTCCCTGTTCACGCGGGGGCAAAGGCCGGCCCCCGCGCGCATGTGGGAGGGATTAGCCCGCAACCCCCTCTCCTCCCAGGTCGGAAATGGCTTTGTTGCTAAAAACCTTTACAATGCAGAGTGCCTCTATTCCATGTCTTGCTCATTCACTAGCAGAATCTGAGAGTGGGTGGTCCTTAAACCTTCCCCAGCAGAGTAGTCTCTTGACCCCCAGCCGACGCCTCTCCTCTCTGCGCGAAAGCCTGCTGCGCAAGGAAGGCTTGGGTAAAGGGGGACCTAAAGGTGTCCTGGCACCGCCTTGCCTCCTCCGAGCCCTGCATCTCCTCCCCACTAGAGGCGGGGCTTCCTTCCTCCGCTGAGGAAGTGCTGCTTCCCATGATCTTTGGGGGCTCTCTGTAATCCATCTGCCTTTCCCCCCCCCTCGCCCCTGAGCCGATGGCAGTTCCCTGACAGTAATGTAGCATATTCTGCTTTAGTTATGGGAGGAATCAGAGGTGCCTTCTGAAAAAGCAGCTATTTCTATCCAAGCTACGACGTCTGATATTTGTCTTGAGACACATCCGGGGAGGGGGGGCAGTTGGGATAAGCATAGCCTTATTCACCTATTCATACTCACATGTTTTAAATATATGGTTATTAGGCAAACACAATTCTCGTGATGAAACACAATACAGTAGAAGACTGGCTTGCTTTTAACTCTCTTGTACGATTGTGTGTGTCTGTTGGGTTGCCATTTTTAGCACTGTGCAGAACCCAGACCATTTTGGTGCTGTATTTAATAGCAACCACAATCACAGGAGATACAAAAATGCAGACTCTTTCACTGCATAATGTGTGATTATTTAAATTCGATGTGAGGAAACTTGGGCCCTCCAGATGTTCATAGAATCATAGAGTTGGAAGAGACCACAAGGGCCATCGAGTCCAACCCCCTGCCAAGCAGGAAACACCATCAGAGCACTCCTGACATATGGTTGTCAAGCCTCTGCTTAAAGACCTCCAAAGAAGGAGACTCCACCACACTCCTTGGCAGCAAATTCCACTGTCAAACAGCTCTTACTGTCAGGAAGTTCTTCCTAATGTTTAGGTGGAATCTTCTTTCCTGCAGTTTGGATCCATTGCTCCGTGTCCGCTTCTCTGGAGCAGCAGAAAACAACCTTTCTCCCTCCTCTATGTGACATCCTTTTATATATTTGAACATGGCTATCATATCACCCCTTAACCTCCTCTTCTCCAGGCTAAA